>NC_079288.1:116094328-117400400 GCF_023638135.1 Falco biarmicus | reverse complement strand
GCTCTAGAGACTAGAAACTGTTTTTTCTCCTTCTACATCTTCTTCCCCCACCTCCAAACACATGCACACACTTCCCCCAAGGAAGCCCTTTTTATGGGATTTGGTTTAACCCATTGTGACCCCAGAATGTGAGGTAGCCTGAGGAGCCAAAGACTGGTTGGGAAATGCTGTAAGCAACCTGCCTCCGTGACTCTGGGGCATATATTGAAATATTCCCTGAATGTCTTAAAAAAAGATTTTTTGAAAAAGCAACTTCATTGCATTTATTTTCATAAAGGAAGAAGCACAGTTGTAGAGATTTTATCCTTTATGTGATTGTTAAATAATACAGAAATTTTAAAATACATTTTGGGGTCTGAGGTTCATAAACATGTAGAATATTATACCTTAAGAAGGGCAATACAAGTGAGAGAGGCAGTGAATATATTTTAAGAGTTACATAAAAAAACTTCTAGATATTAGAAAGCACTTAAGGGAGAGCAATGAAGAGCGCTCCAAGCAATGGCTACAAACAGAATGAAAGCTAATAAAATGTGAGACTATAGCTGCTGATCTTCAACCTTAGTAACTTGAGCTGTGAGATCTTAGCAGCTTATACAGTTGAATGTTCAGATGAACAAGAGTGCTGAGCAAATCTTCATGTCTTTCCTTTTTCTTCTGTAAACAGTGCCTTGTTTAAATGTATCTGGAATCTGTAGATCAGTGCGGGAGTCCAGCTGTGCTTGCTGCTGCCTGAAGATAAACCAATATCAAATAAAAATCTATAGTCTTGGGAAAGTGAACTATATAAAAAAAATAATAAATGCCTTTGAGAAGAGATAGATGTGGCTGAGTGAAGGCAGCTGGGTCTGTCAGCAGAGATGCACTGGGGATGATTAGAGAAGAGAGCCCAGGAGTGAGTCTAATCTTGGGAGACCTGGCAGGCTTTCTGGCATTTTTTCCATCTCTTTATAAGGGAAATACTGGGGCATTTCAGCCCCAAACAGTAAAAGACCAGGTCACCTGCTTCTGCACATGATTGATATGTATCATCGAGGAGATGGACACCAAGTGCAACTGCAACCATGGAATACTTTTGTATTTATATTTTAAAATGTCTGAATTAAACAGTATTTTTTTTACATGTACGTGAGTAGAACTTTAAGGAAGACAAGAAAGACAACTTTGGATTGTGGGATGAAAATTAAATAAGTAAAAACAAGGAAGGGAAACTGATTGAGTTTATTTTATTTTTGATGGCTTCCTGTGTAAAGCTTGGAAATTATCAAAGGCAGATGATGCATGCATATGGTTCGATCTCTTGTACTCTGTCTCTATTCTTTGGGTATTTTTTGCAATTTATAAATGGAAAGTTGAAATGTTCCATCTTTAAAACAGGAATGAAACATTTTGCATTTTCCAAAAGCAATCAAGAAACCAAAATATATCCAAAGAAAACAGACTGTTTAATTTCACCCAATTAAAAATAGACAATGAAAAATTAATATTTTCAGAAAATAAACAATTTCTTAAAATGCATAAAATTTGATCGGAATTCACCATTGATACCAGGCCTGCTTTACATATGTCTAGACACAATACACTTCTGTACCTATTTTCGTGAATTCTTTGGGCTTAAATTTCCAGTATTTTAAAAATTCTTCAGATGTTCTGTCACAAAATGTCTGTTTAGCACAACATGCAATTAAAGAACAACGTTGCACTATTCATTGAGTGCTTTGTAATCTCTTATTATGTCCGTGTGTCAAAACGCCCTCAGAATTAATTATCTGTTTAATACCTGCTGATGCCAAATATCACAAAGCAAGAAAGACCCTGACAATTGCAGTTTGAACATTTGTTCCAACTCACCTAAGCAAGTAATAGCCTATATCTTCACTTACATACATGATGGATCTGGCACCATATAAAAATGATGTGCCAGATTTCTTGCGGGAGATGTGTAGACACCAGAAGGATGTATTTTTAAATTTCTGCTCTCCCCTCACCCCTGCCCTTGACCATTTTGCTTTACCTACTTGTTTTTTCCATGGGTTCTGCAAAATGTAAGAGATTGGAACTGCAGCGTATCACCTTCCACATGGTCTCTGCGCAAAGGTATGAAAGAAAAAATTGATTTTCACTTTTCGTCAATATTTCTAATTTGTAACGCATATTTTGCAGTAAAAGAAGATGCATCATCCCGGATTTTTTGTCAGCATTCCTGGAAGAAAGTGCATTAAAAGCTAATAGCATGGAAGTTTCAGCTTAGTAATTTACAGCCTACGAATGGATTTCTTTCTCTGAGTGATAAGTCAGTCAGTGAACCATGTATTGTATGGAGATGGTGGGCAATTCGCTCACTGGATGTGGGTGTTTTGGCATTTCTCCTCAAAGTTTGAGACACAGAATGAATTTTGACTGAGACTTTCTCGACCTTTCCAAATTTACATCCATTATTTAGTGGTTACCAAACGGGCTCTGATAAACCATGATGAACTGAGAATCCCCTCCATAAGCTCACTGTATTATTACTGGTAAATTTTGAAGTGTTGGTTGTGTTGGTTTTGCACACCTAATAATAGCTCATCTTTAAAATTCATTACACAGAAAAGTTAGCCATGACTTTTTCATGTATTCTGATTCATTATTTTGCCTGGCTAGCAGCAGGTCTTGTCAGCTGATCCACAAAGCTGCTCTGATCCCTCATACCTCCTCCACTTACAGGGTTAGCTCAGGTAGGAGGAAGAGGAGCTTTTGTATCCCCTGGGAGACCATGTTTTCTAGCAAGTACTGACATTGCTTTACATCTTTTCTGGATTAATTTGTTTGTCTATATTTGTCAAACCTTTTGCTTTGATGTTTACATTCAGATAAATGTTACTGTATATCAGGTTTCTTTACCTGGAATTAGAAGTGAAAATTAGCTTCTAGGAGAGGCAAGACTAAAGTAGCTCATGCCAGCTTAACAAGACAGCTGAACAAGACATATTTTCAATTCCATTTATCTTTTAAAGTCACTTCTTGAGGACCCTGTGAAGGTTTTACTTAAAGGTACATCAGAAGAGCTGTGTTAAAGCTTCTAGAAGACTTTAAATCCAATGTTGTTATACTGGAAAACCAAAGTTTAATCACTCTGCTTATGCACTTTTAAGCTGAGGAGCATTACGATATATATGTAGGTATCATACACACAATATAAGTATTAACACAAATAAGTGGGACTGGAGGAAATCTGACAGAACGTACAATCTGTTCCCAAAAAAGTGTTTGTCCAATAGCTCTTAAAGAGCTCTAATGACAGAGAACTTACTACCTTGCCTCAATGTTTAGGTTTTTCAAAATTGGCATTTATGCAGATCTTCTTTCTTGCAAATTAAAAGTTTCCAGCTAGTGTTCAATAAAGATCTTTAGTTTGCTTACTAAGCACCGCTTGCTTGATATTCTGATGTATACTGTAAGTAACTGTGACAATTATATCTAGTGTTACGTATTAATAATAATTAATTTAATTTTTATTGATGTCCCACAGTACATGAATGTCCATCCTGAATGCCCAAATATTTTCTGGATCAACCTGAGAACATAGTGTAAACTGTAGACTAATACATCTGAGTACATTTTATTTTTATTGTAGCACAAGAAAACCAAATTTAAGCACAGTGAGAACAATACTACTTTTACTAGTTGTATCTGTTCCTTTCTAAGTTATTTTATTAAGTCTTGTTGTTTCCAAGGGTGCTCGCTCTTGAGGTACAACATTTTTTTTGTTTTCACACACTAGAGTAAAACATGTTTAAGCTGCTAAGGTTAGCTTAGAGGAATTAACTTTTCTATACTGGAAACTAAATCTGGGTAATCTTAAAGTAAATTTTCAAGTTATTTGTTTATGTGTTTTGAGGCACAGTTCCATTATAGTCTTTTTATTTTTGTTAGAAATTGTCCCAACCCTAAGTGTATGCCTGTTAATAAATTGCCATAATAAATTCACTCATTTTGGGGACCTAGGTATTATGCAAAGATGATCTGAAATAGATGGGTCATGGTGAGATTACAAACAGTCTGGCTGGCCTGGAAATGACACTTGGATTCCAAAGAAAAAGCTGAAAGACTTTTTTCAAGGATATAATAGCTGGAACTTAAGCCCCTGCTATTCTGTAGTTTCACCATAGGGAAGTTGCAAGATCTGCACATGGGCTAGCAGTGATCCAATGCCTGAGTAAGGACACAAGGACCGCACTCATTCCTTTCTTTTTAAATTAGATTTAAATAATCATGGTGAGTGACAGCTATGAAAAAATATCACAAAGCATTCCCTCATTATCTCCAAATGCAATAATTAATAGATAGATTGGACCCTAGTTAACAATTGACCACAGGAAACTGTAGATCTTACAGCTGAATCAAATTAGAAATCAATATTTGTTTTCCCTAGTTTTTTTTAAGCAAGGCATTGGAAAAAAAAAAATTATAATTTTAGTAATTTAGAAATGCTACATTAAGTTCATCTTTGTGGACTAGGCTGCACCTCTAAGCACAACAGCTCTGAAGAGGAGTGTCTTTGAAGGGGAGAATGGAAAAGAAGGGAAAAAGGAAGGGGGAGGGGGGATAGCAGAGGTAGGTGATGTTTTTTGGGTATGCAGACTCATGGGACTAGAGTCAGTCTGTGCTGAGATGTGAACAAAATGCCTTGGAGGAAGCCTTGGACAGGGTAATGCCTAGCTCTCATTATTGTTTTTACTAAGAAAGAGAGTAGGTACATCTTTTGTGGACTGTATAAATGCAAACAAGGTTGCCCAAATGAGTTGGGTACAGCCACCTTCAAGTGTGCAGTACATCTAGCCATCCTACTCAGCAACAGCTCTTCTCTCTCCCCCCTGCCCCTTTTCCTTCCTTCTGTAGCTGGATTTTTGAAGGGTTTTCATCAGGGGTCCTCAAACTACAGCCCGTGGGCCGGATACGCCCCCCCACGGTCCTCAATCTGGCCCCCGGTATTTACAGACACACACACCCCTGCCGGGGGTTGGGGGGGAAACCAAGCAGCCGCTGATGACTGCCTGCCACTTCATCCGCGTGCCGGCCCCCTTGTTAAAAAGTTTGAGGACCCCTGGTTTTCATTTTCCAGGAAAACAAACTGTTGATTTTTGTTCTAAATCAGAGTGAAAAATAGATTTCCTAGAGAATGGAAGTTCTGCCTTTCATCCATCCTTTACCAAAGACCAGGGAGTAAATTCCCACATGTTCTATTAACTTCAGTAAGGTTCTGAATCTTTACATCAGCTAAGGCACAGCTTCCAGAATATTTGCACCCAACAGCCATTCCAATGCTCTTTGAGTACCTGAGGGTAACTCTCCAATTGATTGAACAGTAATTTCAAAGCAGATTCTTCTTTCTCTTCTTCTTCCATCTGCTTCTTTTGTCACTCAGCATTTTCTCCTTTCTCCCTTTTTAATTTTGACACTACACTATGATTAGAGTATTGCTTAACTGGTCACCTGACACTGCTGAATTGACTTCTTGAGAGAAAGAAGACAGAAAGAACATTTGTGTGTGTGCCTATTTATACTGAATGTATAATGGTATGACGTAGTTCACATACAGAGACCTGGGATAAGCAGTTGATACAGTCTACAAATAATTCTAGACCACACGTGCACCTATGTGAAGTCTGTTCAGAGTAGTATTATGTTTTTTGTTGTGGGGGTAGGGGTGAGAAAATTTACAAACTGTTTTTACAAACTGTTTTTTCATCACAACAATTGCTTTTGTTTTTCCTGGTGCACGTACTCCTCAAAATATGTTCATTCCATATGCACCAAACCTGTGAAAACAAATGTGTGAGTCTCCTTTGCTGAAGCATGTTGAACTGCAGGTATATAAAAAATAAGAGGAAGACATCCATGCGTTGATATATTTAAATAGAAACAGTAGTAACTTATTTATTTAAATAAAATGTGGTTGTCACTTAAACAATAAGGGAGAATAAGTTTAATCATTTGTTGCATACAATTCTATTAGCTTTAATCAGAAACGAAGCCTCCATAATATGTGATGAAATAATTGTAGGTGCGTGAAAGGTGTTTTCACCTGTAAAATAATTTGGCTTAATTTCAAAGATGTGAACCAACAGTGTGCAGCCTACTACATAAAATGTCTTCTTTTTGTATATTCCAGGTGCTTTATTCACTTAATTGGTTGCTGAAGATCATGTTGTATTGCATTTTTTGAGCAATAGGTAAGCTCTTCAGTATCTAATTTAATACCTGCAATACCTATGGGTACAAATGGGGGAAAATATTCTCATAAACTGACTTGCACTTTAAAGATCAAAATGCATTTAATTTATTCTTTTGAGCATAAGCTGCATCAAGGTCTAATGTTTATTAACATTTCTCTTCATTATTTCTGACTAGTGTGATTGCTTAAAAAGTTGATAAAAATTATTTTACAGAAATAGAAAGTAAATATACCTGAGCCTAAAAGTAATCTTAACAACAGACTTAAAAAACAAAAGCACAAAACAGACATAAAATGAGCAATGACTATAAACCCAGTGTTATCTATAACAGAAGAAGATGTTTTTTTAGTCCCTGGTCTGCTCTTTATTTGTAATTTTTGTGTGTGTGCATATGTACATACAAATGTGTCTTAAACCTGTCAGTTTAATATTAATTTTTCCTCTTAGTGAAAGCAAACATCAAAACAGTATTATGCTCTTGTCTTTATTTAAATTCTAAAAACAGGTATGCCCCAAAGTGATGTTTTTCTTTTTTTGTTGTTGTTTTGCTTCGATATTTTATTCATGCAAAGTGGTAAGTAGGTTAGTAGGTATAATGAACATGCTTAACTCCAAGTATCCGTTTTCTTCTCTGTCACAATATTCCCTTTATATTTCAGGTTTAGTAGCCATATTATACACAAAACACAAGCCTCCTGTCTGTGGCCCAAAAAATCTCACAACAGAAGAGTGAAATACTCTTCAACTGATTTTAACTATGCTGGGTTTTTAAATCGTGAGGCAAAAGCCTGTTCTTGAACTCCCCACCCCTTATAAGTGTTACAGAGTCTTGTCACAAAAAACTGCACACTGCATAATTATGAAATAACAATTCTGCTTGTTCTTTCTTCCCTGCTTTTAAACATAATTTTGAAGTATTCCAAAGAAAAAAAAAACAGACAGAAGGGTATTTTCAAATTCTGTATCTCCCACCCAGTACCCTACAATTTTTTGTGAAGTTCATAACCGTGTCAGTACATTTGTTTTTGAATCCTTGTTGCTGTGTGAAACCAATATGAATATAAATGTGAAAATTCTCAATGCAAGTAATGGAACACTTTGGCTGTAGAGAAACAGTAAAACAGAGATTAGATAAATGTGCTAGCAAATGAATGAAATGAAATTATCCCTGTAATGTGTGTAATGTGATACCTGACATCGAGTCTTCACAGTACTGGGCCAGTTTTGGGTTTCTTGCCTTTTTTGTACCCACCTCCCCCCCCCCCCCCCCCTTTTTTTTTTTTTAATGCAACACTTGTAATGCTAAAATTAACTCTTATCTGATGTACTGCATAAAAAAAGGCCATGATAGGTTACTTACAAAAGGATGCTCAACATTGTTCTTATCAAAATTATATTCAGTTCCATATTTCTGCTGCGAAGTGACACTGACCTGTATTCCTTGAAATAACCTATGTTCATGCACCATAATATTATGTAGTGTGGATGGTGTAAATGAAAGTTTATGTTGACAAGATTGTTGCTAAGTTCCGAATTTCATGGTGAGATTTAAAGATGTGTTTAAAATACAAAGAACTAATATCATAATTATTATTTGTTGTATATCTCATTTAATTAAGCAGCCTTGTTTCTTTCCTACATAACTATATTTAATTGCAAGATAAAGAAAATAATCCCTTTCAAAATATATAGTGAAATGTCCAACTGTTTACTTCACTGAAGTTTTACTAGCTTTCTGTGGAGTAGCTAGGAAAACTGAAGTTAATTACTTTTTTTTTTTAATGTTGCATGGATTCCTTCTGGAATAAAAATAATGTGTGACCCATGATATATGAATAAGGTTTCTTAATTATTTTTTTAAAAGACCTCTAGATCTTGTTTATGTCTACACAAGTTTGGGGAATAAATTAAATTTAAGGTTGTTTTTATTTATTTTATTGGGGTACATGAAAAAAACCTAAGCATGCTAACTTCCTCTAGTAGCATTCATTCTTCAATACCTGCAGCCTATCCCATATTTCAGCTAATTCGGTGAAGTTGGAAAATCAATTCTGTTTTTATAAATACTGATGCTGTGATCATTGTCTTTGCTCTAAGGGCTTACATTTGAACACAACATAATTCAGATTAATAATGCATATTTAATAAATGCTAACATAAGTACCAAGGAAGCACTTTGGTTTTGAAATAAATCTCAGCATTCAGTTGTAATATCTAATCAATAATTAATTATAAGCTAGTTGACCCAATAGACTCATGCTACTTGCATGTATTAAAAAAGAAGAATCTGGTAAGCATATTGGAAAACTAGAAAATATAATGTATAATCTCTTTTTGCACTATCTTTTCACTCAGGCACGAGATTAAGATTTATTTCGTGTTTAAGAGCCCTTGCAAGCATATACAGAAAATTAAAAAAGATTAATCCTAAATAAGGGGGCAAGTATACCAACACAGTGCAGTGTATGTGTGACCCGTGATCCAGTCACATCCAGTCAGTGGCCCGGTATGCTTTCTGTAGATTCTGTTGTGAAACAGCCTTGATACGTATGATGGTGGCTAAAGTTACATAGGGCATCTTATTCCTGTGCTGGCTATTGATGCTGTAGCTTGCAAGGACGGTCCTTCCAAGGTTGTTACAGTCCTTCCTATACATTATATCTGAGGGATAGGTATCTGCCGATAGCCAGTGCTGAACAACTCCCAAGTAGCTTGCTCAAGCCATACAATACACCAGGAATGACATCCTAGCAACAATGCACCATAACTGCCTACGAACCATATGCACCATAAAAAAGACTGAAAAGTACCAAGTCCAGCTGTATCTCTGTTGCAAAGCACCTGTGCAGGTGCCTTTTCGTGGCAGGTTGCAAAGTGCTGACTGGTGACTTCAATGGAAGTTGACTTGGAGATCCAGAGCAAACCCCATCGTTGGGACGTCTGACTTTGACTGTAATCAGTAATGAGAAAGAGGAGACAGAGAAAAGAGTTGGATTAATATGGTAAGAAACTCCAGAAACTGAAACAGCCAAAATATTTCAACAATGAAGGTGACCCTATACAATGGATTAACCAAATATTTATGTCGCTTAGGCTGAAAAACTGTTCCAGGGCAAGGCTCTTAATCACAGCTGTTTCAGGCTGTGATGCTCTTCCTACTCATCACATCGTGCTGCTATTTTCTTACCAGTTTTATTGTGTATGTTATCACTCACTCCATTTTCTGGGGGAAAACACTCTGCTTTCTCTTATCTCCTGAACTGTATCTTCACTAACCTGTGACGGAAAAAGAAGTACATGCTATGGCTTAGCTGACCTTAGCTCTATGACGAAGCTGTTCTGCACAAAACATGTCTGTAATGATTTTGCATTTCTGATAACCATGCAGGTTTTTTTAAAGACTGAGGTTTATTGCCTTATGAAAATGTTGCAAAACACAAAATGACCAAAATTTTGTCTATGTTTCTGCACTCCTTTTCAACAGTTTTATCTAATTATATTATCCAGACAGATTCTTTGATGGAAGGAAATACATGTTTAATTACTGTTACTTTTAGATTATACACGTATTGCATACATATGTAAAAAGAATGCCAGGAAACCTATTGCCCATCAGCCATGCAAACAGAGTGGCAAAGAAAGATTCCTTAGAAAGGATCTAATCTCAATAGACGAGCCAGGCTAGTTGATACTGAGATCCCACCTGAAGGACCCTGCAGACCTTCTCTCTCTGAGATATGATTTTCCTGTAGATCGCATCAGCACAGATGCTCAGATGAAGGAGAAATTGCAGGAAGTCTCTCCCTCTTGGCAAAGATGGATAACTTTTGCAGTGCTTGACCACTCCTGTAAAGATTTCTCTGTTGTGCACTGTCAAGTTGAGGTTAATGCTCATGCATTTAATTTCTAGCAAATAGATCTATCTTACTGATGGAAAAGTAGACCCTATTTTCTAAAGAACTATCCTCATTTCAGGCATGTGAAAACTGGAAGCCTGTTTGTCTGAGGAACAGCAATTGGTGTCCCTTTGGTGGACACTGAGAAGTTCCACACTGCCCTCTTCTGCCTGAGCCTGGACTGGCTGATGCAACGAAGACCTTGAGGTTTAAATGTTAGATCTTTATCTATATCACCATACTTTCTTACAAGGTCAAAGGGTTTGGGTTTTTTTAAGCAGTTGACTGTATTAAATGTAAGTCTAGTTTTAATATAGTTAGTTCTCATTGACTCTTCCGCTAGCAGCAATCTTCCAGTGAGGAGGACTCAAAAAATTACTTATGAACTTTAAAGAACTTTAAAGAACATCAAAAAATACTTCCTCCACGGGTAAAAAAGAACATGCCTGCTGATATAGTTGAGTGTCATCAGATGCATTAGCAGTATTAGAATGCCTTGAGTTTTACCCAAATTGTTCGCTCTAATACCTGTCTTTAACAGCGTTGTGTCCTACGAACCCTCAGTGATGATTTCAGCTAACTTTGGGTACTAGCCCATGGTGTATTCCACCCTGTAGGAAACCCCTATTCTTTTGCTGGGCTTGTCTGAGGTCTGCTTTTCAGAAATACAGAGCATGCTTACCTCCTTTGATTTTCTGATTGCAGTGTTTGGCACTTCTTAAATCAATTTGTAGGCAGCTTAGATCAGAGAACTGAGCTTTGAAAAGTAGGTTGCAGGCTTCTGCTCGAGATTTAGATTAAAGGTAACATCTGTGAATTTCTTATGAGCTTACTTTCATGGTTCTAGTTTGGCAAATAGAAATAGAACTGGTTTCTTGCATTCAGAAAAGAGATGGAATCAAGATTCTTACTTTCCAAAAGTTTGGAAAGGAGGAGTCTGGATCTCATGTTCTCCTTTGCTTTATTATTGAGAAGCATGTACATTAAAAAAAACCAAAACTGACTGACATAGGCATATTCAGGAAAATTATAGTCATCATCTCAAAATATGTCTCTGGCAGCTGACTCTCAGATGAAGTATCTCATGATATTGCCTTGTTTTTGATGCCCATTACAGGGTTATGCTTGTGTATTCCTGAAACAATGGACTGCTAGTCTTGCCTTAGTAACCAGACAGTAATCACGTGTTAGTAGATGTATTCTGGTATATGGATTGCTCCTGATTTACTTATCAGCCGTGTTTTGGCAACGTCCTACTTCTATAGCAAAAGCAGAACTGTCAAAGAGTTTACTAATCCATTACATGAAGGGTGCAGTAAAATGATTGATGTGCGATTTAACAGTTTATTATTCTTCATTAAAAATGTAATAGAACATTAACAGAGTTCTGTTCTCAAAGGTATTACATGTACAGAAAAAGGAGAGAGGCTAGAACAGAAAATAAAGCTGTACAGGTTTCTATAGTTTAAAAGTTGCATGACAAATCGTATTTACTCATCCCAAAGCCTCATTATGCAGTAAAACAGAGTTAATGAGAAATCAACCCCACTGCTCAGAGATCTTAAATTTTGGCAAATCTCAGCTCATTGTCACTTTGGAGATGCATAAATCTGATATTTGGTCTTTTCCTCTGGAGCTTCTATGGAACTCTACGCAGCCTTCTAATTAGTCATTCCAAAATAGCAAGCAAGTACATCATGCTCATTATCTGCAGTGTTTCTGGCTATGTGTAATAGCTTTACTCCAAAACTTTTCCATTGCTTTCTTTCCTGCTTCCTGGATCTGTCACATATTTGTGAAAGGGGATGCAAAAAACTAATAAGAAAATAATGAATTTATATTTTTGCTTTTTTACTTACAAAGTGTATATAAATAATTAATGAGCATGTTGCAGGCAGGACGTATTATAAGAACAGTAACAGTGCTATAGATGTTACAATCCAGAAAATAGGCAACTCATTACCCCTTTGCACTCCATAGATAAAAGTTGCCCACTTATGAAATACATAGTAATCCTTTATTAGCTTTTGTTAATTTATTTATAAACCAGGATCAGATTCCTTACACTTAAAATGGAGATGTATTTCTCAAATGAAAGAATTATTAGAATAAGGTATACATACTATTTCTCATTTAGAACATTATATGAAATAATTTTTAACAGCTTGATAGTGACTTAAGATTCTAATATGTTTCTGTGGTGTCTGAATAGAATTATTTTTCTGTTAGATGCACTGCATGTGCATGAACAATCCCCATTTACATAAGAAGTCTGAAACAGCTTATTTTAGTTGTATTTTGTTGTGCCATAGGGGTAAAAACTTTGGTTCTGACTGGAAGCACAAATTTTCTAAGTTTTTTTTTTCTGTCAGAAGTTTTCCATTTACAGGTATTTCCTTGAGAACCTGTTCAAATAAAACATCCGTCAGAAACATATGGAATGATGAATCGTTCAAGCTTTGGCTGTAGCAGTATGAGAGGGGAAGAAAAGGCAACCTCCCCCTTTTGAAATATTTCTCACATAGTTTGTACAAAATACTTTCTTCAGGCATGAAAGCATATTCTGGCCCCAGATATTTCTCTCTTTCCCAGTAGACTAATTTCAGTCTCCTATGAGAGACTATAAACCAGTTTTGCAAAGGTCAGCAAAGAACAGATTGCATGGCCCTGGGCTTCATATTGTGCATTTGACAATGATCATATTTGATGTGAGGGCAGGAAGGAAAAAAGGTCTCTGGCAGGTAGGATGGAGTAGAGGTACATGGTTAAAGAGTCCTTTTGCATATTTAGCACAAGCCATTTGTCTTTAATTTTGATATTCTGGAATACTCACCACCTCACTATATTAAAACAATCGCTGTAGCTGAGAATCAAAACTAAATGCAACTCTTTCTTTAAGGTTAAAAAAGGAGTGAGTCTTGTCGTGGTCATGATACTTTTAAAACATGTATTAAAACTTAATTATGAGATTAAAATTACTCTCTGTTAGAAAACACGACCCTGGATCCAGCAGTTTATGTAAGCATGTTTTAGTTTCGTATAGGTTAAAAACAAACAGAACCCACCCACTTCATTGGGTTTTCTATGGTGCTGGAAGTTTATCTGTGCTGGGCTAGAGCCTTTGTTAGGACTGTTAGAGGCAAAAAAGCAGAAACATGAATGAGAGTCATTTACAGTGAATATGTTGCTTATTGTTATTGTCTTTTTGCTTTATCATTCATCATATTTCACTCATTTGAATTATAGATATATATGTGTGTGTGTATATATATATGTATTTTTCATTGCCTTTTTTCCCTTTTTTTTCTTTTTTTTTGTCAAATAAATACAAAGGAGAGGAATCTATAGTTTTGTTCCCTTTATCTCTGATTTGAAAATATAAGATGTTCAGGAAGTTCTGTTGAGCTTGCAACAATCTATTGAAAATTAGTTCATTTGTATGAGATGAATCAAACACCAAAATGTCAGGTGTGTTCCTTTTCCCAGCATCATTGCTAATCTATAGTTTCGGTAACTGAAGAGAAGTGGTGTATAATGAAAATGTCTACTGTGCTGTGTATCATTAGCTATTCCTTATTACAGTCAGGCATCTATTCATCCTTTCTGGATGTACTCATGAATAAGATGCATAACAAACTGATGTTCTGTTTTTTTCCTCATTAAGAATCTGATATCTTGTTCAGCAACACTGAAAAGGAAACGATTTGCGTTCAGCTCTCAGTGTGCATTTTATAACCCATAGAAAATTAAAAATAAACAACAATATGTACAGTGATTTCATATACTTTCTTCACATAAATTAGAAGCATTTCCAAAAAGTCTGTCAGAGCTGGTGAATGTATACTAGAAAATACTCTAGCAGCAATGTAAAGGCTTCTTTTATAAGTGATTGATAGTATATCAGATGAACCAACATGTATCAGATAGATATATTCTGCACTTAATTCTTGTGACTCAGTTATTCAGATTCTCCTCAAATCTTTCTCCTGTAAATTTTGATTTTTAATAACCTTTCCAGTTCAACAGACTTATAATGTATAGAAATAAACATATTTTCCAGTACATTCAATGGAAGATAGGAGTGATCAGTGACTAAGAAGGAGGCATAACATGTAGCTTACTTCCTATCTGATCAGGAAACCCATTCACAGTAGTTTAACTGCAGTTCTTCTCTAGTGCTTTTCTTACTCTGTGTGGGCTATAAGCTCTTTAGAATAATGGATTTTTTTTAGGTTTCGGTTTTGGTTGGTTTGGTTTTTTACAGCTCCTAACTCCAAGGGACTCCACAGGTACTCTGGGATGCCAGTAACAAATAATAATTTTCTGTTAACTTAAGCTTTAGATGACTGAGATTTGCTTGGTAACCAATTGAAATTGCATTACTAACCAAACATATCCAGATCGTAACAGGACCTGCTATCCTCAGGTTTTAGATATTTTAGATGTAGATATACTGTTAGGTGAAAAATCAAAATTCAGTTGCCACCTGAGAATGATTTCCTGCTTGAAGGAAGTAGGGGGGTGGAAATTAAAAGAAAATGGAAATGATGTACTCTGTTTCTTTAGGACTTTCTGGTTGACAGCATCTGGTGTGTTGTGTAGAAATGTGACTGGTGTTAACAGTGCTTCACACACTCACTGTGAAGGACTTGCAGGGCCAGATTCTCATTAACTCTACATTAGATCAGTAAAATCTGAAGAGAGCTTCTAATTTATCCTTAATGTATTCTGCTTGCAATCTGAATGTGCTAGCAAACAGATCTAGTGAAAACTTTCAAGATAAATACAGTATTTATACTTTTGCTGATAGTCCATCATCTGGTTCTCGTTCATATATACCCTGTACTACATAGCTGACAAAACTATAAATTATTTTGAATAATCACAGTGCAGATACATCAGTCCAGAATTACTTGTTGAAACAGTCTCTTTGGAGTTGGAGTGAGTTTCTCAATTAAAAAAAATATGAAAAGATGTGTTATTTTATCTTACACATAAAAAACTAGGTGATAAATGTTTTCTAAAATAACTCTTGTCAATCAGTATTATTTGTCCAGATGGAATTATGTTTTCCTTTCCGCGATATCTGTGCCTGTATCAGTGATGGAGAATTCAAACCCAACAATACTGTGTGTAGATGACTAACACAAGGACATGTCTTTTTAATAACTAGTTGAGAAGGATCAGAGAATGCACAGCAAGTTACATGGAATTGGTATTGATCAACAATGTTTTCTTGAGGCACGACAGGACTTTCAACTGTACCACATATACCAGGCATCTGATTCACTTTGTGTGTATGGGGGGTGGGGGGTCGGGGGTGGGGGAAAGAAAAAAACAAACAGGACAAAAAGCAAATGGATAAATCAAGTTATATTAAGTCAAACCTACAATGCTTCCTGGTTTTCGGTTACTTGGTGCAGTGCTTTGAAGCACAAATGCTAGGCAAGAAAGGCTTGGCAATTTTGAAGCACATTCCATGAGACAGTTAAGAAAACAGGACTGTGTTTTAATTAGGCTGCAAATGTGTCTTAACTTTACCACTATTATATATAATATCATATAATAATACCACTTCTATATATATATTACATGTATATAAAATCCTGCTATATATTCTATTACTATACATATATATATAATGCTACACAGAAACAGGAGGGAAACTACCCTCAGTATTATTTTCTAAGCTTTTAATAAGATCCTTGGCCCAGCCTTTCGATGTGTGGAGATGAGATGTGGGAACACAGACAAAATTAACTGATCTCCTGTGATGTTAAAGGGTAGGAGCCAAAACTTGCTGCTGCTTTCTAATAATTTTCTTGCAAATTTGGTTTATTCAAAGATTAATGCCTTTGTTGAAAAGGGAAACTGACAATCTATTCACGTAATATCCCTTGACTGAATATACCTATATTATTAGCATTTCCTTCTTTAATTTTGGCCAGACTCTACTCTAATCCCAGGATATGATGGAGAGTCATATCCCACTCACATTTGCCTTCACCTGATTTAGCTATGTCCTTCTGTAGTTTGTCCACATAAACTTGGCTTTCTTCCTTACATCTTCCTTACTGTATTTTGATCACATCAAGTTCCTATTACTGCGTTGTGTATTTCCTTAATCATTAACTTTATCAAGGTCTTAAATGTAGTTTTTACAATTAGTGTGGCTTTTCTCTCCCCGAAAGTATCTAGATGTCTCCTTCTGTGCAAACTCCAAATTATTTCATCATTAAAAGGAGCACAGGTATTTACGTAAAGTATTCTTGCAGCATAAATCATGTAGAACGTTAGTAGCACAGAGAAGACAGCTTGCAAGAAAACCATCTTTTGTCTGGATATATTTCTTTGTAACAGCAAACTGTTCTGATTGTCATAATGGGATGGATAGCTTGAACAACTAGAAACAGTGCGGTTTTTAATTAGCAGGAGGAGTAAGCAGGAAAGGAGCACACTATCCTCATTTTTAACACATTTACTTGTAATCGAAATAAAAACACAGGCTTCTCAGCATGTTGAAGACTTAATTTTAATAACTGATGTTTACTTAATGGTTGTAACTGCAGCTTCCTAAGAGATTGGCAGTTTATAATATGCTAGCATTCCCAGCTGTTATCATTCAAATAAGAAGAAAGACTAAGAAATTAACACTGAGAAAACTGCTTAGCCACATGGTAGCACATAGGATATAAACTTGACTGTAAAAGAGCAGAACAGTGCTTAGAACATTAGAGCATTTTCCCCAGTATGAAACACATTTTCAGGTATAGCCGATTTTTATGTTGCAGTTATGAGGCCTTCACAGTTAAATCTTTTCGGCTTACTAATACCCACTTACTAATATTTGTACCTTTTTGTAATGTATGTTTCTAGTACTTTTTTTTTTTTTTTTAGAAAATCTGAGCAGAATTGATTGATTGGTACTTATTAACCTCATTTTGTCAAAGCCAAAATTGACATGATTCTATTCAGATCTTCACAGAAATTACAGTACCAAATGGTATCATCAAATATAATGTTCTGTAGAAGAATTACATTATGTTTATTATAGTTATTTGGAAGGATAAAGAAACGATATGAAGATCTTATTCAGGAAGCATTCATCAGACTGTGGCCTTTTGTGCCCAGCCTCACGCTCATGGTTTTTTTGCTCTCCACATGTACATTTTGCTGTTCCTTCATCTATCTCCAAGTGCTTTCAAAGGAAAAACAAGTTTCAACTATCTTATCTATTAGATAGGCAAACAAAGGCACAAAGCGATAAAAATGATTCACTCAGTCTCGCACTATAGGTCAGCTGCAAAATCGGGAGCAGAACTAGGGACACATGGCTGCCAATCAGTATTTTCATCAAACACCCTTCTACACCGTGTGTAGTGTTATGTTATTCTTTGCAGGTCTCACTAGCAACATTTAAAATAGAAGTGAGGGTTTGGGGATTTTTTTAGATATAGTTATGGGCATATGAGTCTCGGTACACTTGGAGTGTGCAGGCATGCCTGAGACAGTGCTGTGCCATATCAACCCAAGTGAACACTGAGGACTCACGGCACCTCAATCTAGAGATATTAATTCAAATGCCTCTGAGCGATGGTGGTATTTGATGCTCTTAGTGAAGGAAGGCTGTGTGCCAGCCACCAAAAAACCAGACCTTATCTATCCTAGGTAATGGCAGAGCATTACTTTTCAAGACACTCAATGTGTTTCACTCTTTCTGCTTCTGCAGAGAGTATTGCCAGCCTGAGAATTGCTGGGAATTGGCTCCCCTGGGGTTCCCAGCGGGGCACCCGAGAGAGTCCGTAAGCCTTTAATGTAGATCACTGTAATTACACCAGGATCACCATAAATAATGTGAAATTCAACTGGAACTATTCAAAATATGTACATGCCATAAAAAAAAATTAAAAAATCTCTGTGTTTAGAATCAGAGAAACAGGCCAGATCCCTGCATGAATGCTGACAGCAACCCCTCCAAGGAGAACACAGGCAGAGCCAGCCAAGGGCGCGCAAGGGGCAGGGCAGGGCGGCTGCTTCTGATCCGGAGCGCCAGCGCTTCCCTGTCTGCAACAGGCAGCTGAGATTTCCCTTGTGGAGGTAGGTGCCTGGAAACAGTCCTGAGTATGTTATTTTGAAATGCATCAAGTGGAGGTACCTTCTACCTCTGCTTTGTTGAAATTATGCTCTTATGGACAATGGGAAGATAAAGGATAGGCATATGGATGAGCATAGCCCAGTAATGGTTAGTCAGGAAGGGACTGACCTCTGCATTTCGGTTCCCTCTTTCAGGACTGCATCTCTCCTTTTCCTTCTTCCTTTTTCATTCAAATTGCTGTATGTTATAGCCTCAAGGTGGTGGTGAACTAAATATGAAAAAAAAATAATCACATTATTCGTTATGAATTGTCCAGACTTCTAATAGTATGGGTATATGGATGCAGGGAGAATAATTTGCATTAACACTTATAAGCCAACTTTGTTGTTGGTTTCTCATAACAACATAAATAATGAACAATAATGAACAAAATTTGTTTTGGTTTAGACATTTCACTGGAGCTATAACCATGAAATGAAAATATAGTTTTATGCAGTCTCATTAGTTTGCTTTTTTTTCCTAAAATAAAACATAAGCAATAGGCTTTTCTGCTCCAAAGTGATCATTATTTTTCAGTATTTCATTTTCTACAGTTCTCTCAAACTGTTCCTGATAATATAGTTAATCCGGGTATTTTCATTCTAGTGGTGTATTGTACATTAAGTTAACCTTACATATCACTAGGTACATTTTCAGAGTTCCAGCTCAGCACAATTTCTCTTGAGTTAACACTTCCTAATGTAAAGTCTTCTTTCTAGCAATAAATTCTAACCTTTTGCTTCTGACATAATTTTCTACAAAAACTGTATTTGCTATTTGCAAATAAGTCCTTATTTTATCTTCACAGTTAATTATTTATTTTTCCAGTGGGAAAGCTCTAGTGTATGCTAATTTGAATTTTGAATTAATAATAAACATAGGTTCTTTCTTCATTTCTACTGTATCATAAAATGTGGCGAATACTCTTTCTGTCTCTGAACTTCCAATACAGCCTTCTTCGTATGGATGCTGAATACAAGGGAAGGGAGATAATAGAAAACTCCGTTTAATCTGTAAATATTGGTCCATGCCCTGCAATGAAATGTATATGCCCCATGTGATTCTGACTGCTAAAGGAGATTAACTACCTGTTCAGCTGGGACCAATTACAAGCTGCAGCAGCTGAGAGAGAAACATCAGGAGGCCAGATGGCTTGGAGAAGTGCAGGGGATTTTCTTCCAGCAACAGGTTTCGAAGGAAAAAATACCATGGGATGCGAGGAAGAAAAACTCTTTGCAGGAGACTGTGTGTGAAGTAGAAAGCATTTCTAATGGGGGTCTCCTGTTTTTCTGAAGTAGGAATGATTACATTCAGGCACTCCTACCAACCAGCTTTGGAAGGGGATGGGGTGGGAGAGTGCCTCGAAGTTGTAGAGGCTTCTGATCTCCCCACCAAATGTTTTGCTGCTGGGGAGGAGGACACCAACAGGAGATCTCCATCTGGGGCACTGGTAATTGGTGGTATGCTAAGTATCTGTGTGTCATTTTCTATTCTGAATGTGAAAGAAGAGTGTTGGTTAGCAAAGGCTGAGCTTAGATGAACCTCTCTTTATTAGCATGTGAAAGTATTTACTGAGGTCCACAGCAAAACTCATTCAAATTAGAGTGCTATTTCCTTGCATGATTGCTGGTTTCATATTTGAATTTAACTGGTTCTTTCTTTAACATACTCCTTTTCTGCTTCATTTTGACTTACGCGAGCTTATAGTCAGGTAATTGTTATTAATTTTGCTGTTGTATATAGGAACTATGTGAGTGTGGCTTCACAGGGATTTCAACAAATCAATGTGTTGTAAATGGCAGACTACACGGAAGGTAAGTTTTGCTAAGTTGGAAATATGTATCTCTGAAAGACTGGATTTCCATGTGCTGTGAAAATAGATCTGTGGTCTGATCACATCCACATTGCACATTCCTAAGTGCAACTTAACTTTCAAAAGAAAACAAGTGTTTCTATAAAAAAAAAATAAAAATCTGACCTTAACTAGTTATATAAAAAAAATTCTATACTGAGCTATAGTAAACTACCTCCCAGCTCCCTAGAATATAGTATCCTTTTTAGGATACTACAGAGTGTGAATTGATAAGACTAACTGAAAGTAATTTTAGGAATTTGCTGACAGCTCCTACTCATCAGGCAAGCTGTCTGTCATCTGTGATATCTATTCTTTATTGCAATGCCTTGTAGTTTGAAAATTGTAAAGTAGCTGTGGATATGTGGGGGTTTTCTCTCTTCTTTTTTTTTAATGTGTGTCGGATGTTACAAGAAATGTAGCAAAGGGATTTCAGAATTGCAGTGGTAGTCATAGAAGTGTTTACTTAAAAGGTTGACAATAAATCTGGGCTGTTTTTAATTGGGTTTGTCTTTGTTCTTATGGGAGTAGTAGGTGGGGGTGGGGTTCTGTGTTTGCTTTCAGATCACTTGTACTGCACAAAACTTCATGCAGCTTTTAATCAACCCTAGGTTTGAGAGGGCTATGCTTTTAGTTTTGCATAGTCAGTAAGGTTAGGTCTAGTGGCAGAAGTGGAAAGATACATATGTTTATCTGTACAGTCATTTAGCCAATGATCAATAAATGTCTGACGATAAATCAATATGGATGTAATCTCCAATCTGTGGACTTCAAAGAACAATCTCCTGAGCGTTCTTACCACAAAATCTATATTCACTTCTGTCTTCATTCTAGCTGATTTATGCTCTGATGCTGTTTGCTTTCAAGGACCTCCATTTCTCCAAGTGCTGCCTGGTAGGTAAGCAACAATCCATCAGCGTGCTACTAATATCAAGGAGGCTTATATTTAATTACAGATAACAGGCCCAGTGGGACTGAGAACAAAGTAACCAATCACTAAGATTTGATATAAGAAAATATAAAAAGAGAGGGAAGCCATAAAACGCGAAGGACCTTTATGAAAGAAATAGGTATTCTGTCATTATGCTCAAAACATATGGAATATGAGAATGAATTATATGATAGGCTGTGTTTTCAGACAGATTTTAATTCTTTTCACATAAAAAATACTCTTGGTAAGGAAGAACTCTCTTAGGTAAGCAACCAAATATGCCTATGATTAATCTACCTAGATTTGGTGTTGTCTTAATTATGTGTATGTAGAGAATACATATGGGTTAGTTCTGTTTCTGAATATAAATGTGCATTTTTATTTTACTGTTAGACAATAATAACGTAGCTAATATCCCTTAATATACAAGATGTTTTAGCATTCCTTTTTCCTGTACAGTAAAAGCGATGTAGTTCCCTGATAACAGAGGTAGCCCAATACATTTCCTAAATATGATTTCTTAAACTTCCTCATGTTTGCATGTGTTGGAGCTAGATTTTTGTATAGGCTTGCTAAAACTGGCCCTACTGATACAGTCGCTGTCTTTTATTTAAACTAGCACATGAGGAAACCAGTATGGGCTGACCTTTAGGGCCAGCAATATGCAATAAATATGAGCAACTAGTGTGCTGCTTTAAATGTAATTCTGGTATAATGAATTCAAATATTTGAATAGCCTGATGTTTTTAGGAAACTAATTTAACAGAAACACAATGAAACAATATCACTTCTATTTGAAAAATCATTTTATCATATTAATCCATGAATTATTCTGAGCTGATGAAAGTAATTTTTAAGAGAGGCCTGTTTTGTGAAATAAACTCCTGACTAGTTTTGGTCCTGAGTCCTTGCATAGGAAATTTAAGTCAGACTAGTTACAAATAAAAAGTGATTGAAATAAGCATGTACAACTGTCATAGCTGAAGCTTTTGAAATGAAGTGGGGAAATCTTCATTAGTGAGATGGAGATAAAAGAGCTGACAGATGGAAGAGGTAGGGAATAAAATGAAAGCAAAGGCAGACAGACTGCAGCCAATATGAAGAAAAGGGAAAATGCCAATGAATATATGTAAGGCACATGATGCAGTAACTATTATTGCAGCTAAAACATGCATGTCTCAGCAACTGTATAAATGAAGATAGTTGCTAATCACTGTCAGCTGTTGGTCTTTTGTTGAAGAAATCTGAAATACTGACCTTTGGCTTCTGAGAAAACAACCTCAAGCTGAGGCTTTTGGAGGATACATTATCTGTAAAAATGAATCTGCGTGCCTTTCTGAAGGGATTATTGCTGAAGTATCTGTGAAACATCAGTGAAAACACTGATCTCCACTGAAGGAAAGACAGTTCTGTGAATTTAACTTAGTGGTCACTGGATTTGTACCTGTTAAGGTTTTTGTTTTGTTCTATCCTGTTATTTACAAAGTTAGCCCAAGGTTTGGAGTACTCTCAAGGAGTTTCAGAGTGTTTTTCATGGGTGTGAGTTTGCAGGTAGAGCTATTCACACACTCAAGAAGTCTGCCTAAAACTTTCTCTGCTTTTAACATTTTATTGTATTTTTAAAATGTAAATGAGCTTATAAAATAAGGAAGCTTTATGGATATGCATTCAATAAAAGGCATAAGGTGTATATGCAAAGGATAAGCTGAATGGGTTGTGTAAATCAGGTTGTGTGATGATTAAGAGGGAAGACTGTAGATTTGCTTTAGTCTCTCCAGGCTTTACTACCTACAACTCTGTATCTTGGCATAGTATTATTGATATGTACCACATTTGGAAAAGTACACAGACCACTGAAACAAAATATTGCCTTCTATAAAGTAATGATGGAGTGGGCAAGGAGGCGAGAGCCGAATCTTCTTTAAAGTTGTCTGTGTTTTCCTGATGATATATGAAGCATTAGCAAGGTTCGGCCAGCTTGTGAACTGAGTGCCTGAATCCACAAGAAGCAAGAGCGAACAATTCTTTCTTAGTTAGCTAAAAATCTATTATATTGGGTTTTAGTAAGACCATTAAGGATGTGTATTAAACACTCTGAATTCTTCAGGCTCCTTTGTGCTCCTTAGCCTCTGGCTGTGGAGAGAAACCAGTGAAGAGATGCCTTTGTTTGTAGATGACATTATATTTTTATACCTAGTTCTTCTGTTGAATTTTTTCAGGAGGGCCAGGCAAAATTTGATGATTCTCACTGAAAATTCTTTTACTTCATATTCAGAAGGTCTGGCTATTCCTATTAACTCAAATTAGAGAACATACAGGCATCTTTGCTAAGTACACTGATTGTATGTTAATTTCCCCCCATTTAGGTAAATTCCTCATCCCTTTCAGGGCTTGAATATTGATGGTGTGATGGGTTGGTATCCAAAGAGCAGCGTTATGTACTTATGGATGATTTTTACCACCTCAGCTGGACCACTGGTGTTGCAGGCATCTGAAGGGGAAGAAGTGGCTGTGAGAGGGCAGCTGCATATGACAAAGCAAACATGAAAACCTGGAGTCCCAGAGAGCCCCAAAGGAGAAGTTAAATTATTGTTTGATGCATGTTGGCGTATCAGAATCCAGGGCTGGGATAATGATCTCCAAGGAAAGCAACAGACAAGATAAAATGCGGTGGGGAGGGCACAGGAGAAGGGGAGGATGAGAGGCAGAGTAGTTTACAGTCCTTAACTGGCAAACAGCACGTGACAGATCTTTATAGTTTCAGCTTATAATTAGATTTTACATTTTTTCACATGCTAGGTTCTAGGACAGTTTGATAGAGTAGGTTTATCACTTGTGCTTGGTCAAGACTTACTGTGGTTTTCAGGAGGTTTATAGAGAGGAACTGGAATAAGGGATTTAAAGTGCAGAGGATTCAGAGGCAATACAATGGTCTATCTCTGAAGTTATTCAACTTCCTTAATTACAGCAGCACAGATATGTCTATTTTATTGCATAAACCAAGATTCGTGTGTTGCTTGCAAGATATTCTGGTACAGTCCTGGTAGGTAAATGTTCACTTGCTCCCAATACTTGTTATTTCTCCTATGCATGCACTTCCCTCAGGTGTGTCATCTAATGTACACAGGGTGTTTGTTTTCTTTTTTTTTTGGTAACAGCTTTTTAAAGAGATAGTAGGTACGAGTGTTTTAGAAGAGTGTATTTACAAGAAATACGTGAATTGGTAGCTGAATGACGTGACTAACTTTAGTAAAACTAAAATACAGGATAATCAGAAAAACTTTCAAATAAACTTGAAACAGTCCCTCAAAATCTGATGTATATGTTGACTAGTAACATTAAACATTTTTTATATTAACATGTTTTTAATAAGGGTGTAAACGTGTTTGTCCAAAAAGTGTAGATGTGCATGCTTCTTTTCCTTTGTCCTCTGTAGTAGCCAAGAAATCCATCACTCTTCCTGACTTGCCATCACTTTTTGTATGTCCTGGAAAAACTCTAGATTTCCCTAGTTGTATGTAGATTGCAGATTTGTGTTAACTGTTTCCTGTTTCAACTCAATATTCTTAAAAACAAACAAGAAAAAAAATCACAATGAATGATACTTTAGAGAGTGAGATTCTGTCAAGGTATAATAATATGCAAGTAATTTAGTCATCCTAGTTGCTTTGAATCTGAAAGATTGAAATGTGTCAACTTCTGTATTGGCAGGCGTACAAACAAACAAAAATAGTTATCTAGGTATCCTATTACCAACAGCAATAAAAACTCCATTTGGTGCACAGACAGATGTTGGATAAATTTCAAATGTTGTATTTTAATAACGTGTGCATAGACACAAATTCATTTAATTCTGACTAAGGAAAAAGTCGTGTATAGAGCTGCTGCCCCCAACATGCATTAGCAGAGTACTGTTCTTGCTTGAGTGCCAAATAAATGTCCGTTTTCTTAGCCTTAAGTAATCTCAAGGGTCAGACACCTGAGCTATGGGTACTGGAAAAAAGTTGGGAACAAAGGACACTAGTTGACTAACAGCAGAAAGCATGATTTATGAATAATGATTTTAAATTGTCAATGTGTGTAACCAGTGTGTAGATAATATTCATAGAATCTGACAAGACATGGCTTGTCAATATGAAAAATAATGTGACAAATAGAAAGTAAACAGAAGAGATGCAAAGTGTTGCCTTGCAATTACAAATACCAATGTGATGGATGAAATTGGTAGAACTCTCATCCAATTCTCATTATGTAGATAATTACAAAATAAGGTGTTCGTAAAATAGCTTTACTTAAACTCATATGCCTCTCAGCACTCGAAGAGTATTCTACTTTGGAGCTAGAGTTGTAGCAAGTAAGGATTCTTGCTTTTGGTTGTGATAATTAAGATAAAATCCCTGTCTGAAATCCTCTTAGTTCTATGTTATATTTTCTTCTAGTGCTTGCTTTTGATGATGATGATGAGAGATAGTCAGAGTAAATGATGGCACCATATTGCTAATTAAATATTAAATGCTCAGATAATCACATTATAAAAACCTTGTCAGACAAATGGTTTATTACATATACATTCAGAACAGGTATTGAATCTTTTTTTTTTTTTGTTCCTAGCTATTAAACTGCTTTCAGTGGAAACAAAAATCTAGTCTACTAGAGGGCTTACTCTTGAATGACTTGCATGAATCCTCTTTAGCTTGTGGTATGTAGTAAACCAATATTTGATGCTAGATGAATGACACAATATTATCTATATATTTATGATCTATTGCACTACAGTAGTAAAGGTAGGAGAGGTTGACCTATAAGCAAACAAAGTTCTCATTAGAATGTTGTATTTTAATTTATTTATATTTTTATATATTACTTGTGAAATAAATATCTATTACTTGTGAAATCTTCAAAACGAGCCATTTGGATGTGCATGCCCCACTCCAGAATTCTAAGGGTAATGATCTTCAAGTTTCAAGACAAGTTGCATTCACACTATATGTGGGAATGTCTTCAGTTTCTAACTTGCTGTTAAAAATGTGGAGAGTTATTGCATCAGTCTGACTGTTACGAACAAGTAAATGAATGAGACTTTGGAAACATTAATATAGAAAAAGCATAGGTGTGGCCACATGTAGTGGTAACTGCTCCTATCCGTGCTCTTGCCCTCTAATACCTAAGAAGTATCGTATTTTTTGAGGGCAAGTAAGAAAGTACTACTGGGCATTTATACAGGAAGCAAACGTGCTGTCAGCCTACGTTTAGCAGCTGAGAACAACTTCATCTGTCACAGCATGAGACATGTCATCGCTGGCGGTGACTGAGAGGCCAAAGCCTGGTTGAGTAGAAAATGAATTAACCTGAGGCAGGTCCAGCAAATGAAGGAAACAGTAGATCTTAATTCAGACTTGGTGGTACTAACGAATGTTCTTCCAGTACTTCCCAGTGCTTTTCATCTACAGTTTCCTTGTTGCTTTCCAAGGTTTTCTAAGTTTGCTCAAATGGTGGCCCCTATTACCTAGCATCCATGTTCACTTGTTATCAGAGACACTGAAATACTGCCTCTCAACTAAATCCTTAGGAAGTTCTTGTGAGGAAAAAATGAAAACTTAGAGGGCTGTCGGAATTTTAGTCCCATGGAAGACTTCTTCCACCACAGAAAAGTATCTGGGCTATCATGCTTCTTAGCTCTGAAGGAACGCCTTTCAGCTGGGGAGCGGAGTGTGAGGAGGCAGAAATCAGAGCAAACTGAGCCAGAATGTGCTGGTACCCAGCAAGGGGAGCCGGGGGAGCTGGGTGGGCTCATCACCGTGCCTCTGCAGAGATAAGGAAATAGACTTCCCTGAACTGGTGTGATTCTGAGATGCGTGAAGACAGGCAGGAAAGAGGTGCCATTCTCTTATGTTTAGAGCAATCCTGTAGTTTCTGGTCTTCACCTGCAAGGTGGTTATGGATCCAGGGGGGAAAAAAGCAGCAGTCACCTCCTTCTCGGCTCTTTTGCTAGGCAGTTGACTGGAGGGTAGTAGACGAAAAGCAGAAGGAGGAGATGAGATTCCCAAAGATCTTGGTTCCCAGCATTTGCAACTGGACCACTATGCATGTGTCATGGTTTAACCCCAATTCCAAACCACAGCACTGCACCAGCTACTAAGAAGAGAATTAACTCTATCCTAGCTGAAAACAGGACAGGATGGTGGTATGTATTTGTATTCTCCTTCGCTTAACCCACGTGTGTAGTAGTGTATGCTGTCTTCTAAGTGGAAACTCAGCTCCTCCTGTCTGAAAATTCCCTTTTGTCACAAGACCTAAGGCAAAGGCTAGAAGGATTACTAAAGCTGAGCTGCTCTTGAATCAAAAAGAGGTATCTTGATGTTAAGGCTGATGCAATTAAACAAGGTAGGGAAAGAATGCTGCTTTGACTTGTGCCTATTCTGTCAAATGCTTCAACAACTGAGGCTGTCAAATTGGCTCTTTTTATTGACTTTTTTAGTCTATATCTTAGACTAAAAGCAAGTCTATTTTAGTTGTTTAAAATAAATAAATAAGTTGGAACATAACAGGAAGCATGCAGTGCGTGCAACTAACCAAACCTCAATATTGCAGTCTGTTTAAATCCAATGAACTTCAAAGAGCATAAGAAAACATTTCCATTTTTATTCTTTTTATTTTGGGGAAACAGGTGGGTGGGAGGTTAAATATTCTATTTCTTTAGTACTTAGGGGAAAAAAAGAAAGATTTCCACTTTTTAATTCAATAAGGCAGTAGAGTGGTATGCAAAGAAACAATTATTCTTTCCCTTCTATTGTATTAGGAGGCCTAGACAGAGAGCAGTGCTGTGACTATACTCTTTATCGTGCTGCCTCTGGGTACAGAGGATGATATAGAGAAAGCAAATTTTTCTTTTAAATCTTGGGACCTGGAAAACATTTGCAATCTAAAAGAGCTGTTGTGACCATGCTGGGAGGCCTTAGGGCTTCCAAACCCTAGGATTATTGTTTCCATTTGATTTTGGTAGAGGTGACCTAGTTAGGCGAGGGAGCCCTGGGAACTTTATGTATGAGGAGGAGCTTTCCTGCTGGCTTTTCAGCATGAGATGAGCATGGGTGGTTCCTTGCATCACTGTGCCTTGCTTTCTGCTGACTTTCATCCAACCAGAGGATAGGGTTTCTTGATTTCCTCTGTTCTCCTGAGCTGGAGGAGCTCTCAGACCAGCCCTCCTTGCCGTATGAAGATTTACTTGTTGTTCCATCAGCTGATGGAGAGCTCCCAAGTTGGAAGTGGGAACTGCTGGCCAGCATGTGGGTTTGGGCCTTGGTATAATTATTAAGGTGTTTTTAGCATTCTTCATTGTACTAGGTAGCTTCTAAAAGGGACCAAGGAAAAATCCAGCAAAAATACCAGAAAAAAATAACCTCTGTGTGTGGAGGGAGTCATTAAAGGATTTGATTCAGAAGATAAATAACTGGAACAAATGCTGGAAAGAAAGAGGGACTGCTGAATGTAGCTGTCACGAAGGGAAAAATGTACGTGTTCTCAGAGTTCCATTACACAGCCCTCCATAAAATTAAATACCATGCAGGATGGGGAGAAATCCTTATTTTTTTTGTTTTTCTTTAGAAGATAGTCCTAAACTTAGTTTATGCATTAATTTTATTGTATTATAGTCACTTAAATTTAAATCTTGATGACCTGCCAAGGCTTTGTAGAAAATTTTTCAATTAACAAACAAGGAGTTTTCTCAGCCAAACCAATAATTTTTCTTGAAAAGTGAGTTTTAAATAGATTCTTTATAGACTCTTGATAATATATTTTTTTAATTTTATAATAGCAGTTTATTAACTTGTTTGAGCAAAGATAAATGAAGGAAAACAGAGGAAACCCAAGCATTACTAGTTGTTTTTCCTAATGATTTCTTTCTAGGCTAGTGTGCTTTTTGTAGAAGTGAGCACATTTCCTGCTCAGGAAAAAAAAGAAGTATTTTCTGCTCTTGCATCAGTGCAGTGTTCCCTTGCAGCTGTTCCTGCCTCCCTGTGGGGAATGCAATAAGCTGCAATTAAATGCAGGTGCTTGGAAGCAGGAGTGCCCTTGCTCTCTTTAACAATCTGAGGCAACAAACAAAAGAACCAGAGAGACAGGAATCTACCTTCTGTTTAATGGGGCATGAACAGTTTTTCTTGGCACCAAGATAAGTGTCTACCTTTTGTTAGAAGTATGTTTCTCTTTTTCCCTCGGTGAAAAGGCAGTGGCCTACCTCTTGTTTATTAGTTCACTGCTAGAAGAAAAAGAAACTAAACAAGACCATATGCTGCGAGGGGAAAGCAGCAGTCACTAGGCGCAGAAAAAGCTCTCGCCTTTGCAGCGTAACACCACTTATTTCTGTTTCTTAGAATGTCGAGAGGGAGGGAGAAAAATCTCCCCTCCTTTTCTTTCTGTGTGTGATACAGACATAGTTGAGGAGTGGCGATACGCAGATCTCTCTTAAACTGGAATGCAGGTAGCTTTATTTTGGCGTATGAATCTTTCTGTTGGGGAGATACCTGGGTGCAAGTAACCGGCACAGATTATGGCTGGCGGTGGGCAGCGACTCGCTCAGATGTTCCTGGCTGTGGGAGGAGGCTCCTGGAAGAGCTGGGAGTCTGGTCATCAGCAGGAAGGTAAGCCCTGTTGTTTGGAGTGAGGTGGGTGAAAGTAGTTACACTGACAACTGGGCAGAGATGAATTGCTCTTCCCAACTGTCTGTCTCTCAGTCAGATGTTCCAGTGAACTCTCGGTAACTTTAGCACAAGAACAGTGTCTTGCCCTGACTAAATAGTTGTTTGTGTCTACACGGTGTAGGTCGCAGCCCACCCTTTACCCCCTGACGCTGGACATCATTAATAGCCTGACAGGCGTAACATACTAAGTTTGAACCTTCTTCATCTGCTTTGGCTTCAATGAACTTAATTTCTCAACCACAATGTGCGGTAAGTTTTGCCCATGACCACAAGACTTCCCCCCCCGACCCCCACTCCCAGGCGCACGTGCAGCCCCTCCAGCGCCGCCACGTGCCTCTAAACCACGGCCGGGGTGGGTGGCCCTGCCTCTGGCCGCAGCTGCTGCCAAGCCAGAAAGGCACCTTCTGCCTCAGAGTCCGTGCCCTCCCGAATGAGCTCCCCTCCGCCAAGGGATGTTCCTCTTCGGTTCAAGGGCCGGTTGTCATGAAATATCTAGGAATATCATTTTTCTTTATGCTTTTAGACTTCTGCCAAGCTTAGTTGCAATACATCAGTATTTATGGGGGAGCTGGTGTGACCATATTTACATTCTTCATATTTACATTCTTATATAAGAATTCTGTATGTCAAGATTGATTAAGAAAATATGCTTGAGGAAAAAACAGAACGTTTGTTATTGAGCAGTCTTCTGTGGGGAGCGCTTCCCTCACCAAGTGTTGCAAATGTACCCTTTCAGTAAAGTGGTATACGGTACTGTGAAGCTTATAAAGCACTGTGGAAGCCAATATCATCTACGCGTGCAACTGAAAGATCCTGATGCAGGTTTGTAGGATATGAGCTGTGCCACAGTTTAAAGACAACGATTCTTCCTGGTGACTTACCAGATTTACATAGCCGATTTACCACAAGTCTTCAAGCAAGCTGTGAAGCAAAATTCTGTTTCCTGAAAAAAAAAACAAAAACGAGAATGGAGCTTTTAAGGTGTTTCAGGCTTAATATGTTTTGGCTTTGAATGTTCAGGTTATGGGGATGCTGTCATCCTTCGGATAATATTTTTTTGCAGATGAGATTCTAATTAATTCCTGTATGCTGTGGTTCAAATGCACTCATCTTAGAGGTTCTGCTGATAGTTGGTAGGTTATGAGCTTGTTGTCATTCAGGATTCGGTTGCCTAAATAAGTAGAAGGCTTAGAGTATTCAAGAAGTCATTGCAGAGTTGACAGATGATACAAGACACATTTTGGGAAAGTGGTGAAAGCAGTCAGGGTACTATTTGGCAGTTAAAATGAAGACGAGCATATATGTTTGCTCTGAATCCTACACATGATGCCTAAGCCCTAACTTTTTAAGATCCCTCCTTTTATATGGAGTAAAGGCCATGATGTCTCTTCCAACAAGCAGTTTGCTGATTACCTACAAATCTGGTGGAGACAGCACGCCAATGATCTACGGTTTGGCAACAGTATAATAAACTTGTGGGGGAGGGTTGTTTCCCTTTATTAAATCACATATCTTGTTAAAATTCATTAAATTACATTGTTTGAAACCAGTTGGGTGAATTTCCCCTGGATAGTTCAAGACATTTCCATATTGGAACTATTATTTGTGGTTGTTTTAGTAGCTGGTAAAGGTTTAAGGTTTTAAGATTTTTAGAATCATCATTATAGACCTTGGCCTTTTGTGTCTGAAAAATAAGTATATTGTGGATTTTACCAAGCCATGTTATGAAAATATTCTTACTGGTGTGGTTCAGCTCTTTACTTTATGAACTGCAGTTCAGATTCTAAATATTTTCTCATCCCAGCATAATTTGGGTCAAAGCTTGGTTCACATAATCTGTATTTGAATCACAAGGCAGAAGTTCTTCTTTCCTCTGAAAAGTTTATAGTGTAGTGAGGGTTTCTTTATGCATGATGTCTGTCTTCACACAACTGTGTGTTATAGATAACCTGAACAATTGGGAGAAGTTGTTTATGCTACTGGGGTAATGTACATTTACAGGAGCATTTGCAAGAGTATTCAGGTTCTGTGTAAAAAAAAATTAGAAAGCTTCATTTCATTTTTCAGAGTACTGATGTCATTTGGTGTTCCCTCTTTCTGGATTTAGCAACAGTTACAATATAATGAGAAATAAATTATGCTGCTAGGCAGCAGACTCCGGACTTGACAGTTAGCAGGCTCTTGTAAGGGTCACTGAATCCTTCTGCATAGTTTTCCTAATTAGGAGGAAAACTAAAATCTGTCTTTAAAAAGAATGCATGTAGGAGGTGGAAGGGCAGATGTCTGCATTGGGAGGAAGGGGGATAAGGAAGTAACTGAAAGCTGCATCTGTGTCAAGTTGGATTCTCCACAAGCTGTTCAGAGCTGGTTAGTGTTTTGAGTATCTTGTTTTGGAGAGGGGTGAGAGGATTTCCTCTCTTCCAGTATGCATCTGGCCAGCATTTACTCTCTTGCCATCAAACACAGTAGCCAAGAGAGCAGGTTTCAGGCAGTTTTGAATCCTGTGACTTTAAAAAGAATAGATTTCACAGTGGTCTCTATATATTTTGTCTGAGAAATACATTTGTATACCTGCAGAAGTTGGCAGCCATACTGGCTAAATATCCTTTTGTTCTTTTACAGGAGGTTTTATCCTCATGATATGTGTACGGCGGTGGTTTTTAACAACCTAATTAAATAGTATTTTCCTGTAATGGAGATTATCTAATTGGCTACCTATTTAATGGCCTACCTTGATATTTAGACTAATTCATACCTATACCTGTATGTACAGTAGAAATAAGGGCTACCCAGAATGAGAAACTTGTAAGAGGGGACAGGCAAACGTGAATTGTTAGGAGTCTTTTCCCCCCTCTTTCTTCTGTTGCCTGTGGCAACAGCGAGAACTGTGAGAATAAATATAGAAGACAGAATTAGTTTGTCAGTTTGGAAGTAAAAAAAGTAAGAATTTCTTCATTTGTATATACCAGCATGCTGGTGTTTTAGTATTGAATGTCATGAGGTTTTTGTTGGTTCACTGCTGTGCATACCCACCCACCCACCCCCCACCCCCCAAAAAAAAAAAAAAAAAGAGAGAAAAACTTGAATACAGCTGGAGGAGGGGGTGAGAGTTCACTTTTTCATAGTAGTTTTGAGGCTAAAACACGTTCGTGATATTCAGAGAGAATATTTCAGAAAGTGAATACGATGACATGATGAAATAGAGTCCTTCAGGTAGGTCTTAAAGTATGAGGAATTGATTGACTCCGTGCCCCTAGCCTTCAGAGGGCAAAGTTATAAACCAAGATAACATAACTCTTGAACAAGACTGTGGCAGAAAGTGGAAGAGACAAGAATGGCTGAATTAAATCTAGAGGTTATGTTCAGGGTTATGAGGCATTCAGTGAGTGTTATCACCTTTATCATTAACATTTCCAGGAGGAGGTCAGAGGGGACCTGTGACCAGGAATCAAGGAGTTCTCTCCCTTCGAGCACTGTGGAAAAAAGTCTGTGATGTGTCTCTGCCTTTTTCACTTGCAGACCTCCTTCCCTTCATATGCTGTAACTGATTTTAATAATGTGCACTGAAGGACGAGCCCCATTCTGCATGTCCTTTTCCCTGCTTGTAATCAGGTAAAGTTGGTTTGACTTGACTTCATCTACAGACGTTCCTTATTTTTGGTGGGAATAGGATGAAGAGAATTGTGCCGGGTCATCACCCTAAAAAAAAACTTTTCTAGGGGCTGCAGACAGCTGTCTGGACACCGAAGCAGCCCAGCAGCTGCGGATGCAGATTAAGTAGCACTTGCTGTGCCAGAAAGAGGAGGAAAGGGTAAAAACACTGTTTTGGCAGTGAATTTACAACCCCACTGATAACTCAGGAAGAGCTATTCTCAGGACCATTTTCTTTCATGCAAAAAAGTGTGAATTTCTTTTCTAGCGACATATGATGTAATTGGACAAAAGGTTTTCTGGTTCTCCTCTACACCACCCCAGTCCCTTGCACGTCATAAAGCTGATGACAGTATCTGCTCACTTGGACATGACTGAGAATAAGATCACGCCCTAACTTTTTACTGAGGCTTAAAGTCTTTGTTCTACTCCTTGCTTGGAGTAGTTCTAGTGTTGGAGTATTTACTGTGAATCTCTGATAAGCAAGAAGCAAGCAAATGAAAGGTCTCCAGCTGGTGTTCTTAAAATTTGTGCGTTTTTTTTTTTTTTTTTTCTTAAAAGATCTGTGAGACTATTTCTTAGTCCTTATGTTCATTTTTTAAGTTGAAAGCTGATGCCAAAGTACCAGGTAAAAAAAAAATCTCCCTTCCCTCCCTCCCTTTCGCCTCCAGTCAAACGTTTTAGAAAATTCTCTGCATATCATACATGTGATGTGTTAGATGTTTTTAAATGCTGAATAATAGTGCAATTAGTCGAATAGTGCAGATACAATTGTATGTGAACTACTTTTACAATCAGCATAGTGATTTAACCGGTAAATAATGCTGTATTTTCCAAAATTTTAAGAGGCATCATCATTAAAATATCAAAAATCATACAGAAAAATAGAGCTTTATGTGCATGTCCTTGTTAGGTTACATTTAGAATGCTGATCTTTTTGTTTGTCTTTAAAGATTGGCCATAAACTCCGTATCTTACAGAAGTAAGTAACAGGAAATTCTGAAAAGGTAACGTGACGATGATGGAAATTATCTGGATCTCTTCAGGATGACTTTTCAGTTTTGAATTACAGTTTAAAACAGGCCAACATCTTACCAAGTGTATCTCCACTGAAGTATACTGATTTATGTCATAAATAAACCTCACCTCAGGTATCTTATCTCCTGATGGGGAATCAGAAGAACTACTTTCCAAATCAGATTGTATAACACACTACATTTGCCTTTCGGTTGGTGATTAAACCCTCAGTTTCTTTTCCCCTGCCTGATTCTCGGCTGCCATGGGCTTTCCTGTTCAATGCTATAATTAGGTAAGGAGGAGACAGATTTAGAAAGAGTGTGGTGTCATTACACAGGCATTGGATGAGGAGGTCACACAGGACTGGTGTTAGGACTTTCCAAGTTGTACATGTGCTTCTTGCTGCTGTTACAGAAGGGGTTTTTTACTGATTTCTGAAAAATGGTACCTGGTAAAGCAGGTGGCATCATGCCAGCCTGTCCCTGCTAGATTCTGACAGAGGATCCAGACAAATGTGCAGATCCTATAGAAGCTTGTGGCAGCAACTCTGGCCAGTTTTCCTGCTTTTATCCTCTGATTTGTTGTGGTGACTGAGACAAAGATTTGTTGCAGGCTGGTAGCTTTTGGCAAAAGGTTTGAGTGCTGAGAACTTGCTGAAAAATGCACATATGGGAGGATAGAAAGTGACGGAATTCCAAATGATAAAATTGTGTTGGTGGTTGGGGTTTTTTGGGTTTGTATTTTTTTTTCCCATGGCAAGGTAGTAGATACTGAACAGTGAGAAGTTTCTGTTATGGTACAGCAGAAAGAAAGGCTTCAAAATATTTATGCAAGATCAGAAAATACTGCTTTTTTTCTTTCTTTCTTTCTTTCATAAGTAGCAAGAATATGCTTATTGCTAGGCCACATAAAAGTTCTGTACTTTCCATAAAGGTACTTTTTAATTTTCATTCAGCAGTCCTGATGTAAACAGAAAAACAAAAAAGGATTAATGTGTACTGTAATGTGAGATAGAGGTTGTACCTTATATGCCGAATGGTACTTATGATGATTACTATAACCGTGTTTTGGCTTGCCACAGTGTAGCATTCTAACTCGCTTCTAGTCTTAATCCTTTGGAGTTTTGAGGTAACAAATTTTATAGCTCTGCAGACCAGGGAATGCCAATAAAAATGAGGTCCTAGACTTCTTACATGAAAGAAGGTAACAACATTTCCACTGAAATTGGATGGGAACGGGCTTCAAGACTGATGTCTGCTTACAGATGGAACATTTACAACAAAGAAATACCTAATTAGATAATTTAGAGTTCCGTAGTCCGCTATGCAATCCTCATAAATACAACATGAGCTTTATACAAGGGTAACATCAACAGGAAAATAACATCGCAAAGAATCATTTGAGATATATAAGGTCAACAGTTGAATGAGCAATTTGCTCTGGACCATTAGATACGTTACCTGATGATGGATCGCTGTCCAGGTAGAGGTTCTTCATTAGAAATTCTTCCATCAGGGTCTAAACATGAGGCACATAATAGCAACCAAATGGGTTAACTTTGTCCAGTTGCCTTCTGTTGGCTGAGGCTTGTGCTGACTCCTAACAGTGGCATCGTTTCTGTTCTCAGGTTGATGTGAGGGATTTCTTCGGGCTTAGGAATATATTGCCATATCATCTTCAGTTTTAATGAGTTTGTTACTCACTGAAAAGTGACAGCATAGTAGTTGACTAAGTTCTCAGCTTTCTAAGAGATGTATTTTCATTATCTCAGTTCTATGGGCAGGGTAGATGTCACTGTTTTAAGCTGTTTTGATTCACAAGGGGTTTTGTACCATGACATTAACGATACTTTATAAAATGGAAATATATCAGCTGCCACCTCACAAGACTGTATTTGTTTCTTCCATAGCTACACTGAATTAATAGCTCAGTCAATCAGTCTGAAAAAGAAACCCAAGTCTCTGTCTTCCTTTGTCACTTCCAAATAATTCAGGTCTAAAACTGGAAGTGCTTTGTATTGATGAATAAATAATCTTGCACTTGGAGTATCATCACAGGTTTGCCACTCCCATCATTTCCATGAGTTATTCACTGTTATGTCCAACTTTATTCTGATAATTTCTTCTGACCAATGCACTTTACAAGTCCATTCTGTTTTCCTCCCACAAAATTTTTAACGTTAACCAAAACCAATTAATACTAGTTTTGATGCTCATCCTCAGAGGAGCACTTGAACAACTTTCTTCCAGTCCAGTGCAAATCACTAGTTTATTTCTTTAATTTATTTACAGTTCTTGTGCTACAACCTGTCTTTTACAGCATGATTTTTGTTGTAGTGCTATATTGAACATACGGTAATTTATTTGAACTTAGTTTTAATTTGTCTTGTTTATAAAGGAATTATTTCATTAGTCTGGAACAATCTGTTTTCAATAAAATCCAGCACAAGTTTACCAAACTTCCATTAACTTTGATGCCTGTCTTTTGTACACAAATTTTGAGAGAGAGTTTTGGTCAACTGAGATAAGACTAATGATCTTAGATTTGCTTGCCTAATGTTGTTGTTTTCTTTTTCTCTTCCTTCTTAAAGAGAGGTACAAGATCTACAGTTTTCCTGTTGTTATATATTATCATTCTGCTCTTAATATTACTATAAGTTCCTGTAAGCCCATTCCCTGTTTCTTGTTCAATCAGCTTTACTTTTGGGGGTTTTGCTCTTATCTTGAGTTATAGGTTCAGTATCTGGTATTTCCCCTGGCTGTCTTACATTTGATCATCAGCAACGCCCTTGTCTTTGCCTCTGTTTTCATTACAGAAAAGTACTTACTTGGTTTTGGGACCATACCTGATGTTATTTTTAATCTCTGTGTCATTCTTAGTGAACGTTATCCCTTACGTTTGGGTCATTTTTCATTTTACTCTCTAGACTTCCCAGTTACTCCAGTACTTTCCTAGGGAAAGTTCTGATGCTTCCTTAGCAGTTCTTTCCCTGCTTAAACAGAGGAGTAAGTAGAAGCACTCTTTCGGCCTTTCTCTTTTACTTTTGTCAAATTATGCTGCCTGCAGAAAAACCTGAAGTGTGAAGAAGGGGCAAGGAACAATGGTGGGACTGTGTGAAATAGACTTACTGTCATCACTGTGTAGTTGCTACTTAGTGATACTAAATTAGATGGGTAGCTCTTAAAGAATATAGTGTGTTCTCTAATTCACTTATAGCAAGGAATCCTTAAAGTGATGGCAAGGTATTGGATAAAAACTTGTCAATGTGTGCAAACTGTCTTCAAGGGAAACTTTCTAAAGTGCTATTTAAAGTCAGCAGTAACAGACTAAAAAATTAAACATCTGGTTGTCAGGGGAAAATTATGTAGGATCTGTGCAAATCACAAAATCTTACAGAAGTATCTCAAATATATGACCGAAAGGAAGGGCTTTTCAGTCTTTGTGAGGGTCAAAAAATACATGTAATCTTGGAGGGTCATGTAAGATAATGAATTCTGATATTGGAGTTATGGAATTAATTATTTGGAGACTCTATTCCAATGGTAATCTCTTTTATTAATTCTACCAGCTTTCCTTTTTCTGTGTTTTGTATGATTTACCTGTTCCCTGAAATGTAAATCCCTGAGAAGGGGAATACTTTGTTCACACCTCAGTAGCACTGCAATTAAAATTATTGATGTAATACAACTATCCTGCTGTAACAATGACTCCATGATAAAGTAAATGGGGTGACCTCATTAATATGAAAAACTCTGTTCCTCAGTACGCTTTCGTATCAGCAACTGCAAGAGGATTTCTGACACTTGTGTACTTTCTTCCATAGGGTGACTTTGGAGTGATCGTTATTCGATTTCATTTGGTGTTCAGTAAGGAGAAACAAAACCGTAGCTGCAAAGAACAGGAATGGCATTAAATAACCACAGACATGCCGATCCATACTAAGTATGTGCAAACTGAAAACCAATGTAAGAATAATTTTGAGAGAGACACAAAGAAAAAAGACTTTGCATGTTCTCACTGTGTTACCCTGTTTCTCAGCTAGCCAGGAAGGGCAGGCCAAACTTTTTTCTAAACTGATGCAATTTTACAAATCCTTCTGCTGGCTCCAATTACTTTGGTCTCCCTTAACACTAGACAGAGCTTTTTTAAATCTGCTGTTTCCTTACCAGACTGGGAGCCCTGATGGCCTTAAAGGTGTAATATCATCTTCTGGTTGACAGAGCCTGATCTGATCCCAGATATCCCATGGCTCTCACTTTTCTGCTATTAAGTTCACATAGTTGCTACTGCCAGTCTACTTACTTTCCCTTTAAATCCAGCCACCTGTCTGTCAATCTCAAATTTTAATACATCTCTATCTTTCTAGTATTTGGTACGTACTACAAAACTGGGTTTCCGCAAAGCTGTCAACAGTTCAAGTTCTGAGAGTGCTGAAGAACACACTAAATAATAGCAGTGTAAATGTATTATTCAAACATAACTTACTTTTTTTTTTGGTTTGCTGCTTGCTGTCACCTGAAAAGGAATAAAACTTAAAACATGTAGAATAACACTACTGCAATTAGATATATTTAAAATATTAATAATAAGTAGTCAAAAAATGCATTGCGTAGACACTTAGTTTTGAAACATTTGCTATGTAATTCAAATTTCTAGAGACCATAAGAAATCTGGGAATCCTAAAGTAGGAGTGTGCACTTCATCAAGAACGTAGTAGTATTGTCTATCCAACCATACTTGAAAAGACGTCAGTCAGGATTCCACATCTTAAAAGAATACTTGCTGCATCTCAAGAACAATATACCTTGATAGATGGTCCACAGGTGAACAAGGTATTTATATAAGGGATCTGACAGTGCAGGTTAGAGTAAATTTTGTATTGTGGGTGCAACAGTGCTAATTTATACAGGACTTTAACCTGCCTTGATACCACTACTTAGTAACCATTTATAAAGTTTTTAATCTTTTCTTACACACACACCCCTTCTTTCTAAACAGCTTTTTTCTTTCTATGCCCCTTCCTCTTTTGTCTTCCAAATCTGAGTCATGGCTTAGCTACAAGGGTTATAAAGCTCTTCTAATTGAAGCAGTGGATCCCAGTAAACACACTGAGCTTGCTGGTGGGCCAGACCTAGGTCTGGGGAGCTATTTCCTTGGCAGACATGCCTCACTGTCTGTGTGAGTTTGGGGGGGGGGTGGGGGGGTGGGGCGCGAGGTGGCTGGAGCATAGCAATAGCTTCAAGCAGTGACCAGTCTGGCAAACTATCCAGGGGGTGGGAGAGAGTTTCCCCCCCATATTTGGGAAAAAATTAGAATCTAGGTCTTTTCTTCCCCTTGGCAATGAGTCCCTCATTTATGTCAAGATAGGAGAACCCACAGATATCTTGCCAGGGGTTACGTCTTTCCACTAAATAATAGCTATCTCGCGATTATTTTTTTTGTTTGCTAATTAAATTTGCAGGCATCTATCATTTATCTCATGTCTTGAACTCTCCATCACCCTTTTACCTGGCATCCCAGCCATTCGCCTGGGAAAAGGTAAGATATAAATTGGTTAATATTGTGAGACTGGCCTTATTTCAGATGTGATCTTCTCAGGCAGTATTGACCGATCACCTAGAAAGCGAAATTACTGGCAGCTTCTGTACAGTTAACATACTTTTGTCTGGCAAACTTATTGCTGTGCTGGAATACCAAAGCTACATTTAGAAAAAAAGGCAGTTCAGAAAAATGTACAGCAGCATTTTACCCAAGCAAATTAGTCCTTTGAGTACTTCTGTGACATGGATTGACAGTTTTGCTCATGACAACTCACAAAGAGATTGCCGCAGCGTAGTGAAATGAGCATAAGTCTTTTGTTAAGCATTTTGCACTGAAGTTTGAGTTCACCTGTTGGGCTAGTCCTAAAACAGAATATTCAGCTCTGTAGTGCAAGAATACATTTTGATTCGTTGACATAAAAAATAGAAAATATGATACAATCATATGGTGAGCTAGTTTATTGTGGAGAAATAATATTATGTTTTTCTTCTTGAAAAACTTAAAGGGTTGGGGCTTTTTTTGTCTTTTATTCTTCAGCTTTTCTAGCATATGACAAATTTATTAGTCTGCAGTAAATGCAAAACCCTAGGTTGCTTTAAGTCAGGTAGGTCATGCACGTTGTTTTGCACGTGTCCAGTTTTGTGTCTTTAGCAAAAGATAAACATCATTTCATTTCAAACTGTCTTTTGAAGCCAACATTAAGAAATCTGGTCCCATCTTCAGTGCTGAGTATGTTCTACCTTCAAAGTGGAGGGCAGGTAAAGTTGTAGGGGTCAAACCATTAGTAATTGCAGGTTTGAATTCTGAAGCATTGTTCCAAGCGTTTATACAAGTATATAAAGCAGGTCGAGTTGTCCTTGACCAGGCTAAATCTGTACTTCATTTGGCAAAAGTAACTTATGAAATAATACTCTGTTGTGGGTGATGGTAGTGCTTTGTGATTTGTTTGGGGCTGGGGTGCACTGGGGAGGAGGCAGGAGTTTTTCTGTCCCCTCACCAAGTTGAAGGCTGTTAAGGAACGTGGTCTCCGTTGGCTATATGGAGAGCTCCGGAGAATGCATGCCCCGACGTGAAAGATCAAAAGCCTGCGTGCTGTTCTCTGATCTTGACTTCACAAGACAGCTGGGAAAGCACTTTTTTGCACTTTAGTTTTACCCAGTCAGAAAGTATTTGCCAGTATGGCAGCACAGTACAGGAAGAGGACCTTATTAATTCAGGCATCTAGTTTAAAGAGAGGTAGACTCTAATATGTATGTGATATAATGACCACTCACACTGCTCCTGAAGTGTTACCCTTGAGCAACAAAATTAAAATTCATCAATGCGGAAGAAAGTGTGTCACAATGGATATTAGATATTTGAGCGTGGTGGGATAGCGAGACCAGTCTGGAAAAGACTCCTATTCCGTTATTTCTCTGCCTTCATAATTCTCTTACATCTTTAATGAGGGCTCATGAATGAATTCAGGAATAGGTTTTGAGATGGACGGACTGTCATTCTCTCTCCTCTTCAATCTCAGAAACCACAAGCCATCTGAGAGCTGGACTGTTTTTTACTTCAACAGCAAGAAATTGATAAGATTTAGATCAACCAGAAGAATAAGAAGAGCGCCTGGGGGGGGAAACACCCAAATCCTCAAAGGGCCACTTACTGCCAGCATGAATCCCAGAAATTTTCCTATGCTCGGAACAGGCCAGCAATGAACTATAGGTCCATAATGCTCAAATAAATAGGAAGGGAATTGATTGCACAGGTTTTACTTCTCTATTAGCTTAAAACAGAGCATTTTCAAACAAGATGTGTGTTTGCTGAACCACCTGTTTGTATACATCAGTGGCTGAAGAACAATATATTTCAGTTTGAGAAAGCACCAGAGGAGGACAAATGTACTCCATTGCTGAGGTGGTAAATTTGAAGCATCCCTCTAACCATATTATGGTTTGGCTGGTACGTCTGTAGTCAAGGTTGTGAAACAACAGCTGTGCAGCTGCTTCTTTCTATAAGCAGTGATGGAAAGTTTGTGCCAGGTGGGATGAGTGGCTGAACCCTGTATTACACTCAGTATAATTGGTAAGACAAATTCCCCTAATGGTCTGTTGTGTTTTGCTGCTTGGATCCCGCTCTCTCCGTCTTCTTGGATTTAAGATGGGTCCTTTGTGCCTCGCAGGCCATGGAATCTGCGAGCCAGCGCGAAGCACCAGCAATTACTGCTCCCCGCCGGCGGTGCGCGGGGGTGGCCCGTGCCGGGGGCAGCAGGTGGGGAGCACTACAGCCCTCCTTCACTCAGTCACTGAGTTTCTCAAGGTGACTGCAAATCCAGGCCAGAGTCAAGGGTCAAGCTGTGCTGAAACGTGTGTAACTGCAGAAAAGGCCCTCGGCCTGCAGGTATTGCGCTGCAAGCGGCAGCTTGCCCCCACTGTGCCCTATATACATCTGGAGTAAAAAACCACCTGATCTTTTATTTTGCTTTTTGCCATTACAGTTGAGTAATCCTACCATTACCATCGCTGGCTGTTCGTACAGAATTGAATACGAGATCGGGAAAATGTTCATGTTTGCTCTTGAATTACTTTGATTACAGTGTCACAATTCCAGGTGAAAATATTCAGTTTTCTTGAGAGGAAGGTGTCTCTGTACCCAAAGTGAACTTCTGTTACAAGGATGGGTTAGGCTGGCTTGTTTGAATTTATAAGACTCGATATTTCAACTCTCAAATGGGGAAGCGAACATAAAAGATCCCTGGTTACTGGGGTGGCTCGGTGAAACCTCTGTCCGTCTGGGATTTTTTTTTTTTTTTTTTTTAAACCCTAAAAGAGTTTTGATTTAAAAAGAGAAAGAATAATGCTTCAGGTATTTATTTTGATGCTACTTCTCTGCTTCTGACATGGGCTATAGCTGTTCATTTCATGGCATTTCTCTGGCAGAAGCTACCCTAATGAATCTCTCCTGCGCTTTGGTAAGTCTCCAGGAGCTGTCAGCAGGGAATGGATATGTCTTCCTTGCTCTGGCTGGGAGGTGTGTGCATGTGCCTCTGTTCTTTAGTGTATTAAACAGGCTTTCCTGGGAGTGCTGAGATGTGTTGTCTGTAGCTGGTAGCATTCCTATTGATAATTTCCTTTAAAAATTAATTAGATTTTAGCTTGTGTTCCACAACCGTTCAGCGGGCGATTGATTATGGCTCCACTGATAGTGTTGAAGTCAGTATTTCTTATTTTTGTAATAACTGCATATAGGAGAGACCAGCCGATGCGTACATACGCATATCGAGGATAGATAAGAAGTAACACTCAGTTCCAACAGGCCAACTTCATATCGATGATGAACGGTGTAAGAGCTCTGTACTTCTCTGGGAAATGGAGAGCAAGGCACTAAAGCTCCCAAGATTTGTGAGGGGAAAATGCCACTAATTCCTATTTGCAATTTAAAGAAACATGCCTTCTGGCATGGGAGGCAAAAAAATCTTATTTATAATTTTTTTTGCAGTGTCAGATTAGTTGCTTCCGTATTGTACCTGTTGATTAGTTATATTAAAAAAAAATTGTCTTCAATGCTACAGATTTATTCTTTGCTTTTGTGTAACATGTGAACTGTTAAAGTTCAGTGCTTGCAATTCAGAGAATTTAGCACATTACTTAATGTATTATTTTTTTTAATTTTGTTCGGTTTGGGTTGTGGTGTGTCTTTCCCCCCCTCTTTGCATTCCTGGTGAGGAGGGCAGACACAAAATAATTCCTTGTACATTCATGTAAATTGATGATCAAACCTTGCTTTTGGCATCTGTTCTAGTGGTGGCTGGTAAAATTTGTGGTTTTTCAGTTTTATAAAATGATACTTTTGGCAATGTCAGTCACGTATTCCACACATTCTGTTTTGGTCTTGTTTTCTTAAATAAAAATAATTTTCTTTATGGATATAATTTTCTGGAGGGAGGATTGGGGATTTTTTTTGGTTGGCTTTTAAATTCTAAATAGCTGTTCTTTATGTCCTTTAGGCATGTATACATTTACAGTTCTTCCATTTAAGGTGAGGTTCAAGTTGCCTCTCTAAATCTTTAGAATTGCCTTTAAAAAAAAAATCTGTTAAAATCTGAAACAACAAAGTTATAAATTGTTAAAGAACTAGTCCTCTTTTTTTAAAAAAAAAATCTCTTAAATCATGAGTAACTGTTTTTCCAAATGCGATGGCCATTTTTTGTTGTTATTCATGGTTTTTAGTAGCAGTATTATTATATTGTTTGGATTTTAACCTGAAGAAATTAGGAGTAATTTGTGTGTGGACATATTTTGTGCTTCTTACTCATCATGGCAGTCTTCGAGAGTTTGTTAATGTTACTGTTGATAGTTGGCAGAGGAGTATGAGGGATGCCACAGCATGTCACACAAATTAAAATAATTTGTTAATTATTTTTTTTACTTGTTTTCCTACCTACGTAGCTATGTAAGTTAGAACTTTAACATTTCTTCACAGATGTGTGTGTAGATTATACAAGTCATCACAAAAGAGTGCTTATCATCATTATGTTGCATCTTTTTCTTACTTTATGTAAATAAATTTTAAAAAAGGGAGTATAGGTCTCTGAGGAAAACATGACATGAAAAAACATGCAAGAAAAAAAAAGTTAAAATCTTATATTGGATGTCTCTGTGGGCCCAAAAGGATTTTGATGCATGTATGAATGATACAGATGTAATTGAATGATCATATCACACTGGGGAGTCATCAAGCAGCTTGCATTCTGCCTAAAAGTCAACTCAATGTTATTTACTTTTATCATAAGATCTTCAGCATCTTTGAATGGACATAAGCACACAGAAAGGGTTTTCCTTTATATTGTTGTGGTTTTTAACAATTAGCTCTTCAAATAAGTGCTTTCTTCTCACTCTCAGTTATGCACTCTTCTGCCCAGTATTACAGGCTTTGGATAACTACTTATTAAAGTTCTGTGTAATGATTCTGAACAAGTAAATGAAAAGTATATAAAGAGGTAAAGGTAATATGAATATATGTAAAGATTACAATGAATATTTTAAAACAGTTTCACGTGTGTGTGTTTTGTATATAAAACAATTTAGCATATAACAACACATTTATTAATGTTAGGATGTATTTAAAATACAACTCAGATACACATGTATACATACAGACATGTGCACACAGATATTTTTGCGTATCTATAAAACTCAAAATCCTTCTTTTAGTAAAATCAGCGATGATTTTGTGTTTTTTTTCAGTGGAGAACTACTTTTCTTGCAGTCCTGTAACATTTCAAATTAGAGTACACCCAATGACATATATACCTAAGTGTAGTATACTGTGTAAGGCATGTTTGCTTATGGAAGTAACAGCACTTAGTATTCTGAGTATTTAAAGAAAAGAATCTCTTATAGGAAAACATTTAAATGTATCTCCAAATTTGTAATACATTTTATCCATCCCATGTATATTTTCTGTTGTAGTTCTAGTGGAAGGCAAATTGAGAAGTGCCCCATCAAGTGTGTTATCTCCTCTGCCACTTCCTTATCTTTCAGAAGCAAAATCCTTATCAGCAACAGTATCTGTAGAAGCCAGCCATAGACCATTAGCTCTTTGTATGTATATCCTTCAGCTTCACCCCATGCAAGCTTTGTAGCTAATGGCATTCTAGATAAGCATCTTCCAGTTCTGTGTTTTAATTGATGATCATTTTTGCCATTATCAACTCTCCACTTCGTGAGTATATGTGAGAGCTTTGCTGTGTATCATCAGTCAAATGTTCTGTATGGTTTTGCTCATACACACATGCTGTGACAGTATTTAATGCAACCCTTAGTAACTTCCTGCCTTGTCTGCATAATTACTAGATCGTCACATTTAAGAGTGCCTAAACATGCAACTTTGTACGAGTCCTTTTTGTGGTCAAAAATACAGTTCTCATCCGGAATAACCCCCCCTCTATGTCACTCATCACAACAGGGCAAGATGCTTAACATCTATTGAACTGATCAGCTGTTACATCAGAATTGCTGTTTAAGATAATTTTGCGCTGAATATTGCAAGATTTGTGATGAAAGTACATAAAAGTCCCTGCACGTTTGCTTTGTTCTCGTATGTTTTCAGTTTTCTACCTACCCCTTTCAATCTGACTTGCTGACGCTCTTCTGATCATACTCACTACTCTCAGAACATTTTGAATCCTGAAATAAGGTAGAATACTTACCAGTTCGTCCTCCATCTCTTCTTCCCTTTCCTCAGTGATGTATGTAGAAAAAAAAAGTAAATAACTGTTACTTGTTTCTTTCTGAAAACAGCTTGTCAGTTTATTTTTGTGTCTCTGTGTGTGTGACTGGGAAGGGGAAAGCAATCTGTGACAAAATCTGCCTTTTACTGACATTGGAATTAAGTGTAGAAACGAGTGCCAGACTAAGAAAGAAGAATATAAAGCAATAGGTTAAGAAAATGGATCTTCTCCTTTTAAACTAAACAATTTCTCAAGAAAACGTGTGAATGCTTTAATTACAAAGCAAAAGTACTTTCAAAAAAGGTAATGCAGAAGTGAAAGGTTTCTGAAACAAAGCATCCACTCGCCAGGTGCTGAAACACAGTACGAAACTCTGATTGTAGCGAGGGAAGGACAGTTGCACTCTGAAGGACAATGAAGCTGGACTTACCTACTTCATTTAGGTAAATGAAAGCTTTCATTTACTGAAGCGAGCATTAGGTCAAGGCCTGAACACCTGTACTGTCAGGTGGAACTTAGAAGTGCAGAGAAACAAATGAGCATATTTAGCAATGAAATATAACAAAGACACTGCAGACATCTATGAAACATTAGAGTGATGACAAATGGGTTATTATATGTCTTCAGAATAGGATTAGTCTTGCACATAAATGTACCATATGGTACAAAGTGAAAATTACATGGGGATCTTTTTGCATGTAAAAATTAAATACATATATGTAGACACACATAATATCCAAAATATGTTAATATACACATGCATATATTTCATATAAAGTGTGTTTTGAATAATAATATTCTCACAGGAAATGGAAGTAAAAAATATATTCTGTTTCTGTTACTTAGGTAGTGAGCATTATATGATAAAATAAGCTCATTACTGAACATGTGTATCGACTATGTAAGTTCTGCACTCATTACGGTTTTGAAGATTTAGCCTTCAAAACAAAATGTGTTTGATTTTACGTGCATTAGCAATGTTCATAGCGACAGGTAAACATGAATGTAAATGGATATTGAACATTTTGTTTAATGCATATTTTTAGTTCAGAAGGTACCTGAGATGTTAAACACTTGCTCATCAAATGCAGCTTAGATTTCTCCACCAGCTTACACCACTGTTTGAATGAAACCGTAGGTGTAACTATTCTTGCAAGGAATTAAAGGACATGATACCAAATTCATTCTTTTCTAGATGTTGGAACTCTCGCTTTAAAAAGGTTTCCAGTTCTTGGGCAGCTCATGTAGCAGGGTTTGCACCTCTTGCTAGGCACATTTTGGTGCAATTACAATTACTAAAAAGCTCTTTAAAGAGTGTAGGAGTGTTTTTAAAAAGAATGGTGGAAGACTTCTTAGTGCAATTTCTTCTGCAACTTAATGTCTTAAGGCAGGTGAGAGAACGTTTTTAGTGGGTAGTGATCCTGAACATTTGCTTCACTGTTTTCTTTTAATCCCTGTCCTACAGGACTTGCAGGAAGTGGATTTCTGTTTCCAGTAGCTCTTTAATGAAAGGGTAAGGAAATTTGCTATTCCCAAGGCAATAAACGGCCTTGGTTTGTTTTATTGTTTTAGATAATCGAATATCTGTGAAAGACATTTAATAAAGTCATTGGAGATTAGTCTTCTAGTCCTAAAAAAGCACAGGGAAAGGTTTTTCTACTGAGCTTGATCTAGAAATTTTAATTTAGTGCCCATTGTTTTGTTGCTGGCACCATCATCGTGTATATTGTTTTGCACAGGGCCAGAAAAAAGCAGGCTGTGATATCCAGTTAATGTTACCTGGATGAGTGAAGAGCTCTCATTTGTAAGAGTTGGCTCAGAGAAAGGACCTGCATCTTACTTCTCACACCACAAGGGAACTGGAGCCTAAGTGCTTCTTTTCAGATTTGAAAAAAAAAGGAAATAATTTTTGTAATATTATTATTAATGAGAGTTCTGGACCCACTTCCTACCCTGTACTGATTTGATTAAAAGAAAATAATTAGCAAATAAATATTGGGGCTTGGAGCTGCAGATAGCACCATGTTTGCTGTTAATGAACAGCATAGGAATTATTTCATTGTAACATCCAGAAGGAGCTAAAATCTGAATCCACTGAGATTCACGATTATCACTAATGGAATATGGTATTTTCCGGGTGGCGGAGAACAGCCAAGCTTTAATAAAATATTAATGGGCAGAAACTCAGGATTAAATATTCATCTTGGTGCCTTTGGAGGTTATGTTCTATTGCTACCCTACAGCCCATCAGTAAATAATGATCTAGTGGCAAAACCTTCTGGGACATAGTATAGCTTAGTACAGGATTGCTGTGTAAAGTTAAATCATAGGATTTACATATTTTCTATTTTGTAGAGTGGTTACATTGTTTACATGGAAAAAAGTCAAGTCAGTGCTGATAGTCATCTAAATCGCATCAGTAGAGGTAAATTACCAAAGTTGAGCTGGAGGCATTTTTAGTGTGTGATTCCACCAATACTGATGAGAGTGCTGGCTGCATGCTGTACCCCTCCTTGGCACTCCAGATGCTTCTCTTGCTCAGCCGGTACCTCTGTCAAACAGAGCTGCCCAACTTACAGTGGAAGCAGAAAGAGAAAGAGCCGATGAGGCTTCTCTGTGTGTGTGTTGTCCTAGTAATCATAATAGAAACACTTTAATATTGCTAATTTGTGAAGGGATAACTGAATTTCCCATGAAAATAAAGACGCTAGCGTTTCTGTGTCCTGCAGAGCTGATGGGAAGTGCGGTGTTGAAATTGATTAGGAATGGAAACTCGAGGCTTTGACATAGCCGGTTTTTTTTAATAAAAAGGATCCTGATTTAAAATCAGTCTTTCATTCAATAAGCAAACTCTCGTAATGACATTGCAGCATCTCATGAGAGTTGTATTTGAGCCAAAGAATTTGCAACACGTAGAGAACAAGGATAAGCAGCAATCTAAATACAGCTTTCAAGATGAACTGTGGCTCCCCGGTCGCATGGTGTGCTGCTTTCTGTCTACACAAGAGGGAGGGGGGCATAGCGCCTCAGGGAAAATGTATTTCAAATAGGCAGCCAGACTGCAATTCGCAACTTACTCTTTCCCAGAGTACTACCTACTTGTTGTGTTTGAAACAAATTGCTAATGTGAGTGCTGTACCAAGGTTTTTCTGTCTTTGGTGTCAAAGGTGTTGTGATTCATTTCTATTTAAAAGTCAGAGCGTGGTGACATTGATGATGTTAGAAATTATATCAGTTTGTAATTCAGCCACAAGTAGGGATTAGCACAATTATCAATCACGTGAAATTATTTAATCTGCAGTGTAGTTAAATTTCTGCCTTTTCTGGTTCTTGTTAATGGCTAGTATCAATTGGAACTGGAATTGGAATTTGAATGTGGTGTGGAGTAGGGAAGATTCCAGCTCCCCAAAACTGATGGCAGATCTCTCTAAGCCGTAAGAGCTCATGACAAGCCAACTCCTCACAGAGGCAAGGCATACACGTGGTTTCCACTGATTTCTGGAACACTTGAGAAAAGAAAATTGGGCAGACAGGAAAACAAGATTCTTTTTTCCTTTGACTTGCAGACATACTAAATTACCATTTTATTTTTTTGCATGTATTTCAGTAGTGTGAATTGTAAATGAAAAATATCTGAGCGAGATCTGGATGGGTGGATGTCTGGTGTTTATTTTGTTTGTATTCTGTTTTGGGATTTTGTGAGAGTGGAGAAGTCTTTTTTTGTTCGAAAACGGTGGTAAGCCTCAAGAGGCTTAACAGAGTTGGAGCTTTTTTATGCTAAATGGTTTCTTATGTATTTCTGTGCTCCAATTAATGATATTCAGGAAATACTCTTATTTCCTAGGAAATTCATTGAACATCCTCCTACAGAGTTTAACTTATTTAACAAGTTAAGTAAGGATCTCCCTTATTTGTGTACATAAACTCAAAAATATAATATACTAGTCAATATAATTTCCTGCAATAAGTGAGGCATTTTTTTTTTTTTCCCTTAGGGAAAGATCTTTTGTATAGTCATCGTTGTGCATGGTAACGTGTGGCTGCAATTTCCCAACCCAAAGTTTAGCTAGCTCATATAAATAGTTTGGGAAACACTGCAAAATTTGGTGCCAGCTCAGCTCAGACAGGGTTTGTTGGACACAACTCCTTTCACATGCGGCTTTTCTCACATATGTGCATCTCCTTTCCCAGGAGTTAGGTGTCCATGAGGGCTTAGCCAGTCCTGCGACAGCTCCACAGATTGATTTGGCAATTTGTCCTGGCTAATAACTCATCCTCGGGTGCTGAGGAGCAAACTGGAGCAACAGTATTGTTTTCTGTAGAAACATCTTGGATTGAGAAGTGACAATAACAAGTTTTCCATTCTAAGATTTGCTGGATGCGACTCGCACTGTCTTTGTGTCAAGCCATTTTCTGTTTTTGTATCCTGTTTTTTTGCTTGCTGGAGCCTGGTGCCGAGTGCTGTTTTGCTGAGCTTTTTAGTTTCAGCCCTGTCTTATGTAAGATACATATATATATATTTGTGTCACGCAGTTTCTTCTAACTAGTTCTGATAGCTCTGAGATGGTTCTGTGCTAAACCTGAATGCTGCTGTGGGTACTGCGTTATGAAGGCGTCCAGGTCTGGGGGTAACGGGGATATGGTTGCTTTCTTAATGGATGGCTGATAGTGACGCCAGCTATAGTATTAATTAGAGGAGGGGAAAATAGCACAAAAGAGAAAATCTGTATAAGTGAAGAATCTGAGAAGTGGGAGGTACATATCTTCACATCTTGTTAATTAAGAAAGAAATGTTTTTACAGGTATCAGCAGGTGTTATGACTTTCAGGCTGTATTGTATGCATGAAAATGTGACGACGAGAGAGTTTTATTTCTGGGCAGTAAATAATATCTCTGCTTTACAAACTGCATGTATATCTAGTATATGAGATTCTGTAGTCACAGTAATCTTACTACTTATAAGGATGTATACATGGCAAACGATTTTATTGATTTTCATAATACTCAACCCAAGTATGAAATGAGATAAACATGATATGTGTATATAAATATAGATAGATCTGTGTATCTCAGTTGACTGAATAGGTTCTACGCTTGTGCATATGAAGAAAATGAATACTAAAGGCCATAGCTCTATAGAACTGTTGCAAATATGAAACTAAATTTATTTAACTAGTCAAGCTGTGTGACTGCTGGAGTAAGAGGAGGTTAATGAAGTTGCAATGCTAACTTATACACTATGTTCAACACCATTTGACTTAGGTAATGGAAGAAATATGTGCTATAATTCATATCTAGAGGTAAAGCTGCCACTAGCAGCTGTGTCTGGTACTTTCATTTCTGCATTGTAAATATAAAATTATTTGAACAAAACATTTGCAACACCTTCATTTCTCTCCAGGTAACTGCTCTGGTTTTAGTTTGCAGCTGCTTTTACTCTTTATACAGTGTGAGGTTACACTCAGGAAAATTAGTTGTTCATTTAAGTAAGTGCAAAAGAAATACTTTGAGTTGTCAGCTGCTTCTTCCTATCTATGTGTGTGTGCATGTATGTGTATATAAATACACCTTCAGAGGAAGATGTAATAGACTTAACTCTGACTTCTCAGAAAATTATTTTCTTAAAAGATCTCTACTGTGGCTGTTTGTAAATCTCATAATAAAATTGCAACTGTAGTTACTTTGCTCAGTGTTGAGAAGATAATCTTTGAAGAACCAGTTAGCCAGCTTTTAGGAAGTAGCAGTGTTGTGTTATAGTTGCTGTTGACCAAGAGTTATGTAAACAAATGTCTGGGAAGTAAATATTGAGTAGACTTTTATTTGCCTTTTATCAAAAGACTAATCAGCATCTGGAATCTCAGTTTACTTGGTGGATTTTGAATTATTTACACTGAAAGTTAGCATCTTCTTGGCTGTGATTTTTGGGTTTTTTTCATAGCAGTTTATAGCAGTCGTGCTATCAGCTGGATTTTGACAAGTCTAAAGTTTTGGGTAGGTTACATATTCTTCCTGATATCACTGACCTGAAGTACCTGAGAAAGTGTCTATTCATCTCTTCTGAAAAACTCTTTCCAAAGCAATTGTAATTGTTTTGTACATTTACAGCACTGTTGTGAGAGTGCTCAGCCAAAAGGCTGTTCCCTTGACATTTTTTTATTATACCAGCTAAACAGATCTATGAAGTTCCCAGACAAAACCAAATACTTCACTAACATAATACATATATTTTGGTTATTTATTTATGAATTGACATTGCATTTTCACTGTGTTCTTAAATCAAATGGAAGAGTGCCAACATATCTGAAATACCTCTATTTTCTATAACTTCTGGATTTTTACTGATGCATACCATCGGAATGCCAAGAAAGCCACGACTTGACATACTCAGTTTTTAAATGGCTGTAATTTTCATTTGCTAACTAGCTGAATAACCTTATCTACAGCCGTATCACAGTTAGTTTCAATCTAATTAATCTTCATCAATATTGCCACCCTTCACATCATCCTCTGGAAAACTTAAAAGGAAAATAGCTTAATTAGGAACAGCAATGGCATTTCAGTTTCAGAGAGATGGAATGTTCAAAACACTGTGTTGAAACAACATTCTCCCGTTAGAATAATTTACGTGACAAACACTAAATAAATACACATTTGATGGAAGGGCTTTGTGTAGCCACTGTACACAGAGCAATGGTTTCTTCTGCTCAGGAATTATGAAATTATCATTATAAACAATTAATATTCTGGTACTGTTATGTTAAGCAAGTCAACATATCGTGGTATGAGCTATACAGGTGATGCGCATTTTAAAAGAGAATGAAATTTGACTGCATGCTTATACTCTCATCTTTTCCTTTTTGTACTTTAATATTGATTGTGTTCCTGCTTCTATCAACAACTTTGATTTGGCTTTTTAGTGGAAGACTAAACGTTTCATGGTGATCTTGACTCTGCGCTGTGTGATTATGAACACTGTCCCTATACAGCGCTCGGTAACTGAAAGATGGAAAAGGCAACACTTGTTCTTTAGAATTAAGATTTTCATGTTGCAATTAGTTTCATTAAGAAAGAACAAATACATAGGCAGAATGTTTTATATTCTCAGAAACAGATTTATGGAGAGATATCAGATGTGAGTGCTCTGAAGAATATATTTAATAATTGCAAGTGATAAAGGAGCTTGATGTATTTTGTGAAAATTAGAATTCTGGAGAAGCCCACTGCCCTAAAACTTAACACAAAAGGACATTAGGGATTGATGATAAATTCTATTTTCTTCTACAGATTTGTCCAAATGATTACCAAGTGGACTTCTGACCAGAAAATGACTCTCAAGTTCCCAATAATCAGATTTTTTAACCCCTGGAATCCTTTTATCAAAAGCGAAAAGGTTATGGCCAACCTCTAATAGTTTGTGTTCCCTCTGTACCATCTGTATCATCCAGTGTGCTTAAAAATACATTGTTAATGCAAATCAGATCCAAGGAAAGTGTGTTGGAATTCTATATATGTATGTTCCAAATTGTTTCATCTGCTAGTAAGATTTATGGTGCTTGTAGAGCCTAACATCAAGGCGGGGCTGCTGGCATACTATCTCCCTTATAGAGGGACCAGGACCGTTGCTTCTACAAACATGAGTGGCCAAGAAAGAAGCCCACTTTCTCTTCTTGTCCCTGGCTGTCACAAGCTGGGTGAATTGATAATTGATCTAATAAAATGAGTTATGAAACATCCAGTTTGAAAATAAGAATCACATGTAATGTTCTTTTTTCTCGTGTAGTACCTCAGTCACATATTTTGAGTAGGAAATCAAATTTCCTGTTTCTGTTATTATTTCTTTTAGGGAAATTGGTTTTCTCCCTTGCAGTTTTGCACAGAGGCAAAGAGCTGCTGTACTGTATTGGCTACTTATAACAATATAGGTCCTCAAAATAGATGGATAAAGAGAGTTTTCAGGACATCGAGAAGTTCTGAGTTTGTTTTGCAAGAAGAGAAGAAATTGATTGCGATCGTTACTGAAGTGCCTTGGCCACTTACAGCTGTCAGGGTCGGAAGGCAATGGAGTCAACCTGTTGAGGAGCTGAAGAGGAGGAATTTCAGAGGTAACTTTTTTTAAACCCATTAACAGCCATATGTCATTCCCAAATGGACATGTGCACTTTTCTTCTGCATCCTTAAGAAAGCTCCCCAGATATAATTTGAAACTGCATAGGTTTTCCACGTGAAGTAGTTTCAGGAAGCTGGAAGCTCATCCTACTTAATAAAAATGAGAATGCAGCAATAATACAGAATATATGCCACTAACTGGTCCCAGCTTAGTAATGATTCAGAGTGACCAAATGACATTCGATACAGGCAATGCAGTAGCATCCACCACTTTCTTCTGTTATCACTTGCAACTTCTGAAGTATTTTTCTGTTCAGCAATACCCATTATCTGAGATTACTTCTGCTACTTCCAGCTCTTCTGTGCTGCAAACTGCACAGCAAGTAAAGGTCAAATATAATTAGCTGGAGGAAGGGGCTGTTTGTTTTCATCCTCACCAGAGCTTTTATTTTTGTAATTACGAATAGAGAATGAATCTCCAATGAAAATTTAATACAGAGTGGAAACAATCCTTCACGCTGTAGTAGCAAATTTAAAGTGTTTCTTAGACTCTGTCAAAATTTCATTCATTACTATCCTGGAAATATAAACTGACTTCAGAGTGAGAGAAAACAAACCTCAAGCTTAATTTAAAAAACTAAAAAGCAATGCTAAAAAAAAAGGTATGTTTGAACTTTACAGTTGAGAAAGAAGCTGGAAAATGCGTGGAAAGCTAGGGAGGGAGAGGGGAAGTGCACAGTGTCATGACTAATGATACAGAAGCCTTCAAATGCCATGAGCTGTCAGGAATGAATAAAGAACTGTCAGGACCATTTATTTATTTAATCTCCCTTCTCCGTCCTCTCCACCTGGAGGTCTTGGATATTATTCCTTCTTCATATTTTACTGCTGTATGGTTATTTTGTTGGAAGCAGGAGTCTGAGAGATCACCTATCCAAATGTCATAGTCACTTTCCAAATTGCCTCTCTGGTTTGTGTTCAGTTCACTAGTAAAGTACAAATGTGAACTTCTTGAATCTAATGAGAACAGGGGAATTACAGCGAGAAAACCAGTTGGAGCAAGTTAGTAAATGAGTTTCCTATTTCTATTCCTTATTTCGCTCGTGATGGTTACTAGAGGTTGTGTGCATTTCACAATACACTATGAAGAACTGGTACCTGTAAACTGAATTTAGTAACAATGTGCATCTGTAATTAAGATGATGGGATGCAAAATAAGTAGGAGACTGGATTTTAATCTCTCTGTGTTTGAATAGACAACTGTGAGCATTCAGTATGGATATAATAACCTGAGAGCTTAGCACGAACAATTCAAATACTTATTTGCATCTCCAAATACTATTTTAGTGGCGGGGTGGTTTATTTTCTTTTTAGGAAATGTGGCACAAGACATCAGGAAAAAAACCCACAAAATGACAGCATCTGTGAGGCACATATAAGTATTTGTAGTTCTGGATAAAACCTGGAATTGCAGAAGCGTAAAAACAATCATATATGTTTTACCTAACCTCATAGAAGCCAAATCCAAATGGAACCAACTTCTTACACTCTGAAAAGTTCTTAGTTTCAGCTGAAGTTGATCAAAATGGTTTATATTTTACTGAGAATTGGGTTTAGTTTCAACATCAACAACAAAGGTTATTTTTTAAACTTAGATTAAAAAAAAAAAAAAAGGGCATGCCAAACATCTTCCTGCTCTCTCTAAGTATGATTTTTAATTTCTTTCTCCCAAACAAGAATGCATGTGCATCTGTTTGTAAACTGTGGAGCTGCCTCTGACTCTTAAAATAATGTCTTAATATAATTATAAGCAGAGTTTTCACCAAGTCTTTATCGAAGCTACACATTTCACAGCCACCAATTACAGGTTTGTGTGGCATCCTTGACAGTTGTTTCAGAATATGTTGAAGTGGTGAAGGTGAAATGTAATTAACAGTATATATCACATAAATGTTTCCATCAATTTAAATGAGTCACTAGGTGGCCATGTATCACAGATGGAAGTGTGTTAAATACAAGAAGAACATCCTTATTAATAATGCAGTTCTTAGTCTAATAATGGATTAATATTCCTTGTTTTAAATGTATGCATTGTCTGACTTGTTTTCAGACCCACTACTGTAATCATTAAATTTATTCTTTGCCTTTTTAGTATTTGTATCTACAACACTCGAAAATAAAGTAGGCATTGGGATCATAGGGAGGCTTTCCTTGAAGACAGAAATTTAGAATTCTTTAGAATTAAACATTCTAGTGTGCATGTATACATACATACAGATATAGATAGTATATGTGGTGTAGGTCCTGATTCTCAGATTTCAGTGTGCTTTGTTCCATGTGGAGTGTGAGAAGGCAAGTGAGGTGGTGTTATTTTGATAGAAGGCACTTCTATTTTCTGTTTCCCCATGTACTGTCCATCTGTAAAATATTTAGTTTATCATTTTTCTGAAAAAAAAAATAAATGGTCAGGTATTACTCAGGAAATACCAGTAGGAGTTGTTATAATTTTAGCAACTTACATGCTCTGTGTTTGGTTAATTTTCAGGAGGTCATTTGTTTTTTCCACTAAAAAATTAAAGCATAGCATGGACTTCTCATTTGTAATACATTACTTTCAGGCTGCCAACCTCTGCATATTCAGACTTTTCTAAAAAAGGAAATGTATCACTTTTGAATGTAACTAAATATGTATTTAATGCTGGATAGATCAGATGGAATTCTTATAGATATCAGAATTGAAAATACATATTTTCTTAGCTACAAACACCCAAAAATAAATAGAGTTGGGTTAAAATAAATCATGTCATTACTTTGTTACCTAAGGAAAATTGTCAAGTTCCTCCACCTTAGAACAGCAAAAATGAGAGACACATACTCTGCTACTTGCCCACATTTATGATGTATTTAATCATTTTTGCTTTTGAAGAAGCTGTTTCCTTTTACAATTTATACAATGTAAATAGAAAAAGTAAATATTTTCTTGAATATATTTAGAATAAACTATCTTAGAAAGTAAATGGAATTAGCTTGCACAATTTATATGATATTTGAAGGAAGGAAAAACAAAAGATAACCAGCAGATAATTTCCAGCAGTGTGTTAGGCTTTCCTGTTTTGGTTAAGTATTCCAGAACAATGTCATCAATCAAAAAGTTTCACATTCCACACAGAGAAACGTTACCTTTTTAAACATTGCTAAACACTTTGACATATTTGAAAAATTGAGTCCTAGATCCTAAAGGTTATTTGTCATAGGAGAAAGAGAAAATATGCTGTGTGTATGCCAGAATGGCAAATAAAGACTGTAAAGATAATAAATCTTGAGCTGGATACATAAACTACTCAGATTCGTAGCCCCCAACTTCATTACACACAGTTGTAGTTTAATTTGGCCTTTACTGACACATAGCTATATACAGCGGGGAAGTGGTGGTCAGTAGATGATGTCCCAGGATGAGGCCTCGTGAAGGAAATGGTAGAGGAGGGAGCAAATGGGATATAACACATTTTGACTTCTCACCATACCACATCCTTTTAACAATGAGTTGTTCTGCTGTTGGGGGATTATTTTTTTTTATTTGGTTGAGTTTTTTTGGTTTTTTGTTTGTTTTCAAAGGCACGCTAGTTAAGGTAAAGCAAGCCTTGAATCCATCCTCTTCCATGGCATTTAAATGATGAAGCACGTGACACGACTGCAAACTGTTTTGTACTAAAACCAGCTGGTCAGAAGAGCAGTCAAAGTGACTTGTTGATATGATTAGAATAACTTCATTCAAAAGAACTTGACAAAGGCTTATTCTGACAGCTGATGATTTCATACGCCCTAGGTAAAATTACTACTTTATCCTAAATAATTTTGCCAGGCTACTGTGAACACATAAAATCTGGAAGAGCTTCAAGGAACAGTTAGATTTCTCTAATTGAGTATTGTATGTTGGAGTCATAGCACACAACTTTGGTATGAGAGAAATAATTCAAATTTTGTGCTAACATGGCTGCACGACTTGGACAAAGAATTACTAATTTTACAGCGACAGATAGACACAGTGATGCTTGTAAACCTCTGTAGATTTGACTGTCAACTAATTTCAGCATTTGGCTTTGTTTTAGAGTACTTCCTCTTTCAGCATTAGGTAATTCTGTTAAGGTGGTAATATCAGCACACTGTTACCTAATGCCTTTGCAAGAATTTTCAGGGAAATTAGTGTCTCTTCATAGGCATATAAGGGAAACCTCCAATATCATAATTTTCAACAACTGAACAGTCTAATGACAGAATCATACAGGTGAAGGAAACGGGGATTGACAGTTGTTGGTGGTCCCCAGGTACACTGCAGAGCAAAAAGATCTCACTACTCTACTGAATCTTACACAAAAAAATGACATGAATTTTCTTTCTCTTTACTGTATCCATAAGGGAAAGGAGTCTCTGCAAGAGGGCAGGTGAGAGGTTTGGATGTTTCTGAACCACATTTGCTAGTCCATGCAATTAGTAGTGCAGGAGCACTGGCAGGAGAACTGGATGTGCATAGATTGTGTACCCTAGGCTCCCCCTTAACATGGAGTGTTGACCAGCCTCCCCCAGCACTGGGCTTTGGTGGAAGAACAGAAACTTCTGATACAAAGCATTGCCCACTGAGACATCTGCTCAGATGCTAGGGGATGTTTTGTTCATCTCCCACTGAGACTATAGTAGACACAGTATTTTAACTATTTGGGGATTTACTTAAATGCTTCAGCATGATAGTAGAAAAATAAATTGAATGAGAAATACTTTAGACCTGAGTGAAAATATAAGGTTCTGCAGATTTCAGGTACAATGCCAACTACTGAGAAATGCTTGCACACTAACCCACTGGTAAATAATAGCTTTAATTTTTGGTTCCCTGGTATGTAAATTTCTTAAATTCCCTTGTTTGGCATTAGTGCTATATATGCATACTGTTATTCAGAATCAAGAGGATAAAATGTACTTTGTGACAAGGTAATAAATGTACTGTACCTCCATAAAATAGTTTGTAATTTATGGGGAAAAAACATTAATGTTCAAATACCATTCAGAAAATATCAGTTGATTTTTTAATAAATCCAGCTACTTACGTGCTCTGTATGAATATTTTCATTGTTAAACTAACTCATAATCTCTATTCAGTCCCTAAATAGTCTGAAAAATAATTACAGCTCATTATAACTCTTGAAAATGAAGACTGGCACAGAGATGTATAAGAGCAAAAAATGTGACCATCAGTTCTGAAGTGTATACCTTTAAACTCTGGACAAAGCAAGCAATTTAGTTCTGAGTGCTCTCAATTATTTTCATAAGAAAGCCTATGTTTCCTTTAAAGTGAATTATAAAAGATCAGTTGCTGTTGTTATCTTATGTCATCGTTACTGTATACGGGTAGGATGCTAATACAGACCCTTTTCACCATCAGCCCTGAGCATGTTCCAAGACCTTGTAATGATGCAGGGCAGGTCTAATCATTGCCACACCCAACTCTTCCATAGGAGATTTTTAAATTCAATTATCCAGCGTAAGAGTCTGCTCCATATATTTGTTCTTTATAAAATGACTTGAAGTGGGAGGGAGCAAACATTTCTATTAGGAAGTCACAGTAGGAGTTAATGTGTTAACTGGATGTCCTAGTTTGACAGGGGCAGTTTTGACTTACAGCTGGTGAAATTAATCTGCCGTATTTGATTTTAAATCTACATTTAAGCATATTTTTTTTTACAAAATCAATATAGTGATTGCCAAAGAAAAATAGGCCTTGCTGAAGGAAATACAGACTTTTTTTAAAGTCTGAGAAAGACACATCTCAGTCCTAGCTTGTATAGATAAGTTTATATAAACCACATAGCAAAAGAAGCTATTAATATTCAAGGGTTATTAGTACAAATCCGTTTATAAAGCAGCCTTACTTTAGCTTTTGAGTGACATTGCAACATTGTTTTTCAATGAGACTGTCCTTGAGAGTCAACAAACTCCGTTTCACTAAGAGGGTTAATTAAGGTCAAGTTTATAATGGGGTAGGAAGAAGCACAGACTGAAGTAGCCGTATATCAGATTGAGATTTCAAGGTCTCTGCAATGCATTAATAACTGTGAGGCTGTCTAATGTGGGCGGCATAACACATTCTGCAGCAAAAAAATCTTGGAACAAACCTGAAAAACCAAATACAGTTCCTTTCAGTGAAGAGGGGTTTTTTTGACAGTGTTTTTCCATCAGAAAACTCCTGCTAGTCAACCTTGTTTCTGAGGGATTGTACCAGGTCAGGGAGCAGAGTGCCAACCAGCAAGCTTTCCTGGGTTTGTCCAAGATGTGGGAAATGCATCATCCCTGTTTTGCTCCAGCTGCAGCAGGGAAGCGAACCTCATCCTCCTGCATCCCAAGGGCGCGCCGCTCTGGCTGCGGTGTCTGTGTATATGCTGTCCCCTCCCTGCAACTGCAGATTTCAAGGGGTCAGCCACCCCTTCTTCCATGAAGGTGAGCTGCTAACTGGGCAACACCCTGCCTGCAAATGGGAACGAGCAAGGCTGGAGCTGCTGGTGAAGGAGGAAATGTATTGTCCCTGTTGGCAGGGCAGGAGCCTCTGTCTCTCCTGGTGATGGACAACAAGCCACCTGTCTGGTCCAGCTCTGGTGCTCCTGATTTTCTTGAAATGTATGAAGAAAGCCTGAGGTGGCTGTGAGGCTGCAGGAAGGGGAAAGGATATATTCAACCCATAAGGGGAGGAAGGCAAAGGAAGGGTTGGGTGTGACTTTTCTGTTCATGTGTTTATATTTTTGTCTATAACAGGTAAGTGTAGGGCAGTTTGGGTATTTTTTGGTTTTTTTTACTCCAGATAAAGTCCCCACTAGTGATCAACATAATTTCCCCATCGCAACTTCCATGGTCCCTTCTGTAAAATTGTTGAAGGGAGGACTCACCAAATGGATCTCCTAGATTTTCAGAGCACCGTTGAAAATTTAAACGTAAACATTAGGCTCCATCTCTTCAGTTTCTGGAAATTTGTATTTTTATCATTTTTACAGATCTGCGGTACTGAGGACTTGAAACTTTTAAATCCAAGCAAATGAGTGTCATTAAAAAAATACAGCTGTCAAGGACAAATGGAATAGTACTATTGTTGAGTGGCTTAGCTTTATAAAGCAACTACAGCTTTCTCCCTCAATCAAAGAGTAATTCCAAGAAGTTCAGGCTATGACAGCAGCTCTAGGACAAGATGTTTAATTTTTCTTCAGGGGCACATTTGTCGCCGGCTAACATTGTTTTGTGTAGTGTGAAGGGTGCTGTTTGGATTCTGTTCAGCCAATATGAAACACATTGTATTTCACAGAGGTAAGTTTTGTTGCACAATTTATTTTTTTGTTGGTCCCCACATGTGCATCTTTGTATGTAGAATAAGCTACTCTAAACTTTGTCACATTGGGCTCAAGACTTTTATTGTTCGTTTAAGTAATCCTGTAAAACATTATACAGCTTGATGGTATAAATGGTTCTTTGCAACAAAAAGAGAGCAATGCAAGTGAAGGAACTCTTTTTTTATGAGGCATGCTATGGGAATGACCAGGTTCCTTCAGTTTGGATTGCTTTTACTTTTCAAATGCCCTTCTTCACTCAGTTTTTGAAGATTCAAATTTTCAGCAGAATGATTGTGTCTAATTGACATTGAGGTCCACAGAATGTATATCTCTGTCATTAAGGTAGCAAATTGTCAGGAGACAAATGTTTAACACCAATTTTCTCATTTTCTATTCCAAGCTGTAGAGATAAAGAAAACTGGACTCACACTTGGTTTCTCCTGCCTCTTCTGCCTGTACCCTTTGCAACACGAAATCTCAGTACCTTGAGTCACTCCCTGGCTCCTGCTCACTTTATTTGCTAATTCTGTCCCCGTAATCCCAGCTTATTTTTTCAGTATTTTTCCTGAGCCTAATTCCTTCTCTCATTCCTTCCCAGCTTGGCCTCCTCTTGAATCCTGGCCTTTCCATGCACTAAGCCTTCTGAACGTGGCCAGGTCCTGCTTCTGTCTGCGTATAAGTTTGGCTGCTTCCACCTTCTTCTTGTGTGCCTGGCAGACGGTGAGCAGGGAAGGCAAAAAGGATCTTTGATTTCAGTTACAGTGCTTTGTGCCACAGTGGCATCTAGCTGCCGCAGCTACGGATGAAATTCCAGGCAGTCGGTGCAGTCCTGGTCTGGAGCAGGTCAGTGCAGATGGGCTCTTTAGAGAATTCATCTGCCAAAATGCTGAGCATACGCAAAGTGTCATCAAAGTCTTAGGACAGCTTTAGCATTTACTTTTTCCTCTATCTAGCAGAAGATGAGTCCTTGTAGCAAAAGACAACCCCAAGTAAGTTTCAGGTCTCTGCTGCAAAACTGGAAATGCTAAAGCAGTTCAAGGAACTGGCTACAAATTTTTTTCTATATTTAAGACAGTAGTTCACCATAATTTGGGCTTGGAACCAGTTTGAGATTTTTTTGCTAAAGCATTCTAAAATATTTTTAAAGCAATCAGTGCAAGATTAAATTCTCCCAGGTTAGGACTGGGGACTGAGTGGAATGAGCCCTCCCTTCAGAAATCAGAAAATGTTTAAGCAACTAAAAGAAGATGCTAAAACTTAGGATCTTTTAAGAGTCTAGGGGGCTGGTGAAAATTCCCTTGGAATGTTTTCTGTTGGTGTCGTTGGGACATATTTTGTTCACAGGTTTTTTATTCTATCAATTTATAGCTAAATCCTCACCCAAAATATGTTTTGTTTGTATCCAGTTTTTAGCAAGAAATGAAACTAAGACGGTAAACACAAAACATCATTTCCACAGGTTGAGACTTGCAAGGGTTTCTTAGCAGGCCCATCTTTTGCTAATCAGCAGCCCTGACTGTGCAAAAATTATAGAAGCTTGTGCTTGACTTTACTGTCAAGGAAAACTTTTCTAATGTTTTTTTCCTGTAATTCTGTAACAGTTCAAAACTGGTAATCACAGAGTGCAAAGAGTTGTGAACTACACATGCCAGTGAAAACATTTTACAATTAAAATAACATGCAGGTTTTGGTTGGGGGTTTTTTTGAATCAGATAACAAAGAAAACCTGATGAATAGACTGTGAAGGAAAAAAGTGCTTTCATTGTCCCCGTGGCACACTCTCTTGGCACTTATCGTGGTGGAGGCTGGTGGGACACCCCATGGGGCATTATCCTTGCCACAAAAGCCAGCCACAGGGAATCCACTACACACAGCACGCAGGGTAACGGAGCTTTTTTGTTGAAGTACATTATCCAGTGAGTTCTGGAACATTTAGTAGTTTCTAATGGTAATAACCTTAGACAATATTTTAAACATAAATTTAAAATTATGTTCATTTTTAATGTAGTGACAATTTTGTGACATTTATTTGACAACCTCCTTTGATCACAAACTGAAGCTAGGACTGAGGAAACCTCAAAACACATTTATACATGCCGTGCTACATCCACAGAGACAGAGGGACTGACATTGTGCCTTGTCAGAACAGTCCTTTGGTATTCTTAACACATGATATTTATGTGTTTCTAATTTGTTTTGCAAGAGTTTAATTTTAATTAAAATTTAAAGATTATGAAATCAATGATTTAGTTTCAGGGCTCTGGAGCAGAATGAGAATTTGTTAATAAGCCTTTGCATTTTTTATAGGAGAGGATGAAAGTTACAGTTTACCATACACCATGGTTTCTGTTTTTTAAATGGAAATGACTAAATTAAGATGGCATACATCTCAGGTTCTGAGTCAAGGGAGGAAGCCCTGACTCTTCACAGTACTAGCCTAACTGACCTGTAGGATGGTGGTAGTAAGTCTGTAGGAAACAGAGAAGGCAAGGGTGATGTACAGCTTTGCAGTATATCTAATTCAGACTTTCTTCCTTGTATGCCTTTTCTTCTTCTTTGTACACCTATATCTTTCTTTTTTTTTTTTCCTTCTCACAGATAGACAAGTTGTGTGGCGATAAGTTCCTACCCTTCTGTCTGCAGGTAAAGTCAGTGGCTCACAATTATGCCAACAGTGTTGGAAAGGACTGATTGAGTAATGGAAACCATCAAGGCTCCCTTTCCTCTAGACTGAAGTTCTCTGTTGCTTTTCGTCGCTGCACTGGATAAGGTACATCCTTCTGTGCTCTCCCCATTCCCACACCTACAATATGTGTTTTACACAACCACTGAGGAATTGCGTTTTCATAAATAATTTCTATTTCCAGTTTATTATTAGCCCAAGATTAAAGAAAATTTAAAAATCACTGTGTTGTAGTAGGAAGTGTCACCAGGTGAACTTTACAGGCCACTTAGAGAGATGGCTGTGGACTTTGTGGAGCATCTGACAATAAGCCGTCTCGTGGAGACAGAAAAGATGGTTTTATACCCTGTGTGTGTTTGGAAGGTGAGGGGAATTCTGCAGATCATATGCAAATGGTCAAAGTTACTGAAAAATAATAAAATAATTCCCTTCTAGCATCATTACATTTAAAAGATGGAAGTGGGCTTTTATTAGTATTTCAATCTGATAGGCAGGAATTTCTTCTAGAAGTCGTTTTGGGTCTGTCTGTCTCGTACCTCTTGTTCATATGTCCGTAGGGCTGGCAGTGGAAGGTAGGATGACAGGAGGAGTATGTGGGGCTTAGGGTAAAAAAAAGGAAAGTCCTTCATTTTCTATCAAAAATACACATTGGCTCCCCATACTGGTTCCATTTGAAAGTTACTCTTAAAGAAGCCAACAGAAAAGAGGCAGAACCCTTTAAACTTCATGGTTACTTATGCCTTTAGAGATATGGATGAAGAGAAATTATTGAAGAAGAGAACAGGGTGCAGATCCTTTAATAGTATTATAGCAAACTTTCATAAGAAGAGTTGGTGTATACCAGCTGTGGATTTGATACCTTATCCCTATTTACCTTTTCTTTTGCTACCAGTTGTTTTGGGGGTTTGTTGGTTGTGGTTTTGGTGTTTGTTTGGGTTTTTTTTTATGTCTAATATCTACAAAAAGGTCTTAATGGGCCAGGCTGCAATATGAATGAATAGAGCTCTGTTAGGACTGACAAGTTAGTTTTTAAATTATTAGCATAAAGGCTGGGGGCGAGGATCTCATTTGTTCCAAAACAGTGGAATTAGAGGAGACCCTCTGAAAAAAAAGAAGTGGCAAGAAAATTAACAATGATTTCATGATGAAGAGGCAGACTAATATGTAGGAGGGAAATCAAGAGAGCAAATCGCTTTAAAAACAGGCTTTCAGAATAAAAGCTTGATTTATGTGTTTGAGTACAGCAGAAAAAAAACAAGAACACAGGAACAGAGGGAGACCCTAACACAGGAAGCTGAAGATGTTGACTGTACTCAGAGAGTGATTTTTTTGTAGAATTTTATCTTTAAAGTATACTAAAGGAATTGCTGTTTTGTATGAGTTCCTAGGGAAACGTTATCTGAAATTAAGAAACCAATTATGTTTGCTAATTCACTGCTATTAGGAAATCTGCTGTGTCCCATCATTCTTTATTTTCAGATTACCATTCCTTTGCATTTCTCTTGTGGTTTGCTGCTAGCAAGTTACCAGGATCAAGATGAGAAGGTGTGCTGCTATTACACAGGGTGTTTAGCTTGGGGTCTCTACCTGCTTGTCTTGTAGAAAAGCCTAGTTGTAAATGTCAAAGTTTTGATGTTCTAAATGAAAAAAACAAACAAACAAAACCCAAATCAAAACAACACAAAAATCCACACAGCCACAACAAGCCACCATGAAATATGAGTGGGAAATAACTCCTGGGTGTATTCTTCTTGTCCGTGTATTGAGAAGTTTCCCTTGGAGTTTTAGAAATTTCAGGGTAAATAATATGGGACCTCTGTGTTCTGGAGGTCATCAAGTAGTTCTCCTATCTCACAGAAGCCCAAGCACTTTTTGGTAAACTAGAAGATAAATCTGTTATTCCTTTCACTTTCAGTAAATGTTGTTCCAAATATTTTCAGGCTCAAAAGTATGCATACTCTTAAATGCAAAGCTGAAATATTTCCATATATTTAAACCTGGAGGTAGGTAGTTACTAATCAAAACCTGAAAGAAGCAAGCAATGTATCCAGGTGCTTGCTTCACTCTGACCGCTGCAGTATCAGCATGGAGACTAAAATCTCCCAGGTAAGTAACTTCATTCCTACGAGTAATATTCTAACAGTTTGAGCAGTTTTGTATTCAGACTTTGGTTATATTTCTTCTTACCAACATAGCACAAGCCTATTACGTTGTAATTGTTTGTACCAACAAGCTACTAATGAGGCTTCAAAGACGGTTGATATATGTGTTTCAGAGACCCATGTTTCCTCCTTCAGTGGCCAGAGTCCTGCTATGCAATTAGTGATCAATGGCAATTGCAAAATGCTTTAAATAAAAAAAAAAAATGGGGGAGAATAATTAAAAAAAACCAAACCAAACCAAAAAAGGCGGCCAGGAGAAGCAACTGGAATATCACCTGTGTTGAAACCAACAGTAAAACCTTCATTAACTTCAGTGATGTTTCCTTGATAGGGTTTCTTTGATGTTTTCCTGGTACATCACAGTAGATCTCTATGTGTACACCCGGTACGCCTCCGAGTGGATTGCTAACTGTTATTACTATCAGCAAATGCCAATCCTTTAACAGCAAGGATGACGGCCAAGCCCCGGCACAGTAGTCTGGCCTGGGTTCTGCCCTACGAGGTGCTCAGTTCTCTGGCCCCAGTTTGGCAAAGCCCTGAGACACGGGGTGAGCTTGTCAGCATGCCAGGACTCCCAGCCATCCTCTAAGTGCTTTACTGGAGTAGTGCCAACATGCTCCGTTCTTTGAACAATTGGGCTATGTACAGTAAACATAAATTTTACCCTATGGTTTCAGTGTCGATGCTGCCAAGTTCACCTCTTTATTTGTAGACTTGTGACTCCAATGATGTTATCAGTCTGCACGCAGAAAGAAGAAAAATCTTTAATTCTGGGAGAGCCTCAGAAAACAACGCAGCCAGATACATCTGTGTACCATCGGCCTGTCCTGATTGTTTTTCAGGGGTACAGCATGTAGGTCCCTACCCAGGGAATAGCTGGTGAGTATAGTGATTATTTTTCAAAGAACTTTTTTAACTAACGAAATGGAGCAGTATTTTAAAATTGTTTCCAGTTTTCACAAGGGAAAAGCATTGCAGCAGAAAAAGTTGCTTCACACTGCTGCTCGTTGCTGATCCCTGGCCAAAAGAAGTCACTCAGTATTGCATAGATGAGTGACTCTAAAATCTGTATCAGCTGAATCATATTTTTAATTTCTTTTTTTTAAGGCAGAGACCACACTGTACTTGTGGGATTGAGCTGGGAACAACTGCATTAAACTAACAAAATGAGACAGGTATGTAGCAGAACTGTCAGGAAGAGCTAGCATTGATCCAACCCAGTGTCTTATTAATGAAGGACTGTATTTATGGGGATACTGCTAAAGGTCTTTAAGGTGACGAACCATTTATGTAATTTTCTGTGATAAGCACTATATTTTGCAAGCTGTAACTGCTTGTGTTGAGTGTGCTCTTTGGATACCATCATTCAGGTATGTATGTGAGGCCTCTGAAAGACAGGTTAAACATCTCATCTTCAAAAATAATGATTTTTTTTTGTGTGTGAGTTGGTTTTAAAAGCTAATACAGAAACTAGCAAGTGAAGCAATAGAAATATTTTCATGAATGTTGATTTGTTTGCAGCAGTGTCTGAGAGGTAAAACTGACCCCAGCACCTCTGATTAGAGTTTTCCTTCTGGCTCTGAATCAAGATAGTGACGAAATTTCACATTTTCAATAAGCCTGGCCAGTTTGTTTGTTTGTTCTTGTATGTATTACAGAATTGAGATCTTCAAGGTGAGGGAGAAAAAAAACCCCTCTGAATATCAGTAAATAACAAGGAGAGGGAGAAAAAAAAATCTGAATATTGGTAAATAACAATGAAGCATGTAGGTAGTAAATAATAGCTACAAAACATAGGGCAGGACTTAAAAAGCAAGATCCACGTATTTGTGAGACCCCACTTGAGACTGATCACAAACAAGAACTCTTGCTGAGATCATTGTTAGGGATTTGAAGGCTAAAACCTCAACTCTTGCATTTTAACATGTTTTGTTTCTTATATCTGATGGAAAACTTACAGGCAAGTCAGATGACTGAAGTTTTCCTCATATATATATATATACTTCTTAAAATAGAAAAATACATGTAATGTTCTATCTCTGTTACTTATGTGTTATACTGCTGTTTCTCTCCAACAAACTTATTTCAGGTTATAATGGTAGGTAGTGGTTTGAGGTGATCTCAGCTGAGTGTTATGATTAATAGTCTCTGTTCCCTTTGTGTCCTTCCCTTTTCAGTTTAAGTGTGGGGAGCAGAATAAAAAACTCCAAACATTAAATAAAGTGTTCCTTGTGAAAATTATGCAAATTGCAATCGTCTGCTAAATTAATTAATTGCGTTCATCAGAATAGCATATGAAAAATGAAAGATATTTCCAAATGTTAAATAATGGCTGGATCATTCTGAAATTAAAAAAAATTAAACAGATACATGGTCATAGTCTGCTATTCACCCTGTGAAATTGCATTTGACCTCCATTTGGGTAATTGTATTACGCCTGCCTAAATTTCCATGCACAGTGATTTACAATTGAACATATTATTCTCCACCTCCTATTCTACTGTACTGCATACGGCTGCAGTTTATTGCTATGTAGTTTATTCAGACGATGATCGTGTTTTAGTGTCTTGACTCCCATGGCTCCTATACAGTTGTCTTTGGCAAGTACATTTTCCATCTAGGTAATTAATACCATGTAAACAAAAAATTATGTATCGTATATATTCTGATGTACTTCGGACTTCTGATGGAAAAGAGAGATGAAACAAAATTATAGAACAAAAGGAAAACATTTCCCTTTGTTTTTTAGTGAAAACTGCTGGAGACTTTTCTAAGGATTTTTCCCAGAAACATCCCATGAACTACTTAGTCCCCTTTATCAGCAACAGAGGCAGTTTTCATGATGCTGGCCTATGGGTCTGAGCAGTGCCTAGCAAATATAAAGATATTGCTCACTGCCTGAACAGAAGCTCAGCAGTTATCTGACATCCGTCTTCAACCATTATTGCAAGTTTAAAGTCATTGAAGGGAGAGGTATTTTATTGTAGAGAAAGTAATGTATGTTCATTTTTTATTTTTAATCAGGCTTTAGCTCAGTAGCTTTGCAGTATAAGAAGAACTCATATCAGATGGGAATAACAGGCAGTGAGGCTAATTTAAGCCTAATAATTTGAATCCTAAATTTACTCCTGGTTAAGCGTGTTGAAAAATGGATTGCTTTGGAATAGCTGAAGTACAATGTCATAGAATTGTTGCAAACAGACCTTTTCCCTCTCTGTAGAGAGTGCATTGTATTTTGCAAAAGGGTAAGAATTTGGTAAAAAGTGTGATTAACTTGGACCCACAAGCTCTGAACTGTACGTAATGCCTGTTCTAGCTGTACCTGGGTTGAACTGTAACATACTAAATAATGCATATTGGAAGTAAATGTTAGATCTGAGTGGCACTGGAACTCTGGAGACCAGCGAAAACAAACAGAATCTTACTTCTTTTACTAGTAAATGTTTGGACATTAGTGGGACAGGGAAGAGTATTTCTGTTCTTGCAATACCTATGGAACCTGCGTACCGTGCTTTCTGTCAACCTGTTAAGTAACCCTTCCTGAAAGTATCTATACAAGGAGCAAGTAAGAACTAGTCTGAGTCTATCCCTCAAATCCAATTCAGGCATGAACGTGTTCTGATATTTGAAGATGTCAGGAATCCTGATGTTTTCTGTTTGTCTACATCTCCTGCTTTAGTATTCTCTGCTTTCAGCAGGACTGATACAAAATGCCAAATTCTTGTTCCATTTACCAAAGGGACTTCAATCCTGGACTTGGATCCAATCATTTTTCAATGCAGGAATTGCATCATTCCCAAAATTTTGAACAGTTCCCACGAAACATATCCAACTCTTCTTTGGTTCCACTGTGATGGAGCACAGAGAAATTGTTCAGGCTGAAGGCCTACCTGAAAATGCAAACCTTGATACTTCAAAACCTGAAACGTGTCACTGGGAATTACAAAAGAAGTTAATGACATTCGATTTTGAACTAGACCTATTGTTTTAGCTAGAACATATAAGGTACATCCTAAATTCCTTAATTTACTCAATTATCTCCTAATTACAGTCTAATTAATTACTAATTTATCTTAATTTCCTCTGGTAATTTCCTTATTAATCCCTGCTTTACTATATTACATTTTTATCCTTCCTTCTTTAATTGGGAAACAGACTTTACAGCCTTTGCTATGACAAAAGGTATGTCTCTTACCTCTGTAAAACACAGCTAAATGTGACTTTGCATTTAGCATGCTTTCATTAGAAATTCGAATGACCATGCAATCCTTATTCTCACTGAGAGCACACGAAAACTTATGCTATACATTTCTCAAAATTAAAAAAAAAACTAAAAAAGATAGTTATTGTGTGGAGACCAGTGTCCAGAGGTTTCTTCATGAAATAATAGTAATTTCAATGTTTAGGATCTCCTTCCTACTTACTTAGTTGTCATTCCTTCTGCATCTCAATTAAGCAGATCTTTAGTGAGAGTAATTCTTTTTTTTTTTTAATTTCCAAAAGCTCTGAAATCTGAATCTGCACATCCTCTGTCCCCTATTTGCTCTTTTCTCTAGGCATTCTTTCAGAAATGTCCGTTAACTATCTCTAATTTAAAAAAAACAAAACAAAACAAAACCAAAACAAAACCCCCCCCAAAAACCCAAAAAACACACACAAAAAAAAAACACAGAAAAAAAAAGACAACCAAACCCCCCCAATGAATAGGTATATATACACAATAGGGAAAGCCTATTCCAGAGCTTGAGTTTCCCCTTGCTTGAAAACTGACATTAATTAAAAGATCTAGGTTTTTCCTCTCTCATTGAAATAACTCAGGCTGGAGGCATAACTCTCAAATGCTTATATCTTGCATCCAAATTGGGGAAAAATATTTCTAAGTGAAGCAAGTGCACAGGTCAAATGGACTTTCACAATATAACTCAGCAACATTTTAATCAAAAGGATTCTGTTGTTAGCACAGATGGAGGCAAAGCAGTGGGAACATAAGCTGTCCAGCAGTAGCAGAGCCAGGAAAAGAGAGGTCCTCAATTTAACAGTGTTGGCAGAGTGTAGTTCCCTGTAATTGTGCAGCAAGTCTGATGTTGCATATGGAAATAAGTTGGAATTGGTTTATTGTTGTGGAAGTTTTGGGGTTTTTAGTAATACCTTTCGGAGTCCATAGCACAAAATTGTAAAATAAATAAACTTATTCTGCTGCTCAACCAGTCAGCAAAGGCAACACAGAAATGTTCCCTCTCTATATAGTATTATCAGCCATTACTGGTTTTAATCATATAGATCTAAGGTTGGAGAAGAAGCAAGGTTTAAGAGAAGAGTGCAAGGAGAGCTGAAGACGGTGTTGCATCTTTTCATTTGCAGTTTGTAGTGGTGTAAGTGAAAGATGGTGTGTAACAACGCCTACCAGAACCATAGGTTGCTGAGACACTTTTGCCTAGCTAGTGTCTGTGGTGGACACAACTGCTACCAGTTGCTTGTTGTTGCTACCAGTTGCTTGTTGTTACTGCCCTGGATGCTGCCGTTTCCACCAGGGTTGGGGCATTAACCTGAGGGCAAAGTCTGCAGCCTCAGCTTACCCCACCAGAGATGATAGATTTAAATTGAAATGCTCAACTACAAAGCAGCTCTGAAATGTTCTTCTGAGAAGATGATAACCTCTGGCAGAGGGGCAGTAACAAACAAGTCAGGCTGTGGCATCTCTAACAGCTACAGCTGTCTGCTAATTGATTGTGTTTCAGGCCTGTCAGTATGGCCCGAGGTAAATTAGGAAGGGAACAGGGCACCTTCAGCTGGTGGTTGGTCCCGTGGCCCTGATCCATGCCTTTTCCAGAGAGCAGGGCTGGGGCTTCTGCCGGCTTAAAGCTTCCAATAGCATTCTTCAAAAGATACATTTCTGCAGGAACTTAAACCCAGGATAAATTTTCTTTCCAGAAGTATAATTTAGACTAAAAATCTAAATACATAAAAGCTTGCAAAAGTGGTTGTGTTACCCATTATTCCTGGCATTTGTTTTAATTCAGTGATCCTGTGCTCCTAGTATTTCCCTATTCCTTTTGATCTTCAAGTGTAATTTTATTAGGAAAATGATTGCAGAATTAACATTTGCATTGAATTTTGCAGTTACCTTTACATTAGAGGTTTGAGGTTTTTTGGGTAAGTCATTGTTCATTCACTCCATTAATAAGATTATTTGCTGTAACTGCTAAGATTAAAATCTTTCTAAAATCTGGAAATGTGGATGTGATTTTTCTTGGTCTTCTCATCCAGGCTAGATAGAAATCACAGGGGTTTATTTTTGCTTCATAATATTTTGTAGCATAAACCAAGTGGTAGCGCATGACTAAAGAATTTAGAGAGTGAAGAGTGCTTGGCTTTCTTTTCTTTTCTGGTTGGTTTTTTTTTGGGTGGTTTTTGTTTGGGCTTGGGTTTTTTGTTTGGGTTTTTTTTTTTTTTGGGGGGGGGGGGGGTTGGGGTTTTTTCGGGGGTTTTTTTTGAACATCAAGAGTGGTGTGTTTGTCTCCACAAAGCCAGCAGCAAACAGCCACATTCTGTGAAATCCAATCAAGTCCTTTTTACTCGGTGACTTCTGCTTTTGGGGATTGATTCTTGCTAACTTGCAAGTCTGAGTCCAGTTCAAGGGAGGAAGACTGGTGAGTGGAACAGAGGCTAATAAGCCACCTCCTCAATCATGAACAAGCATTTAAACTTATCGACATTGTGAGTATTGAAGGTCACAGGGCTGTAGGAGTCTGCCTTGTGTACTCAACAACTCAAGCTTCAAAAACGTCTCATCCCTTAAGTCACAGACTGCTTAACTTGTAGCACACAGAGGCCTGCAACAGAAACTAGACCCATGTATTTAGATAACTAATTCACAGGAATTAAAAAGAAAAAACTTTGCACATAAATGCGTATGGAGGTACTTGCTGTTTCCAATTATACTGTATGTAGAATTAAAAAAATCAGAACGTATTCCCTTCGCTAAGACAACCAAGTATACCCACATACAAATTTTTGAAAGAAAACTTTAGAAAAGGAAAAAACAGATTCTCTTCTAGAACTTAAGTATTCCCTCTTACATGGCTTATTGATGGAGGAAGAGAAACATCAGTTAGCATATTAGTTAAGGCTTTCCCCCCACTTGAGGAATACAGTGCTTTAAAGTCACTTTGTTTTCTTTTGTGTTTTCCCCAAAGGCAGGAGACTTTTGGTGTCAGTAAAGGAGTCCTTGAATTATCCCCCTGGGCTATCTTTAAATCTAATCTTAGCCAAGCACTTACTAGTTTTATGATAAAGTCAGAGATTACGGGCCAAATTCTCTCTTCAGTTATTCCACTGAAACCCATTGAAATCAATGTGAGATTGGACTTGTGTAACGGGGAAGAATTTGGGCTACTGTCTGCAAGAGATAAGAACAGGGCCAATACTATAACAGCCTTTTTCAACAAAGGCAGATTCAGACAAACTTATGGTCACGTGCTGTCCTTGATGTGCTTAGAGAGCTTCAAGGGTTTGCGTTAGACGCATATTTAGAAAAATAACTTTTTTTCTACTTATTAGGTACAGAAGGAGCTTGAGTGGAAAGCTTTCCAAAACTTATTTAATTTTACACTTAAGCTTATGAAGCCCTACATAGGTGTGCAGCATTTTCAGTCACAGTGTGGCACAGTGCAAATGACCTTCCCAAGAAATAGTTGGTATTATAACTGTAAGTGATGAAGGAGCATAGACAGTAGGCTTTGCCGCATAGTGTTTCAGTCTCTCTTGTCGAAATAACATGATCCCATCTCTTCTCCCTTCCTTTTGCAGGCTTCAGTACAGCACTTACGAGAAATAGTAATACCTGGCGCTGTGATGAGTTTCAATCTCTGAATCAAAGCACTCAGAAGGGGTAAGTCTGGTTCTATGAAAGTAAGAACCTTACCGTAAACCACTAGGTTAGGTTGGCTGTGAAGATGAATAGAGAGAATAAGTTCTCACAGTTCCAGGACCTTCTTTTAGTTGGGAGCTAGAGAGACAAGAAGAGTGGGTTTGGTCTGTGTTCATGCTAAGCAGCTCACCTGCTTCTTCATTGGATCCTTAAATTCAAGCATGGGGCATTTGTTTGAGTGTTTAGGCTTTTTGGACACAATCACGGTTAAAAACACTCTTCAGCACTTTTTTTAAAAGAGGACACTGCTCCCTTTATTCTTGAGTTCTTTTCATCCGTTTTTACAAGCAGTGCCACAGACTTCCCCTTAAATCTACTTTCGTGGGTCAGCAGACCAGTGACCCTATTTTCTTGGTAGCAGTGACCGTAGGAGCAGCAAATTGGTCCGTACTGGTACCTTCTAGCGTTGCCCTGCTGTGCTTTGGCACCGAGATGCCTGTGATGCTGTCTTCTGTAACTGATGTAGTCATATAGATATGTTCAAAATGGTGTAGCGTGGCTTTGTGCCAACAAGCCGATATTTTGCATGTTAAAAGGAGCTGTTTTTTCAGTGGCAGGTGGAACAAGCTGTAGCATTGTATCCAAGGGAAAAAAAAAATAATTCATAAAGTATTTTAAGACTCTTGGATGAAAGGAGATTTATATAAATGTAAGGTAGTATTATTATAGTCATTTTATTAAATAACAATAGTAGGTGTCTTTCTTTAGGCATAAAATCTATGCACATGAAAAACAATAGTTGGCAGCCTGCAATAACAGCACAGTGTGCTGAAATGATGACAATAATTAATAGCTCTGGAACACCAACAGAAACCGCTGTATTGCATGAGTACTGTGCAGTATGTGAACAGACTGCAGCGGCTTTATCGAGGATTGTGAGGAAGTGTGTAAAACCAAGCTGCAACAGCATAAGAAAAATACAAAATAAAGTGAGCGGGCAAACTACAGCTGGGACTCCTAGAGAATAAATTGGATATATAGTAAAGCAGAACTTGTGTTGATCGGCAGCTGACACTAGCTCTTCCTTAAACTGGATGTTTGTTTAGGATTTTACTGTAGTGCTGAACACAGGATGGAAACCCAGGCGAGTCTGTCAATGAGAATCAGAGGTGGCAAACCTTTTGAAGGACCTGCCACACTGAAGAGTTTGCTTATTCCCATTGGTACAGATTTCGTTCTCTGAGATGGACCTAAAAATCCTCATGATAGCTTGACTCCTTTTGTTCATTTGTGCCTGTTTTCTTTATTTTTTTTAAATTTGCCAGTGAATGCCTGGGTTTCTGTAGAGTATTGCTGAGTGTGAAAATGTTGCCTTATTTCCTTAAAGTGAAGCAAGCGTGTTCCCTAAAAACAGCAAAGATTTTGCTAGCAACAACAAAGCAAATGTGGGTAGATTTGGATGGAAAAGAATTCCACATGTAATATAATACTGAGTTTTCCACATTTATTTTTGTTCTTTATTGGAGAGAACACTGCAACACTACGTTCCAAATTTTCATGAAAACCCAGAAATAGAGCCCTAATTACATAGCCTGCTGATCAAGGCAATCATCTGGGTTTTGGGACACTTGAATACACGTTCCTTTCCAATTAGCACATTCCAGATGAGGTCCCAGTAGCTGGCCCGAAATCAGCTTGTTGTAGATTCCGTAAATATTTTTCTGTGCAAAGGGGAAAACCTCAGGTAGTCGTGGGCAGTTGGTATCTTTGAATACCCTGTTAGTTATTACCCACTTGCTTAAGATGTACAGCACGTGTGTCTTTAATCTGAATCTGAGATCAAAGATGTCAATTTTGTCTTTTTTTGGTTGGTTGGTGGTTTTTTTTTTTACACAGCTTTGTATTGTTGAGTCTAAATACAGAGATTTGTCTGAAAAAAAAACCTCTATAATTTAAACTGTTAGCATGTTGTTATATGGTTGTGTTTCTTGATAGCGCTTGCTGTAATTTTTTTCTAATTCAGGTTTAATTTGACTGTTCAGCTTTTTGTAGTAGCTTTGTTCTGCATTAAAGACTTGACCAAAATCTGTACATGAATATGTTTGGCTTAAACCAATCAGTTTCCTGGTAACTGTAGAAATGGACATTTTTGTTGTAAACCCAGTGCTATATTAACCTTCTCTTATTATTAGAAAAGCACACACCAGGACATATTAGTTGCATATATTAGAAGTGTGGTCAGATTCATAAAGTAAGAAAAACAGCACCACAAGAAAAATTGCATTCCTGCTGTCTGATTCCAGGAAATCCTGAAATTCACAGAAGCAAGAGGCTTGCAGCCATGGCACAAGAACTAGCTGGAAGGCTATGCCTGCTGTAGAAGAATTCAGAGAGAAGGGTGAAAAAGTCATTCGTGTTTAAGAAGTATGCTAACAGAATATACGTATTTCCCATTTATCTGGAATAGCACATTTATTGTGCAAGTCGGAGGACTGCCTACATATTTTATTGCTGTGATTTAATTTTTTTCCCTTTTTTTTTTTTTTTTTTTTTGGTTTTGATCTCACTGCATAGGGTACATAAACCAGCTTTTCAAGAACAAGAGCAAATGAAAACTATGATTTTCCTTTTTCCATCTGCCCTAAGTGTTCTTAAGCCAACAAATAAAAATATGACTAGACATAATTTTTAAGTACAACTCCAGGTAAAACTTAAAACTAAAAAGAGTCATTTTTCAACCCACAAAGCCTTTGGGAGACTCGGAAATGAGTGAAGATAAAAAAATATACATGTATGTATATACATATTTTTTTTTTTTGTGATGACAGCTTCTCCCAGAAAGAGTTCAAGTTAGATTTTCCTGTCTCGCTAAAATTTTACTTTCATGTTTTCCTGCATGTTTCTAGGCCACTGTTGCTATCAGTCCATTAGTCTTTGTTTCATGGTAGTAATTATATGCCCAAGCTCTTCAAGAATGAGTGTGCATCTAACAGTGGTGCTCATGCTGTGGGTGAATTAATTAAAGCACCAAGAAATTCATGCTCAGCAACAAGAACAATTGGCTTGATGCACTTTAATGTAGATTTACTCGCAAAGACCTAAGGGCATGTGAAGTAACTGCTGTGAGCATCTACCACATATTGGAGCATACTGTAATTTCTGTGTCTCTGTTCTGAACTTAGACTACTAGTCATACAGCAAGTGGCTCCTTCGCCCACATCTGTTCATCCTGTCTCATTAATGGTGAAGACAGCTGTCCCCATTATGCTTCAGTGGGGTGAAGTATAGTGAGAACAAATACCTGGAGAAGACATTATGTGTAGGAAAGAAGGGCAGGAAGGTATCCAGGAGCCTGGAATGGAGGTAATTCAGATGAAGCTCCTATCTGACAGCAGGACCTGGAGAAGTGTTACTGCCAAGCCATCTGGGATGGAAATTCGGTAATGAGAGGACACTACTACACCATTCCATCATCTGTGAAGATTTTCTGCAAATTGCAAGCTTGGATACATGAGAAAATCCAGAACTGTAGAACAGGAGCATGAGGACTGGATCGACAGCCTTTGTAAGAATTAAGCCCAATAAGAAATACTTACTGGCCATAATGCAATCAGATTTTAACAGCCTAATTGAGTTACCGATGAAATTTCAGAGGTTTCACTGCGAATAAACGTGGTATGTGTGTGTCACAGTTCATCCATTATTTAGCCAGTTATTCTTAGAAACCAGGTTTGCATGAGGTTACTGGGAGCCTGCCTGTGGACATGCGTAGGCAGAAGCAACTGATAGCAGGGGCCTGCTGCTGTCCTTAGGAATGTCAGTGAGTGTTGCAAAGTGACTTCGAAGAACAGGGATAGTATTTAGGTCCACTACAGCATATCCAAAAATAGAACAGATTGAAAGCAAACCCATCAAATAAGTCTCTGTCTATACAGCGCCCATTATTGCTATTCATCGGCGTATGGTCCTATCACTTGTTTTCACGTGAGCTGCATTGCATTTCTTAATGTCGTTTTAAGAGTTTATTTGGTTAAAGCTATGCAACTTCCTCTATGGACGCTTTTATTAATGTAGTTCAAGATTCCATTGATTTAGTTTTATATGAGAAAAATCACTTCAAACTGATATGAATTGGGTTTAAATTGAATTATGATAGATCGCCCATAGACACTGTTGAGTCCACAAACTTTGGCAACCTAATAATAACTTCAAGCTTTCCTTCATTTTCCCTCTTTCAGGCTCCGCAATGTCAATTGTTTCTCACCCCACTCATCTTGCAGCAAGAATTCCCACAGTGAATTAGAATTAAGTTCAGCATCTTTTTATGCCTAACCTTGTAAAACCGTAGACAATACTGCCTAAAAGCCAGAAGCACTGTACATATAATATAAAACTATTAAAATCTATCGGTTGCATTTAGTCTTCTAATACAGCTGGGGGGCTTTCTGTTTTGTTTATATTGAGGATTTTTTTCCCTATGTGCTATGTCTTTAGTAGGAAATTTTAAGAAAATTGATTCACCTTTGTAAATTCAGTTCTTCATAACCAAGCCTTCTGATTCAGCACTGTGCAGGTTTAGCGCAGCAACATGTACTGTGATGGAGTCACATAGCTCTGAGCTACTGTCACACTCTTCTTGTTCTAAAACTGGCCATTGGCCAAGCTGATTTGCTTTGTGAATTAGAGAAAATTAAAGCTTATTGCTCTAGTGGTGCTTATTGGCAAATAGGAGTTGCTGAAACTTAGGGACATCGCAGATCTGTCCTTTTTTTTCCTGATTATGTTCTCTGCACTAGAGCCCAGAAAAAAGGGACATGGCACCACACCAATATTACTGCTCATTAGTGACAATCCTGTCCCTAGGTAAACCGTGCCACTGGCCATATCCACTGCTTGGCTTCAAAGCAGCTAAAATGGTGCTGTGGCTCTGGTATTTAGTGGATTATGGCACAGCAGCACTGCTGATTGTGTCCAGAAGGTTTCTGAGACCTGAAATACATTCCTTTATAAATATGTGAAAGATGAGATATTGGAAGAGAGATAACTGTTGCCTTGTAACCAGGTGGGCTGTAACCTATTGCAACAGAAGCAAAAGCATGGATATTTTACAGCCTTTTGGTTTTGCCTTTCTCTTGCTGTTCTCCTGAGGGGAAACAAAACTGTTTACTAGCAAGCAGAAATGGCCAGTGTAGAGGAGAAGGTACAGGTGGATGAAGGTGGTAGGATAGTGGTAAGACAAGTGACAAGACAAAAGGAGGTGCGGTTGCAAACAGAAATTTCTGTCCTACAAATACTGATCCACGTGTATCTTCTTTTTCTGGTGGTTAGGCATCCCATTCCTGGAGAACGTGTAAGGCTAATGTCTAAAATATGATGGCAGAGAAACGATATCAGATTTGAAAAAGGCCATTTGTTCAAGGGAGCAGTCTGCCACTGTGCAATGGTAGAAAGCTAAATAATATGAAGTTATTATTGTTTTACATTGGACATCAAGATATGGCATTGTCAGACTGAGGGGCCTGAATGAGATCTATAAATACATTATGAACTAAATTATTCTAGCAGTTCTCAAGTAGTAGGGTTTCATTTTAGAAGGTAGTTTCCCTGTCACATGTGATATGAAAGAATTTGGAGGAATTATGATGTCTAGAAACATCTGAAAGAATTTGAATTAATCTTTTTTTTTTTTTTTTTTTTTTTTTTGTCTGCACAACTGATATATCTGTAGCCTGTGACAGAAAAGCAGAAAGCAGACAAAATTACTAGAAGGTGATCTTGCAGGTTTTCTATCCAAGATGAGAAATAAGGATGGTATTTCCCCTAAAAATAATATTCCCTTTGAAAATTTTAGGCACATTTTTGAGACTTATGAATTCAAAATAATTAACTACGTTTCTGAAGGCATATCTGCACACAAGCTTGTTGAATCATAACAAGGATCTGCATGCAGATCATGCCTTGTGGTAGTTCCACAACAGGTCAGATTAGATAGTCTTTTCTTGCTTCAAAAGTTCTATGATCCAAATCCAGTTTTTGAGCTTCAGAAGCATCTCAGATTTGCTTTTCATACGCAAATTATGTCTAATTTTTTCCCAGTGTAGTTACAAATGGTCTGCAATCAATGCCACTAGGATGGGATCAGGTTGCATCCAGTTCACTGAATTTAAACCGTTTCATTGGCTCTAGTTTCTTTGAAGACTACAGGAAGCGTTCATAAAAAATAACCAAAGTCTTAATTACTCTGTAAAAATGCACACCTGAACACAGTGTAGACTGTATTACCACAGAAAATGGAAATATGAACCCACTCCAGGGTTAGAACGTGACAGCTGGGGGTTCCAGCTAGGGATTGCCACTTATCCCGTAAAAAAATTATACTCCTCATAATACATCCTCAAATCCCACATCCTGCTTTGGAGGTGTGTAGGCTATTTTTTAACTTATATTTTCCAGTTCTGCATGAAAAAAAGAGTGAGATCTGGCAGTAGTACTGCTACAGTATCTTTCATTTGTCCCTAAGGTATTGGTGCTGCTTTCCTTGATGGATGGGAACACCTACTTTGCTTCTGAGGGTTGCAGCTGGAGCCAACATCACCCCAACAGAACTGCTAAATGATAGGTTTTTCTCTCCTTTAAGAGAAGCGCCCAGGTGAAGATCTTGCGATATGTATTACTGAGTACCTCCGTTTTCTTCTGCACCTGACAAGGTGAGCTCCTATTGCAGTATCTCTCTGATCCTGGTCTAGCACATCTGGATGATCCAGAAAATTTCAGGAGCATTCAGGGCTGGGCATTAAGCTATCATCACAATTAAGTGCATTGTTTTTAAAAAAGATAGATAAGGTTTTGGGAGAGGCCACCCCTGATCCACGTGCTGCTTCCCCAGCTGTTGCCAAGACTCCATAAAGCTTTGGCGGTATTTCTTGGAGAATGTAGATGTTGCATTGGCACTGTGGCACTGCTGTTTATTTTCCTTATGCTTAGCAACTTCTTACTTGTCCATTCCTGAAAGAAAGGGACATTTGTGTCTGGTATGTTTTTAAATGTCTTTTCTGGTACTGTAAACTTGGTCACCTAGCAAATGCAGAGAACGTGGGTCCCGATGTCTCTATGACCCACCTGAATGACACTTTAGCTTCACATAGACAATTGCTGGAGCTACTGTGCTGGTGAAGTGGTGAAATGAGGCTGCATCCACGTCGGGTACTATTTTCAAAGTGCTCGTCCATAAGAGGAGCCTTAAACCCTAAGGACAGCATGCTCTGTGCATTACTTATGTATCATAATTGAATGTGAGGGAATTGAAGAGGCAGAACTATGAGTCCTGAAGGCTGCTACTTTACAACATAACGATGAAGCTTAGTGCTCCAGCTTATATGAACAGTTAAATTGAAATATTTTGGTCCTACATCTTCATGGTGATATATCAAATACGATATTATTTTACATAACTTCAAGTAGTAAACTTTATTATGATTATAAATGATAGACATTAATGGATCATTAATCCATATAATAATACTGCATTTTCATAACACAATTTCAATTCATTTCAAATTCTCCCCAAGAACCTTTCTGACACCCTTTACCAGAAAATGACTTCATTTTATTTATCCCTAATCATTCCACACTTCCTTGGTTCCACTAATTACTGCTTCAATTCCTAACTGTTTGTTCAGATCACCTTTAACCATAATTCCCATAAATTAAAATACAGCACCAGCTTGTCAGGCTTCAGATGAATGTCGAAGCGTATTAACCAAAATATATACTATAAGATAATGTCCAGGAAAGCTCCACGCATGAATCACGTGATGATATTCTATAGTATATGGTTACATTTATTGCTGTGCCATGTATAATTACTCAGGCTGGTTTTTACTGTCTTAAGTAATCAGTCAATTAATTCATATCTCCAGATAGCCTGAGATCTGCAGTTAATGATTCTTCTCTTTTGCTGAGTTTTGGCCACTTGATTTCTCTAAGCATGACCTCATCAAGTGCTGATCATTAGAGTTCTGAAGTCATAAACTGACACGAAGGTCATTGGCTGAAAAAATAATAAATGAGCTTGTACAATTTGATCCACTATTTTTGAAAGCAGCATCCTGGTCTTAGGAGAAAGAAAACACCCTAAGCGCCAAGCGCTTGTTATTTACCTTTGCATGTGCTGTGCAAGTTCTAATGGAGAAGTCCATGGGTTGTTGTTATCAGTTGGTCAGTTTCCATGAAAATCAGGAAACTGAGCTCAATTTATACCTAATGCAACAAAACTTCTCTGTATGGAATGAGTAAATTAGCATAGATTCAAATCTCAAATATCAAGATCCTGAAATATGTTGCATTCATTTGTAAACCAGATTAGCATATTGGATCTAGAGTGGTGTAATAAGGGCTCAAAACTGTCTGAATGAATTTGGAAAAAGTCTTAATTATGAGTCTTTCAAACTCAGGTCTTTTTTCATGGTTGAGTAGTCTGAAAATGTGTACATATGTGTTTTGTTTATTAACTTGGAATAAAGAATACAGTGGGATAGATTACAAACTTGTGCAGCCATGTTTGGGAAGTTATATTTGATAAGTATAAACCAACATTTTCATTGTTCAGATTCTTTTTACCTTTCTGTACGCCTATTCCTAAACACACTTAAGCAGTTACATCGTTTATTGTTGCCTCCGCTACATCCCAGCCTCCCAAACCAGTTGTACTTCTGGGTGCCTCTTCTTAGCTCTGAGATTTATATTTGGTAGAGAATCAGAATATTACTTGCCTTACCTCTATTCACGTACACTGCTGAAGTCTGACTAGGATCAGGAGCGGGATGTTCCCTTGAGTTCTGCTCGTGCTCCTGCTTGTCTCAAGCTCCCACTTGTGAAACAAGGACTGCCTACTTACAGATTAAAGTCCTTCGTATCTATCATACTCTGAAATACTGTTCGTAAAGCTATCTGGAGATTTATTCTGACTACTTCAGTAAGTGTAGAAATTATGCAGAACTACAGCAGTCACCCATTAGGAACCACGTAAACAGACATCAACAAACTCGCAGCAATTGAACAAAAGCTGTATATGGAACAACATATAAGCAGTTTTATGATTTCTGTAGGTGAGGCTGTCAAGAAATGGATTTTCCTTTTTTAAGCTAGAGGTTTAAAGACTTTTAATGCTTCTGGATCCAAAAAGTTTGTCAAACCTGGCTTCGCAGCCAGTTTAGGGGAGATTTGAATTAAAAATATCGAGATTCTCTTGTCATTGCTTTTTAGTAGAACTAATGCATTCTTGCAAAGTGCATCTTACTTCTTTAACTTTGAAAATTAATTAGTAAATTGACCTAATAGCTCAGGACAAACTGCCAGCTCTGCAATGAGATCAAATAGTGATGAACAGGAGTAATCTGAACCGGTATATTCTAATCATTTGATTTTGAATTACGATCTGGTGTTCCAAAAGCAGCTATGTGAGAGCCATTTGAGTTTGCTTAGCTGAATTATTTTTTATAATTACTGTGGAGCTCTGATTTAATGAGATTTTTGTTGTACTTTTTTCATCAGGCTTCTGTTCACTTTTAAACCTCTTATTTGATTTTTTTTTTTCTTTCAGAATTTTCTTTGAATACTCCAAGTTTACTTCAGTATTTTCCAGCCAGATATTCTGTGAGATTCACTTTTGAGCCTCTTTGGTGTTAGCTGATTCTTGACAATACAGAAAGTATTTCAAATATATATGGAAATGCTTTGGTATTTTCCTGCTGTTTCTCAGAATTTTTTTTTCCTTGATCTTCACATTCTGATTGGCAACACTTTTTTTAAAAAATAAATTTTTTTCCCCCCTTACTATATAAAAGTAATCTGAATAATTATCATGCTTCTTCAGGTATTGCTGCGCTTTAAAAAATGCTTATCCAGAAAATATCTGCATTTACTTTTTTCTGTTGGCTCTGAAGAAAGATGATCATGAATCTGTTACTGGATTTCCCAAGGCTTGTCTTGGAATTAAGACACTATTTGCTTCTAAACTTTATCTAAGATCCAAGGAAAAAAGCGCTTGATAGAAATCTCTTTAAGATACCAGTTCAAAATTCATATGAATCCAAAACTGATGCTACTTTGAATTCATCCTGTGACTTTCCCCTTCCTTGGAACTGGACATGTGTAGAAATGATAAATAAGTCTGCAACTGGTTTCATTATTGGTCCAGCTGATTCATAGAAATAGGACAAAGCTCACGAAGTATTTGTTGTCTTTGATTTTCCCTGTTCGGACACTTTTATTCAGGCACCTAACTCAAGGAGCAGGAGAAGGAGTGGGATGTGGAGGCCATGTACATATATTTATTATACTTAGTACAAATGATTTAGGCTCTGTCCCTATGAACAATCATCTATAATATTCCAAAATTTTTACTTTGTGGACTGTTTACTTGATTCTGCTACTTTTTAGCTTCTGGTGTGTAAAGAATGCAGTATGTAAGGTGGGTAATGCTGCTTTATCTAAAAATAAAGATTTATGAAGGCATTTCTGGGAATGAACAATGTCATTGTTCAATGATAAAGCTCTAATTGCAGAATTCAGTGAATGTTTTACAGTGATTAATTTATTTACTATAGCTACTTTCTTGTTCTGCAAGCAGAACAAGAATAAAATGTCACTACATTATATTGTAAACTAAAACACAATCTTTACAATTGAAATGCTAAATGATAGAATAACTCTAAGAGAGAGACATAAGGAAGTCTGGAAATCAGGATTTGTTTGTGGGCTTTTTTCTGCCTTTTAAAATTCTAATGTATGTTTTTTTCATGGGCATTATAAAATAAGCTGGTTTTAGGACATCTCTGAATAGGAGTGAAGTCATTTGACATAATAGCAAATACCTCTGCAAGTCTTCAAGCTGTTCTGCTCAATATACGGTGTTGTAATTTTGCCACACAGGGTACACAAGGAAATGATAAAAAGAAAGCTGAATTATGATGTGGTGATACCATAAATGGATTATGATTTTACAATGGATATGTTTTTCTGAATATGAAAAGAATAGAAATGTTATGAAATCTGTTTGGGTGTTTTTGCAAACCATCATATTAAAATTTTATTACACGTCAGAAGAAAAATAAGAAGAGTACAAGGAGTCTGGCAAAGAACATTTACCAAAAGTTATCCAAACACTGTATTTTACAGTTCTATGCTTTAAAGGCTCATCAGTGCCTATTTCTTCTTGTCTTATGCAGCTGCAGAAGTAATTTTTGTAGTTGTATTTAAAATTCAAATATTGAAAATAAGCCTGTAAAGATCAATAAAGACCTAAATTATTCAGTACCAGGCAGAACAAAACATTTTGTTCCACCTTTTTTTGTTATTAAATATTGAAATAAAGCCTCTGAGTATTTCTTAAGTAGAGGAGTATTTTAGCATCTTTATTACAAAAAAAAAAAAAAAAAAAGGCTGATTCTAAAATCCACCTAGAAGTGAATGACTGTGTATTTTTTTTAAATGTTCTTCTTTCTTTAAATTGTAAGAATTTAAGACTAAAGCCTGTCACGTGCTAAAGTTCTCATGTAAGTCAAGGGGCAGATGTTTGTTATTAATTAACCTTTTGCTGTTACCCAGTCTTCACTTCCTCTGAATTTTTACCAGCCACAAGATTTTAGGAGGAACTAAAAAACCATTGTTTTGATTGAAGAAGAGCTGCTTTTTTTTTTTTTAAAATCAAAGTAAGCCTCCTTAAAATAGATTTGATTGGAGAATATTTGCTTTTGCAAAGCAACTCAAAAAACATTGGCTTTCTGCCTGTAATCCATTTTGTTTTGTCTCTGTAAATAACATTTTCATATAGCATTAACAATCCATTTCCTTTCCTCTATGATGATAAATAGTCTTCATGTCTGTATTTGGTCTTTAAAAAAAAAAAAAGTGCTAAAGTACTGCAGACACATAAGACTTGTACATGCTGGGTCTTTCAATATAGATACCACTGAAGCCTAGCAGATTTCTTAGGTCTTAATAGTTCTTTGGTTGGCTCATATGAATTCAGACCTCTGACAGGCTTTGCCTTTGCAAAGTGCACTACAAGGGTACCAGTTTCTGGGGTTATAAGGCTGTTCCAGCCTTCATAAATTGTAGTATTTTCTGTTGTTTCAGTTAAGTCTTTTTTGTTGTTTTTTCTCTTTTTTTTTTCTATTGATGTAGAGAAATGAAGAACAGAGAACTTTCAGTTTTCTGTTCATGTGATCGTTGAGTGCTTTATGCGAAGCCTCATATAAAATTAACAGAATTTAGAGAGGAGAGGAGAGAACATGAATATTCCAGTGGTTGGAAGAGAGATACTGAGACAGAAAGCAGTCCATTTTTAATTTTTCAATGAGCTTTTAAAATATGCTGAGTCTTGCACCGTGTAATACAGTAGTGGCTAGGGTAGGGATATCCTGATCGCCAACTTACAAGTGAAAATCAAGACCAGGATCAGATATGACATCAGTCAGTAGCCCACACCAGTTAGCAAACTTCTCTTTCACGACTGATCGATCAGCAGAGGTGTAATACTGAGATTTCTGTTGATTTGTCTTCAGTCAATGGGGGTCCACAGCACAGTGTGACGTTGCCACCTCTCCAGGAGAAGGCAGCTTGCCATCGATGACAGTGAATTGTGTAGTAAAGTGATGGATACCACCGCATGGAGCATAAACCAGCAGCTAGGTGAAAGGCACAAAAACAACCTGGTCCACACAGCAAGAAATAACATGGTAAGGCTCATGCTGTTTAAGGATGTGGATCGTCATGCCCTGTACAGGGTCATGGGGTTTTGTGAAGGTGTTTGGTGGAAGACGGCTGTCCTGATTTCAGCTGGGATAGAGTTAATCTTCTTCTTAGTAGCTAGTACAGTGCTGTGTTTGGGCTGTGATGTGAGAACAATGTTGATAGGACACTGATGTTTTTAGATGTTTCTGGGTGATGATTATACTAAATCAAGGACTTTTCAGTTCCTTGGGCCCTGCCAGCAAGAGAGCTGGGGGGCACGGGAAATTGGGAAGGGACACAGCCAGGGCAGGTGACCTAAGCTAGCCAAAGAGGTATTCCATACCATGGGACGTCATGCTGAGTATATAACTGGGGGAAGAAGAAGGAATGGGGGGACATTTGGCATTATGGTGTTTGTCTTCCCGAGGACCCATTACGTGTGACGGAGCCCTGATTCCCAGGGGATAGCCGAACATCTGCCTGCCCATGGGAAGTGGTGAATGGATTCCTTGCTTTGCTTTCCTTGTATGTACGGCTTTTGCTTTACCTATTAAATTAATTGCTCTTCTCTCAACCCTTGAGTTTCACATTCCTTTCCAATCCTCTTTCCCATCCCTCGGGGGGTGGGGGGGGTGGGGGGGTGGGGAGTGAGCAAGCGGTTGTGTGGTACTTGGTTGCCAGCCGGGGTTAAACCACAACAGCGGCATCATCAGAGGCCAATGAAAGCATGCGTGCTCTGACCACCGAGTAGATGGGGAACAAGTAGGTGATGGCCATGAAAAGGCAAGTTGGTAATAACTGTTGTGATGGTGGTGGAGCTAGAAGGTGGTCACCCAGTAAAGACAGCCCCCAAGAAGGAAGTTGCATGCATCACTCTATCCGTTGCCCGCTGCCAGGCAGACAATGAGGCTCCAGTGAAGCAATCATTACAAGGCTAATTGTGTAACATGCAGCATTATGGGGGGCACAACCCCAGTCTTTTCCTTGCTCATTGCTCAGCCACTGGGAGATTTTCCTCTTCCCTCTGCTTGTGAGGCAGTTATGTTAGTACAATGCAGCTTTCAATGTTGCAAAGATGACTTTGCTTGAGTGAAACTGTATTTTTCATGATGTAGAAGTTGAATACAGTTATGCTTTTCTTCCCTCATAGCACACGTGGTGAGTTAGGAGCTGCATGTGATGCTTTCTGCATAACCTTGTGTACTACAGAAGATGCGACCCGCCGTTTTAAAAGGTATACTTCTAGCAGCTTGCAGCAAACTCATGTCATGGATGCTGCTTTTCCAGTCATTAAAGTGCAGTCATCTTGGTGATGGCTTTTTCTCACATAGACAGGCCCCACCATGTGCTGAAGTAACAAACTATACCTGATTTTTATCAAGACAGGTAATTTCTGAAATTTGCAAGGTTGGTGCTTGTTCGTTTTCCCTTTCTAGCAATGGATGGGGGTGTACGAATTCAGATGTTTCTAGCCTTGGAGAAGGAGGAAAATTGTGACCATTCCTAATCAAGTTTAGTATTTCTATCACAAGATGCAAGAAGGAAAAAAGTGAGTGGGGAAGTTACACAAGCGACTTAAATTGCCTTCTGCATTTCTGTTCTAAAAGATGAATTTGAGCCTTAAATATATTATACATCTCAAAACTGCAATGGACTCTTCGGGTGTCCCCATTTGCAGCTAATACCACTTTGAAAATGTGTCTTAGCATTAATTTATTGTTTGACTACTTTACCATGACTTCATGCTTTCTGTATGGGGGGGTGTACCACTGAATGTGTTGATCTGAAAGTTAGTGCCAACTTTTCACCTAAATAGTAGCTAGTTCTTTCAATGTGCTATTAAAAAAGATCGGGGCTTTTATTTTGGTTTTTTTTTTCCTATTTCTTAGCATTATGATTCTCACCTCTTGGCTTAATCCTTGTCAGGTATACCCATAAGCTGTTTCTGACCTCTTGCAATTAATGAGAAGGGGGAAAAGAGCTTAAATATGAATGGATGCGACATTTATCCATGCGGAAAGTTCTAGCATTGTAAAGAAGGCTCTATACAGGTCTTCCTAACAGCTTTAATGAAACTTCCAGGCCTCCTTCTTGTCTATGCTTATGGAGGTATGGGATAATTTTATTTTTTTGTTTGTTTCCCTGTTTAGTCTGGAAGTGCTAACTGATGGATAAATAGGTTTATGTTGTATTATTTATTTGGAAAATATGCTGCTAGTTTCTTCAGCAGCTTAAAGATCTGAAAAGGTGAATGAACTTCAAATACTTAAAATCCAGCACCACAACAAATAGTGTATATTGGAAACTCCAGCAATACTGAGAAGAAACATGTTGTGGACATTTATCAAGTCTAATGCTTAGAGGAAAGGAAAAGATGCTATCAGTGTCGGCTAGGAGGAAGGAAGGAATTCAGTTAGTACATGGACATTGAAAGCAACAAAATTTTTATAGGCATAAGAGAGCTGAGGGAGTATATTAACTTAGTGTGGACCCGGCTGCAATATACCCACCTTTTCCCATACGAGAAGGTACGTTTGCAGATGTAACCGATATTTCTTAAATGCCAAACTTTGCTGGCTTGCAAATTGCAAGATGTTCATCATTTATCATACCTTTTAGACCACTCTTGTGGCCTGTCACTATAGCAACTCTGTTGGCTTCTACAGCAACACCTGGTCCTATCAGTAGCTTTACCCTGTTGAAGTTTCTTCATAAATAATCCATGTGCAAGTGAATGTAGCTGTCATGTTAATTTGTGGCTAACCTGGTTCTGGCAAGTTTATAATTATATTTATGAAGCAAATAAGCAGATTGTTTGCTCTTTCTTCAGCATTGACTTAACACAAACTGACAGAAACAAATAAAAGAAGCTTTACTAATCACAGTCAAAGTAACAAAAAAAAATGTCATAAGGATGTTCTAGTTACTATCTCAGAAATACATTCCTAACTCTGTCCTACTGTCTGACCTCTAGTTAATAGACATAGTGGTACTATTTACAAAATGTGTTTACCTTCACAGTAAATACCATATACAACCTTTGGTTGTTTAATTCCCTTCCTCCTCCACTTCCTTCCTTCAACTCTTTTCTAATTGTCTCCCTACCAGAGTCTTGCCCCCATCCCTTAAAGTTGGGGATAGCATCCACGGGCAGCAAAGTAACTTTTATGTTTACAAATATTACCTTAAACATAGAAGGATATGGTTAATTTAAGTTTGTGTTCACAACTCAAACCAAATGCGGATAATGGTAGACTGAGGGTTTGCATCTGCTTTGAATTCCAGTTTCTCATCTCCAGATTTGGTCTTAATTTTGTGGCAGACCTTTTGATACGTATGTCCAAGAATTGCTAGATTTCAAAAGAGTGAAAAATTATAAATTGTGTTAATGCTTTTTCATTGTTCTTGATAGCTGAATATATGGGTGGGAGGTAGCTGGAGCAGTAGAAGTCAGCGACTCTACCTTTCTGTTGCTTCAACAGAAAGTCTGACTAGAAAATACAATATTGCTGGTATAATATAGTAGCAAATAATCTTAGACTGAAAATAAGATGTTTGAGAAACTGTAAGGGAAAAGTGTGCCCACAGGATATAATATCCTCTGGAATTTCTCCTTATACATCACCATTCAGGTCTGATGAAAACTTTCTGATTACTTTCAGATAACTAGATTGTTATCTCTTCAGCCAAGATAAATAGTTAAGTTCACAAAATACTGACTGTCATCAGCGGGCGCTGCCATTTGGCACTGAAAAAGATATGCAGATGACATAATTATAGTTCCTTGTCTCTCTGCTTGTTTGACAAAATGACTAAACTATTAGTAAATTTTATGGATTTTGTTTCTGTTTATACAGATATTCTGCACTATATTTATCTCTCTGGCAACTGAGATCAGCTTATTTTATCTGTTAAAGGATTACTAAGGTGTATGTCTAATTTATTTGAGATTCTAATTTTACTATTTCTGGTATTACAGGAGACCTTCATTAATTTAGAGCAATGTAACACTTCCTTTAGTTCACATCATTCAGAGCAATTTCTCAGTTCATAATTATACCATTCTGCCAATTATTCTTTCTTCCATTCTCTGAAAAGACTTGCTTAAATATAGTATGTGTGACATGACTCACGAAATCAAAGTAACCAAATCAACTGAAATCAAAGTAAACCTTTTTTTCAGGAGTTAAATGAAGTTGGTCTGTATAACACAGCTACAACCCATGTTGTAGGATTGTTGCTGTAGAAAATTAGCTGCTTCAGTGTGCTGCCTCTTTTACAAATGCCAGTTCAGTTAAGAATGCCTGTGAGTTTATATCTGTGTATATAATTCATAGAGGAATTGCATCTGGAGATGCTGCTTACTGAAATAGCTGACCTGCTTTTATCCCCTGAAGGATATTCGTTCAACACATCCCCTGAAAAAAAGGATTTGCTACCTCATCGTAGTGTAATACTTAACAACAACGAAACACATGCATAAAATCTTGTCGAACTGAACGAGGCCATTAATGCAGGAGCAGTGAGTGAGAATGTAATAGAGAATGAGAGACAGAGAAAAGAACCCCCTTGTCAGCTTCTTTCCCGCAATACGTGGGTGGGTCAGAGAGGACAGTCTGCCTCTGTCACAGGAGTGCAAAGCCCAGCTGGTGACTCTGACCTTACTACTGCCAGTGTGTATAAGGAGAGGGCAATCCCTATAAACTGTCTATCTCGTTAGCGTTTTGAAAGAGCTCCTTTCTGACAGCTGAAGGGAATTATGAATATGGGTGATGCAGTACAGTTTTAGATATTGATACATGTACAGGTGTGGGAAGTTCTTGTCTGAGCAGCTTGTTATATGAAAATAAAGAAATTAGACCCGCACAACTTGGAAAGATGTATCAGATTGAATAATCTCGCATGTACTTGATATCAGTTCAATAATTCACTGACCAAAAATGTAATTACCACTGCGCCTATCTTTCAGATCAGGTTACTATATGATCCTAAACTATCGTTCAAAACAGGATCCTTAAGGTATGGCATGAAAGCACTCTGCGATCTACGTGGGACAGGGTCCTAGTAGAGCCAGCGTAAAGATTTGCTCTTGGTCAAACTGGTAGTGACATTTATTTCAGAAAAGAAACATCATGCAGTTCTCTGCTCTTCCCAGGCTCGGTACCTGGTGGGGAACGAGAGGCAATATGCCTGCTCCTTTGGCTGTGCACAGTTTCTGCTTGAAGTGTCTTGGGTTGTTCTTTCAGGAGACTGACTTGTGGAGTGAGTCATAAGGGTAGAGGTGCTGAGAACTTAGAAATCATCTACAAAAGGAAGAAATAAGAAATAATTATGCCTGTACTTTAGTCTTTACAGTGCACTGTAAATCTTCAACGTTTGGCAGTGAAAGGAGCTGAAGTGTATCACTAAAGTCTGTCATAACCAGCTAAATTATTTTGCATACTTGGAATGTTTTTCAGGGCAAATGAAGGTCAAGAAATGGATAAGGAGGGAATGATGTATCTCCAGAGTCACTATTAGGAATAATTTGGTTCAGATTTTACTCAACATTCCTCTCACTTGTGTCTATGCAGAAATGGTAACATTTCTCATGATTATTTTTAAGAAGATTGCAACATTTTAAAATCTTACATAGACTTTCTGGTATGACTCATCCCGTTGTCCACAGTAGGACTGCTCATGTAAAAAAGTGAATGAGATTATTTGGTTATCTTTTGATTTCTTGCTTTGTCTACTCTAATGTTATTTGTCAGTAAGAATCAAAATTTCTTTCCAGTTTCTTAACTACTGTTAATCATTTTTAGATTCAGGTTTGGAAAAGCCCATATACAGGCGTGCTCATCCCTGATTCCTTTTTCTTCCAAAGTTAGGAAAGGTATAGAAATGACATGGTTGTTATATGAGAGAAAAGGATGGCTTTAAAAAGTAGGGAAGGCTTTGGATGAATATGGTTTTTGACTACAAATATGACTCAGCAATTAAATTTGATCTGATGATGAAAAAAAAACATCAATAACAAAACCCAAATAAATTACCTACTCCAATAGGGAGCAACCCTCCCCATTGTATCTGAAGCGTCAGAGGATGATTTGCCACTTCGTTACACACAAGCAGCTTTCTAAACTTTAAGACTTTTAAATAGCAGGTGCAGATAAGTGAGTCACAACAAATCTTACTATCACTTCATGGAGTTACTAGACATTTCTGAATTTATAGCTGCTTGGGATGGAAAAAAAAGAAGGAAGGAATTTAAAATAATTTTTAAAATGAATTAACTTGGTATTCTGATGTTCTTGGTATAGTGTCAGTAATTCTACTTTGATATGGAGCTGAACAATGGCATGCTTATATTTTACTGGAACAGCAGAAACTTAATTCTAATTGTTAGCGATTAAGCTACAGCAGTTTCACAAATATTTCTCAGCTTGTAAAAATACTAAGTTTCTATTTGTGTCCCTTTGAATTTGCAGGATACATTGTACTTGTTTTCTTCAAACTCTATCCAAAGTTACTTTTTAAAGGTTATTTATCTTTTCTCCTTCCTTTAGTTAGCAGGAAAATGTTGCACAGTGACCAGGTGGTCTCAAATCTCAAAGCTTTTCCCACCGTTTGATCAAAATAGGTTTTAGGTGGAGAACTGCTGTTTGAGGTTATGATTCTTAGGTGGTTAGTAAGCCGATTTAAGGTAGCTAATACCTTTCATCACTGAAATAAGAAAGCCTGTGGGATTGGAGAACTGGATAACTTTAAATCTCAGTTTAAGTAGGAAAGTTTGAGTGAACATCTGAAATAATAGCAAATGCTCCACCCCAAATATTCTCAGCACAAAGCACAACATATTTTGATCAGAGAGTATCTAATGTGATGTTTGCAAGCTTCATAAAATATACATATCCTTCCCTGTCTGATCTTAAAACATTTAGGCTGTAAAGAAATTATTATGAAGTGTCTCATGTTTATGTGGTTTTGCTCTTTTTATTGCATTTTTAGGTAGAGAGGAAAGATAATAAAAGGACCTTGCAAAGAGAGAAAGCAAGATCTTTGTTATAAAATGAAAATGAATACTACCCCCCCCCCCAAAAAAAAAAAAAATAAAAATAATAGTATAGAGGAGCCTTAAATACTTCTATAGGAATGGTTGTATCTACAGTAAACCTCAAACTAGGTATTTTACACCTAGGTGCAAATAGGAGTCCAATTCCGATTTATTAACAGATTTGCAGTTTCATTGTGTAGACACCTGGGTTCCCTTCCTCTGGAAATCAAGGAGTGTGAAGATGATGCACAGCCACATCCTGACCCACCATGTGCAGAGTGGAGGAAGCCTAGCACGTACTCGCACCTAGAAATGGTAAGATGCCCCAGTTTCAGATGTATCCAGTGCCCATCAATTTACGCGCTTTCCCTGCAAGGTAGGTCAGCCCACAGAGCTGCTCTCCATTAATTAAGCAGCATGGCTACATGCGAGTCCTAAACTAGAAGTGATGCTACGTTCCAAGGGATACCCACAGCAGAAAGAGGAGGGAAACCGCATTAAGTGAAATATCTGTGTCAAAAATACTGAACTCCAAATGTGTCACCCATGCTAAAGTGGCAGCGCAGCTCTGCACCTTCTGCTGCAGGGAGGGCGATCAAAACAGGAGGGAAGCAATAGGAGCAGTCTGTATGGGAAGGGGCAGCATCCAGGTCTAGCAGCACTAAGAGCAGCACTAAGAAAAACAACTGTTTGCGTCAGTCTGCAGGTGCAGCCAACTGTAGGAACAGGGAAGAGGTGTTCAGCTAATCTGAGTGTAGCAGGGAAGAGGGACAGGGCACTTGGCTTCTCTGTTAGCCCTGCATGTGGCCATTCGCTGGCCCTCAAGGTGTTGCGTGGTTTTAGCCATCTTTTCTCCCACTGTAGTATGTGGCATGCTGTGGCTCGCTGCCAGCAGGTGCTAGGTCCTAATAAATCCTCTTTGAGATCCACTTATGGAATCAAGTCCCACTTCACTGAGCCTGCAGCCTTGGCAGTGACCCCCTTGGTGAGCTGGCTCCTTACAGCATCACACGGCAGCGGTGGTGGTGCTGTGGCACGATACAGAGCTAGCTCTGGAAATTGTGGGGTGTTTTGGAAGAGGGATGTCTGCAAAAAGGTGCAATGATGTGAACCTGAGTAACAAAATCAGGAATGATGGTAATAGAGTATCATTTCTATTTATAAAGGGCCTCTGCTTTGCTTCAAACATTCTAATAACCAGATTTCTTGGCTTCCTGCTTTTATTTAGGCTTATCTGTCCTGACCGTCTGGTTTTATTTGTTCTGCAACACCTTTCTGTTGCCTCCAAGTAATTTTTCAACCTATTAAGTAGTTTAATTTTGAGAGAAGAATGTTTTTCAGACCTCTCAGAGGTTTGAACGGCCTACAGGTTCCAATGGCTGTCTTGAAGGAGGATGTTATGTTGGTGATGAGAGTTAGGGGGAAAAACAAGGGGAGCTTGAGCTGATCTGTTTTGTCGATGTTACTCAAAATATTTGTAGCTAAAAATCAGTCATGGCTGTTTCTTCTTCTCTCCTAATAGGTTTTGGAGGGAAATGGGCCGGGGATAGGAGAGCAGTAGGAGGGGTTTAGAGGATACGGAGGAAGGACTTAATATTGCAAAAATAAGAAAGGAAAATATTGGAATGCACAGGAAAGGACTAGAGTTACTAGAGGACTAGAGTTACTATAGAGAGGGACAGGGGCTAAAAGGATGTAAGTCATAAAGCTATCGGAAGAACTTTGTTAGCCATAGTCCTTATGAAAGAATTAATTTAAAGGTAGAAATATTCTGAAGTCTCAGATCTTTTCATTAATCTCCAGGTTAGCACTTTAAAACTATTTGCTATAAATTCAGCACTTGATAGCTTTCTCCCATTGGTGCAAGACTTCCATGTATTAGATTTTACAACTTTTTTTTTTCTTTTTCCTACAGAATTAGCACCAAGTAGCTATATGCCACATGCATGTTTCTCTATTATAGGCAACCCCCAGGAAGCTCATTAAGTTTTCTTTATGGCTCCTATGCACTGCTGGAACCATACCTAAGTGGAGTGTTTGACTGTCAGTGATTAGATACCACGAGGGTATATACTTTAGAAAATATCATAGTTGGCATACAGAAATAGACAAGTATAACAGCACTGCAGAGGACCATTTATTCAACAGGCATTTCAGCTGCATAAACAGTAACACTTACCGAGTTCCTGAAAGTGGCTTCCAGCTTCAATAGTAAAGTTGTTTCTCAAAAAGCTTCTGTGTAACCATACAGTATAGTGGAAGTAAATATATCCTAAATTTAAGCAAATTGTGGATGTCAAAATTGAGCAGACTTATAGTAGTTTAAAATTTTACTGGTTATAATCCTATTTTGAGTGTTTTGGTGTAAAGTACTTCCTTGATGGGAAATTACTATTGTGAGATATTTGGTGGGTTACTGGGGTTACTTAAATATTCTGGTTTAACCTGATGCTTGTTGTAAAAATGTTAAGTGACAGACTGGAATGATGCCAACAGTGTAGGCTACTCCTCAAGCAAAACACGCCAGGTCTGTACGAGTTTTTATTAGTTCTTGTGTTGGTGACCATGAGGAACTGCTGCTGCTATCGAGGTGATCTTTGGTCGTACTCTAGTAAAAGTACTACAGAGGAATCTTCTTTTCCTTCTTCCTTGATTCCTTCCCCTGATCTCAAAATTTCTGATTATCTGTTAACGTTCTTGAATTGTTTTTTTCCATAACTGGCTTTTCTGTTTTAGATCTTCCTACTTTCTTCTGCAGCTACACCACTGTAGATTCATTGCACGTTTTTTGCTATATTTGAGTGGATGGGCTGATCTTTCATACTAAAATTATAGTTTGTAAGACATATAAGAAGACAATAACAACATGACTTATGGAGATCATGCCCTACAGCGTGTGTACTTTCAAATGTTGTCATGCAGGGCCCACAAAGGTGCTGTCACCATCCACGTTTGAAACCCTCTTGTGAAAAGTTAACCAGGACAACATTGCAGCTCAGTATTGAGTGGTCTAGCGATGCCATTAGTGCATGCTGCTGTCTCTGTCAGTCTGACTTGGAAGCGAAAGTGTATTTGAAACATCTGCCCCCTTCTTTAAGTTGTTTGGTATGGTCTAAATCACAACAAATATGTGATATTCTTTGTTTCGCAGAGCATCCCTCCTGTTTTTATGTGAAACAACTAACAGTTCCCAGCAACTTTTAATACAGCCTTACAGAATGAGGTGTAAATTGCACCAAAAACATAACAAGAAATCGACTAGTACAATACTTTCCCAGAGCTTTGCCACCTTCATCATTTCAGCAGGGGATAACCCTGCCCTGTGTTGCAGTGGTCACTGGGACCCGTGGGACTTGTGGTCACCGGTGGTCAGACATGGGCAGCTCCTGCGGCGAGCGCCCGGTGCAGCCCAGCCAGGCAGCGGTGTCATGCGGGTCGCAGGCGGCACCTTCCCGACCCCGCGGCCCCGGGCACGGCTCGGCTTCCCCCATGAGTTACAATAACCACAAGCTGCTCTAATTTCTCTTGGCAGAAGGAGCTCCCTGGAGGCATTACTCTGTTTCCGAATACTTTGTGTTAGCCGGAGACGCTGCTTAAGATACTCTCTGTCTCTGTGTCAAGGACAGGGAATATGTTGCATAAAGCACTTTGCTCAGAGGCCTGTTAAAGGCACCTTTATGTCTCTAATGGACTACAGCAGTGCATGAGGGATTAATCAGAGGACAGGAATGATCCCCCCTCCTTGTTTCAAGCAATACTAGTATCTCACATACCACATTTTCATTTTCTTACAGCGCTTCACAAGCCAAATTCAGGACAAGTCGCTTATTACTCAGGGACAGTAAAGGATAGGAGGTTCACTGAGGCAGTGGATTTAGTTCTAGGAAGAGTTTCTTCTGTCAGTTCTCATTTTCTCCTTGTTTTTGAGCTTGCCTAGGAGCAATTCTGGTGAGATGTGAAGGGAATCGCCATGGGAGGTCACAGTGACAGGACTCCCTGAGAAGTCTCAGAGGGCCTCTGGTAGGAGGTGGGGGTACATTTTTACTTTCTGTAATAGCTTCTACAAAACAACACACACTTCACCATGCTCCAATAATAACCCACATACTTGTGTGAGATGGTGTAGCTTTTCCATACCTGAAACAAAATCAGAGATGATACAGTAATGGGTTCACAGCATGGATTATCACCATGGCAATATATCATATACTTTGGAAACTACTTGGTCTAGACGGAAATATGTTAACTCTTTGTTTGTTTTCAAACTAGATGCAAGAAAGATGTCTGAATTACTCTGATCAGCTAATTTTGTACTATTACTCTTTTTTTCTTTTTATTTTTTTTAATATCCCCCTTTTCTATATTAATTTTTACCCCATTGCATATTAATTTCTTGCCATCAACTACAGGTGAAATTGCAGTTCTCTGGCCTCTATATGAGGCGGAAGTGACACTCTTACAGTGGCCTATTAAGCACCAAATACCTTAGTACAAGAGTGGAAGTAGAATCTCTGAGTATGTCTCTTTCCCCTCGGGCTATCTTTCAGCGACTTCTGTGCTGTTCTGGTTGGCCTTCACCTGCTAATACCTGGTTAGAAACCAGGAGAACAAATGAACTCATGATAGGTAAATATTTACCAGCATCATTCCATGTTTTTTATATTCTTTGTTTTATAACACGGTTGCCCATGTTGGTTTCAAAAAAAATCCATAGCAAAATGTGTCACCTATTACATTTCCACTTCAAGGAAAGGGCAAAAAGCCCTTTCTTAAAAGACAGGTTCATCATCAAAGTAATGCACAAAAAAAAGAATGAAAACATAGAAGAGAATGATAGAAATGTTGGTTGAAAAGGAGGTCACCCTGTGGAGTGTTCCTCTCAAACGGCAACTGCCACCAGCTCTACATCTGGCCAGCCAGGGCTTTGTCTGCTGGAGTCTGGAGAAATGCCAGGCATGGACTTTGCAGTGCCGCTTGGGGTAACCCCTTGCAGCCCTGCCCTCCCCTCCCGACAAGGCACTCTTTGCACCAGGACATTGCAGTACCCACCAATGCTAAGAAGAGCTGGGCTGTGTTATGTTATACGTGCCCTCCAAGTTGCTGTAGCCTGCATAGCCACCTACTGCCCAAACTAAACAAGTCCAGCTTCCTCAGTCTCTCCTCACAAGTCACATACTGTAGGGCTGTTACTGTCTTAGCCATCTTCTGCTGGATTTTCTCCAAATTCTCAACATCTCTTTTCAACTGGAGAGTCCAAAAAATGGTTGGAGTGTTTCAGGTGAGCCTCCACAAGGGCTGAGTTACACGTTCTCCTCCTAACACACATGTGCAGTTTACCTTGTGGCTACGAGAGCACACTTTTTATCTCATTTTCAGCTAGGCATCCACAGTGAGCGCTGGACCTTTCCAGCATAGTTGGTTCTCTGCAGGTTGGCTTCCAGCCTGTACAGACACAGGTTATTCTGCCTTAGGTGCAAAACTTTTTACTTTTCCTTGTTGAACTTGAGTTGGCCCAATTCTGAAGCTTTTCGAGGTCCTTCTGGACTGACTGGGTAAATCTCACCACTCAGAGACTGAATTTCTGGAACGTGTTAGAAGTTCAGGCTTAGCCAATTTAACCACATTGAATTAAGTTTATTACAAGAGTGAGTCTCTTCATTCTTATTAGAGACACATCATGCACTTAATTTCTTTTGCTATAAAACATGGTGAGCAAGAGTGTTCAGCTGGAATAGGAGATCTGTGCCTTGTCTCGACCTGCGTGCTCTGACTTGTGTTTCCATCTATTCTGTAAGCTCCCAAAGGCCTGAGTTTTGTCATCATCATTTGTTGTACTGCAATCCATCCAGATCAGACTTCACCAAAAAGTTTCAGTTTGTAGCTAGTCCAGTTCAAAACAGGTGTTCTGGATTTTGGATGTCCCGTTTCAAGTATTACTGGTCCTGTAGGTATACTTATTTCACAGGCTAATTTATTTCAGAATCATCTTAAGCATCAGCAGTTTCTAAAAGGCTATGGTACTAAATTCTGCCAGGACCCAATGCACCAAATTCTGCTAGTGACAATTGCATTTTATTTCATTAATCAACGTAAAGCTATTCTTCATTTTTAAATGCAAAAAAAATAAGAACAGCATTAAGACTGGGGGGGTTTAATTATTTTTATTGACTTGAAAGGTCTATTTCTTGTTTTACTTCACCACTGAATCATTTCAAAATCACTGAAGGCAAAGGTGTTACACTAGTATAAAATCAATAAGAAGAGGGTTAAAAGGGCCATACTTTCCACATGCAGTGAATGAGAAATGAAAGAGAGGTTTATAATATCATAAACCTTGGAACTGTGTCTGGTAATTATCCCCCATATGGCCTGCCAGGGAAATGACCACCATCTGCTGCTGCCCACCAGTGCCCTGAAAATACAATTGGGCTGCTACAATTCACTGGAACTAGCAGTAAACTAATCCTCTCAATTTCAGCTCTTAAGATTACATGTAATTGTGTGTAAGGTGCAGGCTCAGTCCGTACAGATTTTTCAGGCTCTGAAGTTCTGAAGATTGAAGCAGATCACATTTGTCCTATTGCTGTTCAGCTTCTCCCATGTATTTATATTGCATCGCTGCTTTTTTTTTTTTTTTTTTCCCTCTCAAATTGCTGGCAGAAGTGGCTACCTGCCGAGGTTTTGGTGTATTCTCTCTGGTTCGTGCATGTAGAAGTGGGACTTTTTGTCACAGAGCAGCTTTGAGCTAAAGTTAATCTTTTTCTTTATGAAACCGAGATAAGACTGCTTTTAAAATAAAATACTTCAAGGTTCTGAGGGAGTTTCAGTAATATACACACATCTCTACAAGGAATATACAGAAACTAGACCATGGTAAGACAAAGTGCAGTAAAGAAATCTGCTGAAATGGAAGAAGTTGCAGGAGGAAGAAATGGCACAGAAAAGTTAGATTACAAGAAGGAAGAGGTGAAATAGGGAGAGAATTTGTAAAGAATACAAGGGAACCCTAATTCTAGTTTGGCCATTTCTACATGCTTCTAACTTTTAATGCAACATAAAACAGTACCTTCAGAGAATATTTTCTTAGTAAAATAAGTAAAGCAATAATAGAAAAAAATACTGTGCAAGTTCCTAGTACTTCAAAGTATACAAAATATATTCAAGTAATAGTTTCTAAAACTAGAGGAATATTTAATTTAGGAAAAAATGGGAAATTGAATAAGGGAGAAAAGAGAGAAGCCATGGAGGGATTCTGTTTTGTTTCCCCTCCCTCCCCCATTTCAGATGGATTAAAGAATTATTAAAAATTAAAATGTAAAATCATTCTCAGACAAACCAAGGGAGAATAGCTTCAGCTGAACTGGGTAATATCTGGGTCCCAGGGGACCCAATTCTTCTTCATCTGTTTTTGGCTATGATATAAAGGGTCTCTCTGACTCATTTGGAGTGGCCTGCAGCAGTAATAACATATTCCTCAGAGCTGCGCCGCTCATTGACAGAATGCAGGACAAGAGAGACAAAAACCACTGGAGAGGCTCTTTTTCAGTGTGAAATGAAGCACTTTGGCTTCCGTGAATGAAAACAAGACTGCGGTGGCATTAGATTTTGAATTAAGGATGAAAATAGGCTCTGCCATTAAGAGGCGTTTCCCAAGAGAGAGCCATCTCAGTATTTGGTCAGTGTTTGGAAGGCAGAAGGGGTGCAGGGCTCAAGCTGATCTCAGCTCAGCCGAGGAATGTGTTTGCAGAATTAGGGTTGTGAATATTTTAGAAAAATGTTGTAAAGTTTTGTTCATTTAATTGTGAAAGTATCATTAGGGATTCAGGTGGAAAATGTTACATTGATAGACAGTAGTGTTACAAGGAAAAATAAATCCACTGACCTTTCAGGCACTAATGGGCACTGAACACATCATTTCCACTCCGTGACACAGAAAACCCTTTTCCATACGTAAATAGGGAGGAAAATGAGGGTTTACACATCATACTAAAACAACCCAGTAGCCTATATTAGGGACTCCCGCGTCTAAGCTTACGAGAGTGAATGAGTGGAAACTCCTCTGATGCCCTTGCCTCCCTCCCTGGCTCGGTGGCTGTTAGTCACGCAGCTTTTTGCAAACACTCCTGCGCCCAGTGCGGAAAATGCAGCCAGTCCCATGGAAGGAAAGAAGGCGCAGTGGTTGCCTCTAGCAGCGGGAGGCAGAGGGCAAAACAGAAGGTACTCTCGCTGGTATTGATCTTCAGAGACAACTGCTGCAGCTCTTACCTGCTTCCCCCTCCCTTTTCCATCTTAACTTTCAAGTCCGTGCTTCCCTTCTAATTATAAAATAATAAAGGAACCTCACAGTGGTCCCGTGCAATCATCTTGAGGTTTTAGTCCCAATTCTCAACTCGTAATATTTTGATTTCAGCTTAATTTCCTTCTCTCCAGTGATGTTACTCCCCAATTATATTGAAACACAACTTTCTGAACTATCTTTATGGATAATGTATAGATGCAAATGCAGCTAATGTATATTAAGGGATTTATTGCAAGTGCTGCAGTACGTACAAGGAGGAAGATGGGATGTAACGTGAAAAAAGATCATTGTAGCATAATTCTGTTACTGCTTTTCCCATTGTGAGTGAAAGATGGCATGATGCATAACCATGAAGCTACATTATCATACATTTATCCATATACCACTCAAGTGAAACAACCAGGAGAAAGGTAAGGGTCCTAACATCGAGAGGTATATAAATAATAAATGTGCTATAATATTTCTTATCTCTCTGTATTTTTTCTCCTTTGATCATGCTGTTATCTCAAGATCTCTGCCAGAATATTATAGAATACATTTTATTGTAACATAAGTTGGCGTGTTGTCTTTAGAAAAAAATACGTCCAGCGTGTCAATGTGTTAAATGAAAATGGTAACATTCTCTTTGCGTGCCCACAATATAAATAGCGTCTTTACAATGCTATTTGATATGCTGAAGCCTAATGATATTTCTTGTTCAGAGTCTGTAGCCATTCAACTTGAAAACAAATAATTAAAATAAATTATGCCCTTAGCGTCTACAAACTAAGGAGGCAAACAAAAATAGCTGCGCAGGAGGGAGGCTAACACAGGGGTATCTGTTGACAGCATTGTGAAGACCTCGAAGAGATTCATACTTTTGCCTGCCTGCAGTGATGTGTGTGAGGAATCCCATGTCAGACTGTTAAGTTTAGCAAACAGGATTTCCAGTAATAGATTTTCAGAAAAATGTGATTACCCAGGGGTATTGTGTACTTCCCAATTACTCGAACATTCAGAGAGGCTTTGGCCTTTTTCTTCTTTTCTCACGTATGCATGTGTGTATATGCATCTAACTGTTGGGTTTGCTTGTATTCTTTGTTTTTCCGCTTATGTAGCGTTGTGCTCGATGTATGAGAGAGATTTCGTGACCTTTAACACAGCTGCCAGTCACTTCCTATAGGTGCCAGCACAGATGCACGCCAGTTTTTCGGATGGTGATGAGTGACTCACAGCTGTTGTTGTTTCACATCACAGCTCCTTTTAGTTTTCTTCCTCTGGTATTTTTTTTTTCAGCTCTCAGTGGAAAGTTCCCGTGTTCTGGAAGCTTTAGGTCCCGAATATTATTAACGCTGAAGGCTCTGAGATGCAGGCCCCTCTGTTGTGCTGAATAGCTAATGATCATGAAGTTTCTACCGTGAGGAAATCATCATTAAAAACCCAAAACTCTCAGCTTTGGGCAGGGCATCCTCTTTAGTCTTTACCATGTGTTCCCGTATCTGTTTATTGGCACTTATCATTTCAGAGGAAGGAGCCAACCGAGGTGATGTATATGTAGAAACCAGGAGAGAATTTTAATAAGGAAAGCAGCATGGGCCCAGTGGCCTTCTCTGTACTTTAATATGCCTTGTGGTTGTCTTGTCTCCAAACACATCAGACTAGAAATGGCTTCGTTTTCACCAATCTGCTACACTTGCAGAAAAGAGGCACTAGGCAGGGCTGCATGGTCTTGCTGGGGAGGAACGACCAACATCAGCCCCCTTGGTGCATGAGGTGCTGGAGACAGGTCGTCAGGGCACATCCAGATCACAGCTGTCCTGCCCCCTGAGCACCTCATCGGGCTGTCGGTAGCCATGACGCACGCCGCAAAGGGCTTATGCCAGGCCCAAAAGGCTCGACCCATTTGCAACTATGTGTATACCCTAAAAATCAGTCTTTGACAGCTGACATATAGATGGACTTACATCCATATCACCAACTGAAAGGGGAAAAACTGGAGGAACCAGGGCAAATGAGTTTGCAGCGGTCTACAGAGGAGGGCCCATTGCCCCCACCTTGAAGAGTGTCAGTGGCTGTGCCAGAGCCAGCGGCCAAGCCTACTCCTGGTCTCTCATTACTTGAATGCCTGAAGAGAAGATGATGTCACATACAGTGATGTCCCACACACCGACTGGAATGCAGGGAGATCTGAAACATAATTTGCTATTGGTCTATAACCTTTAGATGGTCTAGGCTTCTCTGAATTAGGCTGGCAACAAGATGTCTCTTTTTCTACCCTGTTCTTCTTCTGTCCCAGCTGCTTTCTCAGGAGGTCTTAGTCCACAAACAAAAAGCAGAATAATAAAAACCCAGAGGGAAATAAAGGAAAGTTTTCACAGGAAAAAAAAAAAAAACAGATTCAAAAGGTGAGAAAAGTTTTGGCTGACTTGTGATTCTCTTAAAAAACAGTTACTTTCCCTAAACTAATGTCTAGAAATGATTATATTTTTTTTTTTTCATTTAAAAAAGAGAGAGGTGGTATTTTAGATTTGGTTCTCCGTAGGGAGAATGATGTAAGCTTGAACTTGTATCAGACTTATTTTTTTTTTTAATGTAAGTTTCATAATTTCAGGCATATCAATGAACAGTGCTGCACTTAGCAGCTGTATCTATCTGCCTCTTTGGATTTGAAATAGAGTGAGAATACTTCAGTGGTTCAGTTACAAGACCAGAAGTCAGAAGATCTGGGGACAGATTTAATACTTGTCTGAATTAATCTTAGCTATTTATGGCTTCAGAGTAAGTAACCTAATTTACATCAGCTCAAGACCTGCACTTTTCAACCTCTTCCCATCTATTTCCAGCTCTGACCAAAAAAAAAAAAAAAAATTCCAACCCCAAAACACTTATGTAAGAAGTCCAGCAAACGACTTAACCCCTATACACCAGTATTCTCTTTTGTAAAACAGGATGGCAATGATGATAATTACAATTGTTAATTGGATAGTGATACCGAACAATGGAACTAGAGATTTTTCAGAATGAAACATCTATGGAAGTAGGGAACTGTATGGGAATATCTAGGAATATTTTAGAAGGAAATAGGATACAGAAGCAGTTTGATTTTTAGAAGCCAAGCCTGTTTTGTCCGTGTTTTCAGCCAATCTAGATCACGACTCTGTGAGGATGGATGCCTTCCCCTCATCCCTCTGGTGAAGTTACTGATGACACAAGAATGTGCCTACAGCACGGTTATCGCATTCATTGCCTTTGCTGTTCCTCAGCCTGTGCCTGTCTTTGTAGAAATCAAAGGTTATTTCAATCCTGAAAATGGTGTTGCTGTTATTTCATTGTGCTGAGCTTTTCATGCAGTGCAGTAGCTAAAAGAGGTGAGAGAGCTGTCCATTTTGGAAAGAAAAAGCTGAGACCATCCATTTAATGTCACTTAGGACCTATTACAGCAGAATAATTCAGTCATTTAGAATTTTAGATCAAAGTATAAATAGTCTAAAGCTACACTGCATCCCAGAGGTGAGAAGATGGAGACTATCTGCAGTCATAATACCAGATGTTTAGCTATTGCTATAATTTCAACAACAAAAACTGAAAATAAAAAGCGAGCTGTTAATTGGGGATATTTGGAGTCATGTCACAGGTGAAAGATGATCTAAAACGGTGCTTCATAGCACAATGCAATAGTGAAATTAGCACGTGTCTATTATCACTGCTTGGAACTCTGCAGGAAACTAATGGAAATAGCTTAATCTTTTCAAGCTCTTCTAAAAAGAGAAATACAGGATTTCACCTGCGTTGCTGAGTTTTCCCTCCTCTCTTATTTCTTGCCAATTTCTTACTGCACAGCAGATTTTTATTATTTGATAATAATAAATTGCCTTGACTGTAGATTGAATAAATAACTGTAGAGATCAGGGACCCGATCATTCATTTTTAGAGGCAGCCGTAGTGATCTGTTGTGGTAACAGTTAGAAAGGGAAAGGGTGCAGTCCTAAAATTCCCCCTCTTGAACCAGTTTCAGGAAGTTCTCCTTCCAAAGCAGTAAAAGCAAAGGCATTAATTATAGATTTCCATTATGACAGAGCCAACATCAGCAGTGACTAAAACATAATTTGTTTAGGTGGCAGTGCAGGCTGTTCTCTGATCAAGTTTTGTTTCCCACAGGGAGGCATCAGTCTTAAATTACACAGCAAGCAGGCAAGAGAAAGGAAGCAAACAATAAAACACTTCCCAGACAAAGAAAGGAGGAAAATTTGTCTCTCAACGTCCTATTAAATAAATAAATCTACATTTTTGTCACTTAAAAAATCAGCAGTGGGGTTCAGCTTTAATTAAAGGAAGTAGGTTTTCTGTAGGGCTTCATAGGATTATATTTTAGATTTCAAGTGATAAATTGCTTTTAATGCAAAGGAACTTTCCCACTGGAAGGAAGGAAAGGATGATAGAAAAATTCTTGGGAAGTGCTGACGAGGGAAACCTGGTATATCTTACTTGTCCTACTGTAGTCCATGAAGACAGAGTAATTTGGATTTACCTTTAGTAAGATACGCACAAAACCAGGATCAGTCTCTATCAGCATATTTAATTGTACAGGATCACTAGTATCTATATATTTGCATACAGTTAAAGTTGGACATGCATCTTTCTGAGGAAATATGCATGTTTTAAGCTAGAATTCAGTTTAATGCTATTAAGCATGGGCCTAATTTTACTTTCTCTTCAATTTCAGTGGATGTATTATTTTGCATAAATATATGAACGTATTTTAGTATCTTACCAAATCAAAGACCCCAAAGGAATGCTTATGTTATTTGCTTTTAATTTTTGGCTGCTATAAAGAACCCTTGGTTGTGATTTTCTATTGTAATTTGACTTTTAATATCATATCCCCTGACTGCTTCAGCCTCTCTGTATTTGGCGTGCATAAAGCAAAAGCAAATATAAGCTGATTTCTTATTATCTCAAACACTTTCAGGAGCAACAATAAAAACTAGGATGAACTATGTGCCATTTAACAAGAGTATCTTCCTGCTCAACATACCATTCCCCCTCCAGTGGAGTTTGCTGGCAATTTCAGATGAAAAAACAGGCAAATCCAAAAATGAACATAATTTACCCCATGCGCAGCAAATACTCCTTTGGAAGTACTGTTCTGCAAAATTAGATTCTTACCAATACAAGCAACAAACCTACACGTTATGAAAATGATTATGAGAGTGATGTGGCCGCTTAGAAGGTTTGATTTAATTGAAGTAGTTAATATTTCCTGTATTTAGAAAAATAAGAAAAGATGCTTCTGACAACTCAAACTTACTAAAGAGAGACACTGCCAAATATTACTTTGAAAGGAAATGAAAGCAGCATTGCCTCCTTACTGCAGGCTTAAAACTAGTGTGGTTTGTTTTATAATTTAAACATTATCCATGCTTTATTTACAAAATTAACTGTACTGTACTACTTATTTGGAACCTTTAAATACACTTGTCTAAGAGTATATATCTCGATACATCTGTCATTCATAAATGGCCAAGTTGCATTGTTGATTCTCCAAAAGGAAGGATGGAAACGCAGACAAAATTCTATATAAAGCCATAAAAAAGGCTAAGAAAGTAGCCTGGGAACAAGTGATCTCAATCTGTTACATGTGTTCTCAGTTTCATTGCTCGTATCTGAAATAAGGAGCAGAGGATTAATATGAAGACTGGCTGACCTGGTGTCCCAAGATTACATCAGAATTTTGTGCTCATTACTGAAGTGGCAAAGGCTGCAAATCCCACTGATATATAGCATATGTAAAGTGAGGGGAGGGTGTGCAGGTTGCATTATATGTGGACACCCCCTTCTGGCTACTTAAGAGGTAGAAACTCAAAAATAGGTCCAGCGCTTAGACTACAGTCTGCATCCTCTGCGCTACACACATACTGACCTCTGAGGCACTCCATTAAATTGTGACTGGATTTGCCTACCTGTATTGGAACTGGCTTTCAAATGGCACACCTACAGTTCTGAGAGCTGGTGAGCTTCGTGCGAGCGGGCAGGCAACCAGTGATTTTTCTCCTGAACATTTCAGGACGGCTAAGACAAACGCAGGGAGGCACTCCTGTCACCCTTCCCGTGGTGGAGGATGACTGTAGGGACAAGGTAGTTCTGCACTGCTGGTTCCTATTTGCTTGTCTTTACTCAGCGCGGTCAGGCAACAAGAAAGATCGTATGAAACTGTGGCGAAGAAGCAAAAAATGTGACTCAGAATGAAATGTGAGAAAGATGTTCAGCCAAAAATGTGTTTTTAATAGGCAGGAGTAATTTCAGTTGATCTGGTTACAGTCCTGAAACGCAGAACTGCACGGAGACAGTGAGGTTAGAACCACGAGGTTCTGACCATCAGACCAAGAGGAGACTTTATGATCGTGCCTGACCCATCCAACCTATGAGTGAAAGCCTTTTGCAAAGGTGGAAAATCAAATGAGTAGATGCTGGAAAGGTTTCCTGGTAAGTTTTCATCTATACTGACCCTCTCCGAGGGCCTAGTGAATTCATTGGGAAGAAGATAAGACCATTGGAAATGACCAGCTCATTCCTTGCTTTTTGGTGCACCTGCTGTAAATGAGGCGGTGCGAGGCAGAAGCATTTCTGTCACCTGCCGGCGCTCAAGGGCAAGAATTCTGTCTGTTCCTGGGATGACTGTCTTGTCTTCTACCCCAAACATGCCAGTTCATTAAAAGAAGAGCTTTTCCTATCTAATACGTACAGTTAAACCTTCCTAGGCGGTCCAGTCTTCTGCATCTACCCTTGTTAAAGCAAAAAATAAAAACTATGAGCAGAATAAGGCTGAATAATCAGCCCTACATTGCTCACAGCAAGTGTTGTATCGTGGAGCAATGGACATCATCTTTTACATTCAGCTCGCCATAGCAAATCTTTGCATTTAGTGAAAAGCACCTTTCTTTGCCTCTTCACCACCACCTTTTCAGTCGACCAGAAAATAGACAGAGTTTCCTCGATTTATGTTAGTGATTTTCCTTCAAAGACAGGAAAAGATTAAATGACTGGATGGAGGTTTGTAGGTTTATATGTGCACCGGTATGTATATGCAATCTCATCTGTTGAAAATGGATAATAATACGGCAATGAGGTATGTAAATGGGACAAATAACGTGAGCAATGCTAATTATATCTCCAGAAGAATATTCCCGGCCCTGATGATACCAATCAGAAAATCTCCCGCTGACTTGGTAAGTGCCAGAGATTTCAACCAAAATGTCAACACTGAAGGAACTAAAACAGAATTTTATATAGAGTGGGAAATCTTGCTCAGTAAGGTACTCTTGCCTAAACAAATTGTGAAAAATATTCCAGAATCAAAGGCCTGGATGGAATTATCTCCAAACATGATGAAAATTCAGATCAGAAATTATGTTTAGTAGTTTAGCACCAACCCTACATATTTCTAATTTGATGCTATTTTTATGTCCTTCATAAAATGTTCAAGTCATCAGAAAATGCCTGTCAAGAAATTGTTCCAAACTGCATGACAGTTAAGCCTGATGACCGGATGGTCTCGCTCTGATTGTCTCTCGATTTGGTTGGGGTAGAAGATTGCAGTGCTGTGGGAGGCAAGAAAATGTTCAACCAGGAAAGCAGACGGGAGTGTGAGTGCAGAAACACAATTGCAGTGAAAGACACCAGCCTGCTGGAGCAGCTGCAAAGTGAATTCCTGTGTAATTTGGATCGTTTTCTTTTTGTTTAGGTTTTTTTTTTAAAAAAAAACAACCAACCAAAACCTAGTAAAACCCCCTCAACTCACTTATCTGTATGCATAATTCTTTATAGGTCTTGCTGCATTTTGATAGTTTAAAGCCAAACCAAAAAGAACCAGAAAACTTGAAGAAATATGTTCAGGTTTTGTTTCTGGAAGCTGTGAAATTAATTGAGGTTTGAAATGTTTTCTGTATTTTCAGATTTTTTTTGTGTGAAGTGAATATTCCTGGAGAGAGTTTTGCATCTTTGGTTTTCCTTTCGCTCAAAACCCAGTGTTATTTAATGGTAATATACTATGTGACATTTTGCATTCTCTTTGAAAAGACGTATTTTATTTCACAGTGTTCTGACAATGTTTTTAAGATAATTTACCTAAAGACATTGTCATTTATTCACGTTGCTAAAATATCATGCAGGCTTCATGAACAGGGACACTAAGATCATCTCTGAAAGTTCAAAAATGCATTTTCTGCAACGGCGTCTGTAATAGAGCTGCACTTGGGGAACATTTTTCCTCTCATGCCTTGTGTTTATACAGCTTTTATGACCTTAAGGAAAGATCTCAAGCTGATCCATAGTTCTAAGATTATTTCGCTCCTCATAAATATGGCACATAAGACTGACTACCCTGATTTACTGAAATCACTGAAAATGTCTTTGGTTTCTTCACATTGCAGAATGAAAGCTAGGCAGCGGGAAGAGCTTTCCTTCTGTGTAAATGTTCTAGTTTTCATCTGTAGACATCAGGGCTTCCTGGAAGATGCCAGACTGAAATGGTTTGGATGTGAAAAGTGCCATTTGGTTATTATCCAGACGTAGCGAGCCATTATCTAAATTGTTCTTTTTTGGGGGTACAATGAATGCTGGAATCTTAGTAATTTCCTTTCCAAGCCCGTTGAAGTGGACTAAGTTTTGGACTAAATACTGCTGTGAGCAGATTGGAGACCCAGATAAAAGGAATTAAGAGAGGTTGCTTTGGCTGTTCATCTCTGTAATGTGTGTATTTGGAATCTGGAAGTCTGCTGCTCCAGATTGGCTGCTTGTTTCCCAGGCACAGTCATTCTTAAGTCCCCTTTTAACTTGCTCTCCTCAGCAGGATTTCTTCTGCTTGCTAATTGCCAGGAGTGAAAAACCTACAGAGGCAAATTGATGAGGAAGAAAAGGTTTCTAAATCAAAGTGGCTAAAAGAATTCCAGCCATTTGGGGGGGGGGGGGGGGAGGCGCAAAAGTAAAGGCAAAAAGCTGTAGTGGTTTGTGTGTGTGTGTGGTATGGGGATTTTTGTGGTTGATTTTTTTTTTGTTGGTTTGTTGGGGGTTTTTTGTTGGGTTTGTTTTGTTGTTGGGTTTTTTTTTTTTTTTTTTTGTGAACAGTAAGGAGAGGATCTTTTCCTGCTAATTCTATTGACAATGATTTGACACCTTGGGAGGTATTTCTGCAGAGTTGCACAGTCCCACTCCAGAAATAGGCAACAGATCAATAGCTGAAAATAAACATGGTACTTACAACTTCCATATTCATGTTAAGGCTTATATTTTTGCTGGGGTTTTTTTCAGGTCTGAATCACAATATAGCTTGAGCAGAACGGCATACAGTCCCCATTGGTGTGGATCTGCAAGGACTTATGCTTTACAGCTTCAAGTAAGTGCATTTCTTTTCCCCTCCTGATCATGCCAAATAGCAGACATCTGTAATGTAGAGTGATAGATCTTAAAAAGGGATTGTATGTAGGAAATCATCTGCTGGGAGAATTTCTAACAGTTTCTGCAGCTGTCTGTTCTTTGCCCAGTACTAGCCAATATCTATATCTATTAACTGAAGTCATAGGCCAAAGTGGTATTGTTCTGAATGGAAACTACATTTGGCTGCACGGGGCTGGCAGGCTTACTCTGGGCTGCAGCATTAAAACAAAGTACTAAATTTTACAGGGAACTGTCGTTTTGCAGAGGTAAACTGATAAGACCAGTAGCTTTTACAGAATTGTCTATGTAATCAAATTTTCCATATTTCAAACGTGCTATTATATGTATATGGATCAATATTTCTCTTGAAACAAGAGTATAAGCCACACTTACAGAGGAGACTTGTAGCATCATGGGTTTAAACAAGGCTCCTTATTTAAAATTGTAAGATAGGATTCCTGGATGGAAACTCGGGAGAATATGGAGTAAAAGTCAGTGTTTACTATTGTACTGTATGCAACATCCCTGACAACATTATCAGTTGTTGGGTCAGGTTTCATGGTATTTTTAAAGGGAGTTCAAGAAAGAACTGCAGGAGTGATTTGAAGTTAAAAATATCTGCTTTTCAGTAGGAAAGAAATACTAGGAAGCATACTCTTCTAGTACCCACTCAGGAAGAAGGTGACGATTTTTCAATAAGCATGCCAGCTCACAAATTGTAGGGACAGAAATCTACTTTCAGATGAAAAATAAGATATGTTTATAACATAGGATGTAATTAATTACTGAAACAACTCTATCAGGGATATTTCAGTGGAGGTCTTCAAATGAATGTTTAGGGACATGCCTTAGCTAAACCAAAAAACTAGGTTCTTTGCAAGGCTCACAGGAATTCAGTTTCTAACATCCAGAGCTTTCTGTGCTTTTCTCAGCGAAGTTGTGAAGCTTTTTCCATATGTTGTCCCTATTCAAATCTCAAATGTTTCTCCATGACTGTGCAAGACAGGATGATAGCTTCTTTTCCTGCAAGACAAAAAAGCCAAGTTGCTTTAACTCTTGCGCAAGAATGTTAATGAGGTCTGGATTCTTTTTTCCCCGCCTTTACTGGATTCCTTTTGTTTTTCCATGGTCATTTTGAACTGTTTGTATCATTCAAAACAGGACACAGATGCTAGTGTTATATATACATATATATATATATATATATATATATAAATACAGTGTGTCATTTAGTGCTGTGTGTACATTCTTCAGTGTTACATTCTCCGTTTTCATATATCCAAATACTTCCACATACCTTTAGCAATGGCAAACTTACATACCAATGTGCTCATGGTTGATGACTCGTAAATCCTGTTTTCTCAGAAAGGGTCTTTTGTCTTAGCTTGAATGTTTTCCTCACATATATCTTGCACTGAATTTTTCTGTATTAAAACTTACTTATTGGCATCCAGGCAATCTTACCATTCTTTAATTGTTCTTTCAATTGCTTATTATCCTTTAAAAGTTTTCTAGATGCAGCAGAGTTGCTGGTAATTATATTGTAATCTGAGTTACTGATGAAAATGCAGAAAAGCATTTGTCAAAATATGGAGCTCATAAGGGTCTGTTGATGGTTCTCTAGCAGGAAATTTCAGTTTGGTTTAACTTAAAATCCATTTTTTTGCATGATCTGTTTATTACATTTACCAGTTTTCTTTGTTTAAGTAAAATGACCCAGACAGTGGAAAATAAAAGAGGTGTTTTTTTCAATCAAATATGCAATCTTAACCAAAAAAACAAAACAGAAAACCCCAACAACAGAAAACCCCAAGTTTGCCAGAAATTATATGAGCTCAGAGAACTGTGTGCAAAGCTTTTCATTATCTGTATGTAGTTTACTCCTCAGAGGCTTAAGTAGATAGCCCCATTAAATAGTCCCATTCAAGGTTCATCAGGACCATCATTTACTGGTTCCCCAGGACAATTATCCTATCCCATTCTTTCTCCATACTGAAAGGGATGGGTATTATTCCCACTCACTGCAGAATCACACTGGAAGGTCAACATCTCAGAAACACTTCAAACAGAATATTTCCACCCGCACTGAGAGACCGAGATGCTCTCCGGACCAGGACAATTCCCTGAAAGGAAGCAGAAAGAGCCTGGTGATCGCCTGACACAGACCTTCTGATGGAAGCAGCTATGCCAAGGAATTCTTCCCAGAGAATCAGTGATTCCTGTTGTCTCTCTGTAGTTCAGAAAGCAGAAGGAATCAGGAAGGTACAAATATCTGAGGGTAAAAAAGAGGTTTAAACAGCCATTCTGTCCTAGGAGGTCACTCGGTGGACTTTCTCCAGAGGCCTCTGGAGCCTTGTAGAGCTCAGGTCAAAGGAAGCACCAGGCATGAGGGCAAAAAGTGGTCTTGCTGAGCTGCCTCCCCTCCTTTGGGGAAATATGTGGTCTCTCAAAGGAGTTGTATGGGAAAAGCACTGGCTGCTCTTTCTGCACAACCTACAAAAGTGCCAATAAAGGTCAACAGGTGTTTAAGGAAATCATACCATAACTTACTTTTCTCAGAGCCAAGGGGGAAAGTACAGAAAAAGGATGTGACCCATTCCCTAGGCTCTCCTGCTGTGATGGAGACAGTTAATTTGGCAACTCACTCAAAATTCTGCGAGGAAACTCAGCCTATCTCAGATAAGAAAAGAGGATGCTGGTCATTTCTCCAAGATCTCAGTGTGAGAATTCCAAATTTAATTTAAAATGCAGTATACATTCAGTTGTGGGGCCCCTAATGTAAGAAGGATATGGACCTCTTGGAGCAAGTCCAGAGGAGGGCCATGAAGATGCTCGGAGGGCTGAAGCACCTCTCCCATGAAGACAGGCTGAGAGAGTTGGGGAGTTGTTCAGCCTGGAGGACAGAAGGCTCCGGGGAGATCCTGTAGTAGCCTTCTAGTGCCTAAAGGGGCCTGCAAGCCGGAGAGGGGCTTTTTACAAGGGCATGTAGGGATAAGATAAGGGGTAATGGTTTTAAGCTGAAAGAGGGTAGATTTAGATTAGATATTAAGAAAAAATTCTTTACTGTGAGGGTGGCAAGACACTGGCCCAGGCTGCCCAGAGCAGCTGTGGGTGCCCCATCCCTGGCAGTGCTCAAGGCCAGGCTGGACGGGGCTGGGAGCAACCTGGGCTGGTGGAAGGTGTCCCTGCCTGTGGCAGGGGGTTGGAACTGGGTGGTCTTTAAGATCCCCTCCAACGCAAACCATTCTATGATTCTACAATCCAAACACATTGAAGTATTTTAATGCCAGGTAAGTTTTAATTCTTGTTCATAGAGCTCTCCAAAGTGAAGACAAAAGCCATAGTAAGAGGTGAGAAGCATTTTTGCTGTATGTTCAGAAATGAACTAGAAATAACACCTAAGTAAGGGATTTATTTATAGAAAGCAGAATTTGAAGAGAAATGCCAAGAGATGTCAGAACTGATTGAAACATACAGCCTTGACAGCTCTGGAATTCATAGGCTGCCTGCCTGCCAGAATTTGTGCATGAGGCTTTATTTTCTTCAACCACTAAGTTTGGCTATCAGTATGGTATAAAAGGGTGAAGCAAAACAAGAAACTAGGAAACATTTGTTAGCTCTACTTCCCTCTCCCAGTCTTGCGTGATGTATACTATTAACCACTCTGATTCAATTGAAATGATAGAACTCATGCAGCTCACTGAAATACCACTATTTTCATTTAGTGCAAAAAAAGCAGTTTAAAATATATTTCAAAAAGATTAGACAAGCTTCCTATGCAAAGCTGATTCTTGATTATGAATCTGAATAATTATTATATTCTGATCATTTTAACACTTCTCCCAACAAAGTTGGGAGCACCAGGTGGGAATGATATACAACAAGCTCTGTTCTCCTGTCAGGGTACATGAGTACTCTGCCTTTGCACTGAAATCTTGGAAGTTACATTATTATAAAAAAATGTATAATAAAAAGGGAATGAGATACAGTAGTTTTTTCATTATAGCCATAGATTAATCATAGTTCTGTAATAATGGCCGCGTAACTTCAATGGAACAGGCATATTATATAAGCAAGCCTTGCAAAGCCACTGAAAATATAAATATTATTATACTATATTTTTAGGTCTTTACCTACCTTATTATTCTCCTTTTAAAAAGTGGCAAACAGAACTATACAATAGTTAACTGACCTATTTAAAGTTGCACAGTATCTTCAGAGGTACATCTAAAACTACATCTCAGATCATCTAACCCTGGTGTCTGCATAAAGACCAATAAAATGACTTTCTTTTCTACAAAAAGAAAAATAAATAGACTTCGCACAATGACTACTGACATAGAGCCATATGAAGGCTTTGTCACAGGTAACACTGTAGGGATTCTCTCTTATTCAGGACCCATTATAATCCAAATCATCCCAGAGAATTATATGAAAGCAAGATATATGTCTTTTTCTTGTTGTCCTGTAAACTTTAGAAGAAAACTTTCTTAAATAAAAGTAGCAATTTTGAATATTCTACATTTTTAATCTATATGTAAAGCTCTTACAGATTCAGTAAGATAAGCACAGAAATATGGTAAGAGGTATTAATTTGATTTCATTATGTTTCAAACTGGTATTTTCAAAGAATATCAGCTTTATATTCATAACTACTTCTTAGACTGGAAAAGTACATTATTCTAGTAAAAGCAAATTTAGGAGTAATACATTAAAATTGCAAAAGAGATTTTTCTACTGATTTGGTGCAAACAGAAGGTAAACACATCAATATTTCAATAATCATCAGAAATACCGTTCCAGTTTCAAGACATAGATACGTAATCAATTTGATCTTTCTTTAATTATATTTCATAGCATAACCTTCTGCTGACAGACTACTCAAGGCTTGTATCAACCAGAATAATAGGTTGCACATGTTATTGATTTAACCATCACTTCTAGGAACTGATCTTACGGTTTTATTAGACTGGTTTTAACAGTTCCTTTTGGACAAGCTAATTCTACAGATCTAAACAAACATAGATCATGTTCTCTTGAGATGTGCAATCGTTATACTTTCCTTTTAACCATCTATGATAATCAATTAAAATTATGGAGCATTCAAGCAGATGTTCAGATGCATTATGTTGGACACATTAAGGATAGAAAGACGTAGGTTAAGAAAGACTGTATGTGAGACAGGTTTACGCAGTCATTTTATCTGAGAAGTGATCCCTTAAAGCTTATCTGTAGATCTAGTTTTTGCCTACAAATCATAAGGACTTTGCTTCCCTATTTCAGTTGCAATATAAGCCCAGGAATTAAGGAACTCCACCAGGTTCTTCAGGTAGGAACACCATCAGACCTTCCATAAAATAACATTCTTTTAAGTTTGCTTGAAACTCCCTTAGTTAATGTTTAAAAGTCCTTTCTTTTACATACAAATCCTAATTCAGTGCTCAATAAAGAAAAAGTGAGACCTTTCTTTCAGTGTTGATGAATACTTGCCATTTTCTCTCTTCCCTCTGCTTTTAAGCTTTCCCAGCTGCGTGCTTCTGAATAGGCATTTAGATTTCTACATTATGGATTTGCGATCCTTACCTCTAGGTTTGTGTGCACACGTTTACATCCAGCACCATGTGCCCACAACATCTTTCTGCTATACATAGGATGGTAACTAAAATCTAAGGAATTGTACTTGGTGAATACATTTTGCTTCAGTGAGGTGAACGGAAGGCTGCTAACTCAGGTGAGCTGAAGCTGTCATTGACACTGCAAGCGTGGGGTCTGAGCCTGCGGTGCTGCTGCTGGGCTGCTCAGTACGCTGAACCCCAGGAAGGTTTTGGCAGCCCTTTACGCTCAGTTATGGGAATGGTCAGCTTTACACCTGTATTTACATGCTAAAAGATGCAAATGCCTGGCTGGTTCTGTTGGGCACCAACTTCCTCATATGCAAGAGACCAAGAATCTGAAGGAAAGACATTGCGCTTTTAAAAACTCTCCTTTCCTGAATTTAGTGGGTTTTCTTCCAACAGGCTCAGCCCCCCTGTTTTTTCTCATTTGAAATTTCTGGGGATTTCTGACAGGTGAGGAAAAGGTGAATATTTTTTTTTCATTTCCGTGTTTCCTACGTTTAATTTTCTTCATTGTCTTTCTTTTCCTTAATACAGTTGAATAATTAATGGAGTTTCTGCCTCCTAACTTTGTAGTACAAACTGGTGAATCATCACAGATCTTTCAGTGTTACCTTTAGAGAAACAGGGAACTACCTTCAAAAATCTCCTATTATAGGCAAGTAATTTGATTTCTCTTCCCCATAAATCATTCTTTTTTAGAATATAAAATTAAAGTGATTTCTTGACATTTACCTACCCTTACCTAGAAAGAAAACAAAACTGAAAGACACTTCTTTTATGTTTGCTGTACTAAAACTTTGCATGTCTTTTCAAAGTTAGATGTGTACAAGCTTTACCTTAGTTTAAAATAAAAATAAAAATAATAAAAATAAGATAAAGAAAACACAAAGCTTTCCTGTGAAGCACTCTGGGACTGTATTTCTTTCTTTGCACTTAGGCTGAGATGTTGATGAAATGTCAAGTAGGTGATATCTGCCTCATCTGCTGAATATAAAGCTCTTGACAATCGGAATCTTCTCATGCGATAGTATGCAGGCTTCGTTTGAACCATACTTGCCATAAAGTTCAGAAATACCTGAATTTATTTTACTTCTAGAACTCAATAGGAATCATATGGAAATGCTTGAATCGCCTTCCAACTTACTAGTACAATGTTTTGGTAAAGTCAGTCTTATCAAAATTATTGACAAAACTCCACTGACGTAAAAACACTTTTTACAACTTCACATTGCATAATTTGTTTTTACATTATACTTACTGATGTTCTTGTTTTACAGTAGTATTAGTATTGTAGGGAAAAGGTTGACGATAGCCAAATCATAGCAGAGTTTTTCTTGCTTTCCTACCTTTTTAGGTTCAGCAGAATAACTAGGAATGTGTTAGGAACAGAGGCATACATATAGGCTCGCAGACTTGCTCAATAAGCTTCCATCTTGTAACTCATTCTGCTGTATTTCTGCATAATATTAATCAAATCCACCAACGTTACTACATAGGTACCTAATAGTAAAGACTGTATTTGACCCACTGTAATATGTCCTATCTCTTATAAACATCTTAAAGTCCATTAGAGTACCTTATTGTTTGATCCCTGTAGCAGACACTGTTTGAGGCATGTTAATTGGTTCAGAAGAATGAAAACCTACGTGTGTGTATATACTCTCTTTAGTTATCAAACATGTTGTGCACATATAGTTACCTTTATATAAAATGTATTTAATCTCAGTTGCTTTATCAAAGCTCACCTGCTTTTCATTATAGTCAAATACAGGCAACCTTTCTGTTGTTTCATCTCCCCTTTTTTTAAAAAATGAGTGTTTTGAAAAATACCTTTCCGTATGGTTTTGCAAGCTTTCTAAACAGGTCAATTTTCATAGCTATTTTGTTAAAAAGAACTCAAAACTAATACTGAACTTGGAGGCCCAAAATAGGTCCATGTACTTGACAACTTAAAGGATAGCAAAGATCTGTGAGATGTATCAGTGGTGGGAATTGCAATTTAAATTACTTCACTTCTTGCTAGTTAGTGGGGTTGCCTCCTACAACTGTAAAAATGTTATGATAACTAGGCAATGTAAAAGTTGTACTAAGAATGTGCTCTTTTCTTTTTCTCCAGTTATTTGATAGGTCTAATACATCTTAAAGAACAGGCAGAACATTCTGTTTATACAATTCTTCTTATTTTAACAACATGCACTGCTATTTTAGGCCTGTTCAGTACAAAATCAGACTTGTAAAATATAGATTTTTTTTAAACTCAATAACAGACAAGTTACAGCTTGCAGGATCAATGCACTGCTGTGAAGAAAACTAAGAGGGATGGAAAAACTGGAGGGCAGGACTGGTGAAAGCAAAAGTGAGATCATCAGAGAAGTGCTCTTGGAATATTGTAATTACTGACTGTGTGCTACTACACAGAGCATCAACAAGGTGTAAAAAGAAAACGGTCATTCATAGTTACTTATTTCTGTTTGTGCTGCTTTTTCTATTGAAAAGAATTTTAGATTAGCTTTGTAGGCTTTGCATGATTTGTAGTGACCATACAATGTCCGTGCAATGCTTCTCTCAGAGTATCTGGGTCACTTTGTTATACTTGGAGACTTTTATCACTCTTCCATCAACATTCATGGTGAAGTTTCCCAGAACATCTTCTACATAAGTACTATTTTCTAAATTTGAGAGTCCCATGGATTCCAAGCACAGCTGGAACATAAGGAGAACCAAAAAATCTGAAATTCTTCAAATCACAGTGTGCTTTATCAGGGACTGTTAAACCTGGCCGGACACCAGGTGCCCACCGGAGCCGCCTGTCCCTGCCCTCCTCAGCCGGGCAGGGGGGACACAGAGCGGGACGCTCGTGGGTCGGGGTAAGGGCAGGGAGAGCGCCCACCAGTTACCGCACGGGCAGAACGGACTAGACTAAAGGAAATTAATTTATTGCCAGTCAAAATCAGAGTACGATAATGAGAAATAAAACCAAATCTAAAACATTTTCCCCCCACCTCTCCCTTTTTCCACTACTAGTGCTGTACCTTTCACTCATAGCAAGAAGGCAGTGTGTCTCTACAAAGCTTTGAACTACCTTCTTCGGAGTCAAAAAACTTCCACTATCAAGAAAACTTGCAGTGATCCTAAGACACTTAGTGCAAGGCTTGTATTTGAATTATGTTCCTTTGAGAAGTCCAGAATTTAGTTTTACTGAGTCACGTTGCATTTTAAAGTTATTTTCTGCCCTCCTAGTGCACAGTATTGCTATTGGGTTGATTGTCAGCTTTCTGTATCTTTCAGCTGCTGGTAAATCTGGCAAATTCTTCCTTTTATTAAGCAAAAACTTAGTTACAGCAATGGGTGATTAATCCCATACAAGTTGTTTAGCTTTTATAAGTCTTTCAAACCTGGGGGATTATTATATAAAATAATAAATCTTTTTCCATATATTTATTTCAACTAAATTAATGTTACCAACCAAGAGATGATGGCAGCCCATTTAAAATGTCAGATCCTTAGCTTTGTTGTTGCAGCAAACTGGGTTAAAAGCGCTTTTAATGTCACATGAGAGAAGGACCTCTGTGGGCACACAAACCTGATGCAGAAACCTGAAAAAAAGGAACATGGATGGCAAAATTCCGTTACTTTTACTCTGTATCCTAGACTGGTCCTTTGGTACACATGGATGCCTCACACTGGGATGTCATGATGCTGAGCAATGCTCAGGTTAGATATGAGACTGGAGAAACCCGATGGTGGTTTACCTTTGCCCGGGTCTCCCATTCCTGGCTGAGCAGTTCTCATTCAGCACTGCTGCAGAGACAGGGTTTGCTTGCTCTGTGTCTTCCGCTACCCCAGCTGTGCCAGCTGTGCCTCAGGCATCGCCACTCTTGAGGGCACATCTGGACCCAGGTAAGTCAGTTTCCCTTCAGCCTGGCCCTACCACTGGCACAGCCTGACGTGGCTCCATGGTGAGGGGACGGGAGTAGTGTGGGTCCCACCCGGTGGGACACCGAGTGTTTCACCTTTATTTCTGTTGTCTGAAAATTTCAGCTCGTGGCAGACCACCCTGTGCTTCCCTAACAGTTCTCCTGATTTCAAAGGAACCAGTGACCAAACAGAAGTGCGTCCTAATTACCTACATCCCATTTTTTTACTCTGATAGAGTTGAATGGGTATGAAGTGTTACTATTGATTTCCATGGGAACGGGAAAGGGCTCGTGTTATCCAGTGCATACTGAAAATCCTGTGACAGTTACTGGAAGGCAAAACGACACACCAACTCCCCTTTAAATTGCATGATGAAAATTGTGTATTAGAACAATTATGCCTCAGGGTGAATGCGTAAGTATAATGATACTGAAACTTGGCTTCTCTTCAAAATATACAAGTCTATGACAGTTTGGTATTGAAAAGCGAGTGATTCACATACGTGAAAAATAGAAGCTGAGCAAAAATGTCAAGGTGTGACAGAGGGCAAACCTAAATTAATTCCAATAAGAAAAAAAAATACATTTTCAAAAGAATAATTGCTGAGTCTCTTTCTAGGAATATATTTATTTCATTAAAATATCATTTATGTATTAGACATAATTATAAGTTAGATGGAATAATTTTTTAAAAGGTGCGAGTATATAAAGAAGCCTCCCACTCTGCACGTTTACCACGCACAGAAACAGCTTACAGTATGGAGAGTAGGAGTTAATGGTCAGTTTTCTTGCTGGAAGAAAATCACCATGGAGTCCCACGGGGACGTATTCATCAGTGATCTGAAAAAGAGAATGAGCAGTGAAGTGACACAGTTTGCTAATTTATTCAGGGTAATGAAGGCAAGGGTAATGACAGAAAAGATGCAGAAGGTGCTCTCAGGGACTGGGTTGTAAAATAGCAGATCAAAATCCATGTCGATATATGTAGCATGGTAAACACAGGAAGAAAAGTAATTGCATTTTAACATACATAATGGTGGGCAGTGAATTAACTCTTACACCAAGAATCTTGTTACTGAGTATTGTGAGAAAGAGTTTTATGAAATTCAGCTTAATTTACCTCTGTGGTCAAACCCCACATTTTAATGAAATAAGAGAATAAAGTAGAGAGCGCTGTGAGCTGTTATACATACAGCTTATGTCATACACGTCATGACATACCATGTCACCTCCATTTGAACACTGGGTGCAGATCCACTCTGCCCTCTCAAAACAGAATAGTAAGATGTGATACTATTGGGATAGCACAGTATCAATGGGTAAGAAGCAGAGAAAGGTGACCAGGATGAAGAGGGGTTGAGACAGATTTGGGGCAAGTATTTTGGAAAAATCAGCCAGGAAAAATGGGGGAAAGGAGGTGGGAATAATAAACAATGAAGTGCCTGCAGTCGTAAGCTTTTCCATGGATATCTGCAACTAGCCAGTCAAAACCACACTGGTTTACAGGCCACACTAAACTAGCTTGCTTTTTAGTTTATGCCATAATCGCTATACCTATGAAATATATGTACCTGCATACTGTACTGTTGAAACGTTCTGTTTCTTTTGGTGAAAGAAAATAACCTTTTTATTTGCACAATCATCATCCTTAGACAGACTTGCATAGCTTCTACTGAAGTTACTGGATGTCCTCCAAATTCTAGTGAGATGATAAACAATTGGGCACTGGACTGAGTAACAGAGGAATTCATATGCATCCATAAGTTGTGACTAAATAGCTTAGCACCCCTTCGGGCCTCAAATCTTGCATCTTGGTAAGTCAATTATATGTAATAGTTGCATTTACTACCTCTCCTGTGATCCAGTTTACAAATGAACTATACCACTCTGTCACATCCATTTATTTCCTATTTAATTCCTTCCTTTCTGGCATTTTCAAACCATTCGGTTCTTTTACTATAGCTCAATCTAGGCTAAACCAAAGAAGAAACAAGAGACTAGTTTATAAAAACATATGGTTTTTTTCCTTTATCTCAATTTTTAAGCGTCTTTTATCTTCTTTTTTTTTTTCATTGGATTACTAATACCACCTGTTACATTTTGTGGAAAATATGTTTTTAAAAAAAACACAAAATGTGTGCAAGCCTTGGAAATATATGGGTTTATGATTGTTCTCAGGCTTACAGTCAGAGTACTCTATCTCCAGTCAAAGAAATATTTAAATCTGAAGGGCCAAGATTTATTTTTGGGACTGGTTGAAATGGTGCAGGTTCAGAAATTTAAAAAATGCACAGTAGTGCTTTGATTTTAATCATGCTTGGTTTGGGGAATCTCTGAAGTAAGCCTGGTAAAACCTAGCCTAGAAGGATATGCTTAGCTTGTTTTGGCAGTGATTACTTTTGAAAACCTGTTTTTAAGTCCATGTCAGTATTTTGTTCAATGTATTACCCTTATCTCTCATTTTGTTTTGACAACACGATTTGAGAGCATGATCCCATGCTTTCTACTTAGGGTGATCCTCAGGTAATGTGATGGTTTTACTAAATCATTCTACCTGTCTATTTTAAGACGGACTGTCAGAGGTAGTATTATATTTTGTACGTGGACTGTTGTGCTTTATACAGCAGTGATCTGGCCGGAAATTCTGTTCTGCTCCAGCAGAAAACCAGATCTGGAGGAGTTCAGTGTTCTGATCTTTTCCACATATGAAAGGAGTATTTAAAAGTATAATGTCTTCCATGGTCTTATTTCATCAATTTGAGGGGGAAATAACAGCAGCATTAAATGAATTCCTATGTAGAAAATTGCCTAAGGACTCAGGCCCCAAATGGTTTGAATTTCAATATAAAATGAGAAATGTCTGCTTTTCACCTATCACAGCAATTTTTCCCTTCAGCTTTTCAATTCTGCCTCTGCATGTTGTGTAGCTTCAAATGTACTGATATCCTGAGCATGAAAACAAGCTCTTTTGGATATTTGAATCCATTTTTTTTATGAATATTCCTTTGAAGTTACCTGTTTACACACCAGCCTTTTTCCAGCTTTGTGTTCGACTCAGCTACTCTCAATTGAACAAGTTGGGAAATTGGTGTTTATTTGTATTAGATCTATTAATACTGCTTTTATTCAGCTACATTGCCTGCTTAAACATACGTTTATTAGCATGAAAACTTCCAATGAATAAGATATTAATTGGCTGAGTGGTAGGGGGAGGGACAATTTTGTAGATTTAGCTCATAACTTACACGTTTACAAGACCTATGAAGTATTGGTGTGTAAAAACTACAGATGCTTGAGTCAGTAACAATTAATAAACCCCGTTAACCCAATCTGGCTATTTCTTTTTAAAAAAGTGATCTAAATGAAGCCTGCCGCTTAGATTCGGCAGTCACATTTATTTTGGTGTTGAATTCACTAGCAGATTTTGCCACATCTTAAGATCAGCTTGGGAATGCTAGAAACATTTTCTACTTCCAATGAAAAATTACTAAATCAGATACATAAGATGTTCTAGGAAGCCTGGTTTGAGCTGCAGGTCCTAAAGTGATTTTGGGTTTCCTTGAATTAGTTAAAACAAGTCCAAACAGGGAGAATTTAGTTTCCTTCATTCTGATATACTACTGCATTGTGAACCTTTGCTTTATTTATCAGTATTTTCTACCCCTTTAGCTCCCATTTAATTCTCCAGCTTCCTTTTTAATTGTTTGTAGTTTGAATCCTACTTAGTATGAAATAATTGTGCGTTATGACAAAAAGTACTTTGAAGCACTCTCCCAATCACATATTATTTCCCATATATTTTTTAAAGCTTCTGCATATTCAAACCAGCTGTTTCCAACTCAATGTGATATTTAGCAATATCGGCTTTATTAAATATTCCAATTAATTCCATGCTAGCTGCTAGAAGGATTCTGGATTTATTTTCCTTTTAAGTCTTCCTTCAGAAACAGACTTCATGCTCTTCTGCCTTTACAGATAAGAATAGACCAAGTTGTTCAAATCTGGTAGGAAATGTTCAAGACGAAGGAAATACATAAAATACAATACAACAGTCCCCTCTCTTGTAAGCACATAATCAGCTACAACTACAACGGCTTGGACAGGTTCCAAGGATCACGTATTACTTAAAATAAACAGCTGCCCTTACACAGCACAACTGACACGCCACCAGGCAAAAATAACCTCTGTACTGCGCCAACACCTGAACTATGGAAGCATTACACGTGAGGTGAAATGGTGCTGCTTTGTTTTGGGTACCAAAATGGTGCACTCTTTTAAATATGGTACAGATTGAAATGTGACATTCAAAGCATAAGGGCCAAAGAATTTCACCAGATGTGTAATTACTAAGAACTACGGAGTTTTATTTTCCAATCTCGCTTGAGAAAGAAAACCAGGAGAGTTGTTTCAGAACAGCAGAGAACAGTAGTCATGTATTCAGAGACCCCTGTGCTTCCCAGGCTGATGAAAGGGAAATGAAGGCCACTGCCTATCCAAGGTGTGGCCTCTTGGAGAAAATACCAGCAGTTTGTTACAAGTGAAAAACATTCTGATTTAACCAAGGTGATGCAGAACAGCTCTTTTTTTTTTTTTTTTCCGGAGAAAAAAGATTTTATTTATTATGCTGTGTATCACACGATTTCAATCTTTTCAACCTTGTGCCAGCATGTTTCTCCGGCTGTATTTTCTATTGTAATAGAAAATATTCGTAGAAATTTCTGTAAGAAAGAAATGTCCTTGTCTTTTTCACAGAAAGATTATCTTCACTGAAGAAAAGCCCATGGATATATTAAAGGTTTTTTCTCCCCCCTGAGAAATCGTAAGACTAAGGCAAACATTCCAATCCTGCTCTTTTACATCATTAATAACAACTGATTAGGGGGAAAAAATGAAGAGCTTTATTTTGCAGTTCCATAGCTCTCAGATTATGCTTTGTGGAGTCCTGACTGCCTGTTGACCTCTTCCGTCAGCAGGCTGACTTTGCATGTGTTGCATTGGTTCATGAGCTTGCATAAACAGCACCGTATTGTGGAATGATGTGAGTGCGCTTTTTTAGAACCTCTGAAATAACAGAAGCAAACGTGGACCTTTAACTGCAGAGCAAGCATTTAAACAAAGAAACTACGCCGTCTTCAGTTTACTGAGTCAGCGCTACCTGCTTTAACTTACGAGTTACGTGTGCAGCTCGTGAGACTAAATCACACTGAGAGGAGGTTAGAACTAATGTGTTCATCCCTACACACAGATTTGCTATATCTTGAGGACTAAGCAACGACGCATCAGCGCCGTGTCTGTGGCAAGACGTGGTAACTGTAGGAACTGGATGCGAAACCATGTCATTCGCAGGTGCTACACCTGAGGCTGCCACCTGACTTTCCATACGCTGCTCTGAGGTAGGCATGAAGGCTCCCCTCCGTCAGCAGCCTCAGACCATCTCCCCAGAGGTTATTGGAGTTAATGCCGCTCCTACTTCTCTGCATGGTGGCAGCACCAGCGCTGTTGCAGAGCTTACGTGCTGGAAGAGTGGCCGCGGGGTCTCCTGGGTCCCTCCTCTGCTTCAGTCCTTCAGTCCGGCTTCCCAGGTGGCTGAAATCCCTTAACGTTCCTAGGGCCCGAGGACTGGGCTGGCTCATGGTAATGGTCACCTCTGCATTACGAACAAAGAGCCGTGACTTCAATGATAGGTGTTTTCTTTGGGATATCGTTAAAGACTCTGTAAGCTGGGAGTCAGAGGGAAATAAGATCGCTAACTTAATATCTATAGGGAAAATCACCTCATTTTGAGTTTTTCCTGTGCCAGAATGCTTTCCATATCATAACTGAAACTTTGTCACAGATTCCTTTTACAAGACATTTAACAATAACATAAGCTTCAGCTGAGCCCTTTTATGGTAGATATAAGGTGTTATACCTAATCTTCTTAGGAGCTTTGCATGCACTACCTTATACAGGCAGAATAATAATAAAGTTACGTTGACTTGCTTGCCAAGAAGAAAAAAAAGTTCCTCCAGCAAATTAAATATTCTCCTAAACAAGCATTTAATTAAGAAAACAAGATACAGTAGTTATTGTTGGTCAATTAGAGATGTAATAATTACTCCCAATTAGCTGACAAGAACAGGATAAGTAGGTGATTACCATAAAAAACTAAAGTGCAAGTAAAATCAACTAAAGCATATACTATGTTGAAATAAGTAAGTGGTAACTGAAGTACACCATTGAGTCTTCTGTTCATCTTTTCAAGTACACATTAAATTTAAAGAAAAACCCTTGGTATAAAATGGTACTATAGAGCTGTTGTTATAATGTATATAATATATATAATTAATATACATTACATTATAATACTATGTTCTTTAGCATAGAATAGCATAGAGCCTCTCTCTCCCTCACACTTCCCTTTCATTTGCCCCAATTTCTGTAAAAACAAGAAAAAATTTGGCTTCCAGATCATGTCAGATTCTTCTCAGAGAGAAATTCAGGCTCAAATGGGGATATATTTTCTAAAGATTTTTATTTTTAGCGTTTATTAGAACTGGTGAAACAACTTACAAAAATTAACATATTCAAGAATGCCTGTCCTTATTCTGTTCATAAATTATTTCCAAACAATCTGAAATTAAGGAATCCATTCTTATTCAAAATTATTCAAAAATAGATTGTGCAAAGGTAGACTAGCTGTTCACTAGCTCTTTTTATAATACTTACCTAAATCATATTCCATTGTTCCTTTACTTTGATTAGATCACTAAAATATTTATAAATCTGTAAAAGGATAATCAAAGATTTTCTAGTGCTGAGTTCTTGAGACTATCACCGAGACACAGAGACTAACAAAACCATCCATTAATGAAAAATAAATTTGATTAGCAAATATTTTATCTAGTGCCATTGACAGTAACTTAACCTTTCCCTTTTGACCTGAAAGGGTGCCTCTATCAGACACAAAGTAATTTTTATATTTCAAATAATTTAAAGGGAGACGCTAACTCCGGACAGCACTGCAGTATATTTTTTGTTGCTCAGCTGCTGTAAAGAGATTACAAAATAAACTCCATCTGCTCCAAGGGATAGCTTTAAAGCATGGTCAGAAGTAAGTACTTTACACATCTTCTGAGGCTTGGTTTTCAGGGATCAGATTAGGGGTGAAAGTGCTCATAGCCAGAGTGCTTTTACAGGCACTGAGGTCACGGCGCAGCACATGCACGGGAGGTTTTTAGCAGCGTCTAATTCCATGAGGAGCATGGACTTGTCCCAGGGACTGAATTCTCCCCCTGAAGAAGGGTGCCACGTGCGTTTCTTTGAAGGCAATACTGGCTTAAATGTCCTTATCTCAAACCACTGCTCCCTGCCCCTCTTGCTGCTGTGCTGGTACCACTGTTTCCACAGCTGAGAAGTGAACTGGGCAGGGGAACAGATTCCTTAAAAAAAGCCATAAAATATTTTTTTATTCTCGCCCCCACAGGGGATCACTTACCACTTTTTAACTAAGTGTTTCTTTATTCTCTGCCATATCTAAAAATAATGGATGCCTATATTAGGTTCCTATTTTTAGGACAAATGATGTAATCCTCAGGTGTAATCATATTTCCGGTGTCATATACTTTGAGTCATGTAAAAATATTTTCTAACCATAGTCAAGTCTTCTTTTGAAATGAGGTTCAGATCATTTTCTTATTTAATTATTCTTAGTTTAATTGAAATGTTCAGTATAATTATGTAGATCAAATAATGACTGTGAACCTGTGAAGTGATGGATTTGGAATTCTAACATCAGATATATATATTGTTTTATTATTTTCCGTTCATCATGTGCAACTTAAGAAGGGAGACTGATTATACAGTATTTTCCATTCTCTAGGTACTTTAAAGATGCTTATCCCTTTTGCTTTCTGAAGAAGCTGCAACTTAGATGCAATGTTCAATTTATGCAGTTGTTATATTCTCACCATGGGAATACAGAGCACCGCAAATAAGTTCTTTATAAGGATTATCATTTTGTTGGTATGGAAGATGATGCATACAGACTTTATTGTATTAGATACTGTCCTTATTTATCACCTTCTTTAAATAATTATACCAAAAGGTTCAGGGGAAGTTAAGCTAGTGAAAGGTAACTATTGAGTGGTACTAATTTTATTTTCCTACCAGGAAATGAAAGGTTCTTGCTTTTATCCTGATGATGCATTTCCATGATGCATGAGGGAAGATGTGGCTGCCCCATCCCTGGCAGGGCTCAAGGCCAGGCTGGACGGGGCTGGGAGCAACCTGGGCTGGTGGAAGGTGTCCCTGCCCATGGCAGGGGGTTGGAACTAGATGGTCTTTAACATCCCTTCCAACCCAAACCATTCTATGATTCACTACCTGTGTATCAATCACCTTGGCTAAGTATGCACAAATTTGTTTTCTTTTTTTCCCTTTTTTTTTTTTTTTAACTTAAGCATCTTTAGTCCTTAAGTTCATAGAAGTCCAAAGCACAGACTCAAACTTGTGACTCTTTTTGAGTGTTATTTTGCAGTATTTGGTTTCATCTTGTCAAGAAATATTATAATGCCAGCTTATTTTCCACTGGTTTTATAATGTTATTTCTCAATCATGTCTAAACCACAAATTTGATGAAAGCAGAAGTGCTAAATGGACAACTATGAATTGAGAGTTTAGGTCTATTGTCTGCTGCACTGTAACACTGCACAAAGTCAGAAATCCCTTCAACGATTCCTTAATGTTACGGGCAGTAAAATCTTAGCCTGGGAATTTGTAAGCTCAATAGAATAATATGATCTCAGTATGTGTTCTTTAGCTTATATGTTTGGTTTACAAAATGCAACCTTTTGTCTTTGTTCCATAGAATGGGCTCTTACTTCATTTCAGCTAGTTGTCCCCATCAATTGTGTTTTGAACATGAGAACCAGAAGGTTGCTGAACTGTATTTCTGTTTCATTACTGTGTTTTTAATTGTTTTCAGAAATATTTGTAGTGCAATTTTTCTTAATTCATAACCTTAGAGATATAGATTATCTTGCATAAAGATCCATTCATTTTTAATTCCAAATAAACAAAAGGTGTGCATCCAAATATTTGTAGAAGTGTTGCTATTTCAGTAGACTTGGAGGCAACTCTTAAAAATAGGGAACACTCTTTTAGTGCAAAAGTCAGTGGATCCAGTATGTGGGCTACACCCGCACTGCTTAATCCTCCTCACAACAAAGGCGTTTTCAGCACAATAGCTCTGCAGCAAAAGTTTGCTGGCATAGAACTTTCATAGTAACTTTTTAAAAAGAAAAACCTTTTTGCATAAAGCTGATAGGTCTACCTGGACAATCTCAATCTGCTGTTGGCAAATAAAATGAGTGGGAGCAACTTTTGTGTTTCTCTGGTCTTTAACCATTGGATCAGCCAGCATAAAGTATCGCCAGAATCCAAGGTCACCTTCTCACTGTGCTTTTCATCTGAGTAAACTTGGCTACCAGGGGTGAGAGCCTGGACCAATACATACTGATACGAGATATCAGTCCTTAATTCAGCAATAATAGCTAATTAAACATTGGTAATTTAAATAGATAGTCATAAGGAACATTTTCCTCATTAATGTACTGGCAAGAAAACTCTCTCAAGGAATGCCAGATTTATGTATTTTGAAAGCGCATTATATATATGTAATTTGTTAATCTGACTCTGGAGAAACTTGACATCAGAAACTCTAGAAAAGCAGCCTGCACTTAATGTTTAGCCTAATGGAAGTTGGAGCACTTAAGAAAACAGATGGAGAAAACTGAATGGAAACCACGGAGAAAAGTACATTTAATTTCCAGGGTTCCAGCAATTTAGAAATATTGGAACACACATTGAAATTTTCATAGTCTTAAAATTATATCTAATAATCCCAATATAACTGCTTGTTGAAACCCAAATGAAAGTTGTTTAACCTTATATTTACTAAAAACCAAAAAACAGAGAAAACCAGCCCTGACATTTATATATTGCCATGGTTGCAGAAAGGTGAGTATGTCAGAAGAGAGATACTGTCTAATGATCTTCTAAGTGTTATAAAGCACAGTAATTTTGCATTTTTTGATTAAGTCAATAAATGTATTACTATGTTAGCAATTTTCTTGACACAAATTCAATATTTCCTTGTTTAACTTGAATTTTCTACAGTGAGGGTGGCCAAACCGTAGCACATATCTTGTTGAACGGCAGAATATAACAGTATTCAAGTATTCATCATGATCGTCAATATTTTTGTTACTAATAGCAGCAGATTAAGAAAAAAAATGCTCAATTTATGACATTGTCAATTTATGTCATGTCAACCTCAATAGTAAGGTTCTGCTGTATCTTATTTTTTTAAACAGTGTCTGATCTTTAACTATGTTTTCCTGAAAAAAAGTTATGGATCTATTCTAATGGTTGCAGAGGTCTAGTCATTCATATAAAATGTGAAGCGACGTTCTTTCCAAATTCAGAGCTATGACACAAAGATAAATTCTACTTGTGTGCTCTTCCACAGAAAGGTGGACTTTTGGCTAATGTTGCTGTTATTCTGTGATTCCCAAAGGATTTTTCCTTAGAAGTCAGGTTTGAGGAGTGATGGTTAGCCATGACAGCTACAGAGTGTTCTTGGATAACTCAGATTTTTGCAGGAAGACCTGTCAGAAGCCAGACAGGTTAACGTATTTCACAAGCTGTCCATTTTTAGTAGAGAACTCGGGAAGTAGTAGCAATAAAATTTATAGTTGAGAAAGAGCAACCTGCTGTGTAGTCTTGTGGCATTTTAGATCTAATCACAAAAGAAAGACTCTTTTCAATTGTATTTTTAAGAGACCAGAAACCGGTAAAATGAGCAGACAATAACTTCCTTTTACATTATATATTACAATTTTATTTTTTTTTTGAGGGGGATATAAGAGGGAGAATAGGTGACTCCTTAGTGCACTTTCAAATTTTGAGCACGGCTGTAGATCTTTCAGGTACCATGCTGAAAGAAACTGTGCTGAGATAGAGATGTAGAATATTTTTTTTTTATTTATTTTCATAAGGGACTTCTGGAGATGTCTGATCCAGCACCTGACTCAAAGCAGCTTCAATCCTGAAGTCAGATTCCGCTTCGGAGTTGAATGAGGCTGCTCATGGCCTGGCCCTGTTGAAATCTTGGATGCGTATTCCAGCCTCTTTGGACAGCCCAATGTCTTTCTACCTCATCAGAAACCAGACTGATGTGATCCCCACAGGTGCGTGGGGATGCTGTGTCCCAGGCACAAGGCTCTGCATTTTCCTTCATTGAGCTTCATGAGGTTTCTCCAGCTTGTCAAGTGCCCTTTGAATGGCAGCTTTACCCTGCAGTTTTTCAGCTTTTCTCCTAATTTAAATGATTTTATATTTCACCTTTCATTTAAAGTATTCATAGAACATTTTATGAAGAAGGCTACCGTAAGAAGTGTTCAGGAAATAAGGAAACTGTAGCAGAGGGAGGTAGCGTGAAACGTCCAAGGTGACTGAACTTTGGTAATTGGACTGCACAGTCAAACTGGAAATGAAAACCAATTTTAGTATGTCTTTTCTGGTCACAGATTGTACTAAAAATGAGTGTATAGTTGTCATGGTTTAACCTCCAACAACTAAGCCCCACACAGCTGCTCGCTCACTCCCCCTGCCCCGCCACGCGGTGGAATGGGGGAGAGGATCAGGAGGGTACAAGTGAGAAAACTTGTTGACATAAAGACAGTTTAATAGGCAAAGCAAAAGCCACATACACAAGCAAAGCAAAACAAGGAATTAATTCACCACTGCCCATGGGCAGGCAGGTGTTCAGCCATCCCCAGGACAGCAGGGCTCCGTCACACGTAACGGTGACTTGGGAAGACAAACGCTGTCACTCTGAACGTCCCCCGCTTCCTCCTCCAGCTTTGCAAGCTGAGCATGACGGCACAGGTATGGGAGATCCCTTGGGTCAGCGGGGGCCAGCTGTCCCACTGTGTCCCCTCCCAGCCCCTGGTGCCCCCCAGCCCACTCGCTGGTGGGGTGGGCTGCGGAGCAGAGAAGCCCTTGGCTCTGGGTAAGCGCTGCTCAGCGGTAACGAGAACACCGCCCTGCTCCCAGCGCTGCTCCAGCACAAATCCAGAACACAGCCCCACACTAGCTACTGTGAAGAAAATGAGCTCTACCCCAGCCAAAACCGGCACAATAGCATCTGAACTTAGAGCATTTAGGCAAAAACTCCATTCAAATACCACTGCAGAACACTGAATGGCAAAATGTGATAGTGAGGTAAAAGGAATGCAGAACACAAATCTAGAATGGAAACTTGGGGAGGAACATCATGATCCTTCTTAGATTTTTATTCTCTTAGTAGCTTACTACTGTTTATCACATGTGTGTAAATACCAGTATAGACTCTACTAATAAGAGTTACATATAACAGAAAATATTTTAAAATGTAGCTGCCTTTTTCTTTTAGATGCCTGACTTTAAGAATGCCTGAACTGCAGCAACTTCAAAAGACCTAATTTTCAGCGGGTGAGTGGCAGGTTCTTTCTGTATATCAGACCTTTTGGTATTTCCCCTTAGGCTGAGCAAAGCAAACACATTTCTTTACTAAAAATCTAACTTTGTATTTAGTAAGTACATATATTTATCAACATAGTTCTATTTCTATGCAGACTTATGGGGAAGTCTGTTCTTTTTAGATTTGATTTTTAAAGCAACTGAAAAGTCTTCTATGTAGATCCTCTTTTATACGGGACTATTGGAAAGTTTACTGGTAATCCAGTTAAAAGCCAATCAACAAATAATAATTAACAAGCAACAGTAATAACAGGCTAATAATGAGCTAGTTACATTCCTGATGGAAAAGTGAGAAGTGAAATCCTCCAGTGACAGGTTTGAAAGAAATGCATCAAGCACTTAAACCTAAAATAGAAGGTGAAAACCACAGCAATCAAAATTGTCATTAAACGTAACTTTTATGGAACCTGAAGTACTCTTTTATTCTCTGTAGACACTTATATAAATAAATTCTGCAAATCTGTACTGATAAGAAGGAAATGTGCTATGTTCCATAGTTAAAGTGCTTATGCAAATACATGTTGTAATAGTACATCTGGGAGACATGATATTGCTGCAGTACTTCTAATATATCATACTAATGCACGTGGGTCATGCACACAACATATTCAGAATAAATGTGTCATTAAAACATAAAAATGCTGCGAGTTGTAAATGATGCATTAATATGCTCTTCAAACATAAGAATACATAGATTCATGGACATTAAAGGTAGAAAGGAACATTAGATAATTTAGTTTGAACTCTTCTATACATTTCACCTACCCCCAGGTATTCTGCCCAAAGAAACAGAGAATCTCTATTTTCATTTGTCTCGTAGTTAATGATCTAGAAATGTATATATACGTAAGTATATCCTTACAGTCTCCAACAACCCAGTCTGAAATCATTAGCTAAAAATCATCTCAGCTGCTCTACCTGTATGAGGCAGCCATACTTTTGTTTGTATGGTACTCAGTTGTTTGATATACCTTTCTCCAAGACAAAAAAAAAGAACCTTTCAGACTTCAGTATTTCCTTGTCTCTCACATATAATTCCACAATCAGGTTTTGCCTCATGCTTCTGAAAAGATGAAAAGGCTGAGATAATTTTTTTTTTTCACTATTAAAATTTTGTCTAGTATTTGTGTATTATTATTTTCATAATTTTTCAGTTTTTCTTTTTTAATGTGGACAGGAGATCCGGACAAAACATTTGAGCATCAGTATCTTCAGTGCTGCATAGAAGGATTAACACCACTGTCTGTCTCCTGTCCATTATTTCTGGGTTTAGAAGACTTTAAGATAGCTTTATTTTAATTTCATTTTTCCATACCTAAATTTGTTTATCCAATATAATGGCCACAATAGATTTCTGTCCTTGGAAATCTTAGCTCAGTCCCCTGTACTATAGGTAGGACTCCAATTCCCTTATATTAGATGAAAAACATTGCATTTTCTTCTTTTAAAACTTGTTTTGCTGGAGTGAGCCTGGAGTATTAAGGATGAAGGGGTTTTTTAAGCAAGAAACAAACAATTTCTACGAATACTCCAAAACCCAGACAGCAGCAAAATGGAAGCTATACAGTCACAAGTAGCAGGATGGTGTGCTCAATAAGCTAATGAACACTGCTGAGAGTTCAAACACATTTGTTAGGCTGACTGCATCTGCATGCCTTTTGAATTGGAGCTAGCATTTGTCTGGCTGCCTCACAGCAGAGCCAAAACCAACAGAAGTCAAATAAATATAACTGTTGTAATCCAGAACATTCCAGATGAATGCGAGACCTGATTATAATTATTTACCACTTAACCAATCCTTGCATCGGCCATAAATTTTATCAGCACTGATTTTGTGTTTACTTCTAAATCATTGCTCAAAATATTGAGATAGAGCCCCGTAGTGGATTCCTGTATCACTCCACTACAAACAGTGCCATATGTCTGAAGTGTTTGATTCAAACTACTTAAGAGATGTGTGCCTATAGATGTATACAGGTTGGAAGCATATGTGTAATATATATGATTGGAAGCATTCTCTAATAGCAAGAGACGCTCCTAGACAATCGCTTAGTATTTGCCTAATGATAGATTTAGACAAATCACATCGAGTAACCATATACAAACCTTACCAAAAATGTGTCACAGTTTTTATCAGAAGGCTGTGAAAACAGCTTGCCATACATAGGGGTCACAAAGGACAAAGAGACACGCTGGTACTACAGAGTTAAAATACCTGTCCTGAAAGTAAGGAAGTCTGCACACTGGGTTATTTAAAACTAGTAGGCTGGATTCTGGCATCCATGTGAAAGTCTGAAATGGAAAACACGAGTGTTTTTATATTCTGTAGGGTTGTTCTAATTTATAGTCTCGAGCAATGATTAGATCCTTAGAAGACTGCCACAATACCATGTACTGTGGTCACTCCTCCCCTCTCCCTCGGGACACTCTTTTTCTTAAGATAATTAAAATACTTGTTTAACACTCAGATTTTCAATTATGTGGTCAGTATCCCTAGCTGGCCACTTAATCCAGTTTTGGGTTTGTTTTTACCAGTAGTACAGCATAAAAATACCTTTTATGCAGCTGGATCTTGACTGTACTTTTCAGAAAATCAAGTATTATTTACTAATTTCATTACTTCTGATGACTTTGCAGTCTTGATCTTTATAGCATATCAAGAGTATGCACCAAAATCAAATCTCTGTCTGCATAAAAAACCCCACTGGTCCAAAATGCAGATGGAAGAGCAACAAGAAATAATGGTCGTTTTGTTTATTTTTGGCTCTAGATATTTCTGGCATTAAGTATCTACTTAAGAGCTGTATTTTGTCTTCAGATGTGGCACAAATAGAGAAGTATGAAGTGGTTTTCCTAGGGTAGCTCTTCCAACTTAAGTTTTCTTGCAGAGGTTTAGATTTTCAGTGGCAGTGCCTAGAGGACATGGAGGGATAAGAATATCATTAGCTGAGTAATTCAGATCAAATTAGTGTGACCTGGCTGTCCTAATTTTAAAGGTTATTTTAATTCTATGTAACTGCCATTCACAAAAAAATCTGCATAATACGCCTTGCATTTTAGTTTTACTTGTCATCCAGTTTTGTACATGAACATGAGTTAACTTATTTTTTTTGTCTTCTGGTAGACCAGTGTCTTCTCAAGTGAAACTTTAAAGAACTTCATTAAAACTGAAGAGGCTTTTCTCCCCGCTCCTCGTGAAATGCAAACTTGTAACTTTCCCTTCTTATTTCTTTTTGTTCACAAAAAAATTATCAAAATTATGTGCAGCTAGAACAAAAAAAGATGACTGTTTCATATATATGAAAAGAATGATCTGAACCAAAGGAGCTATTCATATGCTTAGGCTAGACTCTGACCCCAATACTTACATTAGTGAAGGGTTATTCACCTTATTAAAGTTAATCCCATGTTCATGTCACTACCTGCCCCAGAAGGCATTTCTTTATTTTTATATTAATATTTGTTGTATTTCATATTCTGAACTTCTAATTAAATTTTATCTTTAATAAATCCCCTTTTGCTTTGTTTCACCTCCTTCTGTGATTCACTAGAGAAGTTGCATGATAAATTTCTTGATTTAGGTTAAGCCTACTTCCAGAACATTGGTCTAAAACCGAATGACCATGTTTTATACAGTACCAGAAAGTCAAAGAGAAAAGAATCAGTCTAAGAAAATGCTCCCTTCTCAACACCAGCAGATGATATCCTCTGCTTTCTCTCTGTACTTTCAAGTTATTTTTTACTTTTTAAGATTGGCACTGGCCCTGGCTGAAAGAAATACTGGTGCAAATTCTTTGAATGTCCTTTGTTTGGTAAAAGAAAGACTTCACGTGGGAAGACATGCAAATACTCAAAAAAAAAGTATATGCTTTTTTTTTTTTTTAAACAGAGCACATGAATTTAAGGAGGTGTGAATTTTCACAGATATTGGCACATGATAACATGTATGAAATTCATGACATCCAGCCTCAGCTATAATAACTAGACATCTACTCTGAGTGGGTCTCCTAGGCCCTCTAAACAATGTATAGAGGGAAGTAAAGGGTAATAAATTAAGGCTGGAATCCTCTGTAAGATAATTGGGAGAATCACCTTTATAAAACTCTGTCCACTTTCAGTATGCTAAATATGCAAAATATTTTTCAGAATGCTAAAAATCTATACATTTCTGAAGAACAGATCGGCAATTAAATAAAGATCATTACGTTCTGTCATTAAAATAGTAAAATCAAGTAATACCACATCATCTTTTCAAAAACCTGAGCTCTTCTCCAGGTGAGGAGGTGCATCTCTGACACTAACACCAGTAAATTTCAGTTAGTTTTTAAGTATTTGAATAATCTGGATTTTAATTGTTCCCGGATTTAAAATGTCCCGAAGCCCACAGCAGTTTAGGGTGGACCGTGAGTATCTTGTTTATTTTCACATCACACTCTAAATTTGTTAAACCTTCCTGTCCTTTCACACCTTTGCTCTGACTAGGAACATGGTGATAATGAAGTCCTCGCAACAGCAGCATCATGTTAATCTTTTATCTGTTGCTGTTGATTCTGGACTTTACCATTTTATAATTCTTTTTAGTTTAACTCTCACAATGACTTTGTTCATTGTTCTCATTTTATGTTCAGCAAGGCTCATCAGGAGATTAAAAAAAAGCTGGAAGCATAAGAAACATCACAGAGACTGTCAATTAATATCTCATTAATAAAGAAAACAACAACAAAATGAACAAATAAACAAGGAAAATAGGCAAAGTGGAAAGGTGTTAATTGAGGAAGACCTGAAAGGCTTGAAAGATCTAAACATAAAGAATCAAGAGAAGAGTGAGTTTTTCATGTGAATTCATCTACTTAGAGGTTTGAGGAATTAGTCCGGCACAGCTGTGGTGGTGTGAAACAGTGTGAAGACTACAGGCATAAGCAAAATTGACAGAACTGGGTAAGAAAGTAGATGGACAGTGGGGATTCTGGGTTAGAGTAGATGGAACAGACACTCGGTCAAAAACCTTTAATTTTCAGATATCATTGAAAAAAATATTCCAGTCATTTCTACTAGCCGAAACCCAAACTGGTGATGTGAAGTAAAAAAAAAATAAATAAAAAAACCCAAACAACCCAACATCCAAGACTTCTGCTTTTCTTGAAGGGCTTGGTGTGAGGGATGTGCAGCACATTTCAGGTCCTTGGAATACAGTCTTCCATGTGGTCACTTGAAAAATTTTACATTGTTTTCTTGACCTACCTATGTTAAATACGAAAACAGGTGAACAAAATTTCAAGACTAATTTAAGTTTCTTTGGTGGTTTTTTTTTTGAGAATGACTAGGAGAGTTGGGCATATTAGGGGAAAAAAAGGGGGGTGGGGGGTGGAGAAAAGAGTCAGAATCCTTCACATATAAGTCACATCTATTTAAAATCCTAAAAATAAATAAAAAATAAAAATAAAATAAATAAAAATAAAAACTAGGACAACCAGTGATAAAAGTGAATTCCTGTGTGGTAACTTTAAGAAACAAGTTGATATGTCCAATGGAGATTACAGGCAAAAATAAGTCAAACTAGGCCTCTGATCGCTGTGTTACTGGCACTCACAAAAACATATAAACAAAATATGAAGGCAATTTTGATGCATTACGTTTCAGAGAAATTTTAGTTTCAGTCTTTTGTATGATTCCCATTATTAGCATAATAATCTACTATTGTGTGTGTTATTTTTCCTGTTTCTTGTTTTCACTAAGACAAAAAAAAGTGTAAAGATCTTGGGATAGGAATATTTTTAAAGCCTTTTTTAATCACAAAGGTTTTTGTACAGTGGAAAAGACTAGCTGAAATTGGCACAGAAAGAAAAAAAAAGTGCATGATTATTTTAAGAGCTGGCCTCTTGGGCTGGGTATGGGCATTTCGGCTGAATGGAGAAGATCTTGCAGTTGCAGTGTCATACTTTCTCTCTTTGCATATTTTAATTTCTAACATCGTCAAGTTAAACCATTTTATCAAAACAAAATTGCCTGAACTAAAAAAATAAGAACAGAACAACAGCAAAACCTAGACCTTCTTTATTAACCACAGTGTATAAGGTGTATTTTTTTCCCCAAGACCAATTTATTCTGTGAACCATGCATGCAAGCTATCAAAAGCTGTAAATTAGTGGTCACCTCAGGCATTAGAAATAAGAGCTCCTTTACAGGAGCTCCCATTGAGTCAGTCTTTTTCATCTTTGCTAATTAACACTTTTTTACCATTGCCTTATAATAAATAATTGAAACTATCATGTAGGACATGATTCAGAAAAGAGAGAGCAAAAACTTTAAACTAGATCATTTTCAAAGAAATCTTTCTCTGATTGGCTTCTTCAGTAAAACCCTGAGTAATTAGAAAATAAATTGTTTTCTGGCTTTAAAAAGTCTGAAACTCTCTGCTACCTGAACAACTTTAATTTATGTGCATATAGAACATCTTACTGGTGCTGAAAACCAAACATTTCAATACCTGCAAAATCCAAGTAAGCCATAAAATACTTCACAGTAGCGTAAGGATCACAGCAGTGTACTCTGCTGTGTAAGATGCCACAGCATCACAAGATCTTCTAAAATGAGGAAGCAAATTTTAACATGTAAAGGAGAGAATTAATCTTAAAGCTTTTGGATTGTGTGTCTTTGATGCTGACTGTACAAGCAGATCACCCAGCCAACCACACAAGTCAGGCTTCATCCGTATTTCTCGGTAGCTTTTAGAGAATCCCAATTTGTACTAATTCTGAGCTGGGATTAGCTCTTGAGTACCACCAAAGGCAATAGTTACTTGCATATTTTGAGCTACCTGAGGTAACGTGATCAGAAAAGAACATTTCTACGGTCCCAGCTCTCACCTGCACTTTTGTGTCTTTCGAGCAATTCTGTAATAATTCGACACACCTGCATAGCCTTCATTTGCAAGGAAGGCAAGTTCTTATATACTGTGATTGTCAATATGAAGACTGGTTTGATTAAGCTGTGTTAAGCAAATGTTGAGTGTGCCTTTTTCAGGATTGGTCCACAGAGCTTCACTGCAAGGCAATGCTCTATGAATAAATATAATTACGGAAAAGGAAAACCTGAAGGTAATTTGATAACCCTCTGCAGAATTTAGCAAGGTGTCTAAAAATGAAATGTTGACATTTCTATGGTTACTTTACATATAAAAGAGGTACCTTTCATAAAAAGCAAAGCACTTACTTAACATTCCTCAAAGGTGGATCTAGTATTCTTCATTAGCTAAGTTTCAATTGCCTTTGTCAAGCTTGTCTTCCCGGCAAAGGTCTCTGTCAACTGTGAAATCCACTTAAGGTAATTAGTATTCTGTTAGATTTAACAGAGTCTGTGAATTAGAACTGTAACAAAAGAGAACGTCTACTTGTTTCTTCATCATTAAACAAGTGGAGCTTCCAGCTCCTGTGGCAGCTCAATCTGACTCTTTTTCATGTCATACAGGACACACTTAGAGTAAGGATTAATAGCCCCGCTCAGAAATTTGATTTTCCATTGTACCAGTAAAGATGACATTTCAAAATTTTTCTATTCTGATTCATAATAAGAGTAAATCTCCTCCTCTCCATAATCAGAAAACAGTTTCCTCCAAATCAGTGTAGGATTTTATCTTAAAATTTTCTACAGATGTTCAAGCTTTGTTTAAGAATTCTGACATTTTCTTTTTTTATGTGCAATCTATAGTCATAGTTATTTTTTATGTTTAATGATGTTACAGAGGCAGTAGCCATGTGTACATACACAAATGTACAACTGTTACAGACCTCTGAAACTCTGACATGAGATAACACTTGAAGTATTCCAATGCGTACTTTATTTTTAACATCTGTCACAATGTTTGCCACTTGTTGACTGGAATATTTTCTCTTTTAAAAGCCAAAGAGAGGGGTATTTTATCCAGACAAAATCACGCTGGAATAAAAGAGAAAGCTTTGCTAGCATCAAACCTGCACAGACTTAGAAAGAAAAGGTTCCAAGTAATTATAAGCAAATATAAAATCTGGACAAGGATAAAAAAACTGGAAAAAGATGGGATTATTCATTGTAAGGTCAAAGAACAGACAAAGAGGAAGATAGTGGATCAATTGCCTGAAAATCTTGTTGTCTGTATACCAGCACCAGAAATACGGTGATTAAACAAGAGACAGAGGGAAATCTTGATAGTTTAGGAAAACACACATTTTGGTCTAAATTTATGATTTCACCAGCATAACAGAATTTGATAGGGCAAGCCTTCTGACTGGAATATATTAATATTAAAACTCAATATATCATTATCCATGAAAACTGCCATCATATGAAAGGAAAATGTGTTGCCCTGTACTAACATTGCATGTGCGCCCTTTGAATTGGGGGCCATAAACCAAGATGGTTCTGTTAGTAACCTGTTAGCCACAAAGAATGGCTCCTTTTTATTCCTCAGAAGCCCGAGGGATTGCCCCCATAAGGTTTCTACTAGGTTATATGTAGACATACAGGCTCTTAACATTACCCATGCTAGCTACATTCAAACTAGAACGGATGTCTGTACTGTCATCACACCTTCAGTACACTGTGGAGTCATGCTTTGAGATCAAAGTGTTTTCGGTTTGTCTTATGGTAAGACAGTTCGACACTTTGAAGTATGAAACCTCTTCATTACAACAAAAACAAGAGACATTTTTTACACAGAAAATCTGTTTCAGTCACTAGGAAGGGTTTGTCTACACGAAGACGCTAGTGAGAAATCAGGAAGCATATTAATCCAGAAATACTGGCAGGCTAACTCCCAGTTGGGCCAGTCGTAGTAGGTGCTTATGGCCTTTCTATGATTTAACTAAAACTGTTTAGAAAATGGTTTTCATATGAGATAGTAAGAGCCACACCAAGGACCAGAATATATTAATAACCACATCATGCCTGTAAACGGTTTAAGTAGAAAATTCTTCTCTTGCCATGAATTAAGCTGACAAAGCCATGAAAACAGGAAAGAGTTCTGTACTTCTAAGTGTGAGTTTGAAATTCTGAACTTTTGAGTTGTTCTTAAAATTTCACACGACTTAGTATTCCAAGAAAAACAAAACAAAACAAACAAAAAAACCTTGTCAAAATATCAGCTAGTGCTCCTGCACGCAGGGCTTTCACATTCCCAGTTGCCCTCTGAATGTCCTTTGTATCGCTAAGTGATGCTTTCTCAGGATAATGCTCAGGGAAGGAATTATTGTGGTCCATCTCATTTGTGTGTTCACGCAGTTGCCCTGTGGCACACTTACTACTGATAGAATTCTTCAAACAGCTTTCATATCTCTGCTGACATATGCATATAGCTTGCCTTACTATCTTATTTATGTATACGTTTTAGTTTTAAATATACCTATACTTTCTCCTAAGTGCCTACTATTGTTATGAATTGTCCAGGGGGCTTTTCAGAGCTGTGCTAATGCATACACATGCGATGGAAGAGAAAGAAAGGGAGTTCAGCTTGCCATCTTATTTATGTATTTATTTTCCTTTAAACATACCTATATTTTTCCCTAAGTGCCTGGAACAATATATGCAATAAACAATATTAATCAATAACCATGCTGAAATCATTCAGTTCCTTCAGTGCTGTAAAACAAATGTGAGAAACTAAATAGACCTTGTAGAGTGCCCTGTAGTTCAATAAATCCAAGGCCTGTCTGATCATGGAGACAAGGTAATTTTAGCAACTGACATCTCATCTGCAGTACTCTCCCTCTGTTTCTCTTTGGTTTCAACTGGAGAAATATGAACCTTTTTTTCCCCCCTGCTTTCCATTTATTTTAACTGTTATTACATTAAATAGGAGGAGAAATAGTTAAAAAAGAAGTAAATGGAAGGGACTCAAACTGTTTAAAGACTGATGAAGTACCACAAATAGCTTAATTTTTACTCATGAAAAGAATGTTGGACAAAGAGGAGAAGAAAGAAGAAACTCTTAGTGGTAGTCTTAAGGAAATACTGAAATCCAGAAGAAAACAGAGAGAAGAGAGTTAGAGGAAGAAAGAAGTGCCAGGCATACGTAAGTACAGCTGCATGTCTGAAGTGTTGGTTGTATCTCTATGTGTGTTTTCAGTTCTTCTACACACTTTGCATAGTTAATACTGTATTCACTATTACTCCATAGTAACTCTTATTCCCATACATCTGGGAAATAATATGAAAGTATTTTCTTCTCATCAAAAACTGAGAAGAAAAAACAAATTTCTTTTTCAAAACCATGATTAAGCAAGCACTAGTTATTATAAAAATTATGCTCAGTTTTCACCTTTGCATGTTATAAATTTTTCAGTTGGTGAAGGTTCAGACTATTCAATGGAAAAACACAAATGTCAAGAGATTCTTGTAGGAAAACTAAGAAATTTTTACAGCTAATGTATATTTAGCGTGTAAGTGCACTAACAGAATAGACCTGATACAATGGAGAAAAATTATCAAAACTATATAATAAAAAACATAAAAGGTGACAGCGAAAATGTTTATATATATATATATATAGGTTTATAATTTTTATAACTTTTTTTTTTATAACGACTCTGTGATATCTGTAAGTTTGAATCTGAAATTATATGGACCCTCACAGCCTCTGAAATATATTTCCTTTGTCAGTGGTCTTTAATTGAGTTAGCGGAAAGTGAAGACAACCTTTTCCCCTCCCTCAAAACACATTATCTATGCCAGCAGTGTGTCTGTGAATTTATGTGAGAAAGAGAACAGGCACATGTCTTTCTGTTGTACTTATGAATTTATTTTTCCTTTAAATGTACCTGCATTTTTCCCTGTGTGTTATCTATGGATATGAATTGTTCAGATGGGGTTTAAGTCCATGCTAATAACTTTGTAATTGCTTCATGCGCTTGTATTGCAATAACGCTCAGGAGACTTACTCGTGGATGAGGTCTCTTTGGGCTATGAAGGGGGTACAAACCCAGAAAAATTACTGGTGATCCAAATAATCTGATTTTGTCTGCACTTTCTTCTGTCCTTTAATAAGAATATCTTTTAAAACTGCTTTTCATCATTATGTATGGAGTCAGAATAATCCTTTTCTTTGCTGTGGCCTGATGATTTATTTAGCTTATGTAGACTCTGCAATTTCAAAGTAAAAATATTATTATATTCTTTTTTAAACTGCAAGACACTTTTGTTTGCAGAGGTTTTATTGGTGACTGAGTAATTGTACCGGAGACAACATGTTGCATTGGCAAATGTATTTCCAATTTGTATGAACACAGTTTGATATTCTTCTACAAGGTTCATATTTTAAGCACTGCAGTCTAGATGTTCAGGTTGATATCAGTCAAACAAAATGAAAAACTGAGAACCAAAATGCCTGCTTATCCTCAGGGATGCCACGACAAATTAGTAAGACGATCTCATATTATAACAATACTTTCTGTTTTATGACAGTTGTAATATTTTAATTCTTTATGGGCTTTCATTTGAGCACTATAATCAAAATTCTTGTGTGCACACAATTACACACAAACTTTTGGAGCTAAACCTCCCTTCTTTCCCAGTTCTTTCCAGTATGTGCCAGCCTGGTCCCCTGTGTATCAAAGCATCCTGAGAACCACTCCATTTTGTAAGAGACTGCCTGTGCTCCGGAGGCATTTTGGCAGCAGCTGATGGTGGAGACGCTGCATCCATCCCTGCTCGTCCCTGGCTGTGGTGGCAATGCTGCAAAGAATAAAGCAACGCTGTGCTACTTAGGGATTAGGAGGAAACCCATCTGAGAGCTATTTTAGTTGCGTTACAGCTGTTCTATGCTTCCAGCATGGCACACAGTATCTATAAAACAACATTTGGGCCATGGGGTGGAGAGACTGTGACTGTCATTTTGTATCCTGTTCTAAGCTGTTAAGTAATGCTTCTGTTAATATTTGTCACCAACCTGACTAGCTTCAGACTGAAAATCAGGAGATTCAATTGATAGAACTATCATTCCTAATCCCCGAGTCACTTCTGCTCTCAACTCTTGAAAATACTATGGGTTGGTATGTTGGGGCTTTGGCAAGATGTTCTTCAGAGTTCTATTGCATTTCTTCATTTTGTTTGGAAAAAAAAAAATAATTAACCCATCAGTGATGAGTCTGTCACGTTTATTTTTAAGATATGAAATTACTATTACTTATTAGCCTTGAGACAGTATAGGTGACACTGTCCAGTACAGCTGCATTGTGGATCTCCCTCCTCTAAAATAAATTTAAATAAACAAATAAAGCTACAAACCCCAACCTTACTCTGAGATCATGCACTGAGTGACTAATTCACTCTTGCTAGACAGCAGAAGCCTCTGTAGACTGAGAAAAGGTGTCATTAGCTGATTTTCATTCCAGGACCAAAACCAAATAAAGCCAGAGCTGAAAACAAACAAAAATGTATTAAGCTGACAAAAAAGTCTCCAGTGGGAAATGGAAGACAACTAGAAACAAAGATAATAACATTTTCATGTGTTTTCATTACATGAGCAATTTGGGGATGTGCTGAACAATTCAGAAGTATTTCAAATTGCTGGGTATATGCCATAATTGCTGGTTTACAAATATGTCAGATCCTTTCCCGTGCAGCTCCTTTTATCCATTGTAAACAATTCCAGATCAGATGTTTTCCATTTAAACTGTTAGAATAAAATAGTGCAATCCAGAAATAGTATTAATTTTCATAGCTGCACTGATGAGGATTACTAAAGCACAATATGATCCTGGCATTTATCGATATGTAATCTTAATTTCCATAGTGATCTTGATTAGTTCCACTCTGTACTAACTCAGTATAACAGAATATATATACTTAAAAAACTAGTATAAAGCTGATTACTCTGGGACAATAGTTAAAATGGACACTTAAAAAGATGCTAGAATTAAATTGCAATTACCTTTCTTTTAGATTATCTTGTTTAACATTAATGTAAACAATTTATTTTGAACATTTATTGGTGTTTGTATGTATTGTAGTAGTAGTCAGCCAATCTGAGGGTTTAGCATAATAATAAATCTCTTAAATTGCTTGTTAAAATTGGAACTACTTTGATATCATTGTGGCTTTCTAACTTTCGGATGGTAGGTTTTATATTTTTAAAGTCACAGATTTGACTCTCCCAGAAAAGTGCTACTTAGATACCACAGTCTCTCTTCTTTATCTGATTTTACTGGTTCAGGGAAGAGAGAGATTGAAAGGAAACCTTACGCAAAGAACGGCCGCTGCAGGTCTGGAGGAAATGCCACCATTGATCAGAAGGTGTTGGACAATCCATGTGCATTGAGCAGTTCTCACTGACTGTTCTCAACCCCACCAAAGACCAAAACCAGTGGTGGGTTGTTTAGCAGATACCTTGCCTGGAACAAGTTACTCTCATCTGTTCCCTAACACATTTTTTTCCAGATGCTGTTCCAATGTGAAAATTCCAGTGGACTGTCTGCCATCTCTGAACGGCATTGGTGGTCTACGCAGGCACCGGGCAGTTGCTTTGGGATGCACCTACCCAAAATTGATATCCTGACCCATCTCTACTTAAGGTATGTTGGTTCACGTCGTGGAACAGCCTCAGAGCTTGAGAATTACCTCCTTTTGGGCAAAACAAAACTGTAAGATGCACACTCCAAGAGCTTGCCTTCTGCACTTCAGTGATCAAAGAATGCCCAGTCCACAGGGTGAGAATGAAGTAGCTCCTGTGAAGCATGTACAGCGTCAATAATGAATTCTTAGCACCAACTGTTTACTTGTGCGCTTCCACTATGCTGTAGATTTTGCCCTGATAGCCATTGCTTTTGGCTGGTGGAATGGCACCACTACCACGACTAGATGAACTGATGGTCTTGGGATTTCTTGTATTGCTATGTAAATACTAGGGAATTCCCTAATTCCTTTCACCTTGTCACAATCCTAAAAAAAGGAATCTGGGAAAATCTTCACAATTCTTAGTCTGCTTACATCACCAGACTGTATCACAAAATGTGCTAGTCCTCCTGTCTTCATATGATAAATTAACAGATATTTGTCTGTGAATTGTTAATAGAAATGAGCTTTACACAAGATTCTGTAAATTTTCATTTTCTTGCAATGGAAAAGCCATACATTGCAGAAAACATTGCACAATGTCTGAGTAAACATTTTCTATGAGACGTGCATAAGGAATCTTATTTTAATTGGAAAGTCTAACCCAGTAGGGGGTTTAGAAATGGAGTAGATTATAAAAACAAAGAATTGTTTGGGCTGGATTGTTTGCATTAGATTTAAAAAACAAAGAGGTTAGAAAAAATATGAATGTATTTATATTATTTCACTTCTCTCTTGCATTCTTTGTAAATAGTTTGGAAGCAGTATCCTGTTAACACATCCATTTGGTGTAATACAATTACCATATTAAAATTTATGTTGTTGATTTAAGGATGTCTGCTAAAACTGCCAAAGCCTCCCACTTGAACCTTCTGTCACCTTATGCTATTTAATGTGACATGATTATCTTAACTGATTTTGAAATTCATATATGGATACACAATGCATTTGGATTACTTCTTTCTTATATAGACAATTTGCATGAGATGGCATAGATGTAACTTAATTATGAGACAACTGTAAGCAAAATGCTAAACATGGACATAACTGTCCAACACTGGAGAACTGCCAACCAGAAACACCATATTTAAAAGAAGCTTAGGCCTCCAATTTATAGCTTAGTCTTTACTCTTGATGTAATGACATTACCGTGTTTATCATACCACTTTTGAGTCTTCCCGTACGGACTGAGGGCCCCACCAGACTGAGTGAGTAAATTCAGAAGAGATTATCTAGGTCTGTGTCTATAAGTAATGTAGAGAATCACGACAAAACAGTGAAACCAAGCTTACCATCATGATACATACTGGCTGCCTAAATAATGACCAACGTTTTGTAAGCCAAAAATATTTCTTACGCTTATTAGTTAATGACATGAATGTAAAAACAGACAACTAAGCATATAGGTCAGTAATCATCTTACAGTATTTTCCTTTATGGTAAATATACAGTTGCCTTATGTTTGGAGAGTGAGACTAGAATGAAGCTTGATGAAAATAAGTAAGCTGTGGTTCTTGTGAAGGTGCAAGCTGCAAGCAATAGATTCACCATCACTGATTCTGCACTGACAGCAATGGTCACAACCAAGATCGAAGTCTGAGGTTTGTTCAAACTTTGAAGCGCTTCAGAGTTAGGTCCTTGTATTTCATTTGCTCCCAGACCTAATTACGAGGGAGAACTGGTGGTCTATGTATATGCGTGTGTGTACATGTGTATATACACCAACATACAAATCTCAATATGTCTAAGTAAAGGAAGCATTTAATTTTGTCGATTATTACATGCCATTGCATGTGAGTTCATGTTTGACTAGGCAATAAGAAGGTTAAATCAATCCTATGATCCAATTACATTACAGCGATCTGTCAAAAAAACAAATATTATATGATAGAAAGAATATGCCACAGTAGAAAACTACAGGGAACACAGCAATGAACAACTGTGACTACTGTTTCAGCCTCACCCTGAATAATATCGGTAGGGCTCTGCTTCAGATATATTTAGGGTCCTTTCAACCACAGTCATTCTTAACATTTCTCATAATGTCAGAATCAATAAATTAAACTTCTCTCTTTTTTTTTGTGACACAACACTTAAGCAGTAATTGCATATTTCTCATTATCAATGTGATAACATTTGTGTGCATAAAAAAATCTGAGTTTAAAAATAAAAACATATTTATAGATGTAGGAAATACACTGACAAGCATTGAGTCAGTTAAACCTTCAATACTGTGACCAAAACTCAGAATATTAAACTTCATAGTTTTGTTTACTTTTAACATTCAATTAATGTTAATTATTCTGTGCAATACTGTACTTCTCTTATCAATGGTGGTAATATATTAATAGTCACAATGCACTTATATATCTGACACATTTGGAGAATCACATAATTAAAATGTAAGTAAATATATAAACTATATCAGATTCTGTAGGAGTTTCTTTCAAAATCAAAATCTCCTTTCTTTTTGCTGCGATCATGAGTAGAATACTATTCTCCCTTTAATCTCTAATTGGAAAGGCTTTCTGTTGTAGGCTTTTAGAAAAAAGCAGAATACATTGGGAAATTACCCACAGAGATCCAGATTTATTATTTCAAACTGTAGATAATGGCTTCTTAAGTAACATATAGCAAACGTGCTGAAGTATAATAATTTTTAAAAATCAAATTGAATATAAAATGCAAATATAATTATTCAGTGTTCAATAATAACTAATGCATCTGAGTTCTATCTTAATACATGCAACTTAATACAGGTGCTTCAGATTGACTCTTCTGTAATGTTAAGGGGTTTTTCTTTGAAATCCTGGCCTTACAATTATTGCAGTTATTATACTAATCAGAAAGTACAGTGTAACTGCTTATATTTATATATAACTAAATTAACTCAAGTACAGTGAAAATCCAGAGGACAAGAAAAATACCTGAATAGTTTCCATACCCTGCTTTGTGAAAATTTCAATTCCAAATTCATCTTGAGCAGATATGATCTACAAAGTCTGTCAAAAAAAAAAAGACCCTTCTATGAGACCATTCTTTTTTATCAGCTAGCTAACCTGTACAGCTCCTACTTTGGTAATGTTTTAAGAAATGTGATACAGAGTGGGACAGTTCTCAAAAATGATGAGCATTTTTTAGCACTGACATTTACTACGTGGACAAAGAAAATGTTCTTTTTTTTAACAACAGCGGCTGCACTATGGGAATGAAGTGTTGGGTGGATTTTTGTCAGGGAAATTAGTAAAATTTGAGCATGTTTTCTTTGAAATTAAAATATTTAGTTGAAAAGAGCTGCTGTTTTAAGTAAAGCCCGCACCCGTGGCAGAGTTTTTCCTGGAAAGGAGAAGATGAGGCACACGGGACTGATGCTGTCAGTCTGCAGCAGCAGCAGCAGCACCTTGGGACGTTTAACACTGTCAGGGCTCTTCCTCTGGTGAGTGCAACTGGTAAGAAGCCATGAGTACTTTTATTAGTGGAGATAGAGACTCTACAGAAATATTCTGGCAACCTTGATTTTTAAGAGGAATCCTGGTATACTTTGGTGAGGGTTTTATTTAAAATGTTGATCCTTGATACATGACATAGTCCTAGTAAAGTGCTGGTTATGTTGTAGATATGGGCTACAAGGCGAATATTGTGCCGATTCATAAACTGCCCTGTCCTTACTTGATTTGATTTGCCCCAAGTTCTTATGTTGCACTAAGACTCTGCAGCCCAGACATTTTCTGCAATACCATTCCCAACATTTGTGTTTTAGATGGTCTTGTGAAGAACAGTTTAGCAGCTACCCAGGGTTGAGGACTGTTGCCTCATTTGTCTCGGCTCTTCAGCACAAGCAGAAGGCAGCAAGTAATGTTCAAGCTCAGGTCTGTATCCTGAAGTGCAGCTCAATATAATCAGAGAGATTGGTAGGTAGCATTTTCCTGCTGATGCTGTGGCAAGGAAAAGCCTGGGGCTGAGAAAGAACCGAAAAAGACACAGAATGGGGATGGATAAGCAAGAGAATAGATTCACTATCTGAAATAGAATATATAGAAAAAGATTGGACTGTATGGAGGGAGGATTCACAGATACAGAAAGTATGCGGATGAAGATTGAAGATTAGGGAAAAAAACAGAATTCAGAAGAAACAGGCAAAAAAAAAAAAAAAAGAGCAGAAATCTTAGACTGCAGAATCTCTTTTAGGTGATGCCCTAAACCTCATCAGTTCATCAAGAAAACAGAAAAACCTTATATCCCCCCAAGAAAAAGAAATATTGCAGACGAGAAAAGTATTTATCTCTCTCCTCGAGAGCAGTTTGTCTTCTGCAAGACAGAATAGCAAAAAAGAGAAACAGAGCAACGTCTGTGCTAAGGTATATACTCACCAAGTATGTGTCACCTACTCCAGGAAGCATGAGGAAGGAAAACAAGAAGAGGCCCCATTCAGCCACATTAGCATTCAATTTTATATATGCTTAAGTATTCCTTCAACTTTTACAGGTTCTATATTTAAACATGCATTTTTAATTCACCCCAGAAATAATTTCAGTTTATATATAGTTTTTATAAGCCCGGGGCCTACCTGTCCTAGGCTTATTTGAAGACTTATCTGCAGAAATCTTTTATGAAGGAAGGAGGGAGGCTTTCATTTATGAAGGCCTAAATCCAAATGCCTGTTCTGGAATTTGGCTTAATTATTGATGTGCAGTTACACAGGGATTTCCCACACAACCTCCCAGCAGCATCAGATTACCTTGAAGTTACAGTAACCACTGTAATCTGAACAGGTCCCTTGTAAAGAGCAGAAATAGAGGTCTGGATATGAAAAAAATCTTTAATGCATCGCACACTGCCAGCCTGGGACTACACTAAAACTGTTCTTAAATGATGCAGGTAGTGCCCTTTGCTGCTTCAGATCCTTTCTTACCTATTTCTTCAAGGAAGAGAATCTCACAGGTTTAACTACAGTAGAAAGAAATGGATTTGCTTGGTAAAGGAAAATCACGTGCAACAGGATAGTTTCAGGCTGAGGTTGTAGTATATGGGGAAAGTCTTTGAAAGACATTTGGGTTGCATTTCCTTTTAAAGGCCCTACCAGGATTTCCAAAAGCATTTGGGGAAGAGTCCTCCACAGTATGCCTGACAGATACTGGCTTCCTTTCTGAGGCTTTAAGTACCTAAGTATCTATAAAATCTAGCCTGCAGTTCTTTTACCTCTTTGCTGGGGTCATTCCTATGCCCATACGGCAATGTGCCCACAATCTAAGGGCAGTATTCTTGATGATAGTCCTTGGAAATGCCCCGAACATGTATGGAAGACAAATCCTCCTGTTCTTTCTAGAGCACTGTTATTAGGACACTGGGAAAGGCTTCATTATTGTTACCCTTAAAATGAGCATAAACATGGGCGTTCAAAAATAATACTAAGCTATCATAAACTTGCATCTACCAACTTCCATGCAGCAAAAATTAAGTTTGTTTTATATATTGTGTTTTTTATATAGGGATCAGCTCGGTCACCTCTGGGGCAAAATTCAGCATCTGTTTCATAGTGGCAGCAATGCTGCAGAACAGTTTTAGGACATAAAGAGTAAAAGAATAACTTATCTAATTGAAACTGTGTGGGGAATTTAAGTAGGCAGAATGTAATTACTCAAGCTGGAATTTGGCCATTCAAATATTGAAGCCTTTAAAGAAATGTTAATAACTATTCACAGTTCTAGGAATATATCTTCAAATCACAATTTTAATAAGAATAAAAAAGAGGAAAATACATTTAGCAGCTTATGTTAGGGAAATATTGTATTAACTGTAGAGGATAAAAATGAAGGTAAATATTTAAATACATCTGTTATCATGGGATAAGACTTTGATGTATCAATCCTATCTACACTCAAGCCTCCTACTATAAAAATAAAACTCCCACATTGAAGTATGTTTCTGTTTTGCTTTTGCTATGATAAACAGCTATCACAAAAAAGGAAATGTGGCATAAAACATGGATAATAAAAGATGTGATTTAAGAAAATAACTTAAGGCAGTGGTTTTCATTACAAAAAGGTACAAAAGATGGAACAGAACAGTGATTTGTTTTGCATAAACACTTTTAAAAAAATACTGTCTTGTGACAGATGGCTTGTATGCTTGCTATTCCATTGTATTAGTGATTGCTAGCTGATGTGGTTACTCCTCAAGATCAAAAAAAATTGACAGAGTTAAAAATACAATTATATCAGAAGATAATTTCAGTATCTATTAGGTAGAATTAATTTACACTGATAATTTCTAGACAACCTAGTCTTCTTCATAGTTTCGCTCTGAAAGCTTATGTAGCAAAATTTATGTACGCTATCAGGCTATTGACAGTGATTAGAATTTTAGGAAGACTCTTTATTCTATTACATTTAAAAAAATATCCAAGCAATATTTAAAATGCAAGAGGAAATCTGTGTCAGTTGAATAGTTAGCTGAAGTCTAGCCAGACTGCACAAGAATCTGCAAGGTCTCCACTGGCAGTGGTGGTGCTTGTATCTTCCTCTGCTAGTGAGAGTGATACCTATTGTTACCTCTTGTCACTGATGGTGCCAAGCAAGCTCAGCTTGTGAAATCCTCCTAGAAATGCAAGGTTATGCAAACTAGTATGAATATCTTCCACGTGGTGCGGTGTGGTGCAGTACAGTGAATTCCTGTGCAATAGCTACCAGTTTGTCTTGTAAGCATCAGAGCTCTATTAGCGCAGTACTTTGTCTTAGCTTATTATGGCTGAGCTGATGAGCTTTATTGCCATTGGTTTGGTCACAATGGGTTTAGAGATCGCTGTCTGGTGCTCCAAAACACACCGTAGGCCGGCATCAAATTTATCTTAGGCTTAGGTACAATTAAAAACCAATAACAACAAAAAAACACAAAAGGAAACCCACAGTGCAGAGGGACAGATAAACATTTCTGTTTGAGATTCAAAACAGTGAGCATACCAACTAAGGCTGGCTGCAAGATATAAAACTAACACACTTTTATGCATCAGATGAGCAGTTAAGTGCTGTTCCTTCCTCATGACAAAGATTTCAAATCTCATCTTTCCAGTCTGCCCATGGCTCATCCACCTGTTCATGCTGAGACTGGGACTACCCGCTGGCCAGGATTTGTGGAGACCAGAGAAAGGGGCACACCTGTATTTGACATTGCGATAGTGTGGTGAGTCTGGGTTTGTCCCTTGGGCCAAACTGTCCTTCCCATCCTTCTGCCAGGTGAGAGTTGCGTGCATTCCTCTACGTAATCATGCTCACATGAGTTTTCAGTCTGAAATGGAAATAAGTGGGAGAGGAAACACTCAGGACAGTGAACAAGATCTGGAAGGCTGAATGTCAGTACCTTTTTCAGCCTCGTTCCCTGCAGTTGTCATCTGACTGCAATTATGTACTTTTCCAAATGCATCTGTGTGCCTGTCTGTGCCTCCCACATCCTCCAATAACTTTTGATAATTTCTGCATGGTACGTTGCAACCAGATTTGGTGAAAGACAGAGATAGATAGAGAAAGATAGAGAAATAATTACATGGGTTCAAGTTTTGTAGCCACAGACAACCTACAGAGAGAAACTGCACGTAGTCTTGCATAAATGTAATACTGGACACCAAAGAATCCTTCCTGGAGAGGCCTCCTATAAACACCTTTATGGCAGGGAAATCCTTAATGAAGATTTCATTTTCTATCACACTAAGGTAGACAACAGAAAACAAAAACAAACAAAAGAACCCCAAACAGCCAAATTTCCCTAGTTCTATTCGTCATGGAACTGCCTTTTTTTTTTTTTTTTTTTTTAATATGGCTTAATCATCCATAATTGTTGTAACAAGCCTCCCAAAAGGTAATAATGATATGCTATGACAAATTTTATACATTATGATACATGTCCTTTAGGCTTTATAAAGGCTCCTTCTGATGAGTTTGACAAGCTTCCCCGAGGCAACTGAGGCTCCTTTACATAGTTCATTAGTTGAAAAGAGAAATGGGCTTCAAGGTGCTTTAAAAAGATTAATATTTTTTCAGTTCACTGTTCATGGGGAAAAGTGCATGTAGAATAATTCAGGGCCAAATTGGCTTTAATCAGAAAAATATGTATTTTGGAGAAAAAATAGAAAGATTCATAGTTGGTTGCACAGATTGATAGATGACTGTTCATGACAACAGAATTTGGCTCAAACAAGACAATTGCTGTCCTTAATTTTAAAACAGAAGTAGTTTGTCCTCTTTGTGCCAGATGCTAACTTCACACTTTCTTCTCCAAGATCACTGTTTGCAACATTTATATCAGAGAACATTTATAATAAGCTAAGAGCATTTATAATAGGATAACCTAGGACAGGATAATGAGTGTTTCTCAGTCACTCAGGGAGAAAGAAGTAAAAAAACCTGACTCTCGTCTTCGGCTGCACTGCCTTGTCTACAGCTCAGCCATTAGTAAAGGCCTATGCCTTAACATATTAGCATAACCTTTCCTTCTATTGTAGGTCAGAGAAAACTCCCATTTAAAATCTCCCTCATTTGTCAAGACAATTCCTCTTTTGACATCATCCAGTTGCTCTTATTGCCATATCTCTACTATTTTTGCTGGAAACAGATTATGGGAGCAGCATCCATGGTCTTCCACATAATTACTCCCCTCCTGCCTTGCTACCGATCTTGCTTTTTTGAGCATTTAAAATGAACCATCAGCTTTTCCCGCAGATGTAAATCCCGCATAGGAGTCTCCTCAGTGGCAACCATTACAATATATCAGGGAACACTAATAAAACAGATAATTAATGTTTTTATACTCCTTCCTATTGCCGTTGCAAGTCTTATATTTATATATATCCTTAATAATGGTTTTATATTGATGCTGCAGGGCTTCAAAGGTAATATGACTGCAGTATTGACTAACATCAGCTGTTGCTGGTAATCAGTGTTCAGAAAGTTCATGAAGATTTATTCTAAGCAAGTTTAGTGTATCTAGTAACATGTACGTAACTCTGACATGAACTAGTAGCAACCATAATGGCAAAAAACATTCCACGGAACTTATGTATAGATGTGATTTATGAAAATATTCTGTAGGTATTAATAGACCGTATGTTAATATTCCCCATCGGGAAAAATTTAGAAATTTAGGTGCTAAATAACTGGCCAAGTTTTTGACGTCTGTTTTTTTCATTTATGTCATAACTGAAATGGCTTCAATGAAGTCTGACTTTTGGTTACCAGATAAATTGTAATCCATTCCTCTTACTTTCCTTCAGTCATTCTTTTGATATATTTTGTTAAAGAATTATAATACTGTAAAAAAAAATGAAAGAAAAAATCAGAAAAATTACAAGTTAAATTATTATTCTAAGAAATATCTCCAACTTATACAACTTGTATTTTTATTGTATTTAGAACATTAATGAACTGCATTGTTATCATATGCATGTTTAGTTATTGCTGATAAAATCAGCACATACAGGCATAACAAATCTGTGAGGGAAAATCTGTAAAGCTGGTCACACAAAGGATTTTTATCTCTGTCTCTACCAATATAGCTAAGTTAAGCCTGGTTAAAAAAATGAATACATGCAGCTTATAAGACAGACTAATACAGCCACAGGCTTTTGCATTCAGTGGGACAATTGTGCACCACTACTCAGATTATACAGCACTACATAAACAGGAGTGTCAATGGTTTATAGAGATCCCTGTCTTTCAGTTATGAATATATGCATTTCAAGCAAGATTTCTATCAAAATAAAACTTTAAGTAGCTTGCTAAAGATCAGTGACTGGAATAAAAAATATCCCGGTGTTCATTTTTTCCCAATGGCAGTTTCACATGACTTAGTTTTAAGAACTTATACAGCTAAAAATTCCTCCTTATTCGGTATTTGAAAATGTCTACATACTGTTTGTTTCAGTCCCAAATGTAATATTCTTTTAAGCACATCTGTACTACCATCTACTGGAAAGGTGAGTAACTATATATTCAGCCAGCAATCACTGTTTCCATTTGCTACTGAAACCAAACTAAATATAAAAATAAATTAAAAAAGAGATGAACCTTACATTTCTCCCACAAAAATTGCATCTCCGTATGCATTTTAAGTTGGACTGACACTAGAATTCTCTCACTGGTAATCTTTTGCAGAGATCAGGTTGAACTAAGGCTGGATACTTTTCATGAGGATATTTTTCAGCCAAAAGTGAGATATTCTCTATCATTTTCTTATGATAAGGTGTTGCACACCAATAGTTCTCTTTCAGTTTCTGAGATAAACAGAGGGAGGACAGGGAGCATGTGTCTGTGTGTACAATTACAGTTCCTAGGCAAATAAGGGAGTCAGGAAATTCAACAGGGCACAGCAGAGGCAGGTGCTGTGTGTGCTGGTTTATGTGCTTTAGGATTCCAGATCTCAGTTATGTTTTCTCATGATTCTGTTATGCCATCCTAGGATATCTTGAAACAGCTCTGCCAAGACTGGTGAATCGTATTCTTGTTTAGCAAGATGAAGAAACATCTTCAGAAGTGAGATTAGATTACTCTTTTTTATATATACGTAACAGTCTGCATTCTTTTCTAACCAGCTGTGCGTATGCTCGCACACACAAATGCAAACACAACAGGAGTTTTGCAAATACAGCTGGATACCATCAAGGGAATATGAAAGCAATCTCTACCTGCCTTGCATGTGATCAGCCTCCTAGACAATTACATAGTTTCTGCAACTGGCCACACACACACACTGTTACCTGCTTCCAGGCAATTAAATAATATTTGATACCGATTAGTGGCTTTTACATTTTTATTCAAAAACATGCACAGGCAGACATGGGGAGAGATGTGCAGGAGTGTAAGATGAGTGTACATAAATGAAAAGCAGAGGATGGCAGCAGTGTTATTAGTTTCTGGATATGAGGAAATGGCTGTTCACTGTACATCTATCTATTTAAAACTGTATTTAGAATACCGCATAGGAATTATTTTAAAGAAGGTCACTGTGTTGTTCCTAGGTGCATCAAGGACAGCTAAAATTATCATAATTTGTTCAAATAACATTTGGATGAGGAACTATTAACAATATATACTGTTATTAACATGCATTATTTCAGCACATGTAAAGCAATTTAACATGTTGCAAAGAAAACTTTTAAAAATCTACGACACTTTAGGCCAAGCCTGTAACAACTGGGATACAGTTTACCTTTGTCCTTTTCCCACCTACCTGTGAGTGGAAGAAGGAACCCCTCCTTTTCTTAGGAAGCTATTTAGAGACTCATTGTGTATCATCAGAAATCAGTCTAGCAGCTCATTTTTGTGTCTCTAAAAGCAGTAATAACTTATTTCTGATAATATAGCATTCAGGCCTTCTAAGAGGACATACAGTAAATACCTTCCATAAAGGTACCTTCATGACATCAGGACAGATATTGAATAATCTCCCTAAGTCTCAAAAAAAAAAAAAGAAAAGAAAAGAAAAGAAAAGAAAAAATCACAAAACAAGACAATTGTGGGGAAAAAGGAAACAAGCTAACCAAACACACTTCTATTTTTCACACACTTTGAATAATCTTTGAATAATCCTTGCTGGACTTTCACCTATTCTGCAGTGTCCTACCATACAGGGAGAACACAACATTTCATGATGATTAACTCTACTGTTTCATAGTCTTCCTTCAGCTTTAAACCTCATGTTTTCATGTTTCTGTTCAGACTTTATCAGTACCAGTTCCTTCTGTCCCTAACCCAAGACTTAAGAACGTTTTCTGATGCTAAAGAAAACATAGATGCCCATTCAGTCAGTCTCCTTTTGACTTTTTACCTTCTCAGCTGCGACATTTACCCCACCTTGTCTTGAATTTGTCCTTCATGCTTTCCTTTCTCTAAACTGGATTTTACCTTTCTCACTTCAGTGGTTGCTTTCTCATACAGTTGTGAGATCTTTCCTCCTTTAGTATACCTAAAATTAACTTCTCTAATTTTTAATCCTGTAAACCCCCCCTGCCCCACCCCCCACCCTGAGTCATCTTTCTTGATTAGCTTTCTTTGTTCCTATGCTAGTCATTCATCTTAGAAAATGTTGTAACATAATCTTTACTTGGAGTTGCTAAAATTCAGCTGCCTTTACCTTTCACCAGTTTGTATCATAAATATCCTATATTCCCTAAGGTTGCAGATACCAAATTTACTGGCAACAGTATTCACAGATGTAATACTGTTCCAACTGATAAATATGTCTAATACTTTCATTTTTCTTTGACTGTATTATCTGTGCAGGATATGACTTAAAAGTGTGAATTTTTTTCCTGATGTGATCTATAAAAATGATATCTCTTTCAAATACTTCCTCAAGACTCAACTCTGCCCTAAGGCCTACAAAATCCTAGCTGTTAATCATGTTGAGGAAAGTGATGGGCTGTAACAGTAATTGCCTTCCTTATTTCTTTGTTCTAATTAAACTCTCCATTACCCTCTCTCTAACTTTTAAGGGGAAAAATTCCCAACAACATATAATTAATAGATATATCAGTTCTTCCCTTTCTTTATTTACTTCAACATTGTAGCTGTATTTCTTACCTATCCATCTATTGCACCTTTTAAGACTGTAAACCTGCTGGAGACCAAGGTTTGCTTTCTCCTTCCTTGTTTGTACAGCTAGCACAACTGTTCCCTAAACCTGAGGAAGGTTTTTTAATACTGCTATCAAATAAAGGCAACATGTTTTCACTAGCTTACTTCTGTCAATTAGTTATGTTTTTGTTGTTTTTTTTTTTTAATGTTATGATAGAAGAAGGGAAGGGGAAGAACCTATCAGTTTTATTTCAGGCTAAAATACATGTCTAGTCATACTTGGGCTGGTTGTATCTGTTTAATCTGAATCATTTGACAAGACAAATTGTTTCGCTGATCCGCACAAGGGTTTGTACAGGAATGAACTGAACTGCTGTCTGAGAATGGGATTAATTTCTCTGCAAAATTCCAATATATATGTAAATGTCAGCATACTCATTTCCACCATGTAAATGGAAACATGTACATAGAAACATGCAGTTTCCAATCTTCTGACAGCAGTTTGGGGCTATCCTTCAAACTGTCCACAGATTTTTGACACTAACGTCCAGTCCTGTATATATCAGATGTAGTTTTGACCTGCTATGGGAAGGTGCTAATGTAGCAATGCAAGAATCAGTAAAACCCTACCATGTTCAGAACATTTCTTCCTTCAGGCATACACCACCACCACAACCAGCATGTTCCACTCACAAAAAACCCACACAAAAAACTTCCAACAACAACAAAACCCCACCCACCCACCTACCCCTGGCAACTTAACACCCGTTAAAGTCTAAAATGTGACTATACTCTCTAGTTGAACAGGGGGCCCAGCAGGAGAAGCAGTAGCAAAACAACACCCTACACCCCACTCCCGGGATGCTGCTGAATATTGCAAAACCATTTTAGCTTGATCAAAAGGAGAGTGAAAAAATCAAATAAATGCACTGAGTAGGAAAAAATAGCTCTCTAATCCATTCACAGTGAGAGGAGAAAAATATGAAGAGAGGTCCTTTTAGATAGAGAACGTTTGAGATTGGAATGACATGATTTTGCTTTGTCATTATTAAAATTCCTTGTTTTTTCAAATAGCACGTTTATACAGCTGTGTTTTGAGCCAGGCATGTAAAAAATGGAGAAAGCTATTCTTTAAATTACCTATTTCTGAACATTAAACCAATCCTATTTATTGTTCTTTATGTGGCAGGTGTGAGTGGATCCAAGAGTGAAGAGTGCCACCATCAGGACATCTGGCCAAATGGACACAATTTTTGTGAAGGCTGGTTTCTCCGTTCCTTCCCAACTTCAAGGTTTACTTGTGACAATACTCTCCAAAATTCTCTTATCTAATGTTCCTTGAGCAGCCAGACAAAGTTGATTGATTGGGTTATTTACAGTAGGTGGAGACTTCTCTGAAACCTTGCAGTCTTTCTGTTATTCCCTCCGTGTCACAGCACATGCGTTTTTTTGAGGTTTCATGTTTTTCCATTTGTGGTCTGTGTTGTCTTTTGACTCTTTCACACAATGACAACTAAATCTAACCCGTGTTTGGTGGTTGGGGTTTTTTGTTTGTTTTTCTTTTCTTTTTGTTTCTTCTTTGGACAACAGTTTCTTTGATTTCATTTATTGATATCAAGAGAATAATAATTGTTCTTTCATTTAGTCTTGATGGATATCAGAGACAAGCATGTTGAAAGCCACCTTAACCTCTGAATCGACAATATATTGCAAGACATCAACAAACATGGCAGTCTCGTTCTTCATATTTCTTTCATACTGAGACTATTTGAACTCAGAGGCATACAAACATTGTTTTTGTTCTTTCACAGAAGAAAAAAATAGTCAATCAAGTAAGTGGATTTCATTAAAAAGTTCATTAAAAGTGAAGCATACTGCAACAAGCTGAGTAACAAACTAAATCTTGCTTTGGGCAACAAGCAGAATTTATTTACTTTTTGTCCCTTTATCTTCCAACCCTCTCATGTCAGGCTGTGATGGATGAAGTGAAAAGAGTTTCCACACCAAAATCTGAATTCTCAGCAAATTGCTGACAGCTGGTGTCATTCCAAATTAAAGACAGACTATTACTACTGATCAGTTTATTCCATTAATTTAGTCTTTTTGACTGCTTGCAAATTATTTGTGAATTGGTTTTGATTTTTCATGTGCATTTGTTTGTAATTGATTTTTGTTTGAGATACTGTTTGTGTGGAGAAATGTTAATCGTGTGGGAAACTTGTTTATCCCTGCATGAGCTTTGTAGTATTTTTTAGATAACTCATTGTACTGTTTTCATTTTCATTCTAAACAAAAGAGGTTATTTTCCATTTAGCATTTATTCACTGACATTTCTTCAAGATTTTTTTGTGGGGAAAATTTACATTATGACAGAGAGATCTGCAATATAAACCATTCAACAAGTCTTGTTGAGCAAGTATACTCAGTTCTGCCTCTGTGAGAACATTCCTGAAAATGAAACCTGTCTATCAAATGCTTTATGACTGGACAGTAGAGAAAGGTCACTGGTCACAGCAAGCACCACAGTAAAAGCACATTTTCTTTACAAGAACATATAAAAATAACATTATGCTTCATTTGTGTAATTCTAATTCAGTGATCTCTTTTGCTTTATCGGTTTCTTTCAGATCTGTCAGCTCACTAGACACTACCTAGCAGTATCAGCAAAAAAGAGAAATTAAAGGATATGTAAAAACAAAATAGCACACCTGTTTCTTGTTTATATTATTCCTTCCTGATGTGAAGTAGATTGTGTCTTTCCTTTTTTTTTTTTTTTTTTGTTGGAACAGATAGAGATCATTTGAAGAAGCACATAAGCAGTAAAAATCTTCACATTAGCTTTTTATAACTTGCTTATTATTCACTCCTTGTCTCCGCTTGGCTCATTTTCTTAGGACCAGGATTCCCTCACATTTGATTTTATATTCAAAATCTGATGCTTCTCATTTTTGGCCAGAAATTGAGAAGCAAAGAAAGACTGAAGCAAATTGTGTTGTTCTGTACTGTTTAGATTATTATATACATGAAAGGAACCTTGCTGCAGTGCCGTGAAAAGGAACCTGATCATCTGGAAAATTTTGGCAGGGAGGAGAGTCTTCCCTCTAGCATGTTGCTTGGACCAGTTCTTTTCCTTACTTATTGTAGGACATTGTGTTCAACAGGGCCTTTAAATGCTTGTATACTATCTTTACCTTGCATTTCTCACAGCACAGAATTTGTATTCATCATTCCTGATCATGTTCATTAGGAGAAATAGTCCCAGAATAAAACTTTACGCTCTAATCTTTATTTTTTTAGTACATGGTAGTTTGGGAAAATTTTTTTCTCTCTCTTTTTTCCCTCTTCAGTTAGACCTAGAATCAAAAAAAAGCCCTTTCTATATCTAGCTCACAAGGGGTAAAAGATACCAGAGATCTCAGAAGACTTTTGTCTCATAGGAAGAGACAGGTCTGTATCAAAAGTGAATTCTATTTAAAATGGACTTCAGTTTGTGGAGATTTCATACACACATCTCTGATCAAAATGGAGTAATTGCTGCACCAAAGCAGCATTCATACAGAATATACATTTCAATGCAGCTGAGCTTGAGAGGGAAGATTAAAATGATTTCAGGAAGGGATATGCATGATTCAACACTGAGTAAAGGAATAATCTTTAGAGAACACAGAAAAGTGACTCTTCTCAGAAGTATAATTTCTCCTGCGTGCAAAATGCATTAACATGAGAAAAGAGGGTTGTGATAAGGTTCCATAATAGTGAAGCTACATTTGTTTGTTCTGATGCTCTTTGTGTGACATCAGTATTTATAGCCTTACTGATTTGCATTATATGTCAATATGCATGCATCGTTCTGGGGCTTCCATGAATCACATTGCTTCTTTCATTTTTCAGGTGCCACAATGTTAGCTGGACTTGTGCTGCCTCCATTCAAGGCTGACAAATTCAGCAATGATAAAGTCACCCTCCTTTTTTACCATGTATCCAAAATGTCTTTGCTAATTAAAAATGATTTATTATTCTAAAGCTACTTGTGACACTGATGTAGTTTTCATCCCTGTGAAAACTGCACCCCTTACAACACCCCACTGATAGAGAAATACTAATATTATTTTCATTTTACAGATGCAGAACTGTAAGAGACAGACAAAAGGACTTCTCCAAGGTTATACAGTAAGTCTACAGCAAAATGTGGAATTATCTCAGATTTCGAAGCTTCAGGCTAGCACTGTACCTATTGGACCAAACATTTGTCTTCTTTTCAAGAACATACTGTATCCTAAATAGAGAAGTGACACAAATCCTTAGAAGAAAGAAAACTAATCCTAAAGCACACATTTCAAATCTGTATATAACATTATGCCTACCATACACTTTTTCCCAGTACATTTCTGAAGCTTTAAGTGTATCAAGTATCAGACAAGCTTAGATACATGTACTAGTCTTTCCCCACCCCCACCCCAAATGAAAAAACACAAACCACAGTAAGTCACCAGCAAAACAGAATTGCCTGAGTTTTCAGAGCTTCAGGCTACCATTACAACTATTGGATTAAATATTCATCTCCTTTTTAGGAACCTTCAGCATCCTGAACAGAGAAGTAATAATAAGCTACTGCAAATGTGAAAGCAAGTAGGACTGTTGTTTGATTACTTCACTGCACAGTAAGTAGAAACATTAAAGCATGAAATTTTCATATATTTTGAACGGTGGTTGATCAGACTTCAAGGTAGGTGATATGGAGGTAGGAAAATCAGAAAGGGGAAATGATCTTATAATGTTTATTTTCATTGATTCTCTGTTTTGTTCATCTCTTTAAAGAAAAAAGGAAAGAACTTCAGGTTACTGTTACTACATAAAGGTGATGAAAGTTATTAAATTATAATCCTATTAATTTAATATATTTGCTTCTTTTTTTTTTTTCTTGAACTTCAGGAGTATTTTAGTTTGTCAAAGCAGACTGGTTCTTAAAAATGTGAAATCTCTTTTCATCAATCTAAAATGTAGAGAATAAAATACTTTTTTCCAATGGTTTTAGAAATGGAAAGGAACAGAACAAGCAAGACGCAACATGTGCTTTAAAGGAGGTTGGGTACCACTTGCAAAAGTCATGTAACACAACCTGTAACAGGCCAGTTTTATTCCTTCTTCGATTTAGTGGAAGAACTTGGGTTTTTCCTTTTAGCATGGGTGGTGTTATTTAAATAATCGGTAAGCTGGAAACTCTTTCAAACTCTAGGGTGGCTGTAACATAAGTTTTGGAAAAAGAAGAAATAAAAGAAGATAAAAATTATTATGAAACAGATGCTTACAGACCAATTCCAGAGACAGTTTAATTTTGGTCCTCCTTCTCAGATCTTTGACAGTTACATTTTTTAATGTGACAGTCACATTTGCACATCAAGGTAAAATGTTTGCTTTACATATTTAGTTCACTACTACATTTTATTGATGTTCATGTTTTAGTGAAATTCTTAACCTGTTAATGTAGACCTATATAAGGGTCTATCCTTTAGAAGAAAGAAGTGAAGGGATATGTGAGTAGGATAATTTTTTAGGATATTTATGCTGGCTGCTTCTGGCAAAAGAGAATAATAGAGGACCACTTCAGTACTCTTGGAAAACAAAAATGTTGCCTTAAAAAAATGGCAATTTGGCAGTGGTGTTTGCCTCTATGGCTACACTGCCCTACTGACGGCTCTCTAGAGCGGTCCTCCCCACACACTTGCTTAATGAATATATAATTATTTACATCAGAATGAGATTTGCTTTACTGTCTTCTGCTGAAATTATCTGTCAGGGAACTTCCCTAAAAAGTATTGCCTAGGAAGTGAGTCTCCATGGTGAACGTAGCCTTGTCTGGCTTTATAATCAGTTAATCAAACTTAATTTTCAAAATGACAGAGAACCCCTCCAGGACAGCCACTGTACTGCAGAGCACTCCTTAGGGATATGGGAAAATGGTGTTCAAGTCCCTGCTACACATCAGTCAGGCTGATTGCTTTGAAACGGTATCTCCCACTGTGGTGGGTTGACCCTGGTCGGACGCCAGGTGCCCACCGGAGCATGGAACGCTCGTGGGTCGGGGTAAGGACAGGGAGAGCGCCCACCAGTTACCGCACGGGCAGAACGGACTCCGCTTGGGGAAATTAGCGTAATGTATTACCAGCCAAATCAGAGTAGGGTAATGAGAAAATAAAAACAAATCTAAAACCACCTTCACCCTCACCCTCCCTTCTTCCCGGGCTCAGCTTCACTCCCGATGTCCCTCCCGCCTCCCCCGCACAGCGCAGGGGACAGGGATGGGGCTGCGGTCAGTCCCACACACGCGGCCTCTGCTGCCCTGTAGCCCCCCCCCGCTACCAAAACTTTGCCATGAAATCCAATGCACCCACGTTGCTGGGAGGTGCTTTGCCACGGCCGTTTGAGTACTCTTCTGTCTGCACAAGGAAAGTGTATGTAGGACGAGACGAATGGCTGACAGCCTTGTGCAGGAGAGAGCTCGCTGTCCAGAGTTGCTGCCTGTGTACACAGAGTAACCGTGGACTAATTGCTCAAGTGCCATGAAAGATCATGATCCTTTCTTTTTTATTTTCTGTCTTAAAGGATAAAGGATTCGTTCTACAGACCTCTAATTTGCATTGTGTACCAGCTAAACTTCCTAATACAGAGCTGGGTAGCAACTGAAAGTCACACGTTAGAATAGAGAGAAATCTTTGGAACTCCTTTCTTACAGGACTACCATCAAGAATAATAAAATACACACCTTTTTTTTTTTTTTTTCTTGTCCATTCCACTCACTTCTAAATAGGTTAAGGCAGCTAAATGAGACAGGTAACTACATCCATACCAAGCATCTTTTCTGAATGCTTTCTTTGCTACCAAACCAGGTTGTCAGAGATAAAAGTTGTGGACCTTCAAAGCTGCAATCACCTCAGAAGCACGTACAGAAAATTCATTCAACTTTGTTGTCTCTCATTGTGGTGTGCTGTTAATAAATTAAAAGAAACAAACACGGCTATTTTTCAAGTATGACTTTGGTTTTCAACTTCAGAAAGCATCCATAAAGAATTTCAAAAGGGGTATCAACATTACACTCCTAGACCAGAACTTAGCTATCGCTTCTTTTTAGGTCTGCCATAACTTAAAAGCAAACCATGAGGTACAAGTTGTAGTAGCCTATCAGAAAGATTTGAACCAGGTTTTTCCAAGTCACATCAGTTCTTCAGCCACATCGCAGTTAGTTAAAGCCTTGATTATTGCTTCAAGTGAGATGATTCCTTCAACAAGTTCAGTTCCTAAGCTTGTTGTAACGCACTGGACGTCTCCAGAGTCTCTTATTGAAAAAGCTATTTTCACTGATGTAAAATGGGTTTTGCTAATAGCAAACTTTGCAAAACTGCACTCAGCTGGGTTATGCTATATATAATTGAAACTATACTCTTCCTTTCAGTTTTCCTCATGTCAGCGAAGACATACCTCATCACTGTAATTAAGTCATTATAAATATACATCGATTATTCTGAAACTTGTGGTCTGATATAAAATCCCAGCATTACTGTGCTTGAAAATATTGCTTTGACATATTACTTACTATTACAGTATCGTACTCCAGCAAGATAGTAAACTATTCAGTATAGTACTCCCAAGGGAATGGGGGAGGGAAGAGTTATAAAACCAAAAACTTAGTACTGTATCCTTTACTATTGATTTTAGTAAAATGGTTTAGTGCTTTCTCTAAAGGGCTAAAATATTCACCTGCTTTGTTTTGGCTCTGAGAGTCAGACTTCTCATCTATCTAAACTACTGAGGTTAAATCTACAACATCATCTAAATAGAGTTTGCAATCCAGCACTTTTAAAAAAGTTTTCCTGTGGATTGACAGAAGCTGAGAGATATAAAATAGAAAGATGTGAACAGCTGGCAACAAAATTAATAGTGTGGGCAAATTTATAATGTGTATCATAGAACTGTATATACGGGATTTCTGTGTTTCATCTAAAGGTTTTGGCAGGCTCTTACTATCTTAACATAAACTGGGTGAGAGATACTTTTTTCTTCCTGATAACTAGTGAACAAATCAATTCTATCTTTTTTATTTCCTTAATCCAGCCTTACTGATTTTGCCATATTATTTTCAGTTTTCTTGGCATGAAGACAAGTTTCTTTACTTGAAAATTCATCTTGCATAAGAAGGCGGCCCAGAGCCTTAGTGCTGGACAACGCTGCAGAGACAAAGCTTAAGGATTAAGGCTGTTCTTGCTATGTCTGTTCTATCTATTCAGAGTCCTTGACTCGTTATGAAGTTGGTGATTTAGCTGTTATATTGTGCCATCTGTATTAGTATACAACTGCTCCATAACTTCATAATCTCACCTGTCAGTGACTCTCAGTTTTCTCTAACAACACAGTCCATTAAAAACCCTAGTATGTTCAGTTATATTCATTTGCTTTCAGTATGTATTGTGTAGAAAGGAAAACACAGTGTATTAATTATCGAAGACCCCACTGTACTGTGCAGTCACCATTACCTGTTACTAGGTGCTTGCCAGTAGTGCTTTTGTTCATCTGAACTTTAACAAGAGTTAACTTTGCTTGTCTTCAGATTTGTGAAGACTTCTGTTACCTACAAGTAAACTGTAGATGTTCCTCAGGAGGATGTGCTTGGTCACCTGCTGGGAAATCAGTAATGTGTGATTTTGAAAGAGGCTAGATCTCTTAGTGCTTTCTACTCAATGTCATTCTGACATCATCCAGAGGAGAAAGCTGGCTGGCTAGTTGCTTGGCTTCAGCTCTGTGAAATAACACTTGGCAAGGGGGCACAAAGAAGTGAATGCTGTACCTTTTAGACCTCTACTCACCACAAGAGTAGCTTGACTTTCCCTTCTGTTCTCTCTCCTCTGCCAGAACCAGTCACCTGGGGAATCACTTGGGGACATGAGTTCCTTCTACAATGCTGGCCATCAGAAAGGGTTGGCCATTTGATAAGCAGAGCCACATGTGTTAGGATCACCGGACGGATGTGATCTACTAAAGCAGAAATCTTAGCATGTTCATTCCTATGTAAATTTTAGAGAAGGATAGAAGTATAGGAAGGGACAGCTGTAGCTTTATCCAGCTCAGTCTTGGAAAATTCCAGGGATAGGAAGCCCACAACTGTTTGAGGCTGAGGTCTCCACAGCTTTTTGAGGGACTGTGTCACTCTCCTAGTAAAGAAGGTTTTCCTAATATCCAACCTGAATGTGATACTGTAAGGTTGGTCATGGAGAAAAACCCCTCTAAGACTTGATTTGAAGTTTTAGAAGGCAGTCATTCTTTATTACAGCGCTGGGGGCACAGAGGAATGTTTCCTCTGAGTGTGCTCACCAAGTTACTCAGGGGTACACATTATATACACTAGAGTACTTGCACATTCATAGGGTATTTGATATTCATTTTCATTCACATACAGGATTGGTTAGAAGTTTCTTGCTTCTGATGCAAACTACTATGCATCCTCAAATAGCACTACTGAAGATTTTTACTAACTACACATGCTCCTCAAGTGGGGGTTTGCTCTCTCTTAGGGGGGGACACGGGACACAGGGACGGGCTATTTGAGTCAGAGGTCGTGATCTCCCACTGCCACAATTACCTTTGTCCTATTTTCAACCAACTTTCTGTGAATTGCAACTTTATCAACTTGTCTCCTCTTGTGGCCAGAACTTCCTTCCTTGGAGGCTTCTTTCTGCATAAGTTAATGGTGTTCTTTTCACCATCCATTCTTTGTTTCCCATCCTTCCCAAGGCTGACTCCTTGATTAGAAGTCCCTTGTCACTTTTAATAACTTTAGAGAGACAGCCTGGCCTAAACTTTGTGCACAGATTTGCTTAACGTATAGCTAAACACTACATCAGAGTTTGGTAATTTGGGAGTTTAGACATCTTGTCTCTTATATGGCAAAAGTCCTTCAGCATAATCCTGAACAGATCAAAAGGTTAAGGCCTTCTGTGAGCCACCCAACCTCCCCTTAACAGATACTCTGATGTAAATGTATATACAGTGGTATCTATACAGTGGCATCAAATGTTCCAAGCCAAAACTTGTGGCCATCATCCATCATTTTACAGTTAGACTCAATGATCTTAAAGGTCTTTTCCAACCTAAACTATTCTATGAGTTTACCATCTGCTGCTACTAGGAAGTATTTGCCTTTATCATCTGCAGTTTCTATGAGTTAAATATTTGAGGCCAGTCCTTGCTCTCTGCCAACATTTTTTTCATGTTTGTTGGTGGTTTCACCAGCTTCTAGTCAAGCCTATATACAACTTCTATATCCATTTTGGTAATCTGGACTCAGCAAATTTGAATAACAGCATTAAAGGTAATTCATTGAACCATGTCTGGTTACAATGCTGAGTTTGGTTTGCAGCAAAAGAGCAGCACTGTGCTGGATTTTAAAAATGAGTATATCAATTTGCAAATCAGTAGAGGATGACTGATCATTTTATGCCTCTAAACATTTTTTCACTTGTAATATACAATTCTATGGTAAGGGTTAAAAAAAAAAGTTAAATTCATTGCTAACTAGGTAATTCCACAAAAGTACTATAATTATATGCTTTTAAAGCTCTGCATTATTGTGCCTAAATGCTAGGACAATGATTGCTTAAAATGTTCTTTATAAAGAAATAGGGTTATTTTCTGGCTTTAGCTGAGGGACAGACAAAGACACACTTAAACACCAAAAGATTTGAATCTAATGCAGCAAAACAGTTACGTGTGACCTTAATTCTAATGATGAATTTAATTCATAATATCAAAAGGATATTTAAATTTGGTCCTCTGATCCAGAGTACTACTTTCTTTTCTTTTTTTTTTTTTAGTACCTGATGTCTATTTAAAAGTGCTATTCTAGTGTTAACTTAGGATATCTGAGCTTTTAACTCACAGGTCTATTTAGCCTTCACTTAACATCTGCAGTAATTGTTTTATTAATATAATGCTAACTTAAAGTTGATCAATATTGAGCAATTCTACTATAAACAGCTGCTTTTTGAATTAGGATATAGCATCCTTAATGAGATCATTTACAGTTTTGGTAGTACTTTACAGAACTGAAGATGATGACATCTTTGTAGCTGACAACAAAAAGAGCAGGAACAAGAGTCATCAGAAAACTAAACAGCTAGCTTAAAAGAACTGGGATTGATAAGATTTTCAGAACGATATCAACGTTGTTCTTACATTAGTGTGAATATTGAGAGAAGTTAATTTAATACAGTAGAATTGCACCCATACAACTGAACACTACATCTTATCTCCAGACTTTCTGGAACTCTGCATCATCATTCAGACAAACCTGACTGTCTCTTTCATCCTTCAAAGGTAAATTAATTGAATATCATATAAATAACTTGGAGTTCTTACGGGAAGGAATAATAAACTTGTTTCTTTAGTATGGATAGGAAAACTTTTACTTCACTTTTTGTAGAAGTGCAGTAAAAGATTTGTAAAAATTTTGTAAAAATTATTTAATGTAAATAAACTGCTACTACCATCCCCATATATGACCAAGCAAGCTCCTGGGTAGTGTTTTGTGTGCTTCTGAGTGGTTGCAAACCACCCTAGTGATGACTTATATTTTAAGTGTGCTAAAGGCATGTAGTTTCTGAAACACTGAAATCCTTTAAGCTAAAGGGGGCTAGGTAAATCTAGTGTGCTTTAAAATACTTTCCCCTGTCGATGAATGCGCACATATTTTCAGACATGAAGCCGAGATTGCACTGGGAATTTTGCAATACTGGCAGGATATTGTCACCAGCATCACAGTGGATATTGAATAATACGCATACTAAAGAAGACAATTGAGACCAAAGGTGACCTGAAAGTGAAATTCCAAATCAGTTCATTGCAGCTCTTTCCAGGAACAGGAGAGATCCCATTATTTTGACCTGTACTGTCATTTGAAATACAAGCATACCCTTTAGTGAACCTTTCTAAAGCTGTTTATACTAAAGATTCACAGTCTGCTTTCCCTTGCAGCCCATTCAGGGAATATATGCTGCATGTGCAAGTCATTATGCTTTTTATTGAACTATATGCACTTCCATTTCTTTTTTTCTTTGCCTAAACTAATCATGTGTTGATAGGAGCTCCTATTGCAGTAGAAGAAACAGCCATGCTCTTTGTAAAGTTCAGTCATAGAAGGATGAAAAGGAAAGGAATGACTTAAAAGGTTTTGCTAAATATTTTCTAATAATTTCTATGCTTTATGAAAACTTTGCACTTCTTGAAAACCAAAGAAATGTCAATATATTCATGCCTGTCTTTGTGAAGAAAATTGTAAACTTCACTCGACAAATCTATTTTCTTTCTCTTCTTTCCCCATGAAAATAAAATACATTATCTGTTCACTTTAAACAAGATGTGTCTATTCTCTTAGAAAGATGCCTAAGGAAATCTTCAGTTACTAATCTAATTTTTCCCTTTTTTCCACGGCAGATAGGCACCTTCAAAAGTTATGAGAAAGTGCTTTAAACTCATATTTTAAAAAAGACATATTAAGCCATTGTGGTGATGTGTGCAGGTAGCTGCAATATTCTGCTTCCTGGAAACCCTTCAACATTGCTGCAAGACCTTGCAATACTGTATTTTTTAGTAGAAATAAATTAGTTGATCTGATCTGAAGATCGCGGTTTACCACAGGTTACACCGCAACTGTAATAGCTATCCTTCAGTTAACTTGTCACTCAGTGGAGGTGCTTTTTATATAGTATCTTAATGCTCAAACAATCTCCAAATACAAGAGCTGGATTCACATCATTCCTCTGCCTGAGACCTTGTAATCCTAGTTATCGATCTGTCCAAAGAATCTTAATTATTGCAAGGTATAGCACAGAGGGAAGCATCCTGCCTTTATTTTTGCTGAAGTTATTCCATTTTACTTAAAAGAATTCAAGATGTGTCATGCAAAGATTACCAGCTGTAGCTTGGCTGTATAACTAGTAAGAGTTATCTTGATACCTAGTCCTTGTTTGAATGATACCTTATCTATTCACATAAGGTCTATTTCATGTAAAAATACAAGAAGTTATTGAACTTTGGTCTCTCTCAAGTGAAAACTTCATCATGAGGCAGGAGTTACATCTGAAAGTGGCACTGTCTAATTGGTGCAGATTACACAGGCAGCATTCAGGCATCCTGGAATTCAGGATTACACCATAAGGTTATCTGTCCTCCCCTTGAAGTGTTAATTCATCTACATTATCTTTCTAGGTATCATTGAATCTCCTGTTAGGCTGTGATTTTTTATGAAGATAAAAAGAAAAAAAAAATCCTGACGTAATCCTATACTAACCCTTAAGAGGAATGGTGTGGGACTCGTCTTATCATGCTTCCTTAAAGTTCTTGGGAAACAGCCTAGCCATTTTTGTTGTTCGTGGTGGTTTTTTTTCATCACTGGAGCTGCCATTATTCTAGCTCACAGTACTAGATCTGTAGAGAGTCCCGTCGTTATGAATTGGGAGTAAAAATCTATAGTCATACACTGACAGTGCATATTTTTAGGTAGGAATAGATAAAACCAACCGGTTTGTATATAAACCTCTAAATTTATTTCACACAAAATAAGCTTTTACAGCTTTAACCACACAACTAACTTCTCTTTAATTTGATTTAAGGTTTTATATTTCATTTGATAGTCACTGAAATGTATTGTGTTGTGTCAAAGTGGTACTAAATTCTGAGCTGCCATCACCAACAGGGTGGTCTTAATTTATCCATCAGTAGTCTGAGAAGAGAGAAATACAATTAAATACATGGAGGAAGAATACTTTGCAGAGTTAAGGCGTCAAGAAGACAAAGGCAATTAGCTTTTTACTGTCACTGCTCAGTCAACAATTTGCAACCCAGAGGAGTGAGAAGTCAGTCATTGAATAGTGTGTCAACACATATATCTCATCTATTCTTGTGGCATTATCCTGCTGTTTTTACATTCTCAGAAGTGGACCTGCTACTGAAACTTATCATTATATGAAAATTAGGATGATTGAATAACAGTAGTTTGATTCCAGGGTTTTCTATGTAATTGGTTACTTTTTCTGTAAATCTTTATGCAACGCCAAATTGCCAGTGCTCAGTTTTCACTTGTAGCATGATTTTTTTAGAGTGCCTTTATTTTTTCTGGAAAAAATGGGTTCCTAACACTTATATCTTAGCTTTTTTAATTAAAGGGCTCTCTAAACCCAGTTAACATGGAGGCAGATCCGTTCCCACATATTGATGAGATAAATTATGGATTATTTTTCTAATTATTAATATAATCTAATATAAATAATTAGATTATTTAATCTAAAAATAGATTAATTATCTTATCATTAATAATAAAATATCTCAATTATTTAAAAAAATTAATTTTAATTCAATTTATAGATTTATTATAGGATTATTTTTTTATTACTAATAAAATTATATTTATTATAAGATTAATTCTCTTATTAATAATAATAATTGTATTATTTATATTATTAATGTAATTTAATATAAATAATTAATTATTTAATCTAAAAATTAAGAATACTTATTATTTTCTTTGTTTTTTAACTTTTATACAGGGTAGTAACAAAGTTAAAAGAGAATTGACTTCCCAGGTCTCTCTCTGAAGTCTGTAAGTGTTTATACTGCTTCCAGTGGGCCAAGGTTCCCTCCCCTAAAATTTACCTTGGAATAAGAATGAGAGGCCACTTTAAGAGCTAAACTGAAAGCTTCCTTACTGAGGCTAATTGTGGCACCTTTGTGATGTCCCCAGAAGCACTGTCAGAGAAAAAATATTTTGATCATTGAAGGAATTGGGCCTTCAGGCAGCAGTGACAGCTGTGACACTGTAGACACGGGTACAGAAGATAAGTGCAGTGAATTCAGGTGAGTGCTTTAACTTTAAAGCAAATGGGTGTAAAATTTCACCAAGTATGCTATTTTTGTAGAGTGCAGACCCAACAGAGTATTTTTCCTTTTATTAAAGCAGGTGGGCTATCTGCACAGACAGCACTGACAGTTGGAAACTACCAGATTTTAATCCCAGTTAACACTCAAATTCTGTCTGTGATCATCACAGGCTACTCACATTGCTTACTGTACTTATATTCTCATTTCCTAAAAGGGGCACATCAGAAGGTTGTTTAATGAAGAGAATTTTACATCTGAATCAGTTGCCTCTGGAGCAACATACAGAAGGAAGACATATTGAGAGATTATCATGTCGCACAGCAACAGTGCACGTTTTAAACTCATTAGTGGTCCAGGCAGTGCCTGGTGACCCCTGGCTCCCCACATTTCCCGAGACAGCACTGAACATCTCCCCTTCCCTGTGAACTCTGGTTTCTCTCTAACCCTGGAACCATCCAGTCAGTCTGTGAAGCAGGAGGGAGGCAGGGCAGAGGCAGCATGCTTGGAGAATGCAAGTGGATTTTCTTTGCTTGGAGAAGGCCAGTACCTGTTTTTCTTTTTGACAATATTGCTACTGCTGTGAGGGATTGGCATCCTCAGCCAGTCCTATCAGCACTGCAAGGTTCTTGGGCCTGAAAAGCTACCAAAATGGAGTGTTCAGCCTTGCCTGGCCTCACGCTACTGTTCTGTAATAAATGTTATAAATTGAACTTCAGCATACAGTCTTTGTGAATAAATGGTGCAGCTGATGCTATGATCTTTGTGTAGAAGGCCTTACAGTTTCTGTCTCACGAACGTCAGCTAACGCATAACCTGAGGTCAGCACCACTGACATCTTGCACATCTATTCCTATTTTGCCTGGTCTTTTCATCTGCTGACTGCTGTTCCCATTTGTGCTGGCCCATGCCTAGGAAAACATTTTCATTACTGAATAGGGGAGGCATGGGAATTCAGATGCCTTCTTCAGAGCATAACAAGATTGTAAGAGGAGTCATGAGACTGTTACCTCTGTTCATTGTTTGCATTAATTTAGACTTAGTAATGATGAAAATCCCTTTTCCCTGTTCAGTTACTGGATTCTTCGAGCTGTCAGCTTGTCCTGGTTGGAAACAGAATTTCAGGAAAACCCTCCTCGAAAGACTACAAGAAATGTTCCTAAGCCAACTTATTGTCATTAAACATTTATTAGGAAGATTCAGTTTAAAACACCATGAATTGGCCAACACTTCATTTAATTAACACTGATTCTGAAAGCATAATATAAATTTTAGTGCTTTTTTTAATCACTCTTTCTTTATATTCCAGTTGCACTGCTTCTAAAGCTTGTATGATTATAATCATCATGCTCAAAGTAAAAGGGATTTTTCCCATGCCTTCCATTCCTTAAATTGTTTTTAGATTTCCCAAGGGGCACATATTGTTTAAGATTATGATGATAAAGATTTTAAGACTATTATGTTTCTTTAGTTGGAAGCTGAAGTTAATGTTTTTGAAGGTTGCATTCCCAAGAGCCCTGGTAAAAACAGAAGCCATGATGCCCCTCCTTTACATCTAAGTCGACCAACTGCCAAAAACAAGGCAGAAAGGCTAGCCTATCTTTGTGAACCGCAAGTCAATTTTTCACTTAATATATCTGCTTTTGGTCGACTAGAAGATGTCTATAACAGAACATTAACAAACACTGTAATTTGCTGGGGTCAGCCAGGTCTGTAGCATTGTGACTCTGAGCCCTCTTAAATTATGCTATCAGCTTTCAAACCCTTATTAGGTTTAACCCATTTCGGCGCCACTGGCTTCTCGGAATCACCAATACACCTCTAATCAGAAAACCACAGAGAAGCCAATCTGCTGCTATCAGAAACCTCAGTACAATTTTGTGTATTAATATTTCAGAAAGCATGTAGGAACACATGCTCCCTGCTGAGCATTACAACCAGGCGAGCTACAGTAACAGCGGAGATTGATAGTCGGTAAACGGGGCTAGAGTAAGTTGCTGCTGTCTCTCTCTTGTCTGGCTGTGGATTTTGGTAACCAAAGAAGGGAAAATGAAATGGGTTATTTGGCTTGCGATTAATAAATTCCCATAACTGTCAAGTGAGACGACACACACAAGTTGCATCTCTTACAGGAACAGAAGGTCCCTAAAACGGTGTCTAAGGGATAAATTTTTGCACCGCCACCTTATGGGCTGCTCTCACAGACCTGTTGTTTTTCCTTTCTCTTCCCATCCCTGGTGAGAAGGCACAAGGTGCTTCTGAAGCGCTTCTTGAACGTGAACAGCAGCGCAGCCGCAGCATGGGTCTGGCTGATACTGGGCTGAACAGGCAGGCCACTGGCAAGGGGAAAAGCACCCCAAACCCAAAAACGGTTTTCCAGTGGTGGTAAACTAGACGCCTGGCTTTCCTTCCGTTTGCAAGTTCATGGTGAAACGCAAGGGGAACGTACTTGACCCCTGTCTGCGGTGTTCTGTATCGGCCCAGCCGCAGATGAGCACGGCCGGTACTGCGGGCGGGGGGCCGGGCGGGGCGAGGCCGCGGCCTCCTCCCGGGGCACTGAGGAGTGGCGAGGGGCATGGGCATGGCCGCGGCCCCTTGAGTATGGCGAAGGGCGGCAGCGTCAAAGCCTGAGGTCGCTGCTGCAGCAACGGCGCCTGCCTTTTCGCTCAGATGGTAACGGGCTTCGGGTCCTTCTCCTTTTCTCAGCTGGGCTGCGGCAAGGCGTGGCGGGTACCTGCCCGGCCGCCCGCGGCAGCCCCTGCCCGCCCCGTTTCCGCGGGGGTGGGGGGGCCGTGGCGCCGCGCCGGGCCCGCTCAGCCTCACGGCCCTGCCGGGGGGGACGCGGAGGGCGCCGTGCCTGGCCGTGCGAGTCGGAGCCGCCTCCTGACGGCAGGGTCTGCCCTTCCGTGTGCCGCCGGCGGTGGCGGGAGCTGGTGCTGGTTTGGTAAATTACTGTATTTTTTTTTCTTCGCTTTGGAGCCGGTTTGTGTCGTTCGAGGCAACTCCTGTGCGGGCGGGTGTCGCGGCGGCAGCTCTGCCCGCCGTTTGAGGAGCAATGGCGGTATTAAATCTAGTATTGCTACACTTCGGGCTCTGTTAAAGTACAGTGAAAGCTACTGAGGGTGTTGATTGTCCTGGGAGGGCTTAAGGCTTACCTATATAAAAAGAAAATAATCACCGTACAATACTTTTAAAACCAGTGTTTCACTGACTGCTGTGGTAGCAGGTGAGGTATTTTTCCTTCGGAGAAGGTGGCTGAAGGAAAGTGTCAGCTTATATTTGGCCCAGCTTTCACTTGCTTGAAAAAAACACCTCTGTGAAAAGCTTCCAAAGTAAGTAATTTTGCATACTACAAAAATATTCTTTCATTTGAAAAGAAATACATATGTACACACATAATTTGGAGGACCTAAATAATGCATTAGTGTTCAGTGTCATCTTGACCACTTTCGCACTAGAATGTAGAAATTAACAGTAACAGGAGTTGCTGTTAGGAAGTCGTCTTAAAGAGCCCTTCAGGACTGTCTCTTCAGGCTTTAATTTATTTGTTTGAGGTTTTTTTCCCGCTTCCTACAGGCTAGTGCACAGGACATGCTTTTGTGCTTTGGGACATTTGTAAATAAACAAGAAGAAAATAATAAGACTTTCAGGCAGAAACATACCTGTTGTACTTCATAGGTTATGGAGATGTACAGACCAAAAAAAAAAATTTGCAAAGCTACTGTTTACATTATAGTCTAAAAACTTAGCAGTTATGCTAAGAGTTGTCTTGACTCCTGGGAATCCAAATTTGAGATGGTGCCAAAACTGATCAAGATGTTAAAGCTAACAGCGTTCTACTTTTTTTTCCCCCATTCTTTCCTTATATTGATGTTAATGAGATTTAAAGGGGTTGTCCTGGGCAGATCAGAAATGCATGCGTTATTGTAAGAGCGAAACTTGATGGTGCTTTGTACTTCATAATCTGAAAATGTCTGCTGGAGCAGGTGGTGCTCTACAGTATCAAAACCTGGAATTATTTTTTTTTAGTACTCTTCTACATCTGTTTTTCAGACAGACTCTTCTCACCAGCAAAAACTTCCTCAGCTTTTGTATCTGGTTTTACTACTGTCTTTGTACCAAGATGGTGTGGTACGTGCACTCTTTCACTCCAATCTTTTCTGCTTTTTATGACACACTGATATTAGCAAGAGAGACAGATTTACCCAGACCTAGTAAGACAGCTGGGAAGTTGAACTGTTCATGCAGGATTTGAGAGATCTCTAGTTCTGGGACATACCTCTTAGGAGAGTTCCTGGACATGTTTTAAGCTGTTACATAAGAGGTAGTATTTGCACTTCTCTGCTCTTAAAAACAAGTTGACTAAATCTATTGAGTAATCTCGGCAGACAAAAAAGATCCTTCACATCCACACTACGTTGATTCATTTTGATCGCTCCGTAATCTTCCTGGGGATTTTTGGACCCCTTTTTGCCTTCTGACCAGTATTTTCATCTGGAAAGATATTTCATTTCGCTTCTTAGAGATAAGCACTGTCTTTGACCTTACCCAGTCATTTAATAGCTCATGTATATTCTGTATGCTTTCAAAGCACTTCCAACAACTCTTGAGTTTGTGTCAGCCAATTCTTTGCATATCCCAGAATGACATCCAAGATCAGACTATTTGAAAGCATATTCTTGCTGCCTGATTTTCTTTGGAGTTTTCAGAGTGATTGACAGTTTTAATGACCCTGGAAAATCCCTAATACCTAAGCAGGTCATTAAGAAAGACATATAGGGACACCGAACAGCAGGAACCAATGTGGAGGCAGCCTAAGGAGACCAAGAGCATCATGGGCTAGAATATAAAGAGAATAAGTGGTATCATATGCCCTTCTCCCCTGTGTGGGCACAGGTGAAATGATTGCTATTGACTGAGCAAAACTAGTTTTATCCACTGCTCAAAGACTGAAGGATGCAAAGAGTAAATCATTGCACATGTAGTATACTTACAGAAAGTTTTGTTATGTACTGCCCGTGATTCAGTTTTTATATCATAACTCTTCTTAATCTGTGAAAAGGATGTTATAATAATTAAACTTTCTGCAAAGAATTTTGAAGATGAGTGCTCAAGGTTTAATATTTATTATCTATTTATTGATCCATTCAGCACTTAGTTTGGTAGTGGCTAAAAGAGGAAGCTTTTAGGCACTAGTTTACAATGTCAAAATGCAAAAGTAATGCAGAATTTCTCATAAAGAGTGCTATCACCAGGAAGAAAAAAAGCAACTGTGTCTATCAGTAGCTAACTTGACATTCTTACCATTTCGTCAGTGACAAGAAAAAAACAAACCAACATATAAACACAGAAAAGGAGCTTACCCAAACAGATCTGATTTCGGGGTAACGACCTGTCTCTAGTGGTGCATTTTTTTGTCCGAGAGAAAAAGCCTTGATAAAACATTTTTTAGAAACATTTGCTAAACAAAGAAGCCAATTAACTCCTGAGAATGAGAAAGCTGAATAAACAGAACCTACTTTAATATTTAGGAATTTAGAATTGTTTTTCTTATTGCTAATAACACAGTTAAAACAGAGTTGTATCTACTGGTGCCATCCTTCTGATGAGTTGGAAAAGTAAGATTCTGTAAAGGAGAAGAGAAAGTTAATCTTTAATTCCACAATTATTCCACAGCATTATGAAGATAGTCATCTTAATACCAGTCTGACAAGAGAAAGACATAAAACCGTCTTACAGTGTTTGTGATTTTTTTTGTTCTCTAGAATGATGCTGGGGCAGGGGTAGTGGACTATAGCTTCTCACTGAACAAAGCTGAACCACCTTCTAATCTCTAATGCATAGATTCTCATGACAAGATTATGGAAATCCCCAGCTCATCCAGTTGTCTAAGGCTGGATCACAGAAATTCTCAAGCACACGAGGAACGTTACTGGCTATGATTATAATCATGGAACTCATTTCTTATGTGAGTAATCCTAATACAAGCAAGTAAACAATTTTTTTTTTTAATATTTTTCTTTTACCCACTTAGGCACCCTGATTCCATTTTAGGTAGTGGGACTGATGTCATGAATATGGATTAAAAGATCAAAGAAATGATGAAATGTATGAAGTCTCTCACCTGTTTTCTGGACAAGGCCCTACATGTCAGATTAATATCTTTGGAGAAATCTGTGTCTATTTCTAATCTAATCAGTGTAACTAAAATGATCTTATAGTGTAGACTGCTGGGGGGCTGTCCAGGAAGAGTCTTCAGCACACTTCACCCTCCCAGCCCCCACCCTTTTGTGCAATTTAAAAGGCTTTGAAGTAGCAAATATAGTTAAGGCATAAAACATTTAAATATAAGGAAGATCAGTATACATACGCACACTTGTTTACAGAAGTGTTGAGGAAATATGTTCTCCAGATTGGGGGGAGAGGGGTACAGATGTTGCTGGTGCTTGTAGTAATTTCATATTTTTGTACTCAAAAATTATCCTGATTTGATAGCAAGCTAGAAATCAAACCACTTCCTAAAATAGTCTTGAGGCAGAAAACTTCATGCCATGTAGTAAAATATATTTTTCTCAATTAAGAAAAGCATTTGCATTGCTTTTTTCCTAGCCAAAGAAGTTAGGCTAAGAGAAACACAGTTTTATTGTGCTTCCATGAGGATTCAGACAAAACCTTGCTTTGCTGAATTAAAAACCTAGGCAAACTTGCCTTTTCTTACAGCAAGAGGTAAAGGCCTTTTTCCAGATCTTGTTGAATCCTGAGAGGTCAGCATATCTAGATGATGCAATCTGCATGGGGGGCCTTATGTTTTTCCTTTGTCTGTGGTCTCCTCCAGGAACCCTGGTTCACTTCTAATAGGGTTCTTTTGACGAGCTGCTTGGCTTCATCTTCGTAGAACCAGAGGCAGTAATATGTTGTCTCTTCCATCAGAGTTTCTAAGCCATAGTATTTAATGCACATTTCAATTTTTTTTTTTTTTCCTTGCCCTCCACTTCCTGCGGTTTTATTTTGACTCCATTTGCTTCCCCAAATATCCTGGGAACTGTACTGTGTAAAGAATGATGGAAATTTCTTTCCCTACTGATTAGATATCTCTGCTGTCTCACTACCTTGCTTCCAGCAATGCAAAACTGATGAAAATCAATGAAGGTCTTGCACAGATTTACATAACATTGTTTTTCTGTCACCTTTCTGGAAGCCACATCTTACTTTTACAATTTTATAATAATATATAGGAAGTTCAGAATGAGTCTGTATTTGACTGGAAGAATGCAGAGAAACTGGTGTCGGTGAACTAATGTTTTGCTGTGGCTTTGTGTAATGCATTTATTACTTAAAACATAAAAGCTCATGTGGTGGTTGCATACTTCCTTCTGAGTTATTAGCATCTCATGAACTTTTTACAAGCTGAATTGTAGTTTGGGGGGGCGGGGGGGGAAGATATCCTGAAACTGAAAGCACTCCATGTGTGGACAGTACAGGTACACAGGTACAATGGTAATAAAATACGTGCTTTCTCACTGCTCATCACTTGTCCAGTCTTTCTGCCAAATGTCTGCATAAATAAACATTTCCTGCAAAATTGCTTTAATTTCATCAGTATGACTGCAAGCTTTTGGGCCTCTTAACTGACTTTTCTGCACCTCCTTCAAGCATCTCTAATCTCAAGGCTGTAAAGTTAACCCTTGTTTACAAAAGTGCCTTGCCAACTGTTCTCAAATCGTTCCTGATAACCTGTTTAGTGAAGTAAACATCCTGATAGAAGTGCATTTGTTAAGAAACTTCAAAAACCCTTGATTGTTGTTAACTATACTTCAGAATTACTCGTTTGGATATTAAAATTATGGTGGTGTCTAGCTATTTGGACAGAAGGTGGGAGATTAAAGGATTAGTTAGCTGTAAACCTGCCTTTCTAGATTTATTAGAATTAAAAGAGCTGAAAAATAGTCAGCTAGTAGCCTAGAGTTTTCGATTCTTAGAAAGTTTTAATAGCTAATAACCTGATAACCTGCATTGCTGGAGTCTTATTATTGGTGTCAACAGGTTCATCAGCAGTCTCTGTATATTTGGGAGACATTGGAAATACAAAATGGAAGCATCTATACATACATATCAGTTAGTACATATGCCCAGTTTAATGTGTGTTAGAAAAGTAATGCATATGGAAACAGACCATCGGCTGCTTTTCATGAAGGCTAAAAACATTTGTGGGTTGTACTGGTTCTTTCATTAAACCCATTTCTGAAGAAGGGATGTTTGTTTTCTTTCTTTAAAAGAAAGCAATTGGTTTATGTAATGCATTCAGGAATGCACCTAGGCATGATGTGATTTGTTTCTGTTTATGTGAAGAGGTTTAGTTACTCTTCAACAATTGGCTTTTACATGGTCTAGAAGTCGGGAGTATTCCGTACAGATACCTAATTTGTGTTAAGTTCTGTAAAACCAAGGTTTTTTTGTATGACTGATAAGTAAAAGGAATTTCAGGTAACAGAGAAGCATTCTTTTTTTTTTTTTCAGAATTTTCAAGAAGCTGTCAAAAATTATTTTGGTTTTTAGAGGATTAAAGTTGAGAAAAGTTTCTAAGCCACCTTTTTACACACTTGTTTTATGTAATACAGTGCCTAAAGCACATACCTGGCTGTTTTTTTGGTCCTGCACTTTACTTCTAAACCATAGTCGTTTTAAGTTTGGGGTTTTTTAAAATATGTCAATACTTAGAGGCAGATTGGGCCTTTGGAAAGGTGTTACATTTAAATAGGTAGGTAGCTATTTGCAGTCTGTTCCTGTTGTTACAACCTAACCCTAGGAGGATGCCAAAATTTAAAGACCATTCTCCTATATTTTTTCCCCCAAATAATGACACTGAAAAGCCTTCTAACATTATAGAGATTAAGATTCTTGCTTTTTAATTTTACTGTATGAAATAGTTCTTTTATGATGTAATACAATATTTAGTATTTTGTGACAATTAATTTGCACTTACACTGCATATGACACAACACTACTGCGTCTGGTAGGATGCTTTTGCATCATTGATTAGATGACCAGATTTTTTTCTGATTGCCAAATGTTTTCAATTGGATATGCTGCTTAAGAGAATTTGAACCATCACCCCCCCTGCCAAATCAACAAACCAAAGTATTTCTAGATGTCTTTTGTTAGTGTAGATTCTCTTAGTTGCTTAAATAACACAAGCAGCTGTTAATTATTATTTTTAAACTGATTTTTCCTATTCAAATATTCTTACTCCAGAACAAGAGCTTTATGTCTTGTTGAGGCTTCGTGCACATTGTTGACTTCCATTCTCATCAGAGGAAACCGAGTTGCATGCAGTACTCCAACAAAATTGTTCGGTATTATTCAGTATTACCTTAAAAGATAATATAACGAAATTTAGTATCCAGCTAAAGTCTGAATAACTGCTAATGGTATCCTGTCAGAGTGAATCAGAAACTCAATACTGGACAGAGCAGTAAGTGTTACTCATTTTAAACATTGCCAGCTGAAATGACAGAACAAATGGGAAGGTACAGCACTGTGAGTTATCTGTGTAATTGGCACCACCTAAAGCTGACCTTTAGGTTTCCAAAGCATAATGTATATATTGGGTACACAGCAAGAAGAGAAATAATGAAATTGACAGGCTGGACTCATCATTGAAAAAAATATATAATCCATTTTACACTGACACATAATTCTTTGAGATTCTGGAAGCCATCCAAAATCCATTTTAGTATTTTCAGACAAATGGCTGACACTTTAATGATCAGCTATTTAAGGTCAACAGTTTAAAACAGAGTGGTCTACTTGTTCCAAATGAAATTAATGTTTGAAAAGGAGATTAGTGTAGAGCTATATGTGCAGCATCTGAAAACATAAATTGATCTCCTAGAAGGAACATGTCTGCCTACATATCTGTTTACATGCACATCTCGTGATGTTAATAGTAATGTACACAGTGGTATGCGCATTATCTTTTTAAAGTTTTACTTTATGAAAGGCAAGCTGGTTATAAAATGTTCTGTCTGCTGTGACATATTGAAAGACACATGGTGTGTATACCCAAATCACATATCAGGTCTTGCTTTTCTAATTAATAAACATTGTGGCAAAATTTTGCTCTAGGCATGTTTTGACTTTTACTGCATATGTTTTTAAAAGTATGTTCCAAATGCTGGTCTGTCGTGTTGCATCATTCTTTATTTCATAACTTAGTAATTACAACAGATTTTTGTAGGTGTACTGCCTACTGAAAACCAGCATCTTTGTCAACAGAATTAGTTTAAATGCAGAGCAGGCATGAGCTGTGTTTAATATCATTCTCAGCATTACACATAACTGAACCAATGCTTTATTATGCTCTAGTGGTGTTATACAAAATAATACCTACATCAGGATGAGGTATAGTTCGCAGCATTGCACAGTGCTTTTAACATGAATAAAGATAAAGCTTAAGAGAATTAATTGCAACATTGGATGTAGAGCACTTTGGATTATCTTTCTTGATCATTTGATTGAAAAAACATTTCCTACACATGCTTTCTCAATACAAGATCAGAATAATTACAGCTCAGTAAATGCCTCAAAAAATCCTCTTGTTTACACTGAGTAAAACAATATGCTGAATTGCCCTTGCCTGTGCTTATAGTTTCTTCCTGCTTGCCCCAGCTGTTTTAGTGAAGAGTTTAATATGAAAAATTTGTTCAGAAAAAGCTGCTTCTCTGAGACTTTTTGGTAATTGTTTTTTGAAGTTATCAGTCTTGAAAGATTGTAATTGCTCAAGAAATAACATTATAAAAAATTGCTTGATTGCTTGGGCCAGTCATACTATAGATCACATAGTGAATGTCCAGTCCTGATTAAAGACATAATTAGAGATAGACACTAGGTTAGATGATTTGATAAATATTATTCAAGTATGCTAGCCAGAACTGCCGCCACACATCGGGAGAACACTAAATGGGGAAAAGGTGAACAGTTCCTTAATCTGCTTTCTCAGAGATGGTGCCAGATTTTCACTCCGAGCCTGGAGAAAAGTTGCATCGTGGGCCTGCCCTTGGTGTCCCCCTCTCATGGTCGCTCAGCTTGAAGTGATGGTGCTTTGAGCAGAGGGCTGAGCCAGGGGACATCCAGAAGTCCTTTCCAAACTAGATTATTCTCTGATTTTGTAGTTACCAGCTCCCACCCTCATAAACCAAAATCTTATCATTGATTTTGCTTCATTCTTCAGAATCTGCCTTTTTTTCTCACTTGCTGTTCCATTAACCCAACTTGCAAATTAATACTCCAGCGCCGCTGTTCTGCTGGTGGGACTCACAGAGGCAGTTGAGGTGGGTTAGGCTTTGTGGAAACTTGCTTGAACCACAGCAGTTACCAGCCTGTTGTTTTAAGTTGTGAAACAGCACATTATTTGTCTGAGTGTTTGATGTACTTAATTTTCGTCCTGTTGCAGCACCTGGGAGGAGTAATCATATCCTTTTAGCTGACAGCATTTAATTTAATTGCCCCATCAGGATCCTAATCGCACCCTGTAGCTGATGGTGTGTCAGCACCCTCACTCCTGCCTGTGCTGGGAACTGGGTGCGGGGATCTGGCAATCAGAAGCTCCTGCAAATGCATAGTGGTCTTGTATAGTACCTTCTGGTGGTAACTGACCTATCTGGAATTAAGGTAAGCTTTGCAAATGTATCCTTCCCAAAAGCTCAAAATAGCTCACATGCATCAAAATGCAAATGAAATGCTGCAGTAGATGGACTTATTCTTGAAGACCTTGACCAGATTAGGAGGTTACTGCTTTCAAATGGTTCTGTACTGATGCAGGGAACCTGTTTAGTTTATTAATTGCTCAGCTGGTATGAGGTAGTAAGCAGTTGTGTGTGGAAGCGTGAGTGGAAATGACCTGCAGCACAAGGCAGGAGGTACAGCACTCCCTGATAGCACCTACCTGTGACTGCCAGCAGGATGACTGCCTGCATCTTCAAGGTTCTTTAAACAAGGGATGTCTGTAGTAGGGTAAAGAGTGCTAACAAAAGCTTAACTATTCCTGTTTGAAACAAAAAACTTCTGCAACTTTCTGTGCCTTGAAGAAGCAAAGAAATGGACAGGAGAATCTTATTTCTTTTGTGATATAGAATGGATGAGTCAGCAGGTAAAAAAAAAATGAAAAAAAATGTGCAAACACCAGGGTTTGATTGAGAGGTTTTACTATCTTAATTCTTCTTAGAATATTATTAATTCAATAAAAACCCTATAGGTAGATACACAAAGGCGATGATAGCTATAAAAAAATCTTTCTTTAGCATTTTACAGTCTTATCTTTGATGTTAAATATGTTTTTTCTTTTTAGCATGACGATGTTAGCTGGGAGCAAAAGATCCATCTCCATGAAGTAGATAAGCAGGTACTTCTTTATTGTAGTGCTGGGTGCTCGGTCGAATCTCCACAAATCAAGCATGCCTGTGCTGATTTCACCGTTACATTTATACACAAAAATTACAAGGTATTACACTCCCAGTTACAATGGCTGGTTATTAATTTGCATTTAATTATAATATCTGCTGTGTCATCCTTTTTGATTGCTAAGCTTGCGCAAGGAAGGGTCTTCATCTGGGCAAGGGTCTTCTTGACCTGTGGTGTGTTCTTTAGTATTATAATGAAGGTAGTTCACTTCAGGACACCTTAAAAGTAAGTTTTGTTGCCAAGTTAGGTGACTAGATGCATGTCTTGCCAAGTTGTCCAATAATCTATCCCATAACCAATAGAACCCAGGTGCTCTGGTTATGGTCTAGAGAATAAGGACTTCAAGTAACACAGACTCAAATAATAAGTAGCGCAACAACCCATACATCACTTGTTAATAAGTGTTAACATAATGCTAATGTAGAGGCTGGCTTCTTAAAATCAAGATGTTCCTATAGTTAACTGTTTCACAAATAAACTCAAAATGTAGAAAGATTCAGTAAAACTTTTAAGACAATCTGCAACAATGATATGCAGTCTGTTTAACCTCTCAATACAAAAAGGACTAAGAACTCGTGGAAAGGAAGTTATTCACTATATTTCCCATAACCACGTATCTTCTTCAGTTATTTACACCTATTCACAGTGGATGCAAAACAGTGTTAGATTATAATTATCTCCTTGTGTGAAACAGTGCTAGCGTTTTATCATTTACACTTTGCCAGGGTGTAAATTACACGGTCAGTCCCAGAACATTCTCTCAGGAGCAGATTACATGAAGAAAACTTGAGAATGAGGTCATCAAAGTAGTAGACTCTTAATTCCTAATTTGAGTGTCAGTGTTCTACTTTTGTTGAAAATAGTGTTTGTGGTTTTTTTCCACTGTCAGTGGGGAAAAATTGAAAATGAGGGGCTTATTTGTGCTGCCTGAAGGGGTTTATAAAGAAAGGAAAAAAGAAGTTATTTGCTGGATTTGCATCAGGTACAAGTAGTTTGCTCTGCAGTTATATCCCAGTCATGCTTTATAATTGATATTGCTTCACTTTCTGCATATGGAGCTACCTCAGTGCTCCACTGCCAACACTATTGTAAGCTATAGTGAGATTCTATACGTCATAGGAGCGAATGTGTTAGTCTCACTGAATACATCAAGCAGCTCAGGGGCTGCAAAGCAAGTTGATGCTTAATTACTTAATTATCACCTTTTTTTTGTTCACCCGGACCCTGTTATAGTTCCACATTGTAAAGGACTGCTTAGGGACAGACTGTACTAAGAAAAGTGCAGATGCTGCCTTATGTCAGTGCTGTAATTCCTGTTTTCTCACCTTACATTGTAAGAAATAATAATCTTTATTACTGGAAATGCTTTTGGTCTTTGTTTTCATATCACATCTTTGATTTAAACAACTCTTCATTTGAAAAAAGGGGCTTGGACAGTCAACAGGTGTTGATAAAGGTATGTGAAGAATTCTGCAGTGTGTTCAGTGGTGGTGCTTGGTCATGGGTAAACTTGGTTGCTGTTGGAAGCTCTCTGAATACACAAAAAGGACTTCAGTATCACAGAGTTAAGTGACATGTCCATGAAGAATATGAGCAGTTCTGCTTTTGGGAATAATGTTGAGGATAAAGCTATTTTAGACTTCTGATGAACTAGTTGCAATTGAACAACTTGATCAAGGTTAGTAATTAGGATGAAAGTGATTGTGAAATCAAAGACACCATATCTAGAGAAAGAAAATCTGTAGAACAGTAAAAATTTGGATTAAATAAATTCTATGAAGTTAGTATTACTAGCTATAGTTAGTATGTATTAGTTGGTATATGAAGAATTCCCTGAGGAAGACATCCCACTGGGAGTAGAAGAACACAGGGTAGACAAATGGCAGTTTTGAAAAGGAAACATCCTAAAGGCACAGCAATGGTCTGTTCAGTGTTGAAAAGGAGAGCAAGATACCAAATGTATTTACTAAGGCCTTTCAGTCACCTGAAAATCAAAATAGAATTGTACCAGAAAATGGAAGAAGAGATGGTTAGAAATGTATATAAAATAATAATGTAAGAATGTTTGGACAGTTAATGAGTATTAAGGATTCTAGAAATACTCTGAAATCACATTTGGAAACAGGGAAAGCTAAAGGAAAGTATGGTTCCAGTGCCTAGCCAAGGGAGTAAAGAAATAATGAGTGAAATAAATGAGGCTGAAATGTTTAATGTCTTTGCTTTCTAGTCTTTAAATTATTGGTGATGTGGTCACCAGCATGATCACAAAGTTCTATTAACTATTAGGGCAATGAAGATAATACGTCTAGAATATTTAAACAAACTGCACATCTAAATCAGGGTAAAGTGATGAATTTTATAGTAGGTTAGTTGTGGAGTTGTCTGAAAAACTCCCTAATTCTTATTACTTGGAAATGATCATATGGTCCATAGAACTCTACATGAATGGAAGTCATCTGGCACACTTGGGGAGGCAGAAGAAGGAAGGTCTAAAATTCTGAACTACTCAGGCTAATGTCAATAACAAGGAAAACTTTGAAATAACATTAAGCAGTTTAAAAGCCTTCAAAGGTAGAAAAGAAACAGACCGAGCTGTTCTGTCAAAAACATTATGTCACAAGCATTCTAATTTCTGTCTTGACAGAATATTATTTTTAATGGGCCTCTTAGGGAGAAAAAGTTATGAATTATGGCAGTTAGACTATAACATTCTTACAAACAAGGAGGCAAAATAGTAGCTGCATTAAAGTTAAGTGCACAATGGTGTATTCGTAGATTAGCTCCTACAGTATAAATAGGCAAACATAAGTGGAGCATATGAAGTATTATTTTTTACTTCTGTTAGTGATTTGATGACAGAATGAGGAAAATATTCTAGTAAGAACTGAGCCCCAATACTTCTGTGATTCTTGTTAGTGTCAGAAAACCTGGGGACTCCAAATGTATAAATAACACTTGTACAAGGGAGAGAACTCTGCTCTGGTTCCCTGCCAAGGGAGTGCTACACCCCACCTCAATACTGTTTCAGCAAAAAAGGAAAGGTGGTAAACCCCAGTCATTTAGATGTTAACAAAGCAGGTATCCATCCCTGGGAGCCATAGGCTCCTGAAGTAGCTTGCTAACTGCCACAGTTGGGGGAAGGAATGAAGCAGAAGATAACATGACAATAGGGTGAGAGGGTTCTCAGTGAAGCCTGCGAGTGGCACACCCAGCTTAGCTCAGAAGTGGGGAGTTAAAAACAATAACAGATTCTTAGCTTTTAGTCAAAGGGAAAGTTCTTTTAGTGAAGATAACTTCCTAGCTAGGCCTCTCAATCTTAAAGATTAATTTTTTTACCACCGCATTAGTTAAAGCAAAATTTGAAACTTTCTATGAGAGAAAATAGCGTTTACCCTTGGGGATCTTGCCAACATAGAATACCATTTCTATCCACAACTGGAGAATTCTCTTCTAATATAAGAATATGTAGGTTTTCTGTAGTGCTTTTCCAAAATGACATAAAACTGTTCCTTCATGTTTCCTTATCTGTAGTGTAGGACAGTAGAGAAATCTGCTTTATTAAATGTAATTTATTTTTCTCAAATGGGGAGTATTCCAAAATGCAAAGAACATAGGATTACATGCCAGTAAAAACTGAGAAACTTACTCAAACTTTTTTCCCCTTCTTCCATTCTAGTTTGAATTTGTTTATTTCTGATCCATTTTTAAATTTCAGTAGGTAGAAACTCCGAGTCCCTGACTTGAGGCCTGAGATTTGTAGTGAATCCATCCATTTTTGCTTTCACTGCACTGTTATCTTGGAATACATAGGGTAGCTTAGGTCACACCTCAACAGCCCAGCACGTATTTTAAATGATCTTCCTATTATAAGCTCTTGCAGCCTTAGCGTCCTGTTGAAGCAAGAAGGATCCTCTTTCCTAAATTACTCGTCTGGAGCTCTAAAATGCAGAGGTTTGCAGAAGTTACCACTTAATACTAGGTAAGTCGAGTATCTTAGTCAATGTGAGACATTGCATCGAATGATAGAGAACATGTTTTTTATTTAACCGTAAAAATGAAAGCCTGTTTTCTTAGATACCTGTACTGCAGTAGTTCCGGCTCTTCCTTTGTTCCCTTTGAAGTTTATAATTCTGTAATGCTTCCAGTTGCCCAACCATCCCTTTTCAGCCAGTAGTCTCAGCTTGTATTTGTGTCCCTTAATGAAGAGTACATCCTTTGCCTGGTTAGCAAATCTATGTGTTCATGTTGGCCACTCAGAAGATGACCAAGTATTGATGTCACACTTGCCTTTTCATCTTGGAAACATTTAACATGGGCATTTTCCTTATATCAGTTTTTCAATCTCCTGCTGATCTTTCACAGAGCTTGTAAAAACTGTCTTTTTGACGTTTCTATCCTTCTCCCAAACTGGTTTAAAGTTGGCCAATAAATGATAGCTTACTAAGGAAAATAAGTACAGAATACAGTTCCAAAAAAGTTCTGGGAAACTGGCTTTAAAACCATAGCAAGCAGCAGTCCTGCAGCTCTATTTTAAAAGTGGTGGCAGAAGGTCCGGAGGAGAAGTAGCACCATTCCAGTTTTCCGGTTGGAAGTTGATAGATGAAAAACTTTTGCAACTCTACAGCTAAAAGTCTTAAGTCAAAGCTGAGACCTGAAACCATGCGAAGATGTGTGATTGATAAAAAGAGTGTACAGAAAAGTGCAGCCGAGAAAAACCTCTTTTTTCTGGTAGTAGATTGGTTGTGCTTGAGAAGCAGATGATTCAGTTCTTCGAAACAAAGATGTCATTTGTGAGAGCTTAAAAGAAAAAATATTTGATTGGTTCTTTAAATCATGAAGGCTAAAGCAGTGTATTCAGAACCAAAGAAGGATGTCTTACCTGCCTCCCCTTTCTGTGGGGCTTGTCCCAGTCATAACCAAGTGAACCAACAGAAGAGGCAAGAAGTTCAAGTATAAAACCATGCATATCCCATTATATCATAGAATAGAATCCCTTCAAATACTACAAAGATTCAAAGTTGTGATAAAAGCAGAAAGGAAGGAAATGAGAGAGAAAAGGGAACTTCTGACATTTTAAAGAGGTTGAGAGGGTACTCAAAAGTGACATGGAGCTGGGGAGGTCCTAACAGTGCAGTTAAAATGGAGAGGTAGTAAAGAGATGAGCAGGAGAAAGGCACCTGTGCGTTGAGTAGGCAAAACATGAGAAAATATTCTTCCCTTCCTCAAAAATAGCATTTGTTTATCCATGTCTGGTTTAACTAATATGTACAATACAAATGACTAGCTAAAATTACTGTTTATTGCCCTGTCATTCTATAGCTTTTTGGCCTATTTGGCCTAAATATCTCATGCATATGCCATAAAAATAAAAGTATTTGCTTAATATTTCTTCAGCAAACCCTCAGAGTATTATTAAAATTTTAATTTGTTTTGTCAAGCTGTGTGTTTTTTGTTTTTTGTTTTTTGTTTTTTTTTTTTTTACTGAGGTGTTAAGGATTAAGTTTAGGTAACTACTGGAAAATAGTGATAAATGGCATGCTATATTTTTAATTTTTATCTGCTTAGATTTTATATATATTGGCTAACTTGTTATTTTTCCATGGGAATAATTTTGTATTCTTTACCACTTGTATCTCTAGGTTTTCTTTTCTTCTTCTTCCAAAATAATTGTCCCCTGTAACTTCCAAGTTTTCCTGAACCATGGGGGTTTTGTAGCTTTATAAAACAGCAGTTTGTTTAATGCCCAACCAGTCTTAAAAGCACCATTGTCAGGAAATCCGAGCAATATTTTTGGGTGATTGTATTATTGTCATCTGTTAACAGTGATTTACACTTGAATGACCTACTGATCTGTTTCAGTGGGATCAGGAATACCCTGTTAGGTGTAACAATGTATCTGAAATAATAGCATCACACCATATTATGTGGCAGAAATTGTGTCTGATGAAGAAAACGGTATCATGGGATACCATGATGGAGCCAATGATCTGTTGTTGTTCATGTGCTTCACCTCTCCTAAAGGTGAAAGCCTGGTATGAAAGCTTGGTATGCCCACATAAACCTCATACCTTATCAGATATGTGAGCTTTTACATCCTATGTTCTCCAGCTTCTGCCACTGATAAACTCAGTGCAGACTCAAATATTGCTTTAAGGGCAGTTTCTCTCAGCTTTTTAACTGCTACTTGTGTCCCAGGAGAAGATGGCAATTGTATGGAAAGAAAAAACACAGAGGAGAGTATTCTGCTTCTGAACTGAATGTTCCTCATGTGTGTATTACACAAAAAAATATGGAAGTGTATAGCATGGAGTAGGTATGTCACATTGCACTTCCACAATGGATTGCCTGGCTATTTCATCATTATGTCCAATTCAGTAAAAAAGACTGTTATTAACTGGCTTTTTTATTTCTTAGCTAATATGGAAGACAGAGATTGCTTTTCCTCCTCCCCCTCCACTCTGAGTGTCTTACTGGTATGAGGATTGGGACTTGAAGAAAGCCTGCTAGGCAGTGCCTGTGCTTAGAGGAGGTAATACTACTGGTGACAAGTGAAGGGTTAGCCTAATATAGGCAAAGAGCTCAGAGTAATTTCCAGTACACTGTAAAATCAATTTTTTTTTATGCCACCTCTGTCAAACAGTAGAGCTTTAGTGAACTGGTCATCAGAGATTTTACTGGACAAACACTTTTGGGTTATGTCTGAAAATTTCATGAACTCCCCAACTCCTAACTTAAAATCATGAATGAAACAAGAGATCCAAATCTCATAAACAGGTTTATGAATTTATAATCTGGAAATTCAAGTCTTAACTAAAGCTATTTCAAATTTGATCTATAAGTATTGTAGGTTAAGAAGAACAGTTTTAGGAAAAAAAAACTTAAAAAAAATAGTCATAAGGGGTTTTCTTCTTAGCTCTTATCTAAATTTTTGGTTACATAAGCTCAGAGCTTTAAAATAATTATTTACTAGAGAAGCAAAACTTAAGCTAACTTGCTAATTTAAATATTTGGTATAAGCTCTCACATGCTTCGTAATAGTAATTCCTCATGAAGAAAAGTTACTTTTTGCAAGTGGAAATGCCTCATGTTGTTGAACAATATATTAAGGTGGATTAATACCAGTATTAATACTATGGTGGATCAGAAAAAAGTTTTCAGAAGGGGACTTGAATTTTAAGGTAATGTTTATAAGGCAGCATATAGTAAAGGAAATCTTAAGTTTTTTCAAGCCATTTTACTATACTGACCAGTGGCAGATTTATGGGATCTAGTTGGTTTTGTGCTTGTGTTTGAATAACATAATAGCTCTCATAACATGAAATACTGAGATTACTTAGGATGACCCTGTTCCCAGGCAACTGGATTTTGGCATCAAAATATTAAAGATATCTAGGCTACCATCTCCAGAATTAATCATTATATCCACTTTGCCTTTGATGTTCTAATGTTTAAAGTTCTAGATTTTTTAGTCTTCTTTAGATTTTTTAGTCCTCTAATGTTTAAAGTTCTAGATTTTTTAGTCTTCTTAAGGAAGGCTTATGTACCCATTAGATGCTATAATTTCTTATTATACTTAGCATATATATAGCGTATAATTGTACTTAGCAACTGGTATGTTTTGTTGATATCAAACAGTATGAAGAAAGTGTGATCTGTAAGAGATGATAGATCTTGGGATTATTTGAAGAGGCAAACAAAACACCTGTCTTGTCAAAGGTGCCTAAGTCAGTGGGCTGTTCAGAGGTTCCCTTAAAGGAGGTCCAAAGAATGTAAGAATGATTTTTATGAAGATCAAATAGTGATGTTTTGTTGCAACTATTATGTCTGACGGCAGCGCTTTTCTTTTATCACTCCAAAGTTCAGATCCTCACGGGGATTTATACATGTATATATATACAGTACTCATTCAGGATCAGGAATCAGGGACTCCCTAGTGTTGCATTGTGGCATTGCTGGTCACTGGAGCTTGTTTCGCTTCCCAAACTAGTCCTTGCAGCCAAGTGAAGACCTACACGATCAGTATTTTCTATTGTTCTTTGTAGATACTCAGTGTGTAAAGGTTCTGGTTTCTGTGAAAGTTGGTTCTGAACTTGGTTTCTTAGGTCACTACTTAAGTTCAGGAACAAACGTAAGTTACCCATTTGCTTTAACTCAGTCTTGATTAACATAAAGTATCTGAAAGTCTTTTTGCTCCATCCCTCCACCCCCACCCCCCAATACTGCAGAATACAGACAGTTGAAAAACTTTATACGTGTACAGATAGAGGAAAGTAAAAAATAAAACTACATACTAAATAATTAGCTCTGTTTTTTCTTCTTACTTCCTATGCATACAGCTGACAGGTTGACAGATGTTTGGCAGATGTTTTGTACTCTGATGGTCTGATTTTTTTGCAACCTTTTGATGTCAGATCTCCCTCATGGAAAGGAGTTGCAGTTTGGGGGATCCACACTTTTTAATGTATACTTTGCATATTTTTCATTTAAGAATATTTACTTCCTCCTTTCTCTTTTAAGAATGCTTTAGTCTTTAATCTTGTGAAAAATCAGTTTCAACTGTTCTTTGCAGTTTAGCAGTAGAAGCTTTAATATCCGTTGGGCATTGGTAGATGCAGTTGTCACCTGTCCAAGTAGATTAACAACTAGGCAGGCCAAAAATGTGTTGTGCAGGCAGTATGACACAAAATGCTATTTTTAATCGGCCAGGATAATGTTCAATATGAGAGTAAAGTCTTTCTATGTATTTCTGATGTTTGTATTTATGTATAAAGATGGACATTGCCAGTCAAACTTAATACAGCCGTATAAATAGGTTTAAGACAAGCGCTCCATTACTGGCTGTCTTTTGAGACATGACATGATAGTTGGTAACCAGTCATTTTGGGGTGATACCAGGGCTGAGGTTCTGACTGTTTTCCTGAGTGATACGACAGTATGTTTACTGAAATAATTTAATTTTAAAACCGCATTCACATATCAGTTCTTCAAGTGATAAAAAGAATGTTATTGCTAACACACTTGGGCTTAAAAATTGAAACCTTTGCTGTTCTTTGATCATGTAAAATGGTAACACCTTAAAGGTACATACTTACAAGTATTTTTCATATAAATATAACCTATGATATAATTGCCAATATGATTTTTATGTAAATGCTGGAGTATGATATTGAGGAGTGTAGGGCATTCAGGCAATAAGTTTTTAAAATCAAAACCGATTTCACTAACCTATGTCCCTGATTCATATAATCTTGGACATACTCATTCACTGACCAGCAATACTTAGCCCTCTATGCAATAATGAGAAGAAAATAACTGCAAAACCTCTTTAAAATTAAGTGAAAAGAAATTATGGTTTTTTGATGTTGTTTTTTATACATTAAAGAGTTTGAAGCAGAGTAACACAAAGCACCCCATGAAAAGTAAATAATAAAATTTCTTCAGTTTCTTGTTACTCAGAACTGCTGCCTTACTGCATATTGTTTATCCATGCTATAGCAAAGAGGAGCAGCAGACCAAAACTTAATTTTTAGCTCCTTTACATTTTACATTTTCTGTAACTTGGATAAAATAAAAGTTAAATAGGCTAAACTAGCAGTGAATCCTATATGAGAAAACATTGACTTTCTAGGATGCATCCCCTGTTGAAAACTTCCCATACAGGGAGACAGATTTCTGGGAGAAAATGGTAACTTAAACCAAAGTTAAAACTACAGTTACAACAAAGTAAATCTTAGTTAAAATATAAACAACTGTTGAAAATGGTAAAATTAATTAAGAATTGACCACTATCGGTATAAACATATATAAACAAATTGTTCAATGTAATAGAGTAAACCATGAATAACAGTTCAAGGCCTCCTTTCCACCTGGCTTTTCCGTGTAACACACCTTTTCTTGCATTCTGTTTATGTACAAGTCCATTAGTTTTATCACTCAGGTAATAACAACATCTGCTTCAATGTGCAAGTAGGAGGCTAATTTGGGGCCTTATGTCTGGCTTCAAAGAGGAATGGAACTTCCTTTCTATTTGGCAGTGAATGTCAGTACTTAAAAAAAAATACATCAACTTCTATAACAAGTACTGTAATTGAGTTAAGTTTGTTTTGCTAGGTATTGAAGATGTATGTGAAGTATAGATGTTTTATGAATTTGATATGTAATTGTGTTGTAGATGAGAATTGTGAAATTCAGGGTTGCAGCAGTGGAACAGTTGACCATCTATTCTGATGAAAAGTGAGTTTCCACACTGCAGTATTCACCTGTCTGAGTAGAGACTGATAAAAGTTTGAATATAAATGGTAGGATGAAGACTTAAACTTTTCCAGGGAAAATCAGAGGTATTTTCATTCTTAAAAGTCTTTAATTAGAACTCTGAAATTATTTATTTATTCAGTACGTTTCTACTAAATACTAAGAAAATATGCAAGCCATCATTATAATTTGTTGGATTTCTCATTATATAGTCGGTGACTTAGAAACCTGCTTGGATTTCTTTCTGAAGGCTATGAAGTTTCATTAGTTGCTGAAAGTAACTGTAAATCTTTAAAACTACATGCTAGCAAATAAGTAGGTGGGAGCATAAGGTTTTTCATTGTGAACGTGTTGAACTGAAGGTCCATCCAAACTCTCACCTGCTTTCAAAATTACCATTGATACCTGTTATGCTTCTACATTGACTAACTAGTGTAAAATAGCCAATAGAACTCATGATGGGAAAATGAAAGAGGGGGTTCCTTCAAGATTTCTGTGAATACATAGGCCAATGGAACAATGGAATTCCCTAAAGGAGGGATAAGCACAGGTATTGATTTAATTAATGAGCTTTCAAATGAGTAAATTACTCTTCCTACATGTAAAGTCATACCAGTATAAATAGAAATAAAGTGGAAGATATGGAATTTGGAGTGGGAAGAGAGGGGAATGTGTATTTGTTGTTCTTCAACATGAACATAGAAAATACCTTTCAGAAATGCAAACTTAGGCAACAGTATTTATCAATAATTTAGAAGCAATGATACATTATTTTTTTTCTACACTTGCAATGCATTTTAAAAGAAGTCTTGAAACAGATTTGAATTACAGAGCCAGAGACTTGAGACACTCAACCTCAACTCAGCCCTGTACTGACACCAGGAGGAAAAAGTAAATCTTATCTTCTACAATCACTTTTCTCCAGGCTGGCATCTTGGTCACTAAAAGGCTTTTATCGTGTCTTCATGATTTATGCATAGATTCAGTAATAGGAGCAAGCTGGTGCCTCTCATGTCTGTTTCTACATGTTTGGAAATATTTTACGTTAACTTTTACTGTTTTTTCATATTTGTGTACTGCTTCATCTTGCCTAAATTTTCATATTGTTTCAATAGCTTACCTTTTAAGTTATTGGTAATTGTAATTACACCTTAAGTCAAGAAATACCTTTACATTGTGTGCAACACACAGATATACTCTCTGATTACATCTCTTACATATAGTAGATACCCAGTCATGTAATTTTTGCAGGAAAATTGAATATTTTTTATATGTTGAGCATGATCTTGCTTTACTTTCAGCAGGAGCAATAGATTTTAATTGGATTTAAAGTGTTGTGATTAAGTGTGGCCACCAACAAATATGACAATCTTGAGTAGAGGAAGAATAATAGTTTTGTCTTATAAAGCAGGTTTTGACAAGTCCAATAGACTGAACTCATATATTTGCTTGTGTAGAGGAATGAAGGCTGTGGGTTAATTAACACTGATAATATGCAGCTGTGGGCTTGCTTGGGGTGGTGGGTTGATTGACATGGGTGATGTGCAGGTGTAGCTCGTTCCTCCTAAGTAGTTAAATAGCACTGAGGAGTAGAGGAGAGGTGGCTGGGTGGGGGAGGAGGGGCAGTAGCAGTGTGGTCTGACCTCTGGAGGAAGGAGAAACAGCACGGACAGTAGAATCTGATGGAAGGCAAAGTCTTGTTGCAGCCTGATAATTTGCTTGTGCTGCAGTCGTGCGTCCAAACTTGAATACATCCACTGTTAAGTCCAATGTGTGAACTCTGTATATAGCTTGCGGATTTTGAAGGATATGATGGTAGTGGGCAGTTTCCCAAGAAACAGGAGTAGCCTAATGGTATTTCTCTGGCTGTCTTTTATCTGAATGCCAGTATTGTTCAAGGAGCACCAAAAATGTCTTCCTCTTATAAACTGTGAGCTTTTTGTATTAGAAGCTTCACACGCTTTCCTTTTCAGTTTTCTTCATATAAAATTGGTTGGTTAGGGAAGAGCAGAGAAACACACTCCTCTGTCTCTTTTGTCTGAGCAGGTAGAAGATTTGAGTCCTCAAAGTGTTTTCTTGACTTCCATTCTCCAGATCTAATAGGAGGAGGGAAGATATTTTTTTTGGTGTTAAGTTGTTGCTAGCAAAGGATCTCATAATACTTGAATTAGAGAAGATTAACACACCTAGCAGCAGGAGCTCCCAGGGTAGGAGGTGGGATAATTAGAGAGGAGGAGAGGTTGGGCATTTTTCACTCTGTCCTGCGGTCCTGAGGGCCCAGAAACCCCGCTTTATGTTTTTCATCCTCCCTCATCAGCCTGAGGTCCCTGCCCTTACCTTCTCAAGGATCTTTTGGCACTTCTTAGCCATTGATAACGTGGGCCTTCTCCAAGGAGGAGCAGAAAGGGCTTTGGAGGAGAAATGAGAGCACTGGGACAAATAGAATAGTGTATAAATTAATGCATGTGATCTCATCTGTGGGTAAAACAGCAATCAGACAAATGTTGGGTCTCGTGCACAGTCTAAAAATCTATTTCTACTAAATGTATTCTTTTTATAGTGATAGTTGTTTTGGGGCATGCTATCTAATGATCTGCAGTGTGCTTGCTTACTATTTTAAAAATAGTTTTTGCAATTTTTGTAGATTGTATTTATGCAAAGCTCTGCTTCTGAGTGCCCCACTTTTAGTGCAAAAACTCTGTAAATGTTAAGACTGTTAAACACTGCTTAGTTCCTAAGGTGATATGTGTAGACCACTTCTACAAAAGAAATGGCAAATTACATTGGATAGCCCTAACTGACAAACATGATACAACTCAGATATTGCTGCTTTCCCCCATGCGCTTTATGAGGTGATGCAAAGGTATTTCCAAGTTCTGTGAAGGAAGTCTAAAGGTTTGCTAGCAGTAATAGTTTTATTTCATCTGAGTGGTCACTGAACTCACCACGTGTATTTTTTGTTTCAGCAATGAACTGTTGATAAACTAACTTAAAATAATTGAAGAGTTTCTTGGACTTCTCATAATCATTTAGTATCTTTTTTTATTGGTGAATAATCCCTGGCAGTTTTGCTTTTCCAGCACTGTGCAATGCTTCGTTTAATACCTCACAAGCAGCTTCAACTATGAAACTCCTGGTTTGCAAACTCAAGTTATGTATACATTAATAAAAAAAGCCAACTATTTTGACCCTAATATAGTACAAGTATATTTTAGAAATGTATGAAAAGTCTAGTAATAGGATAAACAGCTAAATTAAAATTTTCAGGATGGAAGTATTCCTTGTGGACTAAGAAATTGTTTTAATTTCTCCTCATTTCAAACAGTATAATTAATAGCTGTCTTGCTCTTAAGAGCAGCCTTTCTATATAACAGAGCAGAATGATTCTTTTGAACTTCACATGTATAGCTGTGACTTACCAGATTCCAAGCTAGCCTCACCTTCTGCTTTCCCACACTCCCTAATAGCTTTCGTTAAAAAAAAAATAGTGCAAGTAGAATTTAAACCAGTCTGCATGCCCCATCTTCAGACTAGTCGAGTGCTGGGAGATGGGTCAACTTGACCATCTGCATCAGATGAAAAAGCATGGTGAACAAAGGTAAATGTCACATGCATTTTGATGAAATGACAGCACCAAACAGTCTTGCTTTGTCCCTGAGAAGCTTCACATAAACATTGAACAAGAAAGGCAACAGAGTGGAATGATGAAAAACCTGCTCATGAGAGCCCTCTGGGCAGATGAGCAATTGTCGGACATCACCCTCTGAGACCTCCCGGAGAGAAGAGACCAGAGTCACTACGCTGATTTTTTGGCCATCCTTGCCAGTGTCTGCAGATGAGTCAACAAAACTTAATGGTTCATGTTAACAAAGGTTGCTGACAAATCTACAATAATCAGCGTGGAAACTTGACCTCTGTATTTTGCCAAGAGGAGATCATAGACCAATTAAGCCAATGAAGTCTTTGTACCTTACCTAGGCTGAAAGCCAGATTGAAAAGGGTCGTGGAAGTCAAAGATGCCAGATGGCATAACAGCTGTTTAACATAAACTTCTCAGTCACCTTCTTCACTACAGGCAGTTTAGACAGGGGATGACGATTGATAAAATTACCAATACTAAGCTGATATCTCAAATGCAGGTATGTAGCTGATTTTTAGAAGAATGCTGCCATTTAGCTTTCCATGTACTGATGGAAAAACTACGAGTTGATAACACTTCTGATTTTTTTATTTTTGTGTCTGAAGAATGGTTTCATCCTGTCTCAATTTACCATGCCTATCAGGATGTGGATAAAATGTCCAAAATTCTTGGACTCGATCCATATATTTCTTAGCACTGCAAATACCTTTTTTTTAAAAAAAAAAATATTTTTATGTTGTTGACGCTCTAATCTTGAATCAGAAATCTGCAGCTTACTTTAAGACCTGGATATTTATGTTAACCTGAAGGATATCTTCTGGATACCGCTTTAACTTTCTCAGTTCAGCTGGATAAATCTAATCCATCTCTTTTTCTGCCAAGGTGGAAAACAAGCTGATGAATCATATCAATGACGTATATGTTACTATTTTACCAAATCAATTAATCCATAAAATTATAGATAAGTTATGGGTAAAGTTGTGTTTGAGAAGATTATTTTTTGATGTTTATCCATCACCAGTTTTCAAACACAGAGATGCTTATATTTGAAGAAATAGTCTAATTTATTATGCTGTTACTGTAGGAAGTGAACTTCTTGTAAATAGATTCTGATGTTAGAGTATTTCTTCTGATGGCTGCTGTGATAAATAATGAAAAATTAGGTGAAATTGAGTTGTCTTAAGTTCAACACAGCCCGCTGCCATCTGAGGTGTTCTGGTCTGGAAATGTCTTTGTATAGTTGTTAAATACAGCTATTTTGCTGCACGTGCTCCAGAATTTCAGAGCTCTAGCTGATAGATACTCAAGGTCATGTAAGAAATAGGCACTTAAACTGTAATTTCTAAAGTTTAAACCTCTTTAAATCTGCTGAAAGAGTAAATTTGTTAGGCCTTGTGATCCTCAAGCCAAAACAAGCACTGACAAATAGCATTGAGTTCGACCTAAAACATAGTAAGGGAAAAAGGTTTTCCCAGCTCTTATAAAACAGCCTGTTGATTAGAAAACTTGCCCAAGAAGTAGAAAGCTGAGCTATAGAATTTCTCCAATGTGAGGGAGAAGGGACCCACCATATCCTTTAGCTGTACAGGTGTCTTAACTGCACAGCCCGTGGGGCTACAGCTTGGACCATGCTCCCTGCTTCTTCCCATAACAGGCCACTGTGTAGGAAGAAATGCAAATTAGGGTTTGAGGGCTAAGAATAAACTAGAGGAAGACTGGTTCTGTAAGTGTCAGGTCATTGAAGGCAGTCACAGCTTCAGGGATTAGTTGTGAATTTTATAGTTAAAGGAATACCTAAAATGCACAAGTAGCACTCCGAGTGTGGACCTGAAGGCAGGTGGTGGCCCTAATCCAATCTGAAGCCAGACTGATGGCCTGCTAAGGTGTTCAATTTACTGAATAATAAAGACCTGTGAAGTTCTTTGAGTTAAGTTTTGTTTCCTTACAGTTACTGTAGTGAGAGGATACCTTTTGGAAAACATCAGATGTAATTGAAGTTTTTCAGTGAACAATATGCATAAAAATGGAGAGAATTTCAGATTGCCTGCATACACTTTCCTATTCATGTGAGAATAGACTTAGGTGGTATTTAGATAACAGTTTTTAGTAAAGAAAGTTCTACCCACTCAACAACATTTTTTTCAAGGGATATTCTGCTTGTTTCTAGGCATTGATTTACAGCAGTCATCATCATCATCATCATCATCAAAAAACCAAAGAGATTCCCATGTTGGAAAAGGAAGGAGAAGAAACCTGAAAGACATTTGCTTTCCTGTCTGGTGTGGTATAGAAAGGCAAGAAAAAGTAGCAACTTGCACTCACTAGTAAGTGGAATTTTTTCCCTCTTTAGACTTCCTTCCGGGCTTTACATTAAACTGTAGCAATGAGAAGAAGTACAGGTATGTTCTTCGTTTTCTCTGGTTATCAGCGGCATCCTTGCGATGATAAAAGTGAAAAGAGTGATTCACCCTGATGATGCAGAAGGCTTTAATATGCTCCTTTTCCTTTACTTTCCCGTGGAGCTAATAGGTATCATAAAGGGACAAGAGATGAGAGCTTTTGCACATGTGCATTTATGTTTTCAGCATTGCCTGTGTGTTCAAAAGAAAAATCACTGTGGGACTCTTTTTTTTATGTGATGATCTTTTGTTGCATCAATTGAGAAAGGAAGTAATCACTTGGGAATAGCTACTTTATACAAGTTCAAAAGACTCCCAAAAGAGAAGAAAGTCATGCTTCTCTATACAATACAGCAAATGCCAGGAAAGGTGGGTCATTCTCTCTGCAAGCCATAGCATGCATGAGGCCAAATTTAACCCTTGTGTAAATTCCTCTTCAAGTGACTGGAATTGTCAGAGGGTAAAACCAGGAAGTCATCAATGGACAAACAAATAAAATATTGAGAGCTTTTTTGAATAAGTGATAGTTTCATGTTACTATACACAAAGGCTGTCAAAAGCTATTGACTTGCCAAGCATTATTTACTTTTTTCCCCTAAACGTGCTGATTAGGTACATGTTTCTTTCCTGTTCTATAAAAGTCATGGCTTCCTTACAGTTTGGAGGATATCACTAGTCCCAACGTAGGTGACCAACTCTGGTCATGAAAAGACTTAGTGCAGTGTGGATCTGGAACATGACTGAGATCTCCAGGCCGTACTCTGCTGGGAAGAATAGGTAATCTTACAAACCAGTTTTTATTGCATGCATCTACTCCGTAATGAAGTTTTATTCCTCCTTAATTTGCTCACTTCTGGCTTTATATAAGGCCTACATAAAGGCTGCTCCAAAATTAAGAGAAGGATTAGTTAAAAAGTAAATGATCTGCATACGCAGATCAGGGTAGTAATTCAGGGGCATGTAAGGGAGGCGAGCACATATATGGAGATGCTAGGTCCCAGGTTTTTACTTAAAAGTGAGACCCTGTGGCTTTTTTAATAGACCCTGCTGTTATGATAGGCTTTTCAGAGCATGTAGTAGTACTTAATTCATATTTTGATTGGAAGCACCAGGATTTTATCACTGATTTTGAAGTAAATGGAGGTTGCGTAACATGTAGTGCAAGGTAGCATACCAGTACAACATTGAAGAAAGTATATTTTTGAATACAGAAAGTGTTTCAAACAGAACATATGTGTGTGTATTTCTGGTTGTGCATAGTCAAAGGATTCTTCTGCTATGAAGGCTTTGATTAAAAGTGATTCAAACCACAAGTAAAATTGCTCAGTAATTATGTCTAGCATCTTCTCACTAGTCTTGTATGGGATCTCAGATAATGCTGCACTTCGCAAAGTCTTAATCCAGGAGGTCTCCGCTGCCTCTCTTTGTGTTGCCAGAAAAAAAGATAGGAATGTATTTAGCAGTAAGACTCAGGAGTCTGCCTTCAGACCTGTCACATACCTGAGCATGTGTGTTTCTGTAGCTTCTGATAGCACCCTTCTGCCCCTTTTGCTTCAGCTTTGTCACCCAAATGGACTCGTGCTACCAGCCTCTCACTGGCCAAAGGATTCTAGGGAAAGATGATTATATTGCATTTTCTCCCTACTTTTTCTAGAGGAAAGTGCATTTTCTAGTTCTTTTCATTAGTCTTTTAGGAGTTTTGGCTTTTTTCCCGCAGAAAGAGAGCAGTCAATAGAATGCCTTTCATAAACAGAACAATGGCTAGGTTATAAAACAAGTAGGTTCAAAATACTGGAACTTCTTGCCAAGTGTATTTTCTTTGCTAAGTTTTGTGGCATTCAGCTGCACTGTACAAGCTTTTGAAGAATTTTGCCTGTATTCACATAGGTAGTTCTGAATCTTCTCTCAAATAATTAGTTTTAAATTTTTCTGTCACTTTAAATGTCTAGTTTATTAAGTCTACCTGATGTAGTTGCTTCATTGTGCAGCATTAGTAGTCGTAAATCTGTTGCTGCTGAATAAGCATTAATTGTAGTGGATCGCATTTGTTTTTATTAGAGTTTTTAGGAGGCTCTCCAAATTTATGCTTGACTATTTAAATCATATTTACACTAGTTACAATATATTTGTGGGTTTTTTAGTCTTGAAGAAATGAACATGTTCAGGGGAAAAAAATGGTAAGCAAGGAAAGTTTGCTCAAGCTAAAGGTTTTTAAGTATTGAATTTAAATTGTAGAGACAAGATTCTGTTGCCTATTTTTGTTCTGTTCTCTTGTAATATTTGCTCTGATGGCTTTATTAATTTAATGTAATGATACAGCATGTATTGTACCCTCCTCTCATTGTGTACTGATTACTAGTTTACAATAAATTTGGCAAGTTAGTTTGATAAAATCTTCAGCCATTATTTTGATTTTTGAAATTGTTCAGCTACAGTTTTTGTCAGCTACAGATTTGTTAACGTATTCCCCAGGGCTTCCAGAAAACCATTAGCCCTACACTTCTGTATGCATGTTCTAGCAAAGGGTCTCCAACAGTAATTTTGAGTGTTTGCAATTTTCAACCCAGCTGGTTGCAGAACATCCACAGCAAGAGGACTGAAGCCAGTACTACAATTTACAATAAGAACATTCCAAACTCCTTGAGGATTAAATGTAGTCTTCCTTAATCCCTGGCTTTTACTCTGAAGTATGCAATACTGTTTTCATTAGGCAAATGCACTAGAAATTCATCCCCAAAAGTGGTGTAATGAGGGTTGGTTTTATTTGGTAGCTTTGGTAGCTCAGTCTTTACATACTGACTTCATTCTTCAAATGAGAGCGTCATTATATTTCTTGTATGATTTTGGAAAGTTAATTTCTCGGTTTGGACAAATTTATTATAATTGACATCTTGCCACTTGTGGCTCTGTTATCTGTAATACAAACTAGTGTCAACTGTGCCCTAGTGATCAGACAGTAAACTGGCAGATTGCTAATCCTTTCTCATTTGTACTGCACTTCCTCCTACCTTGGTGATTATAAGGTTTATTTCCCTGGCTCAATAGCCATCATTTAAAGAACTAAATTATTTCTCAGTATCACACTGCTCATTGGAGTAATTGTATGAGGTTTTCTTCCTCTTTCTACATGTGGGAAAATAAATGAGAACTAATTTACTTTAAGACCATAAACAGCATTTGTTGCTTCTTACTAAATACAATAATGGAAAGTTTCTGTTGCATGTGTGTGTAAAACTCATTCAGATTGTTACTCTGTGCACGCATGTACCGTATAGGCCAGTTGCTGTGTGCTCAGAGACATTCATTTTATAGTAAGTTGTTCATATGATCACAGTTAGTCACTGGAGATCATTCTGCGCTTCTCTGGGGCTGAGGTTGTTTACAAAGAGCAAAGGGAAAGCACTAATCCTCCCTCAGAGCTCTCCATCTGCAGAAGCAGATGACTGTTCATTTCAGAAATTTGTCCTGATATAGGGCAAAGAGCACATCTGCTTAATCACCCAAATGGCCCATTTTTATAAATGGATGCTTTCTTTTATAACTATTGTGCGCACATACAAATACAGACACAAACTCCACTGTAGTTTTGGTGATTGATTTGATTATTCTAATGGGTGATAATCCACATTATGGAATAACATGGATCTTTCAGGGTAAAGCTTTTACAAATGACTTTACTAGAATATGCTACTTAAAATAGTAAGAGAAAACAACAGAATGGTTACATAGGGGTGGGTGTGTGTATGTGGATTTCTTCTGAACTGACAGACACCTAGCAACTATTTATTGTAAAACATATAAAACATACGTAAGGGAAGAATTGTATATGTAGCATAATATCCTTGACCCAAACAAGAGAACACTATAGGTAGAGTCCTCTGTTTGAAAGGCTGCTGCCAGAAGCACTGTTCCAGTACCCTATGCACTTTCAGTACTTCCTGCTCAAAAGCAACCCCTTTTTCCCTGCAGGAACAATGGAGCAATTTTATACATGTAGAATTAGACTATACAGCTTTCTTGAGTCAGTACGGTTTTTAGCAGCAGATAGCTACTGGGAGAACGTACTGAAATAGAAGTGGTATGGGTTTCCTGAAAGATTTTCCATATATTGGACAAATATTGCAGTGCTGTGCAGTTTTCATATTTGGGGAATTACAGCATTGTTTTTGTATTGACAAGACAGGCCTCAGCCCTAAGGAATAATGGAGCCTCTTAACTATAGCAATGAGAGAGGCTACATGGAAAACAGTTTTCTATACTGTGACACTTTCCAGCTTTTCAGGTTCTCCCTCTGTCTGTCTTCAGGACTGAGGAAAAAAGGCTTAACGTGTGTGTGAGTGTGCATAAAAGTTGATTTTTCATAGGCAGAGAAGAGGAATATAGAAGAGAAATAAGATGAGACAAGCTTTAAAAACACCACCTCAGACACACCAATGTGTGATAGTCAAGTACCTGTGCTGACATCCCAAGTCAAGCTCTTAAATTATTAACACAGTTTGCCTTCTTTCCCGTAGATGATTTGTCAAAGCTGACTTACTTTGACTGAAACGTTTCATTTTTGAAAACTTGGCATTTTTCCAACAGCCACAGTTTCATTAAAGCTTTTCCATTAGGAAAAGAAATGGCTCAGTGATGAGCTTTTAAGTGTGGACTCCACAGTATCTGTCCTACAGCACTGGTAAGGAATGAATAGCACCTGCACAGGGCACCTGGAATGGAGCGTACCCACCAGTGCTCTGATTGAATTATATGTGGCACACAATACTGTAGAAATACCATAACATGATGAATATTTTATACCTTTCCTGGTATAAAATATTAATTTGGTTATTCATTCACCTTTAATGAGCTAAATTAGAGTCACATTTGAAACACTGTTTAAAACATTATCTATGTTGACTTGTCTTACAACATAAACACCCGCTAAAGATTCCATATATCAAGCTGTAGACCACATTTTTCTTCAGATTCCCCTCTTCCCCACAGCCCTTCTGCCAAGTTAGTGATATTTGTATCTTATATTTTACTTAGTTGTATGAAAAATCTTAAGTAGCAGGAACAGCTATATAGAAATGCAGCTGAGACTCTGGAAAACATGCAAAAACAAGTTGTCATTTCTATTCCTCCTACTTCAGTCTGGAGGAGATGCACAAAACCTGCTTTTTATCTGTTTCTTGCAGTCACAGCATGAGACCATCTGACACAGCCACTCCAAATGACAAGGAGGCCTGGCTTCATTCATTAGTTGCAACCACAATTTAGACTTAGGTGGTAATACTGAATAAAAGCACTCATTTTCCATCGAGCATACTCAGAGGAATGTGGAAAGTACAGGATGAAATTGTCAGAAAAAAATGAAGTAAAGTGAGGAAAAACATAATGGGGAATGGAAGAGTAATCAAAAAGAATGAGGGGATGCTGGGTAATTGGCCAGGTAAATGGCATCAGAATGCAAAAGGGCATGAAAAAGAAACAAAAAAGAGTAATCAAGAAGATGGAGGAAGCGTATGTTAAGACATAAGACATCGAGTACAAGTGTTTAAACATTACCTGTTCATTCTGTCAGATATATCTGAAGGGGAATGTTTTATGCAGTCATATTTCCAACTTTATGACTTAGTAATTACATAGCCTGACTGCCTCAGAAAAGTGAATTAAAATACAGTATTTAAACTACCATGAGCCGCTATCTCATCTGCCAGGTGTTAGGCATTTCATAGTAGCTTGAGGACTCTATTTATATGTATTATATGGCTTTAAATATTGTACAGATGTGAATACAATCACATAATTTTAAATGTGCACATTCAATGAGGCATCTGCGTTTTTCACAAACATCATAATTGCATAAAAGAGGGAATTGTGAATGAATCCTTAGATCTGTGATTTCAACATAAATAGTGGTAAATATTGTTAGCTCTCTATTAAAGGGGACACGGGCTAGATAAAATGAGTGGTGAGAAGAGGTGTAATTTCCAAGTGTTTTGTGTTAAATTTCTAATCAGTGTGGAAGATTCCATCTAAATCTCAGCAATATAAAATGAATAGCTTTCATTTTGTCTTTCTGCTGTATTTTTCAAAGACAACTGGAGTACATTCTACTAAGAAAAAAAAAATCACCCTGATGCCCAAATTCCGAATCCCCTTTCCCCAAGAAATAGCTTTCAATGTCGTATTTTTATTAAAGGAGTTGAATACAATTCTAGCTTAGGTAGTTTTTCAGGGTGCAGTTCCATAATGTAATGTGTTTGATGAAGAGAAATCAGGCAGCTTTTATAAACTGCTGAAAATAATTAAAATGCAGATACTTGCATTCTTCAGGAGTGATTCACATTGCATTGCTCTCACCTGGCAGCCTCTGGTAAGCACTGTTGGGGTTAAGTAGCTGCTTGCTGCTTCCTACCAGAAAGAAGACACAGACTGCATCTGCAGCTCCTTCTCAAAGGCTGTATTATGCAGGTACGGAGTTGATTGCACAGTTGGGCTGTTGTTGTTTCCCCTGGCAGGGGTATCCCTCCCAGATGAGGATAGTGTATTTCTGCGTGTTCTTTTCGGTCTGTTCTGTGCTGCTTATTTACTCCTGGTTTGTACTGGAATGGAATAGACAGAAGGACATGGTTAACTGGTTTCAGGTGGGCAGCTCCTGTGTGCTATAACTTGGCCATGTCAAGGGAAGGTCAACTGTTTATTCAAACCGTCTTTAGTGGTTTTAAACCTAAACTTGCAAACCTTTTGTTCTGAAAGGGACTAGATGTGTTCGTACTGTCAGATACAAGAAAGCAGCAGATTGAGCTGGTTTCCTTGCCTTTTTCAGCAATTAGTTGTAATCCTCTGGGTGAGACTATGTCAATGTAACTGAAGTGTAACTGCTCTGTAATTACTGTGGTTATTAACTATGAACACAACATGACAGGGTTTGTACTCAAGAGCTTGACTTCAAAATGCTGCAGACATAGCCCTTGTTGTGCTGGGTCACGCTATTCAAACAGAAGATGTTTGATTTAGAACTGATCTTTGACTAGCATACCTGCCTCTGTTCTGGAGAGAAAGGTTTGGACTAAGCTATGTGGGAATTATGGTTTTATTTGGTTCAAGAAATCCCATTGACTAGGAATGTTTTCTCATGATGTAATGATATATAACAGTACGTTTGTGCTGGCAAAGTCATCTCTATTGAGATCAGGCTTTTCAAGTGTAGTTTGTTACAAATAAGTCAGTTTTTATTAAAATACATAGTTCTAAGAGTTTAAAAAAATTAATAAATTATATATTTCAGTTTTTCCGTAATTTATATTCAGGAGTGAATGTCATCGGAGCATGGTTTTGAAAACCTGATTTCAAGCTAAATACTTCTATAATTTGATAATTGAATTAAACACATGATTTTTCTGAAATGCAAGCAGTAGAATGTGAGACTTTTTATGACTTATAGCACTGTAGCTCCAAGGATAGAGCTATGGATCAAGTTCCTGAGGTATTTATACCTTAAACTTACACCACTACCAGTTCAAGATTTTGTTATCTATTTGTTTTTTCTAAGCAGAGAGTAAAATTCCAAAACACCTCCAGCATTTTTATTGTAGGGTAATTTTTTTAAAACAAAATCAGCACATCCTTTTGAGTTACTGTTACTACTGTAAAATCATTTAGAATGCATTTGCGTGGCTTAATTGACTTGAATAATGCAGACTCTTCCACTTTGACATGAGATGGAAGGAAAAGGCAGTGAGACTTGCGTAATCTTCCTATTAAATGCAAACTGCCAAAATGAAAGGAAACTGACTTAGAAGTTGTGTCAGAGTCACTCTCCTCTTTCCCCAACAACACAAATATACAAAAAGAATCTGAAAAGAATTTGGTTAGCCCTCAGGAAGGAATAGTCACGCCAAATTTCAAGACTTTTAATAACGGCTGACATTTTCTATGGCTCCGTTTCATGGAGCTCTCCTTTATAAAGATTAAGGTTTCAGCAACAGTAGTCAGGTTATTTTAAGTTTTTAGTAAATTTTAATTTTTTTTTCATTAGAGTTTTCAACTCACCATGCTATTTCTCAGTGCATCGTACAGCAATGCTGAGTTTTATTGAGATAGCTAAGCAGCTTTACTTGTTCATTTGCTCATCCATCTGTCCAAAATGTGTAAACCAGTCTCTTCCAAAACTCTGGATGAGATTCTTGTGTTTCCCTCTAACCTGTGATGGCAGCTCCGGTCTTCAGCTAAAATTCTTCTTAAGTGCCTTCTTTGTGACCTTCATTTTTTCATGCTGTTGGTTTTCACTTGGTGGCTTTATGTAGTTACCTTAGGTATTTTTAAAAGATGTTACAGTTATGTCCAGTATTTCCCTTTGGTGCTGGTGAAAAAGAGCTTGTGGTTGGTAACTTCTGAACTGTCTTTCCTTAAATGCCCCCATCATGTTCTGGGGTATTTTTGAAGGCGCATATTTTCCTATTTAAAGCCTACAATTATGTCTCAGAACAAAACCCCACAGCTTTACTCTGATTTTAATGTTTTGTTGAGTTTAGTGAGTTCTGTGGAGTGCTTTTCTAGTTAGAAAGTTGTGATTGCCTCGGAGCTATACTGCTTAGGTGATTGTAACCACATAGACATAGTTGAACAACAATCCAAATATACGAGTTACAAGAATGCACTTCGCTAATATTTCTTTCACACAACTACAGGATCTGTGGAGTGAATTTGGTTTTCTTCTTTCTTCTGTATTACAAGGCTACCTCTTCATTTCAGCATAATTTCATGCTTTATAAGGTCTGAATATGTGTTTCTAGACTTCTCATACTAATCATCCCCTGATTTTGTTTCCTCATGTTAGCTATATTTTTTTCACTGCTGTCTTCTGTGGTCTTGCGGGTGAATAGAATCATTTATTGTATTTTCTTTGATAAAAAGCCAGCTGAATTTTTTTGTAGCAGCAAAAGCCACTGGAGAGACCGTGGAAAAACTATGGCTCCACTGCATGAAAAATATGGGAAAAGTCTTAAATGGCTGATTGGTGTTGTCTGCAAAATTATCAAGCTTTTTCAAATACTGGAGTTTCTTTGCAAAGGAGCTTTCTTTTCCACTTCTGTAGCCTTATTAGGAACTCAGTCCTGTATCAGCGCTTCAGAGTGTACTTCGCAGTTCACTTCATGGTCCTTGTACCACAGTTTTCCATACCGGAGGCTGTTTGGGACTGTGGAACAGCAGAAATCCAGTGGCCTTCCAATCTGAGGAAGAAAAAAACAGAATCCCAGCACATACATTACTTTTGCTCTAGTACTTCTATTTATTTTTCTTTTAATTTTATTGTATTTCTAATTATTGTGAGTCTTCCATCATCCTTCTGCTGACATTTGAGTAAATGTTAAAGAACAAAGATTAAAGAGCAGCCAATGCAAGTGTGACTTTAATTAAATTATTGAGCCAGGATATTTCATTCTGAATATTACTGAACTTTCATTAACTCACATTTCATTGATTAACCACATTTAAATGTAAATTTTGATTCCACATAGCCTGTATAATTTTTAATCAAGATAATGTTATCTTAAAATATGGCAATTTTTTTTTTGAATCAGAGATACTGTATAGCATTTACTCTATGATTCTGTGATTTTAGCATACTGCTTGGACCAAGGAAAAGTAAACTTTGAACTGTCCATGTTTTTTCCCCTTCTATAGATAATGTAAGGCCTTTTGGTGACGTTTCTGGATTTTTAAGCAAATACCATGAGTCTATGTAAAGTATATCTGTGAAGTACAAATAAGCATTGTACAGGACAGGAGGTTGAAATGATAGGGAATTCAAGTGTCTGACAACTTCCTTACTGCATAAAAGGAAAGCATTTGTAATACATTTAAATAATTTTTTTATACTGGAAATGGTGACCATGTGACAATGGGAACCCATGTGACAATGGGAACCATGTCAGTTTGCTATATGCAGAGCAGGACATTTGACTTCTCATTTTAAAACAGCAGGATTTCTTTGAAAATTGATCTAATATAAGAAGTGTTTGAACTCCCAAAGTGATAAACTAACCTCTTTCAAATAGAATGACATTTTTAGCATTTGTTTAAAATTACTTGGAATTGTGCTTACTTTTTTTCCTTTAATAAAAAATCACAGCTCTCAAACATTTAAATTTTAACGAGACTATCTCTTCTGTCTTCTTTACTGTAATACTCCATTCAATATGTTTTGGTATTCTATGCCAAAATATGTATCACTTGCCTAATTTGGTGACAGAATCAAAAAAGTCCATTCTTGCTACAGGTAACAAAACCAAAAACCTCTACACATTTTATATTGTGGTTGCCTGGGAAAAGAAATCAGGATCAGTAAGGGCAGCTATTTGCCTCATTTTTTTAAAAAACAGGTAGAATACAGGTGTCTCATTGCCACTTGTGCCTTTGAAAAATACCAAAAATACTGAGCATGTGAACGATGAGCAGTGAATGGTAAGAGTCAGTACATTCGCTTTGTGCCCTTGTTCCCCTCTGTTTAAGTTGATAACAGCTGATATCAGAGCTCCAGCAGCCCTAAAGTACATCACTCACATTTATGGCCAGCCTAGCAAAATGAATCTTTTCAACATGAGTTTAAGGTTAATGTTTCAAGTACGCTTACTTGTGGGTTACTGCAGCCTCTGCATCTTATACAGCTAAGTAAAAAGTAATCTCACTTAGGTTATTCCCACTTGGAACCTAACTGAGTGTTCATGCAGTTGAAGCATCTGTTGATACTTTACACTGTTTGGTGTGTACTTATAAATTATTTGATAAATATTGAGAATATCTTTACTACATAGCTTGTCTTTTGAAATTTTGGACAGGGGATGCTCGTACTGTCAGACTACCTCAGTGAGATCCATGTTGTGGGCTGATGGAAACCATTCAGAATAGGCTGGGGGGATGGCTATTGGCCACCTTTGGGTCTTCGAAGTAGGTGGTAGAATGAAAGTCAGCCAGTCAGGAAGCCTCCATAGCTTGCAATACACTTTTGTGAGACAAAATAATTTTTTAACAAGACAAAACCCTCTTCTTTAGTTGGAGTAAACCGAGTGATCAAAACAGTGTATCATAAAACGTAAAGCTAATGAAAAAATTGTCATATTAACACCTACTACATATAATATAAACTCAGCTGACAAACCATGTCAGCAATTGATAATGTATGATATAAGAACTGAATGTCAATGAACTGCAGGGGTGTAGATATGGTTTCAGTTTAAGAAGCAAATAGCCTGTAAAAGTGTCAAACCAGAAGTGCCTGTATCTTTTCTAAGCTTGCTCTGTAGATCAAAGTAAATGGGAAAGCACTGAGAATCTCTAAGCAGGGTTGTAAATCAAGAACAACTTGGACCTTACGATGTACTAGTAGCTCTTTGCGTGGTGGTCAAGGTATCATAGGACCCTCCTCAACTTTCTGTGTGGCAGTGGCATTAGGTTATTCAATATTTTTTTCTAAGAACAAGAGCAAACGTTTGCTTCTGTTACGCTTTTAAGTGTACCATTTCGTATGCCTAGTCCACTGCTATGTCTGAAGCCTTAGCCTTGCCTGTTAGCTGTAGCACCAAGGTCAGATACATGATGTAGGCTGTCTCTAGGATATTGACAATTTTGGATTTAAGTTGACTTTACTTTTCACCGGTGACATACCACCAAACTGTAGGCATTGCTGTTGTTTAAACTAGACTACTAGCTTATTATCCTTGCCACCATTTTTACATCAAATGGAGAAAAATAAGCACTTCTATGATACAGTTCATCTCATCCTGAGGTAGATGTCTGTAACAGGCCACATACATCACACAAAGTGCCTGTTTGTCCTCAACAATTTTAGAGAGTGCTCAGGGTGATTAGCTCAAAAACAGATGTCTCTAGTGCAACAGTCTAAAAGCAGGTGAGATAAATCTTAATATCCATGGGCAGCTATACTCTCCCTTAATGGCTTTAAATAAACAGACTCTCTTGGTAATTGTATAATAACTTCCAAAATATTTATCACCCTACTAAGAGGTCTGAGTAGAGAGGGATATATTTTTTTTCTGCTTTGAATGTTTAGCTTCTAGTTTTACAATACTAACTGCACTGGGATGACATCTGTAAGCATCATGTTGGTTTACATAAGATTCAAGTATTCCAGTAAACCATTTTTTACAATACACTCTATCTGCTTTTAAGGTAAGTTATCTCTTAATAATAATCTTGTGCCATCAGCAATAATTCTGTGAAGATACCTAAAAATCATAGGGCTTTTTTCTTCTGTGCAGGAACTATTCTTTCATATATATGAAAAGATGAATAAAATTCTCCCTTAAATCTAGGGGTTTTGGCAGCTTACTATTAGAAATTCAGGTTCTTGCTAACTCACAATGAAAAGAATAAAAATAAGTGAAGAGTTTTTCCTGCTGAGAAATACCTCTAGTGTCAGTGATGAAAGAATTGTTCTCGGAACTGCAGAAGAATTGCCTTGCAGCATTTGTTTAAATTAAGCCTATTTTATTGGCCTTTTGCACCTCAGAAGGATCTTTCAGATTACAGTGGGTTGAATTCTTGTCATACTGTGATAAATTCATGTGGTCTCATTTTCACAAGCACTGAACAGACCCTGCTCACATTTAAATCCATGAGAGCTGCGTGAAATAGTGCTTCTACAAATGCAGGCCAAAAAGTTGTAGTGCAGTCTTGTTATACCTAGCTAAGGTTGTGGGATTTGGATTTTTCTTTTAGAATTCTGTAGGTTAAACCACCTCAGGTTAATGGGAATGCTTGAGGATGTTGTGACAGGCCTCTCCAAATACAATTTTACACACGCTTGTGCTCACACATGTGCACATGCAGACACGTATACACAAGGCGCATAGTCTGTGAGGAGCAGAGGAATGCCCATCTGAGCATTCGCAGTGGTAATACGCACACTCATATTGTGATGGTAGATAGGACCCCCACATCTCAAGGAGTACTTTGGCGGTACATAAATAGCCTTCCTATTGGGTTCATACTGAGAAGTTTGTCAGTGGGGGGGGGGGAATTATAAATTATTATATAATGTACAAATATGTTTATATATGTGTAAAAGTACTATAAATACATAGTGAAGACTTGGCAGTCAGTAATTTCAAGCTGGCTGTAGAGTAGCTGCTGCTGAAATCAGTAGACAGCAGGGTCACTTCCATTTTGTATTATCTTGAAATGTCTTCAAAAGATCCAGTGCTCATTAGCTTTTGTTTTTAATATTCTTACCATTTTTCAGTGATGGAGTACACCAGATGTTTGCTCCTGTATGCATATATGGCTATGTGATTGCAGCATTGGATTGCTGGGAACTAGACAATATGACACATTAACACCATTGTAAACATTCAGAATTACATGTCCCCTAGTTCCTTTTCCAACACCTCTTTCACTGCTTCCCAGGACTGTATGAGGAATGGGAAGGAGGGGGTGTGTGGGTTGTGAAGAGAAGGATTTTCTTGGATATTTGATAGTTTTCCTCTTGTTTACACATAGTACTTACAAAGTCATTTCAGTTTCTCCATAAATTACAAATTGACATAGATTGTCTGATGAAATCTTTGCAAACAATATGACAGTAATGTATATAACACTTTATGTGGTGTGAGAAAAGCAGTACATCTGGGAGGAAAAGTGTTTCCATTGAGAAAGACATGCTGTGATGTGGTATAAAGATTTTCTAAAAAAATAGGCTCCTCTGTTGTACTTACAAGAAGAAAAGCTTTATTTTGTTTTTGTTTGCTCTATTAATCTTACATACTGTACTTAGTCTGTCAAAATTGCCTTTTAGAGGTATCTCCATGACCAGTGAAACATGGCACATGAACCATGAAAATCAAGACTCCTGTGTACCGAGTTATTTTGTGGTACTGGTGGTTCTTTTGTAAGTTCAGCTAATACGGCTTCACAGGTCAGCTGTGGGTTATAATTGAGTTAGATCATGTCCTTGTGGCTTTGAAACAGCAGATCATCCAGTGAAACGTTAACAGCTGTAACACTTGTAACGCACAAAACCAGTCAAGAGTAACCATAGTTTCAACTATTTTGAGTAGCATCTTATCTATGAAGGTGCTGCAAGTTGTTACTTTAAATATAGGTATGTGCTTGTCAATATATTTATTTATAGGAATAATTTTTTATAGGTAAATATTTTGAACAAAAATGAAAGAATCTGTTACAGGTTTAGAAAAGAAAAATCATATTTTGGCTAACAAAGGATTATATTTCATTTAGGCCATGCATGGAAAATACAACATTTTAATGAATGCGACATGAGATCAGGGAAGGGCTTCCTGCATTCTGCAGAAGCATCTCTGTTTCTCATTTGTGATGCTCTTTTAAGGAATAACCAAGAAGTTTCTGGCAGAAATAAGCTGTGGGCCTTGTTGAAGTCCTTCCTTCCAGGGAGGTTCAGTTCATGTGACCAGTCTTACAGATTTTGATGGATGAGTTTCACTGGTTGTTTCTAGGGAAGCACTGCAACACTGCCTCCAAATTTCCCTCCCAGTGTTGTAGTGTACCTGTAGCACAGATTGCTTAGCAATGAGAGCTTTACCTTGGAAAGCAGGAATTGCAGCACTAGTGCTCCAGGATGGGACTTCATTATGCTGCCAGAAAACGGGAGTGGGATTGTTACTGTGATGTACAGCACGTCTGCTTCCAAAGCAGCACCTTCCCTGCCGGCAGCGGGCATGCCAAGTGTCATTTGCCAGCGTGCTTCCAAACCAGGATTGCAGCCGCTGGTTTTGCAACTTCTCAGAGGCAGGAGCTTCTGAGATTGCCAATATGGCTAGGTGGTCGTGTTCCAGAGGGTGACACTGTTGATAGTTCAGTTTTGCCCCAGGGCCCGCAGGACCTCCAGGCCACCAGCTTGGCCTCCAGTGCCTGCCCTGGCGTGTCAGCCTGCTGCAGCGGGGACCTGGACTCTGCCAGGGTAGTTCATTGGTGTAATATTCGGGTCTTCTGCATCAGACAAAGCACATACCTAGCTGTGATGGAAACAGAGGTTAATTCCTTGCAACAAAGAAAAGGGTGATTGTAGTTCCTACCTCGAGGCACAGCATGGTCTGGGTTTGTATGCCAGAGCAGAGCTGCGTGGCTGTAGGCAGGAGGTCCTGATGGGCTTTGGATGTGGAGTTGTGGGGCTGACATGAATAGATAACCTGCTGTGAAGTTAGAGGCCTGCCCTGGAGGCAGGATTGTCTGAGATGAAAGTGGCTGCTGCTCTTTCCTCACCCTGGGGGTAGAGGCAAGAGGTGTCACTTCTAGCTTGACTGTAGCTCCTGGAAGCCCCACTGCATGGCCACCCTGCCAGACAGCCTTGCAACAGAAACTGTTCCCACAGTAGGGATTTTGCAGCAGTACAGTAGGAAACACTCAGCGAAGGAATACATTCTTGGTTCTGTTGAACTGTGTAGATGTAGCAGACGTGCCCCTAATGCACATGCTTCCAATTTTCAAAAATTCTGGGGGGAAAAAGAAACGTGTTTCCCCCATCCCATCTCCAAAATATTTGTTGTCTGTGTATTTGTCAGGGCGCTGTGCATGCTTGTAGGCGCAGCCTGCCTTGCACAGTGTGAACTTTGCTCTGTTATGTATGTAGCTTTTACTGGAAAAAATGACAAGTTTGAATGAGGGATATTTATTTCTACATGTATAAAAGAGGACTGCACAGTGGTCCTCTTTTGGTTTTGTGACCCCTGAGGTCACGCAGGATATTGGAGGCATCTGTATGTAGGCTTCTGGGGCTGAGGAGAATTAGTTTGTCTTTATTATGTGGTCTGTGTTTCACAAGTAAAAGCTTGTGAGGGCATGACTGCTGCTTTTAAGGTAGAAGAGAGAATAAGCTTTCCTCACCTCTCATTGCATCTGTACCATAAGGGTGTGAAAATCCTTGTATTCCAGCTTTCATTGGCATACCATTTTGGCGGTCAGAAGTGCTTAAATTACCTGATTAACTGTTCATTTGCTTCTGTGAACTGAAGAAAAATAAACCATTAAGAAATGAAGCTTAGACATGAGTTATTTTTTTTGTTTTAATATTATAAATTGATTCAGTCAACTTGAGATATAGACTAGATTTAAAAGGGGTCTGTTTAAAGTATTGTTTTGGCTGTTCCATTTGCATTATTTCAATGAAGTTTTAATGAAATCGCAACACAGTAGCACTAATCTGGATCAGAATGTTTGGTTTGAGTATGTATTTTGAGCTTGGAATCTGTGCCTAATACTTTTGATCATGGCAGTGCAGGACTGAGCCCTGAGTTGGAAATGAGTTAATAATATTAAGATCTGATTTACAACATCTTTTGTATAATTTTTTTGCTGCAGTCATAGAAGAATTGTAGTAAGTATCTAGGTCTATTAACAAAAGAAAGCAGTTGAATACAGGCTGAATTGTGCTTTATGCAATACTCCATGTATAGATACTATAGGGTTGATTTCAGGGTATTAGGGAAGTTATTTGCAGATGCAAATATTTTTCAGTCTTTTTCATTGGCGGCTAATAAAGAAGCAAGACTGTATTGTAACAAAGGGATTTGCTGATGTTTGGAAGTGTTTCAGTTATCTCCAAAAATTTTTCTCAGACTTGATTTTGAAGAATGACTAAGAAAGGTATCATTTAAGTGATGGCTCATTTATTGCCAGTCAATTGAAGTAGCAGGTCGGCCAAGAGAGACAGTAAAGACAGATGTAGAAGAAATATAATTTCATTTTAGTGACAATGTAGGGAGGATGCAGAAGGCATCTGTAATTCATACCTTTAATCATAAGGCATTGTATCACATACAAAACACAATGTATGTCAGCGGTCTTGAGGCAGTGTGTCCTCTTCCTTTAAGATGGCTTTCTGTAGTGCTCTAGGAGCTAAGTCCCAGTTGCCATAGGACTGAACTAGAATTTAACCAAAATGCTTAGTACTAGAGCTGTGTAGGGGATCTTACTTCAGTGTGAAATACTGGTGTTTGTGGGAGACTTTTTGCATATGGTAATTTAAACTGTAAGTAGTGCGATTTCAGAGACAAGAAGGAAGATGTAAGATGGACATTTAAGTAGGGGCTGTCCTACTGGAGAGAATTGAGTTCTCGTGAAAAGCACAATTCTTGTGTCTTTCAAAGGCCTTAGTAAAACCGTGGTAGATGCTTCTTTAGATTTTGTTAATGGCTCTAGCAAGAGCCAAAATAGCTTTTAAAAAAGAATAAAAGATCATCCCCAAAATTGTCTGTTTTGTGTACAAGCAAGCATGGGTTTTTTTTCTGCTCTCTACTTCCACCTGCTGAAAATGTTTCAGTCTCCAATCTAATCAGCTCTACTCCTCTTCAGACCAGCTGTAGGAAATCAAGTGGAGATAATAGTGTGAATCAAGTTCAGGAAGTTTCAAATGTGATCAGAATCTCTGGCTACATCTTACGTCAGTGCCTACAGTAGTAAGTTTCTAAAATACAGGAAATTGCACTCCTGAAAATTAAGTGTGCAAGTGATGTATCTCCATTATATATATATATATATATATATATATGTTATTTTTCTTTTTTAAACAGTGATAGGATGTTGCTCTGCATCTCTGGGTATGTTACAGCATTCTCTCCATGCATGTTAAAGTGATAAATGATTGTAGCCTTGTCAGTAAGGGAGCATGAGGTTTGGTTAGTATGTAAGAAAATATTGTATTTGCTCCTTACTATTGGATTCAATACTTTTCTCCTTGCTTGTGAAATGCATTGGTTTGGTTTTAACTGAAACTTGAACTTCTCCTGTAAATTCAGGACTCCAGTATCACAAATTATTGAGAAAGAAAAAAAATTGACTAGTGTGAGACTTGTGATAACGTTATAGTATCCGTGACTGTAAGCTAAATTTCTAGAGGAATATTTCTAGATAAATGTTTACTATATTGCTAAATAGATTTCTTAATTTAGATTATTAATGTATATGAATAGGCTTTAAAGGCTTTTTCTGTAAGTGATTTTGTCATGAAAATGAATATTAATAACAAAAATCTGTTTCAAGATTTATCTGAAAGTGTTGTTGTTGAACCTGTTATTTAGATTTGTTGTATCATTGACTAAGGAGTGGATGAACCATGCTTAATCTCCTGTGTGTGCATTGCACTAAACCACAAATGTTATCGGGTGTTTTTCAGCATATATGCCTAAAAGGGCATGTCAGATACGGGCATAAGTTTACAATTTGATTTATATAATAGAAGTAGCTTTTTTCATTAGCCTTTGCTAGCAGAGAATTGATTTGGTGCTCAGTATGAGGTATCACCTTAGTGTTACAAGTTGTCAAGATATCCTTTTTGCTGCTGTAATAATATAGAGTACTGCATATCCTATCCAGTAGTACTAGGTTTTGCTTCTGCTTTTCAGAGGACAGTACTATATGTAGTATGTAAGGGCATACATTAGAATTCAATGAAAAAGATGTCTGGACTTGTATTTTTGTGTATTTGTAAAGCTCATGACAAAGTCTGGTGAAATGATGCAATAGAGCTGTGACAATTTATGATCAGTAATGCTGTATGAACCAAATCATTAAGAAACCTATCATGATGTGTAAGTGTTCAGTTGGCTAATCCAAATGAGTGGGCTAGACTGACAGTGTCTTTGTAATCTGCTCAAGGTAATAATCATGTTTCCTAATAATACCGTAGGCAGCCAGGAACCATCCGACTATGATGTTTTCCTGGCTTTGTTGTTTGTTTGTGATAATACGATTAGTGTGACAGAAGTAAAGGCCTGCTATGCTCACCTTGTGTTTGCTGTGAATACCTGTGCTAATGACATATCCGCTGTTCAGCTCAGTTGAAGCTGGTTTTTAGGACTGAAGCTGCTCCTTCAATCTATAGAAGCATGAAATACTGTCCTCATAGCACAGGGGTCCTTCTCCAAAATACTTCCGGCATGTTTTTAAATCAAGGAGACTTGTTTTGAGTGGTGTATAAATCCAGTGAGTGATTTTACAGCTAAATGTTTCTAATGCTGATCTAGCAAATCATTGTGAATCTCTGCCTGTTTCTGTATGTTTTAAAGCGGTGAAAATACGATCTGCAACTCTGCATTACTCTCCTGCTGACAGGAACATTAGTAAGGGTCAGGGCTCATGGGTTTTTAACCTTTGTGGTGTCCTGTCTTGCCCCAGAAAGATGTAAAACATCAAAAAATTATTCATTAAGCAAAATTACATTGCCTTGTAAATGTGCATGTTGATATCTTGTTTTAAAATGTTACAAGGTGTGTAAAAATCCCTGAAATAAATTTATGGGTTTGGAGAAGTGGAGTTGCAAAGCTTCTGAAATAGGTATTGGTAAAATCCATTCAAGCACTGAAAAATCATAAGGCAAAGTAGAAGTCAGGTCTTTGGAATTGACTGCAGTCTTCATCAGCCATTTGTAAAGTTCAGTCGGTCACTGAGAAAAAAAGATAAAGTATGCTTAGTAGATATTGTCTCGTAACCCTTAATGTGTGTTCTGCAAAGCACTAGTGGCATATTCCTGCTAGATATTGACAGTGCTTTAGAAATCATAGGTATTAGAAACAAACTGATCTGTCATCCTGTCAGTGTATCCTTCCTCAATTACCTCTAAGCACAGGATTTTTCCTTTAACGTTCTCCAGCTCATTGACAATTTTAATTAGCTAAAAAAAGGAATTTCCATCATTTTTCTCCAAATAACATTTCTGATTATCACTGCAAGTTTTCTTGACACTTCATCTAAATCTACATTCTCTTAAATTCATCTGATGTTGCAGAATTTTACAATTCTAGTACCATCCAAATCTTACAGTGTCTTAGGTGTGCTTGTATACATCCACAAGTTTTGCTGTTTTATAGTCCTTTTCATCACGTGTTCAGTATTTACTGGTTTTAGATTGCAAGTAGCACTTTCCACACTTACAAATTGTGACGGTTTTGCTGCAGTTTTTGTTCAGGTTCTATCCAGATAGAATGCTTTCTTTTAGTCACTATTATTCATCCTCTGCATACCTAAGATAAAATAGTAACCTGTAGTTCTGACACCTGTTAATGCAAAATCATTTTGGATTGTTTGAAGACAAGATATGTGGTTTGACAGAGTGCAGCAAAGGGAATGAAATAATCTGGGTTTTTCCATGAAAAATATGTAGCAATTAAAAAAACCCAATTAAACGCAAGAAGCAGGTAAGTCCCATTCCTTAAGTTTGCTGAAGTTGCTGGCTACGTGTTTGTAACTGTTTTGAAAATTCCTGCAGACATGCTTTTTAACCAAAAGTGTACTTGCTAGCGTGCAGTTTTATTTAACGTTGCACTAAGGTAAAATGAGGCATGGATTTGATGCTGCTGATGCAACTGAGATACAAATGATGTTGTGCTAAAACTGTCAGAACCTGTTGTTTGGTTTAGTTCTTTCAAGCAGTAAAGCAGAGAAAGCTCTTAGCCTCTTGGTCCCAGTTCTTAGTTACATGTGACTCATCCACGTGACTAATTTACTTGTACAGATTTCAGTCACATATTTGGAACATATTATTTCTTAAGTTAATAAATTACAAGCACCTGTTGTGCAATATGCTTTGTATTTTAATTAAAAATTATAAGTCATCTATCTGTTTTCCTATCTGCTACATTAGATTGAAAATGAAGAGCTGTGTTAAGGTGTTCTGTGAGACAGAACTAAATGATACCATGGAAAATCCTGCATATATTATTTCAAATTTGATTTGTAATTTGGAGGGGGTATTACGATTAATTTCAGTGAGAGGAAGAAAAGAGATTTATTTTACATGCCCTAAATCTTTCCTCTTCATCCTCTTATCATCAGTGTTTGCATCCCCAAGGAAGAGACTTTCCATCACCTGGTGGTCAGAGTGTACTGCTTTTAAACAAATTATCCTAGCTGGGTTCACAAAGATTTTATCACCCAGTGTATTGTGCTAACACCAGCTTCTCATTGCTGGCCTAACCCACCGCTGATTCCACAGAGAACAGAACAAAGGCATTAGTTTGTTTTAGCTGTCTTCAAAATACCAACTCATGTAACTACAGTGTCAACTGCTGAAATGTTGTAATACATAATTATTAATGCCTGTGCAAAAATTAGTAAAACTTATATTTGAAAAAAAATGTGCTTTTTTTTTTTTTCAGCTGAGAAAATATCTTGGGAAATACATCAGTTGTTTACCCATCTGGCTTTTGTACTTTGCTTGAAATAATTTGTTACTTATTATAACATCCTCCTGTTCTAATTACCTTTAGTAAAGGCTTACCTCTTTATCCAAGACCCAAGCCACCATCTTAAATGTCAAATAACAACAGGAACCAATAAATAAGAAAGAAACAGATCTGTGTGTGTGTGTGTGCGCACATGTGTGTGTTTGCTTTGTGAAAACGTTCCTGGTGATTCTAAGTGACTGAATGAAAGGAAGACATATGCAAAGCTGTTTCATAAAATGACTAACCTGCCACAATAAATAAGCAAAAAAGCACCGTTTACCAGAACGGTCTCAGTGGTTTGGTGGTAGCGGCACACTAAGCCCCAGTGTGGTGTCCCCTTTGCCTTTTAGTAATACTACCACATGCCTGGTTGCTCTTGCAAGTAGCTTATCGTGGTGAATTAAAAGAAAAAAAAAAATGGATTTCATGGCACTTCTGTGCATACTGATGGCATTTGGAAAATAATTTGGTTAAACAGTGAAAGAATTAAGGACTTTATAATGAGAGGTAGACATATCTAGTTTCTCTTTAGAAAATATGACAAAGCAGCAATCGTTTTAATCTCTGTAGAGTGGTGGGACAGATCTATGTATGGCTGGTCAGTAGCCACCACCACTGTCTCACAACATTTTTCTTTTGTCCAAAAGTAATGTTAATAGTCCGCAAAGATGTTTTCAAATGAACTTGATTACTTCTTCCAGCTGTGCCAGTACTTTAAAAACACTCTGGAAACAAAAAGATCTATTTTTCAAAATCTGTTGCTATTTGATGGAAAAAAAAGCAGAAACAGCATAGCAAGTTCTGATACTGACTTTAGAATTAGAAAAAAAGGTCCTAGAAACTCATGTTATTTTCAAGTTTTAAAAATAATGCTGTTAGATAAGCATGAAAAGTTAGCAAGCAGTGAGCGTTCCTCCATCAATTTAAAATGCTAAACTCCTATGGTCAGCCATTCAAAGAATATTATATAATCAAGATGGTAGCCCCTTATTATGGTGCTTAGCTAATGGACTGCAGCTTTTATGACTAATCATTAGTTTAGGGATTTAGCTATATAGAGAATGGGCACAAAATCCTCCTTTAATCTTCTTTTTTTCACTAAAATTGTGACCACTGTAGGATATTAAGATAACATGGTGATCTTTATAATGGTTTTGTGAAAGTCAGTTTTAATAATATGAGTTAGGCAAATCTGCTTTCTGATCTTCAGGACAGTAAATTAGATATTTACAGTTGGTGAAGAAAAACCTGTTCACTGCATACTAACCTTTGTAATACAACAATGGCTTCGCTTTATGCATATTGTATATACAAAACAGACCCTTTCATATTAAAAAATGTTCTCATGCAATAGGTAACATGCTGCTTCTCTCTCTATAAATGTAAAAAATACCTTTGAATTTTCAGAACTTGTGGTTGCTCATCTCTGGTGATTACTATGTTTTCTGTAGCGGGTTTTTAACCAATCTGATATTTACATGTGGACCTTTTGTCTGTCAAATGAGAGGACAATCCAGATAATGGTCTCAGTTATGACAAATGTACATTTTTTAGCATGCTGTGAGAGATGCATATAATTTTAATTTGAGTAACATTGGCTCTGACCCTGGTAAAGATTGACTTTTTCCTAGTGTAGATGGAGAGTTACTGGAGTATATGTGTTAAACTTCATGCACATGTGTAAGCTAAAGCAGAACTAAGTGAACTTCACAGGTTTTAATTTTAAACTTTTATTGATTTTTATAAATTATTTTTATCATACTGTTTTTGCCTGCACTTCACTAGTATTAATGCAGTTTGGTTTCACTCTTTCAGATGCCTGCAGGCAGAAGTAGGTCTTACATATCTTACATGACTGTAATTACATTGTAGTTTATTTTCTACAAACTTGACAATGTAATCATAACTTCTGTGACAGGTATAAAATATTTTAAAATTTCTTATTTTCACAGAGTAAATAAATTTTACAAATGAGTTAATAATTTTAAAGGTGGCAAAAAAATCACTATTTTTAATATTAATATGATTAATAAATATAAATAATATATATTAATATCACTATTAATATGAACATGAAGAGCAAAAAGTGGGTGTTCCAACAAGTCATGAGTTAGACTTAACTTGCTCATTTTATTCAGAACTTTTCAGTCATTACGGAAGTTATACTACAGTGTTACCAACAGTAACGGAAGTATTAAATACTTAGGCATACACATCTGAGAAGCAAGCTGGTAAGCACTTTGTAAACTGTGGACTGAGAAACCAAGGAACAAAAAAAATCTCTTAAGTCACCTGCACAAAGGCATAGCTCAGTCTGCAGTAAAACAGAGTAATGGCTCATAGAAGCTACTGATAACTGAGCCTTTCTTCTGAAGCTTACTGTTACGTAGCATATACAAAATTTCCTTATTAGCATTGGAAATCTTTGTGGTGTTGTCATTCTGATGTATTTGCCAAATACTCACGTTCCTGGTTATTTACTGCGATTTACTGTCACTTTGGTCCACCAGTCCTGTTGACTTCAAGGGGCCTGTCATATAATGAAGTATGTTTTATGAGACTAGGGTGACAAGGATCTGTGTTTGCAGCTGACCATTTTTGTTGTTTGTGTCAGCTCTGTAATCAAGTATTTGATGAAATTAAGTTTATACAGTATTTGTTTACTAAACGTTGGACTGTGCTGCTCTGAATACGCTCTCTACATCCTGAATAAGTGGAAACATTTGGATAGCACAAAAGCAAGCAAGTGAAACTTTGTGTTTAAGTTGCTTAATTTATGTGCAGATGCAGAGCAATGCTCAAAATGCTTTGAAGTCTACCACTAGCTCACTAAGGCTTCTGGCATGCCTGGATGCCTTTGTTAATATCCAAGGCATGGTGAACAAAGAACAGTTCAATAAGGCTATTTTGGATAATGGTATAGTTCAGTCAAGATGAGACTTTTCTATTGGATTGGCAGAGACTGCGACTCTTTTCACTCAACGGTTCCCAGGTGTGATGTGCATGCATACTGTTCTACTGGCAGGCAGTAGCGGCAGTGCCTAGAAAGCAGTTGAAGAAGGACAGTTGGCTGACCAGAAATGTGGCTGGGCTTTTATTGTTAATATTACATGGTGTCAGCATGAAACATAAAGGTATTCTTAAAGTTTTAAAAAATAATGATAATAAAGTAATTGAAGTTCACCAACCTAAAAGTGTTAAGCTTTCAAAGAAACAGGTCAGACTTTTGCATAGTAACTGCAAAAGTCGGATGGTCCACAGCTCCGGTGTGCCAAACTTAGAACTGTGCAGGAGAATGGACTGCAAGAACTGCATTCACACTTGAAAAAAAGAGGTATGAGAGAAAATTGTTGCCTTGTTCAGAGTTGTAGTATTGTAACAATCTCAAGGAATTTTTGAGCATAATGCTTTTGGTATTGAGAAAGAAACACCAAAGAAGTTAGATTGGTTTGTAATAGAGCTGAGAATATTCACACATTTTGTTGAGTATGTATTTTACACAATGTATAATTTGGAATAGAATTATAGGGTGAACTGCAGGTCATGGAAAAAGAATTACAATGATTTGAACATGCTGTAACTCTTTCTGAGGGTGGAAAGTAATAGAAGTATCGAACTGAACAACAAAAAATGAAATCATTTACATAGGAAACTGTTAAAAGAAACCTTAAAGTTATATTCTTGTACACAAATGGCAAAGTTGCAGAATACATATTTGGCAGAATAAAAAAAGAATCTCAGGTAAATTGAGTAATTTGAAGTGTAAAACAGTTATATATAGTTTTCAGGCTATTAACGGTAAGAAATGGTATATCAGAACCTCAAAAAGAACATAAATATCACTATAAGGGGGCCTCTCTTTGTAAGTATTTCCAAGAGCAAGGGTGAGTATGATTAAGAAAAGGTTTCATGACAAAGAAAATGAAGCAAAAGGCCAGTGTTTAGTTAGGTATGCATAGTTACTGAAACTAGGTGTATAAAATTTAAGACCAAGCTTGACCTGTGAATATGTATTTTGATCTTACGTGTATTGCAAATACTGCTTTTACCAGTGTATTCAGGCACTGCGTAGAATAACTTGTGTTTGATTAAAGTGTATTTTTTAGCTAGATGTCTATTTTTTATTTGAAGATACCGAGAGGCAGAAAATGAATGACATTTCTCTGTAGTTTTTTTCCTAACAGTTAGTCTGAATTTGTCTGGCTTCGGCTTCCAGCTACTGAGTTGTTTTAAGTCTTTTCATTTAGAAACCTGTAGAAGCCCATATTTTCTCCCTTTGGAAGTGCTAGTATACTGCTGTCAAGTCACCTCTCAAATTTTCTTTGATGAACTGAGAAGACTGACATCGCTGAACATTTGTACAAGTAGCAGGGAAATGAATTTTTTACCTCCCTATGAATGGTTTGAGATCGTTCTTTTTAATACCTGTCTTCAACATAATTTACCATGCTACCATTTTTGAGGTAATCGCCCATAATTTTTTAATTTCTTAATGATTGATATGTTGCATAACATAATCCCTGAATTTAACTTCCAAGGAATCATGCTTATATTTATGTTTGACTAATGACTTTTGCTTGAAAGCTGCTTTGGGCATATATCTGCTAATCTGTTCTAAATTCAAACTAGTGTAAGCTTTGGCAGTACTGTACAGTGCTAATACTATAGTTTAAGGGCTTTTTTCTAATGTAATATATGCTAGTTAATCAAACTTACTATAAAGGTATTTTAGTTTATATCACTCTCTGTAGAAACAGAATGGACTATTCTGTATAAACCTTGTTAAATATAGATTACTTTTCTTTAACACTTATCTTCTTTTTTTCCCCATGGTTGATGCTGCACCAGTTGCTCACTATTTTCCTTAATGATGATGTTTGCCATTTAAAATCGGAACTTGCATGCACTGATCTCTAGAATATCCCTGTTATGCATGGGTTATGCAAAACTATTATTACCAAATCGGGAAGTTCCTCAGGTGACTCACTTAAAGACTCCTGAGCATCCAATAGTGAGGCTTGCTGGTCTAAAAGAAGTTCTGGATCCATAGTCACAGTATCTTTCATTCTCCTTAAAAAAATATAAACTAGAAACTGTTTCATGATTGTCAGTAATGATGTTTTGTTATGAGTCACCTGAGGCTTCCAGAATAGTTTTCAGAATTTGAAATCTTCAGTAGTGTGAAGCTGAGGCTTTTGGGTTTTTTTTCCTTCTGCATTACAGGCTGGCCCTTAAGTTCTTTATTCTCTGGTTTTCTTCAATGTTCTGTAACACAGTTCTGGTCTGTATTTGTCTGATGTGTTCTTTTAAGGTCTGTGGTTCTTTGTTATCCACGATAAAAGAGAAAAAAATAATGTGCATTTTCTACACCATGTTCATCCCAGACATATTTTAAACAATATTTTAACATTTAAGTGTTTGTCATCCAATAATTTCAAGTAGTACCAGCTTTGTCCCATTTCTTTTCAGCAGTACATACTTACGAGACTCAAGAAATGAGCCCATGTGAACCTTTGAGGTTCAGCAAGGCCAAGGCCTTGCACCTGGGTTGGGGCAGCCCCTGGTATCAGTACTGGCTGGGGGATGAAGGGATAGAGAACAGTCCTGAGGGGAAGGACTTGGGGGTGCTGGTGGAGGAAAAGCTGGACGTGAGCCGGCAACGTGCACTCACAGCCCAGACAGCCAACCGTATCTCAGGCTGCCCCACAAGAAGGTCAAGGGAGGTGATTCTGCCCCTCTGCGCTGGTGAGACCCCCCCATCCCAGCGCGCTGCATCCAGCTCCGGAGCCCTCAGCACAGGAGAGATGTGGGCCTGTTGGAGCGGGTCCATGGGATGGCCGCAGAAATGAACAGGGGGATGGAGCACCTCTCCTATGAGGAACAGCTGAGTTGGGGTTGTTCAGCCTGGAGAAGAGAATGCTCCAGGGAGACCTTACTGCAGCCTTTCAGTACTTCAAGGGGGCTTGTAAGAAAGATGGGGACAGAGATTTTAGTAGGGCCTGTTGTGGTAGGACAAGGGGTAATGGTTTTAAATTAAAGGTGGGTAGATTCAGGCTAGATGTAAGGAAGAAATATTTGGAGATGGTGAAACACTGGAACATGTTGCCCAGAGAGGTGGTAGATGCCCCATTCCTGGGAACTCCAAGGTCAGGTTGGATGGGGCTTTGAGCAGCTTGATGTAGCTGAAGATGTCCCTGTTGATTGCAGAGGAATTGGACTAGATGGCCTTTAAAGGTCCCTTTCAACTCAAAACATTCTACGTTTTTTGTATTCTGTGATTTTCTTATTTGGGCCAGATTGTAACAATTGCTATGAAAACAATTTTTTATTTTTTTTTTTTTTGTTCCTGTCCTTTCCAGGTTTGCTCATAATTCCCGAATGTACTACATTTGCTTGCTTAACACTCTCCTTTTCAGATGTTGTAAATTGTCAGGATGTTTTAACTAGCATTTGGTTTAGTAGAACAGCTTCTCTGTCTGTCTGTGGATGCTGTTATAGCCCCTTCTCAATTAGAATCTTGAGCTCCACAACAGATAGGCATCAGCACATCCAATTATTTTTTTCGTTCTACTTTGACTGTAAGGATTTTCAAAATCATTTGTTTCTTTAGCGTGCTCTGAAGAGTTGTATTTCCGTGCTATCTTACCATTGCCTGCACTTTTCTATCACTATCCTGGATGTACCAGAAAATTGAGTGGTTACGATGCATCTTGGGCACACATCTTGAGCTTTAAGACCAAAACAACCACTGTATTGGTTTGGACAGTAGGCTCATCTCTCCTAATACCTCTTCAACAGCATCCAATAAACAAACACAGAAGAAGAGCAGAGCAGAATGATCCTTTCCTCACGTGTCCAATCAATGGCATTAGCAATTTCCTGAGGAATTGCATTCCAGATCGTTGTGCTTAATAGCTACTAATGGATTTATCATAGAATGGTTTGGGTCAGAATGGACCTTAAAAGATCATTTAGTTCCAACCCTTATCACTTCTTTCTGAAAGCCCTTAAAACATCTGGCTGTTGTGGTGTTCAGTATGGTATTGTAATCATTCACAGTTGATATTGTATGACTTCTTCAGATTGGTAAAAAGTAAAAAAAAAAATGTAGCATATGCTTTCTACTTCTTGTTAGTATTCATTTTTCAGTTTAATGGGAATGCTGATATGACCTTTCTTAATAATTCTGTTAATAACAAGCTTACTCAACAAGTCGTATTCTGGATTAGCACTTAATTTATTTCATTTATTTATTTGTGTGTGGGTTTTTTTTTGTTTTTTTTTTTTTATTTTATTTTTTAAGGCAGTGAATGGGTAGGAGTCCATCCCGCTGTGATGTTTTTAGTTTTTAGGATCTATAAAATCTTAGAGGTACTGAGGCAAAATGGAGCTCCTGCGCCCACAAAAACAAGTGGCTTTGTATTCTTTCTGGCCTAGAAAAACAAAACAAATGTAATGTACCCTTTCAGTCTCCTTACTCATGGTATTTTACTGACCCTTTCAGTGTTTTAGGGAGGAATTACTGAGGAAGCAAGCAAAACAAGTGCTTAAGGAGGTAAGAGGGCAAATGGCACTCGGAGAAATCTCTTGTTGCAAATCTGGCCTCAGACTTAGTCCTCTCTCATGCTTGGAATTACAAGCAATAAAAAGAGGCAATAAAGGAGCCTACCCAAAGGCATCTTCCAGCAGTTTGAGATTTTGACCAGTTGCCTCACAATGATAAGAACAGTCCTACTTAAGATTAACTGAAATTGCCCGAAAATCACCAGAAGTGTAATCAGAACAGCAATAGTGATGGTAGTAAATCTCCCCAGGCTGCACAAGTAGTGTGAAAGGTCCTTTCGGGCCTTTTAACAATCACAGGATGAGGAAAATGGGCAGGAATTTGAAAGACAGTGAAAGTGGTTCTATTGGTGCCTTTTGATACAGCTACTCCAGGTACTGATGCTCTGTACAGCTGTAAAATTGCTTCACACCTGTCAGCGGTTGACTTTGTCAAACCGCAGTTTTGGCATCCTTGCCTTCATGAACTCTCCTTAACCTCATTTTGAAAAGAGACTGTACTCCTGTGCTTGAAACGAGACCGATGCTCCTCAGTTAAGGTTTCTGAGTCTCCTGATGGTAGCACTCTGGTTATTATTACACCTCTGGAAAAATTAATCAGTAACAGCTTCTTCAGCTTTGTTGCCCTACAAACTAATTCCAATTCTACAGGTAAACTTTAGCCAATACCAGGAATCTGTTGAAGCCTGGAAATGAAAATCGGGTACTCGGAGCTATTTTACCAACTTTCAGTTCTCTTCTGTAGCTCTTGCTAACTACAGCACTAATTTTATCCCTTGCTTTCTCAGATTCCAATCCCAAACCCAGCTTTCATTGAGGTAGAGGAGTAAGAACTAAACTAAAAATTAAAACTAAGGCACTTTTATCTCTTGATGTCAGCTGTCAGCTTTGCTCTGCCGACCTGACAGGATTTAGCAATGGTTCAGGCTGTGCAACCCCAGTCTTTCTAAATCTGAACATTAACCTCAGTTCTAACTCTAGCGCTTATCTTTTAATACAGACTCGGCATCTACTGCTGCTGCCTAAATGGAATATAAGAAATTCAAATCAGCTAATGGTTAACAAATCAGTCTCTATAGCTCTTATTTTCCTCAGGTTTTCTCGATCTTTAGCTACAGTGACAATACCAGCTGAGAATCTGGTGTGTCCAAGTTGTGTTTTTGAAGTTAGTAGCATTGTTTTGTGGTATTTTGAAACAGCGGTTACTAATGTCTAGTGCTAATGCTGTTCGTTTGCTTCCTGTTAGTGTCATTAGTGGATTTTACATTGGTTTAATCTCTCTACATCCTCCAAACTGAACCTTTTTTGATAATGAATAGCTTTCACAAGTTAAGGAGTTACTTTGGTCGTTGCAGATTGCATTGAAAGGATGGCATTTTACTAAGTTCTGTCAGTTTATTACTTACGTGTGCTGCTGTGGCATCTGTATCTTGAGCTGATTTTTACTTCAAAAAATAGGTTTTTGCAAGAATTTTGAGCAAATAGCTGATTTTTTTCTGCGATGCTCTATACTTAAAAAAAAAAACAAAACTAATCCACAGTGCCATTTACTGAATTGCAAACTGCTAGGTGTTGCTGTAAACAGGAGCTCACAGATCAGCCATATCCAACTGTATCCATAGGTACAGCTCTTGCCCTGCAATGTTAAGGAGGTCTCTGACCCGCTGGGTTTGTAGCAAATGCAAAGCACTGCATATGCAGTCAGATCTTCAATATTTTGTTTTCCTCGAAGGTAGTTACAGTACTTGCTCGAATGATGTGGAAAGTAGAACTTTCTATGTTCAATTATAGATATTAATATGGAGGAAAAAATAAGTCAAAATAGAGCATAAAAATATATTTACAGTTTGTGAATATGGATTTGAATGGAAAATTTATGTTGTACCCAAGGACTGGGTGTAACCAGTGTTATCCAGTAACAAATTGTTATTCTGAAGAATGCTGTGCCTTTAATCTCTTTTAAACATACAATTTATAAAGGAAAAAAAAAATCAGATAGTGGCAATGTAACTAGATTTTACTTTGCACTTTTGGGAAATACACTAGATTTATACATTTCTGCTTTTAAGTTTTATATACTTTCATTTTTATTACTCATAAAACAGGATGTTTGTTTTCTCTGAGACAAAAATAGTATGTCAGTCATTTTATCTGCAAACCGGGTTAAGAAGATACCTGAAATGTCAGTGAATTGAAAGTGTCATCAAAATATGTTGTCATAGATGAATGATTTCTGGTCACTCAAAGAATCACCTTCAAAAGTATTAGTAAATAGTTTTAATATGAACTTATAGAAGTGCGACTTGGAGTGAACCTTGTCATCAAATTTTATCAGTTGCTACATGGATGGAACATACAAAGGAAAATCAAGCCGGAATGATTTAACACAGAGACTGGAGACACCAAACGTTAAGGTACGCCCTCGCATTGAGCCATGAGGTTCAGAGAGGACCACCTTGCTTTCTAAACTCCTGATGGAGCTTAGGTGTGGCTAGGTCCAGTCGTAGTCTCAGACTTGGATAATGGTTTATGTCTAAAGGAATTAACTACATGGATTTCATTAGTATTAGTTTAGCATGCTGTCAGTTGCTCTACCAAGGATCTGTTGTGAGTAAGGAGTCTCTCTGCCTTGGGTAAGGATCTCTTTGTGTCAGGTAAGGAATCTCAAACCTTGAGAGGCATCCTAGCTCAAGGGGAGAATCACTGGTGTGCAGTCCAGTTGCAGTTTGGAGAAAGCTTGAATTGGACTCATCCGAAGATCTGCCATCAGTAAAAAGGTCTCTCTGTCTCAAGGAGCAACCTTGAGGGGCATCCCAGCTCAAGGGGCGATCACCGCCATGCAGCCATGCTGCCTAGCAAGGAGAGCTCAAAGTAGGCTCACCAAGCTGTCATATCTATGGGATAGAGTGGTTGGCTCATGGTCAAATTGCGTACAATGGGAAGGTATGCATGAGACTCCTCGTACACACAACTTCCTTTGTTCCTTGATAAATGAGTCTTGGAAAAACCACCTGCTGTTCATGTCCTAATGGCAGGGTTGGTGTTCCAAGCCCATAAGCATCGATGCTTACTGGATCGCTCTGCTCCTTTGTGGGTTTCCTGGAGGAGTTCTTGGCCCAGCTACGGCTCAGACCTTTACCTCCTTTGGAGTCTGTACCAAACTACTGCTAGTTTGCTTGGGGGTGTCGAGGGCATCCGTCACATGTTTTGAAAATGTCAGTGCCAAGTTAAAATGAAGAAATAGTACTTTAGCAAAATGAAGTCACATTACATTTTTTTAATGAAAGTTGCCCAGTGATGTCAATTTAGCATAAAGAATTACCACTTCAACTTTCTAGACTTGAAAACAAAATGGAAATACTACTTTTGTGAGAAAAAGCATGCATTTTTTTTTCCAAAGGATTTTTCAGTAGCATTCTGTAAAAGGTATGAAGAACAGTATTTGCAGTACTAATAATATGTAAAATACTGCTAAAATTGTTGTTTTTTTACTGAAAATACATGCAAATTGAAAAAGTAATGCTTTTTGGTATGGAAGTCTGTTTTTAATTGAATAGGATATCCTTCTCAAAAACCTTGACTGTAAAAAGTAATGTTTAATTTCTCGTTGGAATGGATTTCTTTCTAATTTTGTGATTCGTCTCTCACATTCTTTATCTGTTTCCTTCAGAGTGTTAGTATAGATGAAGAGAAAAAACATTCCCTGGAAATAATAAGTTGTCAGATTTTGCTTTTGTGTTATGTGTGGCATATGGATATGTTTAAAACAAAAACTTAATACTGCAGGAATACACTTTTAGAATATAGCCAGATCAGACTTAAAACAGTTTTGAAAACTAATTGAGTCCAAAGTGTGCAAAGATAGATGGGTTATTCTCAGATTTTATCTTCTGGAGCTTCATAAATTCCACTAGCAAACACAAAACTGCATTGCAAAGGATTGGGGTTTCTAGTAATAAGTATCTATCAACGCAAGAGATGGCAGTTTGATAGCAAGACCACTTCAATGCTGAAATAGAATGCGGGGAACTGATTTTAGGTATATTTTTTCTGAATGTCTTGACTCTCGCTCTAAAGTCACTCTATAAACATCTGCATCCATGATAAAGAATACTTCAGATAAACAAGTATCAGTCCATATGAGGAATTTTAAACTTAAAAACAAAATTCCCTCATTATTTATTGTTACCATTTAGTATTGCTAACAGTAAAACCTTCAAAGGCATCTTTTCAAAACAGAAAAAAAGCCGCACAAAAACTGCAGAAGGAAATATATGAACAAGCCACCATTAATCCAGTAGTAATGACCTAAAAGGTATTGTAATTGCATACATGCTGAAGTAGATAGCACAAATGAAAAATACCTAATCATAAATCAGATTGAACGACCACAACAGATGATAATCCTCACTGGTTTTGGATTTTCCACACAGAGATTCTCTTATCTCTTTCATTTTTCTTTTTAGTGGTTTAGACCCAATTTTTCTGCTGGCAGATATCTGTCTCTTGAATATGTCGAGTACAGCTCCTTTACTTTTGCCGAATATGGGGAATGTAAAGAAAGGAAAGGAGGTCGTTCTCTTCCTGCTTGTGAAGAAACTATTGCATACCACCATCTACCAGCTGACTGAGTCTGGGAGACAGTGTCAGAGCTGGCAAAGCATTTACTGGATCCAGCTTGCACCAATGAAATTTTTGCTACTATTCAGCAGTAGCCTGGGAATATATATGCAAGGTTATTTGTAAAATAGGTTGCTTTCAGACTTGTGTGAATAGGAACATCGTGAGACCTTCAGATGTTTTGCTTTAATGTTGTAGTGCAATAACTTTATACAGAGCATGTATATTTCAAACAAAAATCAAGTGTGCTTATGATTATCAAAACAAATTTCTTGATGTTTTTTCTGCTAGGGAGGAAAGTTCCCTGGACTGGATTGAGGATACAGTTAAGGAGCTTGCTCATTTTATGCCCAGGGACTGTGACTTTACTACCTTGAAGTCGAACTTCATGATGTTCCTAATTGACATGGACAGCTTAAACTACTATGATCTGTGGGTTTGATGAAGAAGACAGTGATTATGCCAAATGAAACAACAGTGAATACATCATTCTGTTCTGTAAGTGTCTCGGTTAACTTGAAGAAACAGCTTACAGGGAGAAATGGGATACAGAGAAAAGCCTGACCCATCTGCAGCTAAGGAGAAGTGTGGCAAGAAATGCTAGATAAAGCACCTTAAAAGAGAAGTAAATTTATGCCAATGAGAGGCTGGGGGAAAATGACAGTTAGCTGTCTGTTCTTCACACACTGAAATGCACTTTTTCTTGCTGTTGAGGGAAGAGATCCCAAATGATAGGAATAATGAGCGGTTATGAGAGAACTAAGAACAAAAGCACTTCGGGTCCAGGTCTCATAGAAGCTGGCATACAATTTGAAATACTCTTTTATATGGCAATATTATTTGGGAAGGGTTGGGGCTGACCAAGTTGTGATAAAATACGGAGTGAAAAGCAGAAAATGCATGTGATAGTTTGGTTTGGCTGTATTATGTTAGGGAACCATGACATCAGAGTCAAGACTGAGCTTGGAGACTTAATGATACAGAATTGAGTTAGCAGTTAAAACTCCTGCTCTCACACCTATACACAGTTACAGTGCACAACAGTGACTGCTGGATAATTCAGGTAGGAAGGGACCTCAGGAGCTCTCTGCTCCAAGCTGCTGCTCGCAGCAGGATCGGCTCTGAGGTCAGACAGGGTTCTTCAGGGTTTTATCCTGTTGGTCTTGGAAAGTCCCCAGGATGAAGACTGCACAGCCTCCCTGGACAGGCAGCTTCTCTTTGTGACTTTGTAATCTTATTGCAAAACACATCTGGCAAGTATGCTTGACACCAGTGGTCTTTATTGGAAGGGAAAAGAAACAGGTAAAGGTTCTATATGGAACTGTTAGATGCAGTGTTGCAAGTAGAAATTTGAACCCAAAAGATGCATTTGAATGTTGGTACACCTGCAGATTCCGAGCAGTATAGGAGTGGTAATACCTGACCTTCCAGGAGTTTACCATCCACTGTTTGCAAATGTCTCCATCTGGTTTGATGCCAGGAGAGTGCCAAGAAAATAAAGGTTTATTCACCATCTGTCATGCCCACAAGGTGCTTTTGAGTTTGATAACACTGATTCACAGCTTAGTCCGGTACATGAGTCTTTGTGAAACTGAGGACCTAGGACATAAGTAGCAAAATACAATATTAACTTTTTTCCTTGTGTTTTTGACTTGTGGAGTTTCCAGTTCCGAGGTCTCTCTTTTTCCCGATAAGGAAGCCTCTAGATTGTGAGATATTTAGGATTAGGAAGTAGTAGCATTATGACTATATTTGATTCAGTTATGGATATGCTGAATGCAGAGCAAGACAAAATATGTAGCTTGGCATAGAAAAATCACATCTTCAGAACCTGATCAGAATATTAACTGAAGGGATCTCATATTCTGTGGAACAACTGCACACACTGCAAACTTGAATTTAGAGATAAAAAATTACCCCAAAATGGAGCTGCAGAAACTGCAAGTTCTGCTCAGATACGGGAGGGTGTAGCACAAGGCAGAGCTGCTGTGCTAGATTTCAGCAATCCCTATTAGGATCTTAATCTAGGGTAAGCTTGGATATCACCAAAGATAAAACATTCTGAGAGTCTTTTCTCATCCTGTTAGCACTAAGAAAGTACTGGGAAGAATTTGCTCACAAGTATTCTTTTGTTTGGCAAGTTACTACACACTCTAGGTCTCGTTTGTTAAGGTGTGACTGTATCCACTCTTATCAGGTCAGCTAACAAGACTCACTTTCTGCTTTGGGTTTTAGTTTCACGAGACTTTATTCTGGTGTATTCTGTTTGAATTTAATAGAAGAACAGTCCTGAAAGGTACAGGTATTTAAAGAATATCCTGAAGAACAAGTTTTTATTTACATGGGATAGCTAGATGATGTTGTTTATGAGCTTTCTGACAATTTTAACTCCCGTAAATAGTTTTACTTCTCATAGCAGTTGTAATAAGTTTTTTTTCTTCTAATAATTAGGGTGAATAAGTTTAGCTATCATAAGCCTTCTTAAGTAAAGCTGTTGAAGTGAAAATCTGTAATGATTACATGAAATATTGGATTCCTTGAAGAGAATCTGCAGTATGGAGGAGGCTTGTATTTGTCTGACACTCAACTGCTGCATCCCAGTCCCTGCACTTAAAATTTTGATAGCTCTGACATAGGATAAGAGATCTCTATAGATTCATGAGAATTCAAGACAGGCAGATTACTGTCAGACAGCAGTGATGAGAAGGTATCTGTGCTTTACGCACTGTCTTGGTGGTTTCTTACTTTTTTTTTCTTGGCATTTGCATGACAGGGTTCTATATTCACAATATGGAAATTCAACATCTGTAGTACTTTGCAGATCCATTTCTGTTCTGGGATGATACCAGAGGTAAGTGGAGTCTCTCAGTAACAGTGCAACAAGAGGGCCAAGCACTGTGTTCTCAGAAGAGACTGTGAATATGTGAAACCAAATGGTAACCTGCAGAGGTTAGTTAGAGCCAGCCTTGCAGCAGCGAGTACTGAGGTCAGTCTAATTTGAGTTCGCGAACAGGGAACGGACACCTTCCAATCTGCATTGACCCACGTGTCTTTCTGCATTACCAGAATGGTCCAAAATTGAAGCAAAAGCCTTGAATATACCTTGACTAGAGAGTTAGAGCACCATAATTACGCACAGGGCGTGTGCATGTGTATACATGTTTGAACTTTTATACACACATGGTTGCAATTAAAAGACAGCCTGCATTTTGAATTCTGCTTTTCTTTCTTCCTAGGGTAGGAGGGTCTGGGTCAATTAGCTCTCGGTAGTCACAAGTATGTATGGATGAAAATGCTATTTAAATAAAAGAAGAACTGATGCTCAAGGCACTAGATTTTAACTAGCAGTCTCAAAATGCCACCTTTGTTAATAGATGTCATGTGACCTTGAGCAAACTGTACTTATCCCAGGTGAACTGTGCTTAACTTTACATACAGGCGTCCTCATGAAGTTTAACTGGACTCTACTTTCATGATCAGTGTGAAGAGAATTGTCATTGAACAGAGATGAGGTTAAACAATTGCTCACAGTTTAAAGAAGAAAAAAATTAGTATTTGTTCATATTCTCTCAATGTTAAATACCTATGGCATCCCATCTGCAAGGTGTGGAAAAAAAGCACCTTTTTTTTTTTCTTTGTTTTGCCCAGTCAGATTCCAGTCTTGCTACTTATATCAGCCAAAAATATTTCCCTACAAAATTTGAAGACCTATTAAAGTCAAGGGGTCCTTACAGGGTCAGGTGTTAATTTGTGAGACCTCAGCAAATGTATCATGGCGAGCGACTACTTAATACGTGTATAAGACTAGACACTGCTGCAGTGGAGCTACATCTATATTTACAATTTTAATCCAGGTAATACTTCAGCTCTCACCTGTACAATATAATAAAATTCCAAAGAACAAGCTTTGTAAAAGAACAAAAATCAAAAAACAGAGCAAAATGCACCTAAGTTTATTCCTGCTGGAGGAATGTTTTCATCTCCTAAAGAAAGAGGTGATTCACAAGGGTCTGCAGTAGTCATGCCATGAAGAAAACTACCTGTAGAAAAAGTAAGAATGTGTATTTTACTGCATGGCATCTGGTTTACATTCTATAGGCAATCTCTAGCGTGTGTTATTGTGGGATTTTTTGGCCCTGAGTTGGTAAAATCTGTTAAAAATTGCATCTTAATTGAAGCCTCTCAATATATGTTAACACTTAACAGAGGAAAGAGCAGGTTCTTGCAAAAAATTTAGTGTTCTTTTGATGAGTGGAAATTTGTATTTTCTTGACACTCGGAAATTTTCCTGGAAAAAAAAAAAAGAAAAAAAAATTGTGGAAAACTCTTTCTGAAATGGACATGCAGTGATATTTTGAGTCCAGAGCAGTAGTTAATTTTGTTATTTCCCTGAGGAGGATGATTTGATGAAGTAGTTCTCGGAGGCAGTTGTAAGCCTGTTTTGTTTATGACACTGCTTGTTCTTTCCAGCTTCCCTAAAGCGTGCCTTTTTGACCTGTACACTTGTTCTTCCCTTTATGTGGATCTTGGAGAGATTTGTAATGCCAGCATACATTTCAGTGATAGGAAAAGTTGTCAGTTTCCAGATGAGGAAACATAATAATACTTCATCATATTATGTTTGGTAAGCATCCAGCTCCTAGGGAGATGCAGCTAGCACCATGAAGTAGAAATGGAATATTTGTGATCATGCTGAAGTGCAACTCCATGAAATATACCCGGTGCATAAGTACTAATAGTTTCTGTGTAAATGTTTGATTCTGCTTGCTTCATCAGAAGAGAATAAAGGAAAAAAAAATTTTCAGAGCCTCTTCAGCTGTGATAAGGAGCACTAGAAAGAGAGGGTAGGAGAATAGACTGTTAATGAGTAACCAGAGATAATTATTAATTTAAGAAAAATCTAGGTGTTAAAATCTTGGCAAGAAAAAGTGTTGCTATAATATAAATGGCAAGAAATGAAGGTCAAGAATAAGATTCAGACAATTCACCATGGTGGAGTGGGTCATCGCTGAATTAATTGTTTTAAATGTGGCCAATTTAACAATTAAACATTGTTGTACACAATATACGAAATCCAGTAAATTAAATACTCCAAGCATACTGTTGAAAACCCTGATACTGTTGAAGCACTGGAAAATGCGAAAGGGAAATATATTATGAACAAAAGGCTAGATATGTGTTACAAAATAATAGATATGTGTTAATGAAGATAAATTGTATAAGATTTTCAATTTGATAGTGCCCTTATAATGTTTTTCACAACTTAGCAGGATATGCTACAGGCTTAGAACAAGTAATTAGATTTTTTTTAGATTTATTTCCAGGTCAATGTTTTCCCAGGGCTGTGCATTACTTTATAATGCATTGCTTTGCCCTATAACTCTTATTGTGGGAAGATGTAATTATTTTAGTTTGGTCTAGCATTGGGGTACCAGCATTCTCTGTCTTGCGTCTCTTCTGTTACTATGTAACATAATATTACATTACAGACTTCTGATCAGAGTGGGTTTTGGTAATTTCTGTCGGTCTTCAGGCTGCGTGTTCTAGCAGCCTTGACTATATAATTGCTTTCATTTTTAGAGACCTTTTCTGCAAAATGTTTGAATCCATTAGTTTGTGGACTATGGCTATTGCTACGTTGGCAATACCTTTCATAAGTTGCATTAAAAAAAATATCTTGATGTGGACAGTACCACAGTTAGCGGCGACTTTAAAGCAATATCTGCTGCCTCAAAAATTCTAAGTATTTGCATGTCCAAAGGTCTGTCGACTAGTGTCTCAAGGGAAATCGCCATGTGAGAAGAAAAACAAATTCAGAAAAAACAATTCATTGTGAAATAAATCAGCCTGTGAGAGTTTTTCAAACCTTATATGCAATTATGGTCTTTATTGCTGTCTATAAAAAGAAATTAGTTTGAGGCTTCATGTGTCATAAATAATTAAAAGTTATTTTTATAGACACCTACCCTCCCCAAGTCAAAGATAGGGTTAAGTATTTTGTGGACTTCAAAGACTGCTCTGGTAATCACTTAAAAACAGTTTCTGCGTGGAAAAATATAATTATTATTCTTATTAACAAGACAAGTATGCATATGAAATGAACTTCCTTTAGACTATTACTGCTGTTAAAAATTGATTTTTTTTTTTAAAGTTTGTTTCTAGCAACCTGGATGTGCATGTCAAACTGTTTCTAATTTAACATCTTTTAGAGGAGAACGCTTTTTTGAAAAATAATTTGTTGACTTTTTAGTATACTCTGAGTCATTAACTGCAATGAGAGGTTGTCTTTTCTTGCTTTCTTGCCTCACTGAAGAATATTTGTACCACAAGGTTAATGCTCCCTGATGTATGTCAGTCTCTATAGTATACCTTCAGACTCCCAGTAGGTAAACCCCAGTGTTATTCAGTCTAACTGTGCAATTCCTATCATACGAGTTTTACAGGAACGTCACCCCAGGTGACTGTTAAAGGGAAGACTGAATTCAGGATTAAAATATTGACTTTCAAGGTGCTTAACTTTGCCTCCTGAACAAATTTCTGACTTACTAACCTGTATCTACGGTGGCATATTTCCAAATTCTTTGCTTCTATTTGGTAAGACTTTTAAAAAACTTTTGAGAATTTTTTTCCCCTCCTGAATTCATTAAAGGCTTTAATGTCATCATATTTAGCATTTTTGTGTGTATGTCTCTTTGAATCTCCCAGAAAGCCACTATGAATTAATTAGAATCATACCATGTACTACTTTCCTTAATCTTTTTTTTTTTCCTTAGCTATCACACAGGAGCATATCAGTTTTAATGTTATATTGCAGTCCTTTGGGGAATCTGCATTCAAGCACTATTTTCTTACAGTTATTCTTGTACTTCATCCACATTTCCCAAAATCTATTGTATACCTTCAGGAAACCACAGTAGGCCTATACTATTAGATATATATGCAAGACTCCAGCCTGGTTTTCCTTCTAAAAAACACAGAAATTTGTTTTATTGAGTTTAAAGAGAAAATAAATCCTTATGGTTTGGAATCATTACTACAAGATTAAGGTTAAATTATTTCTGTATTTCCAGAGGCTACATTAATTTCTTGTGCTGTGCTGAATGATGCATAGTTCTTGGAAATGGTGATAGAATTATTTAGAATCAACCAGAAATTCATATACAGATGAGAAATGATGCATCAGAACCTCATGATTCTTTTCAGAAAGAACTGAAACTCAGCTGGTTTCTTCAACAAATTCTGGGTTTGCGTATCATTCTCCTATCTCTTTTATCTTGCCTTTTCAACTAGAGACAGTAATTTTTTAACCTCCAGTGCCAAATTACAGTCTTGCTGTCTGCTGCTGTGCAGGTGACGGATTCCTTCTTGGCTATGCTTCAAGAGAGGACAAAGCAATAGCATCATTCTGTTCTTAAAGAGGTTAGGGATTATTTTAAAAATCTTTCATATGTTTCTGTTAGAATGTGTGGTGTTTCGTAGTGTAATGCTAAACAACCCAAGCACCGTCAGCTATAGATTGTACTTTACAACCTACATACAGAGAGCGTATTGTGGTGTGCATCTTATGTCAAAAGGGTCTGTCAGTCCTTTATGAACAGTGGAACTGGTTAGTTTAACATTTCATAGGAACAGTAGGATTCTCATAGTTTGCATCTTCTTGCTGACAAGTTTAACAAGATGAGGAACTGAAGTCAGTACTGTTCAGTAGCCTGGAAGTAACATGTTAGAGGTTATATTCATCATGGTACACTATGTCAAAAGGCTGGAAGTTACAAAATGTCAGCTGACAGAATGTAAGATTGTGACAGAATTAATTAGGGCAAACTATGCTGGTTATGGCTCACTGCAGATGGCATTGCTGGTTAAGTTTATAGAATCATAGAGATAAAGGTGACAAAGTGCAAACCTATCCAGGAACACTTTCTCATCTCCAGATTACTTCTGCTCATCCTTGATCTGGAGTGGGAGAGTGTCTGTGCTGTAAATCTCCTTCAAGGAAAGTTCATCTAGTAAAAAAAGTTGGATAAAAATTAATGTATAGGCATTTTATGATGCCTAGTAAAGATGAGGTGCTCTGAAATTAGACCACGTAGAGAAGATCACAAGTTATATAATAAAAATCTGACAAGAGCCGTCACTGGTATAGTATCGGAGTTTTGGAAAACAAAGTTGTTTGTTTTGGGGTGTGGGTTTTTGGTTTTGTTGTTTGGTTTTTTCTGTGGAAAAAAATTGTGTTTCTCTGGTTTGGAGTAGGTGGTAGATTTTGATTGTTACGTATTTCTGATTTACTGTACAGAAGGGTTTAATTAAAAAAAACCCTCTCACAGCAGCAGGTAGGATTTTCAGCTCTCTGAGGTTTCCTCAATTAAGAACTTGGGTATGAGGAAACAAAGATGCTTATAAACTAAATACGTCTAAACTTTTAGCGCCACCTTTATCTCATCTCGTCCCTTCCTCACTGGAAGGTAGACTGGTTTAGGACCGTAAAATTTACATCGGTTGCCAAGGGCCATCCATCCACAACCTGGGTCTTAAAGTGTCGTGACAATGGGTGAGCACAGCCAGTGTCCCAGGATGCTTGCACATAGTGCTGTCTACAAACAAGAGAGCATTTAAATGTTCCCAACCAAATTTCCTGAGATACATTTACTGTGAGGGTGGTGGGATACTGGCCCAGGCTGCCCAGAGCAGCTGTGGCTGCCCCATCCCTGGCAGTGCTCAAGGCCAGGCTGGACGGGGCTGGGAGCAGCCTGGGCTGGTGGGAGGTGTCCCTGCCCGTGGCAGGGGGTTGGAACTGGGTGGTCCTTAGGGTCCCTTCCAACCCAAATCATCCTATGATTCTGTGTTTCTCTATATGCTTCTACTGAGATCTTTCCTTCAGGCTTGGCATTAATGTTCAAAATCAAAATGCTTTATATAATCTTACACAGTGTTATTAACTCTACAGGGTTTTTTTCCCCCCTCTGATTTTGTGATGATTTTAAAGCTGGCTACCGGGAAAAATTAATGTTTGATGTTTTTTGTTTTATTAAAAATGTCAATCTGAGTTTTCATCTGAAATCTCAGGGTATATTTTTAGTGCCAAAAATTATGGGAAGGTAAGCTGCAGTTACCAGTGCAAAACTCTTCCTTACTCTAGTGCAACTAAATCCAGGTTTGACAGCTTCTGCTGATAACACGGTATTTAAAATAGTGGTTTGAGTACTTCGGTGTGATGAGGCTATTAAGCACAAAAGATTAAAGCACATGAACAAGATGTTCCAGCAGAAATGCTAAAAGTTACTTCATATCATATGTGCATTTATATTAACAAAACAAAAAATGAGCAAAGAGTAACATTCTAAGGAAAATATGATTAGAAGAAACAGAATACATGAATAATGCACAGAATTCTTAAGTAGCCTGGCGTTGGTGTTAGAAAAAAATGTTATTTATTGGTACTTAGATTTTCAGCAAACAGAACAAAAAATAGTCAACAACATATTATATCACAATGGTGAAATTTACATATGACAACGATGTTTGAAAATGCGAGTCAAAAAGATTGTAATGAGTAATTTTTTATTAAAATTCTGTTAATATTTACAGCCAGTCATATAAAGTTGTAATGAACAAACCAACCATTAATATTTAAAGTAGTTTTGACATACATATTTTTCCAAGCTCAAGCATTGCATAATTGTTCAAGCCTATTCTTTCAATCTTATCCCTGTTACCTTTTCAATATTTTACACTATATTATTATACTATAATTTACTTTGAGAATTATTTTATATATGCACCTGATCATTGATACTGCAGGAACAAGTGTTTCATTCTGCCACTTTGATTAGTCCAAATGAGATGAAGTGTGTAAGTATTAGGGCCCTGGTTTTAATTATTATTACTTTAATCTTCTTGTGGCCTTAATAAGGCAAAAGGTTTATTGTCTCCAGTTTGGCTGCACCCTTTAAGCACTAGCATGGTAAGGCAGCTGTGTGGAAGAAAGGTCGTAACTGGAGCGCTCCCAGAAGATAATTTCCAAAACCCTGGATGTAATCCTCCTATCCTTCTTTCTACTATATCTGAAGGTTCTCAAAACATTTATTCTATCTTGTGTTTGTTTTGCTTTTCCTTTCTGCTGTACCACTAAACAATTTTAGTGTGGCAAATTACTGTGGCAAGTATTCAAGTTTTGGTCATCATTTCAGTCAGAGCTGTCTTGTTATAAATTGTAATACACATCATGGTCTGATTAAAAGTATTCAGTGTGTTGAAATTCACAAAAAGAAGTTAGGCTATACTGTTTGCTTAGAAACCAGGAATATGTTTTGTCTGCTCCCTTCAAGGCAGTTGCAGAGAAAATAAAAGCAGTTGTGTGTAGTTTATCTTACTTAGGAATAGATGATTTTGAAGTCGGAGCTGAGTGGAATTTATCTCCAATGGATGTTTCCTAGTTTTTTATTAAGCTCCTGAAATGTAAGGAAATGGAAACTGTTGACCTCAGGAGGCTAGCTAGTCTTCAGCTCGATCACAAAGCAACATTAATAACATGCATGCAATACATTACACATGGTAGTCCAAGTCCTCAGTAACTTTTGCAGTTAAATCTCATCTATTTTTAGAAAATTGAAAATTTTTTTTGAAGTTAGAAGTGGGAATTTTGCTTGGCTTTTTTTTCCCCATTCCTCATTTAGTTTAAGTGTTCTTAAATTCCTTAATTCTTGAACCACTCACCATGGTCACTGAAGACATAGCATGTTCCTTTCCTCTATGGCCTTTTGGTATTTTTGAGTATCAGGATCTTCCCTATTGCTCTTTCCTCTTGTTATGAATAACTCCAGTTTGTGCAATCTGTAAGAGAGATCTTATTTTTAGACCTCTGGTTTATTTCCAGTGCTTTTCTTGGACTCTGTCCGATTTGTTTGTATCAGTCTTGAAGTGCAGTGTCCAAAATTCAATGCAATACTGAGATGAGAAAAACAGAAAGGAATACCTTCGTGTGTTTTGAAGAACTCTGCCTGAACATTCAGAGAAAAGTTTTTGCCTTTTACACTACAGCATGTCTCACACGTAATACATTATATCCCGCAGGTAGTTTCCTGAACAGAAATTGTCTCTTAGGCTCTTGTTTTTCACCTGACATCTTTGCAGTTTGTTATTCTGGCCTAAATAGTATAATTCTTCTGGCCAAATTGTCTACCTGTACTACTTTAATCTTTGCATCTCATTTTTCATGTAGTCTCTCTGATTTGGGGTAATGCAGAAACAAGTTTTCTAAAAATCTTTAAGAAAACTTCTGAGGATCAAGTATTGTAGAATTAAATTTCTTTATATGCAGAGATACTTGCTTGGAGATTGGCTTTTCCACCCTATTCATGATGGGAGATCAGCCTTCCTTGACCTTGTACTGCAGATACAGTACTGGAATTGCACAGGTTGCTTTTGCTGAGCTGCATATGTCTGAAAAATCTACTGTTCTCTGCCCTCTGTAAATACTTTTTTAGCACTTAGATCGTACTTCTGCCTTTCAAAAAGATGGGCATATGGTATGAAAATAGCTCAAAGCCACTTCAAAATCAATCTCATTTGACCTATTTCTACAAAAATTTCACTGGAGGGGGGGAAAATTGGTGTATGTTAATAATCTCTAATTATCCTTCCTTATCGTCAAAGACCCAAAATCTTCCTATCTATCCCTTCCCCGTCCTTTCCCCTGAAATAGCCTTGTAGTTTTAAGTTATTTCTAATGATGAATATGATTATTTTTTTTTTGTTACTAGCAGTGATGATTAATGTAAAATGTGACAGGGAAAAATGTTGCTCAAGTGTATTTGCATTTTAAGAAGTTTTCAGAAGGGCAAATGACACCAAAATTATTAGATGTTAAGCTAGTGATTATAGGTTAAGCCACTGTTGTGAACATACAGTACAAGTAATATACCTGGATGAAAAAAAGTAGGAAATTAATTTAATGTGATGTTCATTTTGCTTCAATAAAATGCAAATTTTTCGATGATGTGTAGACACTATAGAATTTCCAAGCTCATACTCATTAAGGAATGACCATGCATCTAAATGTACAGTTTTTCTGGGTCTCTTTTATACCTGGTTTTATACTGTAATACAGCTTACTGTACATCTAACATCTGTGCTTTTCATCAGTTTCTGTTCAAACTTTCAATACCCCACACAAGAAATACAAAGATGTAAGTAGGCCTGAAATGGTTAAAAACATGATCATACGAATTGATTAATGAGGTTTGGTAAATGAATTGTTCCCAAAGTTGCAGTTAAACCTTGGTTCATGTATTTCCTGTGGACATTCAGTGCGTGTATTCAGATCTTTTCTCAACAGTCTCAATATTCAAAATCGGAACTTGTGTTGTGATTCAGGGCAAGTATGTAGTGCTCCTAAATTTGGGTTCCAGATCTCGAGGGGTATAGACTGTTTTAACCTTGTGAATGTCATTTTAATTTATTTTTAGTGGGCTAGAGCCAGATAAAAAATACTGTTATGAAAGAACTTCTAAACATAGATAACACAGCTGAGAGAACTCATTTGCATTCATTTCTGATATATGGTAAAACTTGGCTAGTGAATTTTCCCTGCCTAGCGAGTTTAATATTTATTTTTATTTTTTGTAACAGGTGGGTGAACAGAATAACCGGACTCAGTTAATGCTTTTTCCACACTGTCTAATTTGGGAAGCCATCGGAGCTTCAGAATGTGAAATTAGGCATGTTAACTAGCATAGCCCATCAAGCATAAGGAAGAGCAATAGTATCCTCACTGTTAGTGTAGATAATATATTCAAAGCCTGTCACTTTCTGATCAAAGAATATGTTCATTTCATTTTTGTGCAATTCTATCCATTTAAATTAGCTGCAGGTTTTAGTCTTCGCTGCATGAGCGCAGGAGTCATGAAGGCTTCCATAGACCTGCAGCCCTTCTTACCTGCTGCCTTGTCCATAGAGTTACACTAAATTAGGGTATATTAAAATTACTGAATTGTTATACAAATATAGAGCTGGTAAAAATTACACTACCTTAAAAAATAAGCATTCCTAAGGAGTTGTAGCCAGTTGAAACTCAGGTAGCTGATTTCGATGTAAAGTTATTTACTGTAATTAACTTGGTAATATTAGGATGTGAGGCTGACTTAAGTATGGTTAGAAGAAATAATTCCAGTGTTTTAGGAACTAGATATTTTCGTGTTGTGGTTTTTTGTTTTTTTTTTTAATTTGTGCTGGTTATTTAAAGCATCAACAACGGAAATACAAGTGGATTTTACTGGATTTTTTGGTTGTCTGACTTAAAAGTAATAAAAATTCACTGTCTTAAAAAATCTGGAAATTGATGGAAACATCTTACAATGATAAATTCTGAAATCTAGGAATAAATGAATGCGACGCATGTATAGAGAGATTTCCTATTAGCCACTTATGCATATTTACAGAAGATGCTATTTTAAGGTCAGATTGATGCAATTTTTTTGGGGCGGGGGGGTGGTTTAAGAAATTGTCATTTTATATTGGTTGAAAGTTAGTTTCTAGTTCAAACTACAAATATATATATTTTTAGACAGGATATTGGGGAAATACTGTTGTGAAGTTTTATTTGAATCACGGAATTTAAATCTGTGTAATGCAAGTTACTTTTTGGATGGATAGATTTAAGAATAAAATTTGTGGAGACTGATGTGTTATTTCCATTATATGCTGTATGAGGAGGAAAAAGGAATACTATAGAATATTTTTCTGTTTAATTAAATAGTGTCTCCCCTGTGAGGTTTGGCTCAAGCATAAAATAGATACTTTATTTTGCTAAATAAAAAAAAAACACTTCAGTAGATAGTGCTTCTTTTTCATAAGCAATTCACATTGATGAAAATATTTCTTTTCAATTAGGATTTTGGCAAGATCATATATTTCCATACAACCACATGAACCTGAAATTAAATATATATATAACCTAAAGTTTTAATCTGTTTCAAGAAGAAAGCACCTGTTTCAAATGTTAAATCAGAGATAGCAGTAGCTCAGTGTAACAAGGCCGAAGCAATTAACACTACCTAAGCAAGAGTAAGCTGCAATGTTAATATTTGCAAGATCCTTCAGATTCTCACATCTCAGATCAAAAGACATTGAAAGGAGAATAATTATGTGATGTGCTTGTTTTGTTAAAATACAACACCTAACTAGCATTTGAAACTATGCTAGCTTTTTAATCTGATTTAGCAGCTGTTGAGAACTTCAGAACATTTACCATACCATTGGATCTTCCTGTTGGTGAGTCCTTGCGTGTTGTGTGGCTACCCTGATGAGGACGGTTTTTAAATAAATAAAACCATCAACATAAAAGATTTTTCAAGGTTGCTAAATATGCGCTGCTGCTGACACAGAACCCTAAGGACTTCACAGTGGAATATTGGAACCAGGTAGCCTGTATGTCACTGTATTCAGTTACAGTAGTAGAGAATAAAATTACTATTCATAATGCAAGCACTTTATCACTGTTCTTGCAAAAAAACCTACCATGAACTTTGAGACTTTGAAAACTAAGATGCCAGAAACAATCGTGGAGAGATGGGAAGTTAGAAAAGGTAATTATTGAGCTGTTGTTAAATAAAACCCTTTTGGGTCCCAGTATCTGGAAATATATATAAAAAAAGAGAGTTTTCTAGCTGGAGAGCTATCAGAAAAATACATTTTAAGTCAAATCATTTTAGACTAGAGAGAATATAACTTGAGGGTTCTCAGCACTTCTAGTGTTTTTATAAACAGTATCAAGTGTTTTGTTAAAATAAATAAATAAAGCTATTTCAGCTAAACACTTCCCTTTTCCCGGGGGAAATTATTTGGTATTCGCTAAAGCAGGGAGTGGGAGATGGTAGAGGGGTAAGGAAAAGGTGGGATCAACATCCAGCATGCCAGGTTTTTTTGACTGGCAGTAATCTGAGCAACACTCTGGTCATAAAACTCATAAAAGCAAAGTTACACAACTAGAGGTATGGGAAACAGTTCAGAATGGTTTTAGTTGGAAATGGATCTCCTTTAGTTAGAGGATCTTCTCTTCTTTTCTGATGCTCATTTTCCTCCTGATTATTTTGCAGCTATTTCCCTGTTTTCCCAGTTCTTAGCTCTCCTCTGTAGTGTCAGGCAGTTATGTTCCCATTTCTTATTTTTCTTCAGGAGGGGAATACCCAGGACATGGCAGCTGTGTGAAATGAAGCAAAGTTCAGAGGCAGATTTGAATGGAGAACAGAAATGTATTGGTTTTGCTGGGAGAAGATGACTGGCTCTGTGTAGGTGTTTCACTTTCACCTTGGCTCAGGAAACCCTGGAAGAACGTCTTCTGTGTTTCTAGCAGGGGTTATGTTTGTTTGTTTGTTTTTGTCTGGCTTGAGCTATCATCTCACAGCGGTTTGTGATAGGGGTCAAGAATCCATTTCATTTTTTGCAGACTTGTGTGCTTAAGCACATGCATTCAGGCCACGTTTCAGATGTGTGTGTCTGTGTGGGACACAAAGTAAGAAATACCATTAGGGAGCCAGGTATTGAGAAGGCATACTTTGATGTTTTAAATCTATACTGGTTTTATATTTTACGATGTTTGTAAGCTGGGGAAGCGTTTCAGTTTTCCACGTTAAAACACTATGGCTAATAAGATGTCTTATGCTGTTTTGAAATCTCTTTCGTTCTATTAGAAAGCCGTGTCTTGTTGCGTTTAATTTTTACCTTTGCAAATGCTGGAATTGTAAGATCCTATTAGAGAAACATGTAAAGATATGATTAAAGTCTACCTTGCAATCCTGTTGGCCTTAGTGACCATAGCATGGATGAAAATATTGATAAATGGAAATATTGATGAACCTTCAGTGAAAAATTAGAAGAGCAAAAGATTTTTTTGGAAAAAACCACACACATCCTACTGTCAATATTACCTTGCAACCAGGGCTTCAGGAAGCTTTTCAGATGAATACAGCTTCTGTTGTTGCATGTTGCAATCTAAATGGGGAAAGAGTAAGCACAGGAGTTCTGATAGGATCCCCATCTTTATGTATCTTCAAATATTTATTGATCTTACTGTTTTAAACTGTACTCGGGAAGAGAAGGGGATCTGCATTTTCAGAATACAGATCCTCATTGTATTACATTTCAAGCACAAAGCATGCAAGCACACTGCCATGCTAAAATTACTTGCTGTTTATGTTAAAGCAAGAAAAAAATTAACCACTTAGATCAATTCTCTGCCTTGAAATGCCCTCTAATTTAACCATTATAGATTTATATTTGATAGTGGCTCCATCAAATGAGCTACTTTAGAGATGAGGAATGTTTGTGTCAATTAATGGTCCGGTCACTTGTGCATCATCCATCTAAATAAAAATACAAGCACTGGATTTCAGCAAAGTTATTATACAAATATTTGTATATGTGTTAGTTTGTATTCGAGGACTATGGTTCTGTCTATGAATGTTGAGCATATCTTTATAACCTCTTCAATAAAGCTTTAAATTAGAACTGCTGGAACACAATCAATATTTTAATGAAGAGACTGATGCTTCAGTAAGATCGGTTGGGCCTAGCAGGAGAGTGTGAAGACTTTGTAATTGATAGTTGTCTCAAATCCGTGCTATAGTAATTGTCAAGTCAATTAAAGAATGTAGCAATATGTAATAAAATGGAATTTAGGGATCTTTTATCAGATGTTTTGATGAATGAACTATTGCTTTAAATGTATATATGCTTTTAGGTTAAGTTGGCTTTGCTTGAAACTGTTCTGTTTCTAACAAATGCCAAATTATCACAGCGCTTGATGGACGTGGCTCAAAAGTGGATGGGACTTGTGGGTGCTGATGCTTGTCCAGTGGATTAATAACAGTCAGAACAAGAGCACGACCATGCTGTATTCACCCTTCGTCCCCTTCCCTCCATGCTGTGTAGTGTGCTGTCTTTTCTGATCTGCTGTGAGTTACAGTGCTAGGACAGTAACAAAGCATGTTGTTAGTGGCAAGTCTACTTAACTGCTGAAGGGTAGTAACAGTGCTTTTGCTTTGTGCAGCCGCTTTGCTTCTTTTTGCCCTCTCACCCTTGTAAATAATGTTTTGCATCATCTCTAAAGAGGCAGAGTTAACTGTGTATCCTGGCTGATTAGTTTGAAAACATCCCACCATACTTGGCATACCCTGATGTTTCACTTTCTTCCTACAACATACGTATATTGTATATCTGAATGCACATTCAGAAGCATCAGACAGCCAAGGTAGGGCTGATCTCATCTAATTTTAGCCATGGAAAAGTCATGCAATCATCCAAGCAGTTCTAGGCTTCATGCCTTAGATAGCAGAATACTCAGTTGTCCTAAAATCAGTTCTCAAAATTGGAGGACCAACCTCTTTGCTGAGAATTCACGTGTAACTTTTACACAAAGAAATGTGAAAGACATCCCATTATGCAAAGCAATTCCTCTGGTAGGTACTATGCACCTGCTTTTGGGTAGCTTGTTCCTATGGGTGAAATTTCTGAACACATATGAGACAATATTTGTGTGTAGCCTCTTGTGAGATTACAAAAAAAAACCCAAAACCAACAGTTTTCTGAATTGCCTTTTGTTTGTTTGCGTTTTGTCTGAGGTTCAGAGATTGACTTCATTGGCTACATAGCAATAACTGTTGTGTTTGCTTTGTGTGGTTTAGGAGAACTGCCTAGTAATTGCCTTGTGACAATTTCTTGTACCCTTACTGGTCCACTACACAAAATCTGCTGTCTGAAGGCTCGCACTGGTGATGCTATTTTATTAGTGCTGTGTAGTTCAGCTTGCAAGGGAGAAAAGATGGCATCAAATACACAGTGTGACTTGCTTTATTTGCACTTAAATTACAATGTTATTAAAAAAACTTTTTAAACTAAAAAGTAATCAACAGCTACCATTTTGAAAGATAGTAATGAGCTTGGGACCTGTTTAAAACAGAAAAAAGTAGTGATAAGCAAAAGAAAACCATGTAAACCTAAAATGAAATTTCAAAAGTATAGGGGAGAAAAAGGTCCTTTATTTTGGGCGAGGAGACCACGCTTTTGCTCTGTGTTCCAAGGAGTACGTGTGGCACTGTGCATGCTCTCTTTCTTACGTAACGTACTGTTGTAGGGGGGATAACCAAGGTACCTTTTTGGATAATTGGCTAGAGACTGTGATTGCTAAGTAAGGTGCGTTCAGTGCTTCACAGCAGTAGACCTACAGTGGAATTTTTATGCTGTTGAGATTTGCTCTGATTTAACAAAAGGAAAATAGTATTTGTTTCAATTGTCTGTATATGTGTGTGTGTATACCTTAGTTTCTCTGCTTCAGACCAAGAAAGAATGACATTGAGTAAATCCATAGTATTCAAAAAGCATTTTCTACGGCTTGTCAGATCTTGTGTCTTGCCCTAAGTTTTATATGCTCAGCTAAACCTTTTATACGTTCAGTACTTCTCATTGAAATTTTCCCTTTGTATAATCATCCATGGTAGAGAAATACATGTAATAGTTTAATAAGGGTCAATCTCAAGACACGTGCATTGCTTTGGTACCTCAAGCTGAGGATTTACAAAGAAAAACCCTTTAAATTTACCATATACTTCGTAAAATATATAATTCTTGGTGTTTGTCACATGAAAGCTGTTGTTCAACGTAATATATATATGAGTGGTATATTTTTATTGGAAAATATCATGGCCTACCAGCCTGAATCAAATAACTTGGATAAATGCAGTCGTAATTAACTTACGTACATGGTCATTGTATCTATTTTTTTGCGGCTTTAAGCAGAGATCAAACGTACTCGAATGAAAAGAGAAAATGAAGCTGTATTCAAATGGCCTGAATTCTGCTGGTGTTTCTTTACTTGCTGTTTCCTAATTGTATCTTGATGGCTCCCATTTTATCTCAGTAGTTTATTTAGAGTGTCTGGATTGCTTTTTAGAGGCTCTCAGGAAGTGTTGACCTTTCTCTATTGACCAGATATGTGAATTTACAGCAGTATTTCCCAGTGTGAAAGCAACAGGAGTATTGTGGTCAGCTGCGTTTACATTTTTACAGGTTGTCTTGAGTATTGCATCCTCTAGACTGAAACTTTTCAGTGATGCAGGTATGTCTGACTTAATTAACTGTTGTAAGGGTGCTAGGGTCACTTTATTCTGTGCCTGCAGGTTAAAATACATCTCTATCCAAACACCTTCACAATGCTGTTTACTCTTCAGCCGTAACTTTATTTTCATAACTATTGTGGCTCTATAAACCATTGTACCTTGTGACTATATTTCTGCAAACTGCATAGGGTGAAGTGATTCTGTCAGGAGGTAGCTAAAGGAAAGTTACTGGTAGAAAACATTTGTTTCAAGAGTGGGATTAGTATAGCTAGAGTGGGCTACAATTCCATTTAGATAGCGTATGTTTAAATTTATTACTTCTATAAATTTGTCCAGGCTTTGTCCAGGGGAAAGGAATGTTATTCACAGTAAGACTAACCTGAATTTTGCATATAGGCTTATGATACTGTACTTAAAAAAGCAGTTGCCCTCTTCAGAAAAGCATTAACTGCAGCGTATCCATACTTGAACCATTTAGTGTGGGGATGCTCAGCTCCTTCATGACTGAGATTAGGTTGAGTTATAGAGTTTTCGTGGGTTACAGATGTTGATGAAACATTGCATTGCAGCTGGATGGAAACGTCCCAGGCCCAGGGATCTGTAGGTAATTTTGATATGGAATATCGAGAAGATGAAGAATGGAATTAGCAATGTATTAGGATGTAAGGGTAATAGACTCAACTCCTTGCTAGTGTATTTGATCTTGAGGACGTTTTTTTTCCCCCAGTTACCGTATTTTTTTTCTCACTTCTTTTTGATGTTATTCTTGTTACAGTGTGTGTTTAAAATAATGATTTGTTGAAAGAAGATGTTTGTATGGAAGGTGGTGATTTTGACTAATTCTTGAGAGGTACAAGATTTCTGAAGAAAGCATTTTATAATTATTTAGAAGTCTCATCTAAATTGGATCATTGGTATTATAAGAATCTGATCTTTTTTTAACATGATTTAGAAAATTTCCCATTGTTAGAGTTTTAGCCTTTGATTTGGTATGGTGCTGTCCTGGTTTTGGCTGGAATAGAGTTCATTTTCTTCCTAGTAGCTGGTACAGTCCTGTGTTTTGGATTCAGTATGAGAACAATGTTGATAACACACTGATGGTTTAGTTGTTCTTAAGTAGTTCTTACCCTAACTCAAGGACTTTTCAGCTTCTAATGCCCTCTGCCTGTGCAGAGGTGCACAAGAAACCAGGAGGGAGCCGAGCCAGGACTTGGACTAGCCAAAGGGATGTTCCATACCACAGAACATCACGCTCAGTATATAAACTGGGGGGAGTTGGTAGGGGGCCACCAGTCGCTGCTCAGGGACTGGCTGGGCATCGGTCAGTGGGGAGTGAGCAATTGTATTGGGCATCACTTGACTGTCTTGGGGTTTATTTCTCTCTTTTCTCTTTTTGTTGTCTCCTTTTTAATTGCAATTATATTATTATTATTTATTATTAGGATTATGTTTTATTTAAATAATTAAACTGTATCTCAACCCACAGGTTTCACTTTTTCCAGTTGTCCTCCCCATGCCACCAGGAGGAGGGAGGGAGTGAGCAGCTGTGTGGTATTTAGCTGCTGGTTGAGGTTAAGCTGTGACAGGTGGTTCTTATTTGTTGCTTTTTCTTTTGAATGGTGTGAGGAAAAGATGAGTATTAAGACATTAGTTCTTTTGATTCTGAGTGTCTGTTTCTGATTTAATTCATTGAGGTTTTTTAGCTCATCAGTACCTTTTCTGCTAATACACACACATCAGGAAAACATCTGGTGTTTATGAACATCTTCCTAATGTGGAGTTTTAGCTTATACTTATGTGTGGTCTTTTGTTCAGCTATTTCATTAAAACATTGTTAGTAAGTAAAATGTTTGTTTTGTTTGCTAGTGCTGCGTCTACATGTGTGTAGGCACAGGAGCTATCTGGATTTAGTTTGCATATGGGAAGCACTCTACCTATAGTAGCTTATTTCTCTGGAATCTACTTAAAATCCCTGCTTATTTCACAAATGAATGCAAGTGTATTCTGTATTTTTTAAAATTATTTTAGTAACTAGGGACAGTATTAAATGTTCAGGGTGTATGTAGCCGTATAATATTATTTTTGTAAATTTTCACTTTTCATTGGAAGTGTCAGATAAGAATGCTGTCATTTTAAAAAATTAAAAGCATAAACCCCTTTTTATATCAAATATGCCTGTGTAGTCTAAAAAATAAACCACTTTTCTCTGTGCAGTAGTTGAGAGAAACAATAATTTTAAGCCACATTCAAAACAAATCCTATCCACCACTTCTCATGTTTAAAGTCCTTTAAACCTGCCTGAATGTTCCTTGAAGGCTGCTAGCCTTTTGGCTCTGCAAACCTTGCGATTATGGCCTACGATACTTTCATCCACAAATCAGAATGCACTTTACAAAAAGCAATCAGTAATACTTCATGCAGGTATTTTAGTTTTTAGTAATACTTATTTGAAAGAAAATAGTAATGATAGGAGGTGATACGTTACGCAGAGGGTAGATAGTATTCTCCTGGAAGTTTTTCAAACCTGCTGATTGCTGGAAAAACACTGATTTTCTTGGAGTTACTTTAATTTTCAAGAATGCTACAACTAATAAAACTCGCCACTAAAACATTTTTTAATATTTTTTTTCCAAATTCACAACTGAAAATATATTTTAATCTTTATAAATGTATTAAAAATGCAGGATAATTTTAACTACCTAACTTGATTTAATACCTATTATTCTTAACAGTTTGTGTATAAAAATGATTTATCAAAACAGGTGGTATTCATGTGGAGGGGGGTGAAGGGTGCAATTTTTTTAAGTAAACATTTAGAATTATTTAAGATCAATAAGTATTAAAATATGTAACGCAGTAACAGCAATAGCTTTACGAGAGTTAATCGCCACACATTGTCTTCTCATGTCTATCCAAATGACAAAATTATAATACTGATGAGTTAGTGAACCATGTTATTCAGATGAGTATTACATCAGTAACATTTTCCATGCATAGGGGAAGCAGACTACTTCTGTTCATTAGTTGTCGCCCAAACCCAGAAGACCAACAACTGAAGTTCTTCACAGAAAATGCTTTTCAATAACTATGTTTTCTGAAGCATACTATCCCACTTTCTCTTGTTAAACATAGTTCAGTAACGTTTTAATTACATGGAATTCCTATACCTAAGAAAGAAGCTCCTTACTTGTTTCGAGTATACCTTGCGACTGAATTTGAAATCACATTTTCTTTAATACTTCAGTGTTATTCCTAACTTGGACTAGCATACATTGCCCTTTGGGGAAACAATGTTGAAAATGTTATTGATGGAGTTTGGATACTAAAATCAGTTTATATTAAACTGACTTGAAAAGTAATATATTGAAACAGGCATGCACAAGAAAGCACGATTTTTTTCATCCTAAGAGCTTTTTCAAAAAAAAATTTAACATGACAGTGTGGCTCAGATGGCATCATACCTTAAGGAATATTCTGAGTTATTCTGATGAATTTCAGGTTTCCTTCCTCAAGTTCGTCTGACTTCAGTTTGGTTTTGGTCTAGAAGTATTACCCAAGTGAGTGCTACTTGATCAAGACATTCCTCAGAAAAAGCCTTCCCTAGCATAAGTACCTCATTGCGTTTATGGATTCACATGTACATGTGTACTTATATATCATCTCGGAAAAGTTAGGCAAGATGATCTGCTTTCCTGTGCAGTAGAGCGAGGAAAAATAGGAAGGTTCAACTTCCAGAGAAGGTTGGGGGGATGTTCATGCAAAATAAGAGGCCTAATCTTTGGGAAGTGCAGAGGCTTGCTCTGGCAGAGAGAGTGAGGACTGGTGAAGTGATCCATTTGGAGAATACATTTTTGTCACAGGTTATATTCCTAAAGAATACAGAGAAATGGTGCGTGAACAAGTTCTGTGCTTGAGTCACTGATAATACAGGCAACATTGCCATCTACATTGTAGTGAATTGTATTTTTTCAAGGTTTGTGTGCTGTATGTCTGCATGGGTGAGACTCTAAGAATAGTGAAGATTACAGGAGATCCATTACTATAAGTACATTTCCTTTGCAAATATTGATGTAATTTGAAAATTCAGTAACCACAACACAATTATTCTATTCTGTATCTTACCCCTGTCCCCAAATAATGTAGTTAAGCTTTATTTTAAATCTCAGCTATTTAGATTACTTACCAAAAGGAAAGTTAGAAAGTTAAATCAAGGGTTAAAAAGAGTATTGCTCTACTAATTATTAAGAATTAAGAATTATTTGGGAAATGTACACATATAGACAAAGGATTTTTTGTTTGTTTAATAAACTGTTTAATAAGGGTTTGCAGATAGTACACTCAAAGCTATTAAATAATTGAATTTATATTCAATATAAATACTAGGTTGCCATGACATTATAGATACTTCAGAGAAGCTTTTGGTACCAAAACTGCTGCTGTTAAGAATGTGTGTTCTGAAAAGAATTCCATTTTCCAGATGACAACAATGAATTTTTAGAACCTTTTTAATTAGTTTTTTGAACAATTTTTACAGTAAAGTGTCAAATACAAGTACATGAAATATAACAAAACAAGTTAGAATTATGTGTATGCACACAAACACTAATAAGGAAGAGCAAGGTTATAAAGAGTTATGACATGAACTGACAAAGAATTAAAGGACAGGCTCATAAATTGTCTTATTAAAAGGCAATTTTTTTCTTTCCCTTCTGTGGAGTAAAGAACTCAGAGTGAGCAGTCATGCTTCTGGCAAAAGAGTAACTACAAAGGCTCCCTGAAGGCCTGAAACCGAAGAACCAAAGCTTTATAGTTTTAACTTTATATTATCTCTTGGTTTAGAAATCAAATAATTCAGAAACCCTTTAATGCCAGGGTAGAAATGACTAAATGACAATGATGCAAGAAAGTATTTTTTTATTATTACTTTTTAGCCCAAACCAAATCTTTCTGCAAAGCCAATTTTATATGGTATCATTTTAGAACTGTGAGGAAGGTAGTTTTGCTTATTTTGAAGGTCGGACCTCTGATGAGATAGTGTTGGTCTTCTCCAATGTGCTTTCATTTACAGCACTTTCCAACAAAATACCAGCTCAGGGCTTCCTGAGTGCTGTGTGCCTGTATAGTTTGACAGAGTTAGTGTCACTGATGAACCTGTAACGTGTATGGTCTTGGGAACATCAGAATGGATCCAGGGTCATCCCTTTGCCTTTGATCAGCTTGAGGAATACTTTCCCATAGCAAACATCTTTAGTTTTATTGTTGCTAAATCTCCATCTCAGCATCCTCCTTTCACATTTCCCCAAGATTGGGGTGACATATGCTATAGGCACAGGAATTTCTATGAGACATGTTGCTCTGATAGCTGTGAAGGGAACACATTGAGCAGTGTGCCACAAATCCTTCTCGAAAACTGCAGGTTTTGGTGGCAGATTTTAAAAATCTGAACTTTTTTCCCCTCATCTCTGGATGAAATGTGAATTAATGTGCATGTATATTTCTTTGTGACAATACAAGTGATGATGCTGTAATCTAAAGGCACTTCTCAGAGTTCAGGACTGTTCAGGAGCAGCACACCTTTTGCAGATGCCAGTTCTCCACTGACTTGTGTTGGTCCCATCTTTATACGGGTGGTCAGTGCAAAACTGCCTGTGGAAAAGGGTTCTGGCTCAAGCGTGTTGCCTAATGCTGCAAAATCGGTAACAACATAGCCAATCTTAGTGAAAGACTTTACAGGAGGGGAATGGGAGTCCTTTTTAAACACAACTGATGTGACTCATCGGTCCTCACCCACATACTCCCAAGCACTAGGACACGTGTCTGCATGCCCTGGCTTGAAGGTCATCATCCCTGGGAAGCCCCATCGTCCCTGTCCTAGGGCTCCTATTAGCACTCTCTGTAAGAAAGCTTTTCTTGCTGCTGAATGCCATGTACTGATGGTTTTCTAGTTAGCAGCTGCATTACGCTGCTGTATTTGCAAACCTCACCTATGTAGTTTGCTAATTCTTAGGTTAGTGATGCAGCAGCTCAGCTGAAATAGACAGGGAATGACCTGTGGTGGAACACACACCTGAAGACATGAGTCATGCAGGCTGGACAGGTCTACCATTTTGCTTGGACTGGTGTCTCGTATGCTGTCTTTTAGTGTCTTACAACTGATACCAGATGGACAATGTGGGCTGTGATTCCTTGCAGAAGGGCTTACCTATTGTGGGGAGCAATGGCAGCTAGGATTGTTTGTAGTCCATGTTCAGCTGTGATTTGAGTGAGACTGAGCGTGCAAGTGTGAGGCATTCCTGGGACAGACCAGCTCAAGTATGCACAGATGAAATGCAGAAATTTATTTTACCTATGCATTAGCTTTATCTCTTTCTTCAAAGTCTTTTATTTTTTCATTCTCTGTATAATTGTAGCCTGGCTTTGCTCCTGAGCCCTGAAATCTTCTTTTGTCTCACTATTAACTGAGTAGCCTGGAACGTTCTTAGAAGGGCCCTTAAATAAAGCTGAATTTCTTTGTGTTTTGTAAAGATGTTAGTGGATGATTTCTCCTTTAGCATCATTTTTTGGCATTTTTATGAAGGTTTCAAGCAGCCTTGACCTTCAGCACTTCTCTAACTTCCTGAAGTTGGATGCTAGAACTGAAAGCTTCTTCCTCTGAAGTTGTTTCTCTCTTTAGTGCCAGCTTAATAGGAACTTTCAACAGAGCCTGCTGTTATGAGTACATCTCTGTGGAGAGGTTCGTTTTGGACAGACATATCACAGTGGCTACAGCTGAAATCTTTGTGCTCTGACTGATAGTTAATCTAAAAGGAGGCTTTTAATCCTTTTTTTATTATTATTATTATTAATTTTTAAAAAAGATCTGTCCCTAAAAGACATGCTCATTCATTGTCCTAGGCACACAAGAACACAGTCAGGATGCAAGGGGTATGATTTAATTAGGCTTCGGCTGTACTAACTCATCTGGGAAGTATCCAGCACTAATTCAAACAGGGTAGGTCATGATTCTTCTCTGGTGGAAGCCTGGATTGTTCTGATCAGTGTTATTGTCCACCTGTTGAAGAAGCGGCCTAGTACCAAAAGCCTTGCATACCACCTGGCTGTTGGTGCTCCTTAATTACTGATGCAGCCGATCTCTGTGTCAGGGTGGAGAGAGGGAGGGAAGGAGAAGGTCGTTACGATGGCGTTGTGAGGATTAGATTTGTTATTTTGGCTTGAGAAGTTAAACAAACCAAAATCAAACTGATATTCTTGCTTTAAAAAGCCACTCATCATTGCTTTATTAGAATGCTTAGCAATATTTCCAAACATCAAAAAATAAAAGCCAGTGTATGCAACTTTGCTGTAGGGAGATTAAACCATAACTGAAACTAACACCAAGGTCCTGATAATATGTCTTTGGCAGCCTCGAGCCTGTAAACAGAAAATAGACATCCCCTAACATGTCTACTTTTTCCCTCGGTGTAGCGCAGCAAGTAACTGCTAGGTATTTGTTTCCCTGAAAGAAACAGTTATTCTGTTCCTGTGGTTTCTGCAGCCCTACAGCTGCTTCTGGCTGAACATTTCTCTTAAATGAAGTAATTTCAACAGTGGCTAGTGTGCTTGGTGTGTGTGCTGATAACTGATACAAAATACATAAAAATTATAGATTTTGTTGGGGGTAAGAGGGAGCTGCAGCAGATGGTGGCTATGAAAAAGATCTGCTAAATCTTAACAGCAGTTTTGCTAAATGAAATAAAAAATTCGGACAGAGCTGAACACTCGCTAACCTGCACAGGATTAAGGCATTTTGTATTGGCTTCAATTACATGGCTGGTTTTTTATAAATTTATGAAGAAAAACTTGTTCTTTCCCAAATTACGGTAGATGATGTAGTGTTACACAAAACATTGAGAAGGAGAAGCAGTGTTTTCTATTGAAACAAAAGTTTCAGTTTAATAAATGAAAAGACTGTGCATTCATTGAGTTCATAGAACTCACTCAATGGAATTCCTATAATGAGAATGTTTGCTTTCTACAGAACTTTAGGAAATATTTTCGTTCATTGGAGATAACATCTGGTCAGCTGTAAGAAGATTTTCTTAATTCAAAAATGTTTCTATAGGAGACTCCGCTAATGCAGATATTTCCACTGGCAACTGGTTCTAAACAGAGGATAATGGATTCATCTGTCAAGGGAAATGGTATATGTATTCACCAAAGTTATAAGGATTTCAACGGAATGTGAAAAGAAAGGAGTATAACAGATGACTTCAGGCTTGTTTAATGCTCTTTCTCTGCCTTTTCAACTCCAGGCATATGAGAGTTTTGTATATTTAGCTTCTAACATTGATACATATTTTAGCAACTCAGTATACAATAGATTCTACTAAAAAATCCTGTCAACCCTTCTGTTATACATACTGGTTTTTTTGAGAATGATGTTTCATTTATTCCTCTGTTTGAGCTAAAATGCCCAAGATAATACTACCAGTCTCACACACATACCTGCCTATGCCTGCTGCTGGAGCACTTAGCTTGGTAATGGGAGAGAGAGGTACATCGGATTCAGTTTTTAATGTTTCATCCATTGAGATCCAGCTTTCCAGTCAGTGATCTTGTCTGTGATTTTAAAGGTAGCTCACCTTAAGAATATCAAATAATCTGTCAATTAGATAGTTTCCACTGATCCTAAAGACTGGCATGCTATTGAAAAATACGATTTTTTAAAAAATGTATCTTATGGTTGCTCTTTTTGGTGGATGTTCATTTCAGCAGTGGTTTGATTTTGTTGTGCTGCAGCTTTTTATTTTTTCTTTTCTTTTTGTAGGGTTTGTTTAGCCTGTCACAATTGTAATTCAGTCTTCTGCTATTTTCATTGCTTCCGTAGATTTATTTTACTTACTGTCACCAAACTGGTATTACAGCAGAAAGGATTCCATTTTGTATCCAGCAGCAGAGATTTTTTTTTTTTTTTTTTATTAAGTAGAATAATTTGTATGTATACATGTAATATACAGAGATACACATTCAGGGAAGAGTATTACGACACTGTTATTAATGTAGCAAAGTAACTAATTTAAAGTGTAGGAAGTACCAGAATGAAGATTTTTCCATGTAAGCTTAATTGATCTTTCCATGTATATTGTCTTTCTTAATTAGATGATCACTCTATTTTTCACTTTCAGAGTCCATGCGCAGGGCACACTGCGTTACTGTATGTGCAGATATTCGCAGTATTGTCATTATCATCCCACAGACATAAAGGATGATGCTGGTTTAAATGTCAGGAGCTACAGCTTGGTAGGGAATATGGATCCCACCCTCATGGGGGGTCAGATGGCTGCATCACGAACAGAGGAATTTGGTGGGGAGCCTGGCATGTTGTCCGTGTGGGGCTTCACCTGCAGGGATGGGTGCAGAAATAAGCATGCTTGTCTAAAGGAACAGCATCTATTTCACCTGCTTTGATGTGTTTCAAGGCTGACAAAATGGCACGTGCTGCTGGGGAACAACAGGAAAGCAATTTCAGTGCAGAATTTCTAAGCAGGTTAATGTTGCCCTCATTTTAGAGATGTAGAAGTGAGATGCTGAGAATTCAGATGGAAAATTTTGGGTAAAAAAGTTGGTAAGTCAGAAAACAGACTTGTCTGGAGTATGATTTTGCATGCTTAAAGAACCACCCCTCTTGTCTTCCAGTGTAACTGTGAATAGTCAGTTTGAGCAAATCTCTACCTCTCAGAGTAAGCACCCTGAAAAATGAATTAATGCATACTTATAACAACTTTGATTCATATACCTACCTGGTATTAAGTGGCAAAATTGTGGGATAAAGTTTAGGTTTTTAATGTAGCACTTGACTACACTAATGTTCTCGATGGCAGTGCAGAAGTCTGTGTGTTAGATAAAATGGTGTCGGTAATTCCATTCTATGCATTTCTTAATATTGCAGGAAAAAGGAGCATGTTTTTCTGCTGAGACCAAAACCCTATTTTTTAGGTAACAGAGGAATGGCATGACTCTTGAAACCCTGTGAAATTTCAGAGTCTGGAATAGACATTTGCTGTCTGTAGTAAATCTCTCTTACCATCTCATCTGCTGATGTTCTTGACCTCATCCTGCCTCTGCTTTCTGCTCCCTTCCTGTGTTCCTGTTGACTTTGCCTTATGATTCCAGTCCCATCCTTTCCCTACTCCATCTGTTCCTTAAATTTACGTTAATGTTGTTTTTTTTTTTTAAATACATACACTCCTGATTTTGCAATGAAATAGGATTGTTAAGATTCAATAGAAAAGGATAGGATTTTTCATTGTCATTTTCTGCTTTACTAATAATTTCTCAAAGCAAAATTCACATGCTGTTTTTCAGTTCTAATCTGTATTTATCAGTTTTCATACTAAACTATTGCTTTGTGAGCTTTACAGTCTTAGCACGCTGATATTCTATGTGCCTCTTTCTACTCTTCCAGAGGCTAACTTTCCAAATGTAACCATGAAGAAACACAAGAAAGATACACTAGTATAATTTTGAAGAATACCTTACTTGACTTGTCCCTTTTAATATAAATGAGAAACTCTTGTGTAATTTTGGTGTTTACTAAATGATACCTCGTGAGTAAGGCTACCTGGAAAAATTGGTTTATCATTAAGTTCATAAGGAGACAATAGAAGTATAATTTTGCTCTGAGGGTTTCAGACTTCTCTCCTTCATGGCACATGCTGCATTTTATAATAGTGTGGTGGTGTTATCTCTTTTCACACTGTTTCAGAACACCTAACATTCTCCCACTGAAAGAAGACAGAAAAAAACATTTTTAATTCAGTTCAGTGGAAGGCAAAAGGCAGCCACCCCCCCACCCCCCACCCACCCCCATTTTTTTTTCTTCCCTTCTTTTCCCAGAACAGTTTTGATGTCAGACACAGTGGACTCACTTTTCAGTTGAGAAGCATGAGTACAGCAACCTGAGATATTTTGGAATTATACTTGGGTATGTGAAAAGGATGACATTTTCCTACACTTAACCTACTGTTCTTAAGTAAACATGAAAATTGCAGATGTTTCTAGTATGTGTGTAAGTTCACACTTGTATAGTTTATGCCTCTTTCTTCAATTTCATTAGTAATATATATTAATTGAAAGACTCCTTTAAGTACAAAATTAAAATGAGGATCAAATATACCTGACTTCTGGCTCTTCAAAGTTATGCATTGCTATGTTTCCCTAGTAAGTATTAAGCCATAATGTGAAAATCAAGAACAGTGTATTAGATGCATAATTTTCTCATACAATGTGTGTGTGTGTGTAAGAAGTAGAACACTATATAATCCTGAATGAAAGCATGGTAATTGAAGATTGTTGTTTATGTTTAACGATGGCATGGAGGAAAGGAAGAACAAAGGTGTGTGCTCTGTATTTTCTTTATTTTTCTAAGACTTAGAAAACAACCTAGATTACCAGAAATTCCTGCCTTCACTTAGACTGCCAGCCCTCAAAGCCTCTCATGAAGTGGACCACCATCATCTTTTCTTCTCTTTTTCCTACCTCTTCTTACCCTGAAAGAAATGAACAAAAATGATTTTGCAGAGGAGGTACACAAATTCTTTGTGCTTCCTACTTTAGATGTACAGGTTTGTTTCTGCAGCTGTTTGCCTTTCCCCAAGCAGATCATCAGTTTACTGGTTATAGTTGCACGGTGTATCCATTGCTCCTACAAGGGAGGATTAGTAAAAACAGTTGATGCTCCTTTTTGTTCATTCAGGTTTTTTTAGTCTTTCTTATTCTTCTATCTGCTTTGAACTTGTGCCAGAAGTATACAATAGGGTGTTACATGCTTGTCAGACAAGTTACTGTGCTAAATTGTGAAACAGCTCTAAGCAGGATTATCAAAATAGGACTCGGGACTACCCCCCACCCCACCCCACCCCACCCCCAACAAAATCTTTACTACAGCTACTGTTGGGGGGCTGTTTCACATTAGCCAGAAAAATCTGGAATGTTGTGCTAAAGTGTGGATTCAGTTTGGTGAGATGAATCCTGGTGTCTGCTTCAGAAGGTTTATTGCCTTTTTATAAGTAGCCTTTCAATCTGTTTGAAGTATTTAAAATGATTTCTTTCCCTTTAGAAATACATTTTGCTGCTGAATTGTGTTATACAGAAGTGAGTCAATTTATGTAAATGACTATTCTGCATGTTGGAGATAAAAATAAATATATAAATAAATTAACAGTTTCAGACATCTGTGACAGAATTTCTAAATTAAACAATGGGAATAGTTAAACTGAAAAATTTGAAAAGTAATACGTGCTCACCTTTTAATTCTTTAAATGTAAAATGCTACTTCAAAAGGCAAGAGTAAATCTCACACCTTTGGAGTTTTAAGTCACTGTTTTGCTTTTAAGCATGTCAGTTGTTTGTGTTAATTAGTTTAAATTCCTGATTTCTTATTTAAAAAAATGCAACTGCACAATGGAGTGTTATTCCTGAGCAGTCCATGCCGATAGAAACTACCTCACCATGAGAATGTTGTATTTAAATATTGACACCTTTAAACAAAATCAGGCTGGTTTTGTTTAAGTAAGAAGTTCCATGTTTGTTCTCCTGAATTCGGTTCTGTGGGACTTTCTTTGAAGGCAGACTTGAAGGTTTCCGAAAAGGTAGAAGTGCCCAATCTGGGACGTCAGAGAAAGTCTGAGTGTTAAGAGAAAGTACCTAAATTTTCAAGGCTTTGCATAATGGGACAAAGCATTTCGCTCTGTGTTTTGAAGATTTTTGAGGTGTTTGGAGGGTGTCTGTAGTAGGACACCCAAACTGTCTTGGAAAGAGGTTTGGAGATCCAGATCTGGTAGTAACATAGATATGTAAAAGGAGTGTGCTGTGCATGCTGGTTGGCCCTGATAACGAGGGTAGATCATTAATTCAGGCACAGCATTGCACTAGAAGAACCCATTCAGTCTAGAAGCCGAGATGGTATGTCTGCACACTCCTGCGCTGTGACATGTCACTCAAGACAGAGCCGACACATGATCAGCTCTGTGCAGTATAATGCAGGTGTGTCCTGAAACTGGAGATATATTGCACCTAAGCATCCAAGTCCTTCAGGACTTTAGGGTTTAGCCTTTTTCTTGGGAATCGGCCCATTATTTCTTCATCGGTCTTTTTGCTGCTGATGTTTCATTAGCAGGAACTTTCTCTCTTGCTGATTTTCATCTAGAAATGCTTTTTCAATTATGAGTGAGACAAGCAACTAGAAACCTATGCGCAGCAGATTCTGTTTCTGCGTATTGGTATGTGTGTTTTCCTGCACTCTTAAGGAATTCACATACACACACAGATCTAGTCCAGAATATGTCTGATAGTGCTGTTAGCAGATTATTTTTTCTTGTTTTCCTCCTTATTTTCTTCTAAGCCGTAAAAGAAGGTCTCATTAAAAGCTTTCTCCACATAGAATATATTTTTGGCAAATAATGTCTGCCTTTAGTCCTGCAATGCATAATTGAAAACTGAAATTGTGATCAATAAGTTCTCAACAGTTTCAGATAAATACAGTAAGAATACTTTCTCCTTTCCCTTCTGAATTTGATTCAAATTGTTTCAATACCATCTCTCTGAAAGGAAAATATCTTTTCAAAGAGTTCAGTTTTCAGGCCTGATAGTTTATGTAAGTGAAAGCATCTGAAGGTAGAAAATTTGCATAACCACAAAGCTGTATTTCAAGATCTGTAGCTGTTATCTCTCAAGTGTAGAATAAGCAGTACTAATATCGTTGTTGATTCTGGCTTACATGTATCTATATAATATTTTATTAATTCAATGTTAGATTAAAATTTTTCTTTTTAAATTCAAGGCAGGAATAAGGTTTGACTTCCATTCTCACCCCTGTTACGCATTGCTTCTTGTTCATTGTCTTTTCCTTTTGCAACATACATTAATGTAATAAAGTGGGTAAGGAGTATAAAGAGTCCGTGCTTTTTGCTTATTTCCATTACTTTCTAGCTCTTTCATTCCATACAAACTAATTTTCCCTCTTACTATTTTAGGTGTATTTTTTTAATTAAAAAAAAAAAAAAGAATTAGTTTGCATAAATGTAAAAGTTCAACTAAAAATTCAGTAGAGTTGAGTTTTGATCAGATTTGTTACATTGTTTCTTAACAGCTATACAGCTATTTGTGAGGCTTTCTTTCAGTTAACTCTGAGGAGGAAAATGTAAAATTCTTTTTAGTACACTGAATTGTGCTAACATGGATATATAAACATTACTGTTTGGGAGCCTTGAGTTAGCTTTTTAAGTCTATGAAAGTAACTTGAAGTCAGGTTTTAATAGAACTGGTTATTTTTGGTTAGTAGATCATTTTGCCTAAACCACAGTTGAAGAAGACATAAGGTTAGTAGGGAAAATAGTGTCGCTGCTAAATGAGCTAATATGATCAGGAAAAATAAATGCAGGCAGGTTTTCAGGACCGCAAACTCTCTTTCCTTCACCCATGACAGTGAAAGTATTTATGGTTAGCATTATGCCAAGCAACCTGCATAATCTCTTTTCTTGTATTAAAGCGGGTTTCATGTTTTATCTTGTTATCTTGAACAATTAATATGTGTTCTTTGTTTTAGCAGGATTTGCAGTTTATCAAAAAGTAACAGATGAGGGGACTACTTGAATCAGAGGGTTTGACCATACTAAAATATATAGTCAGTGGTGCATACAAAGTGGTTTAGGTTGATTATTCCAGTTATTGAAGGTCGAAAGGACCAGTTGCCTCTTTCTGTAGCCCTGAGCGCTACTGAAACATGCACGTTTACTTCAGGCAGTCTAGAAATAGCGTAGTAAAGATTTCCAAAGAAATCTTCAATTTCTCTAGTTACATCACCTTCCCACACCAGGAATAAAGAGCAGCAATGCAAGTTAATAACATTTTCTTTTCCATCAAGTAATGAACAGAGTGCCCCATCCACTGCCAAATAGACTGCAAGACAGCAAGGCCATTAAACACCTCTTCTGTGAGATAACCCATCTTCAAAATAATGTTGTTACTCCCGCATAAACCTTGAGAAGACTAAAAACTGTACGATCAGTTTTTTAATTGTTTTACCACCTCCAAATGAACAGAAAAGTAAACCCAACCATTTTCAAAAATACTGAAAAAATCCTTGCAAATAGGTGAGTACAGTTTGCATGAAAAGCTTTTGTCAGTCAACCTGGAAAAAGTGAAGCAGTGTTTAATAATAATGATTGCATCCTGATGTAATGACTGTGCTTTTCAGACAGTGTAGATGAGCTAAGATTTCAGACGCATAATTAAAAAAAAAAAGTATGTAGAAGCTACCAAAGCTATAAAGATAGGTTAGACTTATTTTGGTCTTATATTTTACTAAAGTTAACATTTTACTAAAATTAAACATTCTACATGGCTAAAAAAAAGGGGAGGGGAAAAGGAAGCTACTATTCCCTGTGTTACTCCTCCAGGCTACTATTCCCTGTGTTACTCCTCCAGACAACAGTGTGGTGTGACTGCTCTCTAGGAATCTTTCTGGAAGTGAATAATACATACAGCAAGGTAAATAAAACATGGAAAATGCAAGATGTTGCAGTCACAGTTCAGGTTAGAAGCAGTAACTCTTCTGGGAGTTTTTATTTTGTAAACCAAACCAAAACAAAAAAGAGATCAATTTTTCTTTCAGCTAAAAATAGGCTGTTAAAAGGGTGAGGATTTCTCATGTAGACAGAGAACCAAAAGCTACAGACCTGAGTCAGGCAGACCTGTAATGCGTGCTGGGCTTGGCATTAATCACCATCGCTGGGATAGTTACTAGAGGAAGACCTGCGGAATCAGTGTAGAGCGAATAAAGCTTTAGGCTGGAACAGGCACTGCAAAGTGGCTACAAAACTGCTGCACAGTCTAAGAAGGGGAATAAAAAAGTCTGTTTGTTTATTATGTCTGTCTGTCTTTCTCACTGCACGTTATGGTTGTGAGAGCGGTTTGGTAGGGCCTGTTTCAGTTCTTAGCAACAAAGTGTTTTTTTCTTGGTATTAATGTGCTGGTGGTATCTGGGTTTGGGGACATGCGTGTGCCACACATAATCGCTCAAAGGTTCCTAAATTTGGGCTGGCGTTACTTCGTTTTCTGATGAAGGTGAACAATTCCTATAGAACAGGTACCACCAGTCAGAGAAGACTCGTGTCCTTCTCTGTTTGATACAAAGGTCCTTATTCTTTACATGTGGACTCAAAAGCAGTGACACAGTCTTTTCACAGGGTCACTTTCATAAGGGAAGATGGCTGAAGTCAGGTGAGAGCAACATTTCCCTTGTCGGCTTTATGCCAGTTTATGAAATGTGATTCGTAGTGGAGACTGTCATGTCTTAAATGCGGATGAGAACAGGGCTGAGCTTGTGATTAACTGCTGTTGTTTACCCTTTCACGTTTTATTTCAAACCGGTGGTGTAGGAAATGTGAGAGGACTTGATGGGCATAAATCAGTCATCCCGAAAGGGCAATCCCGCCATCGTCTCTAGCAGCTAATCGCAGGAGCCTAGCAGGGGTGAGCAGCCCTGAACAGCCCGTGGGCAGCATAGGCTCTGTGGCTGGCACAGCAAATACACAAGGCACCTTTGTCCAGCCACACTGAGCAGGTTCAGCTTAGCTTGTGGAGATTTGAAAATTTTAATCTAGATAAAAATGAGTGCCTGCCTGTGAAGCATGGGAAATGGCAGCATAGGTATTATAAAAATGATAGAAATAAGAATACCTTTTGCAAATGTTGCTTGGGAGGATTTATCTTCACAGTTAATGAGAATTTTCTTACTTCCTACTTCTGTTTTTTTAAAGTAATGTTAAATATAAATAGTGGAAGACAGGAGAGGGCACATGGAGATGTCATGATGTAACTGTCTTTCCTGTTGCGTTTAAAGATTCCAAAGTTGTGTGATTTTCACTGGGAGCAAGCAAGCATGCCTTCAGGTGTTTTTATTATTTTTTTCCTGTTTGCTTTTGTTTTCATTCCTCCACTGAAGCTCTGAATGTTATCAATGGATGATGGTAAATTGCAGACTTTCCACCACCCTATTCCTATGTGTCATTTATTGCTTCAACAGGTTTTCTATCTTTCTTCAAAGATTTGTATTGACTAGCAGTGATGGGAACTGAACTGCATTTTTTACTTTCGCAGAACGTCATGCAGATGCTTACTACTGCTTAGAGCTATGCATACTTCAGCATTGGTTCTGTTAATAATGGTGTTTAAATTAACAGTGCTATGATAACTAAAGCCGTAAATGCTGGCCTAATAATTATATGCTACCATCTAGTTTATGGGTTTTATAGAAACTGCAGTTAGAATGTTACAAAGAATTATACAGATCTTTAATTGCACAATCTTTTAAATTATGTAGTCCATGAACACAGTTTTTTCCAGTGCCTCATACTACAGCAGTTGATTTTATATCCCCATAGTTCTGGAATCCAAAGAGTTTCTTTAAATAAACAAACTACTTTGGTATCAGCCAAGTTCTGAGGTTTTCTGATTATTATTTTTTTCTTGAATGTTTCTTTCGTAACTAAGTTCTGGAAGTGGTTATATGCAAAATTACCCTCAGTTTTCATTTTCATAGAAATCTAAGCGTCCTACTAGTAAGAAGTTACATGTATTTTGTTTGTGGGGAGAGAGAGAGAGAGAGAGAGAGAGAGAGTGTGATTCAGTAGGTACCAACAAATGATATTGAAGGTACATCTCCATGGCTGGCTGAACAACTCCTTGAATTAGAACTCCAGGGTTCGATTCTTGCATGCTACAACTCCAAAGGTGAGCTCCCTAGTTCATGTGCGTATCTCACAGGCTTGAGCTAAGTGAGTGTTTCTCTTCTTTTACATTTAGTGACCGAAACGCAACAGAATAGTAGAGCCAAGGTGGCACAGATACTGTGTTTAGATGTGTGTTTTTTCTATGCTGGGAGTTCTGGTGCATTTTGAAAATAAGCAAAACATCAACCTATACACTGACTTTTGTAATGGCAGAAGAAAGTGCTGTAACTGTAAGCCAGCTGTGGTACAGAGGAATTGTACCAGCATCATTTGGAAGGTTTCTGCTGTGAGAAATTATCATCTGATCTGTAATGACCCCCATGAAAAAAGGCAAAAGGCTTTCTTTTTTTCACCACTGATACATAGATTGCAAGTGTTTGTAGCTCAGAAATTACCAAATTTGGGTTTTTGTTTGTTTTTTTTTTTAAGTTTTATCCATTCTGTTATCTCTTTTCAGGTATGAAATGTAGGTCCTAATGTGTTTAAGAAGAAAGGTTTATATTTGCTTGCCTTTCTAAAAATATTATCCGTGCTTGATTTGTTATGGATTTCACGGTTAGTCAGTTCTGCAGAGCCAATTCCCAGAGAGGACTAGGGGTCAGTCCAGGGCTGAGCTCATGCACGTTTCTGGGAAAGAAAATGACCTTTAACAAGCAATATCTGCATTACGTTATAAGTATACCCTACTGTGCAAACTGGGTAAATTTTAATTGTATGTTGGCATGTATTTTGGGATACAATACAAATATTTTTCATATGCAAAAAGAGCCTGAAAAACATTGTATTTCCAGTGTGTGTCAGCAAGAAGTGAAAGGGGAAGGGTACAAGCACTGGAGATAGCTTATATATATTTTTTGTAATACCCAAGAAAATGTGATTAGATTACATGAATTCTCTTAAGAATCTGTTCCTCTTTGTGTCCCACCTTATCAATTATGCATAGAAGTGCCTGCAGTATGTATACTTTCTGTACTGAGAAAGTGACCCAGAGGATAACTACATTTTCCTTGGGAAAAGAAGCTAAAGCCAAGCAAAATATAGTTTACCTCAAGATGGTTTATACTTTGCTGAGACTGGGTGATGATGTACTCGGTTGTAGGTGATGGGGAAGAGAAATCACTGAAAATAAACTCATTTGAAGGACTGCAATGACAAGCACCAAAAAAAAAGAAAAACAAAAAAAGAAAAGATTACAGAATGATGATGCTTAAATTGACTGTCCTCTGCTTTAGCAGCTATGGCCAGCCTTCCTCCAACACATATTTTCAGTTACAATCCACAGAGGAGGAAGGAAAATCCTTTCAGTTACGTTCTGAATTCATTGAACTGTAATCTCAGAATAATATATTCACATCTCGATCTAGGTTTTTGTGGGGTAAAAAAAATCTTCTCCCGAGTATCACTTCTGTGTTGTTTCTTCATTGTAGAAAGGTAGACCAGGAATTTTAAAAAGCTGAGGTTAGAAAAATGCCTTTGAGTGAAAAACAACAACAGATGTCTGATTATTCCATGGGAACCTTATTGTCATTCATTCGAAATCTCTATAATTGATGTAATTTAACATAAATAATTCAGAATAAGTAAAATAGAGTATGAAAAATGTCATTTGACAGATAAATTTATAAAGTAGTTGGAAGTGGTGTCAGGATTTTGCTTAGCTGAATTAGATGTTTACTGCAAGTATATGGATGTTTCATCTGAAGAGGAAAAGCATATTGATGTTTTTATCATTTATATGTATCAGCATAAACATACAATTCACTTCCCCAGTCATAAACAGAAGTATGTAACAATTGTATTCTAAGATGCTGAGTCAATACCATGTGATACATGAAAGAACAATTCCTATTGCCTTCAAGAAATCCTATTAAATTTCAGTGACTTTTTGCAGGCAGTGATGCAACATACATTACAGCATCAGAGCAAAATTTGCATCAGAAACCAAGTGAATCAACAGTATTTTTACTAATGAATATTGAGGGATAGTCAAAGTGCTAGAAGTGAGAGCAGACTGTAAGACAAAAGGAAGCAAAAGTAATAATATTCTACAGAAATAGCTTATGTTACATTATTAGTTCAAAGAAAATGAAATTATTCACTGATACTAAGGGTTAGACTTCAATTAAAGTTCCATTTATTCATGCCTTTAAAAATTATAGTAAATGGTTAATGACTAATAATTTTCATAAGTACATTAGTAACTAATGATGTGACTTGTACATGTAAAAGATTTCAGCTGAATCTAGCGAGAAACATTAGCATCTATCATTTCCTATTTTTTTCTGAATTCTTTCAGGGGAAGTGTTACATACTTGCATACAGTGTAAAATTTTATCAGTCACATTTGAAAATAATGAAGAAGTTTGTTCACTGGACTAGAGATACCAGGCTTGGTTTACAACGCGCTGAGATTCATATTAAGAGATAGGCTAGAGTTCAATTATACTTTCTGACTTTATTGATAATATCTACAGTTATTTATGTTGGCTGTTAAAAGGTTTACATTGATTTATATATTTCACTTACTTAAAAAACCTGTTGTATGCTTTTTTTTTCGCTTGGTAAGATACTGAAATACCTCTTGAAGAGTTGAAGATCACTTTCATTTTTCTGCTTTTATCTTCCTCTACAAAAAGATAGTAATTTGAATCCCAGTATTAATTCTGCCGTTAATTTTAGGGACTCTTTCTATGGCTGTTTGTCATGACTTAACCCCACCCAGCAACTAAGTACCATGCAGCCACTTGCTCACTCCCCACCACTGGTGGGGAAGATAATCAGAAAAGTAAAACTTGTGGGCTGAGATAAGAACAATTTAATAATTGAAATAAAGTAAAATATAATACTACTACTAATAATAGTAACAGAAAGAGATAACAAAAAGGGGAAGAGGCAAAAAACCCCACAGAAACAAGTGATGCCCAATACAGTTGCTCACTCCCCACTGACCGATGCCCAGCCAGTCCCTGAGCAGCGACTGGTGGCCCCCTACCAACTCCCCCCAGTTTATATACTGAGCGTGATGTTCTGTGGTATGGAACATCCCTTTGGCTAGTCCAAGTCCTGGCTCGGCTCCCTCCTGGTTTCTTGTGCACCTCTGCACAGGCAGAGGGCATTAGAAGCTGAAAAGTCCTTGAGTTAGGGTAAGAACTACTTAAGAACAACTAAACCATCAGTGTGTTATCAACATTGTTCTCATACTGAATCCAAAACACAGGACTGTACCAGCTACTAGGAAGAAAATGAACTCTATTCCAGCCAAAACCAGGAGACTATTTATGTTTCTTTTAAATCTGCAATACTTTGCAAGAAAATAGTAGAATGTGCTTCCTGAATAAGTTGGTTATGTCTAGATCCACTTGGATCACAGGAAAATTTGAATGAATGAATGATTGGGTGTGGACTTTAGGGACTAGCTCTTGGTCTTTGGACTTTGATTTAGGCACCCAAGTCTTTTCATGAGCCTTATTGTGTCTGTACTTTTTATCTGGGAGAGAGGAATAATAGTGTTTCTGTACCTTTCAGGATAAATAATGAAACTCTGAGTGTTTTTACACTTTCCTGCAAAAAACTTTGTACATGTTACCTGGAGTATTTCTACGTTACCTTGGCTATTCACAAAAAGGAAAGCAAGGATAGGATAAACTCAATGTTTCTACCAGCAGGGTTTTTCAAATACAGATCCTTCTGAATTGTTGTGTCTGCTGAGCTCAAACTGATTCTAATAACCTTGTTATATAAGCTGTTCTGTGTGATAGTCTGCATCCTATATGCTGTGCTGTCCCATTGCTCTGAGCAAAACAGAGGTGATGCATTAGGTATTCACTAAATGAGGTTTGCTAGAGGGTAGAGTGCTCTGGTTTCTTTCCGTAGCATCACCTTTAAAGAGGCAGAGTTTCTACACACTGCATCTTACTCTCTGGGGTCACTCAAAATAAAGGTGAGACAATCCTGTTGGCCATGGACCACACTAGAGTGCTTTTTTGTGTATATCTTAAACAGGTTAAAGAAGTAAATAGGATTTTATAATTCACAAAATTTTTACAATGTGAAACAGCTATCAAGCTATTTTTGAGATATTTATGCCATATTATGTTTCCTTTTATGATATTTCATTTAAATAGATATGTAGTTTAACTTACATTGATTTTGATATTTTATTTTTTTTAAAGCTCAGGCCTAGCAGTATTGTAAAGCTTAAAACTTTCAAAAGGGGGAAACAGTTCCCTTTCGTTTGGAGAAGATTTTAACTGCACTGAAATATATGATACAGAATGTAAAAACAAAAACAAATTCCATATAATACCTTAATAAAATTTTTAATGCAGGGTTCCATTTTCCTAGTTATTTCTTCACGGAAAAGGAATAAAATGTGTTAGAACTCTTCAACGCACTTTGCAGCTTCAATAGATGGAGTTGAATAGGTTTCCCTTAACCTGGATTATCACTGCATGGGTATTGAAATCATGTTCCTTGTGAACTGAAATTTCGTCTTTGTTAACAAAGGAACCGGCAGAGCTTTTTAGAAGTTAGCACCATTATTATAAAGCCTCTTTCTATCTTAGCATTAAACTACTAGAGCCAATTATGACATGACCTGGTTTGTCAATTAATGCTTAAAACAAATACTTGAAAATAACTGACTTAAGAATATGATAGTTATCTGTTAGTATTTTATTTTTCCTTTTAGTGATACCCTAAAAATGAATCCTTAAGGACTTAAGAAAGTGCTTGGTTACTATTGCTTTTAAGTTATGTCTTGTATCAGAGGAGTCCCTGGCCCTGAATAATGATTCCACCATAAAGCAGCATAGCTTTCATTAATTTCAAAAGTCTAGTTCCATCTATTGTCAGCTTCTGTGCCACCAGACTGTAGCTTCCTAGGAATATTAAGTGAGAGTGGATGAAAATGTGCAAAAGTCACAGGGGTATGCACATAGCTCTTAATTACAAAGAAACAGTTCATAAACGTTGCTGAAAAGGAGTTGAGAACACAATAAAAACTAGTAAAAGGGCAGGTCCAGAAGCTGCAGGCTAATGAAGGAAAGTAAAGTTGAGTGTTCTTACTCAGACAACTTTGCCATATATACTCTTGGTACATGAGGCAAGTGAGCATTTGTGGGTTGGCATCTTTTACTGTAAAATCAATGACTAAAGAAATGGAACAGTTTTATTATTAAATGTGTTTTCTGTTTAGATTTGTATTAGAACAATGTTTTGTATCCTTCAAAAAACTTCCAGTAGTATTTGAGAATGATTTTTCTATTTCCTGATGTCTTCTATTTATTACTTTGGTGCTAGATCAGGCTTGTACTGTAAAAGATGAGGAAGGAGCAAATTTGGTCAAAGCCAAATACCTGAGGTATCAAGGTGCGTACAGGATTTTGTACATTGAAAATACGATTTTTGCAACAAGTGGGAGAACAACAGGAGGAAATAGGATCTGCCAGTCTGGGAAACAAAGCATGTTCCTTGTTCAGTATTGACTTGTAAATTTTTGCAGTTCAAATTGCAGTGATAAGCATTAAATTAAAATTAGAAGTGCAGAATGTGGCTGACAGCCTTGAAGAAAGTTTGCTCGTTTGTGAGCGTTTGGTGAAAATGGGTTCAGCATGAAGTGTGTGTGGCATGATATCCCATAAAATATGGTTAAAGCTTATTGTTTAACTACATCTAAGACTCTTTGATAGAATCAAAGCTTAACAATCAAACTTGTTTAATCCGCATGTAGCAGTTAGTAGAGCTAAAATTGTAAACCTGTGGTTTATTACATCTCTTCATTGGTAAATATTAAATATGGATTTGTGAGAACTGATTGAAAACCTTCAGCTTAGATTGTGTGAAAATTTGAAGTGGAACATTGATTAAATAGGTGTGTGTTAAGTAATTTACTTGATACCCTCATTTCTTCTTTCTCCAGTCTTCTCTCCAATGAAATTCAGCACTTTTCTACCTTCTGACTGTTGAAACTTGGCAGAGAAAGCAGCACTTGTTTGGTAGCAATCAGATGACTGAACAGTGTGACATTGCTTCCCTGGTTTGGTGGGTTCTCAGATTAAAAGATAGTTGAATTTTATTTTTTTTTTTTTTCTGGGTTGTCTCCATTTAGAATATGTCTGAAAAATAGTTTAGAATAAAATCTTCAAGCAGAGGTCCAGGCTGCAGTCAGCAAAATTATTTTGAAGGGTAGTGGTGTAACTTGAAGGACAGGCACAAACTGAGGAGATTTCAAAGGACTGGGAAAGGTCACAGTAGGGGGAAGGGGCTTACAGGTAAAAAAGACAGAACAGAAGGATGAACTGGGGAGGTGAAGAGGACAATAGTTCTGTGGAATACAATACATAGTGCAAATTGAATCCATAAAAGATGGAAAGCAACACTGGAATAATAAAGCTATACTGCCTGTGCGCTATGGTGTCTGATGAAAAAGGGGAGATTCTTTCAGAAAAAGGCTATTTGAAGACAAGGTGAGGGTACAGAGAAAATTTTTGTAGATCATGATCAGAAAGGTTAGAAAATGTGGGAGGAAAAAATAAAAGGGAAGCTGTGGAGTAATATAATTGACAAGGTTGACAGCCTCCTTACCAAACTGAAGAAGTTAATGAGCATGTGGAGTTACATATTTTTATATCTGTTGAACCGGTGTAATACTTGAGAATGCAAAACATATTAGTGGGCTTATTGGTAATGCCACTGACCATGGAGGATTGTAGAAGGGAAACATTGCCAGAAAAATAAAGCAAAAAGTCTTTGCTTTGTAAGAGCATAACTCTTACAAAGAAGTTAGGTGGCTGACTTTTTGAATTTGTCAGTGTTGGTTAAGTACATTAAAATGCTCAATGATGCACAGATACTGAAAAATGGTAATTCCAAGTACTTGCATTGAGTAGCCCCATACAAATGGGGAATTAGGCACATAGAGTACACTAAAGCAAAAAAGTGATTCATATAAATTAAATTTTAGAGTACATTTTTTTTTTTTAACACCGAGGTAGGTATTACCATTAAGCAGTCAAATGCTTTTGTCTGTGACTTTGTTCAGTGATGGTCTTGAGAAATAGTAAAACTTGTGATGTTACTTGTTGAAAACAGTAGACAGTGTGTCTCATATCAGAGAAAGATACAGGATATTTCCTCTTTTGATATGAATCCCAATCCACTGGGGCCTCTAAAAAGGCTGATTTTGATGGATCTGTTGAGAGTGTAAAGATGGGACTAGTTTTGTGGGTTTTTTAAAGTGCTGCCCAGTGACAGGACAAGAGGCAGTGGGGAGATGCTGAACCACAGGAGGCTCTGTGTGATCCCTACTGAGACACTGGAGGTATCACTGAGATTTGTTTACGTATAAAGGTGATGTATAATTTTCTTACTAGCATTGGCCTATTAAAGTGTATCGGCAAAGACTTGTGTTTGTAGGAGGGTTAACTTTGCAAACTCATTTTCTATGATCAACAGATCAGGGAACATACGATTTTCTATTCAATGAATGAAGAGGAATTTAGTATCCAAAATGTGTTTATACCAGCAGCATCTGGTTAATCAATCTTACACCGGTTGAATGTGGTATCAAACAAAACCGATCTATAATATTTATGATGACACTACTCCATTTTTTCATTTTCAGAGCTTTAAGTTGACCTATGTTACCTCATCACCTTTGAAATCACAATGGAACCTAAATTCACAGCTAAGGCTAAATATTTTTGTAAGGGTTTTTCAAACAGAGGTGGTCTCTCAAACTAGCACGTATGTGATGATGAAGTACTATTCACTCTTGACCCTTTTACTTGATTTTTTTTTTTCTTCTTTACAAGGTGCCTAAAATGTTAACTGCTCTTAAGAATTACTTGTTGATTTCATCCTCTAATAGGTAATACCAGAATATAAAGTGAAATTCTTCTCTGAGACTTCCTAATCGTCAATTTTCACTCCCTTTTCCTACTGTATTCTTTATTTCTATCCACATCCCTAGAGTACCTAATCTTGATGGAAAATGTTCTTCATCTCTAGTCTCTGAATGCCATGAATCTTAGTCATATTGTTCTTTTTTGATGGTTTAGCCTTCTTAATGGTTATAAATATTTAACAGTGGGTGCTATTAGACTAATTAGTGGTATATGCTCTAATCACTTCACATGTGGACTCTTACAAAATTTTCCTGTTTAATAATTGGCACTTAAGATCTGTTAAAAAAACCCACAAAAGTCTGTTCTACAAATATCAAGCTATTGTGCTAACTCTCACCTGGGCCATCTACCAGTACAACATCAAGATTCGAAAGATGTGTCTTCAAATGTAAAATCCAGCTTTTTTTCAGCAGCCAGCTGAAAGTATGGATGTTAAAGCACAGAAATATGTCTACAGGCTATGTCTGTGAGTTGTGTAGAGAGTAGACTGTTATTCTCCAGGTGTTAACACTGCTGAGTATTGATGTAGGTCTACTCAGGTGAACACAGTGTGGGCCAACAAATACACTTTCTTGCCGCTCACTGGTGTACACTGTAAACTATTAATCACTTGATTTGCTATTAGCTGCAGCTATGGTGAAACTTTTTACTCATATGTGGGATTTTTAGGGAAATTACTAGCTTGTGTAGTGAAGCAACTGTTGATATGAAAATTTTGATACAAGACTAGGACAAAGTTGCCTGAAAGTAGGACGATTTAATCATATTGCTGAAGAGATGTATCCTGATACGGTTTCCTGTGTGCTTCACTCATTTTATCTGTGTGTTTCACTGTGCTTCTACACAGCACATGTGGAAGCTAGCAGGAATTAGTCAGTAATTAGTCAAATTAGCATGTTAACACTATGCAAGATGGTCATCTCCCCTTCCCCACCAAGAGTCATCCATCAGGATCTTGCCTGAGGCCATCTGCTTCTTTTAAACTATTGAATGCTTTTATTCTTTTGTGTAAATAGAATAAGCTTGTTCTAGATGTACCTTTTGTGCCATATGCGGTATCTGCATGACACTAAAAAGACCAGTCAGAAAGTAGTCAGCTACTTATTCCTCCATGTTTGGCTTTCAAAATAATTTCTGACCTTTTATAACTGAATTCAAGTGGCTCTTTGCATAGTCTGCTTTAGTAAATCTCAGCACCTTACCTCTGTTGGGTGAGATAAACCAAGCAAACACAGTTTTCCCTGTTACGGGCTGGTGAAAACCAGCTGGGATTGTCAGAAGAGCCATGTGGAAAGGATGGGAGGTCTGCAAGGTTGTAACAGGAGAGCAGGCAGAGTCTGGACAAAAGTGACGGTAATGTATCATATTATAGGCATTTTGGAGGGATCCAGGATGCCTCTAAAATGTCACATGTGACTGTTTGATGCATAGGTTTTCATGCTGTCTTTTCTCATGTTTCAGTCTTTTAAGAATCCCTGTGCTGTCTGATCATGCATTTTGCATGCCTGCCTTATCTTCGTTCCCGTAGTAGTGCACTTTACTAAGACATGAAGACCTTATGAAATCAGAGCTGTAAGTGTCATTACAGTGTGGCTTTCTCAGGTGGCAATTTCAGTTATCACTAAATATTTGTGAGATAGGAAGTAATCCGAGGTTATATGTGTCAGGTACCCTAGAACTTTCTATCAAAAGGACAAAGACCTTGTGCTCAAGAGAGACTTCTTGGGAAGAGGCTGAAATGATAAAATGAACTTCCATATAAAATAGGGACAGTGGTAGCCTTTTTCTAATTCAATTCAGTCTTATCCTATTTCAATGTGTGCAATGATAGAAAGACTCAGAAAATATAAAAACAATTACAAATATCCTGTTAAAACCCTTCTGTAAAAGCATCTTTTCAAACTAGCAAACTTATTTCAGGCTTCCTTATGAACATAAAAGTTACCAAACAAACCCCACAAAACGAACCACCACTAAGAAAAAAAATAAGCCTTGAGAATAAGTGGGCACTTTAAAAGAAATGAAGAATTGACACCCCTCTTTTTCCTGTGGACTTCTCTGTTACAGAATATTCCATCAGCAGTTTGGAATCGTTCTGTGAATATTATGCTTGCATACTTGCGAACCCCATAACCATTCAGTGAGTGGTCTGAGTGCATTTTAGTGGCAATAAAAAGAGGAAACACAATGAAAAACAGTGAACCTACCATTAAGTAAATAAAAGTAAAATCCAAGTTGTCTTTTGTTACTAGGACTGATGAGGCATGAAAAATGAAAGAATGCATTGTGAGATGCAGATATCAAGCTTAGTTTTCACAGATGACAGATGAAAAAATCCTTAACAGATATCAAACAAAAGCTTGTATAATTTTTTGTTTGAAATTCTTAACATGCTGACTAGGTTACTAGACACCCTCTGCTCTAAAACCATGATCAAAGTTTAATGTAGGTTTTGTGTCATTTTTATCAAGTATTTTTCCAGTTTAATTTCACAAAAAACCCTCAAACTCAGAATTGTGACCAAACCACATAAGATTAAAACAACAATAAATATTCTATAGAGATGGCAGAGAACATTTTTTAAATTATGCGTCTACCGGTAGGTAAGATCAACACTGACAACTGAAGAAAGAAAAAAGGGAAAAAACCCAAAACCAAAAGTAATAGCAAATATCAATATTACTGAAAGGTACCGATTTCAGAAGCACCTACTTTTTACTAGGCAACTTAATCCTGGTTTCAGAGCCCTTAAGGATCCTTACCACATGGATTTTCAATATCAGTTAGGGCTAAGTTACACAGAGAAGTTGCTTTAGGGCCATATGTTACCAAGCCTCAGCTGCTATGCAGTAATTGCCTTCACTTTGCAATAATTGTGATTTAGTCCGTAGCAAATGCACGGCCTTCTGAGATAATTCGGCCCACAATTAGAACGCTAAGGGGACTTCACACATGATGCATGCAACAATTGCCAATATCAGTGGTATCCAGTAGCTACTCTGCGTGTCTTGTTTGTATATACTAAGTGTGTATCGAAAGAATTTCCATTTCAAACGTGCAAATAGGTAGCAAATAGAACTTCTTAAAGCCGAGCTCATAAATATTCCTTCTAGGATCAATAGGTAAGTATCTTTAATTGGTTTTTGAAACCAGGATTTAAAATCAGATTTATATATTACAAAAGTTCATTAATGTTTCCTTTTAATCCAAGTATTTTACTCACCGTGTATGAAAAGGAAGAAGTCCATATGCAAGAATATAAGTACCATTCAAACGTGGAAGATACGTTTTCGTACTGTTTAACATCGGTTGCTTAAATCTATATTACTAAAAACAGTTAATACAAGCTTCAAAGGACAAATCTACGAACTTCAAAACTTAGTAAATTTAATCTTCCCATTGTATAATCTAGAGAAAGAAAGTTTAGGCTACATTAGGAAAAAAAGTATTTTTTTCCATCATAAGTTACAAAACTTTTTTTTCATATGGCTTTCAGCAACCTTTTAGCTGTAGAGGGTTTCGGGTCTTTTTAGAAGCAAAGCCATCAATATTGAAGGTTTTATAATGATTGATTTAAAGATTAATGCTACACTGTATGCGTTTGATTGTGGAATATAAGTGCTAATGCTGAAATGGGAAGCTCCAGAATCATCAAAAACATTGGAGAAACCAAAAAGACTGAAATAGATTGTCCTGTTACAGTACAGGAAATATTTAGAAATACCTCTTATCATGTGATATTCTAAGGTTTGTTTTTCCAATTTATGATAGTTATTTCACATAAGAAAATGTTTTATTTTTTCTGCATTCTAAATATGGGGTGGGTTTTTTGTTGTTTTTTTGTGGGTTTTTTTTTGTCTATGCCACTTCCAGTTTCCATGCGCACTCTGATATAATGCCTGAGAAACCACATCAGTAACACAGGGAATAGAGCTGCAGTGTAATAGTTTTTTCTAATTCCAGTTCTGATTCTTGATTAATGGTTAAAATGTGTTCCAGAAAAGGCAAGTAATAATCCCATCAAAAGTCTTAAAGTACCCAGCTTCATGTATGAGAAACAGTCTTTGGGAGTGGGGTTTGCACATTTTTAACCTGTCACTATCAATCAGGGGAGCAAAGTGAGAGCTTTGGGTTCCGTTCACCACGTTACTGCCCCACGCAGTTTGAGTGAGATGTGGTGTGTTGCATCGGCTGGGTTCTGAATCTCTCCCCGGCCACAGTTAAAGGCTTCAGACAGAATTAAAACCCATCCTCACGCAAGACGGTAAAACGATTTTTAGATCATCATTTTCTCACGTTTATTCATATAAGGAGTTAGAAAGCCAAAGTATGTCTTTAAACCCTCATTTGGATTCAAACAGGTGCAAGTTGCAGAAGCAGCTTTCTGAGGAGTGGCTTTCGGACTGCTGGTTATGTTGGTGGCAGCTTTAGCTATACTAGCCCTTGTAGGCTCCATCCTTGCCTGACCTGAGCCTTTGTGTCAACTGCAATTAGATTAATTACGGTTTCTAGAGAAAAGCAAGAGCTTTAAATACAGAACGCTTAGTGAGTTCATGTAGCGATATGACAGGGAAGCTGGGATGAACCTATGTGCGTTTTGACAATAATTGATGTTCTGTCTTAGTTGTCAGCTATCTCTCAGTTTAAGCATATGGCATATGACTGAGCTAACAGCAAGGCGATACGTCACTGTCAGCGTTTGGGTGTGTCTTTTCTCAGTGCATGGCGTACCTGATGAGACACCACCATCAAATTACGGTAGGCTTGGGAGCTGATTCTCCTCTTGATTAATGACACTAATTGAAGTTAAAGTCTGTGCGCACATCAAGGGCAGAACAGAACCTTCTTAATTTGTCTCTTTCTACACAGCTAACACCCACTCTTGGTGGAGAAGTTCCAGTGAGCGTAGGCTTAGAAGCATTTAAGGTTCTTGCTTTCTTGTCATAGGTTGCTAATAAATCCCACCAACATATCAGTTTTGATGGGAATTATTTGTGCTCTGTTTTTATTTGATTTTGTTTTGTTTTAAAGAAAAGGTCTAGGATCAATGTACTGCATTCTGCTAATCATGTCTTAAAAAATAATCACAAAGCTTTATAATGGCAATAGGAGTGACAGCTACTAACTGGTTATGTTGAAACTCAGAGTTTGGACGTCAGCATACTGAACAGGGTTCTTAAACCTGTCAGTAAGAACAGATCAGGTTTTCTGTTCTGTTTGTGGGTGATTTACTGCTTTTCTGGTTGCTGATGAAGAAAGTGCATGTCTCTGTAATGATTCTTGGCTATGACTGGAAACATGGAACAAACACAGTAATTGTGCTGTTTTGCTTCTAAATTTGGAGTCAGTCTTGGGGCCCTAAATTAAAGTTTGGGGAATTTATAATTGCTGAAGAGAGGTGAGCTCTTGCCAGCTCAAAATTGATGAAATTTATATTGCTCTGATTTATGCTACTTACAAAAAACTAAATAAGCCACAAACAATTATCTGTCATTTAAAAGGAAAAAAATAAATAGCTGATAATGTCTGGGTAGCTTGAAATCCTTGCTATTGTACAGTTCATATCTTTTTTTACAAACTTCCTTTTTTTTCTGTAACAAGTAGTGAAGACCTTTCACAAAAAATTTTGTAAAAGCTTTAAGTTCAAAACTGTTTAAAATAGTAACTAGTAACTGCTGTTAGCATACATTTGAAATAAAACTAGAACCTGTTAGGATAAAATATTAGTTGCTTCTCAGCCAGTTGAAAATATAGCTTTTTGATCTATTCTTTTGGCTTACCCAAAGGAACTCCAGGTTAGTTTGAAGCCTGTGAAGAGCATAAATCTGAGGCCTCGTAAAGGCATTGGTAAACTAGAGTTTGAGGAAAAATATGGTTCACAACTTGACACAGTGGAGAAGGAGTTTGAGGGGAGGATACCTCTGTCCCCTGCTGCAGTGCTTATTTTTGAGTGATAACCATGCTGCTGTGTTTGTGTGTCTGTCCAGTCTGTCTAGATAAGTGGCTGCTTGTGACACCTTTGTAAATAAGGCCATGGGATAAGCAATTACCTTCTCTCTTGTATAGCGTTAGAGATTGGAAATATATCTGCTGAAAGACAGAGAATTAACAGAAGATCCTCGGAGACTTTTTAGAGGTTCTGCAAGTTCCTGAGCATCCTCTTCCATGAACTGAAGTGGAAACTGCCCTGGCACAGCACCACCTTGACCGTTTTAGTCTTCATGAGCTGCAGGTACTGACTGTAATGGGCACTGCCAGAACTGCGGTGCTGCTGGACATGCTTGTGTACTCTTGAGCAGCATTTGCTGTGACACAGGACGGAGGTGGTGATCATGTTCCCAGATAGCAACTGGGTTTAGCCTGGTTTTTACATGTTTCTGGGCACAATGAAAACTTAATTTTCTTTTGGTTCCCACTGCAATTCTGCAGTAAAATTATGGTAACAACCTGCCCACAATGGTTTGCTCTATTATTATGCCAGTTGCTTCTAATTAGCAATGTGTTTGACTTCACGATTTCAGATTGAATTGCAGAACTGGCATTTAGAAACGGGAGACAAGTCAAAAAACCATAACCCCAAAGTAATTGCTTTTTGTGCTCCAGTAAAACAAAAACTTGAGTCACCTTTGAAGAAATTTTTTGCTAGAAGAGTAAAGTTTTGGGGACTCTGTAGTATTGGATTCTGGCCCAAGCACTACCACAGTATTGCAGGTGTGATAGGTTGGATAGGCCATTTCCTCTCTTTTCTCCTTGCTAAGGTGGGAAATACCGACCTCTTTTGTAAATCACCCTAATAGCTGTAGTCAAAAAGTTTTTGTTAAGATTAGTAGTAGTACTACACCAACCCTATGTACTTAAAATGTCGTCTAGTCATCCACTTATAGCATAGCAGGTAAGCTATGAGACGATGTAGGTGAGCAATTACAAATTGACAAATGACTGTGGAGCCTGGAGAAGAGACTCAGGGGGAATCTTGTCAGTGTGTACAAATACCTGAAAGAAGGGTACAAGAAGAGGACAGAGCCAGGCTCTTTGCAGTGGTGCCCCGTGACAGGGCACGAGGCAATGGGCACAAACTAAAAGAGAGGATGCTCCATCTGAACATCAGGAAACGCTTTTTCACTGTGAGGGTGACTGGCACAGGTTGCCCAGAGAAACTGCAGATCTCCACCCTTGGAAATATTTAAAAGCCATTTGGACACGGTCCTGGGCAACCACCTCTGGGTGGTCCTGCTTGAGCAGAGGGGTTGGACAGTATGCCCTCCAGGGGTCCCTTCCAACTTCAGCCATTCTGTGAATAAGTAAATTATGTCAAATATGTTTGGAGAACCTTTTTACCTTTCTGAGAGGCACTTCTCCCCACCTCTTTCTGTAGCAAGAAAACCTCTGTAGAAAGAGACCTACTCTAAGCATAGAATTTGAAAGAGGAAAAGTCTTTGCTACATTATTTTGTCTTTCATGATGTAAGCATGGCATTATATCAATGCTACGGCCATTCTGTTTCTCTTTTTTTAAGAACAGAAGGGATTGCTATTTTGATGTTCACTGTAATAAGTCTTATTGTACTTATTTCCATATTATCCCTATTCTGACTGGGTAAGTAAGACTCTACAGAAATTAAAAGTCATTTTTTTAGTGCTTCAAGATGTGAAAAATCACATTTCTGTAAGTAATTAATTTCATTGGTATTTTGTACTGTTTTCAGGACTACCAATTGTTCTTGTAACTCTTTGAAAAACATACAACAAATTTATGTGCTTTCTGCAAGGCAGATCCAAACACGGGACACTATTTTAGTAATAGTATGATTAGTAGTGGCATTAGTATTCTTTTCCAGTTTAATATGTTAATGTTCATTGCCTACAGCTTTATTCTGCTGCTTAAAAATGAGAATTGTAAATTTCCACACACATTAATGTTGGTTGTTGGGCTTTTTTTTTGCACATTAGGAAGAGATTCAGTCTGGTATTGTAAAGACCACTAGGTGAGAGAGGTTGTGGAGCTGAAGGAAGTTTTTCCCGTGCTAGGAAATGTGTCTGTTATTAGGATGTCTGGGTGTTTTATCAGACAGTTGTTAGGAAGATGTTACTATATATAAAAGTTAAAGTTTATTAGAAATACTTTTGTAGCAAGATTTTAGTTAGATCCTAAGTTTTTTTTCTTGATAGTTATTGGAAACTGGTGAGTTGAGATTTTTTTACTGCCTTCTATATTGACAAGACTTATAAGGAGTCTGAGAGAAAAATCAACATTAAATCATGTGTATTGAGGGACTAGAATAGTTGGACAACATTGAACCTGAACAGTGTGGAATGTGAGTTAATGGAAGTGGGTAGGGATTGTCCAGTTTTCATTAGTGCATCCAAACAACTTGATAAAATCAGGTGTCTTAATCAGAGTAGTATGTACTCCTGTCTGTTTAAGGACTCTTTTATCTATCAACCTTGTAATTGGACTATTAAGTGGCAAGAAAAATAATCGCCATGCTTGCTGCTAAGCTTAGAAGTAGAATCTCATTCAAACCCAAGTCAGAAATAACAAGTGCCCTGAAATGCCTGAAACAGCAATAGTGTCCCCTGGGTTTGTAGCTCCCTGCTTTTGCTTTTAAAACAGATGGGAAGCTGCACCCTGCATTTTTCACAGAGGTGGGCTGATTATCTGGCCAGGGAGCCAGGGGTGTTTCAGTGCCACTGGTTTCTAGGAGAGGAGCAGAAGGCGATGTATAGGTTCCAGAGGGACTGTATTCATCAAATGTCTTTGTTCGCGTCAGGCCATATTTAGAGAAGCAGTCTGTTGGCTATGCATATATGATTATACAAATGAGTTGGTTCTATTGCTAGAGATAAATCAGTTTTTTACATTGTAAGCTGCTAAGGGTAGTCTGCTTCAAGAATTTAGTATGTGATGTGGTATGGGGCAAAATTATTTTACTGGTCATTTTAAATTATAGCACATGCCCACACAAGTGCAAGTTTCCTTGTGAAGACCTGTTCACCCACCTGCACTGACAACTGCAGACCCATCTTTTGCAGGCTTCAGGTGTGCCAGCCCTGCAAGCCTGATGCAAACATGATGTCTGTCTGGATTCACAGTACTGGACATGAGCAAATATTTGTAAGATTGAAAAAATTGTATACAGTTCATGGAGGCATGGCTGCTAAGCCTGGATGGCCCTATGTTATGGAACAAATTTACTCAAGTTCTCTACTAACTTCAAGATTTCTGTGTTGTGCCTTGTTCTGCTCTGTTTTGGAGAACAAAGTGTAAGTGAGAAACGGTGCACTACAAATTCAAATCCAGTTTACTGAACATTAAGTTTTCCTACACAATAAAGAATTTGATTGTTTTGGGGTTTGGGTGGTTGTTTTTGGAATGAGACTTTATATCCCTACATGGACAAGGCAGGTGCAAGAAAGGCAAAAATGTCTATGGTTAAATAATAATACATAGAAAAATACAGAGCAAAGTGTTTGTGTTTTGCCTCAAAAGCTCTAGGGAGCAGTGCCAATAGAAAGGCATATAAAATGTAGGATTTAAGATGTAAAATGGAAATTAGAAAGTAAATGAAAACTTGAGGAGCAATTAGCTAATATTAAAAAGAACACTGATAAGTATATACAAATCAAGAAGCCTTTTCCTTCTGTTGTACAGTTATGGAAGTAATTATAGATGATGAAAACATTACAGAAAAATACTTGATTTATTTACTTAATTGAAAACAAACATCCTTGCTCATTCTCTTAGAGAAAGAGCAACAAAAAATGCACTGAAGAGCTACCAAAGGTAGCATTTTTTTTAATCGTTTCTTTTTACACTCTCCGAGCTCTGAAGGAATGTTGAGGTAGAACAGCTTTTGGTGCCTGGATCAGGCAGTGGCACAGTGGCATTCCACCAAGAATGAAGTCACTGGTTTGACACTCTACAAAGAGGTCTGGGATTAAGTTTGCACAATAGGACCAACCAGCAATAAAGTAGAAATTCAGAAGTTACAATTATTGAAAGAGTGTAAAATCACAGATGGAAAATGGTTCATTTCAAGACTCAAATATTAAAAACTGATTGTAGTTAGGAAGAGGAGGGAGAATAGGTTTAATGTGCAGGACAAAAGCAATTCCTGTCAGTTAAGTATGAGGAATAATCTCCCAAGAGGAAGTGGTGATACTCTTATCACTTAGCACTTTTGTAACTGGGTTGCGTAACAGGTTCTGAAAAACACAGCACTGAAGGGAACAATTCTGCACTGTCAGATCATTAATTTGCTACTCTTAATAAACCTCCTCTGTATTATGCTAGTAAAATGTAAAATGTACAGATACTTTTCCTTCTTGACGGCCTAAGCACTTCTGTTGTGTGCAGCGCTCACATGTGTGCAGTGGTCTACATGCATAATTTATTTAGCCATGTAGAAAAAGGAGCCACAAGTGTTCACAGTAAGAGAGTTAATCAATAAGTCTCAGAATATATCATTGTGAAAGTGATGCTGTGTTTGTTGACTTGTAGACCATCTAGGACTTCATTAACTTGATTCTTTCAGATATTATCTGAAGAACAGACTCACCTAGATAATTTACTGCATATAATTTGAATTTGCTCGAATGATGTTGACATTGGTGATCAGATAATGATGTGCTTATCTTGTTTCAGATGTTTTTAGTACATCATCGAATATACAATTCTTTTGAGGCCCAAAATCTAGTCTACATAAATTTGTTTTCACTAAATGTGATTATGTCCACTTCATAATTCTGAAGAAGACCAAAGATTTCTAAGGAGCTCTCATGATCTCCTTTTGTTGAATTAACTGCATTTAATCTTTCCTCAGCTATCTAGCACAGAAGAGTAAGTTTTCAGAACTGAGTGCTATTAGACAAATGCTTTACATTCTCAAAAGAAAAGAAATTTCTTGTTCATAACAGTTAGAATAAGAACCCAAAGACTTAATGAAGATGCCAGACCCCTGCAATTATAATCAGGTGAAAAAAACCCTAAGGATGTCTGAACAGCTAAGAACCAGATGAAGATTACAGAACAGTTTGTGAGTTGTACAGTTAACCAAATGAATTTAGGCTTTTTTTCTGGTATTAATAATATTAAAAAAGAAGTTTACTTGTGTAGGATGCGGAACTGATACTTGAGCTCACCATTTCGCTCACAGCTGGACACAGAAAGGTACATAGTTTTAATTTTTGCGATCTGGAGGCACTCCATTTATTTCAATTTGGATTTTTAAAAGCTCTTTCTTCATTGTATGGATGTGTTTTTAGAATCAGGTAACAATTGAACTTGTGCTAATGTTTTATTTTCTTTCTTTTTCCTGAGACAAAGCCTCCTATACAAAAGGAATGCAGAGCCATGTTTTGTGGATGCTTTTACTTCATTATTTCACGAGTGAAAATAAATAGTAACTCATGACACAACAGGAAGGAAAGAGGAGGGAAATGGGCAAGGAATATCTATAGATTTTTTTAAACCTTGGCTTCTTTCTAGTTATTATCTTGTCAGTCATGTTTTTTAATAAGCATATTAAACAGTGGAAATCTGAAGACAATGTTACTGGAAGGCAGAACCTCTCTGTCTGCTCCCAGTTGTAGAAAAAGGGCTTGAAATCATGCCTGTATTTACTATATTTCAATGTATAGATGAATGGTTACTCAGATTGCTTATTGATCATAACTAGAGGCTTGCACAGCTAATTACATAATATATTGAAATTATGTATTTCTGCTTAATTAGTCATGCACTTGCAAGAAGAGATGTTTGTGTACATTATATTGATAGAACGCATAACAAAATAGGAATCAAGCTTCTATCAAAGTACAGTTTTTAATATAGACAGTAATGTGAGCAGAATTTTTTAATTTAGAAAGCAAGCCAATTTTGTCCCTTTGTCAATGGCAAATATAAAACATAGTTCCAACTTCTTTTAGAAAAAGTCATAAAGGATTATTTCATGAAATGAAACCTTTAAAGAACTCTCTTACTATATTGACGATTATATTATTCCTTATTCTGTTCACATTTGTAATTTACTGCTTGTAACTTATTTTCTGTAGTCCTACACAGAAAACTATAGAACTCTACATAAGGATCTATGCTGCCACATTTTGTAATAGCAGAATTGCTCTAGTTTTTCAGGGAAGCAGAAAAAAAAAATGACAGAGAAGAACTAGATGTTACTTTCTATCCAGGATGCCAACACTGGCTTGTGAGGGAATAGATTTTATGCAATAAAATCTTGGTTGGAATGATTTTTATGCGGTGTTGAGATTTTCCTACTAGGAGGCTGTCAGACTGTCTGGAGCAGGCAACATAAGGAAGCCTAAGATTTAGGATTGCTTCTTGAAGGAAAAAAGTGTTTAACTGTTAGCAATGGAGAAGCCTGCTGTGCCTAAGTATAGCAAAGCAACAGAATGCTTAACACCTGATACGTGCAGTGGGCTGAAGTAAGGAGCATTTTTCCAGGCATTTAAATGACTGGAATTGTAAAGGGAAATATCATATTGTCAAGTCAGAGAACCTACATGCTATTTGCTCCTTTTGTTTTATTTCTTAGTGTCACATCCCGTTTTCATCAAAATTTGATTTCAAGCAAATGGTTGTTGCCCAGCTAAGGACAAAAATGTGTCTGGGATGGAATACCGTAGTCTCTTCTTTCAGCCAGAGGAGTATTCAGAGATGATCAAAGCTTTCATTAAGTCAGAATTGTCCACTCTGAGGAGGTACCATAAATGACAGCATTAAACAGCATCTTCAACCTGCTGACCTGAGCATAGTTACTCTCATACTGAATTTTGAGAGCTCTGAAGATATTTCCTGATGGCTTGTGAACCTTTAGCTATCTGTAAAATTGCATTTGAGAAAGGGATTTTGAAGCCATTCTGAAGCGGTGACCTAGTGTGGTATGACTCAATATGACTTAAACTCTGGCCTCTTAAATCAGTAAGTTCCATTTTAAAAACAGTATGGTATTTGAAGCCTAATAAAAGTTGTCTTGAATGTGAGTGAAAATATGAAGAAAATTAGCAATGATACGTCTCAGCCAGTTCTGTTCTGCTGCCAAAGACTTTTACTTGGTGGGAAGACGTATGCATTTGAAGAAGTCATAGGTGCGGTTTTTCACCAGAACAAATTATAAATAAATCAAGAATGCAAATAGATAGTTGCAAATGTTTATCACATAAAGTAATGATAGACAAAATTGATTCTAGAACACTCACTACAGATAATCACCATTCCCTTAGGACTGATGCATTTGTCATGATTGTGAATTGTGACATGTGATACTGTAAGTTATGGAAGCATTGCTTTTACTTGCAGTAGTCTAATCCTTCAACTGAAGGACTTAGAACCCATCTGGTATCTTTACAGATACTTAGAAAAACTGTAGGACAGCATACTTCTTAGTATACTAAGAGAAATACATAACAGGCTTCTGTACTATTAGCTTGTGCTTACAGCTGGCTAGATTTAAGGCCAGGAAGCATTAGAGCCTAGAAGGGAACCAGAAAATCCTCAGGAATAATGGCATTTGGGAAGAATGAGTTTAACTTCATCTGATGACTAGGCCCCATGCAGCCACTTGCTCACTTTCCTCCAGTGGGGTGGGGGAAAGAATCAGAAGAGTAAAAAGCGTGGAAACTCATGGGTTGAGACAAAGGCAGTTTATTAGGCAAAGCAAAAGCTGCACACAAGCAAAGCAAGAGAAGGAATTCATTCACCACTGCCCATGGGCAGGCAGGTGTCCAGCCATGCCCAGGACAGCAGGGCTCTGTCACACGTAACGGTGACTTGGGAAGACAAACACCGTCACTCTGAATGTGTCCCCCCCCCCCCCCCCCTTCCTCCTTCCTCCTCCAGCTTTACAAGCCGAGCATGACGTTCTGTGGTATGGGAGATCCCTTGGGTCAGCGGGGGCCAGCTGTCCCACTGTGTCCCCTCCCAGCCCCTGGTGCCCCCCAGCCCACTCGCTGGTGGGGTGGGCTGCGGAGCAGAGAAGCCCTTGGCTCTGGGTAAGCGCTGCTCAGCGGTAACGAGAACACCGCCCTGCTCCCAGCGCTGTTCCAGCACAAATCCAGAACACAGCCCCACACTAGCCACTGTGAAGAAAACGAGCTCTACCCCTGCCAAAACCGGCACAAAAACTAGCTAAAAATTGAAAAGCATAGCTGAGGAAGTTGTCTGTTGAAACCTTCTTGAGAGATGAAGATTGGGATATTTGGCTAGATGGAAGAAGATCCTTCTCTTTTGACAACAGGGTAGATGTTGTTCATCTACTGAGGATCCCTGGTGGATTATGCATCTGAAGCATCATAAGTGGGAGAGCAGCCCCTCTGTGCTTCCTGGGAGAGCTTGGTTTGCAATATAAATGCCTACAAATGGGATTCTGTAGGTATGCCAAGAAATAGTTTCTAGGAGTCTTGACAGTTTGCTGGTAAAAACTGGAGAGGCTTAAAGGCTGAGATTTAATTTTTCATCTAAATTTTTTGATCGATAGGAATTTTAAGAACATTATCTTTTGAATCTGAAACACATAGGTCCCCTGGACCTGTAGACCAGGATCGTAACAGTTTATTGAAATGTTAACTGACTCTCCTCTGTATCAGTGATTTAAATATAATTCATGCGGTAGTTGTTAGAGAATAACATATAGAAATCTCTTAAAAACATTGTGCGCCAGCCATCTGGCTGATTTCAAAATGGCTCTGCAGATTAGAATATCTCGAAGATGGCTGTTTTTGTAAAATAGCAGCACCTCAGTGTTGTACATACTGGTTGGTAGTTGGTGTAACAGTTTATCATAATTACTGGTGATACACAGGGAAGAAGAAACAAACAGCACATGTCTTAATGTTTAGAATTTTCTTTTGAAGGGTGAGTTTTAAACTGGCCCTTGATAGAACCTATAGAAAGAAAGGGTAGCATAATTCGTGGTTTGGGAAGTGATAATCATTGTAATTCAATCAAAAGGACATGAGTAGCCAAAGTCACTGCTCCTTCAGATTCAGCAATGTACTTGTAAGCATTTTGTATGCAAATACATTTATTGATATAGCCATAAAGAATTAAAAATAAGAAAATTGAGTTAATACAGTTATACAGCTTACTGTGACTGAAGATATGTTTATTAAGGCATACAAACAAAAGCAAAAGTGGACTGACGACATATTGTAAAAAAAGGAGTTAAAATGTAGTGGAATCTGCTAATCTATTTTAAAATTATCCTTCAAGTTCCTCGTCTTGTCCAATTAAAGACATTAGAAACATTGATGTGTATTTTATTTAGCATTGAATTTAGTCCTATAAACTGGAGTGGGATTTGATGAGGTCATAGCATAAAGTAGGTAACGATAATTAAATATTGCATTTTTCTTTTCTTTCTGACCTTTGCACCTTTTAGGTACTTTATTTCAATCATCCTGTTTAAAAATGTAAATTAGTCAGTGTATTGTATGTCTGACAATGGCCAGGAGCAACAGAACAACCAGGAATTTCCATTATGTTAGAGACAATAAAGCAAAAAGGTGACAAAAAAAGGCAAGTAGTACCTATTATTTCTAATACAGTTGTCTGGGCACTAAAACAGTATTAATATAAACCCATTTCTGCTACCTAAAAACAACAAAAAAAAGCGCAAACTGTTTTATAATGAATACAGCAATATTTTATTTTGTTATTTTGTTGCTGTACCTTTAATAAAGCAGATCTTAGTGCGGTTGGATATCATTTAAATTAACCTTGTTGAGACTAAGGTTAATGAGAGCATTTATCAATGTAATCTAAAAAGAGAATAGTGTTTTGTTCGGAACAGCTTTCTGGTATACTACAATAATTTTGATAAACCCTTTCCTTTACAAGTTAACACGAGTGGAAACGTAAGGGGAAAAAGCGTATGTATGGTGTATTGAGTATTTATGCCTTCACTTTTCAAAATCAGAGTGAAGAATGTGTGTACGTATAATGATGTATTTTTCTTTGGCTTATATTCATACTAGCTAGAATAGGGTTTCACAGTGTGTAATTTAAGGTGGCACTTGGGCTACTGTTTGTTTCATTTACAGTTCTTGGCTTCTATGTATTATTTTTGCTCTCTGTTCACATTCTTTGTCAGTGCTCTGAACAGTCTTTGTTATTCGTTGCTACGGTATATATGAAGTTATATTTGAACCCATGTTTAGGATGCAAACCGAGTCCTCTTTATACCCTTGAAAAAAAAAGTACTGCCATGAGTAATAATTAGGTTTTAATTGTCATTGACAAGCTGTTGTGTATGTGGCTTTGTCAGACCTTGTTTACTCCTCCTTCATGTTTTCCTTCTTCCCTGTATTTAACATCCCTGATATTTTTTCTGAGTATATCAATTTTGATTTCTTGGATAAAATAACTAAGCTCACAGTTATTAAAAATACTGAAAAATGCACAAAGAAAAACTTTCTACTTATTTGCAGGCACCACTTAACCTTTTCTTATTCATCCAGTTTATTTGAATCATAGAATCATTTAGGTTAGAAAAGACCTTTAAGATCATTCAGTCCAACCGTGTAGCACTGCATCTATGCATGTTTTTAAACACCTCCAGGGATGGTGACTCAACCACCTCCCTGGGCAGCCTGTTCCAATGCTTGACAACCCTTTTGGTGAAGAAATTTTTCCTAATACCCAATCTAAACCTCCCCTGGTGCAGCTTGAGGCTGTTTCCTCGTGTCCTATTGCTTGTTACCTGGGAGAAGAGACTGACCCACTCTTTTCAATTAGTTGTAGAGAGTGATAAGGTCTCCCTTGAGCCTCCTTTTCTCCAGGCTAAACAACCCAGTTCCATCAGCTGATCCTCACAAGACTTTCTATCTAGACCCTTCCCCAGCCCCGCTGCCCGTCTCTGGACACGCTCCAGCCCCTCAGTGTCCCTCCTGCAGTGAGTGGCCCAACACTGAACCCAGGAATCAAGGTGCGGCCTCACCAGTGCCCAGTACAGGGGGACGGTCACTGCCCTGCTCCTGCTGGCCACACTGTTTCAGATTCAAGCCAGGATGCTGTTGGCCTTCTTGGCCACCTGGGCACACTGCTGGCTCATGTTCAGCCGGCCCCCAGCACCCCCAGGGCCTTTCCCACCAGGCAGCTTTCCAGCTGCTCTGCCCCAAGCCTGCAGCATTGCCTGGGGTTGCTGTGACCCAAGTGCAGGGCCCGGCACTGAGCCTTGTTGAACCTCATGCAATTGGACCTTGGCCCATGGGTCCAGCCTGTCCAGATCCCTCTGCAGAGCCTTCCTGCCCTCCAGCAGATCAGCACTTCCCCCCCAGCTGGGGGTCACCTGCAAACTTACTGAGGGTGCACTCAATGCCCTCATCCAGATCATCAATAAAGACATTAAACAGGACTGGCCCCAACACTGAGCCTGGGGAACGCCAACGCCAGCATGGCCACCAGCTGGATGCAACTCCACCAACACTCTTTGGGCTCAGCTGTCCAGCCAGCTTTTAACCCAGCGTAAAATTGTGCTCTGTTTTAATTCTGTTAATCTGAGTAAAGAACACAGAGGGTCAGCAGATGCTGCACATAAATCGCTTAAAAGTGTTCAAGACTTTATCCCTTGGCATTGATAACAAATCAATATCTGGCCAGATTATGTGTTCTTTTAGGGGGAATATGGTGATGAGAAAAAGCTTATTCCTTTTATGAGTAATTATTTGCTTAAAAGACTCCTTGGCCCTTCTAAACCCCGTTGGTTTTTCAGAGTCATGCACAAACCACACTTACCCTTTTGTCTAATCAATAAGTATTAAATGTTCATCCAAATCTTCTGGCTGTGTCAGCTTTTAGATCCCTGTTCATGGCTATGATGTGGTATGGATTTACTACTTTAGGAGGACTTTTCTGAATGCTGTGGAGCTGCTACCTTCCTTTTCATTTGGTGCAACTGCAAAAAGACTGTCAATATCTTCTTAATGAGTGTAAGAAAAAATTGTTGTTAAAGTGCTAGAGCCTTCTATCATGTCACTCTCCTCACTTTGTAGACTTAGTTGTAAAGCTGAGGAAGATTGAGGCCTGTGAGCTAAATTCCTCTCTAAACAATCCCTGTTTTCCTCTTTGCTTAAGTCCTCAGCACCAAAAAAGAGAGAGCAAAAAGATTTAAGGAATAGTTCAGGGATCACAGCTTCGTGCTATAGTGCAGCAGCTTTTCACAGAACAGGAGTGTTGAGCTGGTACCTGTCTTCATAAAGGAGAAATATCTACAGGCAAAACCCTTTTAAAGGGCCCTCAACTTTGTCATTCTTTTCTGCCAGTTTCTGTAATATCTAGCTACCTTGAGGGAATGTTTCAGAGCTCATTTCTGTTGGATTGTTTGTGAAAGGTGGAAAACCAGATGTGCAAGTTAAGGTAGGCTGGGGATTGGTATCCTAAGCGATCATTGGCTGTCCAAAGCATTTGGATGAGTGTCTTTTGTGTCTGTGTATACTCTTGTCAGGCTTTTCCATCTGCTCACTCGTGAAAGCTATGCTCTTATTAAAATACTTCCTTCTTTTTTATACAGACAAAAAATTAATGCAAGTAAAGTCTTTCTACAGGACATTCTCAGAAACACAAGGGAGAAACCAATGGGGAATGCCAGGGAAGGAGAATGCATTTTGCTGCAGTTACTGAGTTCCATTTTAAAATGCCACTAGTGTTTGGCATTTAGCCATTAGTTAGAGAAAACAGATTCCCAGTCTCAGAGTCCTAATGATGTACTAGTGATTAGAAGGGAAAATTATAATTAATTTTGTGTAAAGTCCAAAGGCGAAACGCACTTGAGTTAGAAAAAAAAAAATAATAGAATTGTCCTATTTCAAGTGCTAGCATTCTTCAGAGTGATGATGGGGACACGTACAGGAAGAAGAGCTAATGAGCTGCTGTTTCCTAATCAAAGCAGAAAAACGTAGTGGCAAAATGACAGGCTTCCCATTTCAATGTCATTTACAAAATGACAAAAATAGCCCATTGTAATTCTTTATTCATTGAGTAAGCAAAGTTTATTGCTAACTAATATTTATGTTGTTGTTTTTCTTAATAGGTCGAATGTATATGTTTAGTTCAGTGTATTTTTTTGTAAAAATGACACATCTACCATGTTTCTTACAGTTTATTGATTAGTCAAAGAAGGCAGGTAGATACTGTCGCTTTTTACAAACTTTTCCGGTTGAGAAGCTCTTCCACTTCCACATGTGTGTATATGTGTGTCTGCCTATTTGTCATGATTAATAATAGGTGCACAATTTAATTAAGAGTAGAAGGTTTTGTGCAGTGATGCAAGATGGCAGTTTCCTGAAGAAGTTAGAAATAAAATGTTGAGAAATATTGATTTGATCCCATGCGGAAAAAAATATCTCCCAAAACGACACACGTGAAAACTAACAAAAAAAACTTTCAGAATTTGAGTGGGGAGAAACAAAAAAATGGAGAACAATGATATAGTAACAGAAAAACCTAGAAGAGGCCTGTTCACCTAGGAAGATATTGTTACAGAGAAGGAGATTCCAAAAGAAATATGTTGAATAGTTTTGAAAATGCAAAGTAACCTTGACTCCTTAGATCTGCTTCAAGTTTAAGCCATTCTCCAAATCCTCTGATACATAGGGGGGGGTATGTCATCTGCTCCTTTATTTCATAAGTTAGTAGTCAGGTAAGCAAGTCTGATGATTGAAATCAACAGGAAATCCTGGGAAAGAGCATCTGCTAAGGCTTTTTGAATATTTGACTAGATGGAATTCCCTTTACTTACTAAGAAACCAATAGCTTCATGTTCTAATTTTTCTGAGATTTGTACCCAAACTTAGAAATGGTAATAATGTGCACTATAAATCATGCTGTGGTAGCATTCTCAAGAAACAGCCCTTGACGATTTGACATTCAATTTGTGTATATTTCAAATAAGAATAGCAATACTAGCCTTTAAAAGTGAAGTAGTCTTTAAAATTATGTCAGGGATATTTTTCTTTACCTATATAAAAATTTCAGGTTCTGTATCTTCCATGAGTCAGGTTTTCTGAAGCACTCTCTCCCCTTCACCTCTTCCCAACCTATAACTAATCAGGTTACCCAATATCATATGACACATCCACTTCTTTAAGATTTCAGCTTAGCTTTAAATAACAATTGTCAATGGTTTCTACTGTTTCTTATGCAAATATTTCTCAAACATTTAATTTTCTTTTTTCTGTGAGGCAGATCCTTGCTGCTCAAATTTCCATACTTCAGCTCTCACTGCTAACTGCTTTTTTTTTTCTTCTTCTTCTCTGACACTGCCTTCCTTTTTAGTGCCTTTTCCCAGCACCTCTGGATTCTCCACCACCACTCATGAAGGCTCTGTGCTTCTGTGTATACTGACTGCACATCAGTAGCTAGTTCCCCCTCTGTGAGAGAAAGAAAGGGCATCTGGTGAGTACGCATACACCTTTAACACCAGTTCAGTTCCTTGTTGAATTTTTAATCTACTGACCAATTTCATCCGGATTAGTCAGAGCAAATGCTGATTTGTGGCATTGCAGCACTCAAGTAATGTGAAAATAAACAGCCATGTAGGAGACAGAAGTAATTACACCCTCAGTAAGGAATCACCACAATATGAATTCCACTCTTAGTTTGATATCCTCACTCTAACAACTAATCCATAAGAATTATGTTTCAGATAGATCCATAAAAATTAGGTTTCAGATAGATCTGTGGGTTGTTGGGGGTATTTTTTGGTTTGGTTTTTTTTTTTCTTTTAAAGCTGGTGAGAAATATTAGGCAAGGTATGTGAAATTAGTGAGAGAACCTGCACCTTGGTCTTGGCTCATGCATTGCTCCAGTAGGGCGATGTTAAATTGTAACTGGGAAGGTGGACTGTCTCCTCATAGCTTGGCTTGGTTCAGCTAAGGTGTTAGGACTTAGCAATGAAGTACTTTAGATGCAGAATGAGGTTTCATAACTTGCGAGAGCTTTCAGAGATTTGTTCATGACCCTCATTTATGCCCAGCCTTCAGCAGCTGAAAGATTCAAGGTAACATATCTAAGTTTGTGATATATTGCCATATATTTCAAGCCTTTTTTTTTTTTTTTTCTTTCATGCCAACTTTGTTTTCTGAAATGAATCCTCATTTTGCAGCCTGATTGTTCTTGTGATTTGCTCTGCTAAACTTCCCTTGGATATTTTAGTTTTACTGCTATGTTGTAATTTTTTTCCAATGGACTGCCGCCTGAGCAGGCTCTTCAAGTCTAGTCAATTTTTAGTGTTGGAAAAAGTAAGTGTATCTGAATGATTTTCAGAATTGCAATTTAGCTTCAAACAATGCAAAAGGCACAGGGTAGGAGGAAAACAACTGTCTGCACTGTATTCACATTTAATAAGAATTTAGTGTTTTATTCATTGGTTAAAACAATTCAGGCTGCATAGTTTGAAAGCCTTCATCTTTGTTTCAAAGGTAGATCTACCTTTTGCTTATATACAAATGTCTAAATTAAAGTATTGAGCAGAAGAGCAAATGTGCATAGATTGAAGATTATATACTCAGTATGGCTCATTGTTTTACCCAGAAGGAAATGGCTTTTTTCTCCTGTATTTGCCTAGACAATTTTATTACATAGGTCATAGATGCCTTTCAAATATGTTCTCATGCATGTATGGTTTGTATGAAAGTAGTATTTTAAAAAAAAGAGGGATTGAATCAGGTAATATTTAACTGCATATAGTGTGAAGTGTATATAATATGTTGGCACAAGTAACTGTGGTTAAAATGTGAGTATAAAAAAAAAGACGTGAAAAATCCAACATTTTCTTTCAGTCGACAAATATGCTTCTAACTGAAATGATGTGTATTTGGAAAAGCTCTCAGTGGTAAGCAGTTCAAAACTGAGATAACATAACTATTGAATGTCCTCAATGAAATTAATTTGATAGCCTAAGCCAGAAACCAAAAAGAAAACATTCCCCATGGGGGAAGTAGACATCCCCTTTTCTTGCCTTCACCCCAGCATGATTAGGAGCGATTACACTGATGAGGGATGTGCCAATCCCCATGGGTCAGGCTGCAAGGGTGAGGAAGTTAGTAACTTTACTTGTTACTTGAAAAAAATATATATATATATATATATAAAACAACTTGACATCTTATATAGAAGTGATTCACTTCAACCCCAAACAACTAACAGTGAAACATCTATTCTGGGGCAAAATAGCTGACAACACTTCTTTGAGAGCCATTTTGCGCTGCTCAGATAGTAACAGCCAAATGCCATGGGAAAGCCAGGCATTTCATCTGGGGTAGGGAAGCAGCAGAACTGCAAATCTGCTAAAGGGGCTCCGTTAAAATTGTTTGGAAGGAAAGGAGGAGGATGATGAGCAGAAACAAGAGCTACCTGCAATGGAGGCACAAACCACTGACAGAAAATAACAAAAGTGAGCCAGTCCAGCATAGGCACATGTGTGCGGTTTGGCCCAGTAGCTGGAGGCAGGGCCGTTACGGAGAAGGACCCAATCTGGCAGACCTGTCCTAGGCAAACCAAGTGTACTGATGGGATAGCTTAGCCATGGTGAACCCAGCCCCTACGGTGGCTATGAGGAGGGTCTCTGTCCGTCAGCGACCAGTCTGGAGTGGGCAGACTCTGCCCTTCAGCACATAGATGTTTTCAATGAGGAAAAAAAAAAGCAAAGTGGAGAATATTTTTATTTCTATGTGCTTTTATTGTTTTTTCTTGCATGCCATCCTCATCAGTTGCAGGGATGCTTTCCTCAAGGTCAGTAGCTACGCACATTGTCTGATCTCCAAGCTTGTCTTCACTGTCTGAGGCACGATTCGGAATCGGTGATGGCATTATCTGCTGCCTCCGAGGCTCTCTGGAGCTCTGCACTGCCTCACTAGTCCCGACTGCTCTGCGCACCCCCAGCAAGCAGGTGTGTTCTGGCTACACAACCACACTGTTAGAGAAAGATACCAGAAATGCTCTGAAGATTTGAGTGAGGTCATTACTGGTGAGTGAGGAACTTCAGGGCTTAATCAGCAGACCTGTGTCACTGCCCAGACGCCAGCCCTTCCCTTATCCTTATGGAGTTTGCAAAGGTTAAAGCAAGGGGGCTAGTTCCCCCACCTCTTGCTATTGCTAAGAAGGTGTAGAATTTGTTTTTCCCCCTTAGTTCACGCGGTAGCTCCTCTTGCAACTTCTAGAAGAATTTTAGGAAGAAAATAAATGTAGTATTTTCATGTTCTTTTACCTTGTTGTCAGTGCCATTCACTTCAGGACCAGCTGCTTCTGCTTGGGAGTTGGAGGAAAAAGTTTTAACACGTTCTTGTTGCATTTAAGCCTGGTAGCTTGGTCCTATTGTCTGAGCAAACCTCTGGTTCCTAGTATGTTCCCAGGGTCCAACGGTGGCCCCACCTAGCCTCCTTTCCAAGGTCTGTATCTCCCGTTAAACCTCCCTACTATAAGTTTTCCTCTTTCTGCACTTGGGTCACAACGGCCCTACAAAACGCTACAGGCTTGTGGAGGAACAGCTGGAAAGCTGCCTGGAGGAAAAGGACCTGGGGGGGCTGGGTGACAGCCGGCTGAACATGAGCCAGCAGTGTGCCCAGGTGGCCAAAAAGGCCAATAGCATCTGGGCTTGAATCTGAAACAGTGTGGCCAGTGGGACTAGGGAGGTGTTTGTCTGCTTGTACTGGGCACTGGTGAGGCCACACCTGGAATCCTGTGTTCAGGTTTGGGTCCCTCACTGCAGGAGGGACACTGAGGTGCTGGAGCACGTCCAGATATGGGTAACGAGGCTGGTGTAGGGTCTGGAGCACAAGTCTTATGAGGAGCAGCTGAGGGAGCTGGGGTTGTTTAGCCTGGAGAGGAGGCTCAGGGGGGACCTTACCACTCTCTACAACTACCTGGAAGAAGGTTGTAGATAAGTGGGGGTAGGTCTGTGCTCCCAGATAGCAAGCGATAGGACAAGAGAAAACGGCCTCAAGTTGAACCAGGGGAGGTTTAGATTGGATGTTAGGAAAAATTTCTTCACTGAAAGGGTTGTCAAGCACTGGAACAGGCTGCCCGGGGAGGTGGTTGAATCACCATCCCTGGAGGTGTTTAAAAAGATGTGTAGATGTGGCACTTAAGGACATGGTTTAGTGATGGACTGGTCAGTGTAAAGTTTACAGTTGAACTCTTACGATTTTGAAGGTCTTTTCCAACCTAAATGATTCTATGATTCCCTGTCCTTCTAGTTGCAACCCAGATGTTGGGGTTGGGGAAGCTGCTCTGAAAGATACTGCAAGACACCAACTTCTGAAGGACCAGTAGGTTTCAGGGACTGGAGTCCTTCTTGGTGATCATCCTAGGGAGTTCATAATCCACAAGGATCGATACAGTCAGTAGTCAGATTTCAGAACTGTTTTAATACTGAGCTACACCCTTTTTGTTTGTTTCTCAAAGACCCACAGAGTTACCTTCCCAACTTTCAGGCTGATATTCAGAAGAGACGTACTGAGGGGTATCGTAATGTGCAGAGCTGACAGCAGTGCAATGTCAGTTGCGCGGCACAAGATCTGTGTGCCCCAGGTATTTATCGAATTTGTACAGAATCCACAAGCATACGTAAGAGGTAAGAGAAGTGAGCTATTTGTAACACTAAAAGTTTCTGTGTGAAGTTCCACCTTTAATTTTTATTGGTCTTGTATGTCTTGTGGCAGCCAGGTACAATGAACTGTAAAAGCTGAAATAAAAAAAAAAAAAGTCAACTGGAGTCTGTCAGCTAACATCTAAAAAGAATGACATCCATAGAGCGAAAAAGCCAATAGCACATATATTTACACAGTGTGATGTAAGAACACTGAAATTATTTTTTCATGCCTATTTTTGCTTTTTCCATAGAAAACTTTGTGATGTATCAGAAAATGAAGATTTTAATTAAAATTGACAATACCGAGCCAGCTGCTGCTACTGGCCTTCTTACGAAAAGGCAGTAGAATTTTCAGGAGCAGTGGTACAGAAATCCAGTCTAGGAGACTGCAAACTGGTAGTAAATTAGAATGGCACATACTGTAATGGTAAATTCAGAATGCCAATATTAATTAGAAAAATTTATTTAAAATGTATTTTCCTATCAATCAGTTCCTTGCTGCCAATGTGCATTTTCAGACTTACTACTTAGAAAAAATGTTGAATACTTTTATTTAAAAGTGGAGTAAGAAGAAAATACACTTATCAGGATATGTGTAATTATGCCCACTAAAATATATACTAAGCTATTTTATGCTAACAACACCTAATGCATATTGACCTGACACTAGCTGTATGGATCCTGTAGATGCCAGTATGTCTAGTTCTGACTTTTTATTTAGTTACTTGATTGCTACTGTGAACAAGTGCCACACTGAATCCCCAACATGCGTTAGTAATTTGACCTAAGAACAAGCCTTCAAATTCATCTCGTGCTCTGAGGGTTGATGCTGGAGTGATACCCTTCTAGGTTTAGGTAAGCAAAAGGGAGAAAACTGCCCTTCCTCATAAAATAGTGGGGCTGAGAAACTGAGCTTTCAGTGGCTTAGATTGACATGAAGGCTTGGATAAACCTTATTAAAAGTGAACAAATATTACCTGAGTAAGTATGCACAGTTTTACAGTTAACCGAGAAAGTCATGTAATTACAGGCAGTAGCTGTAAAGTTGGAACTGTGTTAAATCAGTTATACAGGACAAATTTGCAAGATCCACTGCATGTAGTTGTACATTTTTCATTGATATGGTGGATACAAAAGATCTCTAAACCCACGGATACTTTTGTGTCTTAATTTCTCTAAAACAAATAGCTCTAAATTTAGGTTCCTTGATACAGTTTTTGGTACTCGGCTTTGTCAAAGTACCAAAAACTGTATTGGCCTTTAACTCTGTGTCTGTTTACTCAGTCCTTCTGTAAGTGTTATGTTGTTTGATATTAGGATGTTACCGTCATATATTAATTTTCTTTCCTATATATTAAAAATTCTGCTGCTTTGTATTTTAATAAGGTTAATTTGCTATCCAGTTTCAACAAAGAAAAGAAAGTACAACTAAAAAAAAATCCAGTGCATTCTTTGCTGGAGTTGTCCTCCAAGAATTCAGTCTTGGTGGTCAGTACAGCAAATAGTGCTAACTGAAAGAGAGCCTTCAGGGTTTCAAGCAAACAAACTTTTAGAAGACAATTAACAGTTACATTTTATTTACGTTATATTTGATTTAATAGAAATTATGACTTTTTCAACCTCTTAATAGTTCTGTATTTTTACTAAAAATAGTTCAAATGTCTTTCTGTCTAATTTAAAGGAATGTTTAGTTATAATTTTATGCTACAGAAATATATGCATTCCTCCAAAGTGTAGGGCCTTCTACTGATTTTCTAGTCCTTTTGCTGAACTGAGAAGTTTTTGGTGTTATTGTTGGGGGTATTTTTACCCTATTTTTCCTGTGGAATTTATGTTGCATAATATTCCCACAAAGGCAGCCAAGGTACTCCTATCTGATTACCTAAATATATTGATCTCTATCTGCCTCCTATGTTAAGAGTGTTCTCCTGTCCTGTAATCATCTGTGGCTTTCTTCTGAACCAGTTCTGGCTTAACAGCATCTTTCCAAGTCAGAGGTGTTAGAACTGGACACTGATTTCTGGGAAAGCTTGAGCATGTCAGAGAGCTACTTCAATTTTTCTGCTCCAAGCTCAGTCTCTCCCATTTATATGGCCAACAGAACCATTGGACATGGATCACAATATTCTGCTGAAAGCTTTATGCCCTACCGATTTTGAGGGGAGAACCGACGACTTTGTAGGTTTTTGGGGTATTTTTTCTGGCTTCTTCACTTTCATTAGAACATTCGTTAGGTAAATATATTTCGCATATGTCTGCTTTACCAAGCTATTGCATTTTTTGTGTCAGTCACCAGTCATAATTATTTATTACTCCCTTCACATATCATTTCTTTGACATGATTTTGTGAATTCTTTTACTCCAGTGATATAATTCTGAAAGAGTGGGAACAGGAATCCCTTCCTGTGGATCGCTAAAAGCAGTTCTACTTAACAACAGGTCATCTCAAAAAGAATACTTGCAGAGCAAGGCAGTCTGTTTTTAATGCAAGTATTACGTGCTATATTGATTTTATGTTTTTCTAGAAACTTCAAAACTTCAGGTACATATTGTCAGTTACATAAATATGGCTATCTATTACATTTCTCCTTTTCACATGTAGAAAACTGATCAGTTTGGTAGGATTTATTTAAATCTGCTAACACAGACAGGAATTAATTATATTGCCACTTTTAATTCTTCAATTCTTTATTATTTGGGTTTTATAGTATGCTTTTTTTTTGAGACTGATAAGTCTGTAATTATATACCTCATCCTGTTTATCTTTTTATATGCACATTATCAACGCATTACCTATCAGTTGCCTATTTCTTCCTCAGCATTACAAGACTTAATGGAAAAGAACATTAGTGGTTGCAAGTGGTTCTCAGATAACTCTCAGATGCAAGTTTTCTAGACTTACTGACTTAAAATGACTTAACTGTTTAACTGATCCATTCGGTAGAATGAAAAGCTCATCTTCACTTTAAACTCATTTCTTTCTCCAAATGCAGAATAAGTTTGTTCTCTGTTGAACGCTGTTAGTTGCCAGCTATCTGATCATTTGTTAACAGCTTTGTATTTTAAGTGGTGTTAGCTGTTGCCCCATGGGATCACAAATATTTTTTGACTCTTCAGAGCTACCATTTTTGATTTAGATAAAGGAAAGCTTTTCCAGCTTCACATAGGGAAGCTTGGACTGTCTGCTGTTAGGGCTATTCTTTCATCAATGACCATCACAGAATGAAGTGCCCAAGTTACTCTAGAAAAAAATAAAAATAATTTTAAAACCCACAGAGGTTTCTGTATCCCAGGGTCCTTTGCCTGCAGGGAAGATCACCTAGTAACTAATAGATATTACAAGTTTTGATTGCTAAAAAGGAGCAATTAACTGCTCTAAATCTTGAAATCTCAGCAGTGATTAGGGATGTGTGAGTCGTATTCTTACTTTCGTTGTATATTTTCATAGTATAGGTGACTGCCTTTCATTTTGTCCATCAAATTCAAGACAAAACCACCGTCATGCAGTGACCCTCAGTCATCGAGCAGGCACAGTTACCAAATGCTTTTCTTCACGGTATTTCGTGTCATGTCTTTCAAACTGACTTTCAGGAATCGGAGAGTCTTCTGTTTATGATGAGAGGCACAATCATGAAGCCAAACCATCAAATAGATTTTACCCCCTTTTACAAAATGGGCCAAGTCTAGTGTCAGCCGTCTGAAGAAGTAGTGTTATACTGAGACCTGGCTTGACACAATGGCAAGGGAACACCAGTCAACATCAAGTACTATTTGTAGGATTTGAATACATTCACCGATATTTGCTGACTACAAAAGGATCACATAAAATTCCTAATATTTTGAAGTTTGAGGAATCATAGTATTTGGAGGTTTCTCTGAACTTCATGGTTTATCACCTTCTGTGGTGAGTTAAATCCGTTCCCTGGTTCAAGGCACATTCAGACTGCAGGCTGAGCTGAATTTGTTTCCCATGTCTTAATAATTCAATTTGTATATATATTGGGGGTGGGGGGTGGAGAGAGAGAGGATTTCTGCGTTTATGAAAATATTCTCTGAATGCTAACAGTTGTGAACATAACAAGAGCTGTATAACAGAAACATCTCCGATACTTCTCTAGTTAACTTCGGTATCAGGCTAGATTTATTAGGTTTAGAGTTCATAACAAATTTTGAAACCTGTTTGGTTTTTTTTTTTTATTATTTTGTGTAGAATATCGTGAAAGTAATATCCAATAAGTATTCAGTTCGGTTTCAGTCCTGGTGGTGTATCAGTAGGATATTCTTGTGATTTATACTTCTGTCTTCCAGCAATGGACTAAAATGATTGGCTTAATTTAATTTAAATGAAACTTGAATTCCTTTGGGCCAGATTTGTAAATTTATTTAAACATTTAAGAATGCCTAATGTCATTCCTACCTTTAGGCTCTTGGGATGGCTTTACAGTGCTGGCCTAAAAGCTTAAGTCATTTCAGAAAATAATACTTCTATTCTAAAAGACTTAAATGTTTGAAAAAATGTATTGTTTTCTGACAGCCATGTCTGCTAGTGACTCGCAGTGAGATCTTAAAGGTTTGTAGTACACGTGACTCCAGTAACCAGTAAAAGAGACAGGAATATGAAATTTCTTTTAACATTTTCTCAGCCCTACTGAAGTATGAATTAGCCTTGCAAATGTACCCAAAGCAAGAAATGGTCTGGGTGACAAACCAGAATGGAAGATTATGTGAGTGCAAATAAGACAGTATTTTGGTATAGAAATTAGATCATTAGCATTTCAGTAATTCACACTTATGCCCAGCTTTCAGGTGACCAAGTGGGAAGGGCAAGAATATCGTTATCTTCCATGCCTTGCACTATCAACTAATGGTGCTGTCAGTTAGTTAGTACTGCATGGATCCTAAATAATCAGGACATCTAGTAGTTTGCAGAGTACGCCACTGAACTTTAAGGCAATGCAATATAATGTCACTTAGTTATAATAAAAAACAAATGGTTCCTTGCACCATTAATGTCGCCACATTTTAGTGTTGGTTTTCTTTAAAGGAAGGAAGTATAGAAATATATGTTTGTTCCTGATGAATGGAGACCTTCACCATAAAAATTTGTTAAGTGTTTGTTTTAGGGAGAGCGAGCTTTACTAGCAGCTACTCTGTAATAGTGATCTTCCATAAAAAGCCCTTTGATTGAGTAAGGTTCCTACTAATTTTAAATAGCTCCTTTCAGTAGAATAAGGAATAATTTATGACAGTGAGGATAAACTATGTGTATTGTACATGAAATTCATGTACTATTTAATTCAATCAATAAAGTAATTCATAACTGAATAACATCCTGTTTGTTGTGGGCACTGCAGAGAAGAATATAGCCAAAGCACCAAATAGCAGAAGCTAAACTACTCTGTCATACTATTTTAATGAAGAATAATGCTAAACAGCTTTTCAGAACTGAGTTGTAGAAGTGTAAATCATAGAATGGTGACAAAATCTTGCAGAATACTACAGAGCAAAAAGCAACATATTATTTGAAGGGAAAGATTTAAATCTTTCTATTCTCTGTTTCTTCATTCATTTTGACTTTGCGCAATGTTCTCTTGTTCTCTAGCATTGTGCTGACTTCCATACTTTGTCGGATCTCGGCCTGATGAGAGCTCTCATGTCTCAATGAGAATCACTTTTGTCTTAGTAGATTAAATTAGTTTTGCTCCTTTTTTTCCTTTCTTCTGGTCTGGGGAACCTGGGAAAAAATTGGACTAGATACTATTACTACTTCTATGCTTCTACTGCGGGGGGTGGGGGTAGGGGGGAGCAGATGAACAGTTTTATGCAACTTTCAGCATAAACTGCAGTTACAAAAAAACCTAGACAGGTTAGCTGCCTGGAACAGTGGAAAACAGCAGGGCTATACCAGCAAATTTGAGACAGAGGATTTAAGTAAATTCCACCTTCATGGGGAAACTCTGATAGCAGTTACGCTTCTGAAGACTATCGAAGATGGTCATGTATAATGTAGGTGAACTTCAAAGACAGCACAGATTGCACAGATGTTTCTAAGAGCACAGTTTGACCATATAATCTGCTGGATGTTTTTCCTCAAGTAAGAGGAGATGAATAATACATTAGATTACTCGCACATGTGATAACTCAGGAGAACTCTTACTCCATGAATATTGACGTATTCTACTGTATTTCAAAGTATTTGACAAATTGTTTATAAGGAAAAAAAATTAATTTTATTCTTGCTTCTTTTGGTGTTCTTCTCTGTTCCCTGTCTGAATGGTTCACAGACTAGAAGGAAATTTTTATGCTCTCTGCAGAAATACTCTCTTTACTACCATTCATAAAATATAGTGGTATTTTCCATGTATATGTATTTTGGTTCACGTGAACCAATTTGGGCAGTTTGCTAGCTTGTGCATTCAGTTTTGCTGCACAGAACCTCAAATTTTCTCCAGTGAGTCCTGCTTTAGAAAATGTATTTGGGAATCAACCCCCACCCCCCAATTTAAGGAAAAAACAAGAGATTGCTTTTCAGATGTATTCTTTTTCTCCATCTCTTTCTCCCACAGGTAAATATATATATGTATACACATATATATGGAGATATGTATTCATGCGTGTTTATATATGTCCCTGTCTGTAAGTAACACAACCATCCTTGCATTCTTTTGTATACTTCTGGTAAGCCACTTCTAAAACTAGATGTTTCATTTCCTTAAAGGCCTCATAAATGGTCTGGGGTGATTTGTCTTCTACCCGATACAGTCACAATGCAAGCTTCCCCTTCCTATCATTGACCTGCAGATAAACCTTCCCTGATCCGAGATAGCTGATCGTTTCTCACTTTGCCTTGTGCATAGTGGTTTCATTTCCTTGTATCATAATCCCTTCCTGAATTCCTATGAATATTTATTCAATATTTCATTATCTTGTATGTAATCAAAGTGACAGTACATTTGGATGCTGAATGCTGAGGCCTGTAAAGATGCAGCCCCTGTGTAAATCCTAGTTTTCGCTGAAATGTTTATTCCAAATATTTTCTGGAACAGAAGAGTAGAATAAAATAGTTTTAATTCCATAATTATACAGCATATAGTTCAGAGTGGTTACAGGAGGTCTAAATGTCAGAAGCTGCTTCTTTTCTACAGCCTCGCAGATGAGACTCCAGCCCCACTGGGGCTCTCTGCTTCTGACACTGTGCAAAGAAGCCCTGCAACTGTTTAAACAGGGAGTCTTTTTGGTTTGTTTTTCCTTTTCCAAAGTTCCATTTACTGTGAGCTTATCCCCAGTAAGAATATAAATTGATACTATATTTTTAAAGGAAAGTGGTCATTGTTATGGATTGTTTAATAATCACTGCTAAGTAGAAAACAAATAATAGTAATAGAGAATCTGATTTGTGTCACACATGACACGGAAGCATTAGTCAAAGTAATTGTGTGAATTCATTGCAAAATGCGTTAATCATCCCTTGCTACTACACATTAGCAAGATATCTACACACAGATAAAAAGGCAACATTTGTTTGTGGTGCTCCAAACAGCAAGATGTTAATAATTTATCTTTCTTTATGAGGAAAAAATGGAATAATTAAATAGCTAAGTGGACTTACACAAATTCTGACTGAAGAAAAGTATATAAGCTTCAAATTAGGTCCCAAGGTACATAGCTATCCAAACCATAAAATATGAAAACCAGGTTTTTGATCAAAAGGAAGCCCTCTTTTTCTCCCCCATTCCCTCCCTAAAATATGACATTGCACCATATAATTGCACAGGAAATTAAAACTCTTTTCACAGGTTTAATAATAGATGAGTTATAGGCTTTGAAATAATTGTTTTTATTGAGCTCTGCCATTCTCTAGCACAGCATGCAAGCTGTGGCTTACGACTTGCACCTCTGTCAGCTCAGAGATGGATTAGCGAAAACAATACAGGGTTCCATTTGGAGACCACAGGAAGCAAACAGGTGCCAAAAGCACAAGTCACTCTCCTCTCCTCAATTTTTTTCCTAGTTTTTTTTCTTTTTCTTTTTTCTTTTCCATTATGTGTGCTTGTTTTGAATCACTTAAATCCATCTAGAAAATCTGCTTTGTAGATTTGTACTTCACAGGCAGCAGGCTCCTTTGGTGGCTGCCACGGCGGGTCAGTGTATTCTGGAAGCTCCTGACTGTTTTCACACCCAACAGTTCATTCTGCTTTTCTTGCCAAAGGTGCCATTTTTAGGTTCTGAGTGTCCTGGCAAGGGACTTGAGTGAACTTAATGAGGTATAGACCCAGAATGTGACTTCCGCCCCCACAGAACGGTTGAGCTGTCAGTCTGCACCTGGGCAGACCAAATACTGACTTCATCTCAGACTGACATTTATTGCATAACCAGACACAGATGTGCTTGAAATCCAAACCCATGACTGAACCTGGGACTTTTGTCACCTCTACACTATTATGATTTATTAGTAGCGCAGTGCTGTTGAAGCTACCCTAGCCATATTGTTTCAGCTTCTCAGGCTCTGTGGTATTTGAGTTTGCCTACATCCCTCTTTTCCTGTTGGCTGAGTCTTAGATATTGTTGGGTAAGGTGCAACAAGAGCTGGCTCTACATGCAAAGGCTAATTGGGCCTTTTCAGTTCCTAAAATTGTCTGGGTAAAGAATAGACTGTAAATTATAGGATGAAGTTCACATACTTTTTGGGAAGGAATTCCCAAAATTCCTGTTTTGTTTTTCGGAAGTGGTGACATTTGAGGTTTTTAAACTTGTGTCTGTTTTTGGTTTACTATGCTTTCATTTTCTGATTTGCAAGTAGAAGCTGCTGGAAAGAGGATATTATTGCAGAAGCAAAGGAAACTGGGAACACTTTGTGAGCAAGAAGCAGAGACTGGGCTGGCAGAGGATGATGGTGCTTAGTAACCTTCAGCAGGGAGGCATTTAAATGAAGTTTGCATACTTTGGGGCAAAGGAATGGGTTTGCTTCTCCTTTGGTTTTTCTTTGCTCATTGCCTGTCAGAGTTCAAGAAATGTCTGGACAACGCTCTTGGTCATATGGTTTAGTTTTAAGTATTCCTGTGAGGAGCGGGGAATTTGACTCAATGATCCTTATGTTTTCCTTCTAACTTGAGATATTCTAGGATTCTATGACTGCATTTATACTCTTGACCTAACATTGTTTTTGCCTGGGGCTTGTTTGAGATGTTTGTCAGCAGAAGTCTGGTTTTCTTGCCTTTTTAGTAAGGGTGCATTATAAGAAACAAAGATCTGTTTTCTTAAAAAGCCATCAGAATTGTGTTTGTAAAATGATATTGCTGTGAATCCATACAGTCATCTGTACTCTGTACCCTTATCTCTTTTTATAAGACACCAGTGGTATCATATACAAGGCAGCAAATGAATTTATATCTTTCAAATGTTGGACCTGCTCTGTAAAATGCCTGACAACCTCATGTCTTATTTCATATGACAAGAATTGGGGGCGGCCACTAGCAGAGAGAGCTCAGCATTCAGGTCCATGATGATTACAATGGCCAATAGCCATGTGCTAAAATTGAACAGAGAAAGAGCATGATGCAGAGGAACTACTTATTTAAGGAATAATAAGAGCATATAGGAACAGGTTGCACACAGTCATATTTTGGTCATACTTTGTGTTAAGAATATAGGATTACAAAGTTTAACTAATCACCGGTCAATATTTTAGTAAGGAAATAATTAATAATTTGTTTTAGCACCCAAAAAGTGTTATCAGGAGCTTGTATCTTTCATATGTCTGTAACATGCTTGTAACCTCTCATCTACATGTATTAATACTTTCTAAAAAAACTTATAAATTACCTTTTCAGACGTATTTGGTATTTATTTAACATCAGTAAACATGTTGGAGTGAAAATAGAGCTGATACTTTCTATGAATAGTATAGAAGGTTATAATACAGTAAAAATAGTTACCTGTGACAATGTTATGAAGACTGCAGGATATCTCAGCAAAGAGAATTTACTGAGCTATAAGATTATCGTACATTTCTGTTGACTAAGATGTTCAGGAAGAACAAATACAGAACAGTTACTTTTACACCAGCAATGTATGAACAAGCAGTTAGAGAAACAATTCCCGAACTCTGGATTACAACCCTTTCTGAAGCTGCAAGTCCAGAATTATGGAAGTGAGAAAGTTAAAACAATTGGAAATTGTCAGTTTAGGATATACATATGGTGCAGTCACAGCAGTTACACATTGCACTACATCACAGGCATGCAACAAGCATCAAAGAGCTCGGTAGTTTAACATGTTTCCGGAGTCAGTCTGTATGTCTCTGCTGAACTCACTGCTGAGGACAGTTTGCACCTAGGAATATATACATACATACATGTGTGTATATATATTTATATATTCTCAGAAGAAGATTAAGAAAGGTCAATTTTTAGAGAACTGATGGGAAGGAGAGTTGGCATTCTCTGTAAGGATTTGGAACTTTTCAAATCTAAAAGAAAGCAAGGCTTCAAGAAAAGCTAAGAAAACCCCATTTATTTAAATTAACATACTGGTTTTGGCTTAGTATTTTAAACTGCTTTTCTTTTGGTAATGATGCTTACTTTCAAGAAAGCTGTTTCTTTTCTAATCACCACTCTCATTGTTTCCAGAAGGGAGGGAAAGGAAGTCTGAGCTTAATTTATGCTTAATGTTAGTACTGTAATCCTGCAGTCTAGAGGCATATAGGGAAAAGGGAATTGTGTGAATCTGGTGTAAGGTTATTAATGCATGAGTATCTGGGAAAAGATTTGAAGATCTACAGGGAGCCACACCTACTTTGAAATTTAGTGTAAATGTGGCAGATTCTGAGTTAAGTCATCTAAACTAATGTGGAGTGCTGTTTTTTTGGTGCTTGATACTGCCATGCTTTAGCGAGCCAAAAAGTTATTTCCTATCCATAGATAACATGTCTCAAAAATGATATTTTTTTTCTTAGTAAAGTGGGACATGGTATAATTTTATTTCAGCACAGTCTTATCTACATTCAGACAGAGCGCTGAAAATTTCTTCATGCTGTATTAGCGTGTTTCAGTACATTTTAATAGCATCTTAATAAACGTAGACCCCAGAATGACTTTTCAAGGACCATAACATTAATAATTTGTAAGCTTAAATCATAAAAAAGAGTATGTGAAGTAGGGTGTATTTGATTTCTCAAGACAGACCTCTGAAAGTATACTGGTGTCATGTCACCAGGACATTAAGGCAGAAAAGCAGAGGGATTTCTTTCCTCAAAAAAGTCACAAAGCAACTGGTAAGATTTTCTAAGCTGTACAAGTCTGAGAATGTTGTAGGTACATATATACAGCCAGGATTGACACAGCTGAATGAGTATCCAGCACCAGTTCAGTGGTGTGTGTCAGTTCTCAGGGGGCACACACCAACCTGGTGAAGTAGTTTGGGAGGAGGTTGAGGTCAGCTGCAATTATCTGCACTCAGGACAGCTGATGCCAGGGGCAGTTAATTCCTAGGTAGATTTCTGCTGGGAGAATTTGAGGATGAATCTTGGGTTTGGATTGTTGGGGTTTTTTTACACTTCCACCTGGGCATCTTTTGCAGAGTATTCGATATTCTCAGCTGTGTGGACCAGCGATGACTATAAGAATTATGACTGAAATTTGTGGGCCTTAGTACACAAATGAATCGTTGTATGTTAATGGCCTTCTCTTCCACTCAAACCAGTTCAGGGATCATAACATTAAATCACTGTTTGGACATGGTCTATTGTTTTTTAAGCACTTTCTTTTGCATGGTCTTTGTCAATTAATACAATAGTAAATACAGATTTTCTCATTCCTATCCGATTTAAACGATGATCATGCAAATAGATGGAAGTGTTCTTTCACCCATTAAGAGACGATGAATGATAAGAAGATGGAGCTTTTTGTGTCCCAGGTGATAAATGACATCTTGATTTAGCTGGATATTGACATCTGAGATGCTGTTACACCAGGTTACATGACACGTTACAGCTTGTAAATAAAGTGGAGGTCTTCTCACAGTGACAGAAAGTAAATGTTGGCCCAAACTCTGTAGAAAGTGTGGCAGGTTCCTTGTTGGCTGATAGGTTTAAATCTTTAGAAGTCTAAAGATTGTTCTTGCCAGCGGTGCTGGAAGTCATTCAAAAGGTGTGGTTTTAATTAAGAGTCAGATCACAAAAGTGTAGTGTTTGTTCACACAAAGGCAGATCTGTGTGTGTGATTTCTTGGGGCAGGGTGTTACTGCTATTTCAAGTGCTGATGAAATTGTTTTTGTAGATACCATTCTGCTTATAGGGGCAATGTAGTTTTCTGCGAGAAAGCGTTCAGGTTAAGGTTTGTCACATTGCCATAGACATTTTGATCTACCGAGTACCCAAATGGCATTTACTGCGAGTTTTGTGTCCTCAGTCAGGAGTAACTGGCTGAGCAGCTGTGGGAATTATTATTTTGTAGCATTGTACAATCAGCTGTTTTTTTCCAATCAAAGGTTTGGGTATTTGAGTTTAGTGTAGGTGCATACTTTCATTACCAATGTATATACACAACAACAGAGTAACTTTTGTATCAATATTTATTTGAAAAGTAAAAATCGGAGGAGGGAGAGTCTACGTTGCCTTTGAGTTACGTAGATTAATTGCTGCCACTAGAAACACACTTTAGAGTTAGCTGGGTTCCCAGACTAAGATTCATCTGGTCTGCTCCTGTGAGCTATTAGCAGAGCAGCATCTGTGTGGAACTTGAGCACTGTGTGGACAAGGTAGTTTACCCTATGCTGAGGGGTTTCTTATGGCCATCCACCTCTTTCTTTTTCTTTCTTTTGGGGGATGATGTTTCGATAGCCAGCAAATGGTTACACCAAGACCACGCGACATACCATGCTATTGTTGGCAACTGCCTAATGTTGTTTTCAATGCTACTTTCAAAAATGTAGGTGGACAGAGGCAAAGGGCAAACTGCCTGTTTCATGGTTAGACAAGTGCTGCTGTCTAGGATAAGGTCTAGAATGCTGGCCTTATCCCAGTTCTTTTAATGTAGTTCTACAAGGGATGAAGCTGGTCCTGTATTTATTTTGTAACTGTTTCCCTGGAGACAATCTGTGTGAGCTGGTTAAATTCTCAAGAAAACATGCTAATAAATAAATATATAATAAATTCATAATTAATGGGGCTGACTGGTGTTGGCCTGGCTGCCACATGTGCCCTTCCTCTGAAGTGATGATTTACAGTTCTTAAAGACCATGAGTGTTTGTTTTGGGGGCTCTTCAAGTGAAACTATATACCTTAAATAATTTATAATGCTGTGGCTGTGATTATTTACTGAGAACCCAAATACACTGAGTAGGGATTACAGCATAGTTGGTATTACACAGACAACAATAAATTTTAACATGAGAAATTGTTTTAGGATAAATACTGCAAGGCTTGTTATTATTCATATGTGCCTGGTAGCTGATGCTACTGTACTAGCATTAGAATTATTACTGTGTTGCAATGCAAATAAAATAATGGTTTATAACTTAGTTCTCTTGTAGTCCATAACACCTGGTTATTTATTCTGAGGTGATGTGACTCTGATTCTCCTCCCATGTGTACCTTTGTAAATCAGGCATCCACCAAAGAAAGCACAGCTGCGGTGATATGGAGCTGGTACACGTGGGAGAAGGGAAGGCAGGCAAATAGTGACTGAACATTGGTTTGTAATGGTGCAGGTAGCTCAATATACTCACCAGAAAGCTAGATACGGTTACCTTTTTTGTGATGGCAGTATGAACGTTAGGTAGTTTGTGAGTGGGAATCAGTTCAGCTAACGCAATTGTTTTAACTAATATTTAAATTACAGTATTGCGAATTGTTCACTCCCATTTTAAAATTAAAAAGCAAACAGTTAAGAAAAGGGTTATGGTGTTGATTCTGAGGAATTAGAATAAGGTTCCTCTAATCGAGCTCTTAGACTTCCCAAAGATTTTGCTTGTGAAAGTGAGCAAATCACATGTGTTTACTTGGCAGTTGCTTCCTTTGCATGCTTCTGTCTTTTAAGTTTAATACTTTTGGGATTAAATAAACAGAAGAATGTCCCAACCTGTAGTTTACGCTGTCTGCCACCTTCATCTCCTGCTCTTCAGATGCTGACAGCCTCAGTCTTCTTTGTCAGGGTTGAGGTTGGAAGTATCCCCATCTTGATGAAGCCCATGGGTTTACATGTGGTGAAAACATACCTCTGGAAAATAGAAAATGTTATAACGAGAGAGGTTTCTATTAGTTTTTCTTTTCATGGGACTAACTATGCACACATTTATGTATAGAAAAGCTGAGCTACATGTAAGGGATTTATAGTGGGTGGTATTTTCCCTGATTAAGATACAGTGTCTAACTTGAGCTACAATAACCTGATCGCCCTAAGGTGTTTTTGTAGTCAATTGCCGGGGTAGGGGGACACGGGGACATGACACCACGGCTATTCTGATCTGAACTTAACCTCCAGCATTTGAAACCACTGTTAGGAAAAGGCCCTTTTTTGTTGTTGTTGTTGACTATGAAAAGTAAAAAGGGGATGCCCTCTTCATCAGTAACCCTCCTGTGTGCCATTGTTCCATACGTGCAGAATTAAATCACAAATTAAAACACACTTAAGACTGTTCTGTGGTTTGCCTGTGACAAAATGAATGAACAAGTGATACCCATAACATAAATTTTAACTATGTTATGAAAGTAAGGAAGGCTGTTGTTACTGGTTTCTTTGACGGTTTTGTTTGTACTGAAGAGTATGCCTTAGGACATGATTACAGATTTCCATTCCACTCCAGTTTTATGAATTAAACAAAGCCGAGCAGAAGCAAAACAAACAGAAAACCTTGATAGACTGATAAAGCAAGTGTGTAGAGCTGTAAATCACTGAGGACAGGGTGGGAACTCTTTAAACTTACTGTGCACAATCTATTATATTTACATTTAAAGTGATTTTTTTAACTCCCCACTTCTTTGCTGTAATGCACATTTATCACAATGTAGGAGGAAAAGCAATCAAGCTTTATTTCATAGCGATTGTTAGAAACATTAATTTATATTGAAAACAGATTCTATTCCATCTAGAATGGCTACCTATTCATTAAATATCTATCACTAGACAGACACCTCAACGACTTTATTCTTCAATAAGAAGTGAATCAGTTTTTTTACAACATGATAGAGGCAGGAAGGTTTCTATGATGGAGCACTTGCTGAGATAGGAAGCCAAATCTACTGCCAATAATTTAACACTGTAACTAGAAAACTGTTCTAAATGCATCTTTTACAATATCTTCAATATATAAATCACTCAATGAATAATAAGGCATAATACATTATATATTTTTGATATTTCCTAATACAGCATGTCCGTTAACCGTATTCACAATATTTGTGACTGTCATATCAACTATACGAACACACAATAAGAAATCATATATGCAGTGCTGTGTTTTTCATACTAGATGTATAGCTGCTTAGCAATGTCTTTGGAACTTGTTTTTTCAGGTTCAGTTTTGTTGTTTCAGTGGTTGTTATTTTTTAAGCTCTTGGATCCTAAAACTGTTGAAAATATTTCAAAAATCTTTTTCTTTGCAGTTTATCTTGTGTCTCTGGTGATGTACTACTCTGTCAATAGTGCAAGCTGTAATTATCTGATTAGCTTGTTATTGCAGGGCTGTTCTGAAAAGATCAAGTAATATTTTTTAGACTAAAAAAACCCAGCTTTTGCTAAATGCATGCCATCCTTACTGATTATTAAAAAAATGCTAGTCTCAATTGTCATTGTCTGAAAAATTTATTATGCAGGCATTTCTCTACAAGTATGTGAAGTCTGGTATTTTTAAGTTGTAGGCTTGCTTTCAGATCCAGTGAGTGTAAAATCTTAGCATTTACAGAGGCTTTATGTTTGAACCATTGTAAAACAAAATGCTGAGCAGAACAGGATTGGTTTTCCTCTGGTTTTTGTGCCAAGCTGTGGAAAACCTTGATACTTTATTTTTCAAACAGAAGATAATAAATCAGTCAAACAAAATTTATAGATGAGTCCAGGTTTACTCATAAAAGTTCACAATGTAACTTTACTGGATAGTAAAAATCATGGACCTGATAGAGAGATCCATTTTATGACATGTGATAATGTCCCCTCTCCCTCCCAAACTATTGTGTCATGCAGTACCAGTAATAAATCTTCTCTTATCCTGTACTGTAAGAGAAAACTGTCTTATTACCTTTTCCCATGATAATATTTCCTCTGTTCCAATAGTCCTAACCAGCTTTTCTCTTAGGTATTTCCCAATTAGCATATCTATTTAATCTCAGAGCTAGAGTTCTCTGCTTCCATTGCCTTTGAAAATTGTTCTTTTTTTTTTCAGACCAGGGGAAGAATGCATATTGGTGAAAGACTGACTGTAAGAGCTTATCTAATAAAATATGTTGTACTTCTTGAGCAATATCATGCCTGTAACAACCTTGTTAATAATAGTTATTACATTCTTACCTAATACTTCAGTACTGCAAAAATTTCGGAGTGATATGTTTTGTTTATTCAAGGTTTCCTAGTGGAAACAAGTTTTATAGTTGATAATTCACTGATAATGTGAAAATTGTTGCATATTCTGAGATTAATGGGGAAGAGGATTTTGTTGAGAGGACAGTCTAAATTAGAGTCCAGCCTCTCAATGTTGTTCCCTGTTAACTTGTTTGATACTTCTCCAAATTCTTGTCTTCATTTCTGGCTGTTTAATTACATTCATCAAAAACCTTAATTCTTCTTATCCAGGTAAGATATTTTATATTACAGACATTATACTCAGTTAGAGGATCATGTTGAAGCAAGTAGAATAAGCTTTTTATTTAATTGTGAGCATGAGAAGATGTTTCTTGATACATTACCTCCCTGACAATGGGGTCCATACAATGAAAATTTGGATCATGTCTCATTTTAGATTAATTTCAAGCTTAGAAGCATGGTTAAGTTCAGTTGTATATTATGGCTAAGAACATTTAAGTGAACAGTAGGGTTCTACAAGTTCCTAGAAACCTGTGACAAGGTTGTGATGTGATACTGCATGGGGAGGTAAGCATGCTATGGTTGTTACAATCTCTATTTTCTTTCAGAATCTGTTTGTCAATGTTAGTCCTCAAATGGTCCTTAAAAAAAATGCCTTAAACATTCAAATAAGTAATGCTAGAGATGGTTACTTTGACGATTGCATATGACTGAACATTATAAGAAAAAAAGGTCGTAGAAAACAATGAAATAATGTGACAGAGGGGGGTTACTACTGGAGGCACACAGTAACATGGTCTGAGAGCTGAGCTGTGCTATGTATGTATGTATGGAGAGGGAGTTACCAGCAAAGCTTTGGATGAGGCTCTGCAGATTGTACTTAAGATTCAAAACACAAGATGCTGTTTTATTGTGAAGAGTCACATTACGGAGTGATAGGGCAATAAAATGGCAAATGAAATTCAAAATTGATAAATGCAGAGCAATATTCTGTGGAAAAGTAGTTTTAAGTTTATAAACAGTGGCGAGCTCTAAATTATCTATTCCTATCCAAGATGAAATGGCAGTGTGTTTGACAGCTCTGTGAAACCATCACACAGAAGCAAACAGAATTTTAGGAATGTTAGTTGAGGAATAGGTACTGAAGCAAAAACCATCCAACAGTTCCCCTACATATGCTCATGAGATAGCAACACTTGAATATTGGGCATCTCTCTGGAGCCTATATTTTGAAAAGTGAAAATTAAAAGTGTACAGAAAGAATTACAAGGGTTTATTAAAGTGTGGAGTTGCTTTCAAACAAGGAAAGCTTATTTGCACTAAGACTTGTCCTGGAAAAAAGAAAGTCAATCAGTGTAGGGCATGGTATGTGTTTCTAAAACATGAGTGTCAAACAAAGAGTGCCAATAAGGTGATCACAATCCAAGTACTAAGCACATCAAATGAAACAACAAATTTAAAGCAAACAACATGCTTATAAACCACCCAATTTGTTAAACACAAATGAAGTAGTTCTTCACACCAGAGTAGCATGAAATTACCTGATGTATTTTGAATGACAAAACTTTACCTGGTTCAAAAAGACCCCGAACAAATTCACAAAAGAAAGCATTGTCACCATCTATGACAGCCAACAGGAAGTGCTACAACACAGGTTCTCTGAAGTAAGTATCACTGGTGGTTTTCTTTCTTTTTTTACACCTTCTTTAGGCACTGACTCTGGCAAGTCTGAGGTAAGACACAGGGCCACATGGACTTTTGTTCTAACCCTGTTTTATTGTTTGCACCTGATGAAATGCAAATAAATATTTTTTACCCTAGTACTTTGAAAGCATCTAACAAAAAGTTAAGATAAATGATGATCCTGGACATCAAATGTGAATAATGGCTAAGAAAATACATGAAAATATTTGCAATTTCCTGGTAAATGCATCATGTAAATCCTAATGTTTCTCAGTTTCTAAACTTCCTCAAAGTACTTCTCAGTGTTCTGCCCCACCTTTTTTTAGGATATAAATTTCTATATCATGTTTTTGATTGTGAATATATTTTGCTATTATTGCTGGCTGAAGTAAGCTTGGCTTCTAAGCCTTGAGCATTAACTTCCAGCAAAAAGGAATCTATAGGTAATTAGAACAGAGAATACTGTCATCCCTGATATTTCCAACTTTTCATGTGCGCTTTTTTCCATCACGACTGTCTATAATGTGATTTCAGAAGAGACACAAAACTGAGAGCCATTTTCTACTGATAAAAATAAGCAATACTACTTTCAGGATAGGAAACCAGCTAACTGGAGAACAGACCTGAAATAGTTTCATTGACCATCTCTTACCCAATTTTGGCAGATGATTGATTTTTTTTTTTTCTTCTATTTCACTTTAACTTTCACTGTCTTTTATTATTTTTTTCTAAAGATTACTGACTTGTGTCTTAATACTCCATTATACTGTAGTCTCAGGAGTCAAAGAAGTCAGTGACTGCTGAAGGTATCCAGAGCTGCTTAAAAGTTACTAAAAAAGTTAAGAACAAATCCACAGAGAGAAATAAAGATCATTTTTGCCATAAGATGTTTTCTATGCTTTCTCTACTTTAGCATGTAATTCATTTGCTTATCTTAGATGTTGAAATTTGTGAACTATGAATTTTTGAATCTTGCATGACAAAATAAGTTCTTATTCAATGTTCAAATCTTGTTTGGACACATTTCTTTGAACAGTGTGTCTGAATTAGAACGTAACGTTCTTTTTCATTGAGTGAAAATCTCACTTAGATAGGAAGCACATTTGGTAGCAAATGTTAATAGGCAGGAAGTAGGTCTTGGATTTTGTAGTTACACTGCATTTCTTCATATCAAAAAGTTATGGAGTTAGAGATGTTGCCTGCCCAAACTCCTGGAGTTAGTATTCTTCAGTTGTCCTTTACTTTGATTGACATACGTTGGAAAGTCTATAAATAAATAATTGAGGTTCTTTGCAAAGTTCATTTACGGTTAAGACCAATGTATACCTTGCCAGAGTGTTTGAGTAGTAGGTTGCTTTTACTCTGACTTATTCTGAGCTATTTAAATATATTGATAGGAACTTTCTCTCCACTGCTGTCCTTGAGCATAGTGCTTCTGTTCTGCATCTCAAAGAACAATAAACAACAGGAAAATTGTGTTTTCTGCAAAATACTTAAACATATAGGCTAATCTATCTAAATCAAAATATAGAAGCATTTAGTGGTGCACTCTAAAATTTGTATCAACCATTGGCTTTGCTTAATGTTTTTAGCTTAAGACAGTTATTGCTGATGAGGCAAAACTTGAGGTGTTTATTCTTTAAGATGTATGAATTGCATACAAACCATATTTTTGATTACGCTACTAAGGGTCACACTTAGAAAGGTGTAAACATGATTTACACAGAAATGAGCAATCATATTAATTCAGTCATTTAAAACTGGTTCAGCAAAAGGCACGGTTTTCAGAAGGAAGATGAAACAGGACTTTTTTATATAATGAGGTTAATTTTCATCAGCTTCTTAACCCTTACAGTGCAACAACTATTGTTAATGCACTCTTGGTTTTAGAGAATTTTGTTATCCAGGTGTTCTGGTAGAATGAATTCAAATGATTAGCACAGCAGGTCAGTCTTTTTAGTTGACAGGAGATGGAACCTGTCTTCTCATCTCCTATTTTTAGTGTTTGTGTCCCTTTTTGTCATTGATTGTCAGATCTTTTTATGATGTAGAAGCCTACATATCACTTAATAGATCTACAGATCTAAGAGGAATATATAAATCTATATTAAATGTATTGAGTTACTTTTTTATTCCATTATTTTAATTTTAATCTTTTGAGGGTGCAATGAACAGTGCTACACTAACACAGGCTACATGTATAAAATAACTCTCATATTCTTGTAACATTTTTCACAGGAGTGACACATCCTTCATTTATTCTTGAAATAGTTAGCATCAGTGTATCTGTACCCTACATATCACTGAAACAAAAGCTGAAATGAGTTTTGGATTAAGACTTACTCTTTTAGGGTTATAAAAGGATACATATTTGAATAAGGGGAAGTTATATGGAAGAGCACTTTGCTGGCATCTGTTGACCTCACTGAGTTGCTACCTGCTTACCTGTTGAAACCACTGCAGGTTCGTGGTGCAGGGTTTCCTCAGTCTCGCTTCACCATTCCTCATATACATAGGCAGTTATGCTGGCTGATGCAACGAAGTAGGAGAGTGGGAACGTGGCTCCATCCAGTCCTCAACCATTATCTCTTTGCCTGGAGGGGACAGGGAATAGAAAAGACTCTGAAACTCGCACAATAATAAGCGTGCATTTTGGGGCAACCGTGAAAACAAGATACAGTTCTCTCTTCTCTTGATGTTGTAATCCTGTCAGCTTTCATTCACTCCTTTAGCGTTTCAGCTCTACATACGCATATGCCAACATGTATTTAAATAAGCCATTAATTTCCTGCCTTGTAGAACTTCCCAGGTACAATTCATACTATCTTTTTATATTGTAGAATGTACACCTTAATTAATACCTCTAAGAGGAATGCTACAGTGTCTCATAAATGAAGAAAGAATTATTCATAGGAACAAATTAATTTCTCAGCTACTAAAGCTGAATAGCTGCTGTCTGTGTGTTCTGTCGTTGTTTAAATATTGCTCCTTTCAGATGAACTCCTTGATTGCAAGTGGTTTAGAATGTGCCAAAGTTGTTAAAACACATTTTCACTTCAGTATGAACTTTCCAAGAATAATCACTTTTGAAGAAAGAAAACATGAGAAGTGGAAACTACAAGTGAAAAATGGCAGTAGGTATATCCCATGGTTTCTTCATTTATGCCTTCAGTTAGTCACCTTTGTTTTAGAGTAGAAAACGATTTGCTGTCATGTAATCTTGTCACCGTATCCTTAGCTGAACAAGCATCTGAACAGAGAGAAACCAGGGTAATCCTTATGCAGCCCATGTTTAGCGTCTCACCTGTAGGCATTCCTGTTCCCGGAGCAGGCTTAAGACCATGCAAGTGCTATAGTTGGACTGTGCTCTCCTCCAAGTTTTCTTTCTTCTGGGTCCTCTGTGTATTTCTTTTTGGTTTTAAAACATTTTTAAAATTATTTTTTTAAGATTAGGAACATAGGATTCAGAAATCATCTGCATTTGTGACATTTTTGCCAATGTTTTAAGACTCTGAGCTACTCCTGTACAGTACATGAATATTCTTTTCCTAACAGCTGCTGGTTTTTTAAGTGCACAGCGTTGTCCTGTAACTTAGGGTGTTGAGTGAGTTTATCAGTAAACTCTGAACCACCATTGTTAACATTCTCCATGAACAAAAGAGCAGCCTTGATAAGCGTCTGCGCTCCTCTGAATTTGCACGCCAGCGTTCTTCAAACTAAAAACTCATTTGACTAGGCTGTGTGTTCCCGATAAACAGAGCAAATTCTAACAGTGTAATATGTCACAAGAAAATACTCTGTAGCTGGAAACAAACAAATGAACAAACAAAAACCATCCAAGCAACTCTCCCCACCACCTCCCCTCCTTCACCCAAAAGCTTGTCAATGACAGGAACAAGTGCTTTGAAAAAAGTGAGTCAATAAGTCCTCCAGCTTTCTTCTTGGAAGTAAGAAATAAGTACAAAACTATAAATCCGGATGTTTAGTGGTGGTCAGAAGATTATATTAGTGTAAATACCAAAGTTAGTGTAAAAATTGGAATTTTTTTATGACTCCAATGTACTACTCTGGAGTTGTCTCTTCCTATTGACACATCTAAACATGGTGAAGAAAAGAGCACCATGTGCCCACCAGGAAGGGGTACTGAAACCTCTTGATTCCTCTTTATCCTTCATTCACTCAGCCTGCTGATCTGTGAAGTCTTTAGTGAATATTAAAAGTGACTCTGCCCTCTCCCCAGAGCAGATATATTATCTCATGGTGCTTCCCAATGTTTCTGCTTGGGCACTGTAATTCTGTATTGATCTTTCTTTGGGTTTTGAACCAAAGGCAAAGGCATGACATTAAATCTATGTTCAGCATCCAGAATCCTGTACATTTTGGCATAAATTACATCTTTATTGTGAAGTAAGCATGAAACCATAACAATTAGCACCTTTTCTATCACTTTATTATCTGCTTAAAGCATGGAGTTACATTTGATGCAGTTTTAGAGCTTTGTGTAATACAGTATAAGAAAAAGATATATAGTCAAGTGTTAGCTGAAGTGTATACTCTAGTAAATAGATAAACTGGCTGCTGAGATTTTGGAAAAGCTAGAAAATTTAAAGTAATTGTTCTCCTTTTATTAAAAATATTTATCAGTTTAGCTCCATATTCCATAAGATCTTCAATTAAAAAAAAAAAAAAAAAGCCTACCTCAACACTTCTGGGTTTTTTTTCCTACTATATATGTGACTAAATATGAAAACAAAGCGATTGATAGAAACCTAGTTATTATTTCACACTTATAAAAAGCTCTGAACACCTGTATTAATCTCTGCAGGTGCCAATCATTTAAAGTGGGCTGTGGTGAAATGAAAGTGAGTATTCAGTTTGATCTGCCCCTGCAGATACAAGAAATGCTATTGCCTATCCTCATTCATTGTAAGAAGAAAGGAAAAAAAAGCTGATTTAGGACTCTCAAATTTGTTCTACAAGGGAAAAAACCCCACACTGATATACAGTAGATTACGGATTTCTATACCAGATAATTTATTGCAGAAGAGTGTAAAAACATTAATAAACACACCATTTTGACAGAGTAACTGATTACAATTAAGTGAAAAGTAGATGTTAGAGACACCTGTAAGTCACTATAGAGGAGTACAATAAAATGGTTTCATACATATACCTCCTATGAAACTCAGAGCAGACTTGTGCAAGCAGATTTTTCTCACATATTAGGAAAGTTTTCTTCATTCTGCAGTCCTGGGAGGGATGGGAAAGTCCCTTAAAAAGCCCTGAAAAGTTCTAGTGCATCAAAGCTGTTAATTTCTCAGCTCACTTTTTCAGATAATTTAGTGCTTTTGGAAATCAGAAGTTTTGACTGACTATATGGCAGTAAATTGCACTTTTAAGTGCCAACAGAAGATGCGGCAACATCATTACCTTGAATTAAAGAGCAAGAAGAGCATTCTACTGGGACCATTATGGTACCTATAGGAAGGAAATAATTCATGAGTGCTCTTCATGAAATTATCTTTTTACCTCGGTTCTAGAATAAATGGTAAAATTGTCTACAGATTCTGCCTTCAATCAGTAGAAAGCTGCCCCTCCTAAATCTCAATAACTGTCTAGGGTAATCTTCAACAGCTGGGTGCCATTAGAGTTTGTACTAATGGTTATAGTGTGGAATCCTGTAACCCAGAGCTTATTGCTACTTATCTAACGTGGGCTTGAAATGAGGTGACATAGTAATGAGTTGATACAAATTACTTTTATAACTTTCACACTGCTTCTAGACACAGGCAAGCAGTCTAAGGAAAGCTATTGTCTGCTTTTTTGAGATAATGTGTTCCATTTGATCGAATACAGCTGTTTGTTAAAATAGTAGAAGAAAGTGTGTCAGTGGTTTCCATCCTCTACCTCCCCATACTTGCTCTGGTTAGACGGAATTACTTAGATGGCTTATTTATTTCGCTGTTGACAGCAAAACAGGCTTCTGGATGGTTCGTGAGTACTTGCAACTATAACATAGCCTAACTATTAGAATAATTTGCAGCTCTGAGTGTTAACTAATGCCAATTGGTGTGACTTGACTTATGGAACATCAATTCATAATTAAAGGGTATACCTGCAGACACTTTATACTTCCTGACACAGCAAAGTACTGTCATAAGCACAGTGATGACTATGTGCTTGATTCCTCCTTCATTTAAATCAGTGGGAAAGAAGACTGGAATGGTGTAGTTGGATTATCTGAAAGCAGATGCTGTACATGGCAATCCCTTTAGACTGTCATTTTTGCCTAAATAATTTGACAGACAAGCAAGTTTTACATACACAAGGAGTTGCTGTGAAAGAAGCACAAGATGCTCTTTCAATTTAGCAGACTTGTGAAATTTACTGTTTGCTAGACTTGAGTGAATAATTTTCACAGAATTATTTATTTAGTGTATTTAGCTGCTTTCTCTTCTTACAGAACAGACTGTAGTTTCCCACTAAATTATTAGTTGATGATTCTTTTTCTCTGAATGTTGTTTTAACTTGTATGAGTGGATCTCAAGAATGTTTTTTCTGCTATTTGATATTTTTCAGACCGTGCAAAGTGTCGGATCAGATAAAATACGGGAAGAGATTGTGTTGAAGATGGGACTGACTGCATGCACAAGCATTTCCAGTGTGGATCTTCTGGTGATCGGGTAATAATTTCATGTGTTGAAGAGTTGTTCTTGTATAGAATCGTGATCATGCCATCTTTTTACTGTTATCATACCCTGATATCTGCTGGAAAGACAACACAGCCAGGCACATGCTGTCCAGGACCAGGAGGTTCCTGCAGAGCACTGATGATAACTTTTTGATGCAGGTGCTGGAGGAACCAATGAGGTGAGGTATGCTCTTTGACATTGTATTCACAAACAAAGAAGGACTGGTTGGGGATGTGAAGGCTGGGGACAGCCTTGGCTGCAATGACCATGAGATCGTGGAGTTCAGGATCCTGTCTGGAAGTAGCATGGCAACAAGTAAGATTTCAACCCTGAACTTCAGGAGAGCTGACTCTGACCTCTTCAAAGACCTACTTGAATGAATCCCATGGGTTAGGACTCTAGAAGGTAGAGAGGGTCCACAGGAGCTCGCTGACATTCAAGCATTGCTTCCTCTAAGCTAAAGACAGGTGCATCCCCGTGAGTAAGAAATCAAGCAAGAGGAGCGGGAGGCCTGCATGGATAAGCGAGGAGCTTCTGGAAAACCTCAGAAGAAGGAAGTCTGCAAAATGTGGAAAAAGGGACAGGCCATGTGGGAGGAACAGAGGAACATTGTCAGAACATGCAGGAATGCAATGAGGAGGGTTAAGATCTGTTTGGAATTAAATCTGGCGGGGGAGGTCAAGGACAACAAGAAGGGCCTCTTCAAGTACATCAGCAGGGAAAGGATGACTGGGGAAAATGTGGGGCAACCACTGCATGAGGTGGGTGCCCTGGTGATGAAGGATACAGAGAAGGCACAGTTACTGAATGCTGCCTTTGCTACAGTCTTTACTGGTAAGGACAGCCCTCAGGAAGATTCTGGAGGCAAAAGATAGTCTGGAGAAAGGAAGACTTTCCCTTGGTCAAGGAGGATCCAGTTAGAGATCACTTAAGCAAATTTGGCACCCAGAAATCCACAAGCCCTGATGGGATGCGCCTCCGAGTGCTGAGGGAGCTGGCAGATGTTATTGCCAAGCCACTCCCCATCATCTTTGAAAGGTCATGGAGAACAGGAGAGGTGGCTGAGGACTGGAGGAAAGCCAATGTCACTCCAGTCTTCAGAAGGGGCAAGGAGGACCCAGGAAACTACAGGCTGCTCAGCCTCACGTCGATCCCTGGAAAGGTGATGAAACAGCTCATCCTGGAGGTCGTCTCGGAGCATGTGGAGGAAAAGAAGGTTGAGGTTGTAGGCAGGTGGGTGTAGGTCTCTTTTTCCAAGATAACAAGTAAGAGGACAAGAGGAAACAGCCTCAAGTTACACCAGGGGAGGTTTAGACCAGATATTAGGAAAAAAATCTTCACTGAAAGGGTGATCAAGCATTGGAACAGGCTGCTCAGGGAGGTGGTGGAATTGCCATCCCTGGAGGTGTTTAAAAGCATGTAGATGTGGTGCTTACGGACATGGTTTAGTGGTCACCTTGGCAGTGCTGGGTTTATGGTTGGACTTATTCTCAAAGGTCTTTTCCAACCTAAATGATTCTACAATTCTGATTATGAGTATTCAACATGGTTTCACCAAGGGGGAATCATGCCTGACCAACTTGATAGCCTTCTATAAGGGAAAGACTGGCTGGGCGGATGAGGGGAGAGCAGTGGATGTTGTCTACCCTGACCTCAGCAAGGCTTTTGTCAGTGTCTCCCATAGCATCTCATGGGTGAGCCCAAGAACTGTGTGTGTTAGATGAATGGACAGTGAGGTGGACAGAACGGGCTGAACGGCGGAGCTGAGAGGGCTGCGACCAGCAGCGCAGAGCCCAGCTGGAGGCCTGTGGCCAGCGGTGCTGCCCAGGGCTCAGCGCTGGGCCCAGTCCCGTTCAGCTGATTCACCGGTGACCTGGGCGAAGGCACAGAGCGTCCCCTCAGCAGGCTGGTGGCTGGTACAAAGGCGGGAGGAGCGGCTGATGCCCCAGAGGCTGCGCTGCCATCCAGCGAGAGCTGGGCAGGCTGGAGAGCTGGGCAGGAGGGACCTGATGGAGCCCAGCAGAGGCCGGTGCCAGGCCCTGCCCCGGGGGGGCACAGCCCCACGCACCAGCAGGGGCTGGGGGCTGCCTGCGGGGAGGCAGCTCTGCGGGGAAGGGCCGGGCAGTGCCGGGGCACAGCAGCTGCCCCTGGGCCGGCAGCCAGCCCCGGTGGCCCAGGAGGCCGGTGGCGCCCTGGGGGGCGTGAGGAGGAGCGTGGCCAGCAGGCGCAGGGAGGGGATCCTGCCCCTCGGCTCGGCCCTGGGGAGGCCGCCCCGGGAGTGCTGTGCCCAGCGCTGGGCTCCCCAGTTCCAGAGACAGGGAGCTGCTGGGGAGGGCCCGGCGGGGGCTGCGCAGGGGGTGAGGGGCCTGGGCACCTCCCGGGGGAGGGCAGGCTGGGACACCCGCGGCTGCTCAGCCTGGGGAAGGGAGGGCTGAGAGGGCTCTGATCGATGGCTGCAGACATCTTCAGGGCCAGCGGCAGGAGGACGGGGCCAGGCTCTTTCAGCGGTGCCCAGCGACAGGGCGAGGGGCATGGGCACAAACCACAACACAAGAAGTCTCTTCCGAATATGAGGAAGAACTTCATTACTGTGAGGGTGGCAGAGCACTGGGGCAGGCTGCCCAGAGAGGCTGGGGAGTTTTCTTCTCCGGAGACATTCAGAACCCACCTGGACATGGTTCTGTGCAGCCTACTCTAGGTGAACCTGCTTTAGCAGGGGGCTGGACTAGATGACCTCCAGAGGTCCCTTCCAACCCTGAGCATTCTGTGTTCTGTGATCATACAGGGCTACAGAGTGCCCTGTGGGTGAGCAATAACATCACTCTGTGAAAAAGTATCAGTGAGAAGCAGTTAGAACCTTAAATGATTAAAAACTTAAAGCCACAGAAAGGACAGGTATTTATGTTCTTTTTTCATAATGTAAACATCTTAAATACTTTAACTATTAATCCCCATATTAAGTTACCTTGTTTCCAGAAACAAATTCATTGCTAAGTTGGAAGGAGCAGGATACAAAGTAAAAGAGGGTGCAGTTTGTAATGTGTTTGATCAGTGTGTAAAGAATTAGCTCAGTCAAGATTTAGCCACACCATATGGGCTTCCATGGGGTTTTGAAGGATACTGGATCACTTTGGTGATTGTTCACTTCAGGTTAATTTCTCAGTTTTAGATGCTTGTGTCTGCCATCCAACCAGACAACTTGAGGATAAGCATGTGTAGGATAGCAGTGAATTGGGCCCCTCTTCGCAGAGCACACGGAGCAATGCAAAGGCTCATGTAGCTGCAGCCCTCCTCCAGTCACTCTGGACACATTATGAAAGTGCATTTGTGCTTTCTAAGTATGCCTGAAATTGGGAAATGTGATTAAGAGGCAGAGCTTAATGGCATGGGTGGATAGCAGATTTGGCAGCAGGCCTTGGGCTTTGTCAGGATAAGGTAAATTTAACAATGAAAATGTGTCCTTGAGTCCCCAAGATGTAATTTCCTCATTAATTTCAGAGTTGTGGGTAAACACAGGCAAATTCCAGTTCTTTCTTACCAGGAAATATATTCCAACCTTGAATTCACTGCTCAGCATTTCTGGATATTGAATCAACGCTGCTGTCTTAGCTTTAGGTGTGGTGTTTATTAAATCTATGTATTTACATGTTTAACTATTTGCATAACCTTTTCTATCCTTGTCAATAAGATGGTGTTTCAGAGGGGGCAGGTATCTATCAGCTTCTCTGGGCTGGTATCACTATTATTAGCATAAACATCTCAGTATGATACTATGGTAACCTACATGGTCAGTATCTATGATGTTAAATTACAGATTTGGCTGTTGAAGATTATTGAATGCATGTATAACTTTCTCACCTTCTACAATGTGGCATCTTCCTGCCTCATGCATCAATTACACCCTCTCAATACTTTCCCCACTTTGTTGGGGGGTGGGAAAAGGAGCTGTCATATATGAGTACCAAACTATAAGGCTCCCATATAGTTTGAAACCACCTCTTCTCAATCAAAGTTCAGAAATAGTAATCATGTTGTTCAAACTCTACATATAAAAGGAAATTACTAAACTCCTATATATCTATAGAGTTTTTCAGTCATCCACATGAGTAAAAGTATCAGAAAGTATTGTTGCCATTATTTGGGAAGCCAATTTTATAAGAACTCTGAATTTATTATAGTTATTATCTTTAAGCCTGATTTCTTTTTCTTCAAGAATAGGCTTTCTAATAGAGTCCTATCTGCAGAGTAATAGACAAGTCAAGGCAAAGCTAATGTAATTTGGTATTACTTATGGAAAAGTGAATTAAACATGAGGGTTTTTATGCTATACGCTACTTAAAATTTGTGGCAGAAATTCCACTTTGTTGGCATAGCTTGAAAAATTTCTGACCTATGTCTTCTCAGAAAAATAGCACTGTCATATGTATCATCTGTTAAGAATGTATTTCAGAGACCTCAGATAAAACAAGTCTGACTACCATTTGCTTTAGAGTTATGGCCAAATTGTCAAGTGTTGATGAGATTCTCTGCTAATGCTTAGCAATGGGAGCCTGAAATGGAAATTGTTATGTCAAGATTAATCCACAAATGGACAGGACACTCAAATTTCCTGATACCATGCTGGCCATCCTGCTTGGTGCTCCAAGAGCGAGTCCAGAATTCAGGAAATCATAAAGCTTAGTTGCCCATTGGGCAGGAAAAGTAAGTGGCAACTTGGAAATCCTAGATAATTTGTTCTGTACACAAGCCTCTGGAATGAAAAAACTTCCTATGAAATCAGAGGGAGATTAGGACTGAGAAAAATCAGTGCGTTACATGCAGAAAAGGTAAGGGATCTGTTAAAACATCACTGAAACCGAAATGTTTCTGCAAAACATTTTTTATGTTTCAGAATATTAAAAGTAGTAACAAACAAATCATGGGATTTTTTTTCTTAAATTCAGTACTTGCTTTCCTTTCAGAAGGAGTCTTTTGTTGAGGTTTTTATCCATGTCTAAGGTCCTAATTTAATATTTGCAGAATAAAGCCCTCTTTTGAAAATGGTATTCTAGAAACCCTTGTAGAAAACTTCCATGCCACCACATAAAGGAGGAGGTTTTTGCTGTTTGATATCTATTTGAGCTCTTTAGAAATTTTATTTCTGAAATGTCTTTCCTAAAACTTGACTTGAAATAAAATCCTAAATTCTAGGACTATCCAAGTTGGGCTCTGATTACCTGAGTAGAAGTATATTATGTAGAGACTGTTGAGTCTGTCAGTTACTTTGAATCACAGAATCATTTAGGTTGGAAAAGACCTGTAAGATCATCACATCCAACCATAAATGTAACACTACCAAGTCCATCGCTGAACTGTGTCCCTAAGCAGTACATCCACACATCTTTAAATACTTCCAGGGATGGTGACTCAACCACTTCCCAGGGCAGCCTGTTCTGATGCTTTTTAATTCTTTCAGTGAAGAAATTTTTCCTAATAGCTAATCTAAACCTGCCCTGGCACAACTTGAGACTGTTTCCTCTTATCCCATCCCTTGTTACCTGGGAGAAGAGGCTGACACCCACCTCGCTGCAACCTCCTTTCAGGTAGTTGTAAAGAGTGATAAGGTCTCCCCCAAGCCTCCTTTTCTCCAGGTTCCCTCTGCCACTACTTATAAGACTTGTTCTCTAGATCCTTCACTGACTTCGTTGCTTTTTTTGGACAGGGAGATTGTGTAGGGTAAAGCCTACCCAAAGGCATCTCTCAGATAACTAGATAACTGAGGCCTTGATCACATCTGCTCAGCTCCAAGTTACTAGGTAATCCAGTAGAAGCTAGAAAAACAAAGGAGCAATAGGTAAATTAAGTTGTAATGAGCTGTAGCCCTCCCTGGGAAGAGTGGAGGAGGTGGAGCTGTTATGTGCAGGGGCCAAATTGCCGTCCAGGACCTGACATGTTGACTGGTTTTGGTGAATGCCTCATTCCCCATGGGTGAGTGGTGCTGCTTGCCTCGATTTGTACAAGTGTCAAGTGCCTGAGTGTCCTACAGCAAAAGTCTCGGAATAGAGGTTGCTATCCATATGCTGCACCCACCCACCTTAGTATGTAACGTCTAGATTTGAAAAATTGGTGGTGAGAGCAGGACAAGCATGTATCAACACAGCTTTACAGCAGCTGGTAACCTATACAGTTTTATGCCGGCTTTACATTTACGGCTAATCATAAGAACTAATAAGTAGTACTGGTTTTATACTGACACATTTCTTTGATGGTAGAGAAGATTACAACTTAATAATAATAGCTTGGAATACCATAGTTAATTTTAGTTCAAAGACTTCCTTTTTTATTTTTTAAATCTGGTAGTTGATAGTCCTTTTCCTCTTCAAAGGAAGAGAAAATACACAACTCCTTCTTTGAGAACAAAATAATGAAACAAGAAAATGGCTCAGAAGAAGTTTTTATGACACTTTTATCTGAGCTGATACTGACTCTCATAAAACTCTTAGCAAAGCTGTCCTTCAGAAAACAAAGCAAAAAAATCCCCAAAACAAAATAAAAAAGAAATCTCAAAACATTTTTCATTCTTTCTGCCTTTAATAGTTCACAGGGAGGTACAAAAGTATTTTCCCCAGGTTTTTTTCTTTTCTTTTTTTTTTTTTTTTCCTTCTCTATGTGGCATATGCGCCTTTTAGCTTTTTAATTTTCTTCTACAACATCTTTTTCTCTCTCTGCAATTTAATGACTCCCAATTTCCTTTGTCGTACCATCTGGTTCACTCCATATCTGTGAGATGTTATTCCTTTCAGACACATGGTAAGTAACGACACCATGCCTAATTTTTTAACTGTATGTAGCATTTTACAGAACCAATTGTTCAACAGTTTTGTCAGTGGGAAATTCAGTGACTTGCCCACAAAGAGCCCACAACGGCTAATGAAACAGAGAAATACTGTAACTCATGTTTACTGCTTGAAGTGTTTTCCAAAGTTTGGTCTTTGTGTATCGAAGTTAATAGCAAAAAAATTTAGGATCAGTTATCACTGATGAAATTCTTATGTGTAAGGAACTTTCCAGATCCTATATTCCTGACTTACAGAATATTCAGAAAAGAGAATATTCCTTTTTTGTGGCTTCATGACCATCACTCGGCCAAAAAGTGAGAACTTTCCTTTAATGTGTTTTTGGAGACATGCTGCTATACCTGTTGAGACAGTTTTGTGCTTGCTTACTATGTTTTGTATTTCTGCTTTATTCTCAAAGATAATTTACTTGTTCCCCCCAAACAGCTGCTGAACTCATCCACATCCTTGGGCCTAGCTAGCTCCCCAAATTATTGTGTTGAGGGACAGGAAGGACAGTTTCTTTTGAGAGTTGTCCAGTAGTTAACTGCTGCAACTGCCTAATTACATAAAGGAGCTTGATGGTTCTTTACATCTGTCCTAAATGACAAGTGACTGTTAACACCCACTGCTGTCAGCAATTCATAACAATTTCCATAACCTATCCATAGCATTAAATATTTAATCAGGGTTATAATAAATAAGTTATGCACGCAAGTCAAAGTGCAGTTGCTCACACCTACACTGACAAATAAAGAGAGCAAATAGACTTTTAAGGTAACTCTGTATTAAAGGGAAACCTAGTAAAATTAGGAATTCAAAAGCAATTCAGAAACACCTGAAATGCAGTCATAATGAATCATAATAAGGCTTCTTTATGGAAAACTGATGATTTTTTCACACTTTCATTACACCTAAAACCTTTGCATTGCTTTTAGACTGTATTTTTCTGCTGTCATCACTGAGCATTAGACAACTCATTTACTTAGTTTCCAGACAGCATATTAACGATTGCTCAAGACTATTTGTTCATACTCATCACATTCTATTTTTACCATTATTCACTTGTTTTCCTTTGCCGAATCTGAAAAATATATTTCATTCCTTCCAACCTGCAGACTTTAAAAAGTTTCAAATTGAATATGACATCCTCCAATGTAGGATTTATATAGGAATTCAACAGAATGACCCGTCAGCCTTATTTTTCATGAGGCACAAAGTTGTATCTACCTCTGGGAAGGGAAGAAGTCTGGGAAGCAGGTCAGCATTGCAGGTCCTGCTGACCTGGAAGAGAACAAGTCAGTCTTTGAACTGCAAACATGGGCCAGAAATACATTCAAAAGGGCTCTGTTTGAGTCAGCTTGTGCCTGAAATCAGTGTGGTGTTAAGAATACAGAATCATGTCCAAGGCAGTATAACCCACAGATTTTGAACTGGACTTTCAGTCCGAAGCTGCTGGTCTCCATGGTACAGCAGCAGTGTGTCTGGATTTATCAGCCTGCCTTGCTTCCACATGTACCTCCTGTATTTAATCTTAGGTTTCCTTAGCACTGCTGTCTGCCTAAAGATTATTGCCAGTAAAGGGCTGAGGGTAATACAGATGGCCTCAAAGAAAAAAATTACATTTATGTATAGGCAGTCTAGTCGTATGATATACCAGGCCTTTCTTGCAACCTGTAATGGACACTGATCATTATTTCCATGATGTGTCTCATCTGTCAACTAATCTGACAAATCATTTTTATTGATTTCGAACTAAATGTTCCTGAACAGTAGTTCATCCTAGCATGTAACCACTTCTTTAACTCTCAACTATGTAATGTATAGATGCTGAGGTGGCTGCTTAAGCATAGGTTTAGCTTGGAGACTTTAAAAAAACCTTCCATATAACCTAAAAGATATTGTGGCCCTGGGAGCATTCCTTTAGTATGTTTTTAAGTGATTTCAGAATTGGATAATACATACACCAGCTGTGCAAGATGAGGGAATGAACAGATTTCTAGTCTCTGGCTATCACTGAGCAAATGTACTCAGAAAACATTTAAACTTCCTGGATTTCATGCCTAACTTACCTAACTCGGGACATAGATAACATTTCTGTAAACAGGGCCCATGTGCACTACCATTCATTGGCCCTGAATAGAAGATGAACCTGATGAGTTCACTGTTCAGATTCAGTGTGTACCCTGTGGATATTATTTCCTCTTACTGATGCTGGTCACTGAAAGTAAACAACAACAATTTCAGTAGTCATATAGAAGAAAAAACAAGCAAAAGGATTTTGTATTTGCATGTAGTTGAATATATGTGACTTCTATGTGTCACATATAAGTCATATGGTAACGAATTAGAAGATTAATGATCATATCTTTCTCAATGACAGAGTGACATTTCAGTATGTTATATATTTACAAAAAAACCTCATTTCGTAGAAAGTTAGCATGTATATGTGGATATATGTATATTCCTAAAGTTTTGAGTTTTACATAACAAATAATGTTGCAATTATGTTTTACAGGAAATATTAATCGCTACTTTTTCAAGCTTAGCTTGAGATTCTGACTTGAAAAAGGGCTTGGTTTCTCTGTTTCATCTATTGCTGAGTAACTGCAGCATTCACACTTAGCATAATCCTCTCTGCCATTTATAGATGGTTGTTTTCTGTTGCTTCTGAAAGAAACAATAGCAAAAGGTCAGCTGTGAAATTTTGTCATTTCCCTGTTCCTTTAACTACCACCCACAGATACTGCAAACACATTTAACTCTGCATGGTTCTGTTCTAGCAACTAGTCCTAGGTGGTTATTAAAATTTAGAACAACCTAAGAAACAGGTGGTTATCCTGAAACTCTCTCCTTGAAATCACCAGGCTAGCTTTGGGCAGGTTTGCATCCAAGGGAGTAAATGGGGGTGAAATAACAGTGGTGTCACAGATTGCAGAAAGCATTGCGGTCAGCTATTCAGTTTAGTGACTGATGCTAGTGAGCATCTGGTGGCTCCAAGTGAGGGGAACCAAGAATGAAGGAACAGATATTTTTATTTTTTGTGAGCTCTAATGAATTTGTCAAAGCAGATGCTCTTGGCCTGTGTTTTGATCTCCCACCTCTTAGAGTGCTGGTCTCCTGAGATGCCTCTTGGGGCCACCAATCAGTAGTAAGAGGTCCTCAAAAGATATTGCTGGTGAAAGGGCTGGAAGGAATGTCCTGTGAGGAGTGGCTGAGGACTTTCAGCTTCTTTAGTTTGGAGAGGAGGAGACTGAGGGGTGACCTCATTGCTTCCTACAGCTTCCTGAGGAGGGGCAGTAGAGAGGGAGGGGCTGATCTCTTCTCCCTGGTATCCAGTGATAGGATGCATGGGAATGGTTCAAAGCTGCACCAGAGGAAGTTTAAACTGGACATTAGGAAGTGGTTTTTTTTACCAGAGGGTGGTCAAACACTGGAACAGGCTTCTTAGAGAGGTGATCAATGCCCCATGCCTGTCAGTGTTTAAGAGGCAGTTTGACACCGTCCTTAACAACGTGCTTTAATTTTTAGTCAGCCCTGAACTGGTCAGGCAGGTAGACTAGATGCTCGTTGTGGGTCCTTTCCAACTGAATTTTTCTATTATGTTCTGTTCTATGCTATTCTATTTGAAACTTAAAACAAGAGAGATTAATAAAACAAGTTGTCTATTTAACAGATTTGAAAGAAAGATAGCTAAGTGAGTTTAGAACTCCTGTTATCAAAACTGGTGAGTAGTAACTGTCATTCCTCGTTGCCTGGAATGTATATTTAAAAGGAACTTGAAAAGCCACTATCGAAATACTACCAGCTTTTAATTGTTTTTAATATTCCATCAATTAATTTCTTATGTCAGCTTCCTGGTCTTTGAACAAATTTGTAAATTAAGCATTATATTTACAGTTGTATCAGACTCTTTTCTAAGGCACCTAATGAGAGACCTATTTTGACCTTCTTTTAGGAGAGCTAGAAGATGATGTTTCCTCAAAGGACTTGCTTTTTGGCATTAAATATTTAGAAGACAAACAGATGATCTAAATCTCCAACAAACTAATGTCACAGCTTTGCTTTAGTCAGATTTCTACCATCAGTAGCATTAAAGGGTATTTGCAGATCCTTAGAGTTGTAGGTCTAATTAGCCAAGTTAAATTAAAATATGAATCTCTATGGGATAATAGATTATTAGATTATCTTTTCAATATTGATAACTAGGCTTGCTCCTAGAAGGATTTTTCCCTAAGCAACTCACTTAACTCTTGTTATCCTGTATCCTCTGGGTTTGAGAACTAAAGATGATTAGAGCCAATGAATCCTGCTAATGAAAGAATACCAGAGGCTGTGAGTTTTTGATTAAGTAAAAGATTTGTCTTAGGTCAACTGCTTTTGGTTGTCCACATTATAATCGGGAAAAGCAGAGGAGGAAAAGCATATGTATGTTTTAACTTGGGTGGAAAATTTTGGTCATTGCAGATGCGTGATGTTTTTCAAAAGAGTAAAAGCAAGTAAATGTAGATGGATAAGCATCAGAAAAAAATGAGGTAAAACCAGAAGAAAGAGAAGCCAATTTCCATGATCAAATACAACTCCTTGCTTAATAGCAGGAAGAAGCAATTTCTGGGGTTTCTGTACCATTGTATTTGTTGGATTTCTATCTCTGCCTAAGAGAAAGAAACAAGCAGGCACAAAAGACGTTTTGAAAAGGCTAGTATATCTCATACAGAAGATTGCAGATTCAAGATAATTTCCTTTATATAATTGGCAATATTTCATCCCTCTGTTGTGAAAATTATATTCAAGATAAAGGAAACTTAGAATTTAGACGCTTTATGTGGCCACAAACTTTTTGCTTCATATACTGTCTAATAGCATGACCCTACACATACTCAAAAATGTGTGGGTTTGTTGGGGTTTTTTTGTTTGTTTGTTTTTTTCACATTTCTGCATCTTATAATCAAGTTCTGGGCTCCTTAAATTGCATATAAAAATACTTAATTTCTACATTGTCTTAATTCCTATATATTGTCCAGCTTCTGAGAAAAACTCTGATGTCTGAGTTAAAACTTGTTAATATTTGGATTTTGTAAAAGGATTAGAGTTATTTTAGCAACGAACAAGGCTCCAAAAGAAAGTCATTATGTTATTGCGGTATGATTAGTATTTGTATTTATGTTAATAAAATCCAACAGGATAGAAACCGATAAGTCTTCATGAGAAAGAATAATGCATCTGTCTAAACATATTGAAGCAGCTCTGAAATCATTGCAATTTGATAGCTGCATACACTACAGTGTACTTTCCAGAATGTGCCTAAATGCTTTTTAGTCTGTTTGTTTTTCTGAGTACTGAAGTATTTCCTATAGTAAAATTCCAAAAGGAATACTTCTTCTGGATTTATGCTTTTCACAGGTATCATATAAAAAAGAAATTCTCAACAAAAAAGGGCCCTTCACCTTACGTATTTTGAAAATCTGTTTTTCACGTTTAAACAACTCAAAAGGAAGAAAATTAAATACTGCAGTCTCTTTATTAATATTTGCCAAATCTCAAAATCATAATTCAGTTGTACAGAGAATCATGATGGAAAACTAAGAGTGACACAAGGCCAAGAATCATTATGTTCTGTAAGTTCCAGAACAAGATAGAAAAATCTTGTCTCCACCTATAAAAGATGTAGCCTTAAAATATGAATAGGCATTTATAGATGACTCTAGACTTTATGTAAAGGATTAATAGCCTTCATTTAAACTTTTCCAATGTTGAAGTTAGTGTGATGGTTTCATTCATCAATTTGCCTTAATAGGTGAAATAACTCTTTTTTAATATACATAAATGCCTTATCTGTGAACTTAAGAGAAATACGACTGTACTGCAGTTACCTGGGAAGTTATAATTTTGCATTAGAAACATAAAACAATGCAGTGCCTTATGTCAGTATAGTACTGAATTGCAACTATAATATTTATGGTAAAAGAGTAGCAAATGTGGTTCTTTAGTACACAAAATACTCTTACGTATTTTGAGGCAGTTGCACAACTGGCACTAATCTCCTGTTCTTTACCTTGAAGCCATTATCATGTTGTATTTGGTATATTATATTTAGCATCTATCAAGGTAGAGAGATAGCAGCAATTATTTTAATTTGATCTGCTTCCTTCTCTGTGTTAAAAATGCTGCTGAGAAAAAGTTGAGAAAAGTTGAAGTTGAGAAAAATTAAATGAGCACTTTTTCAAAACATTAGAAGTAAGATATTTTTTTTTAATGTTTCACCAAAACTCTTTGCAAATTCTTTCATTGCCTGGGGGAGATACTTAAAAGAGTGCTTTTAAAATAGGGCTAAAATGAGTCAGACTTACTTTCTTTGCTGTGACTTAATGGAGAGAATATTGCTTTTTCTGTGGAACATTTATGTTTGAAAATCCGATCATTGCAATGCACAGCATTGCTAGTATAGACTATTCTTCAGGGTCCTCGTGCTACAATGACCACTCATGCTCAAGTTAATGTGTTAGGAATGTTCCTGTTGAAATCAGAAGATGTAATGAGAGATTTTTAAATTACCCACATATGCTAAAACTTTGAAGAGTTACATGCCTGTTCAACTTGTGAACACAGGCATTTTTCTTAGTAAAAGTACCTTTAGAAATGGAAAACTGAATGAACCTCAGTATTTAATGGATAAAAAAGAACAGTTTCTTCTGAGCACAGAAGCATTATTTGTATCACTGACGTTCTGAAACAGATTCAAATTTATGTGGAATAGAGCACAGCATACCCCTGCTAACAAGAGAGGGAGAGCAAGACTTTTTTGAAGAAAGCCTTGTTTGTCCTCAAATATTTTAATGTTAGACTAAGACCTAGTGACCCATGAGAACGTTTGAAGTTGTAGGAAGACACGCTGGTCTTAAATAAGATCTGCTCATGTCTGTTTTCTGTTTGTGCACACATCTGTCAGTGTGTGTACATTTAGCTTTTAGTACCCTGCAATTAATTCATTGGCACCCTGCGCTCAGAACCAAATGCACTTTGATGTCTGAATAATAAAATCTGAGTCTCCATGTTTACTATGTTGATCTGTGTGGCAGTCTTGAAAATATAATGCTTCCACAGGAGCTGTTAGGACTTTGTGCTTATAAAGTGGAATCAGTGGGAAAAGTAAAAAATGAAAATAAAAGAATAAAATTAAATGTAATCAATGAGATGTAAGAACGGGGGCGACAAGGAATCGTTAATTGTGAGGGCATGTACAAGACAGTTTCTCTTAATATGTCTGTCTAGGTTGCAACGTCATGATTTCCATGCTGACATTTGGGATCGAGGAATTAACTAAAGGGAGCAGGATACTGCTGAGCCTAGGAGGTCTCACTACCAGCTGCTCCCTTGGGATGGGGCTTAAGTATACCTTATCACCTGGATAGACCACAAAGACTGCTAACTGGGTATATAAAGCAAGCAGCATCTTTGGCATAGGCTAAGTAATGTCTGCAAGCTGTTGCAGTGTAGGATTCCCGGTCTCTTTCTCAGCTTCTGTAAGCCTCGGTCACACCATTCCCTACGCCAAATCCTTACCTTTTCTGGGGCGATGACATGACTTTCTTCCTGTCCTCTGTGGATGTGCTTCTGTGTGTGCATGCGTGCCTTTCCTTGTTTCAGAAACTCCCTTATCCTTCAGCATTTGGTCCACACACTGTAAAACCCTGCTCTGGGGGTGAACTTTCTTACGCTGGAGACATCCTGGTACCACTGCCTTCTCTCTGTCAGGTGCATTCTCAGAAACCTGGATTTACCCTCCGATCAGAGTTAACATGTATACTGGAGGGTATTCGTGTTCTGGGGAGGGTGTTAAAAAAGCCCACCTGCTGTAGTCCTGTTGTGTTGTTTGGTATCAGTGGCATTAAATCAGAAGGTTTTTCCCCCCTGTGTTTCCTGTTCTTTTTGGTGTAGGGGCATGAAGGGAATTCGTTGTTGTGTTCTTGGAGTGCTTTTTTGTTTCTTTCCATGACACAGGTTTTGTATCGCTGCTTTTAGAATCTCTTCCCTGAAGACAGAAAATCCTTTTTTCACTTTTTATCCTATTTGCCCACAGAGCTGATAGATGTGGTCTTTATGCTGCTTTGCTGCTGCACTGCATTACATTTATCATTAAGGAGGCTGCATGAGGCCAGGTATCTAATTAGTGACATTAGAAGGGCACAGGTTGAGGGAGAAAGGGAGTACGGTTTCTGATGAGGTCAGGTTTGTGATTACATCTAATGTTCTTGAGGCAGCCTTGCACTAGTCCATGGGAGCAAATCCCATATACCTATAGGAGAAAAGCAAGTAGAGTTTTATAAGGGTACATATTAATGATCACTAAAATAACAGGGTTTTTTCTTACTTGTGTATAATGCTATACCTGCCTACTGAAGAAACGGCAAAATACTAGTCCTTTCATGTGATATTATGGCTGGTATGCTTTCTGTCTCTAAAATTCCACTTTATGTTGCCAGCAACGTGTTCAGACATCGTTGTGTTGTGCTGTGCAGAACATTTCAGGCTTTTAAGAGAAAAAGGGTGATGGTTTCCTGGTAATTTGCATTTGTAGCTCACTGCCTGTTTATGCTTTGGAAATTACTATTGTATGGCTCGGTCTAAATGAGAAATGATGTTGATAAAAGCCTTACTGGCAAATGGGAAAAATAAAAATAAAAAAAAAAAACTTTTAAAGTTATGCTTACATTAAAAAAGCTTCTTAAATAGATGTATTGGTCCTAAACAAAACAAAACACCCCCACCCGCCACCCCCCAAACAATTTTCTAGGATTTGTTTTATAAAAGAATTTCACAGATTTTTACCTTTACAAAATCAAAGACATTTTAACAATGTCATTGTACACACCATAAATGTTCAATGATTTTTTTTAATTCCCTACCTAATCCTCATTTTGCTTGTCTTTTTTTATCATACTACCAAGTGCTCAAAACCCACATTCTGTATGTTTTCTGTCTTTTTTATGTGTGTGTGCGTGCTGTTTGTAAGGAGTAGGGGCTGTGGCAAGGCAGATAATGAAGGCAACATTGAGAGTAGCAAAAGTGACCTGACTTTTCCCTATGAACAACTATTGTGGTAAGGTTCTTACATTGGTCATTTAAAGTGTGTGTATATGGCGGTGGTGGCAGAGGTGGGGAGGCATAGGGGACTTTATTTTAACCAGGCAAATGGTAGAGGGAAGAGGCATCTTTATTCAAAGCACTGTTTATGATTTTGAGCAACTGGTAAGAGACTAAGAAGCAGCATGTGGAAACTGAAGTCAGAACAGAGTCTAGTTCATACCCACTCCTTATGAAAACAGGCAGAGTTGGTCTGCAGTTGTGCATATATGGTTTGATTTGCACCACGAAAAAAAGGTAGCAATTATTTAGAATTGTCTGCCCTTGTGGCACTGGGAAGGTTCCTGCTCTGTAGCAGTGAGTGGAGATGGAAGAGGGTTAAAGGAGTCTGAATGATTTATGTACTGCCTGAATAGATTTCCAGCAAACGAAAGAGTTTCTGATGCCAGGTCCATTCTGCAAAAAGTATCATTAGTCCTGGTATTGATATTCTTATGACTGTTGCCCATGTTGACATGAAATAAAGTTGTATTCTGGCATCCTGTCCAGCTTTTTGTGATCTGGGAGCTGGAGTCTGGTTAGACATGTGTTTTCTGTCTTAAAAATATGGTCTTCCTTCTTGCACTCCTGCTTCAAATTCCTTTATTCCAATTCCAGCTCTACAGCACTTGCATTTTGGCCCAGCTCAGGCAGTGGCACAGTCACTATGTTTTTTTCTGTGCCTTTCTTTTTTTACAATTTTTTTTAAACTTTTTATTTTCTTCTTTTCACAGGCTTAGAATGTCTGAGCTGTGTCTGTGTTTTGGAAGCAGTGCAACAGGCAGGTGGGAAGGAGTTTCCTTCAGGTAAGATATTCAAGGTACTACCAAAGTGTTGTAGAATGAGGTGGTGTAAAAATTGTCAGATGGGCCACCAAAGCTCTTCAGCATTTAAAGGTAGGCACCAGAACAGTTGCAGTTTAATTTTCTCAAGCGGAAAATGATTTATAGGTAAGACAGGATTATAACATCTGGATTTCTTCTCATGAACCTGGCTGGGTTGTGTTCACGCAGATGTTTTTACATTTATGCAACTGACTTTCTCCAGAATGAATTGTATGTGTAGACTGTCTTTGATCATTTAGTCAGTATTCTGGTCAGTCTGGGCCAAAATATGATTTGGAAAATGGTGTGAGTACCTGTGACAACTTAAAGTACCTGAACAGACAGGTTATGAATTTTTTTGCTGTTGGGAACTCTTTGTACAGCACAGAAACCAAAGGCCATTCTGAATGGGAAGATTATTTATGTCCATACTTGTCTTCCCTATACTTTTAAGTTGAAACCTGCAGGAGCTGGTGGTTTGCTGCTTCCCCCTGCATACCCCTGTTGCAATACAGACACAAAATCTCTATAGCAAACATAGGTCTTCAGTGCAAAAACACCTACAAAAGCTATGGAGTGGCAATGAAAAAGATGAAGGGGATCACTGATGTCCTAGGTTGATGGAGCAGCAAGAAGGAATTTGTCAGACAAAACTGTCAGGAGAATATGTGAAGCGAGCAACTAACCCTTCAAGCTATTAGAAAAGCAAAAATATTTTTGAATTCCTGCAGCTCAGCCTGGAAGAAAATTGTTTTGTGTCCCCAGCCTGCTTAACCCCAAATGCATGAACAATCCTAGTCGTACTCAGCTCTGCTTCCTATCTTATGCACTTTGTGTTCTCCAGAACTGGACTGAAATAGGAAAAAACAAACAAACAAACCCTCATGTTTTGCAGTAAACAAAGGGAAGGTTCCTGTAATTAGCTCATTCTGTTGTGCAGCCATATGACAAATACGTTAGCCATTTATATGTCTTGTTTCCTTGTATGAAGTTAATAGATATTCGATGTACAAAATGAATGGTATTTTGCAGTATTTGTGTAGTGGACGGATTTAAGAGGCAGTCATGCTCTTTCCAAGTTACAGGATATGCTTCTGTAACAAAAATGAACTCCAAGCTTTGTCATGATCAATAATAGTATAACTTTCCTGTATTAAACATTCTTGAGCTGAAAACTTCTAGGTTTTTCACTGTATTTTTTAATATGTTGTTCAGATTATGTAAAGTCTAGAGGAGGCTTAATTTAGTATGGAAGGCAAGAAGTACTGATAAGGTGATTAGCTGAACAAAATGCCAAGGCTTGAACAATGGACAAGGAACAAATATTAGCTGTTTATTTTGAATTTAACAAAGGAGATATGGGGAAAACGGAGCTGATGGAAAGGAAGAGTTTGTAGACACAAAGTAGGAATAAAAGACACTCTTCTCTAGCAGCGGAAGGGTAGAAAACTAGACTAGGAAGTAGGGGAGTTGTAGGTACTTCTTTTGCAGTAGGAGAAAAGGAGTTTAATGAATTCTGTTTGACAAGCTATACTGATCCAAGCTAGGCCAATTTAAAAGGTCATCACCTCCAGCTGTCCATCATATCCATTGAGTGGCGCTTACAAGTCCCCAAACTGGCTGAAGAGCAGTGGGTCTGGTCCTAAAGTGCCACAATTCAAAATCTAGCATATTAATGCAAACCGTCATTGATTTTAGTCTGTATTAATATATTGATCTATGAACTGCTGTGGCTAAGAGCTCTGATTCATGATCACTGTGGGATTTAGCAACATTTAGGGGCAGAAGCCAATTCAGCCATCTTAGCTGAGAGCAAGGAGAGGCCATGAGACTAGAAAATGCCACTAAGAGGCAAAATTGGTTTATCTGACCAGCCAGACTTGTGACAGCGATAGTCCCTGGGCGCATATAGAAGTCCTTTCTTATACTCCTGGGAGGTTTTGCCATGGCAGTTCATATAACAAATGTGGGGTGGGCAGGCAGAGGGAGTCGTTGGCTTACCCCTGCACAGCACACTGGTTTAAAGCCAGCGTGGTGTTAGTTTTCAGTAATTCACCTGCTGTCTTAGCCCTGTGTACATGAATTTGTTTACCTTTCCGTGCTACCCAGTTACGTTGCATCTTCTGGATATATTGGTGGCCTCTTTGTGAGTGTTGCAGTGGCTAGCTCACATGTTTTTCTGGGTGCCAACAAAGTAAAAAACTATGTTTGCTTAATTAAATGATGTTCATTACATTGCCAGTCGATGAGCTGCTGGTTTCCGGCTCAGGCTGGCACAGATGTCTTGGGGATAAGCTATACCATGTAACAACCAGAGTAAGGTCAAAGTCATAACTTACCCACTTTGTTCCAGACTTGGGCGTCCTGAACATGTTTCATACAGTATATACAGCTAACACTTCTGTACTTACAGGCTTTTGGGGTTTGTGTGTTTGCAGGCTTTAATAAAACCCAGTGTTATGAAAGGTAATACATTACACTAGAACATTCACAAAGTCAAGAAACCTGAAAGTTTACCTTCCAACAGTGATGATAATATTCTGCCTCCTCCATGTAATAAATTTAAATGGATGGCATGTCTTTTTGTAAGGAATAATTTTAATTAAATAAAGATACCAGATTCAAATTGCAGAAATCTTAGCAAGACAATCCACATTCTACTTTTCAGTTTGCTATTTGAAGATTGAAATTAAGTGGATAACTGTAAATTGAAGAGAGTGAATGCTTACCTTACTGTAATACTGACATTGGAAGGTATTTTTTTTTTTAATATTTTGATACAAAGTTGTATTACAGGTAACCAGAAAGTGGGAGGAGGAATATAACTTTTAAATTTCTATTACATTTAAATATGGACTAAAAATACTGTTAGCGTATTACTGTTTTTTTACAGTACAAAGCTAAATACATTTATCTTATCCACCTGAGGTGTTCCAGAGAATATGAGGGGGTTTATTGCGATAGCTTTGGAAATGTTTGGGAAGCAAACGTGAGAAGAGGCAAACAGTCAGGTTGAAGTAAATTAAACCATTTGGTAAGAATGTTCTCATTACCCTCTGATAGGTTATGAGGCTCCTTCATGAGGCTCGAATTCCCATTGTGCATCATTCTCATGAAGCTATCATAATCTTCAAAGGAAAACCATGAGAAAACCAGTTATAATCTGACAATGAACTGTGGCACATAGAAGGGGATAGAAGAATTATATCTTCTCACTCAGAATTATATAATTGCAATTTACATGATGAAGCACTCTTAGTTGAAGACTGTAACATTTTACTTTTTATCCAAAGGTCAAAGGGAATTGTTCTTGTTTTTTTGTTTATTCCCCAGAAAACTCTTTATAGAGAAAATACTCCTTGAAAAGGCTTGACTTTCACTTTCTCATCAGTTTTTGGTATATCATTATTCTTTAAGTTCTTTGTTCATCTCAGTAACTAAACTGCAGTGACAAAGGATTAGCTGTTTTACACCTTTGCTCTTATTATTGATTTTTCCAAATACACTTTCATGTTGCTGTCCGTCACAGGAACTATGCCTTTGCAGTAACAATAAAAATAATTAAAAAAAGAATTCTACTTAGAACGTGTTAGGTATTTCATAATGTGGAAAAAACTGAAGAAACAGTGGACTAATAGGATCATACTCAGTGAAAAAGGCACTCTCAGGTCACTGAGATTTCTTCTTGAGGATATTCTTTGCATGCACTGAAATATTTACAGCTTTTGCCCTGAATGGCATGTGACTTCTAATCAGAAGTATCACTACAGCTTCGATTTAATTGGAGCTATATAAGCCCATACTTATCTCAGGATTCATGTAGTGAAAATCTCTTGTCTTTCTTGATTATGAAAGATGATCATGAAAAGCCCTGAAAGGCTCAGAACTCAGATGCAAATAAAAAAAAGAGAAACTTTTAAATATTAGCTTTTAATTTTTGGTAGTGTGATATTAGTGAAGAGTGGGCTTTTTAAAGAGATTGGGTTTTTTTAATGAGAACTTTCTGCTACAGATTTTGAAATGAATAGTCGGTATTTTTTTCTTTTTCTAATATAAGAAAGAACATATTAATAATATCACAAGTAAGGCATCAGTATTTGTTGCATAATACTTTAAATTTACTTTTTGTTGATCAGGCATAAAGCCAAGAAAATCCAGGTTCTGACAATGTGGTGTGAATATGCATATATCTTTGTGAATATAAGGTGAAATAACTTCAGTTACCTCAAAGAAAGAGCACGTATACGTAGGCCAAAAATACAGTAAATCTACTTCTCAATAACTCATTCGTGTAATTACACCCTTAGGCTTCTTAAATTACGGCAGAGACTCATTCAGGGGCTGTTAGTAGTTTATAGTCAAGAGGCATGTGGGTTTTTTTGTTCCCCTGAGAAATTCTGATTCATAGCCCAGAGAACAGGGTAGAGAAATTTCTTGGGGTGTTTTGAAGAGAAAGAGGGAATTTACTAAATCTGGGAAATGTGATGTATGCTGCATATTTGCTTTTATAAAAATTCTTGGTTTTCTGGAGATAAAGGTGATTCCAATGTGTCAAGAAACAGGCAACTTCCATCTTCTGATGTAAAATTTGCTGTTGCTACGTGTTTTATAATTCAACTGAAGTACTTGTGTACCAAATGGAAATTTGTCTACCATTTTTGAATAAGAAAACATGTTCTTCTTCTGGAGCGTAGAAACAGAACACAGGAATTTGGAGAGAAAGTAGAGATTTCAACAGGTCTGCTGTGGAATGTGCTGAAGCATAGCTGCAGTATTTTCTGCTGTCAGCAGCCAGTGTAAAACGATTCGGTATAGAAGCGGTATGTTTAGCTCCTCAGATGCAGTGCAGATGTTCTTTTTTAGCTTCTATTCATTGCTTTCAAACATTTCTAATTTTTGTGGTGATCACTTAATATAACAATTTGATTTATGTAGGGAGAACTCAGAAGGACTAAGAAAGATTTTAAGTTAGTGAAGGAATAATACATTTCAGCAGGCCAGGTACTTGATTTTGGGATTTGCTGAAGTAAACTCTTTTTTTGAATGTTTATCTGTACCAAGACCTGGGCATTTTTGTTATTTATGTATAGCTGATATGAACATGATTAAGTGCATTACTCTGGCTCCAATGTATGCAACTTCTATGGTATTGAATGAAATATGAGCCAGTTTGCCCTGCAGCAAAATTTGCCTGGATATCTCCCGATAGCCACTGCTGGTCTGTGAAAGAGTTGAACATTTATGCATATATTCATATTCTTCTTTCACAATCACACTTTTCTACCCCAACTATAAAAGAAAAATGCTATTTTGCTATTCTGTTTCCTTTCTAATTCATCTAGCAGAACAGTTTACTTTATTAATTATTCATTACAGGGAAATTGACCATGATTTTGAAGCTTAAAAAGAAAGAGTAGGAAAAACGTAATGTTAACTACTTGTGAGCAGAAGGTTCAGGGTCTATCAAATCAAACTTTATACAGTAAATTAACTCTCAAAACGTAAAAGTTCTTCAGATGGAAAGGGCAATGACGAATTGTTTTAAGCAAGAACGTAAGACCAGGGTCTTCTAATAAAAAGTCCTGACCCATGAATGTTCAACAATCTGCTGATCTCAATTGAGTGGAAAGATTGCCAAATTTAAAATGCACTGGCCAGATGATTGAGTCATATTTTAAGCATATTCACATGGTGGAAATAACTCTATTAGCATTCATATGCATCAAAACTTCTGTGTTTTACAAGGCTGTTCAAAGATCTGGAGCAAAATTGTTACCTTGAGATGCTGTTAAGAAGCACATTAACACAATTGCAAAATGGGGGCAGCAAAAGTGTTGAGGGAAGGGGATATTTAATTATGGTACAGTGAATGCATATTAGAACATTTTGGCTGGAAAGGTGATGTACAGCTGACTTGTTTTGCTGAAATGCAATACCACTATTGCAAATAAATGGAATAGATTGCAGCGTTTTTAAAAGGAAGGAATTTACTGAAAAATAATAGAGAATTTAGCCAGCAGTTTAGAAAATAAAGATACTTTGTACATGTGAAAATTAAATTTATATTTTTAGTTGCTTTGAGTGAAGTCTGATGAAATGAAATGAAAGGTAATGAAATGAGCCCAGACTCAGTGGGTTTTCTCATAGCCTGAAGGTATTCTTAGCATTTATGTTGACATTTGGAATAGGTTTAGACTTTTGCAAGCTGTGTAACTATAACCTGTAAAGATGCTGTACTAGCATATTTTCAGTTAACCATGAAGTTATGCAGGTAAGTGTTTATGAAGAGCTTTTTTTCCAAAATCAAAGTCTGCTGAACCTTTAGTGGTCTTGTCTTTTTTAAAACAAATGGCAGCTGTCTATGTTGCTTTATCTATGTGGGCAAAATGGAGAACAGTGCAGGTGATGGCATGACTGATGTCAATCAGCATACAGAAGTAGTGTCGTACAGGTCCTGTTCTGCCTCCTCAAAAATTACATTAAAGCTTATTTTCCTTCTGTTTACTTTCTTAATAATTACAAGTAACACAACCAATATAATATTGCATAGAAACTAACTTGTTGAACTACAACAGTGCACATTTTCGATGGAGAGACAGCTGCAGTGGTATCTAGATTATTGCATGTAAAATAGCATGTTGAGAAAAGAAAATCTGAAACTTGAAGAGTAGAGTACTTGGAACTGCACTTCATGGGAAATTCACTAAAGAATTCCTCATCAGATGCAGAAAAAATGGAAAATAAATTCTGAGTGCTGCTTAAACATCTATAAAGGATCAATAGCATGCCAGCATGTAATATAATAATTTTCCCTGGTGATCTAGAAAATCATTGAGTATTTTAATTTTAATTATGAGGGTGTGCACATTATCTAAATCAGGGGTCCTCAAACTATGGCCTGCCGGCTGGATACGGCCCCCCAGGGTCCTCAATCCGGCCCCCGGTATTTACAGACCCCCCCCGCCCCGGGGGTTGGGGGGGAAACCAAGCAGCCGCAGATGACTGCCTGCCACTTCATCCGCACGCCGCCCCCTTGTTTAAAAAGTTTGAGGACCCCTGGTCTAAACGAAAACCTCCAATACCATATCCTAAATAGAATTAGAGCAGAAACAAAAATATTTTTCTGAAATCCTGAGAATTATGGAAGCAGAGGTCCATAAAATTACATATTTTCCATTAACCTTGTGTCTTTTATCGTGATGTCTGTTAGTCCACAGCAGCACGTGGCGTGTTCATGAGAAGAAGAAGGTCCAAAAAATAGCAAAACTACATCCATCATTCAGCTCCTTACTGGGAAAAAACAAGATAAGTAGTGCGTAGCATACTTATCGTAAATTGTTACCTTGCTCAGATAATTTTTGGGCTTGTTACAGCTGATTTAATCGTGCTTTATTTTTACGCTTTTTATTCCCCCTCCCCCATTGCTCCACACTGATCTTTCAGCTCCTAGCTCCTAACTTTATGTTTCCCTCAATGAACTTTGTGCACAGGTCTGTGTGTTTCCAATGAGGTAAGAAATCCTAGAGGTGCTGAATGTTCTTAGGTGCCTAATGAATAAGAACTCCTGCCTTGAGCAGAAAACTAGAAGACATCCTTAATGAACAGGAGAATTAAAAAGTACTGGTGGGAAGGAATTGTTAATACAATACCAAGTAAATGAAACAGTCACCTGGGGGAAGGGGTGTCAGCATGGCACTTACCAACGTGCTCACCAGTGACTTGTCTGAGACACAGTGATCCTTGGCTGTTTCAAATCCCTTGAAAAGCCAGCTCCCTTGACAAGTTTTTGAACACTTTACAGTGTTTAAATCCTGAGAATGGAAAGAAAGATCCGTGCCTCTATAATTCATATGCAATGAGCTCTAATGTTACCTGGTTAGATTCTAGGACCCAAAGAAATGCATTTCAGCTTTCAGCTTGACCCGTTAACCTACCACTTTGTTTTGTAGGGTCTGAATCTGCTGACCTGCATGACCAACAGGACAGCTGCAAAACTAACGACATTTTTTACATTTTTCAGCTTTGGTGGATTAGTGGGATTAAGTCCTAGAGTTTGTTCTAGGTTTGAGAAGGGTTTTACAAAACCTGTTCTTAATCAGAGATGAGCAAATGAATTGTCAGTCAAATATTTGTACCGTTCAGCAAATTTAATGTTTTGATTTTATCTAATTCAAACAGCCACTGTATTTGATCATTCCACAGAAGCTAATATGTTGTGTTTATATTGGAAAGTGACTTAGGAGGTAGCAATGCCTCTATAAAAGCCTGAACAAACCCACCAGAATACCAGAAAGCGCTTTTTACCAGAAGTGTAAAGTTCACACTGAATAATCAACCCAAAAGGTATTGTATGGGTGTTTGTATAGAAAAGCTGTGTGCTGCGTTTTTCCCGTATGCAAAATGAATAAGCAAATGTTCATGTAGGTCTGCGGTTTACTAGTTTGAATACTTATCCTAAAATATGATGTGCACTGGAGAAGTTTACAGGAGCAGTGTAGCTCAGTTAAGAGGAAAATGACTGAACAAAATGGAAGTTGTTGTTTTTTCCCCATCCTGAAATAAGATAATCTCATGTTCTTCCAGAGAAAAATCAACAGGCACCTTGGAAAAAGTTGAAGGACACAGTTATAACTTTTTTATTTCCAATTATGCAACTTTTATTTTGGTAGAGCAAGTGTGTTTCACTGATAAGAATGACTTCTAAAATATAATTGAATATTTTAAGTTTTAATATATGCATAAGTTGGTTTATTATTCCTCCTCAACCATAAAATGTAACATTTTACATCAGGATTACATTTTTTTCAGACCAGGTGTTTTATAATCAAACCTGTTTCACAGTTTAATCTTATCATTATATTACAGTCCAGTACTCTTAACATTTTTATTGTTAATTGAAAGCTGGCAAGATTCTGTATCTTGTAGCTCTTCCTGGCTTCAAAAATACAATATCCTGAAACAAAAAAATGAAACCCAAAACCCAAAACAAAAACAACCTCTTTAAAATGAACAATAATTCTAATAAAAAATAGGACCAGGTGAGAAATAAAGCTCTGGTAATCTGATTCAAAGTTACAAAATGCAATGAATTTGAGAAATGTTATTTGTAGTTCTTTATTTTATTGGCTAGCTATGTTTGTGTATTAGATTGGTCTGAAATGATAATTTTTCTTTCATATGTGCTTCTCGTTGTGTAATTTTAGGACTCACTATTAAAAGTGGCAATATTGAAAAGTAAACAAACACATTTGCAAAAATTTCCCTATTATGTGAATTTTCTTTCGAGATTCTTCTTGCTTACCTTCTCTGTTACTGTTTGTACAATGGCATTTTACTGGTTTTAATGTTTACAGACAAATTTGCAGGCAGGAGTTTGCAGTGGGCGTCTGGGCTGACTTCTTCCGTTAGGTAAGTTCTTTCTCACACATTACTTTCTTAGTTCTGATGACTAAGAGCTCTTTTAATATATTCAAGCCTCCTTAATACAGTTAAGCAGTTTGGTTAATAATACTTACGAATAAGAATTAATAGCTTTTTTCTTAGTCTGTCCCAAATTACTTTCAAAAGGTCAAAATAAAATCAATGTGGATGACAGTATCTTTTTGCCCTAAATGGTTATGACATCTGAGTTTACAGATGGATGACGCTATACTGATATCAGATATAAGTACAGATGTTTCTGAACTTTTTCAGTGCAAGGTTAAAACTGTCAGGTCACAATTAAAGCTGTTACGCAACTGTGGCACTGCTTAAGACACATAAAGAATCAGTAGTATTGCACTAAATAAAAACCAGATCATTGCTGCAATCATTTGGAGACTCCTAACGCTATAGATCTCCCATGGGTAGCACCTCCTCAACTGATTATATGTGGTGTTAAAATCAATAGCAAAACCATAAATCTACTGCTATTGTCTACCTAAAGGCTGTAAAAAGAAGTCTCTTATGTAGCCTTGATAATTTGAGACTCAGTAACATTCTTCTCTCAACTTCACACTGTCAGATATGCCAACTATTAGAGAAGTTATTCCCTGCTTTATGTTTAAGTGCAAATGCAGATATATTTACTATTATAATGATGGCTGTTACAGATTGTACACCTGATACCTAGGACAACCTCCATAACCAGTAGTAGCCTTCTGATGCATTAAATCATGAACATTTTGGAATAGCTTAAAATGTCATTTCTAATTAATCTATGACATTATAAAGGTAAATGTAGTCTAAACCTTTCATTATAAATGCGTGCTTTCTTCCTTGGAAAAGCAGTATGTCGCTTTCAGTATTACTTCTTGACATGTTTCCATACAGCAAGTTTCAATATAAGAGATTTTAAAAGCTTCAAGGTGACTGAGAAAACACAGTTATTAGTTATTTTTTTGGTTGACTAAAAGCATGATTTTGGCAAAAAAGGGAACTTTCGAAAACTGCAAGTTTGCCAAAACTAAATCTTGTAAAAGTTTCATAGACTGTTAAAGAAACATTTGCTGCTGCAAGAAAGCTCATGTCTCAGATATAATTGGTAGTCATAATCTGACTACCCATTGCATCTTTCGATATGACAATATACATTTGCATTTTTTCCAAGTGTAAAATTGAAAGCTGTAAGTTTAAAGAGAATTTAATATGTCATGCTACGACTGTGCCATCTAATTGTCTTTTTTGTTCCATTTGCCCAGAGATGCAGTGTTTGTGAAACACCCTGGCTTGTCACATGTCAAAAGTTTTGTACAGGCAACAAGAAAGCAAAGCTGGGGATGAACACACGTATGCATATGCACACACAGAGATGTTCTAATATGTGAGAAAAGCAACACTTACCAATGACAAACAGATCAGACATTTTTTTCATTTTTAATGATGGCTTGAAGAAGTGCTCTCTTGATATCAGTTACTTTGTAGGGCTCTTCAAACTGGAGATCTGCAGCAGCATTAGTGTCTTAAAGCTGGAAGAACTGTTTATTCTATCCAACCTTCTGAAATTACAGTAGTTCTGATGATGCTTTTGCTTTTTATATTCATAACACTTGGGATATGTCTCAGTTACCAGAGGTAAGTTACTGAAAATATCACACAGAGATTATATTTGCCTAGAGGGAACTGACTTGAGGCTTTGAGACCTGAATTTACGTGAAGCCCTGATTTTCTGCTCAGGATCCAGAATGGGGAACACCCTGGACACCCTTATTTAGGCTGACCAGGATGAAACAGAGCAGGGCCTTTTCTGCTTTCTTATAACTGGGGGGCAGTCTCTGTATATGTTTATAGTATGTGACATATGCATATCAAATTGCCAAGTACAGTAGTGAATTTGTATTCAGTAAAAAAAAATCAAAACAAAACCTCTATTTAGATATGGGAAGCATTTATATATATATTGACCATACCATTTTAAAGTGAATTGATAACTTTATATGTATTTATACTACCATGAAAATGTCTGACATGTCCAACAGAATACTTTTGCTTATTAAGGTGAGTGATACTACTGAGTGATCTTATCACTTACAAATATCAGTAAGATCAAATTTCTTTCATTTAACAACTCAGAATTCAAATGACTTCTGTGGTGCTGAATAAACATGGAGCTCACTGATACTTTGTGATGACAATGTTCTAGTGAACCTCATTATTCACAAATATCGATAAACCAAACATTTATTCAGTTCAGCAAACCAGGAGGAATACTGAACTGTGAATTTAAATGATATGAAAATAAAAGGAAATAAAATAATGTGTAAGTAACTGCACATAACCAAGAAGAATAATCTCAGCTTTATTCCTTTAAACATGAGATTACTTAATGTTATATTGAATTCTCATTGATTCAAGTATTACTCAAGTATATAAAGTTAACCATGCTCCAGGTTCAGCAGGGGTTCATAACTCCTATTTATGTTCCTGACCTCCTGCTGAAATCATGTGATTAGACATTTGCAGTATCAGACTGCTTCACATGGCTTTCTGTACACATCATTTATTTACCCTTTTGATTTCTGACATGAATTTGGCTTATTATCAATTCCGGGTTTTCAGAAAGAAGTGTTTAGAAGCACAAGTCCTCTGCTGACAGTTATAAAATACCAGTTCTTCATATTTCTGTAGTTCCTTTTTGTTACAATTGCATGTGCTCACATACGGCAAGAAGGCCCTTAAGAAAACAGAGTTGTCTCAAAGGAACAGGAACAATCCTGTATCTCTTGTCTGACCCACCACTATGCAGTTCAAAATGTATTACATACAAAGAGGCATACAGAAATGCTGGAAAAGATTAACTTGAAAAAAAAAAAAAAGTTCTGATGGAAAGATAATTATTTACCTTCCAATAGCTAATTTCCTACTTATTATTGCAGTATCTTTTGGTAGAGCTCAGGATGTCCACATGTCCTTTAAAAAAATCTTTGCATCGCACACTGATGCTTATCTTCCACCCTCTTGATTTGTGTTTTCAGTACTTAAAAAGAGAAGAAGAGCTGCAAGTCTGACTGCTGAGTCTGGTGGAACTTTTGATCTTCCCTTCTCTCAGTACTCCTGACCTGTTTGCATTTCAATGGCAGGTAATAATACTTTTATTTTCCACAATTGCCGGTTATACCTACTTCACCATCTGCATCCAAGTCCTACCTGCTTTTGTAATAACACTAATAAAGCTCTCCATCCTTGGTCCTGTTATTGTTGTTACAAGGCTAAAAAACTCAATCTTCAAATAAATCTCAATCTGATGACAAGTGGCTTGCTTGCTGGTTTAAAAAAAAGAAGGTCCTTTAACTAGCAATAAGGAGAGAAGTGAAAAATTATTTGGACAAGTGTTTCTTCTGCAACCCACAGACTAAAGGAGCCTCAATTACATTTTGCTCTGTCTTTTACCAATATTGCAAATTCCTATATCATTTATGTTTTAGATATTTATAAAGCATTGATGATTTTACCTAAATATAACAAGCTGCTTCCTTTTTTTTCTTTCTTTTTTTTTTTTTTCCAATTTTAGTTTGACCTAGCCTAACGATAGCTTAGGATAAGAAGACCTGAGATCTCTAATATCCTTAAGACCTTTTTTTTTTCTAATTTTCTTTATACTTACACTGTGGATTAAATCTCTTCTGTGTACTTAAGCTGTGTCTTCATCTGTCCACACATTATTCAGTCTTATGGCTCTGGCCACATATTTCTATAAAACTAACCTTTAATGTATTAAGGATATGAATCATTGTATTTAAAAAAACGCAAAAGGAGAAGAAATCATTTAATAGTAAAACAACAATAACATTAACAAAATAACACAAAATTATTCTGTAATGCTTCAGCAGCCCCATCTCTCCACTACCAGTATAACAAGATAAAGGGAAATTGAAGTGGTGAATTATTTTCTTTTTCAAATACATCCTACGAAAAACTAACCCTGGAACCTGATTAGAAGTTAAAAAGAAAATAAATTAGATTGTAACACATTAATGTGTATTAGATTTTGCAGTCAGGTCAAGAGCAAGAAATTGTGTACTGATTTTCCCTGCCCCCCCGGCCCATATATCAAACATTCCTTATAGATTTTACTCTATGTGCTTACCTGATAAATCCTTTCATCCACAGTTCTGTGGATGTAAGAATAACTACAGATCTCGAAAATATGTACTATGGAAAAAATAAGTACATTTTGGGTTTTAGCTTACATTTAGATAAATGGGCACACAGAAAACATAAAGTTTGCAAGCTAAGCTTAAACAAGAAAACCAAAGGCATACATTAAATGCAATTCACAAGAGATACTAGAATTAACAGCCAGCATCGTATATTATTAGAAGAAAGTGAAGGAAAATGTTGGTCCAGTACTTAAGAAAATTATCAGCAAGCAATGCCAATGAAAGCTGATTATTTAATTTTCAGTTCCTACTACAAAAGGACCTAGTTAGTGCAGTTGCTATTGAATATAAGAAAAAAAGTCTCAAGCTTGTAACTACAAAGAAACAACTTACAGAAAAAATTTTAGTGCTGTCAAACTCACCGGGCCTCCTCAGCTTCACCCAAGGGTGCTCAGAGCTTTTCAGGACCTGAGTCTTGATACAGTGCTTTGAGCAGCGGGTGCTAGTGGAGACTTCCCAAGGTCCTTCACAGCCCAGGGTATCCTAGATCCTGTCCAGCGCCTGTGATTTTACTGTGCCCCATTTGGAGAACTGGAATCATACAGGTTAACTGAACAAAGCCTATGAAATAGCTGAAAAGAAAGAAATGGCTAAAAGAAAGGGTCTAGAAGGTAAGATTGAATAACTCGGGAATGTTGGGTCTAATAAAAAGGGCAGTCTCAGATTTTTGTCTCCCTTAAGACTTGCTGCTTGTAGCAGTACAGCCACGCCAAAATTTGCAGTTAATTGGCAGTCAATACAAAAAGACAATAGGAAAAACCCATCTTCTTCTTCATCTCCTGAAAAGTAGTTGATGAAAACAAAACTGCCCAAAAATCAGCAGACAAAAACCCCGACAAAAACAACCAAACAAGCATATTTAATATATAAGTGCAATAACTGATAATGGTTTGATGCTTGTTTCCACTTATTGGAGGATTCTGTAAATCCTCCAAACTTCAACAAATGTGCTGCCTCATTTCTCAGCAATTTGGGTATTGATGTCTCATCTAAATGTTTTATTACATGTGTGTTCTGACGAGGAATTATAATACTGCTTGGAACGAAAGGTACGCTTATCTTGATTATCCGCAATACTACTATTCATTTATTTCAGTGAGAGACGGTATATTATGTTAAAGGTCTCTTTGGGTTTTGAAACACAAGGGATTAAGTCCTTGTAGAAGAAAGTCAAGTGATTCAAGTAGCGATGTTTGATGGCCATGAATACTCCTGAGTAGACAGCTCCATAGCCAACCTGTGAGGGAGCAAGCCAGTGATGGATTTGGAGAGCAGACAGGGAAAGGAGCAGCGAACGGACAGCAGTGGCTGTGCATTCACTGAAGACTTCTGCTTTCCCTTTTTTCATTGTTGGATGATCACACAACCTTAAGGATATTAAGATGGAGATGTTACTATATTATTTGAAGCTATAGGTCTACAGTTGTTTCTAGCTGTCGTGTGGCCAGTAAGAGAGTCTTTTTGGCTGTTCTTATTTCAGTAAAAAGGGGGCTGATGGAGTCGTTCAAGTTCTGCTCACAAGTTATAACTAAAATATTGTGAGCTATCACTCAAATTAATTTGCTTTTGTGGGATAATCCTCTTGAACGCAAGTTGTTTGAGTTTCTGTGGCTGCCACTGAAGCCAGGTGAAAATGATAAATCTCTGAGAAATGCTGTGTATTATCAGTTTGGTGTAGAATTAGGCTCTTTACTCAGCCTTTAAAACGATGCTGCTGGAAAGTAACCATAAGTTTCTGATTGAAAGCTAGAATACAAAAGTGACAGGAACATAGCTGCAAATGTACTAGCGTGACAAAGTTAAAGTGATTTTTGACATCTTGAGTTTACCAATCCCTAAGAGAATGACTAAAAAAAGGAGGAGCTAAACTGGCTGAAAGAAATGGAGTGACAAGAATAGGTGCTTCTTCTGTGAAGGGTAGGGTTTTTTCTTTTTTCTTTCTTCCTTCTTTTTTCCCACAGGTGTCCAACATACGCTTCATAAGTTACAGAAAATAGTGCAAGGGGATTTTATATTCCCCTGATACAATGATGGTCTAGACCCTGGCAAGCTCTCAGTGGAAGGCAAAGATTAAGTTAAATTTTTGCAAGACTCTTAGGATTTGACCGAGACCCCTTAATATGCTCAGTTTGCTGTTAGAATTAATTGCTGACAACCCTGAATCTCTTATGTACTGATTAGTCTTTTTTACTAGACTGTCATCTTTAGTACAGCCTCAAAATGGAAACTTTATGTTCTATTTTCTGTTCGTTCCTTTTTCCTTAATATGGTCTTCAACTAAATAATATCCAGTGACTGTGTAAATCGATGTCTCAACATTAAAAAACCAGTCTCTTAAAACGAGAAACATTGCCATGTAAAAGGTTTTGCTAGTTAAAAAGGACAATTAGACTATATGTGAATTACATCTCTAAAGAGTGGGACACAGTGTCTGGCTTTTAAGAAATAAGGGAATTGAAGAGCTCCTTAGGGCTAGTGTGGTGAAACATACCCTGCTGGCTTACAGCATTACATATGTAGGTACTCATGAATAAGTGATGTTTCTGTGTGCAAGGCTTGTGCTCCACTTTAATCTTTGGTTAGAGTTCTAATCTTGTTCTGAGTCTCCACAGAGAAAGGCATTTAAATTCCAGAGGCTGGAAAGCCACCCCCAGGTCCCTTAAAACAACAAAAACTGTGCTGAAACGTGCATGCAGAGACTGTTTTTGTAGGTTTGTGTATAGGCACATTGCACAGATTGTATGATACATGTACACACATGCTTAAACCCCCATCCTACATAATCAATAATCAATCCCAATAAAAGGGAAATTTAGCTATTTCTGGGAAAAGTCTGCTGAGGCTTTTCTGGTTCTGCCTGAGTACAAACAGAATGCTGACAGCTCATATGGTTATATGTACAAATGGTTTTGAACACATTTTATTTTTGCTTTTATTCATAACTTACACAAGTAGTTTTGCTTATATTCACATACAATTGATGTCATTCTGTAGTTTATGGGGAAAATGATGCATAATTGTATTCAGCTATATAAAGTGATTATCGTTTGACAGTTTCTAGAGATCACTGGAGAATTATGTGGCAGTGGGTGTTAATTTAAATATTATGATTTTTTTAAATAGGTTTGCCCTGTCCTTGAGAACTGTGGGTACTGAATGCAATACAGTATATATAAAACTGTAATATCATATGAATACGTATTACATTGCTTAATGCTGAACCCACTCTAAGGAGGAAATCTGAGCATCAGTGATCTGTTACCAGGTTCACACTGTGTTTTGAAGAAACAATGAATAGGACATGGTATGTGATACTAGAGGAGCTGTATGCAGAACAAGAAGTTAAAAAACCCACATAAATACACAAAGATGAACGAGGTTTTGGGTAAAAAGATAAAATTATCGGGGAAGATGAAATAACTACCTGTCATTGTCATTGGTATTTCTTTGGCACTTATTATGCAGTAAGTTTCAAACTAATACTGTGCTTATAAAGACATAGAGGAAACTTCAGGAACCGGCCTCTGTTTCTTTGTAATTCCCCTATTCTCCTCTTTAATTTGCATACGTAGGGATTTTTTGTTTGTCTATTTTCTGTGTTTGCATTGAGACGGATAGTGTTGTACTTAAATCACTAAGAGGGAATGAAGAACATATTAAAGGCCACATAAAAGAAATGACTAATGAAAATGAGAAAGAAAGACTTCTTTTTTTTTTTTGTAGATATGATCAGCCAAAACAAAGATATGAAATTAAGGGGTGGAAGAATTGGGTGGATGTCAAGGAAAATCTTCAACAGTGTAAGAAGACCCAGTATCTGAATAACTGCTTTTGACAGGTGTGCTACAAGAGCCAAACATGCAAGATCTTCAAAACTGTTTGTCATCTTCTCTTGCATTTTTTTAAAAAAAAGAATAAAAAAGACCAAAGTGGGAAATTTATATGTGTTTTAAGGTTATGAGGAAGGTTACCAAAGGCCCCAATTTAAAGATTTCAGCGCTGTGAACAAGAAATGAAATGTTACAAGATTTATGAAGGGTTGGAGTTCAGTGAATGTGTGTCTAAAGAAATGACTTGCATTTTAATGAAGAGTATTACACTTGAGAGGCAATAGCTTGGTTATCCTTTCTGAACAATGACTTTGTATGTGGCTGTCAAAGAGAGCTCATTATACCAAAGAATTTATAATTCAGCTCTATAGATTGATATGATGGCCTCCAATTCATGGTATGCTTTTAAAGGCAATGGAACCAGCAGTGAGGGGCATCCAAAATGGTAATTACTTGTGGGAAATAGCTTCATGGTTTTAACTTACAATTCAAAGGGCTTTTTTCAAGAAAAAGAACTTTTAATTTGGTTTGTAACCTAAACCTCAAGGCTACCCTACAACTTTGCACAGCAGCTAAAAATTTTTCAGTCTGACATATCATCCAGATTGAGAGAAAGTATTTAACATACATTGCATCTGAAGCAACAGTTAGTAATTTACATTGTCTTTGGAAATACTGTGGGTTTGTTTATTTACATGTTTTTCCTGGCTTGTAGAATTTCTGACTACCTTCTTTGCTTGCTTGCTTGCTTGCTTGAGCAGTAAATGTTGATTTGCTAAACTTCAGTTTTAAAATCAATAAACACTTTGTTTAAAAAAAAAGGGGAGTTCCTAGAAAAAAATATTTTTCCTCTGCTTATGCTATTGTAAGCCAGGATATTTGCTTTCTTGATTTTTCTTCTGTTTGTGCTCTGATTGATCACTAATTATTTCTGCTTTCTGAATAGACATCTACAGCTGCGTTGTATATGAAAATACGTACATGGGTAAGATCTTCCCATTGATACCTCTATTTCATGTGCATATATATTTCCAAAGAAGACCTATCCTCCAAGCCTTAGGCTAGCAAAGAAATTTATCACAGTGATATTCCCTGTAAAATAATACTGTCGCAAAAGAGCATATACAAAATTAAATTAAACGCTACTTGAAATTCTGATACATATTCATAGTTTTGAGGTTTTGTTTATTCATTCAGATTTATTCTTTTTATAGTAACATCTTGCCTGGATTTTTTTACCTCCTACATCAAGGAGTTAAATGAAATACCTACAACCACAGAACAAAACCAGGCTTAGTTCATATGTTAATGAGCCAGGATAATTGCAGCTTTCCCTAGGTAATCTCAGTGTCAATTATTCATGAATGGTTGACAGCAGACATGACATTTCCAACTGTCAACTTTCAGTCGTTTTGTTTACAAGTATGAAATGCTTAAGTACGAAATGTTAGATAGGAGTTAAGAATTGTGTTTGTTGTTTTTTTTTTTCCAGGGAAGATGGAAAAATAGCAAGAGAAAAAAATAGAGATACTGTGAATTTTCCTCATAAAGTACGGAAATGGAGCCTATACTTGCCAGTAACTTTTGCAGTGTTGTTGGAGTGCAGCTGTGACTCAGGATCCATTGGACTCCAAAATCTGTGCTAAGTCCAGGTAACAATATTATGTCCCCTCCTGGCACATAGTTCTGTGCCATCACAAGGGGGAGGAACCATGTTTTGCTTCCCATCCCCTCGGTGCTTGTTCCCACCTAATGCACTAGTGAATATCACATGTAATGCATGTCTGGAGAATACCACCGGGCTCCCTGCTTCAGTTCTGTCCTTTGCTCCATACCACTTAATACTTTCAAAAACCCGTAACAACAATCGTAGGAATATTCTTGACTTTCCCTTTTGTGAAACTGGAGTCCCCTAACTTAAAAAGCTGCATAGAAGTGAAATGCAGACTTTGCAACCTGCGGTTTATAGGTTCTCTCAGTAAAAGTTAGATTTTGCCCAATAAAAGTTAAATTCCTTTGTATGTTTAAGTGCCTTTGAAATAGTCTTTGTTTTATGACTGCTGCTCATATCTCTGAAGTCATTAGAATATTTTCCAATACTAGCACCCTAATTGAAATTAATTGACAAGAATACAATAGAGAACAAGTTTTTAAAGGCATTTAAGTGCCTAAAGATGCAGATAGTTACTTACCTAGTGATGTTTTTCAAAAGATTCTACACACCTGACTCCCATTATGGAAAAGTTTAAGGAGTCTCAGTCCATTAATAAGCTATTTTGGTTTTTCAGCCTTCATACTAATTTTGAGATGACTATTTAAGAAAATGCTCACCCAGGCTGAACATTTACCTTTTTTTCTAAGCAAGTTATTTTTCAATTCTTTTTTTGAAGTAAAAGGACTGGCAGGACATAGTGGAAAAACTGCATTTTAATAACTAGTAGGGTTCCTTGAGTAATTAAAGTCGTTCATTTTTAGGGTGCGTCAAAACTCAACGTACAACACTGTTTCTAGAAATCCAGTCTTGAGTAAAGCACAGCACCCGAAACACGGGCCCAATTTTCCACACTCTCTTAGCCCATCTCCTCATATTAACTCTAATCTTGCAGCTTGCACTCATAATTCACTCAGCTAATCCTTCACAGTTCACAAACTCTGGTAGCCCATGTTAACGCTGGTCCCTCTGGACTCTAGCTGCTTCTACAGTTTCAAGACATATTACTTTTCCATTTCATTATTTAATTGACAATCTTAAACTGTCAGAGTGAAAAGAGATGCGTGGCATTTACTAAAAACAATGCTATTTTGCTACTTTATTATTGTCAGCTTGTCCATGTTCAGACAGTCTTGTATAGTATGACCCTTCATCAGTCCTTTAAAAATGTTTTTTTTCACATTTTTTTTTTTTAAATTCAAAGAAGCAGGTGGATTTGGGGTTCTGTTTTATGGGGAAGGTTTTAGCTTAATTACTTACATGAAAGCACCCCCCCTTTTTTTTTACTGCACAGTAAGTTGCAGACAGCAACAAATTTTTAAAAATGTTTAAAACAAATTAATTCAGATGGACTGTACAGTAAAATACACCGAAAACATCTATCCCAAAACCTCAGAACCTCAGACATGCTTCTTTCTTTTAATCAGCTTTGGTTTTATGTGAAAACATTTGTGGTGTTTAGCAAAAAGGGATGCACTGAAGGACTTTTCTCACCTTGCAGAGTGCACCCACAAGTCCCTATTGTGTCAATGGAACATGCAGCAAGAAGAATTGGAACTGATCCACAGAACATATGGATTAAATACATATCCCTCAGCACCCTCTTACTATTTTCACATGTACATGGAGGTGTTTATAGTCTCAGCTTTCATGGTGATTCGCCTTTTGAAGGTAGAATGGGAGGAGGAGGGGAAGAGTCCTGGTGTGGGTTTTGCAGGTTTTTAGAACATTTGTGTCTCAAGCTGTCATTGCAGTATAGTGCAACTTCAAATACCATTGCCAGATACACTATAACAGTGATTTTATGAAATCTCAATTAAAATGCTGAGGGAAATAATGTTCCATCTTAGAAAACTCAAAATATATTAATGTTGATAAAATGAACTGTTTTCCTTGACTTCTAGTATTGATTGAGTGACTTCTAAACCACTTGATAGTCTAAAAGTATTTCAAATCAAAGGCAAACATGACCTTTTGCCATGATTATGTTCCCCAGATAGTCATTCCTGTTTGCATGCACAGACAAGCAGATACTGTACTGACTTTTAAAGATTTTCCATAGATGCTGGGGGGAAAAAAAAAAAAAAAAAGGTAAAAATTCCTATTCTGAAATAGATAGTAACATTAAGAGCATCCCAAAAGACAAGTGAGCAACGAAATTTTTACTTGGAAAGGTTTTGTCTCTCATGTATAAAGCAAAACCAAGCAGTACGAAAAATAGTCCAAATGAAACTGTTTATTTCATATTCTGAGCAAATAATCTGTGATTAATTTTGCCATATAAATATCTACCATCACCTTCCCAAAACTGGAACAAAAGTTAGCCTTTTGTCACAAGATTCCCCATTTTTTTAAATAAACTTGACAGTGGAAACACTAATATCCAATAGCAAATGATGTAAACTGTTCAAGAAGCACTTGTTGAAATGCTTTTACAATTATCCTTTAACTATTGTGAAGTACTATTGCATAATAGGCAACTTGCTTTTGTTAGATTACTGTCCAGTCATGCGTCTATGTTACAATTCTGACGACTACCTATTGCTAAATTTCCACAAAATTTCAGTCCAAGCATAAGGTACCCCAGAAGATTTCTAAAGCTGACTTTCTGTTTCAGTCCTTACCTTTAATTTTACGGTGTCATTAAGGAGATTGAGCTTTGCACAAGAGTTTATGCTCACCTCCAAATAAACACTTATGATGATACACACACAGTACTCGAATTTGCAGTTCAAAGACCTCTAAGTAGATATATGGTGCTTCTGAAATTTTTTGATTAACACATTTTTCTCACGCTCTCCACGAAAAAGGTCAGGTTATTGTTTGTGACTCAGTAAATTATTTTGCAGACATTGAAAGCTATTCGTTGTTGTTACAGTGTCCAGAAGAAAGGGTGAAGTTTATCTCCAAGCCTCTTAAATAGAAGCAAAAATAACTAAATCTAACGTTAATTTTGAAGATCAAAAGTGCGTTTTGCAAAACCAGATGATTCATCTGTCATTCTCTTGGAAAAAGCTCTCATCAGTCAGAGTAAGGGACTCGAAATGCATAGTAAACAAACCCAAGAAAATAGCTTAAGCTACAATAACCTTTCAAAATAACCATTCTGAATTACTTTTTATAACAGCAATAAAAAACTGGCTTGCTTTTAAGAGGTAGCGTTACTATTAAACATAGCAAATATTGATATTGTAGAAAATTGCGAATCAGTTTGAAAACATTGACACTACTCAGTTGGCATTTTCTGTTTACTAATATGAGCTGAGAAATACCTCTTCCATTATGGATGCCTGAAGTCAGCTTTATACTGCCAAGTTTTTCATCTTTGCATCTAAATATAATGGTGTTAAGCATGTTACAAAATCAGAAGCCCTTTCGTCAGGTTGCCTGTGAAAGATTTTCTATGAACTGTTGCTTGCAAATTAGTGCTTTTTTGGACAGTCCTAGCCTAGCCATGCACTGGTGCATAAAACTGAAGAAATTTTTCAGGTCTTGTATGCTTCACTGGAGATAAATTACTTTTATACAGTGGTAACCGCTCAAGAACAAATTTTAAGGATCCCTCTGAGCAGAGTGTTAAACAGTACAAACGTTCTTTAACCCCTAAGGAACACATTTGAGGAGGAAAAGGAGCGATGGGAGAGGGGATACCCACGCAGTCTGGGCACTGAGCAGTGGCAGCACCACCTGGGAGCTTTTTCTTGGCATTTACATGCAGACAGACCCCAAATCACTTTATTTTCCATCCCTTTTAAGGAAACATGCATTCATTTCAACTGGGTTTTCACTTTTTGTATTAGAAGAACGAAACTGTGTTATCAGCTTTGAATATCACAGCTAGCTTCTACTTGTATTGAATCTGGATTGGATGCCAGATCTGATACCGAAGATAGATAGACCTATGTTAATTTTACAGCATGGGTGTAATCACTTAATCTTGTCATTGAGACCAAAGCAGAAATTCTTTATTAGACAAAGGGGGCGATGGTTGGAACAGTGGGATCAGGCTACCCAAGCAACGACCAGTATGTTACCAATCTTACTGGTTTTAACCACAGGTAAGGGATGATCCAAGACCTGGTGTGGGCTTGGCAAAGCAGGCTGCAATCCGGTTATATATATGTGCGTGTGTGTGTGTATAGTAAACAATAAAAAGACATGCCAGAGTCTGGCATTCTTCAGCTCTGGATACAAAAAGTCTGGCTGCCAGCAAGTCCACGCAGGAAAACACTTTTCTTTGTAGGGACAGCCCCCATCCATCTTATACATGGGTCAGGTAAAATACACCCTGAAGCTGTCGGTGTGCTTAGATTCATGAATCAATCAGATTTTATCTTTTTTATTAAAGCTCCTTTTTCAGCAAAATACTTAACCACTCTGAAGTCTCTTGTTCTAGTCCATCCCTGTTCAGCAAATCATTTGTTCATGTTTAACGTATACTTTTGTGACACTTTACCTTAAGTAGGAAACTCGGCTACCATGAAGATATATTTATCTGCTTAGCCTTAGGGCTTCTCTCTGAAGTGACAATGAAGTAAGTAAGTGCAACGTGTTGGTTATTCCATGTCAATTCCCTGTGTGAACTTTTAAGCGTGCAATAACCCTTTCTGAGTAAGCATTAGTGCTCTGTACCTGTTCTACCATACTGTCAGCTAACCCTGCAGGTCACCTCTCATGTTCTCTAGGAAAGAAATATCCCTTTACCTTGTCTCTGCAGAGCACCTCTCATCATGGTCTAAGATTTTGAATTAAATCTTTAAATACAGCATTTTTCTTATAGCATGCAGCAATTACATTTTTTGTTGTATATTAAGTATATCATGTTATGCTATTATAGGTTAAAAATGTGTCGTAATCTTAAAAATTTAGACGTAAACAAGAAGATAGCTTTTAAAGTTCAAATTGGATTATGTTTTCACGTTTAGTGCACATATATTCTTACCTACTATTTCTCTTTGCAATTTCATGGGTTTGTAATATGTTAGAAAACCAAGATCCGACAAAATTATAGTACTTGGGCACAATATATAGTTATAAATGATAATAAACTAATTCTCATTTTCCCCAAACTAGCTGATTTTTTTTTTATGATTCATAAAATAGCAAATCTCTAGTAATTAACGTATGGCTCAAAGTTATTTCATGAATGTTGCGTGCATGTGCTTACCCTCATGGATAGCTTGGAAATGGATGCCATTGTGCACTGGCTATTTGCAGTGACTTAGGTGCATTTGCTTCCTTGGTTGGAAGTGGAAATGCAGAATGTGCTTTCTGCTAGTACATGGGCCTGAAGGAATTTGATGTTTTCTGATTTACTTTCTTCTGCTGAATTCATCTGTGTGTTTATACTAGGCAAAAGATGTGAAGAAACCTCATTCATTGATCAGGTTGCTGTCATTCCTATGGAGACTGTACTTCTGGGTACAGAAATACCAGCTCACAGTGTAAGCATACCTATTTCTTTGCTTTACTGTTCCAGAGCTAGATTTCCGATAAGATTGAGATTTCTGTGGATACAATTTACAGTTCAGAAGAACTATTAAAAAAATGAAAGGGCAAAATGTACTTTACTGATCCTGTTAAATCAATGACAAAACTCCTATTCATTTCAGGAATAAATTGTTAACCCACAGTGACCCCACAATAGCTCTAATTGTCTGCAAGCTGAAAGATTTTCTAATATGCTACTTTAAGCCTACCACATCAGGTCCTAATGTCCCACTATAAATAAAAAACACATTTTAAAGCCCATAATTACATGTTTATTCAGATTTCAGCAGTAGGTCAAGGAAATTTATCTGCATTCTATAAAGCCTCTGCATTACGTGCGCTGTAAAATGTCAGAAAATTTAAGGACTTCTTAGTTATTATCCCTTTCGGTTGCTTGTAGATATACATGATAAATTTTTAAATAATATTTAAATACTATTATAGAAGTCCAAAATAATCTAAAAAAAAGTCAACAAAATTACAAAAGAAATTGGATTTCACGTAAGCAACATCTACTAGCAAACTAGGCTTAAGCAATCACTTGCATCTCAAATAAAAAGTAAATTTATGGATTGTCTTTAATTTCAGGATTTTAAAATTCCTTTTCTTTCCATTTTTATTTCATTACATGGTGCTGCAAAGTTGCAACCCATAGGTGGGGTTTTTTTTCCTGCTTCTCACTTTGCCATTTCACTTCCTTCCCTTCCTTTATTCTGTTGACTGGCTTTCATATTACCACATCTTCCTCTGTCTTTTGTTTCTTCCTTCTTTCCTCGATGTTATTTTCTCTTTGTTTTAGCACATAAATTATTTACACCTGCAAAGTGGTCCTTCTCTGGTAAATCTCACTCATGGTACAGTTTTAGAAACTCTTTCCATTAGTTTTCCATGTTATGCTTGTTCTCATTTATGTGTAGGCTTCCTTGCAGCTCACCTTCATGATCACCTAAGTCCACACTATATGTTATGCCAGTGAAATCAGTAAGCCTGATGACAGCTCCTATGTTAGTTCCCCTTATTTGCTGCCAGGAGCTCACATTAAAGGAACCGCTTTGTTTGTTTAAGGTGATATTTACTGAGTGGTGAGTACAGAAAAACAAAACAGTTGTTATGAGTTGCTTAATTATACTTTGAAATGAAAGTTTAAGCTTTTTACACTATAAACATTTTATTTCTTTGCCAGTGGAAAGCAGATCATTTCAGAGAGAGTAGAAATAGTAGCTTTATCTCTGGTGTCCCGGGCTGCAGTGCTATGATCATTGAAATGCAGACTGATGTGCAGCAGGGTGTTCTCATCCACTGTTTCTGCTCCTGACACTTGCTTCTTTATCCTTCGCTGTACCTACAGCTGCACTAGTGGAGTTACGTGGGGAGATGGACCACAGGCCTGATTTGCATGTGTGGGGGAAAAAAAAATAAATTCCAGTCTGAGCTTGTTCCTGGTCAGTCTTGAGATGAAGAAACATGACAACTGGTGCTGGCAAATCGTAGGGACGGGCATGTGTAGCTGACGACAGGGGAGAGGAGAAGGCAAGACTCTAAGCAGATGCCTACCATTACATCAGTTCAGGATGATCATAAACCCTTAGCATTAGGAATGACATGTTACAAAGCCATAAAAATGCAGTACCACAATGGTATAGTTTGTGTCTGCATATAAAGTATCTTAACACATGCTTAATATAGCCAGAAGTATTCAGAAAGTGACAGAATTGAGCAACCCGAGCAGGATTCTCATTGTGCAACTACATATGGGTCCTTTTGCTGCGTGGAAATGAAGGAGTAAACCACCCTCAGACAATCAGTCACAGCACCTCAGCTGAGAGACGTTTCCTAAAACATCTGTCATCTGCTGTAATTGGCGTAGGAGGTGTTCCTGCTTTATTTCACTGGATGGTTACATGGATTAGTTGAAGCTAGTACTGAAGGGTAAGCATCCTGCTTCTTGCTCCTTGCTTCTTGAGGTTTGGTGTGGAATATAAACAATTTCTAACATCAAGCTGAGTCAATACGTTGTTTAGAAGTTCCTCAAAAAAGTGAAATCATCATATTCATCATACTAGTATTTTAAAAATATTTGTAAAGCTTTCACTGAAATTGAATAAGGGTTTGTGTTCATATGGCATTCAGTTAAGTACTTCCTTCGTTGTAAATCATCTGGCATAGATGACCATATTTGACTTCTGTGGTTACTAAGCGACTTTGCCCTCCATCAGTAAAACAGATTATGTACGCCACAGTTTCCTGGCTTTGGAAAGGGAGTAATTGTATCTTGTGACTAGAACCACGTTCATGCTTTAGGCTGTCATCACCAAAGGAAGCTTACTAGAGTGCTTCTTGCTGCACTACACATGCAGGCCCTCCTGCTCTAATACCAGCTCTCTGGGGAGGTCACTCAAATTAGGGCAGAGTAATTCCCCAAATGAGCAGGATTCAGAAATGCCGAATTGTAAGCAGTACTATAGTTTAAACTGAAGTCATTGTTGATTCCTTTTACTTTACTGTTCCGTAGAGCATGATCTTGGTTTATTCAACTGATTTCTCATAATGCAACAAACTTAGGTAGTAGAAACACATCTGAAACAACCCTTGGTAAATGCAATAAACCTGCAACCTCTGTTTTATCATTGCTCATACTTCTCTGCCGTTACCTGACGGATGTTTTAATGAACAGGCATGATAGTTTGTAAGACACTTGACCAGACTAAGACATCTGTCTTTTGTGTCTGTGTGAGTTGCAGTGCCCATAGAAAACCTAAAGTTCTAGCATTCCAATTCAGGTTTTAATGCTTCCTTTGCAGAGGTGGAAATGGCAGTGTAAGATAAGCAGACTTGAATGAGCTGTGAAATTACAGAAACTGTTAGAGTCACATCTTGTGAAATGATTTTAAAATTCCCCTTGAATCAGATACCAAGTACACTAAACAAATTTTGGGATTTCTGCGTTAGAGGGTTGCAAAAAAATTAAATGTCTTTTAAGATGCTAAAAAAATAACACTATTATCATATTTATTAAGGCAGTGTGACAAATAAGCGTAGTTCCAGAAAAGAGGATTGAAAAGTAATGTGGGTTTTTTCCAACTAGAACCTCACCTTCTTTTCTAATAAATTTTAAATTAACCTGCAGTGAAATTGTATTTTATATCAGCTACTCGTCAGTACAAATCTGAAAAGGAAGGGGGTCTGTCTATATGAGACTTGCCTGTGAGAAGGGATAATTTTGAACTGTGAAGTGAATATTCAGCAAGATCAATTCTGCCAATTATGACGGCAAGCATATTATCCAAACTTGCAAATATTTACTATCTCTGAGTATTTCTGGCTGGATTATTCTATTCTAATAAGAAACTTATGCATAATAAAATGTTTTGTTTCCGGACTTTGCTTTGCTCTATCAGTAATGGATTAGGTTGTAAGCTGAAGTAAATTGGCACTACAGCTTTTTTTACAGTGACTGACACAAGAACAGGTACAAGTTCAATATTTGATTCCTTTTATTGTCACATTGAGGCCTGTATGCATAGCCAAAGTTTTACACACAACTGGACAAAAGTTTTAATTCTGCATTGCTGCTTTTACAAGGTGATCTAACAGCTGAAAACATCAATGCTTTAAAGTACTTCTTTGGTGATTAGAACTCTTTTACCTAAACTTCCTCACAGTTTAAAGGAAGCCTAAGATCTAGCAAGAGCCAGACTACTCCACCTCTTCAAAGGCTGATTTTGCAAGCCTGCATACCAAACAGAAAACCTACCCCTGGAACGGATAACCTTGGAGGAACAAAGCTCTACCTGATTTACCTGTCAACTGGGTCAAAACAGCAGCTGGGAAGTTACAGTCCTCTCACGATGCCAGAGAATTTTTGTTTCAAATTAAGCTCAAGTCAAGCATGAGCCGCAGTTTCATTCATATTAAAATAAATTGCTGCATTATTCAGCTTGGAAACTTGAAGGTTCAGTGTGTGTGTGTGTGTTTGTAAAATGTATGTATATTAAGTCATGATGAAAATGAGAAAGTTCTTACTCAAGAGGTACGGGTGCAGATGGAAAGGCACAAACATTAACTTCTAAAGGTTTCTTTTCCTCCATGTTCAAGATAAACGTTTGTCTCTGAGGCTATAGAGTTTTCTTTATATGCTTTTTCAATTGATATACATATAAAGGAATTGCTTTATCAGAATGAACAGACCACTTCTATACTGTGCTAAATGCACCTGAGTTGTTCTGACCCTTTGTGAATAATTCAAGTCTACTGACCTCTTTTTCTTACTCTTTCTCTCAAGAAAAAAATTACTTTCATTCTATCTCTCTGGGTTTTTTGATTCCGTTTCCTTTGTTTTTTTTTCTGTCCAGTGCTACATCTGCATTCTGGCTGAAGTATGAGGATAGAAGAGGACCTGCTCTGAGGCTAGCAGCAAATTAATATTTTCGGAATGTAAACTGGCATGGATAAGACTAAGGAGAGATACCAATATTGCAAATACTAGTGAAGGATCACCGATGGACGTAAAATGGTAAAATTTTTCTATATGTAGCTGTACAGAACAGTAAATACTAACACATTTATAGAATCTGTACAAAGTAATTTTGAAGCAAAATTCCAAGGCAAAACTATAGCTACTTGATCAGTTCTTAAACTTCAACGTGGGCTTTCATATGACATGTTTCAGTATGTCAAAGGCTGTTAAGATGCAAGTCAGCCTTTGTTTTCTGGCTCTCTAGGCATACCTAGCCGTGCTACCAGCCTGCCCAGTACAGCGCTGGCAACAGCAAGTGGCCATAACTCATGTCCTGTGTATGGTGTAATCACACAGGCATTAAAAGGGTCTGTGGGAATCACTGCTGATGCCAAACTTGTAAGCTATGTCCCTTACCTGCTTTCCCAGCCATCACTCAAGTGGCCCTGATTCCAGTGGGCTAACAATTTGTCTTGGTTTGTTTCATTCTGCATAGAGTAGCACTAACTGGGGGAGAAAATCAGAAAAAAACAAGGGAAAAGGATAAGCAAGGAGCAGATAGACAGTGCCGTTAGGGAAGAAAAAAGGGCTTTGGTTCTGGGCAGTGCAACATGCTGGAGAAGGATGTTTTGCCCTCTGCTAGTGGGAAAGACAGGCAGAAGAGCCGTTATGTCAGTGGTTGGAAGCAGCACCCCGCTTTCCCTTGTGCCTCCCCAGGCCCGGCTTGTGACTGACAAGGGTGGGCAAAGTCCTCCTGACAGAGCCCCTGTATGGCTGCCGGGGTCCTGCTCCCTCCCCGTGGCAGGAGGCCTCTGAACTGGTTTTTCACAGTGACTGACAACTCCTTCCAGCAGTACAAGTGAATGCGTGTTCTGCAACATTTTTTTTCCCTAAGGACAGTCTCTCTTTTTTGTTAATACTCGGTATGTATTTGATCCTCTCGCCTTCACAAGACAATCAAACATGGCTTGTCAGCAGTTTATTATTGAAAGAGAAACAGGAAGGGCAGAGAGGGGTTACATGCACTAGGAAAATGTTGGGTTTCAATAAAAAAACTGTGAGATCTCATTCTTTGGCAGAGATAAGCTCACTGTTTTAAAATCATGGCTTTCTGTAATCAAACCAAACATAAAGCTGAATTGATAATCGTGCAAACCATTGTTTCTCTTGAACCAGAAGTAAATTGTCATTTTGATGCTTTGCTGAATGCTGCAAGAATTGAACCAAAACAGATTTTTGGTTGCAAGCTAAACACTACAAATAAAAATAGACAGCTCCCTAGCAGGGACTTATTTACTATGAGCCTTATTTGCACTTGATAGGAGCTTGAAAGCGATGTCATGTCACAGCCTATTCCCCTCTCTCTTCCTTCCCACTCTACTCACAGGCATGTATCGCACAAACTTTCACTCCAGCTACATGCCATTGAGCTTCTTCACTCTGTGCTACACCAGCAGGGAGAAGTAGTGTGGAGAGGTGGTGGATCTTCGTCCTTGGAGGTGGTCAAAAGCCATCTGGGCATGGTGACTGTGCTTCAGCGGGGAGAGGGGTTGTCAAGGTGGTCTCTAGAGGTTCCTTCCAGCCTGAACCAGTCTGTGATTCTGTCTCAAAGGGCTTATTCCTCCTGGAGATGAGTTAAAAGGTTTGCTTCTACACAGAAAACTCTTATGTGGTGAGTAAGGCAGAATAAGTCACAAATACAGGCTCTACTTTACAACTGCAGAATTGATAATGATCTCACATTTATTTCAATGTATGTAATAGAAAGGACTTACCTGTCATTGCAACAGGCGGTTTGATTTTAGGATGATTTAGAAGTCTGATCTTGATATATAACTCTAATAAAATCTGTGGAGATATGCAGCTCTGACAGTAATATGTAAAGAGTGGCTGACTGTCCATTTTAAAATACTGATTCATATTAGTTGTACTTCATCAGTTTCGCGGAGCTGTTCTAGATTTACACTGATGCAAGCAAGATTAGAAACAAACTTGACATCTGAAAATTTTATATTTATTGTTTTAAAAACTGTGACTCTCAGACCAATCCATTACTGTTCCAAGCCTCCCAGTCCCATAATAACACCTTTTCTGCTTAATGGCAGTGAATATATTTTAATTACCTTTAATGCTATAGCATTTAGTAGACATCTGACCCTCTTGCTTAGACTTATAAGTTGTCTTCTCCCTGCAGAATGGCCCTGCAATTTGAGTAAATCCTGATCCCAGCAATCCACTATGAAAGACTGGGTGAGTTGCTTTTAACCATCGATGGACTTAACTGTTTTCTCATACAGAGGCAAGGAGTCCTTCACTAATCACTGTGACCTAAAACTACAGTCAGAAATAGCCATAAGATAGAAACAGTGCATTAATTCTTTCACCATGCTCTATTCATATATGGATGAGCAGAAATTTGGCTCTTGGCAACTGAAAAGCATGCCAAGGTTCAGTGCTTCAAAGGCAAAAGAATTTGTCTTAATTATTTTGAGTGGTATAAGTAACTTCTTCACTTCTACAAATTATATAGGAGTAAATCTAGAAGCATTAATTTTCCTGAGATCTGCCTATGCTTAATGTGTAGCCTTAGTCCTCCTTCAGTGCTGCAATTAGTTTATTAAAGCTTCCCAAAAGTACAAGTGTCTGCTCTTTCAATTGGCTTACTAAATGTTTAAACGAAAGCAAGTGAAATTTTCTCTCTTTGCAGCTAAGGAATCTGTAAGGAAATAACCAAATAATTCATAAATACTGGAGCTTCTTCAAGACAAATATTTTCTAACTAATTTCTTTCTTTTACACAGAGGAGTAGAGAAGCAAACTTTCATCATAATGTAACCATTAGACAGTTGAGTGACCTTTGCATTTGTCTTCATGGCAAAAATCAGATTGAGAGCAGCAAATTAGTGTTTTAGAACTAAGTATATCAGTGTAAAATAATGATTCATGTAATATTGAGGCCTGTGCAATTTCTTTTTTTTCAAGGAATTGAAACAGATTGAAACAATTTCAAAAGAAATTTATAAAAGAAGTTTGTTATATTGACTTAGCATACCTACTCTGTCTTCTTGCCAAAATCTATTGTATAGGAGAACGGTGGACAGGAGGAAAAAAAAAAAAAAAAAAGGAATGAAAAGGAGGACTTACAGAATTTGCAATATTATAATTTGAGAAATACTAATGTGCAGGCATGGGGATGGGTTTTGGCATGTATGTTGACCCAATGCTATGGGTTCAGCACAGCCTCAGTAGCTCAGGAAAATTACCGGGACTCTGGAGGGGAAAATATTCCCTCACTTTTTGTGTAAAGAGAAGTGGTATACCCATCCCCTACAGATAACTTATAAGAGACTGACTTACAGGCAGTGCGTGTATATGAAACCCAACAAAGTAATATATTGTATTAAGAAAATTGCATTTGTTTTGCAATATAAATGGATAACAAATCAAAACTTTCAAGATGAATAAACATTAAAATCAACAAATAAAACACACATAATTTGTGTGAGACAATGTTCAGATGAAAATTATAATCTACTAAACATAGATAATTCACTGAATTATTTTATTATTTGATTTGATTTTATATAATGAGAACCCAGACTACAGCCACAGATCCAAATTACTGATAACTAGCTTGAGTTGTTTCAGCTCACGCATGGACTGTCAATGTGTCTCTCAACTCATTTCACACTTGACCTCCTGGAGTGCAGTGGAGCTATATACGAATACACACTATTCTTTCTGGTCCCTGACTTAGTTAAACAGGAAAAAATGCATCAAAAAATCTATATTGAATTTATACCCAAACAGAAAAACCTTATCTCTGTAAGTTTTTAAAAAAAGAGAAGAAATAAATTCATGAATTGAAAGCTCTGCCTACATAAAGAGTTATAGTGCCTCTTAAGAGTAGCACTCTGATGCATTAATAGTGGAGGCAGGAGCTCAGTTTAACTGTCGCTGCAGCTTAAGGTACACAATTACATTCTTCAGCATCGACATTTTCACCTTGATAAGCATAATAATGCCATGCAGATGCAGACTAAAACCCGTAATTTCAGCACTCTGCTTCTACTCCCGTTGATTATAATAAGGTACGGCACTGAAGCATGCAAGATCCTACATTTAATTGTCAGCATAGCCCTTCATTTAAACAAGAAGTTAGTTAACAGTATGCTTTCTACGGTGAATGTGGGAGGCATCTCAAATAGCTCTGGCTAAATAGAGAAAGTTAAATGCACCAGTAAAAATGTGTGAAAAGCTGGTGCTGTCTTAAACTCACCTCCAGTTTCTCTGTGGGTGTCAATGCAAATTGAAAACAAAATATAATATGTTTGTATTTGCAAGAAAGGGCCTGCTTTCTTTCTTGCCTTTTTTTTTTTTTTTTTTTTTGTTATCTAGGAAAAGTTTCCCTGCGGTTAGCTGTACATCAATATAAACCATATAAACCAGTAAGCTGGATGATGACAGCGAAGGACAGATTCTGGTAAGTATAGCAAGAAGTGAAAAGTTCCTGAAAACAGTAAATGGACGTAAGTTTGAAAAGTGAATACGTAATATTAAAACTAAACATAGCAAGAACACACAAGACAAGAATGTTGTACATTGCCTTTTGTGTACTAAGCCACTTCTGGGTGGAAGAGAAGAACAACATATAGCAAATAGAAAACTTGATTTAAACTAGGACAGTAGTCGTACATATACTTCATTCATACATATGTATGTATATGAATCTATTGATTGAAAAATATCTAGCTGATAAAAAAAGACTATCTGAAAGATAGAATTGTTGAATCTTTTAACCCGTGCTGTGCTGTTGCTTGCTTCTTGAAGTAGTAATAGTTTGAAAAGAAAAAAACCCAACCACATAAAACTTGAAACAATCACAATAGTGTTGTTTAAAACACGTAATTCTCTCTTACCGTGCCATAGTGCCTTGGTAATATATTTTAATTTCTTCTGATTGTACAGAAAGGAGAGAAGACTCTCAAAAATGCTTCATTTTGAAAAGGAAGGTTCCTTGCTTTGACTTATTAAATGCCACATTATGCTTTCTGGGCATAATTACCAACCAGATACTATTTGTTAGATGCACTTTGTCAGACAACATATCTGAAGACTTGCAGAAGTTCAGTGGCTCATAGTTTTCTCACTCCAACTTGAGGAGTTATCTCTCGAACACCAGTGGAAAGCCAGCATATGTCAAAGGCAGAGCTGAAAAGCTGGTGGGAAGTCTGACAAGATGTCGGGTAGGTTCTGTGGCTGGCTCACAGTCAGACCACATCTTCTGTTAACTGGCAGCCCCAACTCAGCTCATCAGCATCTGGCACTAGATGGATTGGTTCATTTTGTTGGAAAATTCATGATGTTGCTGTTCTGTTCTCTATCAGAAACTAAAAAAGATAATTGTAGACCCTCTAGGATATCCAGATAGTCTGACAAGATGCCTCTTCATTGGTTTAGTGGCAAAGCTGTAAATTACTGTGCCTATGCAAAACTATGATAACTTAATTAGCCTATGAGCCTGTAGTAAATACAGAGTTCAGAGCAACTACTGTAGCAGAGTTATGGACACTTTTTGCCTGTTTCCAACTCAGGCTCTTCAAGGTCAAATCTCTGTCTTGGATTATGATGGAGGCAATTCATAAACTTGCAATCAGTTGAGGTTTTGTCCAAATGACTGGTTTTATCCTTTTACATGAATAAAACAGGAGCTCACCAGCTTCAGTTAAATTTCTCAGACTAGGAAACCAATAGGTAGACTTGGGAGGAAAGCCTTTGAAACAGATCATGAAGTTCATGAGTGGTGCTGAGGAGCACTGTACGGTGTTTGGAGACAGATGGACCATAGCCTAGCCATCACAGAGATGAACTTTGCTCTCCAATGTCCCTCTGATTATTGCTCACATTTCATCTGAGGAGCCCAAGAATTTCTATTAATCACGTTCGTTATTAGTAGCACTGAAACTGGAAGGGGTGACACAGGCCACCACTCCTTTTCTTCAGCTACAACCCCTGCTCCTGTTTTAGGAATGAACTGCTGCTGGCCACAGGGAAAGGGGTAAATCTAGGGAACTTTTATGGAAATGCTACGTTGTGTAGCACTAGCTGTTGTCAAGAAAATACATTTGCCATAGTAAGTCACTTGCAAGGTCTTCTTTCCTCTGATGAATGTGCTTCTTGGTAGGCCAGAGTGCAGAGGTGGCTGCAGCATAAAGCCGCTGGATAGCAAAATCTTCTCCTAATGGAGAATAATGTTACGTTGATGGTAGGGCTTGCAATTAATTTAAAAAGTGCACTATAAATTAAGAGCTAACAGTTTTGAAGCGAAGTCTATCGCAATTCAGATGTTGGGTGCTCTAAACTTCTTGAGCTTTAATTACCCACTACATTAATTAAAAAAAAAAAAAAAGAAAGAAAAAAGAAAAGGAAAATAATATTTATTTCATGGGAGAAAACAGTTGAATGTGTTTAGATTAATCATTTAATATCTGTCAACAAATGATTACCAGATCTCAGAGGCAAAAATCATCTAATTGGCCCTTACCATTTAGAAGCAGTTGAGTGATTGGGAGGATACTGTTTCGTAGCTATTATCACATATTATCTTATCTTAATAACTAAATTATATAGAATTTGCATGACAAATTATATTGAAGGCAACATGCATAACCATTTATTGTTCAGAACATGAGGTGAAATGAGACAACAAGTAATCCCCACAACAAACAGTGCTCTTTATACATTAATACTAATAAACTGAAGTAGTCAGGCTAAATTGTGTCTAGCCTTGCCTATATAAGCCAACTGGCACCTCTAAAGTTGTCCTGATATACCACAAGTGAGAGTTTCTTCAGTGCTTCCATTGCGTATACATTAATTTTGCAGCCCATTTTATATTTCCGTTGTGCTCAGAATTAGACAAAGACGCTGTTTACTACTTCATGTGAGGTTACCTTTCAAAACTAATGATCAAATTGATGTTGGAGAGGGAACACACATGACAACCTTCTCCTCAAAATCCTTCTATTATTCCTTGGCAGGATGCTGTAAAATCAATATAACACCATTATCATAATGCAACCATTTTCTGTGCATTCTTCCTGGGGCTGGTCGTCTCGCTTTCCTGTTAGGATTGTATCCTCATCTCTGCTTCGCTGCTGCTGTGACCACATTTTTCTGTGCTCTAATGTGGGCGAGATGAAACTCTTCTCCAAGTGCATGCCTTCCTCTGTTGACTATAATGGAGCCTAAATAACTTGTCTGGGTTAGGTCATCTAATGCAGAGGTTAACTCCAAGGTGACACGAGCCTTAAAAATCATTATATAAAAAAAGGTCATCTAGCATCTGACTAGCATTGCACTGCAGTTTCTCACACCTGTCAGAGTTTTTATTTGAGCTCCTAAGGCTGATTAGGTAGTAAAATTCTAGTTTCTTTTTTACCGTTCTTGGCTTTGCTTCCTTTCTTCCCATTCTACATACAGATATAGATTTTCAACTATAAAAATACAAGCCCTATACAGAAGAATTAGGTTCCTAAAATACCTGGTGGGGCAGGAGGTGTTTTGGAAATACCACAGTCACAAAACCACTTCAAATTCTTGTTGTTTCATAGTTTTCCCTCAGAAACCTGACCCGCAACCCCCACCCCCAAATCTAGAGTTAGTAGGTCAGATCCTGATGTCATTTAGATATACAACCTAAATGAGATCAGTCTGAATTGTAGAGCCATATGTGGCATAGATTTATTAAAATTAGATGTGGTATTCCCAAATGGTTCCTTCATTGCTGTTTGTGTTCAGAAATTGGCCTAATTTTCTTCTCACTGATTCCACAGATCTGATCAACAGAAGAGTATCTCCATTGACAGTGGCATAATGCTAACGTAAATAAGATCAGTACTAGACTAACTGCCTCTTCTATGGTGTGAAGAAAACCAGATTGCATTTCTACTTGATTTTTAGAGAAAAAAAAAGTCAAATTTAGAATCTACCATTTCTTCTTTTTTTTTTTTTTTTTTCTAGATTAGTTCCATACATTATTAAATATAAAGGCAGTTACTCTGGATAACAGTTATTTGAGCTCCTATAGGGTCTTAGAAGAAAGGAGCCCATTTAGAACGGAGTCTTAATAGCGAATCAGAAAAAGGAAACCAAAGATGTAAACTTTTGAACACAAAGTATAAACTAATATTTGAGATCCAATATAATTTTATTTGGATTTGCTTATATTGTCTATAATAAATTAAATTAGGAAAAGTAATCAAAAATGTATATATATCTATATGTATGAACGTATAAATATGTTTGCTTGTTTCTAGTTCTTCTAGTTTTCCAAAGAGTATAGAGAATCATAGAATCATATAAATTGTTTTTAAATGGCTCATATAGAATCATATAAATTGTTTTTAAATCATAATCACTGTTTTTAAATGGCTCTTGGTTTTTCCGTATTATTACTTTCACATTCATGAAAAAAATCATTTAACTATGAGCCATTATATTCTAATGTAAATATAAATCCATGTAAATACACAGAACATAATGTATAATCTGAAATTTGTATTTGTGGGATAAAAAAATTCTACTACGGGTTCAAAACAAAGTTAACATTCATTATGGAAGAAAAAAAATAAATCACTTTGTTTTCCCAAAGGTATTTGTGAGAGGTACGATCACATACAAGCAATAGAATCGGTTTATGAAATTTGGAAAACTTGACCTTATAATGTGTTTTTTAGAGAAAGAGAAAATATACTGGTTTTGAAAATAATTTCTGTTGATTGTGAGATTACTGGGAGTCCCACTTGCAAAATGAAGGGATTCCTAATAAAATAATATGCTGCTTTCCTTTGCCTCTGATTCAGGTCTGTATCCTGTTGTTTAGGATAGGAAACAAAGTAGCAATATCGGTAATAAGGGGCACCAGTTACAAGACACATTGTTATATTATTTTTCTTAATACATTTAATTTGCAAGGTCCATTCCTGATACGGGTAAGGCTATCTGGAATAAAACTAAGTCTGGTTTTGAGGATATGTGGTTAATGGCTATTTGCATACAATAGGCTGACTTGAGCTACTGCTGGTGTAAGTCCTGGTCCAGGTATCAGCGTGGGGCTCCTTCCAACTAATATTTTTCTGATTCTTCCTTGGTTTCTCATGAGCTCAGCGGATTGTGCGAGAGTAGGTGCTGTAATTGCAACAGAAATACTGTAACTGCTCATATGATAGGAATAGATATAACTACATATTTCACTCTCCCCCTGCTTTTGTGGGATTGTGTATAGATGTCAGATACAGAGGTTCTGGATTTTCTACAGTAGCTAACACTAGAAAACACAGTCGTATGGGAAAGTTAGAAACATGCTGCTTCTGTTCTCAAAATAAATATTTTACTCAAAATGTATCATAAAAGTAAAACCCCACAACATCAAGTTCCTGAAAAATAATCAATAACATTTCCTTCTTAAAACCTTGTAAAACAAATCACAAACATCAAAACATTCTACACTGAAGAAAAAAAGGTCAACTGCAATAGTGTTGCAATACGTAAGAAATTCAGTGGCGTATCTTAATCCCTTTTTTATAGAGTGAGTACTGTCTTAATTCAAAGGAAATGTCTTGAAATGGGTGTTCGTCATGGCTCCTGAAACCCTAGTGGACACTTGATATGCTGTTCAAAATTTTCTAGAGCAGAAGGGATAAAATCTAAACTGAAGTGAGTCACAAGTCTTAATTGAATTTTTTTGATACTATAATTTTTGACAGCAATTATTTCATACTTTCCAATTAATTTAAATATAGCTGAGTTTATGTTTCTACTTTAACTCATTTTACATTAATTTTTGAGCACATTTGTGACATTAGTACAAGTACACACAAGAGAAATAAGCATGGCTTGTGCGGTTTTTTTCCTTATTAGCTGTTTAATTGTTTGATTTCTGCATCTATCAATAAATGTGCCAAAGCTGCTATTATGCTAATTCAGAACACTTTTTCTCGCTGGGTTATTTTGATGAGGAGGAAAATGTTAACCAACCGTTGTTGTAGGAGGAGGAAAAATAAAACAAAAAAACCCTCATATGAATATGAAATGGGTTTTTTTACTGGCTGAATTTGAGTATTGTTTAACTGAGTCATAGACGTTTGTATCTACTTTCAGGTGTGAGTGTGATGGAGAGTATTGCTGAGCGAATGAACTCCTAGTACAAATGCCTTGGGTCCATAGATAGCTGAGAGCAGTCTTCCAATCTTTATGACAGTATCTTTAATAGTAGTGTTACATACACCGCAAACAATATTTCTGAATAATATTCAATTTGACCTTTAAAAAAAAAAAATCATATCAGTACGTAATAAAGGCACAAAGAACAAGATGCATTTGACCAGACAGAATTGCCATGTTTATTACTGCGTTTCAGCAAGTCTGTTAAACCTGGCCTATGAGTACATGAAATGAAAAAACCCCACACCATCCCATATTGAAGGTAAGATTCAGCACATCTTAAAATAGGTACCTAAAATCAATTATATGAACTGCACCCTAAAAACCATCTTTATTGACTATAAATTAATTTGAGGATGATAAGCTCAGCTGTAATGTCTGCAGTGCAGGCAGCTAAGCTCAGGTGAGATTAATTCATCTTCACGACACAAATTTTGCTCTTAAGTCTTTGAATCGCTTTGCTTTGGATGATCACTTCTACTGAACGCAGAGACTTGAAAGCCTGATTGCTCATAAAATGGGTGCATACACCATTATTTATTGCTAAAACACACTGCAATGGGTTGGGGCGAGCATATTATCGGGATATTTAAATATGCTCCCCCCCAGGCTGGCAGCCACCTTCCCAGGAACATACCAACCCTCAGCACTGGTGAGCAGCCATGTCCCTCCCCTCCACTTCTTTCCTTAGCATTAATGTTTCTTGTCATGTCTGTGCCGTTTTTCTCCCAGCCTTTGATGATTTCATGTCTTTGTTTTAAGCTATGACTAACTATAATCAAATCATAAACTCACCTCTGTTTTCTTTGTCTCTAATAGGCTTTCATTAAAACTACAGCACAGGGAACTGACTTTTGGACAAAATAAGGAAGACTCTGTAAAGTGTCCTTGTTACAGTATTTGTTTTACTTTGAGAAATGCATTTTGTCTAATCAATTGATCTAGACACACCTCAGGGTTCAGGACTTTCCTCTTTCTCTTCTAAATTCTCCAAACATTGCTGCGGTCTCAGTCTTAGTAGATCTCCATAGAAATGAAATAGTGACTGTTTAGTTATTTCCCATATAATGCTAATTTTGGATATTCTAAGCCTTGGCCTATTGTAATGTATCTGAGCTCTTTGACCCAGTTTCCTGTTTTTTGCAGCTTAATTTTTACACTGCTCACTAACCAGACAGACAGTTAACATGGTTTCAATTCATTTTTCAGATATTAAGATTGCTTGCAACAGGATTAAGCTAAAATTAAATTGTAGTAACTCAATTTTTTCTTCTAGTCATTTGGGAGTTTTGGGTTTTTTTTGATAATTCATTAAGAATTAAATTATGTTTATTTGTTCAAAACATCCCACTGGCCTTTGCTATCTTGAAACATAATAATAATTTAATATCTTACCCTCACCTCCAGAGAATGAGTCCCTGTTTTCTGTGAATTTCTCCTACTGTGCTCCAAACCCTGGAAGAGATGATCACTTTGCCCATTTCTCTCACAATTCCAGTCAAGGAAACTGAGTTTGGGTTTGGAGGAGAGACTTGTGCTAGATTGCTATCACAGAGACACAATGTTCACAGTAGTAACTGACAAATCTTGGAAGAATTTGGGTAATTCAGATGTGCAAGCTTTGCCTCAATGGCTTTTTTAATGAACCCAGTTCTCAGGTATTTTAAAACTCTGTGTCAAAGGCCTCTGCTTCAGTTCATTAGTTATTTATGAAATTTGGATAAAGATAAGTGTTCAGACTTTAAAACACATTGAGGTTAAAACTGTTTGATACAGATCCTTGTCATTCAATTGTTGTTTGGTTTTGTGGGCTTTTTTTATTTTACAAAAGGCACAATTTGTGCCTTTTGTAAATTTATGACTCAGAGGTCGAGAAGGAAGGGTGATGAGGAACATAATGTGTGTATCCAGTCCTTTCTATTTTTGTAGAGTTATTTTATTTAACACTTCACTTAATGATCTTGTTATAGTCAGAGCTATGAAAACCTTTTTTTTTTTACCTCCAAATAGTTGTTCTTGGTTTTCCTTTCTTTTGTTCCATTCTTACTCTCTTGGCTTTGCATCCTCACTGCCTTGTCTTGCCTCGCCCTCTATCTCCTTATTTGCTGTTTCTTTCAATCAGTCAGCTACATTTCTCTCCCGTGGCCTTGTGGAAAGCGCTTTTTGTTCTATAGATTTGCTTTTTAGCCTTTCAACATAAACATTAATTTTCATTTGCACATAGGCACTGGTTTTTCATACTAACCGGTATGTAAATGATCACCATCCCCTTAAGGAGACACTCAGACACTTGCTACCATCATCACATATTCACAGGGACAGCAAAATGTTCGTATATTTTCCTACTCGAGAACAGAAAAAGGGTTGCTGAATTGACCCTCCTCTTGGGACAGAGGTACTGACAGGGCTTCCTGTGCCCAAGTTGCTGCTGGATGCTGACAGCAGGAATGCTGGGTTAGGACCAGCCTGACATCTTGCTTGTGCTGGAGTTTACCAGAAAGCCCGTCCACCCCAGCTTACCTGTTTCACCGCCAAGTCAGCCAGGCCAGTCTAGCGTGGCGCATGCTGTTACTGCCAGGTTTTCTCTTCAGAAACTGGTGGTGTGTAAGGTATGGATTTGTATTTCCAGTTGTGCTGGAAGATCGGTACGTTACAGCAGAGGTACTAGCAGCCAAGAGTCAGTAATGTCTTCAACTGACATAGCTGTTTCTTCCATAGCGTAATAAAAATTTTGGTGAGGGTGAATTCCAGTTGTAAATTTACTATGGCCTATTCAAGATAAAGGAGAAAACCAGAGCTTTTTTGAAGGTAGGCTTATTTTGTTTGGTAAGAACTGAAAAAGAGCTGACACCTTCTTCTTCTCTTTTTGCATTATTATGCCTATACTTTAAATATTAGTTTTGCTTGATTGTTTACCTATTTATTCCTGACCTCCAAGGGAACTAAAAAAGGCCCCTCAGAAGGCAAAAATTCTACTACTTCAGACATACTTAAACCACAAGAAAATACATAGATACACCCGCTTTCTAATCCTGCTTTTTGGACTTAAAGCAATTATGCACTAAAGGAGAAATTTTTACATGCACTAGAAAAGGAAAGTCTATAAACAATTGGATTTGCAAAGCTGAAATAATGTGTGGCATGACATGTATGTGATCCAAATTTGTTGTACAAGACATAATGTAGCAGCAAAAGTATATACATCAGGCTATATGCAATTGCTTTTTCTCATGTATATTGTCCCATATTTTTTCCAGGATCAATCAGCAAGCTCCCACCACCATTCCCTGCATCTTCCATTTTTCCCTACTGCTCTCCCTTCCTTCCGCCCTCCACCTACCCCCATCTCACATCTCTCCTGACATATGTATTAACTCCCTCAAGCCATGTTCACTTCAGATTCGTTAACAAGCACTTACCAACTCTCTCTCAGCACAGTCATTCACAGTGCTGGATAGGAGAGCTGCGGGTAGTTTAAGAGAACAAACCTAAGACACCAAGTCACAGTACCTGTTGTCCTTGGAGGCAATGATGGCTACTATTTGGCTTGCTGAGCAGAAGGTAGGGGCCAGCTTGCTTGCTGCAGGTACATCGGGTCACCGTATGCCAGCTGGAACAACCCCTAAGAAAGTAAACAATCGTGTCTGTAAGGTTATTTCAGAACTTTAAACGCTAAGATTTAAAATCTCGCATGTCAGCACAGGTGGAAACAATGCTGTCACTGCAAAGGTTGCCATTAGAAACAGATTGAGCCCGATAATCAGACTGGACTACTAATGGCTACAAGTACACTTTGCCTAACCAGTACTGGCAGGATGCTTTCCTTACAGTGATAAATGGACAAGCTGTGGCTTGCATTTCATTTCCAACCTTGGCAGGCTAAAATAGTCTGTTAATGAATGAAGACATCTTTAAGCATGCAGTTGTATGCCAACAGCAGTTGGTAATCCTCCATATCCATCTTACTTCATTCCATTTACAATTCTGCTTGTAATCAAGCGTCGAATAAACTACTGATGCTTGGCCAGCAATACCCACATGACCTTAGAAAGTGTTTGAAATCTGCAAAAAAGCAAAATATGCTTGTCACTAGTATTGCTTACATTTTCACTTCAGTGTGCAGACAAGTAGTGCATTTGGAAGTCATTCTGAAAATAAACTCCAGCAAACTCAATCAAGACTTTTATTATTAAACATGACATACAAAAAAAGCTTCTTGGAAATGACTGTTAAGAGTAACATTCAGCATGAGATGTTTCTGATATAGCATATAACGAAGTACATAAAAAACAATAGCATAATCTCAGTAAAACCCAGAGATTTATCTATCATGGTATTGCCACTAAAGAGGCTGAACTCTACAGAAAGCTGGAAACCTTTGGTTGTATAATTCTTGATATTAAAGATAAAACTGTTTTTCTTGCATTATGTGAAGGAGAAAGCAAATCAGAGCAAATGAAGATATACTAAATTTATACTCAGTCACCCTCTGCATAATATACTTTCTCTTTTCCTTAGTTATGTACGGTCACTATGGGCAAAAATACAAGTATTTCCCCGTTCCTTCTTTTGTCTTAAAGGAAAAAAGCTGCTGCCACTCATTATGAAATCAACTTGTACTGACTAGAGGAAATAATTCAGTAATAATCGCTGCTGTTTCTCGTCCTGTAGCAGAACTCAGTTTGCATACCTGTCTTATAATTTCTTTACTATTTCTCCCCTTTTTCTAATTCAATCAATTAAATAATGAACAGTAAAGAATTACTGTTTTTCTAGCTCTTTATGATCTCCTTTGAAACTTCTACAACCCTATTGTGACCGAAGAACCATCTTAAGTGATACGGCAAAGTTCACCTTGCATTTGCATTGCAGTCGCTAGTTTAATTGAGATACTTGAAGCACTTGAAGAAATGTTACAGAAAAACTTATAGCACACGAAGGGATGTCTTTCAACACATATCTGATAATTAGCAGTGAGAAAACCTCCCCATTTCTTCAAACTTCAATGAAAAAGAAGACTTACAGCAAATCAAAACTTAGTCCTTAAGAGTCAATACTGCAGGTAACTTGTATACTTGAAGTACAAAGGTTTTGTTTGGCAATAGATTATAATCTCTGTTATAAAAACACAATGCATGCTAAGAATTTTAAAAACATCTTTACCATAAAAGACAACTTAAGAGGTCATATAAGTAATTTACATTCCTGGAAATTAGAAATTTCATATACAGTGTATCTGATTTTTACTGTGGTATAATACTATATTTATCACCTTCAAGTTAAGCAGTGTTTAAGTGGGTATGATCAAGTGTTTACTTAAGCTGTCAGATAAAATAATTCAAGCCCACAGTGGAACAAGTCTATCAAAATGTTTACTAAATTACTCAATATATCTCTCACTAAATTTTATTGCACCTCTAGTAAATAACATTATTTTAACTGCAACATCTTCTAAGTGTTAGCAATTAGCTAATCACTGCGTAATACCTAAAGCCAAAGATAGTCTGTATTCCCAGAAGTTTTTAGCGTTCCTGCTGTGATCATACAAAAAGATGTCATTGTTCTTAATTTCCTAGGTTAAGAAAAACACCCAACAAAATGTCGAAAACCAAACTAGTGTGTTCCCTATCTCTTATCAACACTTTCTTCGGATATTTTTTGGGGCGGGGGGGGGGGGGGGGAGCAGTATTTGCATATGGAGTCTGAAGCAATTGCAGCATGTGAGATTGCTCCCCTGCTTGGAGGTGGAGGTGTGCACTGCAGCTGGGTGCTGGCTGGGACGCTGGGCGTGCACAGGGATGCGCCAGGTCCCTCTGACCGCTGCTGCTCAGCTCCCGGCTGCTAGGAGCTGCAGACTGACACTAGTGCAGCCTTCGGCGCCTCAGTGTTTGGTAATTTCACTTTGCTGCTCCGTTTCCCCCCTCCACCCCCCTAGCTACTCTGCTCCCAGCCAGCCGCTGCAGCCGTAGAAGTAACAATACCTCTGAAGCACTCTCCCCACCGCACTTGCAGAGACCTTCTTGCCGTCACACTTCGATTCACCATTTGAAGCGTCTGGAGGTAGGGGAGAGGGGAAAAAGCCTCAGCTGCAGACACAACAGGTAGGAAAGTGATACATATCCTGCAAGCTACTTGATGAAAATCAGCTAAAGCATAACAAACTAAACTAAAAGTAAAAAGTATGGATAACCAGAGCTACGACTTATGCAAACCCAAACTTGAATCAATAGGAATAAAAATAATGAATTTTTGGCAAATGTATCAGTTTAAGTATTAGAGTTTCTTCTAAGGACATGTATATACCTCTAAACTTTTGGTGCACAGCTCTGACTGTGGCTGTATAAATACATTTTTGTTCTACAAAAGACAAGGTTTGCGATTTGTTACTATATAACTTCTGCAACTTCCTGATAAAAAGCTGTCCATCAAAAGGGTTGGTGACGCAGACATATCATCTCACTGGCAAGCTATTAACAACACAGATTGATTACATGAAGAGTGTAGAAAGATAGCTTATCTTTGCACTGTAGAATTTTATACGACTGGAAAAGTGTACAAGGGGAATTTGAAAAAGACTTTTGCTTTAAAATACCTTGAAACAAGCTCAAAATGGATCACTCTACACAGTTTTTTTTTCTGTTGCCCTCAGTTGTATTACTTAATCTCTTCGAACCTTTCTTCCTCTAACGAAAGGAAGAGAGTTATGAAATCTATTTAATGTAAATGTTAAGGATATTTTAAGTTCTAAAAGTTTGGACGTACAAAACTGGTGCTAATAGCTATCTACACTGTGTTTAGAAAGTAAGATTGTGGTGGTGTGCTCCCCCTCGCCCCCTTTTCTGCTTAAGCCCTAGCCACCAGCGGTGGTCATGATGGATTGCATCTGGCTTACATTGGAATTTAGGAGACAGGTAACAACGTAGTAGCTAAGGGCCATAAATCTTGCTGAACGGGGCTCATTGAGCATGTGCCAACAGAAATATAGCGGGCATGCAAATATGATGAGCCCATCATCTTGCTCCATAACTAGTGAACAGCCCAGGTGCTCTCCTGCACGGCAGCGGGCTGCACGCCAGGATCTCCCCTTGAGCAGGGACACCTGTTGAGGTTACTCCTCAAGGTTGAGAGATTCCTTGCTGCAGCAGGTTATAGGTAAGTGGTTAATAGCACGGTAAATTTTGAAATCTTAGCTAAGTGATATAAAGGATTGATTACACACAGACATAAACCACTGACCAAGTCTGGGACTAGGACTGGATCCAGCTACACCTAGCCCCTTGTCTGAGGAGGGGTTTAGAAAGCAAGGGGGTCCTTTCTGAACCTCATGATCCAACGGGAAGGTCTCCTTGACAGTTCTGTCTGACCTCTCTATGCAGTGTACCTTACCATCGAATCCTGTTAAACCACTGTCACACCATTAAACTCTGTTAACCCACTGCTTTATGTCAATAAAGCATGTTGTTGCTTCTCTCTTATGAGCCATGTGCATCACTTCATCTGCGACAAAGATAGACAAATCTTTTCTACAGTTCAAATAGCTAAGGTCTGAGGTGATTTACTCAAGGAGTCTGTGGAATTTCTATCAATCATGTGTGGGTTTAAAGAACAGATTAGGCAAATACCTGTCCACGCAGAGTCAGGTATGGCTGATCCTACTTTTTGGCAGGAGAGTAGAGCAGATGATTTCCCAAGCTATGTTCCAGTTTCTTGATTCTGAAACGTTGCTTTTGTGGCATTTGTCCTGGCATCAATGCATGGCTTCAGGTATTTGTGACCTTTTGGGTAGAAAGTGTATTATGAAGTCAACATTCCCCAACAAACACATTTTTCTCTTAAGATGAACTTTTTCCCGTGATTAGTAACAGCTTCTATGTTGTTCTCATAATGTAAGTGAGCAGTGAAACCTCAGTTAATCTGCCTGTTCAAGAATGAGCTTTTTACATCATTGAATTATTGTCTTGATTTTCCTTTCTGAAAAATGACTAGCACTTTTGATATATGCTGTATGTGCATGCTCCAAAACCAAATTTGGCAGGGTTTATCTAGTATATGTAAGATGTGAAAGTGCCAAAAATCAGCCTCCATGTTCCTTTTCCTCCCTGTATTTTCTAGTATGTCTTCATAGTAGAAATATATATGCCCTTTAAATTGTAAATTACTTTGACAACAAAAGCTTTGTATCGTGCCTTGAGTTTGGGTTTGAAAACAACAAAAACTGCAAATCGTACAGGTTATTCACAAGGAAACGTGGTTTTAGTGAGAGTCAGGGAATTCTCAGTTATCATAAAGGAAGCATTCAGCATCAATTTATAAGAATATTTGTTTATTTACAGTATTAGCATCTGCTGTAATTTGGAGCTGCTAGAATGTTTTCTTAGATAAATCTGCCATTTGGAGATTTTATTGTAAATGGGATCCAAAAATGTATTTGCTGACTGAATGATGAAAGTGCATTTAGCAGGAACGTAGCCACAATGGGAGAATTAACCTCAAACTGTCATAATTTTAATTTAATAAAAAATTGTCATTATTCCTATTTTATCTTTTACTTGGTACATGAACACAAAAAAAGGAAACCTGCCGAGTGTTCGAATATTTAATAAAGAAAAGTGATGGAACACTCAAGCTATCTATCAAGGTCTGATGATTTTCTGAAGTAGAAGATAATATCTAGGTTAGAAGAAAGTGGAAAGTTATTGAGAAACACTTAGTGATTTCTATTTTCCATGAGTCTTAGGAATCTTAGGATAAGTACTTCAGACATAGATCCCATTTTTTTAATTCCTTTTTTTTAGCTTACCTATTAAGAATTTTTGGAAAAAAAAAACAAAACACAGTGTTTACGCCCAGTCAAGCATACTTTTTTAAGAGAATTCGCTCATTCCCTAAACTTACCTTTCAACAATGTCTGTCAGGATAGGATACTGCTGAGAAAGCCAGGCATCTAGGGTACTTACTCCCTTTGGTTTACCTGAGGGCCAAGATATCTGTAGGTGTTTGTTCCGGTAAGGGTTCACACATCATTAAAACTTAGCAAAAACAACTGCTTTCTGGTGTGTAGCTACCCAGCCAAGCTAACATCCTTGCTTTGGCTTGGAGGTTTCTTACACATTGCAGAAGAATTAAATCTCTAACAACAGGGTTAGAGTAGGATTCACAGAAAATATCAGTGCACATGCTTAAGGGAACAAGTAGGAAATGTGATGGTGGAAAACTGTTCCTCAAATATGGATCCCATCAAAGGCAGACCCCTCTCCCTAGTTAGGATTCACAGGGCAACCACTTTATTGCAGCAAAAGCAAGGTGACTTATCTGCACTATTTTTACTCACACACAGGCTGACCCATTTAGAACTAGGCAGCTTTCTAGTTAATTTAATTCGAAGCCTATGCCTTGAGCTTGAGTGTAAGAGACCTAGGTTCACTCCTCTGCTGAGAAGATCTGAATTCTTACCTTCCAGGAGAATATCCCATAAGATATTAATGAGGGAGGAAAATATTTTCCCCCTCCCATTTCAGCCTGAAAGCTGTTCCACTTTGCAATAACTAATTAAATATTCAGTGCACCAAAAAAAGACTAAACTTGAGAGCAATTCCTTAGCCAAGGGCTAAGGGTACCCCCCTTTAAGACAAAGAGCCATGAATCCCATTCTTGCTCCACTGAAAACCTTGACACAATAATCAGGAAAAGAACTAAAGTATTTACTCTCAAGAGAGCGAACTACTCTACACAAAGCGAACAACATAGGACACATCCTACTTGCCTGGCCAATAGAATAGTTGTTTTCAAGGTATGCATGAAATGTTTTGTTGAATTCCTTTATGCAAAACTGAGAATTGATAGTGGGACTCCAGCAAGTAGATGCAATAACCACAGCGCAGTGCCACCGCCGGCTTTGCATCAAAGCCAGCCTACCCAGCGTACTCCGAGCTTGGGTAACACACCGAGCCAGCCGTACAAGTGGGAAAAGCGGTAGTCCTTACTGTGAAATCCAAGTGGCTTCTGCCTAAATGCAGCATATTTACCTAGAAAAACGGGCATACAGTGTGAAGATGGTTATAACATTTAGAAAAGGAATTATTTTACTATTTAAATAAAGTATTTAGGGGGTTGGAGGTTCTAAACCTTAAGGGCTATTGTTTGCTTAGAGCAAAGTAACACAAAATGTTTAATTCTTTTGTTCTATAGCATTAATAACTCAGTGATAATAATTAACATAGAAATATGCCTATCCTTGTAAGCCTGAAAGGATAAAGTGATTGGTTAATTGGTTAACTGTAGTAATAATGAATAATAAATAAAGGCAGTCATATTTCTTTCCTAGGGATGGCGTATGTGTCCTTTTAGCAATTTATAATGGACCTCTGGGTTACTTGTTCTAATTAGTGGCTTGAGACACTCTTATTAAACATGTACTAAATAAAACCAGGCAGTATATACTTTACATGGCCTATATAATGGGAAACATTTCCAACAGTGGAATACAGAAAACATACCATTCGCTCATTGGTACTTCAAAATCTGACTGGGAAAAGCACAGAATCTTCTAGCATTGTAGCCACGCTTACCCAGAAGCTATTCTTCCTTGCTCCTGTGGTTACTATTGTATTTTTAAACTAAAAGAACAAATCATGGATGACCAGGGAAGCTGTACAGCACTACACGTATAGTGCCAAACTTTCATTGTTGTAAGGGTCTGTGGGCAAAACTTAAAAGGAATAATTTTTTTTTTTTACACCCAAAGGAACTCATAAGAGCAACCCAGAGTTCCCTGGGTGTATGTGATCCTACTAAAGAAACATCTTTTTGCTGGTATATTTTGGCACCAAGAAATTGTCAGCATAGGCCATGCCTAACCTGCCTGTGTATTGCAGACCAGTTTTGTGGATACGTTTGCAATGTTAAGTTGTTAAGAGTCCGGATGAATATGACACTACTCTTCATATTGGAATAGTTGAACATGAAGTCCAGGTTGACTGACATTTGTGTCATCTTGACTGCACCTACCCTTCCCTTGACTGTACCCTTCCCTCCAAATGAAGGAGCCATAAAGGAGGAAAAGAAGAGAAAAAAGGAAAGAAGAGGGGGAAAGAAAAGAGAAGCCTTTATGAAATGAAGGAGCCATAAGGGAGAAAGAGGACAGAGAGAAGAAAGAAAAGAAGGGCAAAGAAAAGAGAACCCTTTACTTAGGGGTTATTTTTTAGCTAAAATGCTGAAAAATTCAAGAGGAATGTGGCAAGAGGAAATCACACGACATCAAGGATAAGAGGTTGATCTTTCTAGTGGTTGGATTCTTCAGGGCTCCCTTTAAATATTACTCATGATTTGGAGGATTTATCTGTACAACAGTACATACATCATCTAATAGTTATGTGGCTGGAGTTCAAATGATTGACTTACCTGACAACACGGATTTGTTGTGCAGGCTTGGCCAAAAAAAAATGTGAGAGCTTAGTCATTCCCTTCTTCTCCTGGGTAACTACTTCATCAGCTACTCTACAATTGTAGCAGAAGAAGTGGTTTCCAAGTATTCCCATTCTCAGCTTTGATAGATTATTTAGTTTAGGCAAGCAGTTTTATAAGTGTGTATTTCTTTTACCCCAAATTTTTTTCTTTTATAAAGATTGCTTGTGAGTGGGAAAGTATTGACTTTTCTTGAGTGCTGCACTGGGATAGATTTCCAAGATCTGGGGGAAAGAGAGCAGCTTAAATTTTGTATTCCACTCTACAGAGTTAAGGGAAAGCTATCGTAGAAGGTACCTCACAATTTCAACTTTCAGAGATTGTCATCTTCAGTCTTAATTGATTTCTGTAAACAAGGGCATATTAAATTTATGCACCTAGTTCTGTATGATGCTGAATTGTAAGTTCTAAATTTTTTTCTTTCTGATAGAAATTGTTAGTTTTGTCACACTTACGTTTAACTGATTTATTGTTCACTGATAATGCTGTAGTGTGACACAAGACATTGTTTAATGTGGCTTGGTCATTTAAGACTTCTTTGTGAAAGTGCTGAACAAAATCCCAATTCAACAAAAATATTTGACTATGAAAATAAAACTACTTTTAAATAAGGAAGAAAAGTACTTATGTACTTAAGCATTTTGAAGGCTACTTAAAAACCAAAACCCATGGAAACAGACCCCTCTCCCCAACAAACAACACTAATACCTTCTTGTTTTAACAGAAACCATACCTAAAAATATGTTTTAAACTGAAATGAATGGTCAGGAATTTCAAGACTTAAACTCTACTATTCTTTTTTTTTAAAATAATCTCCTTATCACATGTTGCCATGTTTTATTCTTTGTTTCTGCAGAAATGTGTTACCTGGAAGTAGCGAAGTTGAAGCTAATGCTGGAGTCGTACAAGATTGTAATATGGGTCTTGTGGAGATTTGAGGAGGGCAGGGGACTTCTGTTTTATGAAATGGCTTTCTGAATTTTCTTTACTTATCTATAGCAACTTGTTTAAATGAACAAGTTTTAAATCTGAAAGTGTTGTTTCACCTCCCCTGCCCCCCATATTTCTTGCAGGGTTGACTAATGAGTTATGAGTGATTTAAGAGTTTACTTGATAAAGAAAAAAAAAATCAAGCTTAAAGGGAAAAGAACAAGTTGTTCCTAAATAAGAACTGTAGCTAATTAAATATACATAATTTCATTCTTTGATTTTCTTTGGCAAAGCTTTGCAAGACTTAATATTACTTTAATCAGTATATTCAAAATGAAGCAATAAAAATTGAAATTAGGTTTGAAAAATGGAAATTAAGCAAACACTTGCAAAGAATTCTGTTCTTTTGTCAGAATGCCAAAGCAGAATTATGAGACAACTCTATGAAATTTATTAGAGAATTAGTACAGTTACATGAAAGAGAAAATACGAAATTTTGCTGTTTTAATTATATGCCCAATTTGGTGCTATTACAGTAGTTTTTCTTGATTAAAATGTTTAATGGGAATACTGCATAGAAATATCTGGCATATTGACAGTTTGAAGAGTTGAATGAGCCAGCTATTGAGGCCACTAAAGAGCACTCTCGTCTTAATCCTGAACACTTTGTTCTGTCTAATGGAAATGCATGTGAAACAGCTGTCTGTAAAAAAATACCACTGAAGGTAGTTTCATCATTCACTGAATCACACAACAAACTCTTACATATAGTAAAGATTCGTTTAGGATGTTCATGCAACAGTGCAAGGATCTGTGAGAAAACCATTTAATTTTGTGGGGATTTTTCTTCTACTGTTTTTTAATCTATTGACAGCAATAGGGTTGGGTTTTTTCATTCATTTTAGCAATATTTGTCTTTGATCTCGGCACCCTATGTTTTTATAACAGAGAAAAAAAACCAACATTACATGGCAAAATTATATTTGAAGTACACATAGTAAGTCCGTGACATTTTGACTGTTAAGCAGAAGTCTGCACACCGTTCAGCAGCTGCCCTACAGAGCTTAGGTGGATCTAAGAAGCCTTTGGAGGTGTTCTCCAAGGGTATTAATTTTAGGTGTGGAGGAGCCATGGGAGCGCTGGTCCATGCCTGATGCCAAAACACTCCAACTGGAAGCAGTGTTTTCCTTATTAAACATGGCACTCTGCAGGCAAGGCAACAAGAATCCTTGGCCCTATTTCAGCTGTTAGAAAATCTAAAAAAAAGGTGATGGAACAAAAGAACATTTTGAGTTCTCTTGGGCAAAGGCTGGTTAGTTGGTCACTCGCTTTGCTGCTACTATCCCAACACTTAATTAATGGATTAAGGAGAGGAACATTCACATTGGGACAAACCAGATTAGTAAGGAAACTGAGTACCTAAGAGATGATAAAAGGACTCAGTTTACTTTGATAGAAGTGTTACATCTTATTACCAAGATTATATTTTCTTTCCCTTCCTTTTTTCCCCCCTTCAAAAGCAAAGATAAACAGCCTGTATATCCTGCAGGATGCAGCTGCTATGGAGATCTGTAAATGTTCAGGCACAATCGGTGTGTGATTTACATATAAACTCATTAAGAAGTGGATAGACAAGGGTACTGACTTCCCCTCAAATCCAGAAACCCAAAACCTAGCAGAGATGCACAGCTGAGCAGCACTGCACACCTGTTCTTTGTATATTTAAATCACAGATAAATAGCATTTGCCAGACATTCCTGGATACAGTTCCCCCAATGAATCATGAAGAACGAGCAGTAAATCTAAAACACCTCTTTGGATGCTTCTTGGGGGACAATAATGAAGGCGGTAAAGAAAAGGAAAGCATAGACAGAGCTACGGGACGCTCCTTGCTGGGGCATAAAGCACAGTGTTTTGTCAGATTGAAGGTTCGCACACTTTGATGACCAGCTCCACAGCAGAGGTCTTATGGATTCCTCTCTGTGCCTCCCTCTTGAGTTACGAGAAAAGTTATCAGACTCATCAGGCAAAGTAAACTTGGAGGGTGTATGCACATTGTATTCTCTCTCACTATCATTTCTTTCTTTTCCAGTTCATTAATTCTGCATATATAATCCCAAACTGATTTCTGCCTATTACACTGACATACAGGGGCCTATCTAATAATCTGTTCTCTTTTGCTCTTCTGAAGTCTGCATTATTATCACTTGCCCCTGCATTATCCTTGTTTCAGATAATTTTCTAAGCAGCAATTTTTATCTTTTCTCTTCCCAGATCCACTTCAGTCCTCTCTCTTTATCTCTATTTCCCAGCTAACTACCCACTCCAAAACAGTAATATGCTGCTCCTGCTCTTGCACAGATGTTAAGGACGACTGGACTAAGCGATGATTCCTGCAGCTCTGTGCTAGCTGCAGGACTTTTTGATCATTACCCTTTACTTGTCATTGCCTAATGGCAGAGTTCTCATCCAAGATAATTTTTGAATTATGTTTTCGCTTAAGAAATGCTGCATCAAGTGGTTTATCAAAGATCATGTGCGTTGCGTGCAGCTCATATTCTTCGCTAGCTAATGTTTAATTCTGTTTGAAAAGAGAAGTGCCCGCCACACACACCTGCAGGGCATATTTGTCCCACCTGCACTCCAACCCAGATGGAGTTTTACTGTGCTGGGATCAGGGAGCTGGTGCTGGTTGCCGACACTGTAATGTGGAGCAGCAGTGAAGTAGAACAGAGCTGATGCAAAAAAAAAAAAAAAAAAGGAAAAAAAAACCCCGTCCGTTCAGATACTTTAGGCCTGCTCCAGCGCTTTGACCCAAATAACTTGAACTGCAAATAGCAAATAACTTCATCTGTGTTCTAAATCAAAGGGGAAAAATAACCTATTTGGGTCAGAGCGTGAAGGAAAAAAAAAAAAAAAAAAAAAAAAAAGACCTACCCAAATGACTAGTCTCTCCCAGACACTGGGGTGTGCATATCTTGTAGATCTTTTTAATTTGCACTTTTCCCATGGCTCCAGACAGATTTGTCAAACAGAGCTGAACATTCAAAACATTACCTAAAGCCACAGTGATTTTTAATATCTTCTATTAATATATTTATTCTAAATACAACATTCTGTAAAACTAGCACGGTCTTCCTAAAGGGTCTAAAGCATGTGGGTGAAGGATTAAAAAGAAAACCCTCAGCTTTATCTTACAGTTTCCACCCCATAAATTACTTTGGTGTGCACTTAGTGTAATGACATTGTCTCTTTCCAAAGTGATCAAAAACATCCTGACTTCTCTCCAAATCCAGCTTCTGTTCACTCTGGTGCATTACTCATCACCCCCAAAGGATTTTTTGAGGCTGTGCACAAGGGATGGTGTTCAGAACAAAGAGCTTACAAGCATATTGCTTCAGTAGAATACAATCATTTATAAATTTCCTATTCATTAAGTTCTACATTCCCAAGAAACTGTAATACTAAATTTACACTCAGTTCCGAGGACCCAGCTGGATCTGTATCGTAACTTATAATGGCACAGTGAAGAAAGAGCCCATTACTGTAAAGAATGAATTAAAGGTGCAAAACTTCCTCAGAAACAACCAAAACTGACAGCAGTCACCAATTATGTTTTTTAAAGAACCCATACTTATTTTTGGCCAACTTGGGAGCCATTTGCAGGAGAAAAATAATAGGTCTGGTTTTATGCAAAGATGGAAAGCATCTTTGAAAAGTTGCCATTTCGTACTAATTCTACTTTGTACACTTCATTTGGGGCTGCTATAAAGGTTGTATAATTTCAGCATATGTAAATATAACATAGCAAAAGAAATAGATACTTTAAAACACTTGTTTGAATCTTATTTGCTTCATTATTATAGTTCAGGGTGTTCATAGACATAAATGACAGCAAGAAGGATCCTTGCGCGTCCCAGAAACTGCTTTTATATAGGCTACTATTTTTCTGTTCAGGAGGAGAGACTGGGCTGGATATGAGCCATATGGAAGACTGAAAAGGGCTTGAAAATTTGTCTGTAAGTAAGCAGCTTCTTCGGGGGGAGGCAGTAGTCAGAAAGACAGTCAGGGAACTCACCGAGGCTGGAAAACATCAGTGACAGCCCTAGGAAAGTCACTTTATAAAGATTATGATTCTCCTAGTGAACTGACTGGAGACAAACATAGCCATTCGAGTTCTGTCAATTAAAGCCACTTTGGGAGCTCCTGCCCCCATCACAGAGACCTGCCGAAAATCTGTGCTTCAGTAGGTCTTGCAGTGACCCCCCTGCACCAGATCTGATTTACTAAAGCTGCCTGAAGAAGTCAGTCTAGATACCAGCTCCATATATGCCTGCAAAAGCTATTACAGATAGGTAGTTCAAACAGCCTGGTCTCTCGTAAAGACAGTCTTTATACATCCCTATGAAGTACCAAAGCTTTACAGTGCCAGGACCAGGAGCAGCACCCCGGTCCCCTCTCTCCAGACCCATCTCTCTCAGAATAAAAGATGCCTTCGAGCCCGTATGCATATTCATGGGATGCCTGAAGAAAAGCAGGACCAGCAGTGCTTGATGAAGCAAAGCGTGTTTTTACAGTAGCCGTGGCACGTAACACCATGGCAGGAACGCTTTCTACCAGTGGTATCCTTTTATTTCCCCTGCATCTGATTTCTTGAACCAGAATGAGAAGTAGCGTTCCACAGGTTTTAAATAAAAGAGAATTCTACATACTAACTCACTGTTTTCCTAAACGTAAAAGACTATTTACAGCAAGTCCTTAAACAAAATTGAAAATAACATCATAAGAAACATCACACCTGGTTGCTTTAATTGGATGAGAAAATTATGTTGCCTGCATACATATATCTTTATAGTTATTTTAATCATCATAACATTATTAACTGCTTGGAGTACACTTTGCAAGATAAATGTAGGAAACTTGATTCCTCATTGTGAATTTTCATAATTATCTCTTAGCATCTGAAAGTATTATATCCCCCCCAACTATTATCTGAATGTCAATTCACTGACAACTGATCCAAAGGTGCCAGAGGTATTTCAATCACAGAAATAATTCAAAGCCAGATTATACTCAGCTAACATTTAAAACTGTTGCCCACCTATACACTTGAAATCATCTTTGGAAATCCCTGAATAAAGTCTGTAATAATGGATATATAAAAATAGAAACAGATTTCAAAAGACAAGCATATAGAAAAGCAAGATCTGATATCTGAGGACCTAACATAATTTCCATTAATTACTAGGCAAAATCAAGACTAATCAGAATTAATTTTATGGTATGAAGAAAAAAATATAAATCAATAGTTAATTATCTATTTTATTTTTTAATACTAGGCATGTAACTTTCTATTCTGATATTGTGCAGTATACAGAATGTAAATAACTTAGGACAATCTCATTTGGGTTTTATCTTGCATCTCTAACACTATTTTCTTAGCAATGTGCATTTTTAAGTATTTTTGCACATGGGTATACACGTGGGGGTGGATCTGCCCATGGCTACTGAAGTTAAAATTGCATGACATTTCATATACGAAACTGCTTTCAGATACCCATAATTTACTGAAAGTTTTACTTTTGGAGATTAATCGTTTCATAGGAAAAACAGCCTTTAAATCATATTTCATTTTAAATATGGCATGAAGTCCTAGTGAAGAGATGCACTTAAATGCAGTTCTGCCTGTGATGGGACTTAAGCATGTTTTCAAGTGTTTTCCTAATTGGAGCTTTGAGCCCACAATTTGAATCAACTCTATAATGACTGCAGTTCCTTATATTTATTTCATCACTGAGTTTCGGTGGTTTGTAGAAATACTTAGCCATCTATTCCTCCTGTGACATTTGGTGCCCTGGGGCAACTTACCGTTTGTGACCCAGTTCCTTCTGAGTAAAAAATGGATAGCAAAGTATAATTTTTTCCATAGTATCGTCATCACTATTCAGCAGATCGCTATTCAGCTCCCAGCTTCATTGTACTAAGCAAATACAATAAAAGACAGCCTCTCTCACAAAGGAACAAGATAGAGGAAAGAAAGAAAGCGTTATCATCTCCATTTTTACAAAATAATTCCAATGGAATTTATGAACATCGAGTACATGCCCGTCTTCCTCGGGAGCTACCAAAATACCTTGGAAGTACGCCGAGAGAAGAAAAATGTGGCTTTTGTTTTCCAAAAAGTCAGTGAGTTGCATTTGGAAAGCCTTCAGGTGCTTTTGGAAGTTCTGTCCCTGAGCAGCTTGACCATACAAGACATGCACAGCCTAGTCAGAAACTAAATCCAAGTATCCTAAGTTCTGCTTCATTGCTTTTCTGACAAGACCATCCCCTCCTTGTTTTTTTCCTCATAGCTAAATATACATGAGTTTGCACTATAAAAGGACTGTGAAGTGCAGAAATCCTCCAAAATACAATCCAGTGTCTGCACATTAGCAGCTGGCAAAATAAAATCACTTCTAAAATGTGTTTCAATTAAAAGCCAAACGCCAAAATAAAAAATAGAAAAGGTCAGATGTAAAGATTTTGCAATTAAAAGACCTCTGTGCTTATTCATTCTCCCCTCACTGACAAGGGGCACAACTGGCTTTGCCCAAACTTTGCATTAAAATTCAGCTCCAGGTAGAGAACAGGATTTTCAGCCTGCATGGTGAAGGTTTCTGAGACTAAAGAACAACTAAGGAAAGCTGTTATGCAACCTGAACAATAGCAGGTCATGACCACAACACTGCTATTATAATAAACATTTATTTAAATGCATCTCCAAGGAGAAGGTAAAACTATGCAGGAAAAATTATTCTAGGTTTTACAGGAAAGAACTTCTCCGACTTACCACTTAAGTACTGTTTGAAATATACAGGTTTCCTCGTTCTGCTCCAAACTTCCAAAGTGTGTTGCGGGGAGGTACACTATGAATATATACACATCTGGAGTGGCACATAAGTAAAAACATTTTTTAAATACTGAAGACTGTACCTTTAAAACTATAATTGTCATTATTCCCTTAAACAGATGGGGGAAAAAGGGTTAATTTCCCCACCACCACCACTGTTTTATGAAAGTAAAAAAAGAATAAAGAAATTATTAAAAAAAAAAAATAAAGAAAGTAAAAAGATAGAGCAGTGGTTCACAGGCTTTTTGTGTTGCGTTTGGTTCACACTGCCTTTAGCCCTTGATGATAGGTAAGGACCACCAGTTCTGCTACAGGCTTGTTTCTCTGTGTTAGCATGTAGACAATACATTGTATTAATTGCTTGCAAGAGCAGCCAACTGCAAAAAATTGAGTTTTCTGCTTTTCCCTTCTGCACAAGAATGAGACAGCTGAGACAGATGGGCCACCCCAGCCCAGAAGATAAGTCACTTCACTGTCTCACAGCGGGGAGCAGAAGGGAGGTTTGTAGGGAGCGAACTGTGAAGAACCAGGCAGTCTCACCCTGAAAACATACACAAAAAACCTGCGCACACAAGTTTGTGTTTGTATGTCTACACAATCATATACATATTTTGCTTGTTTTCCTTTGTGTGTATACATACACATATGTGTTTTTATATGTCTCTCTCTCTCTGTAGGAAAGTGTGTATACATACAGAAAGAAAAACAAGCAAAATAGTCAAAGTAATTCTCAATGCCCTTTTACTAGAATGAAACGCCTAGCAAATAAGTTAAGGAACATTCTGGTATTACATTACCCCTAAAAATTTAACATGAACTTTTCTTGTTAAAGTGTGCAATCTGGGAAGTACATTCATTTGTTAATTTTTAAAATTGTGAAGGTTCTCGAGACTCTTTCCAGATTCGCATCATTTCATATCATTTAGTATTTCACCCAAATAAAAACCAGTGAGAATGCAATATTTAGTTTCCATACATAGCTACTTTTCCCAGGGTAGGAGTTTTTTGTGGTTTTTTTGAGATGCAGATAGTAATATTCTCTCATTCAGTGTTCGCTGAAATTAATTAACAACATATAGAATGGAAAATTACAGAAGTTAGATGAAAGCCATTCATTAACTGTGCAAAGCTTTAAATTTGGGGAAAGATAAATGATTACCAAAACAGAGCAACAATTAAACTAAGCATTAAACCTACTTGTACTATATTTGTTCGTGTTGTAATTGCTGTATTTACAGCTGTTATTAATTAGAGTTCTCACTGAGCTAAAGAAATCCCTAAATCTGTCACCTCTGTTGGTATGGTTGAGAAGACAGCAGACAGAGAAGAGGAATTTTCCCCTTGGTGATTTTATAAAGAAATTGTCATGATAACTTATCCATGTTCCATCTAAAGTTTTTGGTGGGACTGCAAAACAAATTTTCCTACCTTCTTAAAATGTGAATGGTTCTATAACTTTTTTTTTTTTTTTTTTTTTAAGACTTTCGAATAAGATTAGCAGATGATTGGATTTAAAACAATTTTATAGGAGTACTATTGGATAGAGAATAGACATCGGACTTGCTCAAAGTATTCCAGTTTGCATTTTCATAAAAAATATCTATCGGTGGATAGATTGTTCTTTTAAACAGGTGATTTCCACTAACTGAGGAAAAAGCCAACACCCATGAAATCAATTATGCAGACCAAACCTGGCCTTTTTTGCCATTCTGGTATTTTGCCGTGATGCCTTCAGGATGCTGCAAATCTGGTACCTTATTTTTTTGATCTGTCATCTTGGCTGGACTCCCAGTTTGTTGGCATATGCCCTCCTCATACACAAGGACATCTATTCCCCATCAAGCAGGTGGGTTTCCATTATGTAATTTCCTGCAATCAGCAGCTGGATTCGTAATATACTAAGATTCAAACATAATTTTCTGTAGAAATAGAAAACCTTTTTTTCCAGACATTTCTCCTGAAAGTTGCCTGCCTTAGCATTCACTGTGTGTGCCCTTGTCAGGGTTATATGTTAATCTTTTCTGTCCAGATTTTCTGCCCTTCTATCCTTTGCCTTAATGCACCATAGGCACCAGGAAAGGTAAGCCCTGTCTCCAAGGCATCTGGACAATTTGCAGGAACAGGTTTTCTGGAATCTGGAAATGTGAATGAATTTAATACCACAAAAGAAACCCAAGCTACCTGATTGCAATAGTTCTGTCCGCGTCCAAATTCAATATGCAGACTCCAAGTGAAAGTCTGGTAATAAGAAACTTTCTAGAAATTTCATGAAACAGCTGAAAATGTACCAAACAATTGTTCAATGCATATAGTCACTGTGTACTCCACGTTACTACATTTGTTTCTGGAAGCTATTCATCCTGGTATTTCTGAAATGTGAAGTGTCTTTGAGATGTGCTACTGTTCTAAGACACGAAGGACCAGAATCATCCCCTTTCAATAATTTTGGAGTAAATCAGAAATAACAGCAGCAAAACAAATGTGAGTAGACCAAAGTATGATAAAGAGTAAAGCCCAACATTTACACAGAGATATCTATATAAGCATATGCCAAAACATAAATAAAGGCTAAAATATTTAGGAGTTACTTTGAGGAATATTTGCACCGATTTTTAATCGCATGGCAATAAATTATATATAAAAATGGTCTATGTATTTATTATGTACATTCCTTTACGTATTTACAGACATATCTCACTGCTGTGATTTGTGCTGCTTGTCTTCTAATCTGAAGGCATTCTGTTAGAATTTGTGGAAGTATTGTATATCTCTGAAATGCATGTTTTATTCCACACTATTTTTTAAGTGTACAGTTACTGGAGGCCAATTCAAAATACATCATTAAAAAGTTGCAGATTAACCACACACTTCCTTCCATTTAATTGATGCTTATGATTATTATTCTTTAATGACCAGAGATAACATGATGTGAATTAAATATGAACTATGGGAACAGAAACTAATTAACATACTGTACAACACATTGTATAGATGCCATTCTATACTGCATAAGTTATTATGCGTGTGACTGACCTATTTCATTTCATATTTATGTGAATGGTATTTTACTTTGATGTGTAAGACCACGCGGATTCACTAGACTGTATCTTTACATTGTTGCACATTCAGTTGGTAAATTCATTTCAGACATGTGAGAAAATGAAATTAGTGAGTTAAGACAAAATTACTTTTATATGCTAATAGTTAGACAAGCCTATTGTGCAAATGGTAGGGTTTAATTCTGATGCTTGAATTTTTTCAGATTTCTTTGCTCAAGCTACTGCACAGCATTCAAGGCTGGCCGTGCGGGTGCTGAGGCTGTGTAAGACTGGGACCACTGCAGAGTCCACTGCGTCTGTGGACTCTGCAGTGAGAGATGGGGCTGCTGCAAACTTGTTCTGCTGACAGGTCCATCCTGGTTGTCACAAGTGTCACAATGTGTGAATACATAGAAGAAATGTTAAATAAAGGAGCCATTCTAGCCATCCTAACATGAGACTGTATCAAAGTGGGAGACAGCTGAAAAGGGAGGACCTGTCTCTAAAGGCATGGTTTTATCAAGGAAGGATGGAAGTCAGTTCCCAGCCTTGAACTGATCTAAGCTGGTGGGTCTAAATGGTTTATCAAAAACCCAAATTTGCCAGCTCTTGGGGAAAGGAGTGTAGAGACACATTTGATACAAGTCCCACTCCTTGTACTGGCATTGGCTTGAGCCAGTCGACCCAGCAGGTGCACACCAATGCCAAAACCTGCCCTTTCATCATTTTCAGATTCTCAGAGTGGGGCACTTAATAAATGCTATCACAACATGAATAGCCAGGGTACTTACCTTGGAAATGCAAGAAGCTTTTTAAAAAAATTCCTTCCAACGCCTGGTTTGAAAAGGGGGGCAGAGAGCAGGTTTGGCTCCAGAAGTGTCACACCACAAGAGAAGCAGCTCTGCTCAGCTCCTTATTCTGAAGCCCAGGTTTTCCAGGGAACATTTCCATCCCGCAGCACCTCATTGATCTAGCTGTGGTTAATCTACCGCCTGGAGCAGAAGCAATACAGCTGGATGAGTGTGGCTCAGGGCTGGAACTAGTTACTGCAAAGCTTCTGCGTTGTGCTGCATTGTAAACATGCCCTCAGTCTCTGTGATTAGGTCTGGTCCATTTGGCATGAGGAGTTCAATGTGTTGAGCCTGACCCCCATACATCTCAGGGTGCTGCCTCATTGTCAGGGCAACGTACTCAACTGGCCCCCGTTTCACTTCTTAGCTCAATGAGCACAAGCCTCATGAAGCTCTCAGCTTCAGGCACATAGGAATGGCCTTGCGACTGGTTTCTGCAAGCTCTGCTATCATGTGAAGATTAAACATCTGAGCAAATAATCACAAAGCCAGAAGTGGCCATTTTCTCAATAACACATCTGTCAGGATGAAATCCTGATCCTTTGTGCTTTGTGCGTGCTTTGATTGCCTAGGGAACTGGCAGGCTAATTTTTGCTCAGAAGTTATAATATTGAAAGTCTGGGTTTTGTTTAACAGTCAATCTTAACTCTTGGCTGACATTTTTCCTGGAGTTTCCAACATGATCATGTAATTATGTTTTGTAAGTGAAGGACACACTTGTGTCCTAAATAAAGAAGATATAAGTGTGTTAGTTTGTCAATCAAGCAGTCATTTCACATAAAACAATTAATCTAAAACAACTCACAACAGCTACAATGGTAGGAAGGATTATTTAATTGTGAAAGGCAGCTATGCCCAGTTATGGAAGAACAGATAAGGGCTGGATCAAATTTTAATGATTTGGGGGTATTGCCTTGCCACAATAAAAGAAAAAAAATAAAAGAGCAACGTCTAACACTCAGGCTACCCAAAATGAAGCAGAAGTGCTGCATTCACAAGCTGTTGATTTTGTTAATTTTGACATCATCTTATCCAATCATTCAGAATTATATTTGTAGCCCCTCAAGTGATTTGTAGATTTCTAGTTTGACTTTGATCCTTCCTTCTTTTATTTTTATTTATATATATATATATATATATGTATGTATATATATATATATAAACTTTCTGCATAGCCTTACTTGCCTGCCTTTGACTGGGATTTCTATTTCTATTACTGTTGTGTTGGCTAGGAGAAGTGTTCTCTCTTTGTTGCCTTTTTACTTTCTGCAAAGCTGCACAGGGACGCAGCTGTAGACCAGTGTCCCATAGGCAAGAAAAGAATTATAACTTTATCCATACAAGTTAATCACCAAAAATTTTCAGAGGACTTGATCATTTCTGTTGCTAATTAAACTACATCTCATGTCTTTTTTCCTATATGTCCAGAGACACATTCTTAGAGCCAGCCTGCTGCACATCATCTGAAAAAGCTGGAAGATCCTACTTGGCTTTCTGCAGTCTTTGTCTCAGAGCCTCTGTCTGCAAATGCTCCCACCTAGAGAGGCTGGAGACATACCTTCAATACCTAAAACTGAAGATATTCATTGGCACAGCACAAATTAAGTTTTTATACCTGATATCATCCTGGGTTTTTTTGTGGATATAGTCTAACACAATTGCTATGTGTAGAGAGAAAATAATTTGCACCTTCCATTGAAGTGCTGGTAAAAATAAATCACCTCATGGAAGAAAAAAAAAATACTATTTCTTGTTTACTTATTATGAGTTAAACTCAATGCTATTCCACATTTCAGGAAAAAAATCAACAATTCATTTAATATTGTCAATATTCAATAAAAAGCATAGTAAGGATAAATTGTTTAGGTGGTTTACAAGCTGATGAGAAATCTTTGAATTCTTTAAAACTACAGATTTCTCTAAGGATCCAGGACAACTTTGTTTGGATTACTTCATATTACCTCAATTACCCGTATAATTTTTTTTTAAAGCAAGACTTATTTAGAATTTGAATAAAAATCATATTTATTCATTGCTATCTCTAGTAAAATAGGAAATTAAAGCCTGTGTCACATCATTCTAAGCCTACTCTGTCACACCAGGTGTCCCAATGCTATCAATAGCCAATTTTTACAAAAAGGTCAGACCTCAGAGAAATTTACTTATGATGAATTTGTCTGCCTTATAATGGAATTCATTAATTCAGTAATTACTTGATACACCACAAAAAAAGCTCCTGTCTGAAGGAGAAGCTGGATGTATTAAAACCACCTCAAATCATTCCTCACCATAACACTCTTTTCTTTGCTTCTTATAAATCTTGTCCAAGCTTACAACACAATTCTCAACAAGATACTTCTGTTACACAGTTGATCAGTTCCAATATTATTGAGAAAAATCTGATTCCGTGTCGTACAGATGTGGCTATTCAAATACGTACCGCAGGAAAGCAAAACGACTGTCTCTCTGCTGCTGCACAGAAAAGAGCGTGTCCTTGGCTGGGGGCAGGTTTGTGCTATTTTCTGGGCCTCAGTCCTCAAGTGGTTGTCAACAACCCGGGGGATGATACATACAGTGTGTAAAAGCCTGTGCCCGGCCAGGAGCTCCGTATTTCAGGATGTCTGTTTCCAGATAACTAAAATGAATGGGTAACACTTGACAGAAAACTTTTCTTTAAAGGAATAAGATTAGGTTAGATAGAAAGCAAATTTGCACAAGTGTTCAGGTATATAAAGCTTACATTTAATCAAAAGTTATTTTCTATCTAGTATTTAAAAAACGATACAAGATTATTGTGAAATACTGTGCTTTCCTATGAGGTTTTAAAATATATTTACAGAAACAAGCTGTATGTATATAGAGATGCCACATACAATAAAAGCGGAAAATTTGTTTGTGGGTATTGACTAAACAATTGGTAATGGCTCATGGCTATTTACTGCTTTTAAGAAATACTGCAGGCAATTTTCTTTAATCCAGAAATGCAAATGCTTTTTCTAGTTTATACTGGCTGGCTGAAAGAAGGTTCCAAAAGAGTGGAATAGCTACCTCCACTAAAACTATTCTAATGCAAGTGGTTCTTCTATTGAAAAGAGAGATTTCAGTTTAGTATGTATAATTACTTTTCCCTTATACTTTACAATTATGATTCAGCTTCTCATATATATATATATATATATATGTGTATAACTACAAATATTTACCCAGCTGGAGGTTCCATTTTCCTCCTCTTTCATATTTTTAGGTGAATGTCTGTATCAAGATCCACATCTTGAACTCATATGATTTCATACCTTCCTTCATATCAGCAGTGTTAATTTAGTTTTCCTCACTGAAGATGAAAGATGAGGTTTTGAGATACCTGGCAGCTTTTCACTCCTGTGACGGATGATGCCTTTGCTTCCTTCATTGGCTTGAAATGAAAGGGCAGTACGACATGTACTTTGCGAAAGCTTGCTTAATACTCTTTAGCCTAGAAAACAAAGTTATGGCATTAAATTTGCTATGACCTTTTCATACCAGCTTGTTTTACAGAGATTTAGAGGGTGATTAGTACTGTTACCAGACCCTTATTTGTTTCAGGGCTTTACACATTACTGGTCAGGTGTCATTCAAATCACGCATATTAAAGCCAGGTCAAAAGGACCCATGCACAGAAGGAGAAAAACCACATGAGAAACTTGAGCTAACCATTATCATGAAGTATTAACGTCACAGGTTAATATATGTATGACCGTATTAGTTTCATAGAGGGACTTTAATATCAAAGTCACGGAATTGACCAGGTGATAAGGCTGAAGAATGGCGAGACTTAAAAATAATTCTCATGTCTTGACTTACCAGAGTTAATGACAAGAAGAGCACAAATTGCCTACGCCTTTACACTTTACAGTCTGTTCAGAAAGAAAGGGTTACCCTCCATTAAAACAATAGCATGCAAATATAAATAACGGAGGAATAAAAACAATGATTATCATTACCCTTTAGCCTGCCTTGGAAAGCCACAGTTCCAAGGTGATATCAGGGCACCAAAGCTCTCAGTTTTCTGTGTTTGTGTTATAAGTGAGGAGCTAAAAGCCTAGATAAAGTAAAAATGAGACTGCCAGCATTAAAATGCGATGCAAGATGGGACACGGGGAAATGAAGGTCAACAGGATTGTCTACTAATAAGACATGAACTTGCATTACTTAATGATACCCTTGTAATCTGTCAGAAGTAGAAAGCTTAAGGCGTTAGTGCGCAAAGAGAGTCAAATGGAAATTAAACTGGAGTTCTAGCAATATTTTAAAGAGAAATAAAGAAAAGATTCAGAATTAAGCCATCTCAGAAGCTAAAATCCACAGGCAAGCAAGTATATTTGAGAAGGTACATGCAGGACATATCATTTATGTTCTCTTTTTCAAAGGAGCACTTTAATAAAGATTTCATTAACCTTTTGAATAGAGTATTCCTGGTTTTATTCTTTTTTCCAGAAAGAAATACTTCTCATTTTTATTTATGTATTTAGGGGCTACCTAACTGTTTTGGACTTAAATTAAATGTTTAAACATAGCTTAAATGTGAATACAGTACTTTTAATGATTTTTTTAAAAACATTAAACATTAATGATGGTAAGGTATCAGAGTCTACAAGCAGATGTTTGGCTAAAGCTTTCATCAAGAATTTCATGTAGCAACAGAGCAAAAGGTGTTGATATAAATTTTTTTGAAATATTTTAATTTATATTAATTTAAACCAATATTGATATAGATACAGATTTTAGTGGGTTAAATTTCTACCCATCAGTACAGTTTTAGGTTTATCTTTTTCCTCTTAGAAATCAAACCACTCCAGTAAACATGGGAGATCTTAAAATTGGAACAGGCCAATAAACATAGGAGAGTGGATATAATACATAATCCTCATGATTAATTTATGTAGCAAGAATTGCAAATGTGTTTCCTTTCTTATTGTTGTTTTATTTGTTTGATTTAGTGAGAAAATTCACCTCCTATCTTCCTCCCGGTTTGGCTCTTTTTCATGTTAGTTCTTCAAGGCTGGTCAATACAAATCCCTGATTTAGAGAGCTGTTCTTAGCAATTTGTTTAGATTGCATGAGAAACCAGTGGCGTCAGAGAAGCAGCAAGAGCGGCTCACCTGTTTCTCAGCTGAAATATCACCTGCAAATAGGGTTTATCTGAAACCAGTACCTTATCAACTTAATTCATACTTTTTAAATGAAGACCATTTAATTGTTAAAAAAAAAAAAAAAAAATCAGACAAAATCAGCAGTGGTTGTGGTGTTGGCAAATACAGTCAGTCTGATAGCTCTGCTATTTTCAGAAAACTTTTCCATAGAAGGCTGTGCTAGCATAGTCTTTTTTACTAGCACAGCATGTTTTGTGTTGTAATATGGGCGGCAGAATCCCTTTTGCAGCTCATGAGCAGAGATTAACATCGCCTTCTGGGACAAGTCATTACACTTCATTCTCATAACCTTCCATGCGTTGAGTCTCACGATGCCCTTTCAAATTTGGCAAGTTCTCAAGCTCAACATGAAAATATTTTTATTCCTGCTGGTCCTTTCATGATAAAAACACCTCCGTATCAAGAGATATCTGGACCACAACTAAAGACTCACAAAAATGTGAATTTTAAAGTTTGGACTTAAATTAGAGTCTCAGTGTTCATAGACTATTTTACAGGAGAAGCAATGAAGTCAGCATCCCTATTAAGATATTTCTACACTGTCAGAGTGTAGAAACTGGACCTTAGCATAAACAAGGGACAGAGCTGTCGTTGCTTTGCAAGAAAACAAAGATCAGACTATCCTTTCAAATTTGAACTGGAAAACACTTCAGCTCCATCTTTTGTGCTCTGACATACTGAAAGCAAAGTGGGGGGGAAAGGCTTAATAGGCTGGAAAGGATGACACATAAGAAAAGCTTAGAAAGATTAAATATGTACAGCTTGACTAACCAACAATTAAGTGGGGGGAGAGGGAGGAGATATATCTGTCAAAAGCAATGAGAAGGTAAACACCAAGGGGCAAGAGTAATTATTTAAGAATACAAATGGGATATATCTAGAAATAATGAGATCAAATTGAGAAAAGGACAATGTAGTCTGAATGTGAAGAATGACTTACTGTAAGTGAGAAAAAGTATTTCCACTTTTTTCCCTTGAGATTATTCCACAATGTGCTAGATCTTCCTCAAAACAATTAAAATCAAGTGGGTAAAACACAAGGGACCACATTCTGTGTTACAGTTCTGTATTGGCTGGGCTTTGCTTTTTGTCCTAAGAGATCTTTTCTAATTGCAATGACATTTTTTCCAAAATTAATAAACAAAAAACCCTAAATAAAAGTATATGTTATCAAATAATAGGTGCTTAAGTATAGAGAGAAAGCTACACGAAACGTTGAAGGGGAAGGGGAAAAAAAAAAAAAAGAAAAAGCAGCATTGGATCAATTAAATAAATAATGATAGGCCATGTTCTAAGGTTTTCCAGTCACTTCCAGTGGACTAGAAATCTCATGTTTCCAGTCACTCAGTTGCTTGACCTTGCTCAGTCCCTTAAATAGCCTGAATGCTATTTAATCAGTTATATAAGCATATCTGAGAACAAATATTTTTAAAGTTTTTGAAAAACCTTAAAAATATATTCCTTTTAAGTTGAAGCTTATGGATTAAAGGGGGAAGGCAAAATGCAAAACAGTTACAAACTTAAACTGGAAGAAATTAATTCAATGAATATGTTAAAACATAGTATGTGTACAAGAAAGAAAGGAGGAAAGAGAATTTCTAAATTCTTTTTCATGTGGAATTAACAGTAACATGAAAAGAAATTTGAAATTTGTATGACAAAAATGGAACGAAGAGACTGCATAATTTCTTTATACAAAGGAATGCATTCTTATAGTCTGAGTGACATTATCTAGTATTTTGAATAGTAATTATCAATTCATTAAAATTCAGTATTTCTATCACAATTCCTGCTTGCAGCGAGTTTTCTTTCATCGTCATTTTTGTTTTCACCCTCAAATAAGGACATTGACTGAATTTTTCTGCTTGAACAGATAAAATAATCACAAGTAAAAAAGTAAAACCAATGCTATATAATATTTCTATGCAACTTAAGATTTGTATGTAAAAAGAAATACAAGCATTTAAGAATATATAATTTATATTTTGGAACACTAGCTATTAATTCTTAATTGTAAGAGATAAATTGGGATTAATTATATATAAAATAAGTAATTGGCTGATGCAGATTACCATCCATTCAGTACAGTCACTCTACATTCTTTCTGTGTCATTACACTATATATCTGACTCAGAAAACTACATGTAACTTAGTACTACTAATTTTTTAAAGTCTATCTAAACCTGACAGTTGCTTTCTTCAAAGATGGTCACAGGTTGCTCTGCTGTCCTTCCTATTCACTATTTGAATGTGTTAAGAAGTTAACTTCTCCTGTTTACCAAATTATTTGTGGCTCTAATGAACTGATATACCTGTCTTTGAAATCAAAGAGATAATATGACGAGTAAGTGTGTAGCAATGCTGCAGGCTTGGGGCAGAGCAGCTGGAAAGCTGCCTGGTGGGAAAGGACATGGGGTGCTGGCTGACGGCCACTGAACATGAGCCAGCAGTGTGCCCGGGTGGCCAAAGAGGCCAACAGCATCATGGTCTGTATCAGAAACAGCGTGGCCAGCAGGACCAGGGCAGTGACCGTTCCCCTGCACTGGGCACGGGTGAGGCCGCCCCTGGAATCCTGTGTTCAGGTTTGGGCCCCTCGCTGCAGGAGGGACACTGAGGGGCTGGAGCGTGTCCAGAGACGGGCAGCGGGGCTGGGGAAGGGGCTGGGGCACAAGTGTTGTGAGGGGCGGCTGAGGGAGCCGGGGTGTTTAGCCTGGAGAAAAGGAGCCTGGGGGGGACCCTACTGCTCTCTGCGACTGCCTGACAGGAGGCTGTAGGCAGGTGGAGGTCAGTCTCTTCTCCCAGATAACAAGTGACAGGACAAAAGGAAACAGCTTCAAATTACACCAGGGGAGGTTTAGACTGGATATTAGGAAAAATTTCTTCACCTAAAGGATGGTCAAGCATTGGACCAGGCTTGCCCAGGGAGGTAGGTGGTAGTATCACCATTCCTGGAAGTGTTTAAAAAACAGATAGATGTGGTGCTTAGGGACATGGTTTATGGTCGACTTGGAAGTCCCGAGTTAACAATTGGACTTGATGATCTTAAAAGACTTTTCCAACCTAAATGATTCTATGATTCTAAATAAAGTAGTAATGTTGAGCTACTTCAGAATCTTGCCATGATAACAAGTGAACATACATACGAATAATCTTTTCCAGAGCAATGCAAGTTTATGTAATGATCTAGAAGAGCGATATTTGTCTAAAAAGCAGTCATTTCTTTGAAATACTTGCATTTTAAAAGCATCAGCTAGTACAACACAATATGATGCACAGGAGTGTAAGCACACTGTCATTATAACCAGGAAACAACATCATTCTATACTATAACAATATGATAATAAAATCTTAAAATGCTTTTCTACTTAGAAAATAACTATAAAAATGGCAGAAATTATTTTCATGCAGACTGTCCTTCACCGATACAATGTTCTGAATTTCCAAAGACAAAACCAGAGCTTGTATTGGTTCCCACTGAAATCCACAAATGTAACGAAATCACAGTTATAACAACTAGGTTTCTGAAAAAACCCACTCCCATCATGATCTGCTAGTGAGTTTTAAAAAACAAAATCTGACCGCAAAATCAAACGATCATTAGTGCCATTGCGCACTGTTAGAAGTGTCAGATTTAATTAGATTCTGTCTTATTATTCCTCCAACATGGTCCTTCAAATATGTGAGTCAAACCAAAAAGCTACTCTGGGGTACTGGTTTTTGTTGATAGGAGAACTAGCAAGAGGTGTCTGGGGGGCTGAGCAAGGTGGCGGGCTCTTCGACCTGCCTGTCCCTTTTTCTGCACCGAAGAAGGGGAAAGGCAAGGGAAAAAGCTTCAACAAGATTAAAGCACAGGTAGTGAAAAGACATAAATATTACTTAATGTATGCTGAATACAACCTGAGGTTAGAATACTGGTGAAAATGTTATGTCCCTTTTGTTAAAGGCCCTGGAAGCCCTTGACTGCTAGCTGAATTGCTGCCATTTCTGCTATCAAAGCCTCTTCTCCACACCTAGCAGCTGACATGAAAACTCCGATTTTTCACTCAGTAGTGCTCTTCTAGGGGGCTGCATTCTGGAGGCAGGGCTTCTGGGGGAGCCCCTGCTGCCCGATACCCACCCCTGTGCCCTGACATTGTCACAATTGCATCACCTTTAAGTGGCCTTTCACGGGCTTCTGGCAGCACCCTCCACGTAGCATTTCAGAGAGATTTGGTCCAAATAGTTTTTAGGTAAGTAGTTGGTTGTTTCTTTTTATTCCTATTAAGAATTAAGAATTCACGTAAAATAACATACCTTTAGTCCCAAAAGCTCGCAATACCTAACGCTTTGCCTTTTTCAGAACTTGTATCAAGCCGAAAGTACATTGGCGGGCATCTCTTTCATTGTATATGTTTGCATTGAGTCCCATCCAGTCCTGCTTCGTACCATGGAATTCTAATTACCAATTAATTATTCCGAGCTATTTAAGCTGCCTAGCCTGATCTGTAGGGTTACTGATTTCTTAATAGAGCATGATCAAAATAATTTTGTCAGTTTGTAAGTGTGTGTTTAGTTTTCTTGTCATTTCCCTTAGTTTTGTCTTCCTGCTTTCCTTAAATTTCTAGTTATCCCTGTACCATAACATCCTTTACTCCCATAAGAGTAATGTCATCCCTAATTGTGGTGTTAATTAAATTAATATAAACGCAAATGAGAATATAAAGCCTGAAAGCTCTTTATTATATACTTTTGATGTATCTCTTGCACACAATGAAAATGAGATTTGACTATTATAACAGGTGTTATTATTAAGATTATTGTTATTGTTATTATTATTATTCTCATTTCTCATTGTGAAGATCATTGCTTCCCTGATTTTGTCTATTCCTTGAAAGAAAAGCTACGGAAGATTGCCACTGGAGGAAGATACTGTGAGAAATCATTATGAACCAAACAATTTCATAGGGATTGACAGAAAATCCACAAACAAATTGCTAGCCCACGGGGAACATCTCTCTGCAAACCCCAGAGGTTTTAGAGGGACAGAGAAACCTCATGCTGTCTCAAGAAGAAATTGAGGACTTACTTCCAAATATGAAATGACTATGCACCTACTTTGTAATTCAAAAATCACCTCCACATCAACGTCTGGTGCAGCTCAGAGCTGTCATTATACAGAATTTTATTTTAAAATGGGACAGTATCCCTTCTACTAGAATGTTTCATTTTGAAGAGATTAAGAAATAAGTAGAGAAATTCTTTTACAACATGGCTCAGACTAACATGAGCATCCTATGAAAATCAGATTTAGGAAGAGCAAGAGGACTTTTTAATTTTTACCCAAATTTCCCTATCCTAAAACACTATGCAATAATGTTCCATTGTGAGAGATCTGGCCTGCTATTTAATTCATTTATGTATTTATGTATATCTAAAATACAACTTTACTGAAAGAGGGTCCTGCCTTTTATTATCTTTCCAATTCTTTTCTGTAACTGATATTAGAAGGGCCTCAGCCTTAAACTGAAATAGGATCTAAGTAAAATAAATTTGTCTGTTTACAAAATCCTGTCTAAATTTAAAGAGGTCTATGTTTAGAAATATAAAAAATCATTGTTATTAACTTAGTATAGCAACTGGATTTTTCAGATTATCAGTGAAAAACAACAAAAGAACCCATCAGTCCTCTTGCATACTCAGAAATTTATTATTTTTTTTCCTCTCCTCTTAAGTTTCTCCCCCCTTTTCCTGTTAAATCCCTCAGGGAACACCTGATAAGACCAAGTGAGTAATTACGTCTAAGTGGAAGAACTTCATTTAATCTAAAATTTGGGAGGACGGTAAATAGAAAATAGCCAGCACTTCAACTGCATTTGAATTATTGTATCTTTTGGATGATCCTTCTTTACAGTTGTTTATAAATTGTGAACTGCATGGAAATGTATGTATTTCCTAATACATACAAACTTAAGCTATTAATAGAAGACCTTCAATTTTCAAATTTGTTCAAATCAAAACTCTAGCTTTAAAGCTCACCAGACACACAAGACAAAAAACTTTAAGTGGGAGAAAGGGTATTCACAAAAATATTTCATTACAAAATAAATTTTGGAAGACAGATGCTATGAGGGCTAGATGTACACTTAAAAAGTATAGAATCAGGACCATATAGAAGAATGCCAGCCACAGGAGACATCTAAAAGTATCACAAGGGTAGGGAATAAAAAAATAAATCTAAGGAGCTTACTTGATTAGAATTTAGATTGAATTGGATTTAGCCATATCAATAAACATACATATTTTTAAATGAAGAATATGTAATACATATTTTATTTCTGTTTTTCTTGATTCTTTTTTAATAGAGGGGGAAAAAAAAGATAAAACCCAGAGGTTAGGCAGGAACGATTGGAAGAAACTGTGAGCTTTAGGGGAAAAGAAATGAGGATAAAGAACCAGAACAACACTTCAACACATTTATGAAATGTGATGTAGCTTTGATATAGTCAGGAAATGTAAGAACAAAAAGACTGTACTGAAGAAGCTAAAGTCAAGTTCTAATGACATGCTTGTCTTATATGTCCAAGTCATAGCTGTAAAACACACATTTCATGCTAATCTACTGAGATCTAAAAAAGAAAGGTCAATTCTGAACAAAACTGCATAAAAGAATATTAATAACAGGAAAAATTATAATGAGACCTTGACTATCAGGTACTAATTTTAGTCGAATTACACTTACCCGGAAGCTAGGTGTTATTCAGAAAACCCAACTTCAATGCATAGAACTACATCACCAGCTTCAGCTCTTAAAGAGTATTGTACTCCAGAGCTCTAAAATCTGTTGAGTGGGAGTCTCCATTTTCAGCCACCTTTAAAGAAAAAAATCTCAGTGAACTTACTTGTCCTTTAAAGATAAGTGTGAACATAATTTAAGGCCGAGTACAATTTAAAAATGGCTGTTCCAAGTAATCGAACCCATAATCATCATATTCTCCTCCATTATTTCTACCCCCTTCTAGTTCTGTAACTTCAGACAGTGAAAAGTTATCAGCATTGTAGCTCAAAAGTTAGATAATAAATCTGAGATTTCAATGAACCTCTGCAGAAGTTGTTGAAATTTTGGTGACGAACTTAATTCTCTGATATTTTCTGTGGCAGGCTACTAGAGAACAGGGTGCATTTTTCTAGAAAAATGTGTTAGATTCACCCCTCACAATGGTTCTCATGCAATGTATTCCTCAGGGGATAACATGAACACCATGAGTATATTTATATAACATTAAACACTCTTCACAGTCTTAAAATCAGATATTTTACATAGCTCTATAAACTGAATGTTCTAGTTATATAAGAAACTTAAATATGCTGGAAATAAATATTGATTTCTGGAGACTCAGCCACCTTCTATAAGGGTGTTGGCTGTAAAAAATTCTTACAGAAGAATGAATATTATTTATTTCTCCCTACATAAACACTTTCTCTAAATTATTGGACAAATGACATGTTTAAATTAAGCACATAAAAATATTAATCTTTCTGTTTCAGTCTTTACTATCAGCACTAAAATGTTCTCTAGTAGCCCAGATATACCGTCAGCAATAGGATGTGAATATTTATAGAATATAAAAAAGGTTAAACTTTGATTCGCAAAGAAACGGAGCGTAGATTATTCAACTAGAAAAGCAAACAATTTGAAGTCTCTTTACATAATTGAAAAACTTAACAAAGCACAAACCAAGAGTTTTTAAAGGAAATCCTACTGCTCTTTCCAGAGCAAGCATCAGGATAATTATTTTGATGATGGTAAGATAAATTTCCCTAAGGTTATACTTGACCAGTGGAAGTTTATACCGTAAATTAATTCCTGATTTTACACAATTCATCTAAAAGCACCTTTTTAAGATGTCCAGCCATCAGCATTTTCCTGCCCTGATAGAACATTTCACATGGTTTTTCACTTGAAGATGAGAGCCAGGCATCAACTCGCCCCAGCTAGAAAGTGGCAGTTGTGGCTGGGCAGGGGAAACCTCCAGGTTAGTTTCTAACTCCAACGTCTCCAGTTTCCTTTGCTGCTTCAGAAGGTGTTTAGTTCCAGGAACATTTGATTTGTCTTACAGATGCATACTGCTCAAGAGAGGTATAAAAAAGCAAATACTCCCAGCCTTGACTAAGCTGTTGAACAAGCCTTGGAGGAACACAGGGATCAGATATGGACTCGAGGTGCTGTTCCTTCCTTTGGGAGAAAATGAGTAAAGGAGGAACTTGGTTGTCACTGACCAACATATTTCTGCTCAAATCATTGATTTGCTGCTTATTTCAAGCAAAGTAAGACACTTCTTCCACAGCCCAGATTTACAAACAGAAATATTCGGTGCTCACAGTATGTTTTGCCCTACCTCCCCACCAAAAAAAAATGGGAACAGGCTAACAAAAGGATATAGCTTCAAATGCAATGCAGTGGACTGGGTGGGTACTGTAAAAACATGTTTCCTGCCATGGGGTAGTGGCTCCCAAGCAACATGACTTTAGTGGCGCTGCAGGTGAAGGAACTGCTGCACCCATGGGGCTGAAATTTCCCCCTGGTTTCTGCTGGTATGTAAAGTCCAGGCTTGTATTTAAAAGGAATTTTTGACATTTTTACATCATTGAGCACCATGGGTGTCAGCGTGTTTCACAAGCTAGTCAACTTGACCTGTTCAGGTTGCATACAGCCCAAGAGCCCACCCCAATGCAAAATACAAAACCTGGAGTGCACTGGCTATAGACAACTCTACAAAAGGGGAAACAGTCAATATATTTTCATTTTGGTACCTTTAACAAGATTTGCATATCATTTAAATTAAAATTAAACACCGCATATCCCAGGTGCTTTTGATGAGAAATCAAAAGGATTTCCTTGTGCAGTATTTAAAGGTAATTGATTTTCAAGCTTTCTGCCATTATCCATGCTAAAGTCAAAGGCTTGTGCTGTATAGTATGCAAAGAGGGTGCCTAAACTGTTCTGAAGTTCAGAAGGCAGCAGTATACTCTGCTCCAGCTCTGCTTTTCTGAAAGTTCAAAGGAAATCTTGTGATTGGCATTAATTTTCAACACTGCTGAACTGCATCAGAATGATAATTGGAGATACTAGTGCTTGAAATAAATACTTTGTAACAATGAAGCTCTCATAAAAGACTTGAATTCATGACTTTCCTAATGAGCATGTGGCTATAAGAGGCTGTATAATGATAAGGAGCCTTACTGATCAAAGAATTTGCCTATTTTACTGTGCATTTCTGTAATTACATGTCAGCAATATGACCTATTCCCTCTATCTTCCATATCAAATATAAAGAGCATAGTCTTGCACAAAAAAGGAAAATCTATATTTAGCAAAGCTCATAAATATATGCTTAATGCAAAATAACATTCTGAAGTGTCATGGAAATCTGTTGAATTTAGCTAGTTATGCTCAATGAAACATGCTTAAATTTTGTAAAACGGGCAGAATTAAGCATGCATCTTCATGCTTCTTGAGTGAGAATAGGCATGAAGGTGTAAGGAGAAACTAACACAATGAAGAGTTATAGGAAAGATTTCCCCAACTTATTATATCCTCTTGGATTCAGAGTTTTTTATTAATGTTTTGTATTTTTATTCCCTCCATGGAACGTAACTAAACTTCCTCATAGTTAATGGTACTACCTCAACTTTTATGAATGATTAAGATACGCAATTGCAACATTTCATTGAGAAACAGAAACTAGAAATGTCCTCTCTTTCTTTTCATAAAATTTTAAAATAGTCCATTACCCTTTTACCCTGAGATTAAGATGCCTTTATAATCCTCTTATATCCAGATGTGACAGTAACAATGTCTAAGGAATGGCAAAGGCAATGAGAAAAGTAGGAAATTAATAATAATAATAATAAAAAAAGAAAATGGCAAGGCTACAGAATTACCTTTTCAGATTTACATAGAGGATTTCATCATGTATTATATCCATATATCTTGTTTCAAAACTGATTTAAAAGTATGTGTGAAGGAAATCCACCTGCATAAATTTGCATAACTATGCAGTATTTCATAACCTTTGAGCTCATTCCCCAGAAAACCCAAACTGATGTTATTTTGCAGCTTATTCAAGTAACAAGCATAGCAATTAGTTGGAAAAATTAAATTAAGTACTTATCTCTGTTGTACTCTTTGAAATTCAAGCAGCCAAAGACACAAGATTTAGGAGTATGAAAGACAATTATTCTATGTCATGTTTTAATTAGCAATCTAGATTTCAGTAAAAACAGCAAGTAAGCATCATAATCCTTTCATTCTAATGCATACCTAAAGGACGCAAAGATTTCTCTAGAGAGTAAAACACGTTTTGTTCAAGGAAATTTTTAGTTACAATCCTCAGAATTATGTTGTACTTTTACCTGCGCTTCTCAGACAAGTACCTAAGTGTATTTGGTTCACCAAAATAATCCGAAAACATTCAGAGTAACCATAGTGATGGAAACCTGTGTTATTTTAAGTTTATCCACTCTGAGAAATTCATAAGAATGTACTTAAACTGCATTTTGATTTGAGTTTGGGAAGAACAGTTATCTAGAAGACATCACAAAGTGGAATAGGAGTGATTTTTTTTTATATATATATTTACATCCGTGTTTTTTTCCTTTTTAATTCTTCATACTATACAGCTCCCTAGACTAGGAAACAAGTTGTACTCTCCTTTTCTCTCCTTCCTGACACACATTCTTTGCAACGCCCAATTCTCTCTGCAAAGAAACCGTATCTTTTAACTAACCAGTAACATAGACATTCCACCCACTACTTAATATCAAAGTAACCAGGTTATTCTACTACAGTCATCCTTCTATTGAATAGATTACTAACTCTCATAAACAGTTTTTCGTCTAGTATAGCTCATCTTAAATTACGAATGCTATGACTGAGTGTCCATACTTACGTCTTGGAGGTCATAACAAACCCTGACAGATTTTAGTAAACCAGGGGAAATAAAAAAGGGGGGAGGAAATAAACTCCACCAAAAACCAACAAGACAATTTTGTCCCTCAATATGAAAAACTTTACCTTTGCTTGACAGAATTTAGAAATGGATAGCAATGCAATGTCACTTTACCTGCTTTTATCTCTGGGTTTTACTTCAGGGGGGAAGCAGTAGCATATATTTAAAAATAATACAATTTGGTTTTAATTTTCCTCTGTGTTGATTCAGTCTTCCCTCCTATATCACCAGAAAGAGGAAAGGATCAAATCTGAGAGGCTTGATATAGATTAGCACAACTATGGAGATAATGCAGTTTGTGAGTGTGAAATCAAGTACAAAGATCCCCAGGACAATAGCAAAATGCGAGACTTTACCTTACGGACTACTGGAAAACAGCTTCAAAGAGAAATAAAGCTTAAAACGTAGCCTTATCTATCACACTTATCGGCAGCTCCCTAGCTACCTAGTTTGCTAGCTTTTGAATTCATTATGAAATTTGGGGCATATCCACCCAAATTATTCAATGAGCCAGGTAACTGAAAACATAAGGTGATTAGCTTAAGCTGGATGATTAAGCTTTTCAATGGCCATATTTGGGGACCTGAATCACTCTCTTTGAAACTGTTTTCAGTAGTGTAACTCCAAGCCCCAATTAAGCCTTGCTTAATAGCAAGCTCCATGAATTTGATATTTATTTCTCAACCCTCCTTCCCCCTGCCACCCATCCAGTGTTTGGGGACGCAGCTGATAGGGGAAAAGCTAAGAAAGTCAGTTTGCACTGCAGAGAGTGTGCATGGGACCTGCATCCCTGTAAGAAAGCTCCTTGCTGCTACATGTGCATGCAGGTGCCCGCTGCCATGCTTTGGAGGGAAAGCTCTCGCCAGCAGCACATCCTTCTTCCTCCTGCAAGTAGGCAGGGATAAGTCAGAAGCGAGAGGTAACCCCTAAAGCATCGTAACACCATCAGCACAGCCCCCAAGCAGGTTTTTGAGAGAGTGATATCCAACGTGCTAGCTTTTGTGTCAAAATAGAAGAGAGTCGAAAATGAGTAGCCAAACCTTTTCTCTTCATGATCCACAAAGCATTTATAGGAATAATGATAAAAAAGATTAAGAGAATAGATCATAAAGCACTTCATACGTTTTCTGCTATTAAGCTTCTCAATAAAATCTCTTAATGTATTTAAATTCACAGTTAAATGGATGATCTGAATTTTATTTTCCTTGTGGTTTCTTCATTGTTAAGAAAAAACAGTATAAATGTATCCAGAATCCTCCTAAATCATACTTCATTTTTCTGCGAAGTTTCTACATTGGTGTCAGTTCCCAAGCAACCACCAAAAGGAATATCTTTTACTACAGACTATTAAACTTCAAAAAAGACTATGCAGCTCTTCAACTCCTTTATATGTAGTCAATGTTTATAAATATTTTATAACAGCTATCAAGAAGTTACAAAACATTAATCATTCAGAACATTAACTTTGTGGTCATGGTTCAAGTATCCTTTTCATGTTTGGTTTTTTTTTTCCTTTCTTTTTCAGTTTATTAAACATATTATCTGTTATAAAAGAACTATAGGTTTGCTTTCAGAAATCTTTTCTGATTCTACTTATTAGTTTGTTTTGGTTCTTTTTTACCTTTTTGAATGATCATTGATGTTTTCCATAAAGAAATCACCAGCCTCAAGTACTCATAGAAATGTGGCAGTCTGAAACCTGACTTCTCAGGCAATACAAACAGACAATACAAAAATGATTAAACTGTTTCTACACCTACAAGACAAGTGTATGCTTTTTTAGGTGCTCCACTGAAAAAGGAGCAAGTTAACATTGGTCACCTCATAAAAACTACGCTTTGAGGGTTGACAGATGCAAACACGTAAAGGTATGATGTCACATGCATCACATTCCTTGTCTTGACATTACTCCTAATTGATTACACTTGCCTTAAAGCTCATTGTTTTCCATGTGAAGTTACCATTATTTTCCCCATGTGCATTACTTAATGCTTATAGAGATAATTTCATCTGCTTTTTTTTCTTTTTTTTTTCCCCATGTTGGATTCCCTCACAAAGTCCTGCAACAATTTATAGCTGGTACCTCCAATTAGTGCCTCAAAGAACCTCGTATCATCAGCCACACTGTCATCCTACTCCCTAATCAATTTTTGTGTTGTTTATTTATTCCCTGAACAGCACACATCCCAGTACAGATTCCTGTCGGGCACTTCACTTGGATACATATAGTACACATAAGTCAACATGTTTTTTTGCAAAGGGAATTTCTGCTTCAAAAACCTTGGAGCACATGGAGTCACCTCACTGACACACCATTCCACAAGTCTTCAGGGAATCCTTCACCAAAGTCTTTCAAGGAAAGTAAACATCATTGGTCACATAGAAAAGGTCCTTGCATGAATAAATACTGGCTTAAAAGGTAAAGCCCTAAATAAACATAAATATTTGACTCTTGCACTGGAGGGAGGTTTTCCTTTTTCTTCCTTTCTGCAAAGAGTTAAAAGCAGGATGGAGCACTGAGCAGTGGCTCTGGTTGCTGGTTCTATGGCTGAGGTGCAAAGAGAGAAAACAAGCAAACTTCATTATGTCTGTTTGCTGGGGTTCACATGCAGTCTCCTCACTTCTCACTTGCCTTGTCATACGAGCTGTTCAATAGACAAGGAGTTGATTGCCATGGCAGAGAGTAAAGGAAACTTATAACACAGGAATATTAGGCTATTTCTGTTGAAATTCACTAGTAGGTTTTAAAAGTCCTTTTTAGAAAGTAGACTTAGAAAAGTACAAATTAACTGAATAATTTAGGAAGTCAGGAATAATTCTAAAAAGAATTGTGTTTTAACATTTTGGTACTGATTTGATTATTCCTTAGCTAAATTACCCCACCGTTCAGACTGGGACTGCTGTTTGAGAAAATAATGTCAGATTTTGCAAAGTGCCAAGTAACTATATTTATTGCTATGTTAATATCTGTATCTCATAAAAGTTAAAATCCCAACATAATTTAATAAAATATCATAAATTCACTATAAAAATGACAGATGCCCTTAAGTAGGTTTGGGTTTTGTTGGGGTTTTGTTTTGGTTTTCTATGCTGACCTCACATATTAAAAAAAACCCTTTAGTTTACAGTAACAGAGTTTAACCTTGTTATACTTGCCACAGTGGTGAGCAAACATATAAAATGAATTTTATATCAAAACACATCTCTGTAGCCATTTTAAATTCATGTATAGGTAAATTGATTTCAGTGGGAGTTATGTACTTAATCACCTTTGAGAAACTGGGCCTCAGTCCCTAATCAAGTCTGCTTAAATATGCTAACCAAATTGTTTTGAAAGTGCTGACGTTCTGGAGCTCTGCAGTATCACTAGGTGTTTCTGGGTATTATATGTAATTACACATACATAAACTTGTTTAAGAAAACAATTTTGAAATAGGTAAAGCATTTTCTGTCATTACTGCAGATTTTCATCTTGTCAGTTTTATGTAGCTGTTCATGCTTATCTAGTGTGCAAGCGATAAATAGTACTACGTCATTTTATTAAGATCCTTCTAGACAAACCTATATATAGACATCTGTATTATTTGTCTCAGACTGGCCTAATAGGTCCTTTCTACTATGATAAGGTGAGTTAAGCTAGTTGTTTTTTTTTTTTTTTTCCATTGTTGATTATGCTTTTCTAACATCAGAACTGTGTATCGTAAAACTTCATTCTCAAAAGCCCACTGGATGCTCACAACCATGGGCTCATCATGTTTGAGAAGCCACATCTTTCCAGGGTGATTACACTTAGAGTTAAACCAAGATTTTAAAAAAAAAACAATTATTTTAAATAACTACATTTTTTCTTCTGAATGTTTCTTCAGAGTTTATATTCTATATAAATCCTTTGTGTTTCAGTGAAAGATCTTGAACTATTGGGTTCTTTCAGAGCAGAATCATGAGCAATTAAGCTCTGTGTAACATTTGCATGAACAGAACTAAGGAATTAAATATTAGATTATGGATATCCTGATAAAAATCACCTTTTTATAATTTTAAATTCTACATCATGGATTAACATCTCAATGAAAATTGGGTCTTTAAACAAAGTGTTGAACAGTATATTGAAGCAAAGGAAAATGAGGCAAGTGTGTTCAAAAGCAGGAGGAATTCGAGGGGTAGAATTTAGAAAGAACTAAACTAATATTTTGATGTGAGATATTTACAAACTGAGCTTTCTGCAATTTTTTTTTTCTTCAAGTAATTGAAGCAATAATTGCGATAAATATGGAAAAGTGAGGGAAACTTGAAAGTAGATACTTAGGAATGATGACTAGGTCTTTTATGGAAGATGATAGGGATCTAGAGCTGCAGATGCATGGAAAACAGGTGGAACGTGACATAGGAGATGGAATGATAAGGGAGAGACAGTCATGCTGGGTTAGATAGCTATAAGAGAGAGGAAGGGAGGAACTGTTTATTAGAAGATATAGAAAAAGAATAATTTGACAGTAAAATGAAGAAACAGTCATTTAAGAGAAAAGAGGGGGGAGGGAAAATGGGTTAAAAAGGATGTTAAAACCAGCAGTGGCAACAACAAAACTCCAACAGTATTATACATTAGAGAAGAAAGAAAATCCCTTGAAAAGTGAAAAACAGAAGCATAGACCACAGATGAGGGTGAGGGGAACAGAAGATAAAAATAAACAACAAGCCAGTTACCAGGGTGTTTTTCAGTTTAAATTATGCATAAACTTTAAGCTAAAATGAATTTTACATGCTGCACGGAATGTGTTGATGCACAGAGTCTTATCCAAAGACCACTGAAATCAATGGTAAAAACCTCCTGTGGTTATTTATAGGCTTAAATCACACTTAGAACTTTGCAGATCCAAAACAGGAGCTGAAATTTGATCTATGAAAAACACACGCATTTTGGGAGGACTTTGATCATGCCTCTGCTTAAGCAAACTCTTTACAAAAGCTGAGTATTACTGAACTGAGGTCCCGCAGGTGGGGCTGTGGGCAGGCAACACATTGCCAGACTCAGACCCCCTCACTCGCAAAGGTCAACAGATACAATTATAACACTGTTCCAGGCTTTTGTGGCTGACACACTTGTGGGTATCACAAACCCCCGTGCAGATTTCAGGCAAATATTATTCTGTTGAATGAAAGCTTGAATATATTCTCTATCACAGTTGTAGCAATTCAGTCTCAATCCGGCAGCATCATTACGCTTAAAATTCTGTGCCCATTCCCATCACCAGTCTGGTTTTTTTGAGTGTTTTATAATTCAGCTATTTTAAATCATACTAGGATGAAACTCAACTTACAATTTCTTATTCTGGCTGTATTTTGCTCCTACAAAATTGCATTTAAATTGTTTCATTCTCTTTTTTAGGTTAGGGACTGAAAGGAATTAATGTTTTAAGAAATACTGTTGCTGGCTTCTAGCCTAACAGTGCTTACTTAAAAAGGAAACTTTGCTCGTATTACATTGCCAACACAGACAATCAAGAGCTACCAATTCAATACTGCTTGTGAAATTTTTCAATGCATTCTTTATAATTTATTTCTGCTATCGTTGCAACAATAGCTTCACTGCATGGTGGGTCTCCTGCTCTTGACAGGTTAAAGAGAAGCCTTTGCATTCAGCACAGCAACCGATTTTAAGGCAGGTCTTCACTTAAATATTTCTCTCTGCTTTGGGTGTGGTATTTCAGATGTCAGTTCCTGAGATGTACACAGGTATGGTAAGCTTCTTATTCTTCAGATGTGCCCTTCCCCACTAGCAATTTCCATTCACTGTTTATGCGAGTAGCCACATACATTTAAGTACCTACCATATTCAAAGGACAAGTACTCATATTTGTCTTTCTAGTAACAACAGCTTAACACATTTAAACAATGTAGGAGCTTGCATTTTAGCATCAATCATCATTGCTGTGACTCCTCATTCAGGTGAGAGCTATAGTTAAGTAACTTTGAAAGATGCTTAATGCCAAGTCATGCACTTCATGACCAGGGTAATGCCTGTTCCTTAGGAACCAGATTTTACCTTAACCCTGATCTATTCCTATTGCTGCATTAGCTTTTTAATAGTTGTTACCCACTACTAGTGAATTTCTACTTTGTTGTTGTCGTCTTTTTCAATAGTAGCTGTTTTGAATACTCTCTCAGAAATGTGTGCTCACTCTTTGATTTTTCTATGTTAGGTAATAGTCTCATATCTGGGGTGGGTGGAGACTTCACCTGGAAATTACCAGGAGCTTAATTCAGAAATTCAGTGAGATTCTATGGAACCAGCTTCCCAACTTTTGCCAGTTTTCCGCAAAGCCAGCAGAGCCACTTAAGTGGATAAAAAAAAAAAAAAAAAAGAGTATATTTTTGATATTTTTTAATTCTAAACTTGGAATATTAATTGACAGAACATACTACATGCCATCACAGAAAAAGATATTTTTCTTAATGTATAGATGACACACATGCACATACAGGCAGATGTCTATATATGTATGTAGTGACATAATAGTTCTCCATACGGTCCACGTACAGGCTGAAGTACAGCCCTTCCACTAATACTCACAAACTCTCTTCAACTTTCAAAGCACTAAACCATAGTTTAAACCATATAAACCGTAACTATTTAAGCTTCCATGAGAGAAGTCAGTGAAGACTCATCACCATTTTACAAATGGGTAAGCAGAGGGGTTCAGCCAGCTACCCCAGATTAAATGCATCACTATTGAAAGAAGACTTAGAAGATCACTCCTGGCTAACTAGTCCAAGGAAATGCAGCAATTACAGCTCCATTCAATCAAAAACCCCCTCAGAAAATACTGTAGGGCAACAGGTTGGATCTACCCTAACTTAAACCCGTGCAACTTTAATGAGATTGTACATGTGTAAGTCAAGGTAAAACCAGATCAGAGAGTTGCATCTAGATGAATTACATAAACCCAAGGAATTACAAAAGAGAAAAAAGAGCCAGAATTCAAGATGCATTACGTGTAAAAGAAATACATAATCTATACTAGAGAACATTAAGGTTTGAAGCACTTAAAAGACAGAAAATTCTAAGTTGATTTTATTGTGTCAGTGTATGCTTTTTTTCTGTTACAAATCAGCTTTGCATCACTCACATAAGTGCAATTCCAAATTTATTGTGAATTCTGTTTTAATCAGTGTAAAGGATGGATTACATCACAGAACAAGAAATATTTTTTACTAAAAGATTCTCAAAGTTGTTTTTTTCTCCTTATTGTTAAATTTGCATTTCTGATGGAGTTCTGAAATGTAGCATATTTGGATTATCTCTAACATAGGATATTTCAGACCAAAGAACAAATCTGAAACCAGGAAAAATAGAAGACAAATATGCAGAAAAAATATTAATAGATGGTGCTATGATTTCTTATCTGTAATGCATGGTAAATATTAGTAAGCATGCCAAAAAAGCTGTCAACTGAGAAATCTGCGTTACAAATGAAATGAGTGGTATGTATTGCAAAGGCAAAGCCCTTTCCCCCTCTTTTCCTCACATACAAAAATTGCTTTGAGAAAATTAGGTAAGTCTTATAAGAAAATTAGCAATAAAACTGGCGGATACCAAATTGTTTCACAGTGTGACAAGAACTCTGAAAAGGTCAGTTTCCTCCTATTTGCTTTTATATATCTATGCAATTTAGAAAAAAAAAGAAAAAAAGAAAAAAGAAAAAAAAAGAAAAAAGAAAGTAGTAAGGCATTTCAGCAAAACTCTCAGATATTTTTCTAAAGCTGATTTTTTCTAAAGACTAATTTTTCCTGCTACTGAAAAATAGGACTGGAAAAACAGATTCATCCACTGATGCTTATTTTTTTCCTATCTAATACAAATGTGACCCTTAACTTGTCAAGGATTTAGTTATTTCTGTCTTCTCCTACTTTCCTTGGGGATACCAAGTTGTGGATTTATCAAATACAGAATTCCAGAAAACTAATTTTCTTGGGATCTGACACAGTATTAACAACAAATCATTACAGCAGTTACAAAAGAATTAGATAAGAAAAAAAATATTAGTAATTAGAAAATGTTTGTGGATAAGTACATTTCATTAGAGGATAAGATCTCAAAGAAATTAAGAGCATTACTTAAGCTTTCTTGTTTTGTAGACAATGAAGCTGCCTTGATAAAAGGGACAGACTGCAATTATGAATAGCATCTGCCATATTCTCAGCCAGAATCAACCCCTGCTTCTGTACATTCCAGTAATATAAATTTCAAAGGTAAGGACTCATCTATTTTTCTAGAAAATCACAGTGGGATCCTACTTATCTGTGAGTATGCTGTGATTCTTTGCACTATACCAAAAGCAGCCTGGATAGATTAGGTCTCAGTAGGGCTTAATTCGAGCATAACTTCACATACTTTGTCAATAGAAAGGATTTGGTTTGTTTTTCTTGGAGTTTCCATATCAAAACAACAAGTTATGTAATTGTGCCCCCAAGCATGCAAAAGTATTTCATGAAAAATCAACCTTATTTTTAAAGGAAAATAGCTTATAAGCTCACAAATGCAATTTTGGGACCCAAATTTACTTGTGGGTATAAACTGCTCAGGCTACGGTACTCATTTTATATGCCCACCTGCCTGACGGTATTGAAAATACCGGGTATTGTGTGCCTAAATGTGTTCAGAGTGGGTGTAGAGAAAGGACCCTATAAACTAGCCACCTTACCCCTCCAAAAAAAGAGAAAAATCTCTATCAACTAATTTACAGAATGAGTACTACGTAATTATTAACCTCCAAAGTACATAATACACCTACTGAAGATTTTCATTTCATTGTTGTCACCAACAATAGGTCATGCTAAGTACAGCTTTCGACTTCTCTCCTTTAATGCACTGCATGTTGGAAATTGAGTGTGAACACAAAAGTACATTAAACTTTAAAATTGGTATGTATATTTATTGATTATTTTATATCCACTGAGGTCATTAACAATCAGTCATACAAAGAGTAGTTTTAAGCCAATTTTCTCCCCTAGCTCTGCATTACACATAGGTTCTTTGAATAAACCTTCTGCTACATTTAAAGCTCTCAAACGCAAGAGTTTATTTTGAAAGAAAGGAACTGAGACATCCATCTTTGAAGAAGTGAAATCTGCTCTGATGCAGTTACTATAGATAGGCAAGATTTTCTGTGGGTGCCGGTTTTGATCCAAGAAATCCAGAAGCTGTAAACTAAAACTAGCAAGCTAGGGCTGAATACCAGTTGTAGAAAAAAATCTCAGAAGATACAGCCAAGTAAGATAATGATTAGGACCAAAAAAGGGGCTAAAACGTCCTTTCATATTCTCCTACAGGACTCAAAGGAAAGTGTTCTGCTTTCCCCCTTGCCTCCCAATCCTCCTTGTCGCCACAATGAGCCTCACCAGTAGCTCCAGAGAGAGTCTCCTTTTGGAAAGTGCCGCTGCCCTCCCATATCTGCAGCATCAGTAAAGGAGGCATCAACACACCATAGGAACAGACTACACATATTTCAAAGCAAAAATGGGAAAAGATGGGACTCAGATGACACCTGCCTCTAATTTCTTCCACTGCTTTGTACAGCTTCTTCCCTGCTCCTCTCTGCCCTGCTACTCAGCCCTCCCCATCCTTCCTAGCAATCCAAATTACTTTTCCCCAGCTACTCCCTTCTTAATCTTCCTTCACTCCTTCCAGATCTTCACAGGTAAAGAGACTTTTGCTTTTCCAGTTAAAACAGAGTGCCTTCTGAGTTTTACCATGTGCTTAGTTTATGTTTTCCAATACTGAAAACCCGGGCCTCAGGCAGATGCTTGTTATCCCTTTTGCCTTTCGGGATTCCTGACAGTGTTTGGATGCGGTATTTGATGCAGGCTGGTGGGGGGATACAGAAGGATGAGGCTCAACAGCTGTTGCACATCCCTTTGAGTCATCAGCACCACGTGAAAACCAGCAGGCTACAAAGCTCCTTGGCTACCCTGTCTGCCCATATGATTTTAGGCTAGGCTCACACCTGCTGAGACTGCTTATCCTTTTTTAGAAAGCTGTTTTCAGTGTCGATTCCCCCTGAAGGTGGTAGGTATCAGGTGGGAATTGGGTAAGGCTCTGCACACGAGACCACAGGCTGCTCCTGGTTCCCAGCCACACAGGTCTCAGTGCAAGGTCTGTTCCGCTTTCAAGGTGTGGCTACACAGGCATACTTCCTTTCTTTCACGGGAAAATAAATCAGTAATTAAAAGAAATCTGGGGGAGGAGATTTTGTTACTTTGCTCACCAAAACACTGGAACACAAATCTACCCAGCTGTCCCATGGGAGCTCCAAATTTCAGCATAATTGATGTAGATGATTACTTTTCAAAATACTGAAACAAACAAACAAAAAATCTGAATCCTTTCATTTCTGTTATAATGCAAGTTACAATAGGTATGCCTAGATGAGAGTTTTACCCTGATTTCATGTGAAGAAGGAAAGCCATAGTACACGGGTTGAAAGGCAGCCATAGTAGTATGCCTGGTCCAAGTAGAGTATCTTCTATCTTTTTAACTTTGGGAGCAGGGAGTGTAAACTCACTTTTCTATTTTTGGTGGGGTAAAGAAAAAAAAAAAAAAAAAAAAAAAAAGAGACAGACTTTAAAACAGATGAGATAAAATGTTCATCTTCCCATCAGAAAATATGAGTGTTGTTAAGCGCTGCTGTAGTGCTATATTCATGATAATGAGATTCATGCAATTGCTTTTCACTGTTACAACTTTTCATTTTCATGTGATACTATACCCCACTCAGCCCTATCAATGGCAGAGGCTGTATCAGTTTATGTACAAGTAGCAGCCTCATTTAGATGAATAAATGTTGTTTACGTTGTTTTCCTTCTCCTGAGAGATATAGGATAAATAATTAACCCAGTGACCCCCTACCCTGCTTGTTTAACATTTACACAATTACTCAAAGCTTCTATCTGATGGTTTCACAGCCTTTAAAGCTATGGCAAAGGAGAAGAGTTATACTGAAACCGCACAGTAAAAGGTATATGGCATGGGTTTTAATGCAGTGAGGTAACACAGGCAGCACCCTGCACTTGTTTCCCTTTCATCCACACCTACTTTCATTCTTTCAAGTCTGTAAGACTAATTCCTTTTATGAGCTGTAGGTGGTACTTTAAGACATGAAAGTAGTATCTATAAAATGGACACAAAAAGACACAAATATGCAAAAGAAAGCAGCCTCTGAAACCCATGTGTCTCACCTGCTTGTTTAGCATTTTTAACTCTTACCTGTATTTTGGAGAAAGCATTTGAATGTCTTTTAAATTCTCAGAACCGTTTGTTTCTTCAGGTTGCAAAAAAAACCCCAAATATGAATTTATAAACTTCTTTTAAATTTTTTTTCTTCTTTTTTTTCCATGGAGGAGGTCATGCAAATATGTACATATGCAGGGCTGTATGAGACCAAGCTGGCACCAATTTTCCTCGCAGCACCACTTGGCTGTCTAATCCAGAAGCAGCACAGCCATTGTAGCACAGATCTATACCTGACCAATTAAAGGTCGCGGTTTTCCTCATCAGATCAAACTTAGCACTGGGCTCACACATATATCCTATTTGCAGGCTACTATAGTTTGTTGACCAAGACCTGAACATACACAGCTTTGCACAACTTAAGCACATCCTGAGACTGTCAGATGATGGAGTTACACAATTATAAAAGTATTATAGACATTTTGAATCAGCTTGTTGTAGTGCTTCTGGATTGTTAAACCGAGTCATTTAGGATTTATAGTGAAGTTTAATTTTAATGATTCAGATTACTGGTCAAAATACTTCTTGGAGTTGACATACACCATATTACTGTGTTTCCAAGCAAAATGCTCTGACAAAACAATGTCTACAGCTTACTGAAAAATTCAATATGCTCTGGTATTTCCAGATAAATTAAGTAGTAATTATTTTTCCTTGAGAACACATTAAAGTTCTGAAACCATCAGCTTGCTATTGATTGTGATCATTAATGGCTCCAAGGATAGAAAAAAATGTAGCCTAGATTGAGGAAGGAAAAGAATTGAATGCCCTTCACAGTTATTTGATTTTGTTTAACTCCCAGTCTCTCTTGAACTAGACAAATCTGTTTCTTTCCCCTCCTTTTTTCTACATATTCGTAGCCAGATTCTTGGTTTGTGTGTGCTGGTGCCACTTTCATGGATGCAATGCAACACACTACGCATTTTAGCATTAAGACCTGGTATAGCTGGACACCCCTGCTTGCTTAAATGACCTTGTTTCTTAAAAGAAGGAAGTGATCTGATTTTTCAAAATTATTCCAAGCCGAAGAAACTGCTGCGTTGTTTGGCATCACTGTCAGGTTGGACCAAATTATCTTTCATTTCCATAAATTAGAGGACTGGAGGTACTCAGTGTACTCATCTAGTTCATCTTCCTGCATAACACAGGTCATATGACTTTCTGATTTAGTTCCATTTGAATCACGCTGCCTCATTTAGAAATAGTATCTGAACCTGATTTTAAAATTAGCAGTGATGACAAATCAACAAAACCACTGAGCTTTCCAGTTAAATGACCATATTTTAATTTTATTCTGCTTTTAGGAACATTTAATACCTGTTTTCAATATACCTATCACCTGCTACCAGCCTCCAATCTTATATTTTTGTCTGCTGGATTGAAGAATACATTAGCAAAATTTCCCCTCCCTTGTATTAAGTACAGACATACTCTGATCAAATTACCATTTAAATTCCCTATTAATAAATAAAGCACATAAAATTATAGATTTAATCTATCTATCTATCAAAGTGTTCCAATCCTTTAAGTTTCATAATTTTTCATTGCTCTCTTTGTATTTGATCAACAAACCTCAAAAACTGTTCATGACAGAGTCGAACAGACTTTTCAGTGGACCGCGGGATAATTCAGGTGGGTAATGACCCCAGGAGGTCTCTAGTCTAACTGGCTGCTCACAGTAGGATCAGCTCAGAGACCACTCCACGCTGCTCAGGGCTTTATCTGGTCAGTCTTGAAAAATCCCAAAGATGGAAACTACGCATTCTCCAGAGAACAAAGATGTTCTCTGGCCAGCCTGCTGCCCCGCTTGGCTTTCCTCATGGGGGAAATGCTTCTTCTATCTGGCGTGAACCCCTGCTACAAAACAAAGTGTAGCTGCCACTAAAACCACTCATCCCACAGCTCGTCACAGGTCAGCCTGACGTTATCTCCTTCCACCTTCAAGTCTAGTTAAAAGCTCTGTCAATCAACCCTGCTAGCTCATGAACAAAGACCCTCTTCCCCCTTCAAGAGATGAGTCCCATCTGAGCCAGCAGATTTGGTGTTACGTAAACCATACCAATATCAAAATCCATGTCATTATCAAAACCCGCAAAATTCTGGTTGTTACACTAGCCATGGAGCCATATATTAATTTCTATTTAAATATAATAAATATAAATTAAAATATATAATATTGCTGCCTGCAACTGGAAAGATAGAGGAAAATGTTACATTTGCCCCAGGCTCCCTTACAAGCCATCTCAAGGCCCTGAAGTCTCTTTTGATTGACCTTGGACTATGTGTTGCAGTTTCTTTGCCACCCACATGGAAGAGCAGTAGTGGGTAAGTTTGAGGGTCATAGCAGGCTGGGGAGTTTCCTAGTGATGTCCTTAACCCAGGCCCCAGGGAGGAAGCAGACTTCCCTAAGAGGAGGGTCTGCCTGGCATGTTGGACCTTCTGTTCCCCTCAGAAGGGAGTCACCTACAACTCCTTTTTTCCTCCTCGTGGAGGTGGTAGTTATGTGGGAGATAGGCCTCTCTGACCTTGGCAACACCTCTGGTGTAGATGGAGCATCATCCACATCATCAGTTGGCTGAGCTTCCACATCCAGAGCTTCATACCTGTCATACAGAGGCACCTGGGAAGGTGAGGTAGGCAAGGAGGGGGCTTGCCTACTGCCCCGAGCGTGGACTTTTCTCCATTCATTCCCTTCAAGTTACTGCCTTCTGCCTGGTGGGGGGAGGATACAGGCTCCTCTTGATCTTGTTTTATTTCTGGTGCATGTTTCTGTCTCAGGGAGGGTAGAGCACGGTTCCACCAGCCTATTTCTTTCTCAGCCTCCCTGATGCCCCTTAATCCGTTTACTTCCTCTCAGAGCTGTGCCACCAAGCTGAGGAGATCACCTGCTTGGTCACACCTCACACAGCTGTTCTCACTACTGCCATCAGGTCCCAGTGAAAGGCTGTGGCACACACCCTGCAGCCCATGGCCTGGCTGCGTTAATTCACAAGGAGATGATAATTTAAGGGTGCTGGTGACTAATGAAAGTACTGAAGTGCCAGGTAATTTACAGTATGTTTATTGGGAATAGATACTTTCTTTACTGTTATCTCTTCTAAATGAATAAACTTATTTCTGGTATATTAAAATACATGATCTGCTTGTGTCCACCCTGTATGCAATAAAAAAAAAATATTCTGTAAATACGACTATCAATACTGTAACTTCGCAATCAGTTACTGTTTCACTAAACAGGATTGAAATAGAGTTATGAAGGCTAACATTTTAAACAGGCTTGATTGCAATCAGTAAAGTATACACACTTGTATTTATAATGATCATTTATGCAAAATCATAAAACTATCAGAAATAAGAATATATTAATTTTTTTCACACCTTCACCCTTGCCTGGATCACATTGAGGAAACACAACTTCTATGTTACGATGCTCATCAGCAGCATGCAGTATTCATTGCTTTGGATTGTTTGGGAGATGGAGTATTTAGGATGTAAAATTTCTTCCATAGTATAGAAAACAGCTTACCAAGTACTGAAGTGATTAATAGTTGAAAAGGGCAGCGTACCTTTGAAAGCTCACCCTAGGTAAGATAGTAGCAGAGTTACACTGAGCTATCTGAATGAGAAGCCTCAAAGGCATCTCAATAAGATATCAATATTTATTATATTGGATTTCTTCCTGTTCTGAAAATCCATATAGTGGCAGTAACTAAAAAGATCTGTCCCTTTGGTAGAGAAGGTCCTCTTTCCAGAGGACCGAAATACATCCCGCATGAGGATGCAAGGAAGATCATAAAACTCCATTGAAAATTACTCTCTTAAACCCCGAAGACACTCACTTAAGACAAGCAATAGAAGAACATACCTTTCTGGGACTCTATACGTGACAAGTATTTTAGGGCTGAGGAACCTCAGAAAGCTGATTGTGGATTGCTCGCTGGCATGTAAACATCCGACTGGTAGCCCTGATAAGTAAGGCTCGAGTCCTTTATCTGGACATTTGCACAGATCATCATAATAGAAGTGGCAGCACCACAAGCAAGATGTGTATAGGCACAGAGGAACATGCATGTATGTTGTAGGAGTATACCGGTCAGCATTGTCCAATTCTTTTGCCTGGCTACAGCTCAAATAAGATTAGTCACCCCAAGACCTCAGTTTTTCCTTTGCTCTTCTGGATGCACCATCCCAAATCTGTTACTTCTGAGATAAATACACTCCCCCGCGGCACTCGGCAGGGCTAGTTTGTCATGTAATGGTTTTGTGAGAGCAAAATCATACAGAAAGGGTCCTGGTACTGTTAGCATGGAGCTTTTCAAGATTAAATCCAGTTTTTTGCTATTTTACTGTTAACCTGACTGAGCTTTTACGGTGTTTTTTGACTTGAAATATTTCATTAGCAAGAGGACTTCAGAATCTATTCGTGTGCTTTAATCTCTATTTACTATCAATCTTTTTTAATGCATCAAGAAAATAAACCCACCCCAAAACTGAACAGTGAAGAATTTGAAAAGGTTTTATAGTTTTTTTCCTCTGGAAATAAAGTTTAAGGATAAGATATGATAGTTCACACTATACAAGTAATTAAATAATAACAAGAAGCAAATTGCGCAGGAAGTTAAGATTTTAAGCAGTGAAATCATTGCTTTTGCTCAAAGGTATTTAAAAGGAGAGAATGGAAATTAATCCATCATGTATAATAAAGCAGAAATGAAAGCATTCAAAGGAAAACTAATTCTAAATTTTTTAATGCTGATTTATATTTTAATTATATAATGCTTATTTACAATTGTAATTATCCATGTGCTTCTAAGAGTCACAGTGTAAAGGAAATGGGTTATATATATTCTTACATGAAAACTAGAAACTAGGCATTTAAACAGAAATTCCCCTGTGCTTGTGATGCGACTTTTAAAAAATGCAGCATTAATTTATCAACATACATTTATCTACATACTCAATAAACCAGAATCACTGTAAACCAGTATTTTTAAGGAAAAAGCAGCTTATTGCTTACATTGCTTTTAATTTTGAATAATGGCATGAATTTCCAGATGCTTTTTATCTTGCCCTATATTGCTATTTGGTCAAGCTGTTATTGTTACATGAGCCCCAGATTTAACAAATTTTCTTCCCATTTTATTTCTTACTTTTCTTCCCACAGAGTTTGCCAGTGTCTTTTTCAGTCTACTCTTCCCCTCCTCTTTAACTCCCCTTTTTGGGGAGGGGTGGTGGGGTGAAGTTGTCTATTTTCAAGAACAGATTATAAATACCGCTGTGACAAATCCATTACACAGCACAGAAGCGATCAGCGTGGTGCCGAACGCTGGCGGAGAACGGAAGGTCCAAACTAGCACTGTTCCAAAAGATCAATGGGACACACTTCTAAATGGCAAGAGTTTTAACTGGCTCTATACAACACTAAAAGAAAATAAAAGATCAAATAGTAGGTTCTAAGACAGAAATAAATGTGTGTTTGTTTCTGCCCTTCTGGCCCACTCTTTAAATACAGCTTAGGAAAAAAATACATTAAGGGACAACAAAGAAAATACAGGCAGCTGAGATCTGTGTTCTTCCGATAAGCTGTACTCTGATTTACAGCAAACTTTAAACAGCATAGGTAATTAACCTTACGGGGAAAAAAATACCAGGGGACAGGCTGGATACTCTCCCACTTGAATGGTTTCAAACAAGACTGGATCTCTTTATTGAATTTATTTCTTTATTTTTAAATTGCCAGTCTGGGCATAAGCTATGAAATGAATTGGGGAATTGGAAGCTAATATTGTCTTAGGGAGAAAGAGGCGTCTACTCACAATGTTAATATCTGAATGGTCTGGTCAGGATACATATATATATTTTTCATAACTAATACAGTTCATTTAAAGAAATTATATTTATTCTGAAGAAACAAATAAAACTGTTTAGATTTAGGTATGGAGCAGATACTGCTGCTGAAATACTCTCAGATATCAATCTTACTCTTCTCAGATTGCTGGCATACAATATTATATTGACTGAATTGTACTAGGCAAATTTCTTATTGCCAAGAAAGAAATATGTTTCTCAGATATCTCCTGCTGATTTTAAAATAAGATATCTATTTAAATCTCCCATATATGTTACTGGAAGAAAACTTTGATGTCTTAAATATCTGCAAATTTCAACAGCTGCTGTTTACTTGCATGCATCTTTCATTAAAGAAGAAAAAAAACGCCGTTCACTTCAGAAGCCAGGCAGGCTCTTGCAGTTTTCAGTCTTTTTAGTATAAAGAAATTGTGCATTTTAAAGTAAAGAACAGCCATGACTTTACTTACTGAGTAAGTTTCAGGGCTTTGGTGGGGTTTGCCAGCTCAGGTTAGTCAGGTTTTATTTCACTAAGAAATATTGATAGAAAGGAACACCTATTATTTTCCTAAAACTGATGATGAAACAACATGTTCTGTAATTAAAAAGCTTTCACAAAGAAACTTCAGAAAGATGTTTCAGTATTTGATACCTCACACTTAAATACCTGTAACTATGCCAGAGAAAAAACCCAAAGCAACGTTATTTTGATTTGGCCTTTTCCTGCTACTAGGAAAATGCATTTCTAATATCCTTTCTGTAATAGATTGCACACATTTGAAACTAAACAAAAATGCATAAAAGACTGAAAACTCTCTGGCATATTTCAACTATCCCAAGAAACAAATCTATAGGTGAGAACATCTATGAAGTGTTTTAGTTACAGAGCAAGCAGCACAGGAAGAAGAATCTAGAAAGTCAGAAGACCTGATGAAACAGATTCATAATTTAAAATAACGTGTGTGTATCCTAATTAATACTTTTAAAACACTTAAGATTTTACAGAAATATTTTCCTCTTTATCTTTCATTATTATTTCTCTTTGTCCTTCTAGTCAGCCCTGGAAATGTCACAAAAGACATTACAATAGCTAACATAAATAAGAGGTTTGTTTCTCTTCCCCCACTTCCTTGAAGCAGGAGCTTTTCTGGGAAGAATTTTGATCCCAGAACCACTCACTACTAATCAGTCTTTTCAACGCAAGGATGTACATGTTCAAAGAAGCTAAGACTAACCTCTAAGCACAACTGGAACATTTCTTTTCAATAGGGTGAGCCATATTTGGACGGTTCTGAAAAAGAACTTTCTTTCCATGCAGTCTTAAAATGTCTCTTATATTGCTGAACAGAAAGCTTAATTTGAATTGTGAGAAGGTACAAAGAGTAATTTTCCTTCTTAAGCTCCCACAGTGAAAAGACTTTTCTCCTTTTTGGTGTCACATATCATCACTAGCTTCAGCTAGAATCTTAAACACGTAAATCAAAAAGCTGTCACTTCTTCTAAAAACATCTGTACATAGCGGCAACACAATTTTCATGCCTGACAAGGTAATGAAACACTTCTGTGTGGAAGCTGCTAGAAACGTTATTTGTTTGACTCAAGTGACCAGCAGCACGAGTTCAAGCTCTAAGGAGCTTGTCAGGGATGTCCACCACCTTCTGCAGCTACCTCTGGTCTAGAAGAGGATGAGGTAAACAGTATTTCTTCTGTAAACAAGGACTATCCAGGCATGGTTCACTAGATGCTCAATGTCATTTGATTAACACATTTACTGAAATAAATAGTGTCCATCAAAAATAAATCAGGTTAAAGCATGGCCACTGCTGGAGAAACATTTAGAAAGAGTCCCTGCTGCAAAGAGCTAACCGCGTGTGTAAAGTGAAAAGCAGGACCTTGAATTCAGCTGGGCTATTCCTTCTCACTACCAGTTATACCAGACCAGCTTATAAACCCTTCTGGAAGCCTCTCTGACAGAAAAGCCGTGGTGCTGAATGATGGACATTACTTGGAGGTCAGCACAACAATTTGCAAAGTGTTTTCCCAGTTGCAGTGTCTGACACATATGGGACCTCACTGTCATCCTCGGCGCAGCATTGGGCTGAGATTTCCTAACAGACTGCCTTCAGGGAAAGGTTCATTCTTGATCCTAGAAAAACTTCGCACCTTCAGCTACCATGGGAGAAGGAAAGGGGGAAAATGAAACACGGCTTCCTCATCGTGTTTCAGGGTGGTGAACAAAATAGCTCCCAGGCAATGTGGCATGTCCCTCAAGAGCTGGCAGGTCTGTTTTCAAGGGAGTGTTCCTAAATACAAAATGTTAGTGAACCCATAGAAGCCAATCCATCTGTTTTGAAGATGTAAAAAAATGAGACCAGAAAAATCTTTAAAGGGACCTTCTACATATCAATGACAATAATAATAAAGACCTGTCTCAGATCAAGTATTTTGATCGGCAGATAAGAGGTTATTAATATGAAAACAAATGCAAAGAGGTTTGCTAAAGCTGCATCAGGCAAGAGTGGTAATAGGAAATAAAATGTAGGTCTGCTATATCTAAAAGATAAAAGGGGGGGGGGGAATGAAACAGAGTGATTTATTACCTAGTCAAGTAAATTTAAATTTGCATTAATGTTAAATGCTTTTATGACTGTTCATGGGCACTGAAAACTGTAATGAATGTCCCTAGACACAAAGAGCTAGAGTTAATTCATATATAAACTATTCAGATATTCTTAGTGGAACTGACAAAAATTGGTGAGCTAAAGAAAAAGCACTTTGTGAGGTCAGTCAGAAATAACACAGATGAATCAGCAGCATGAGAGCTGTCTCGAGTAAGAGAGAACCAAAAGAATTAGAAATAAGGAAGTGACCTGATAAAAAGTACTGTATTTAGAAAAAGATTCAGGAGTTATTGTACTTCAAAGCCTTTTTCTTGGGTTTGGGGTTTTTTTTTTTTGAGAGACAATAGAGGAATACAGTATGCAAAATATATTTCCTAAATAGCAGCATACAATACTATGATTGGTACCATTATTTATTTGGATTATGATTAGTTCATATCCACCTATCCCACATTCACTTCAGACCAACCAGAAAGCAAGCTGCACGTCTTGTTGCCGATTCAAGCTGAGAAACCAGAAGAGCAACCCTAGCTCTGATTACCTGATCTGGCTACCCTCTGCAGGTGAACAACTACTTTGCGTCTCAGCATTTTATCCCCAGGGTCCTTATCCAGGCAGGCTTCATGGAATTAGGTTCCCTGCCTTTCTCAGCACATGGCTGAGGCAGGAGCCTCTGCTGCCTGTCAGGTCTGGAGGCTTGACAGTTACACTGGAGTTACGGACTAAAACAACAGTAATAAAAAGCAACAGAGAGCTGCTAAAGCTCAGGCATTAGAACTTCTCTTCAACAAGTTGTTTGTTTCTATTTAAAAAATAAACCACAAAACAGTTGTTAGTTTTTACCTAAAATACCAACCAAACAAAAACCCAATCACCACCCAGCTTCCCCCCAAACCAACACGGCACACCCAAACAAAAACCTACCTACCTTTAAATTAATTCTGAAAAAAAATCACATGTAGCCCCATACACACCCACAAGTCTAGGCTGCATAACCAATTCAAAGTTCAGGTTTCCTTATTAAATGTTCCAGCTTTATTAATAATAATTGCCTCATTAAAGACTTCTGTAATTAGCTCTGCTTATACACAATAAAAGTGTCCTTACTGAGATTTGCATTTAGAACTCTGCTTCTTCACAACTTTATTAGAATTAAAAGGGGAAACGTATTATTTCTATGGACATAATATTAACTTAACAAGCACAACTGAAGTTCTATTCAAGGATTGGAAAACCTCAAGTTGTCCTGGCTGTTATGGGCTGCTAAAGAAAAACATCTTTCAAGTCATTGTCAAAACCGTTACCTGGTGTAAACACCACCATCAACAGCAGAATGGGCAGCGATATCAAAACCAGCACTGATGTAATCACTGACAGACGATGTCAGTGATGCCTGACACTTGATAATTGCTAATTGCCAAATACACTTATTCCCATTTCAGGGAACCTCTGACTTTTGTGAAGGTTGCTACTTACTGAGCCTTTTGCAGACTGCTGAGGAGAACAGCTGATGTTTTGTGTGGCAGGGCAGGAAGAAAGCCAGGCAGCAGTCAGACCTGCTGCTCTGCAGAGCCTGGGCTTCTGCATCCCGCTTTGTTAGTCACAATCCTCATTTTGCGGAAAAGCAGCTTGTTAAAGATGCTATCAGCTGAGAAAGTGATGTGAATAGGAATAATGAAACCCCTCAGATAACTTGTCTGTTTTGTGAGGTCCCTAGCTCTTCAAAAGGCCACCACCAGACACTTTCTGTATCTGAAGATAACCAATCTTCATAAATAAAAAGATACACACAAAAATCCCAACTCTTCACAGAAAATAATCTAGGAGAGTGTCAGCATTAGGCTACTGTTAACATAACTGTCTCCTCTCCAAGGGTACTAGTGCAAGTCCCTGTTCACTCTGGAAAAAACCCAAAGACTTACATCACACACTTACTTGACAATTAACTTTTCCACACTTTTCGTGCAAAAAGATAAGCTCTACTAATCAAGGAACTAGAGAGGAACATATTGGCGTGTCTTTTTAAGCACTGCCAGAGAATTCATACGTTAAAGGTACTATTAATATTTCAAATGAGGATAGTCACGTTCAGCTAATTTTTTTTGTTTCAAAATGTTATTTAAACTTGAGAGCTTGTTTTGCTAGCAACCAAGCAGAAATGATTCTGATAAAATACTCATTCAGAAATAACATTATGTTCAAAGAGTGAAAACATTAATTGAACATGAATTCCTACCTATTGCTAGCGATCATCAGATATGAGGAATCAGGCTGAAACATTTTAGGGGTTTTTGTTTGTTTGTTGTATTTGGGGTATTTTTGTGGGTTTTTTTGTTTGTTTGTTTTGGTGTGTTGTTTTTTTTAATCAAAGAAAGCTTTATCTTAATTCTAAATCCACATGGTCTTCCCAATGAAAACATATAATTGATGCAACTTTTTAAATAAATGAAGAACCATGTTAAAGAAGAATCTTGTGAGCCCTATCAGAAGTTCGTAAAGACGCAATCCTGCAAAGCTGAGCACAGGAGTAGCCCTGTAGTGTGTGGAACCTCAGCCAGTCTACAGAAACCACTTAGCAAAGGGTTTAGGCAAACTGGGTTACAGCAGTTAGTTATTCCAAGTTAATATTTTGAGAAGAGCAGCCATTTAGGAAATGAGGGGTGATGGCCAAGACTACGCAATTAGCCTAAATTAAACTGTGTTTCTCATACCCTTTTCATATGGTTTCTAATTATTTGACTCGGTGGATGTATGGTCATGCTAAAGCCATGGAAAAAAGTTCATTGCACAGTCTACTAGTCCATGCTAAACTGCATCATCTCTCTGCTTCACGTTTTACATGGTTTCCCTAAAGAAATGGACAGTACCATACTAATGACTTATAGGTAACATACTCTGCTAAACTAATGTACTAAAAAGAGTATGTTTCTATGTATCTTTGTTAGCACAAGTATCTACCAACACTGAATTAAGCCACTGAGGCACAGTCAGCCCAGAAAGAGCAATACATGTGAGTGATTTCCACTTGCACAATGTACCAGTTTTGGCCCTTGCACACTTTGCACTGGAGTATAATGTACTGAAGTCACTAAAGATTAAAGCTGCAGCCAAAAATATGCTTTTGTAGCCATGCTGTTGCCACGTGCTAATGTTAGTAGTGACTTTTAATGAACCTATGGATTACACTTATTTAAAACAGAGCAGGAAAAAAAACCCCGAACCAAACCCAAACGCTTTCTGTTAATTACTTCAGAACCTACACCAAGTATTTAGTAAGCAATAGCAAATTAATGAAGTGCTCTAAACACTTTAAAGCTAGAAGTGATGGTATTTATATTCACAAAAAATGTTAGTGGATTAAAAGGATATGTTTGGTTGTATTTGCAGTTGTGAACATGTATTGCCTTTAACTACCAAAATTAAGTAGACTCGGAATCAGAAAGTAATTATAGTCAAATATTTAGAATTTTTCCCTTTCTCCCAAGGAGAAGTTACTGAGAACAACTGAAATAAATAGCACAGTGGTTTCTCAGGTCTTAGAGGAAGAAGGTTATTTCATTTGAATCAACCAATCATAAATATTTTGTGAGCATAAAAAAAGTTAACATCACTTTTTTGAGGCTCACAACTTCCTGAGGGTTAGCTGTTATAACTCAAAGAAACTGAAAACATTTTCACGCTTTTCCTGCAGACAGTACCCTCAAATGTGAAGAATTTTGGAAACATGCAACTATGTCAATAGAAACACATCTCACCCTCCTTTTCTATTGTCTAAATGAGTTCTGTAAACATATTGGGAGATGGGGACTTTGCTTGTTTGTGGTGGGTTTTCTTTTGGTATCTTTCAGTTGTTTGTTTGTTTGTTTTTTTTGAAAACTAGGCTTGCTTTTTGGATTTATTTATTTTTTTTTTTAAATACCACTTTTTCCTTTTAGAGTTGAAACTGATTATTGATAGTTTACAGCAGAGCTACTTGATCTCCTTTGGCAACATGCATAAGGGATGAAGACCCTGTAATGCAGGGGAACAGGAATAACTGCTGGGAAGTGTAAAAGACACCATCAACCTCTATGGGTGCTGACCTCTTTGTAACACAAGACCATGGACCGGGTGAGGAGTGACAGTATCTAAAGCAGCTGATGAGGTAAACACAAAAGAGATCAGTGTCATCATTCACTGGGTAGCCCCGTGTTTCGTGAACATACACAACAGGTTCAAACATGCCAACTTGACCTTGTAATCCCACGTGGCACAAAACATGCCCAAGAGCAGCAGGCTTCAGTGGGGCTCTAACTGAGCTGCATCTACAAGGTGACACATTGGGATAGTGACCAGAGGGCAAAGAGGCTGCAGAGAGAGTTAGGGAGCTATTTAAATATCCTGCTTATGTAAGGCTCTCCTGAGACCTCAGAAAGCTGACATTCTTGAATCTTCCCTTGTTCAAGGAACATTGTGTTCCTCCACTCACTCATCAGCTTGTGCACGGCTTTGTGGTTTTATAGCACAGCTAGTGAGCTCCACTCAGTTTTGGGTCTCTAATTTATACTACTGCCTTGTCATGAAAGGAGGAAAAAGCCCTCCTGCATATACAAAGGTGCTCACGGATGAATAGAACAGAAGTAGGAAATCTTTACATTATTGAAACCCCAAAAGACAGCAGCATTATTAAAGCACATGCTAAAACCCAAATACTCACCCCTGTTTCTAACACATGGGCACACAGAAAAGTTTGGCTTACAGTCAAAATTTTGAAGGTTAAAAGCAACACAGACAGCTTTTAACTGCTTTTATTTTATTTTTTTTTTACTTCTATGTGTTCTTAATTACTTTTATTGATGAAAATTGTATTATTTCTGGGAAAATTGTTGTTAATGAATATTTAAGGAATCGCGAGCTGATCTGAAGCAGGCCCCCTCTCCCCAAACAGTCCTGTGTCTTGGATACACAAAGTATTCCATTCACTGCAGGGATACTTTGTTTTGGTGAAGGTACACTTCACCAAGCATTGTTTTTAAGTTTTGCGTCATTAATGAATCCTTTCTGATCTGCTTTAAACTGCATAAACTGGACAGTTTTTCCCCAGGATAGCTGGTCATCCATGTGATGAGTGTCGCATGGCAGTAAACCAGCAAGTCAATGGCATGACACTGCCATATTGGGAAAAACTAGTCCCTGACAGGGACTATCTCGTTTGTAAGTATGGATCATGACACAAGTAAAATAACACCCATTAGAAACATCTCATAAATAGAAAAAATGACCATTTTGAAGATGATCCCCCCACCCTTCTTTATCATGCTGATGAACTACTGTATTGGATTTACTCTGTAAGGTTTTGGTAGCTGGGGGGGGGTGTGTGTCACTGTGAGAAGAGACCAGGACCTGCGCCTGTGCTGTATAAATCTGGCACCAGCCGGCTCTGACACAGGCCTGCTACTGCCCAAAGCTGAGGCCATCAGTGGTGCTGGTGGTGCCTCTATGATAACAAAATTAAGAAAGGGTAAAAACCACCGTGCAGCACCTGTGAGAGAATGGAGTGAGAAAAACATGAGCGGAACAGACCTGCAGACCCCCAGGCCGCAGCTGGAGGAGGCCAGAGGGGCTCCAGGCCCGGAGCAGATCCCCCCGGCAACCCCTGGTGCAGCCCCCGGCGGGGTAGGCTGTGCCCCTCGGCTCTGCGGGGCAGCGGGGGGCAGATCCCCCCTGCACCCCCTGGGACCCCAGGCCAGGGCAGGGGGATGTGCCCTGAAGTCAGCTGCAGCCTGTGGAGCCCCTGTGAAGGAACAGGCTCCTGGCAGGACCTGCAGCCCATGGAAAGGGGCCCTGTATTTTGAAGCTACACTATTTTATTTTCATTTGTTCTCCTTCCTAAATAATAAGGTTTATCTCTCCTGCATACACCTACATAATTTACTCATAAAAGTTCTAGGCAGAAAATGCAGAAAACGGTTAATGCACAGCCCATGCCAGCTTTCAAAATTGCGTCTTTGCCCAGCCACATTAGCTAGATGCTTCTTCCATCTCTCTTTGATAAACCCATAGCATTTGCCTGCTTTAATGGTAGCATCCACAGACATGACAGAGACTGTAAGAACAGTGCACATCGAGCTGCTCAAAGCGCTTATTTCAAATTTTTTTCCCATTTATTAAAGAATAACAAAACCATCTTAGAGAACGGTTCTTCCCTTCTCCAGCCCCATCTTGCTGTTCTTAATCAGTTCTATTGAGCTCTACAAGACACCTACTAAACTACCAAAGCTTGTTTCACCCTTTCCTTCCTTCCCTGAGGATAAAAAAACCCAAAACCAAACTCCACAAAAAACTCCCAAAATTCTCTTCAAATTTCAGTGTCTTTTTTTTTTAAACAGCAGTAATAATAATAATAACTTTTTTGTAAAGAAGAAAAGGAAAATACTCTCTCTATTGCTTTCTATTTCTCTGTTATAATTTGTTTTGTGAAATGTTGCATTTTCCAGCACTTCACTGAGAAAATTAAGTTATCGCTGTTGGAAAACAAGGACATAAGGAACTTACTGAACTGTGAGAAACCAGTTTTTCGGTATCTGTGAAATTGAAGTACATACACACATATCAGAGGAACAGGAATGCCTTCTGTCCACAAGACTTTCTGAATCTTAGCTGATAAAATGAAAACACCTACTTATTTATTAGGTTCTATATTGTTATGAATTATATTTCTATAACACTATTCTATGTTGCACAAATATATTTGAATTTTATTAACTGCACTACAGCAGGAAAAAAAAGACTGAGTTGGAAAAAAAATATTTCTTAAAATTATTTAAAACTTTTCCAGTAATCCTCATTACCCTTTCTTCACGTTCACATCAAAGATGAGTATTCCCCAAGGAAAGCAGGGGTGGGAAGGAGATACTATAAAATAAAGCAAGCTGGAATATAATTAAATGCAAAAGATTATCTAAGCCAAGCAGGTATCTCCCTGAAACAGAAATCCCGGTAAGCCCATTATGGAGCAAAACAATCAACAGGATGAAAAATCACACATTTTTTAAAGGCTACAAAGAAGAGAAGAAAATCTAAAATAATTTGTAGACATCCTTGTCTATCGGTCCAATGGGTGCAAAGGCACTGCAGAGAAACTGAGGCGTTGTGGGAAAGCTCCTCCTTTGGGGAATTCACTGACAAACCATGCCTTCTCATATAAAGCAGCTTTGAGAAAATTTGGTTGAATTGCTCTTTGACGCGTTATTTACTAAAAAGAATGCTGGTGAGAAATAAACACCTATTCTTTTTTTTTTTTTATATGAGTATTTCCAAAGATAAAGAGTCTAAAATGAGAATGATGGAACAAACTAATAAAATACAATAATATTTTTAGGACAAGATAAATTTTGCATGGAATTTCCTAAGCTACTGAAGTATAGTGCTATTTTTTCACAAATGCCCTTCTTCATAATTTGCTCTACTAATTACAGCAACTGCAGTTTATAGAGTAAGGTATTTTCAATATGAAGAAGGTAATTTGATTTCCTCCTTGCAGCCTATGAGGCCCATTTGACCTGACATATGAGGAATCTGAACATTTCAAGGCTTTAATAAGGAAATACATATAAACAATTGCTGCTACTATTTATGCTGCTGCTTTTTAAAAGTACTTTTCCATTCCTCTTTTCTGTGAAATATTTCAGGACTTATAAGAACAAAACCACATCAGACTTCGTGATCAATGTAATTATACAGTATTGGATTCAACTATTCTATTTACATACTTGTCCATAAAAATGAAAGACTCATTGTAATTCCCTTAATCTCAAAGTACGGCTGTAAGAACATACAAACTCTTTCTAATGGAAATCAGAATTACGATTAGATCTAATAATAATAATAATAATAAAGCACTGGTAGAACATTTTTTCTGCAAAAGATGCCGATGCAGTAGAATCAAGGAAAGTTCAAAAGGACATATCAATTCTCTTGACATTTTAAATGCAAAACCGAGAAGGCTACTGGTCTGCCTGCCTGCACAACCTTTTGCTGCCAAAGCTCATGCTGGCCAGATGCCCCTAAAGGTCTCCCCACTTTTGCAAGAAGACAAACTTGCTGGACATCAACTTTACCTCTGAAGGATAGAAGGATGTCCCCCAGATCTGCAAGCTGGTAACTGGACAGTTTGCAGTTACACTCAATCAGATACATAAAAAAATGCATATATTTTATATACATACACATATACACACACACAGACTCCCCTCTCTAGCCTTTCAAAATCAATTTTAACCTGAAGAGTTAAGAGAAATGACACATTTGGGGATAATTTGTCTTTAAATGCAAAGTAGTGAAACAGATTTCTAAGGTAATCTGCTGACAGGTTATATTTTAAGATATTAACATGGAAAATGAGATCAAGGTGTTTCTGTCCTCATTCCAGTCCAAAGCTGTTCTCCTAACCCGGGGTGTTTCTCATACTTTCTGTCCCACAGGAATATATTAACCTCTGAACTATTGCTTACAAATGAAATACTAGTGCCATTGATCTTTCCCCTCTTTGTACCTTTAGTATTAGGTTTGGTGTGGTCGGAACATATCTACCAGACCAGGTGAAAATGATAACATAGACAAAGAAAGCCACATTTTGAAAGTGAATAGCTTAAAAATAATTGAGGCACTTACCTGGTTAGCATTTTAAGGTTTCAGCACCTATAAACCTGCCCAAGAAAAGGAACATTAGACATGTAGGTACTACAAATAACCTATAACCTAAGTACAGGTCTGCTGAGTGATAGTAAATCCTAAATGTGCATTGCAGACACCTGTGGCGGTCCATGTGACTGCAATCCCAGTACCTTGCAAGAAAAAAAAAATAGTTTATTAAGGAAATTAGTTTATAGATTCATCACCTACTACTTAAAGTAATTCATTATGATATACAGACTCAACCAGTAAATAATTACCTGTGGCTGTCTACACATAAATTTGATTTTTTTTTTTTTAAATTGTAAAACCACTGTGAAATACTTGGTGCATGAACCATACAAAAAGTAAACACATCAAACAGTCACCAAAAGACTGAGATTTACCCTGTCCCAATGCAGAGTTGCTTACTTCCCAGGTAAGTAGGATGTAATCTAACAAAGAAGTATTTTCATGACACCATTTGTGACAGTGACCAGATAGCCTTGTAAAAGAGGAGCCTGGAAGAAAAAGCCTGAACTTCTCAGGACCCAGGAGCCTTCAAAGGGAGGGCTGACTATAAAAGCTAACACATCCTACCATAAAGGCAAGATGGAAAATAGTAGGGAGTTCTAAATCTGTCTGAGGGTTCACTCTTAGGGGTGTCTTTGAAAGATGTTATTGAGAAAAGCTTTTGAAAGAGATTTCATTAATGAGCATCTTAGAAGGAGCTGTTTTTAAAATAGGATTGGGAACAGGCCACCTTGCCTGTGATAATAATATTGCTAATATATAAAGAGCCAAAACACTTCCAGAATCACTACCTAACTCTGTTTCATCATCTCTAGAGGAAAACAATAATAAAATTAAATGTATAATACCCCCTCCAAACCTATGGACACTAAGTGTTATGGCTTACTGCTTCATATCTGTCTTTTACCAAAACCAAAACAATTCAAGACCTGAGAAAAAATATAATCATAGTCCCTTCCCCCCAAAGATCTTACCAACTCGGAATAAAGTCTCCCTTTTGCTTTAGAGCACCTGGTTCCCACTTGCTAGCTAAAGGTAATTAGCCTTTAATTATCACCAGTTACATTTTCACCTGCAAATCACTGGAAAGTCAGGCTTGCCCAATTAGCATATTCATCACCCACCTGCAGGCAGTGAGGAAACACTTCTGCACTTCAATTGAAGGATTAACCTTTAATTTACCAGTGTTTAGCAGCATTCTCAACTGAAACCCACAAAATGAAATTCAGACACCCATGTACAGATTCTGAGGTCAAATGATCTATTTTACTAGAAGCTGATGTTATGGGTTTCTTAAAAATAAGCATGAAATTCCCTTAAATCTCCCTAAAAGTTTCTGCAATACAGGTAGCAATCTCAAAGGAAGGTGGTCTGATTCTCACTACGAAATATTAATGCTTCAGCTGACCTTCTAGCAACCTATTTTCAGTTTTTACCGGTCTTATAAAATTTATTCTCCTGCTTAACTTTTGCTTGCACTGCTGTTTTTATAAACATAACATAACATTATTTTTGGTAGCATACAGATTTGATGATGTAAATGTTTGCAGACTAGGGCTTTAATTGTGCAAACACACATCCTTATGCAGGTGGCAGATTCCAGCGTCTTCAGAAGGAGTAACAATGTGTGTAAACGTGTCACTAAAGGGCATATTTTTGGGAGGGAGACAAAGACCTATGAATTATTACAGACCAGGACATTGTGGCCAATGCCTGGAATAATATATGCATAGGTGAAATATAAATAACATACACTACACTAATCTTTAATATAGAAAGTCCTAGCTTAGATTTTTTTTTTTTACTTTAAAAAAAAAAAAAAAAGTTGAATACTCTTCACATAAAAGGAAAGAAACCATAACGTGATCACAGATACAACCTATTGTTTAAATTAAAGGAATGGAGAAAATCCTCCATCCCTGAATCTAAGAATCATAGCTGTTTTGCAGAGACAAAACCCGAAAATAAAAAGCATCCTTTCAAATGCAACAGGCAAACTGAATTGCTACAGTTAACCTCTTAAAACAATAACCTTGTGCCAAAGTAGTGATTTTACTTTTTGAGTATTTCTGTTTCTCATGCACTACAGTATATATTTATGTCACAACTTTGATTCAGATAAGACTCTGTTGACAAATTATGTATAAAATATGCATAAAATAGTTTATAAAAGTTGGTTATTAGAGTGGCTGTAATGGGCTCAACACAACTAGGTTACTGTATCATATTATCATCATATTAATTTTATTTATGAAAAATGTAGCTATTAACACAGACAAAATACTGTGTTGAAATAATATATAAAACCAGCTTAAAAACATGGTGATTCTGTCTTCTCTTTAATATGCAAAAAGATTTTTCTTTCTACTACATGTAAAACACAATTTACCAGTCACAAACAAAGCCTTTGGTAGTGAACAGATGTTCATGATAAGAACTATAATTTATCATAGCTAAAATATTTCTAAACATTTTTTAAAAGTGTTGATACTTCTTTGTTTCATCTGCAAACAATATTATATTCCTTATTTTGCCTCTTCATAGACAGAAAAAGGCTGACTACATTTCTTTTCTGTGCCAAAGCCTTAAGACACCAGGATAAACAATAGCTGAGATACTAATGTGCCTTTTCAGCCTGTTAGATATCTTTTTTTGCCAGTTTACTCCAGACCCATGGAATTGGATTTCTGAAGACTTAGACAGGTATTTAACCCACAAGGTTTTGATTTCTTCTGAATTAAATTTCTTTTTTTGGTTTCAACAAGCAATTCTATCCATAACTTGAAAAACCCTCTTCAAAGAGTTTAATCAAAGCTAATTAAAAAAAAAAAAATTCCTGTGGGAACTTAACAAGACAGTATTTTCCACTGAAGATAATTTAATCAAATATTTCTGAGCTATATTCATCATTCTTTTCTGTCTTGCTGCATACTGATAGACAAGAGCACTCTGCCAAGATGCAGTAGTTTTGTAAGTAGCATGGAATATGCATAAAAGTCAAATAGTTTAGAAAGGCAAAATGGCTATTTACATTGGAAGGGTTAAGCCATATTTTCCATGGCTAATAAGCTTAAATTGACTTTATGAGGCGGTCATGCTTCAAAACAGAAATGTTTCTGTGTTGAAACCGCTGGACCAATGACCATATTTTTCCCCAAATGGAGATGTAGAAATGGTAGAAGGACAATAATACTCTATCAAAGCATGGATATTAATGCTAGGATGATGCTTCATCATGCTGCCAGATGAAGTGAGGACTGCCAAAACAGTTACTTGTGTATTTTGTAGATATCATGAATTGGAAACTACAATTTATAACAGGTTATTTCTGTGATAATCCTGTGGAAAGCCTGTCAGTTGTTATACATACATCCTTCACTTACCATCACCAATGGTGGCATTAAATATTCTTACTTAATATTCAAGAAAAACACATTTGTAAAGTATGCAATGCCAAAGAACTCCAGTTTATTTTGGTCAGAGTCTCAATCATTCAAAGAAAAAATAGATTACAGTGAAGATACTACTGTAAATAGGAAAGAGGCTGACAGTCTGAAGCATATTTTAAAGAAATCTAGAAAACAGCTAGTAATTAAACTAACCATAGAATAAAAATGAATAAGGACCCTAGGAAAGCACTTCCTGAAAAATCAATGAGAAAACAAACACACACACAAAAAAATATATATTTAAAAAATTGTGACTCAAAGTTTTAGAGGATAGAACTTTAAGTTCTTAGGACTTTTTAAAAAATAATTAAGCCTATATCAAGCCATATGTAAGTTACAAAGATGTATATCTCAAGGCTGAATATAGCTTTAAATATAATAGAGCTATAGTTCAAACCCAAATTATAAAGTTTCTAGTGTAAAAAATTCCAAACATTTAGAAATCTCTCATAGTCTAGTGCCAAAAAAAATGTATTTAAATAATCCAGCCAATTCCCTAGTTTTATATTATTCTGTCTCACTTATTCCTCCTCCTTTACATTATCCACTCAGAATTTAACATTGCTCTTTATGGCTGACAGACTTATATGCACTAGATACTGCTACCATCCAGAAGACAGTAACAATATCACATATTTTAGGTCACGTTGCCATGACATAGAAAAGAGGGTTATGTCTGAAAATACAAGTTTACAATATATGTAATTCACTGTTATGTAAATGTGCCATACACACGGCTATCAGAATATCTTTTTCTTATTTGTAATTCACTGTTATGTAAATGTGCCATACACACGGCTATCAGAGTATCTTTTTCTTATTTGTAGGAGAGGCATCATATTTGCCATGAAGTTTCTTCACAGAGAAATACGACAGAGTTCCTTTTCTTACATGGATATCATAGTAAATGCATGATAGTCAAAACACATTTTCTATACCAAGAAAGAGCATAATTATAATCCAATACATTTGGCTGGAATTCAAAACAGCTACCCCCTACCAAAAGCAAATGCGCCAAAAGCATTTGCTTTGACTTAAATGATTGCAGAATTTCAGCATATAAGACAATACATCAATTTCTTGACACATCTTTCGAATTGGCCTTTAACAGCCAAACCCAAAGAACGTAACTTATCTTCCCCCTTCTTTAGCAATCCCTTTTAAGTTACTAATACTAAGGTTTCGTTAAAATATTCTGCATTAAATACAATCCTTCCTCCCTAGGAAAGAATCCACAACTTATTTTATGCAACTATACTTGAAGATGTTTAGAGTAGAGCTAAGAAATGTGAAGTTCATGCTTTCAGTTACTTTAATTTGCCTAATTCTATTTAAAGTATACAAAATATAATGAAAGTAAGCTTTAATTACATATATCTTAAGTATGCACTTAGCACCTTACATTGACAGTCCAATAAAAACTTTGCTTGTGAATTTCATCAATAATCAACCTGAGGAATCCTTGGCTGTCCCAAGTTACCAGCAAATCTCCATATGTATAACCTATTAATGTTCTATCTTAATAATCTTTAAAGTTGCATTTTGAAAGTTTATAATTCAGTAAGTAATCAATAATGCATGCCATTCATGTAAGTAGCTTTTTCTCCCTGAAAAAGGTGAAAAGAAGCCCTCAAACAATAAGTAAAAAAAGATTTAATCACTGTGGTGTCCAGTATTAATGGAATGATTCTATAGTACTTCTTTGTGGCACAGAAATATGAATTTCTTCTCATTTCCTAGTCACGAGAAAATACATGACTGGTGCACATGTGGATGGCATATTTTCCTACCTGGAACACCTGAGATGAGCATATGAGGTCTATCAGTGGTCAATAAAACCTATTGCTGACATACTCATTTTCCACAGAGCCTGATCTGGTTTACTACTTCAAGCGCTGAACATGTGCATCTTGTGTTCTACCCACAGCTTCACCTGCTAAACGTGCAAAGCGACAAATCATTATTTTTCATACATGTTAGGAATTTCTACAATTCATTGGAAATACTATGTAAAGAATAAATTATAAAATGTTCTATAGTATGTAAAAGATGACAAATATTACTAAATCCATCAAACAACCTAGACCCGTTCAGGAATCTTTGTGAAGGAAACATACATCCATGCCTCTGTGCTTCTTCCTCCAAATGTTCACGCATAAATGAAGGTTCTTATCCAGGACAAGCCAACTACAACAGACAATGGCCACATATTTTATCATGGTTTCTCTTAAATGCTACAGAAAGAAAAGGAGGCCTTTTATTCTGAGCTACTAATGCTGCACCAAGGCACATCATTGCATTCTCAGCCCAGTGAACTCAACCCAACTGTAATTAAACAAAGCTGTTAGTTATTAAATCAAGGATTCTGATTTATTGAATTTTTTGTAGTGGTGGGGGTGGTGGTGGTACCTTCCTTTCTGGATATTTTATGTTATACATGCTACTATTTGAGGATTAACCAGTAATAAAAATGGTGTAGATCATTAAGCATACTCCACATTAAATTTTAAAGTACTATTTCCATTTACTTTGGCAAACTAATAATGAGGGATATATTGTGGATTTCATCTGAGAGTTAATAGGATCATTAAACTTGGAAAGCTCGGTATAACTGAATAAAAAATTGTTTTATTGTCATTGTAAAGGATGAAGAAAGAAAGAACCCCAATGAAAAAGATAGCTAGCTGAATGGCTTTTCCCTTAATATCATGGTTTTGCCCTTTACCTTCTCAATCCATTTTCTCTTTGGAAGGTAGTGGTGCTAATGGCATTATGAGGCTGTGACCAGCAGAAAAACCAAAGAATTTCCAGAAAAAGGTTATTACTAAATGATTACGTGTTTCTTTCCTCATAAGCACACAACTCTTTTATTGGTAAGTGTGAATAGCCAGTGCTTTTCCCCACATTTGTGGAATGAGGACTAAAAAGGGCATCATGCATCTTCTGTCCAAAGGTAGAATCACCTAAGTCTGTGCCATGCATAATAATGGCTGCCTAAAACTGAAGGCTCCACAGTAATCTCAAATTTACTGCCCACAGTTTTGGAGAGTTGTTTGGTTTTTAGTTTTTTTTAATGATTTTTTTTTTTAATGTCTAAGTTGACTATTTCTACCTGAAAGTTCTTGCATGATTCATGGTGGATACAGAGATTGTACTATTCCCCTGTTCTGAACAATTTTCAAAGTCGTGTGTCTTTGTTATTTTGGAAACTGGTATAATTTACCTCTAAAGAGTATTCTTACTCCTCTCCTACTCCCCCACCCCCCACCTGCCCAGTTTTCTTTATATTAAGTAACTAATTCATTTCTGTAGGTCATACCTGGAGATCTGATCTTTTTGTTCTCCTTCAGACTTCCTCCAACTGGCCTACACTGTACATCTATTTTAAGGCCTGAAAGAGTAACAAATCTCACATCCTTTAAATTCTTGTGTGAGTACTGAGATTTTGAGATTTCAGTCAAACACTTCTCTCAGAATGACATATGCTTTTGAATTTAAAATGGAAAGAAGTGAGGTGACATTTTCGCTCAAATTTTTGATCACTTTAACTTTCAAAATTGTCCATTTAATTTTCCATCTCGGTGTGTGTAAGAACTCTTAGGTCCCATACAAACCTTCTTCTCTATTTGCAGCCAGTTACTCCATTTAATCCCCAAACTCCACCTCTGATCATTAGGTCATTTTACCTCCTGTAAGTGCTATAAGAGAGCATAGAAAAAGATTCCTATAAGACGGCAGACTGCTCCTGCATTTCTTGCTTCCTTTGTTGTTTGTATCATCTTCCAGCTACAGTCTTTGTTGTGTTTGTCTATGGCAGATTAAAGAGTTTCTTAGAACTTTAGTGCATCTTTGTCTTTCTAACACTGTATTTATACGTTACTTCTCAGCTTCCTTCAAAAGAGTGTGCCATTAGTCTATTGAACTGTGAGAGATTGGACCTTTTCTATTTCTTTTTCTTTTTTTTTTTTTTCTTCTCCTTCCTATAAAGTTTGCCACTTATGTTGCAACACAGAATAAAAGCAAACGCTGCAATACTCCAACAAAAGTGTATTTCTTACTTTTCTTAATGTTGCTATGGAATGAGAGGAATTCAAGAAAAGTAAAGAGAGGAGCTAACAATCATGTATGATAATTTTGTCCCAGAGTTTGTTTTGCAGTTATCTATTCATCAGCTGAACAGATGAGGTCTTAGCTTGGACTTCCACAAACTAAATCAAAGGGCAGAGAAATTTCTTTAACTTCTATATAAGTAACTACTGTGAATAATATAAACTGCAAAGGACTACAGAATGTCTTTTTCTGTAGAACTCATAAATAATAAGTCTCATAAACTGGATCCTTGTCTATAACACTTACAACAACTGTTTATTTTTTAGCAAATGGGACCTAAGCTTCCATACTTGGTAGCATATATGAAATTTTCCTTTACAAATTGCAATAATATGACCATTCAGAGTAGGATTTGAAACTTAGTGCACTGCAGTTTCTTAAATAGGATGACTGAATGATAACTGAGGAAGTGAATATTCTTAATTTGAGTTTTGTAATAAACAAAACAGAAGCAAGTTATTACAGAAACATTAGTTCTGTAATTACGAAAATAATCAGACTTCTGTTTGGCTAGTGTATATGAAAATAGTCTTTTTGCCAATAAATTAAGTCAGTATTTATGTATGCGTTTTCTAACAAGGTGGAATTAAAAAGAAATCTATAGGGCATCAGTAGATTTTAAAAAATGACTGAAGACTGTGTGAGATGACAATGCTACTGATTTAACTATGTAGGATTGAATACTGAATAAAAATAGATGGTATGGAAGTTAAGTACTTCTTAGTAGTGCAAAGAACAAGGAGAAATAAAAAAATGCATAGGAATAAAGCTTGTGAAGAGTAAAAGTGTGCCAAGCACAGAATTTTCTTTACAGTTTTGGACATATTCCCTAAAGAATCCATGACAACTTTTGTTGTCGTGTTGAAAATAATAGAAAAAAGAAGGACAAAACTAAAACAGTTCATGACTACTTGAAGTGTAGGCAGTCTTTTGCTGTCTACCCTTTGTCATTGGGGCATCATGTAAATATACTCCTGAGAAGAAATTTCTCTTTGTTCTTGTATTAGACATTAGCAATTTCAGAGGTCAATGGATCATGAAAACCTGACATAGCAGACTTTAATCCAAGTAGCAGAAACTGAAAAGATGCACACATACGCTACCACAGGTCCTAATCAGAACCACATGCCCCAGTGTTACACCTAAACTGACTGCAATATAAAGTTCAAAAGAATTGCTGAGTGCAGCAGAACAACATCAATGTAAAACGGGAAACAAAATCATTGCAGTATAGTCATATATATTAGATACATGCAAAACTATCAGTTTTATACAGGAGAAATAGTTATGCAGCTCAGTGTAAGGTATAAAGACTATTGCAGAGAAGTTTCTGCAGCAGAGTTATTGGTAAGAAATGCTAGATGTGATACATGAGAAATTATCAATATGTAATCTTATAAAAAGTGAAAATCCAATTATTATAACTGGATTAAAATTGAGCAATTTTAAAAGGATGACTTACAGGAAAAAAAGTTATTTTTGAGGGGGAACCCTCCCTGCTGAAGGGGTCAAGCAGGAAATTAGAAAGGAATGTGATGTTGGCGGTCTCTAAAGAAATGCTGTTGACCTCACTGTGAAAGCATCCCTAATTTTGCCCATGGGAGTAGGGAAAAGTAGAAGTCAATAAGAGTTCGCATCTAAACCAACAAGTTGCAAAGAGGTAGTAGCTGAGTATACTTCTGTCCTTGTCCACAGCTGCAGCTGATAATCAGAGTCCTTGAGAAGCACCATACTGCTGGGTTGAATTGTCCTGTCCATGTTAAACCTATCCGGACTATACAAACACTACTTTTGGTGCACATTAAAGACAGTTTTGTCTCCTAATTCTGTTCTCAGGAACTTAAATGCAGGTTGCCTGAGCTTTAGTTAACTGGGCATAAGGTTGTGTAGGAATGCATGCATGACAGGTGAATCTGAATTTCATAAGCTGTTCTAGAATTCATCTTGCATGTTTTTTTCCACTTTCCTTTTTCTGTTAGCAATATATATTTAGTCTCCTAATAGGACCTGAGACAAATAGTGGTGAAGTCTTCAACAACTGCATAAGGGAAAAGAATTACTGTTCTCTCCTTTCCTTTGTGCTTGTACAAAATCACAGTATGAGACGATATCACAAAATTGCTATCCCGCATGGGACACTTTTATCTTGATACTTTTTCTTATTTTGTATGTGGATGATACTATTTTCCTGCAAACTATAAATCATGAGGAACCTTCCCTTTTTGCACTACCTTTGACTTCTTCTAATTAAATCTATTTATGACATCAGTGTAACAGAGCTGACACAGCAACTGTGAGCAAATGTCAGATTTATGGCCTCCCAGCTTCTGCAAACCAGAGAGATGAATTATAAGGGATGCATTTACTGCTCTATAATAATAATAGGTTATAATTGGTCATTTAGGGTGAAAAATGGATCAGAAAGGTGGAAAGTCATTTGAATAATTTTCAAATAATACATTCGTAAAATTTGACTGAGCATGAAGGTGCATCTTTAGTAAATGTTGAGTCATCCACCCTTCCATGTCCCTACAGTCAAAACAGTATCAGCACTTTGCACATGAAAAAGTCATATGATGGAACATTAGTTTTGATACCAATACCTGGGAAAAAAAGGGGAGAAACACAGATATTCAGAAGCTTTTTCTGGTAGGGGCTGGGGTAAGTGAAGAGGTAATCACATCACTTTGAACAGTATTTTTCCTCAACATGACAGAGAAGGTTTTAAAAAATAATAGTCTTCATAAACAGCAGTTACACAAATTATAAAACCTGAAAGTAATAATAAAAAAAGGAACCATTTTCTACTTACCTTTCTTTATTGTATAATAAGTACAAAGCTAAGTATATGCTTGTCTTTCTCCAGAGAACATAATGTTTTTGGCACAAGATTTTACTCTGAATAAATTGAAAAAATTTAGCTGTCAGAATCTTAGAAGACCAGTTTCTTGCAAGCATAGAAGGCTTTGGATTTTTATGGCATTACATTCTACAGTACTAAAAGTTCACAGAGAAATTGTATTTATTTTTGGACTCATGAATATAAAAATGAAAAAGGTTTCATATTATAAAAATCAATAACTGACTTGGGTTTATTTCTAAAAGACACAAAGTTATTAAGCGCCCTGACAGAAATTACAATACTAGATGTATATAATTTGTTGAATATAGAAGTGTTGATTGCAAATGAAAACTTGCGCTCTGATCAACAGCAGCTAAGGTCAGGCTTGGTTTTTTTCCATCCAAGTCATTAAAATCTTCAGGGATGGAGATACCACAGCTCCTCTGGGTAACCCCTGTCTGTGCTGCACTATCCTCAGAGTGAACAGGACAGAACAGAATGGAATAGAATATTCTTGCTGCCTCTTCCTTGGTAGGAGGTGTACCTTTCTACTGGACCTTACCCAAATTCTTGATGTGCTTCCTGAACTGGGTGCCAGTATTTCAAGTGCAACCTAATCAGCAAGCTGAATAGAAAGAGGAAATAATATCTGATGATCTCCCGGTCACGAATCTTCTAACTGTGGGTAGCTCAGCTTGCCTAATTGCAGGGAGAACTTACAATTAACTCATCTCTAACGTAGTACCCAACCCCTAGATCTTTTTCAGCAATCTGCTACTCAGCCAGTCTGGTCCCAGCCTGTGTAGATGCAGAGGGTTATTCCACTCAAATAACTCAAGAAACCCTCAATTAACAAACAAACAAACCAATAAAAGATTTCCATGATTAAACTACAACTATACGCTACTTCATTGTAGTGTACAGTGTAGAACTGCAATGACAATCCTTTTCTTTTTCCTGTCCTGAAACCTCAATACAATAATGGAATTGTCTTGAAAAAAAAAAAACAACCCACCACCAAAACCAAAAACCATCCTTCTTGCAAACAGAGTTCATACCATACATCCAAAGTCAAGGCATCTAGGATTAGGGAAAAGATGCTTTCATGGCACAAGTTTTGGAAATGGCTTCTTCCCTTCTTAAACCAAAAGAACTCCACATTCACCATTTCCACTGAGCTCTGATTTAGATTTTAACTACAACATGAATTTTTGAAACAAGAAAGACTCTTCAAATACCACTGGAGCCAGGCAGGAGCCAGTGTAAGGCACAGAGGTACCATGCCGTACTCCCACAGAGATGCCATAACACGTTCTCTATCAGTTTGCATTTCTGAACAGATACAAAGTGCTCCGTGAAGTCTGCTATGCACAATCTGCATACACCTCGACAATGGCATGGATAAAACTAGCTATGAGTACAAGCAAAGGATTTTTTTTCCAGAAAAAGCCTAGAATCCTGGTTTCAGGAACTATTTTATCATTTCAAAGCATAAATACATTGATTTATCTGAACCACAATATTATTCACTTGGGTAATAATCTGGCAAATACATTTAATTCAAGCAACATCTAAAACTGAGCTTCAGCTAGCTTTTAGCTTCACAGCTACTGTGATGTCCTTAGAATGGAGACACAACTGCAGTCAAGTCATGACTGACATATTTGTACTCTGGAATGACCACATCAATTGAAACAAAATGCCCTGGCTGATACAATGGAAATTAGTGTATTTGAACAAAATACATCAATGATAACAAACCTAAATAGCTGTAGAAGATGGAGACATACAGAAAAATACTTGAAGTTGTGTCAAAGTAGACACCCTACAATGGAGTAACTATCACAAAATCCCAAGTATGCAAGACCATATAGTGATACCTTTCACAGTCAATGTAATATTAGGCAAGTAATAAAAAAGTTAGCAGGGGTTGGTGTTATCATTTCCTTTAGCTACTATAATGACAGATACGTTTGGATAAAGTAATCCAGATTCTTTTAACGATTCCAGGTATCAGGAAATGAGAACAAAGCAGGTAATGTATATGATGTCACTGAGTAAGTTTCTACCTTACCTGCCCCAGCGAGGGCTTGGATAACAGGACTTACTAGGAAGTGAATGGTAACATGACAGAAATTCTTAGGCTTGGACCGCAACCGTTGCCTCATTAGCAAGAAAAAATATGATGTTAGCAACAAGGAAACACATAGAAAGACAAATGGCATTGAATGAACACGCATGAGAGATTTTTCAAAGGTTTCCATGGAGGGAAAAAATACATGGTGTCAGAAAATTTAGACACTCCTGTGTCAAAAACAGACTTACAACTATTTTTCAAGCATGCTCACTAACATTGTAATCAAGAGGATAAGAAGTGAAAACCACTTATCAGAAATCATCAGAAAAGAAAGTATTCGTTTAGGTGCTTGAGGAAACTGATAGCAAATTGTTAACTATTGCAAGAGTCCAACCATCAGTAAAACGACAGAGATACCTCCAGGCTAAAGTATGTCAGACTTATGCAAACTGAAACTGACATACGCAGAATTCTCAAATTAGATGAAAAATACCATTTAGAATCTTTCAGAGAAATTAAGTAGAAGGTCTAATGATCTAAGTAATGGCAACCACTGTGTTGTTATTTTTTGTGCAATATTAAAGGACAAATACTGTATCTATGTTAATATTTGATGCCCCATCTTCACAGAAACATATAAGAAAAATGAACCTCTGAAGGCTATGACTGTTTCCATTTACTGTGCTTTAGAGGATATTTGTCTTCAATTTGCTATCACCACTGCCATGACAATACATATATCCACGCTCATTTTGAAAGGAACTCTATTACCTATCTTAGCATCTAGCCCCTTAAAGGTATGGCAATCTGTTGTCACTGTGTATGTTGAATATTTTGTAGGTTTGGTTTTGCTTGTCTTATTTTTCTTTATATTAAGACACATTTTTGTGAAAAATGTTTTGGTGGCATCCCAAAGTGCAAACACTTTAAAGAAAACGTGCATCTATGCATTTTTTATTGATTCGATAACCACCAACAAAACATTTTTAGACTTGAGTCATGTGGGGCAAAGGAAATCTGCACAATAATCTAGCAAGTAAAGTGCAAAGATTATTATCTCCTCCTCCTAAAAGCAGGAGGCATCTCAGAGTGTTTTCTGAGGTCTTCCGTTTAGTAACATTGGTGTATGTAATTGTAAATTTATCATGGAATATATTAGTTAAAGCAGGTTGATAATGCTGCTCAAAACCATCTATTGTTATCTATTGTTTAGCTTTAAGAACTCCTTGTTCAGCACAGAAAGGAATGGCACGAGGTCCTCTGAGCTGACAGATTTGAAAACTGCAAACACTACTTCAGCGGTTGCTTTAGCTACAGATACATGGAGCAGGAATGGCCAGAAGTTAGATTTATGTTCGATAGCAGTTCAGAGAAGTTATAAAAAAACCCAACTAATTTTGTTCTGTATGTGTAGTGTAAGACAGAATGACAAAGCATTAGAACGTGTCCTAAGTTTGACATTTGGAGGGTCAGAAAAGGATATAGCTGAATGGTTCATGTTCGGCTCTGACCTAAAACTTTCCTAACAAAAAGATATCACCTAAGAAAGTGACTGTTCACTATTCAAAGAGCCGCATAAAGTAGACTGCAGTTCCTCAGCACTTAGGAAAAAAAGTTATGAATGGATGTTGCAAGAAAAGCATAGATTGTTCAGAATTGATTCAGAATACATAATGGAGAAAAAATGAACAGGTTGTAAGCAACAGAGAATACATCCACCTTAGCCTGCTGAAATTTCTAACATTCTACCAATAGTTGTACAAAGCAATTGCCTAAAACAGACTTACTCACTCCTTGTTATTTTAAAATATGTTCACCTTTGAATCACATGAACTGCAACAGACCTCACAGAAATTCTATTTTTTTACAAGCAATGAAAAGATGAAAATTAAATGTAAACAAACGTGATTGACAGATAGATACCAGACAACCAGAAGACCCAAGTGATGGGTATTTAATATTTGTAAATAAAGTATGCAAATACAATTAAATGATCTATATATGTATGTAAAGTTTTTATTTATGGTACATTCATTACAGTCACTCCATTTTTAATTCCTGCTGTTTTTTTGTTTCCTTCTGTTTGTCATTGATCCATTTGATATGGAGAAACAATAAATGTGGCTGTCTTACCTTTGCTATTTAAATCAGCTGAAGGCCCAGATCTGACACAGTGTAGGACAACGTTAAACCTTCTGTAAACTGCAGTCTTAAAGTGGCATCAGAATTGATTCTACTATCTGGAATCATAAAAACCCAGCAACTTCCTAGCCATATTAATTCTTAGGCAGAAAATTTCAAGAAAACTGTCTATTCCACATGTGTGTTAATCTGCTTTTAAAAGAGTAAAATTGGTTTGATTTGCAGATGAAAATAAATGGGAAACAAGGCTATTGTAAATCTAGAGCTTGGCAGGCTATGAGGATGGATGGACACATAGCAATTAAAGGTTCATTGTATATCAATTTGCTTTAGTAGATGTTAAGTTGGTAATTTTGGGGCAGATTCTGACACTTTATGTCAGACGGTGTTGCTGAGAACCACTAGAAAGTAATACATTGCCCTGTTACACTTACTTTTTAGCAGTGTAATTGTTATTGCTATTGCATTAAAGTTTGGAAAGAAAGGTAGAAGATTTTAGAAGACCTTTGATGAATCTTGGAGCACAGATAGCATTACAACAATTTCTAAGGATTAAACTAGCATAGGCTCTCCTTGTGACTCTCCAAATGTTTTATGAAATAGTATAGGTCAAAAATGTCATGAGAATACTTCTTGCTCTAGTTTGATGTCAGCCTTTCAATCCAGTTTATAAACAAAAAGTAGGAAGCCATAAAATAAAAAAGTTAATGGAACTTTCTCAATCCTTAAAAAGTAGGGAATCAGTTTCATATTTAGTCTCAATGCAAAGCATAGCTTTAATTCTTTTTTTTTTTTTTCAATTAAACTTTGTTGATGTTTTGCTTTATCCTACTCCTGTGCCTCTCCACAGGTCAAACAGTATCTTGAGTATCTTTTCGGTGTTGTTTTTATTTTAATATTTAGACAGAAATAATCATGGTTTTATGAGAAAAGGGGTTATTCCCATTTTTTCTTAACATAATTTCCTTTCTTCTATTTCGCTTCACGCAGAAGAGTCTATGAATTATATACACTATAAATCATTGCCAAATATTTTATATATAGAACATAACTCTAACAAGATGATCTGTAAATTCCTTGGATTTCAGGAAGGAAATGAACATTAGTACCTCATGCATCTTAGAGATAAAAGAGGAATTAAGTTTGTGAGATTATTTTCAGTAAGTTATTTTGCAGTTCTTGGTGTTGCATATTAATATTTTAATAGATGATAACCTGTCACTACCAGACTACAGTTTTATTCAAAGTTGATTAGTATCTTTTTGTACTTGTGTAGTCATTTTTCTTCCATATTATCTCAAAATCTCTTCACATATAGAATTCTATCATACATTCTGAAAGTTTGCAAAGATTGTGAATGCAGCCAAGCTCAGTCCTCAGAATTAATGGGAATTTTGTTAGCATTGTTGGAACTGTTGGTCCATCTCTTCCTTCTGCTTCTAGCTTTTTTGTTTACATATTACCAGTGCACTGTTGGTTCTGTTAACCTGGCTAGATGTTAGTAAAGCAACAACCAGAAAAAAACAGTCTTTGTTAACGTCTAAATCTTCTGCATATAAAGTAAACTGTGTGCTAAGCTAGGTTAGCTCAGTCTTGGCAAATGAGTGATAGCACCATTAGACCTGCATGATTGAAAACTGCTGAGATTATGTATCAGTGAGCAACATGGTTAAGTTACTCAGTGGCTGGTTATACTCTAGCGGCAAATTCTAACTTCAACTGGAAAAGTATGAATCCACGTCAATGCTTTGATACAAAAGAGTAAAATCATAAAGATACTAATCTTTCTTCTCCATATCATATCATAAAACTGCTGTCTGTTTTCAAAAGCAGTATGCTCTTGGGAAACAGCATGGCTTTGAAAACAAGGTAGTTAAACATACCCATATACTTTCAACATAACCTACCAGATGATGAAGAAAGAGTAACTACAAATAACAAAAACCAACCAAACAAACAAACTCAACCCCAAAAATAAATTCTAGTTTGTCTCATCTTTAAAAAATGCTTTGATTTGAGGAACAGACATATTACTACTGACACCTCTGAAAAAATAACTCCTTGCACTCTTCCTCCTTTCTGCTTTGGTAGTATGAAAGGAGCTTGTAAGAATCAGGTACCATGGAAGAAAAAACAAAGTGGTGGCTGTCAAATATTTTCTTTTCTTCATGGGTACAATACAGTTCAAGATTCTAGGAAAAATATTCTCATTGAAATGATGATGACTACTGCAAAACTAATAAATTTCAAATACCACTATTCTCAAAGAAGACTTTCTGAAACTGTCAGCTATCTACAAACACATAGAGCATGGGTTTGAGAGGCAACTCATGGAAAAAAAACTGGAATCACAGGGGGAACTTCTGGAATTTAACACCAAGTACTGCAAAGCCTGAGCTTTAGGTGCTTTTTCATCAGTTGAAATACGAAATATTGGCCAGTCTGTTCTATGATAGCATGATAACTTTGGCCACCTTTCAGGTGGAAGAGATGATTTGCCATCCTGAAGCTGCATAGCTGCAATCTCCTGAGACTTCCCACACTGAATAGTCCATTGAAGTTTTGGTGTAACCTACTTATACTCAATTATTTAAGTAAGTTCAAGATTTGTCTTACACATGACCAAATATACATGAAAGTGATGTACATAAGCAATGGTCCAATCTTAACCATACAGTCATATCCTCAGTATGAATTCATAGAAGCCAACACATTAAACTGTGTTAACTGTCAGTCTATCAAATATTCTCAGTCATCTAGTATGTAAAAAATGTCATTTGTCTTTATTATTATGTGATATTTATCAATCATGGTGCTGCTAAAAATACTCTTAAAAGTCCAAAATATTGCTGGCAGTTTTGAGAAGAAACAATTTTCAAATAAACATGTAATAATTTTTGTTTATAAATATGAACGATATTCAGAACTACAAGTGGCAGTCTTCTTCATGCAGTTTCAAGACTGAATGAAAAAGGGCCAGTTTGCCTATTTCCTTTCAATTTACATTCAAAGCCTAGACAAATATTGCATTCATGTTCAGAGAAACAAATGCCACTGTATAATCTCTCAGAAGTGGTAAACACCTTTGCAGAACTGCTTGGTGAAGCTGGAAGACATCTGCTTATCCTCCAATGTCTCACCATCAGCAGCAGCTTCACAACATCTGTTTAGCTCTTCTCCTTTTCATTTCTTCTCATATCTTTGCTGATTTTAAACGCCCAGGGGAACGGTGTTATAAGTCTAACCATCTGCTACTTAGCCATTAAAAATAAATACAAATAATTATTAAAGCCTTGCTAAAAAGCAAGTGTGTGTACATCCACTGATATAAGAGTGTGATATTTTAAATGAGATACTATGTAAGTGGAATGAGTAAAAAACCACAAGCATATTTTAAAGGTATTAAATGTACTGTTAAACATTTCAAGTGTATGTATTTGAAATCTATACCCTTCAAAGTTAAAATAGCCACATGAATAAGGTCCGTATTCCGTAAAGAGTCATACAAATCTTTAAATCCTGTTGCCAATAAATAAACATCCAAATGTTTAATGGTTAATTACCTCAACTTTTTTCTCTTCATTTTTAGCTTGACTCCAGATCTCATTCTGTCTTTTCTATTTGAATAATAAGAAAACTACTGTCAGAAGTCTGAGAAAGGTAGTTATAGGCTGTCAAGTCACTTCATCTTCTCTTGGAAAAAATGAAATGGATCAATCTTTTTGGTACAAAACATATTTCCCAGACTGAATCATTCATGTAGCTCTTTTCATCTGAAAATCTCAGTTGCTTCATGATGTATGGACACAAGTAGATACAACCTCTAATAATTATATCTCAAAGATATGTTCAGGTATATTTTCATTTCCTGCCACTGTTAATACGTTATTTTTGCTGCTATATTCTTCCCCACAGATCACACCGTACATTGAAAGTACGTGCTTTATTGGATATCTTTTATTAACTATAAACTCTTTTAATCATGAGTATCAATCAAAATTAAAATTTCCTACCTCATAAGATCTAAGTTTCACACTGTTTTTCTGCATTTTCTGACAGTGATTTGTATCATGATCTCCCTTCTTTGACTTTACCGATTCTTTTGTTTCCTCTCTCAGTTGGTATGATGTCTTCATTTAGCCAACAGCAGTGGAACTGTGATGCCTGGGGACAACAAATAAAAGCCTGTATTAACAATGCATCATTACTGATGAATTACTGATTTTATTGACAAAGTGTCTCTATTTATTCACACAATTTTGTACACAAGTGTTCTCAGCATATTAATGGTAGACATCATATGACCTGAAAGATAATATTTTATGCAAAATAATAGTTATGAATAATCAGAATGTGCATTTTGCCCTAATCACAAAGAAGTTATATATTACATGTTGGTGAGCTTATAGTGAAGAGGGCTAAATCTAGTTTTGTACTTTCTCAGGATTGGGATCTTTATTGCTTATAGATTATGATTTTAAAATCACTGTGAACAATTAAGTTGACTAGTAAATCATCCTTGCATGTCGAAAGAATTTTTCAGTATATGTATCCAGTATATACATAGGATAAAGTTAACTACTATGCACAATTGTAAATTAGCTTTATATAATGGTTGCATGATTAAAATGCATTTGTCAGTGAGATCTTGCAGCTCTAATGCAGCACTTTCTAATCTATTTCTCATCTTTAGAAACACAGGTAAGGCTTACGTAAAAAATTACATCCAGTTCCAATAATTTTCCAATTTTTGATGAGAGATTTAAATAAAGTATTCACATAAAATAATGCATAGAACTTCAGAGTACCTCGTTCATTTTACCAATATTACTTCAAAGCATACTGGGCACAAATAAATTAGGAAATCCTTTTATTGACAAATTACTGACATTTGATATTTTTTTCAGCTGGTTTCTGAGGTAATGGTAATGGTCAGTTACTTGATGATTCACCCAGTATAACCCTGAGCTTTTAAGTGTCCTGGGATGAGTGACGTTATTGCTCTTACGTGTATCTCCTTACAACATTTGTAGTATCAGTTTAAATTACTTCTAGCTTGCATTATATTTAGGTCATATACAGTCCAACAAAGCTAAAAAAATATACTTGTATGTAACATTTACAGCTTTTTCAGGACCATTTAAGATAAGAACATATTATCGGAATGTAAATAAATACTCGCTAATGAAAAAGGAAGTGACTACTATCAATCATAGATAGTGCAGCCATTTATTTGGAAACTAAGGTTTGTCACTACATAACAAATTGTCTTCCTCTCCATCCATCCCCCCATCTTCAGGCATTTTTACGTTGCACTGAATTATCAGCCAGCAGACATTAAGACTATTTTGTTGCACTCAACTTTTATGTGTGTTGGCAGTCTATTTTTTACAGCTTTTTAAACAGATGGGTTTATATTAGTAAAGCTTAACAAGACACAGAGCAAATAGAAATAAAACCTTCGCTACCAATATTGCTTTTCATTGCCCAGTTGCTGCCAGCTAAGATATATTGGACCTATCTCTCATTAAAAAGCCAACAAAAAACGCAGTTTCACAATTCCTAAGTGTATACTTATAAATTTACAAGACCACAAATTCCACAAGGCATTTTGTGAACTGTGTAGTTACGGATTTCAGTCATGAACATTTACTGTAAGAATTAATACAAAAGTGACTTTTGGCAAGATCTGCTGCCAGATTTGACTTCCACTATTTTGTGAATACCAATGGGAATTTCAGCTCACGTGATCTAACAGACACTGATTTTTGCTTTTAGGCTATTACAGCAGATTGCAGAGGACACATCATATGTGCATTCTGAGTATGGTAGGTACCAGTAATGACAGACAACTCTGTCCAATTCATAATTCCAGAAGCTGTAATTTTAAGTAGGTTCTCAGTACTAGAAAACAAACGTTGAAAATTACATCTGCAGTTTTGTTTTGTATGTTTAGTTTCCTACCTAAAGAAGTAATATTGGGTAATACTTAAAATGCAGTCATACATCCAAAACCATTCATTGCACTTCTCAGATTAGTCCAAAATATCACACTGTCCTTTTATACTGAGACAGAATCAATTCACAGTTCCTAAAAAAGTAATAGATATTTTGTCTAACTCTGAAAGTTCTGACGATAACAGTTCAACAACCTTTTTGAAAAGCTACCTGTTTTTTTCCTTTGTGTCATTCCACTCAGATAATGGAAGGATAATTCAGAACAAAAAAAAATATGTGGAGCCATGTTAGACTGCAGTCCAATATTTTAGTAAAAATCCTTAAGCACCAATGGAGAAAAGAAACATATTTACCCAAGATTATATAATGTAAAATAGTATTGAGATAAAGGAGTGGATTCTTCACTTCTATGATTTAATAAAATTGTAGCTCATGTTAAAGCAGATGTTCTGTCAGACTGTAGTGACCCAAAATATGTATGGTTTAACAAGTACAAACAACATGCATTTATCTGCAGAGGTGAAAGAGCACGATCAGCATTGTAGTGGAGTTCATACTTACAATTCATCTGAAGAAGTCTTTTTACCTGATTACCTTGTACTTTCCCTCTGAATTCAACATTAAGTTTCCAAATTATTCCTTATACCTCTTTGAAGATCACCTTGAAATTCTTGGGGACTTCATGAAATATTTCCCAGGTTCTAAACATAGCTGCCAGTCAACAGTCACATACTTGCATTTGACACAGATATAACTCAAAAAAATCCTCATAAATCTCGGTGGAGTTACTCTAGATTTACACTAGCATTCCTAAGATACATAGAGGTTTGCATCTTTTCCTAAGTCTTAAAAAAAATAATAGGGAAGCAGAAGTTTGAACATGAAACTCTCAATTTGCAGCCTCTAATTTCAGAATTGCTCAGGGAAATCTGACGATCTAGTCACAATATTGCAAAGGGGGAAAACACCGAAATTCGGGGCCCTATTATCTGACATACAGGAAAGCTATTCCTGTACTCTTCACATGCCATGGTAATATTTGCCTGAGCAATGCAAGGGACCTTGAGAAGTAGGCCAGTTTCTAAGCACACGGAGAGTTAGTGAAGCTTTAACTAGCACAGCATTTCATTCAAGAAGTCAGCTTCAAGACTTCATTTAAAATTATCAGGGGCACATTATCTGGGAACACAACAAGAAGCAATTATTGGTTTAATTAGCCTGCATTCACCACGTTGTGCTCCTTCTCTTTGTTGGATTGCCAGGCAATTTTGTAAAATCATTAAGCAAGGGAACTATAATTCCATAATGACCTAATCTGCAGCTCCATCCTATCACACTGGAATATTTTAAAGTTATTTATGACTGTCCTCAATAAAAGCTAAGTCCATTGGGCAAGAAACACTTTGGGTCTCCAAAATTCCAAATGGCTTCCCTTATTGAAATTATTTTGTTGCATTCAGTCATCTGTTCTCTTCCACACTTGAAAGAGAAGTTTTGCTGTCAACATAAATGCATGTTGCTAAGGAAATGCACAGGACACAGTAAAGGATATCACACAAAAAAAAAAAAAAAAAAAAAAAAAAAAAAAGAAATTAACTTGTTTCATTTTCAACATAACCTTTGATACAATGGACAGGAAGAGGGATTCAGAACAGTGTAAAACAAACTCAAAACCTATTGTATAGGTCTTTCTCCTGAGAAGGAAATTGAGTTATCAAAGTTATTTTTCTAGTTATTCTCTCAGATTTTGACACTAGGAGAGATTTAAGAATGCAATTCGTGGTATTTTACAATTTCATATTTCTTGCTTTCATCATCTTTGTATGAAGTTTATGCTCTTTCACTGTACCTTCAACACATGAGACTGGAAGAAAGGTTAGATTTATAAACTAGCAATGTATCTCCATAACTTTTAAATAGCAATTTAGTACAATATCATTGTCTTCAAAAATCCTAAAGCTTCATCATAAAACATTCAGGAAGACTGCATATGAAACACTTGGAATAAATTGAAATGTTGAAATTATCAGCTGATGATAAGTATCTTTGAAGACACCATTTACCTAACTAAATTGTTCCACTAGGCTAAAACAAATCTGGGTAGAAACCTGGATGTCCTCCATCTGTTTTGCTAAACAGAAAGATAGAAAAACTAATTAGGACAAAAGAAGAGCAATAAACCACACCTTTTGTATATTTTGCTATGGAGATATAGTAGCAGCTCTTTATGATACTAAGACTTGGGAATAGTTAACAAACAGTGAAATTGCAATGGCAGTTTTCATTTTAAAGGACCTTTAGTAAGAGTATGGCCTTATCTAACTACTTTGTGAGTGAAATATGTTAAAAATTCTATGCCAGTGTAAGAGTTATTTAAAATATAAAAAAGCCGTTGATTTTCTGATTAAGGAAAGCAAAGTTAAACCAGATAATTTTGCAAATCAAACAAACATGGTTTTGATATTATTAAGAAATGGAATAACTTGACCAGCATGTTTTACTTTACTACTGCTTTCAGCACATTGACCTGGATCAGGTACATGTCCATTAACTATGTCACGTAATCCTGGTACAGCGGGAGTGTTAGTATTTCAAGCAATTTCTGAATATTCAAAGGCACAAATTCCTAGAAAGCAGAAAGGAAAAGCATATGGGCATGTCTGAACCTCCATTATGGAATTATTTAAACCTAGGAGGCCTGATTTGAGCTCATTAGGTAACACATCCAGTGTAGATAAAAGATAATGTCTTCATAAGTGTGCTTAATGAATTAAGTAAAACCCACTCTCTCTGTTAGGTTTTACCTAGGGCACTTTAGCACATGAAAACGCATCAGGTTTTGTTTACGCTATACACTGAAAATGTGTGCTTTAATACTTGGTTCTTAATATCCTAATATTGCTCCTTTTTAGCCTTGGAAATTAAATGAACATTTCGTTTAGACTCTTGTAATGGCTTACATTTTAAAGTGATGCGTGTTACTATATAATGAAATCAAAGTAAACTGCAGTCTACAAAATTCTCAATAAAACAAGAAAGAAAAATATTGCAAGTTGCAGACCTCACCATTGCAGGAATGTAAGAGAAATGAGGCACTAAAAGCAGTCAAATGTAAAATAAGAATCCTGGTCAGAACAAAAAATTTAAAAAGTTTATCTATGACACTGACACACAAAGAAAGAAAAAGAAAACTATAAAAGTAATTACATATGGTTATACAGCTTTGCTATGCAGAATTTTAAGGCTGTTTAAATATACTCGAAGCTCATTCATGCTTTCGGAAAACGTACTGCAGGGGAAGTGCAAGGGGGAATCAGAAGCAAGAGGATCTACAGACAGAGAAGTGGGGAAATGACAAAATCATTTAAGAACAACATAAAAATGTAAAGATTAACTGGTCTTCTTTCTCATGGTATAACATGAGTAAATGGTCAGTTCTGCAGAGGTACTGGGGACATCAATGCAATGGTTGTATAGCTCTTTCTGTCTTAGGAAGCTCTATTAAGAAGGAAAATACGTTTTACATGGTGCAGGTATAAAAGTTAGGATAATTGGCATAAAGTCTAGAAGTAAGATCGCAAGAAAAGTAGATGATCTTTGCTATTTAGAGTCTTTACACTTAAAAAATCTATTAAGTTATCTAGAATGTTCAATTGGTGTGAAGAACTTCAATAAAATGTAAAAAAAATATTTCAAACAACATTGTAGAAAATACGCAATATCCTTCAACAACTTTTTCATTAGATGACTACAGATCATTATATTGCATAAATTTTATACAGTGGAAATTTTTTTCTAATACTGGATAACAACGAACAAGAAGCTCACATATCTGACGTAACTACTCCAGATGCAGAATCTACTTGTCCTGGCCCCTTCAGCTCTAGTACAAGTATCTCTCTACAGCACAGTGCACCTCTACTATGACTTGTAAATGCATGAGACTCACAGCAAAACCTTGCTTCTCGACCTTGATTTCTACATCAACCTTTGAGACAGAGGGAACTGATCAAAGAACAACATTAAATAGTATCCTTTCTTAAGATAATAACCTCAAGGCAATGTTGGTTATCAAACTTTGCCTGTTACACACTATTGCACCGCTCTAGGCTACACACTGCCTCAGTGAAGTGCTTTCACTGTGCAGAAAGGAAGCAAAAAGGCAGATATATGTTATAGTCAGCAGGGAGTTTGCCCTGCAGGAACCTGAGTTCCAGTCAGGACTACAAGGACTGTTTCTGGTGGTAAGTCAGCACTGCATAAAATACTGGAAAGGTTCTGGGAGGAAGACTGCAACCCAGGACTCTCCTTTGATTTGTATCCTTCCTTTTAACACCTTTCAGACACCAGGCTTCCAGGTTCCTTCTCCTAGTTCTTTCTTCCCAATATAGCTGTGTCTATACTATTTTTGACAGCCACGTTAACTTCAGTCTTAAGTTTACCAATGCAAGTTGCTTAAGACAGCTCTGCATGCTCTATCGGCTTAGTTTGCTTTTCAGTCACTTCAGTTGTGAACCGTGTACTGCAGTTTGGCAGGCTTGGACTTGATCTCTTAAACTGCTTCACTCTCCTTTTACTTTGCCATACCAAACCTCAACATCTGTATCTCAGATGACCTGTGCATATACACTAACATTTTTTTTTATCTTGTCAAAGCAATTATGGCAACAAAGCAGTAGCCTACATCAGGTGACCTACACATCCATACAGCGAGAGTTGAGTGATGTGGTTTTTAGCCCTGTACATCATGAGCTGTGAACAGCTGCGAGGACATTTGCATTTTTTCCCAGACAGTAGAGAGCATTTCACATTGTAATCTGATTTATTTGCATTATGTTGCCTACATTACTTCCAGGGGAAAGAGAGTAACATCCCTTGGTAAGATCTTACTGCCTCATACTCTCAAATCAATAGGCGTGACTTTTTCCTCATGAAGTGCTTTCAGAGATGCCCTAGACGTGTACCACTTCAACGGCTAATTTCGGTGCTAAGGGGTGAGCAATTAACTTTTGAAGCTCAGCCATTCCTGATGCCTATCACTTACAGGAAACCAGTTTGCTGCAAGCAAGTACACCACAGCAGCTGTTGCTGGGTTGTAAGTTCTCAATGTTGTGTTTAAAGTTGCATTTGCCTACGATCTCAAGGAATCAATGAAAGCTGCATGTCACAGCCAGGCATACGGTAGCCTTTAATTTTCAATAATTTAAATAGTATAAAGACAATTCTTAACATTAAAATCAATAATCTGATTTTTAAAAGAAGAAATATTTGCCATGCTGTAAGAGGACTGAATCTGTAGTTTAAATTGACTGCTTGCACAGATGACTTTTAGATAAAGCGTACTAAGAAGCGTATTTCCATGCATGGCAATTTACATGTGAAATTTCCATTAGTGATAATGGCAGTGGCATGTATAAATCTCCAATTCCCTTTAACATTAATTGCAGTCATCTATGTAAGTACTTGGATTTTCAATGACATTATATCCGTAGCTCTACAAAGTCAGAACGGATCACAGCCTGGAGAGGCTAAACATTAAGCACTGTCATTACTGATGGCAGGTAGCAACTAAAATCTGTATCTACACCATTGCTGAAAAATAGCATTGTGTAACTTTGGAAAAAATACCGATGAAATATGCTTGCTTAGTTTACCAGACTCTTAAATATAAAACTAGTTGACAGAATTCTGAATTAAGCCGATTATAATTTTAAGCACACTCTGCTAATACTTTGAAAATTACTAATTTACCATGCATTTGAATAGGTATGTGGAATTTGAATAGGTATATAGAATCCACTTTAGACTTTTCTAAATCGTCAAGAGGTACTGTTAGATTTCTTGAAATATTGGGTTTTGTGTGAACTTTCAGGGCAGCTGTTGAAAAATATAAATGAACCAACAGGCTAATGAGAGAGCAACTTCTGGGATTTTTGATAGAGTTCAAATAGGCTTCATATTAGATGTTAAGATATTAAGCAGAAACAACTCCAAGTACATTTTAGGTCAGCAAATGCATTATTTAAACTGAATTGAACTTCAGATATTTCTGTTAATGAAATTACCAAAAACTGGGAGTTCTCAAATTATCTGCCATGAAAAATCACTAAGGTATATTTAAAACAAAATAAATCTAAATTATACTTGATATCTTTACATAAATATTACATGACATCTGATTTTTGCTTTTTATCTCCAACATGCACGTTTCATTATCTTACTTAATTTTGAATCAGATAAAGAAATAAATGCTACCTGATAACGGTATGAACAGTAAAAAAAAGTTACTGGTTTTGCCTTCAGTGTCCAACAGCATCTGCCCAGTCATCAGACATCATCTTACTCAAATCCATAGCAATGAACTGTGAGGGAAGAGTGCCTTTACAATGAAGTGACAATGAAATGTAAATTAGTTCTATTTGTATAAACATGGGGAAAAAAATCCCTTTCAGAATCCTGTGCAAATCTATATTACAATAAAATGACTTACCGCTGAGCCGTTTGCAAAAATTTGTAGAACCTGAAGGAATTTAAAGCACTGTACCCATGATGGAAGATATTCAACTGAAATGCTAAACAAGGCTTGTTTCAATCTTCATAATAAAATCCTGGAAGTACAAAATTGATTGTATTGGGATGATGTATGACAATTAAAATGTCAGCCATTGCGGTTATGATTCAAATTAGGCCTTGTCTACACTTGTAACTAACTATCAATACTTCAATCTTGAAACGCACTGTGACCAAAACATTAAAAAGTTGAGTTTCTTCTCTTGTAAGGCTAAAGGTTTTAATAGTTACTTAATCAACCCAAATATGGCTGAAACATATCTCGAATTATTACCTGATGGTGCCTATTTCTCCCTGTTCACTCTAAGAGGATCTTAGGCAAGTACCTTAGAATCTGACAACAATGTTTGGATGTCAACTGCTATGTGAGAGAATTGCTACCCTTCCTATGGAGCTAACATCTATCAGCAGAATTATTATTTTTTAAATAGTTATACTAGTTCTTCTGGGGGATGTAAAGCCTTACCAGAGAAAGTCAGTCTGTGTTTCTTAGCTGTCTTCATTAACTACATCTGAATTTAACTTTTGCCAGCAGCTCTATGTTGGTCAGGAATAACTCATCAGATCTCTGACAAAGCCACTCGGGCAAGTTTTTACAGTAGACCTACCTTTAGATTAGTTTTAATGTTAAGTTAAATTGTATCAGCAGTCATGGCTCCCTCGAGGCTGATTCACAAAATCGGCATTACCTAAAGTACTCATGCTAAAGGTAGATTTCCTGCGTCTTTCATGTTTTACTCTACAGAAATACATGGAGGAGAGTGGGGACAATTGAAACATTTCATTATAAGCAACCTACCCACCCACCCCCCCCAGCAGCCCTTTTTTGGCTATGTACAGGCATGTGTGAGAAGAGTGCATCATGAACGAGGATCACATTAAAACACTGTATGTAACATGGGAAGCAGCATGGTAAGATTCAAGCCAGTAATGAGTCAATTCCTATATCCAACTGTCCTACTGATAGGTGGTGAGCGCATACGCACCAATATGGGCCAAGCAAGAAGACTCTTTTAAATTATAGTTTGATTAAAGAGATTTTTTTAAAAAAAATTTGGATGAGAAAGATACAATGGAATATTTTCTTGCCACAGCCCATCTACTCTAGATGAAGCAAAGGGAGATTCTGGATTCTTTTTACCATTAATTTCCATGAATTTTATTTTTGTTTTATGTCCTGTTTCCCTCCACCTCCACTTTTTTTTTAAAAAAAACACTAGTTAGTATGAAAACTCTTAACTACCAGCCACCTGATTTCTAAACTGTTATACACTTTTTTCATTACAGATGTTCTTTTATCGCACTCTATTGTAAAATTACGAAGTAAAATGGCAGGTAGTGTTCATCTGTCACTGTTCAGTTTAGAATGCATCAATTTTGTATGGAGTAGACTTAATTTTATGCTGTATTTGAAAACACCACCAACAGTTAGCTCTCTGTTTTTTTCTAGTTTGGCATGAAATGTAGATGGAGATAAATTTATGTACCTGACACACTAAATCTGCTTCAGGATCCTATAAACTGAATTGAAGCGTAGGTAAGTATCTTTTACATTTTATCAAGTAGAACCTTATTTCCTACTTTTACAAAGAAAGAAGATAAAATTTTTAACAGATGAAATATTTCTTCCTAATTGACAAACAACCTGTGAGATTGAAAGTGTTCTTTTTCTTCTACACAATAAGAGACAATAAAATACAAAATATTTTTTACAAATGTAAATAATTCAGTATCTGGGGAAATGAAAAGGAAATATAGAATTCTGGTTTTGAGTAACTGCAATGATTTTTTCAATTTTTTATAGGATTTTTTTTCATTGAACAAATAACCATCTATGTCATTTTCCATCTTCACATCTGATATTATTACAATAGTGAAAATAGTTGCATTTCTTCTTTAAAAAAAAAAAATAAATTACCATTTGTCTCAACCTGTGTGGCTGTTTAAACATCAAATCATAAATACTTGTAGAGACTCATGTAAACAATCAAGCAATTAAGAAAAGAATTCCAGAAATTGCCCTGATAAATACACATGATAAATACACATCTATGAGATGGTGCAAGTTCATCACCAAATATTGTATTTTTGTCTTAGTCCTTCAACAGGTTTCAGGAGATGTTTTTTCCTTCCTTATTTCTTAACTCAAAGGTTGAATTCTTAACAAAGTTAACTTTTTCTAGTTGGCTCTTCTATTAAATATCTCATTTATATATATATATATATATAATTTTATATATAATTAACAGATAACTGATCTGAAAGGCAAAGACTTTTCTTGGAAGCATTAATATTTCTTTACAAGTACAATGTTTTTAACAGGGCTTTTGGATTATTTACTTTGTTTTGATTTTTTTTGTGTGTGTGTGTGTTACCATCTCCAAAATAGACATCAATATTAGAGCTGTGAAATCTGGAATATCTTGTTTGACCTCCTATAGACTATTAAGAGATCCAATGTTAATTTAGGCCTCATTTTATAAACTATATGAAGATACTGACTTGTGTCATACAATTTCAGAATTCAGACAGCAGACGTATGGATCCCAGCAAGCACTATGGCTCAATCTTTACCTGGATCTTCTGTATTTTATTTGGTTTATTGTCTATATTATATTTTCTCAGGGTTATAAAAGAAGTGCTGCAAGTGTGTCTTCCGAGAAGGTTACAGTATTGCTGTCAAGTGACTCTAACAGATTATTTTTATATAGACAATAATTTTGGAACACGCAATCTGAAGTATAGTGCTGTGGCACGGTGAAGGCCATTAGGAATTCAAGACGCTTCACAAACAGTAACATTTATAAACTGTGATCTGTATCCAGTAACATTTGCCACAAATAAGCTTCCTCAGTACTCTTAGTATTATGACTTTAAAGTCGCCTTCTAGCCTCTAAGGATATATTATGAGACACAGCTTATTCAAAATTCAGAAATATTGCAGGTGAATTACATACTCCCATAAATGCATTAACTACGACTACATATATTGCCTATATATCACATACTGAATTAATAAATTGACAATTTACTACAGCTTACAGAGAAATAAAAGCACATTCTATTAAATCAGCCATATTCCAAAGCAGATACATAACCTATCTAATCAGATACTTAATATACTGAATCAAAATCACTGTACCTGCTGCATCAAATACATCACACATTGAATGAAACATACCATACAAAAAGCATATATATATTAAACTAAATCATGTTGAACGGCTACGTAATTCACTAAGTTAAATAAATTGGGCCAATGCAGTAGTCACTGAAACTAGCATATCAGATCATAAACAAACAAAAAGCTTAGATGTTTTGAAAGACCTTGTCATGCGTTCACATTTAGGTCTCTGTAAAGTGTTACCTTTAAATAGACAAAGTTTTCCAGTCTTGGGAAATTAATTTTTACCCATTGAATAAACACCTGAGTAATTCAGGTATCACATTTGAACAAGAACTGTTATCATTCCTAGATATCCAGTGCCTTCAAAAATTATAAAACTAATGGTAAATCAGGGATTCATGAAATTAATATCAAGAATATTCCCCAAGAATACGGAAAATATCACATTCTGGCTGTTTCCCCACACACCAGTTTTTATAACAAAATCCTAACAAAAACTGGCAAATACCTAAGCTCAAGATCAGAAAAAAGAAAATTTTTAGAGATATTTTTAAGAAATAAGTAGCATGTTTAAGCAAAATTTTAAGTTTAAGGTGACACAGACCTGAATTCTTCCCTAAAAGGCCAGGTACTAGTTATTAAAAAAATATTTATCTAAGGCTAAGTAGTAAAGCATTAGACTCCCCAAATTAAATTTAATCAGAATTCTGCCAATGAGACTGTTTTTTGTCCAGTAAGTTCATAATGTTTTATCGTAATTAATACTGTATATCATTTTATAATAAGCATTGTTGAAGAAAAATCTAAATTAATATAGACATTTTATGATACATTCAATATTCTTAAATTACAAAATAAAGAATAGATTTTTTTTTTTTTAACGCCTTACTTCATAGACAAGGTACTTTATGTTTCCATATGTCATGTCAGTACTCTTGCTGCAAAAAAAAAGAATGCATTATTGCCAGGGTGTAGTATACAGTTGTATTCAATTTGGAGACCAAATGAGGTTATTCGTAAAGTAAATCTATGGTTTTAAAATAATTAATCCTTAAAAAAAACCCTCTATAAAAGTAAATAAAGATAAGTGAATAGATTATTGGAAAACACTGTTTTAATGGGTAATTATGTTTGTTTGATCTAACTTCTAAGGTTCTCTAGAGCTTGAAGTATCATGTTGACGCTCAAATTCATACAGAAACTCCTGCCTTTTATGAATATGCTCAAAAGTCCAAGCTCGAGGGAGGTCTGTCCATGTAGTATTAGCAATTCAGTAGTGAAGACGTTTAGCTGGGAGCTCTGGAGATGTCTTTCCTCTGAGCTGCAAAGCTACAAAGTTATTCTTTTTATCACACAAAGAAAGCAAAGGTTAAATATTTATTCAGTGGAACACTTTCAGCCAAGAGATGGAGGAAAGATTAGGACTTTTATCTTTTTTTCTCATATTGCCTCCCAATACCTCTAAGTCTTGATATCCATGGAAAAACACAAATCTTCTCCAACTTCTCCCAGCCCCTGAAGAAGAAATGACACTGTTGCTTATTTTCTTTCAATGCTTACCCCAGAAAACCAAGGTGGTGTTCTCTGAAAGCATTAACAAATCCTGGGGTGTCAATATATGGACAGATAGCAACTTTGCAGAAAGCTTTTATTGTTAATTCCCAGTGCCTGAGGAACAAGACACCAGCTGGAGTCTTTCACCCACTAAAGCATCATCTATAATGTAACCCAGTAATAAATACCAAAAGCAGATACTTTATGAAAACTTCTTTTTGCTCTCTCAGCTTCTGTCCCCTTAACCCATGCTGAGAAGTTAAAGTAAGAAAGAGGAACACTATTGATGTAAAGGGCAAAGCTAAGGATAAAAAAAGACATGTCAGAATTAGAAAAGGTAAACTACTTTTTACAGAGAAACATATATCAAGTTCTTTAATGCAGTAGACGCAAACTCAACAGTCCTGTAATTCTCTAAATTAGACTCTTTTCATGCAAGGTTCAGAGTCACTGTGTTTTGAAGCAAATACATTTGCATCCTTAGAGGTATTCAACATGACTTTAGAAAATCACCTAGCAAAAGGTCAATTGTGAGAAGGCCGGCGTGCCCATAACCTTTCATTTCTAATGAAGTGCTCTGGAGATTCCCAAAGGGAAAACAGCTTGCATAGTTCCTATAAATTTTGCTTCAAAATCAGTTCCCACATAATACATTTAGAGAAGCTTTTGAGTCTGCCCCCTGCCACCCTTTCAGGAAAATCAGTAGCCTTGGCTATCATCTCACCAGTGCCTTAATAGCCAGGGAAGGATATATGTAAATTTTGAGTACAAGTCCCGTTTTTCAAAATGGTGCTTCTGAGCAATTAGTTTGCTGTGGGTTGATGTGTGGTACGCTGTGTTTCAGGATATAAAGGCTTTGTTGTATTAGCATTTTTCCTAGAAATATGCTAGGAATTTTTACATATAGCAGGCAAAAAACCCACAGAGCTGATATCAAAGTACAATACAGAAAGCAGAGCTCTGTGTGTAACCCTGCTGATTTTATGGGTGTTTCTTGTAGCTCAGAGGCCCCATTCATGTGGATCTCACTGAAGGCGTGGTGCCATCATTAATTGCAGCTGAAATTGAGTGAAACACTTAATTGCTTTGCCTTATTAGTAGTTTGGATTCAAAGGAGTTGTATCAGTTGTTCTTTCCAAACTCATTAGATGAAAGCTTGGAACCAGGAAAAGGGCAAATGTTCAGACACTGACTAGGGGCAGGACCCAGGAAGCAGGTTTGCAACAAAATCACACCTTGCAAGTGAAATATGACTTAGAAGGGACAAAAGTTTTTCAAGAAGTCATGTTAGTTCACAAAGTGTTAAATGTCTAAGAGCTTAATTTAGTAGAGGAGCTGCTCTGATAAATCCGTTCCCTCTTCATGGCAGATTACCAAGAAAAGGATCAAAAAATTCCATTAAAAGAGAGGAATAACAGGATATTCTTGATAAGGAGTCTTTAACTTTGGCATACCCTTATGCATCATGAAAAGGGGTATGTGATACATCCCTAATAGAAAGTTCATGCTCAGGTTACAAGGAAATATGCAGACTAAAACCTGGATTTCTTTTACACAAGTTGTAAACTGTAACCAAATATATCCCATCACAAATTCAATGCATGAAAATGCCCCACTTACTGATAAAGTGTGTCAACCATCCCAAAAGTTCTAAAAATATGTAGAAACTCTATAAAGTATAACCATAATATTAGATGTCAATTCCAGTAAAACATATCAACTAAAACTCTAGGATCCAGTAAGAGTTATAAAAGGAAGAATTCTGGATATTATTTGTCTTTGCAATATTTTAAGATGTATGCATGACTGATTTATATCATTTTATTTTAAGTTGACCTGAAAAATGCTTATTTCAATACTAAAAAAAAATAATTCCTTGGAGAGCCATTAAAACCATAACTTCTATAATTCCAATCATATCTTCAGTTTATGCATATATCTATATATAAGCTGCTTGGATATACATATCTGCTTAGAGATATATATAGATGTGTACATATTCTTTAAGGTGAGACTTGGGAAAGCCAAATTCTTTCCTTTGTTAGGCATAAAGCGAAAGCATAATTTGTATCAGAAAATTGTAAACTGGCTTTTATTTTCACAGGAACTTCATTCAAATCGTGTTCTTTCACATTTTGCTATGGTGAGGTTTCCTGCTGGTAGCATACATCCTGGGAGGAGCAGAGAACTGCTCTTTGGGCTGGGGGAGGTCCAAGCATCCAGGTAGTGCAACACAGCATTTCACAGGGCGAGTTAGGGACCCAGGAGTGTCCTCGGGTACGAAACATTTTCAGACTGAAATAAAAGGTTATTTCCTCCTTTGCCTGTGCATCAGCCCTGGCTGGAGCTGCCTGCTCACAGCCAGAGGCTGCAAGGTACCCGCCAAACACAGCACGGGGAGCTGCTCTCCAAATTGCACGTTTTAAAATATGTTGTGGTCTTCTTTTTTCATACTTACAGGCATTATTAGATAGAGTCTACCTGCTTCGCTCACAAAAAGAGGAGTACAAAATGCAGCAAAGAAAAAATAGCATTAAAAAAGAAAACTTGACTTTTTGACTTTCCCCATAGAAATAATTTGAAGCATTTTTAATTTCATCCAGGCTGAACAGAGACCATATTAAACAGTCAAGTGCTATATTTCAACAGTCTGGAAAAAACCCGCAGACCTACATTTTACGTCTTTTTTAGACTACATATTCAAGATACTTAAGTTTGGACATCAAGGCTTTTGTCTTACCTTTTGCTGAGGTGGTATTTGATAACTGCATTTTGTACTTTTAGGTTGGTGACATGGGTCACAGAAAATAGTCCTAGACCATACATAAATGAAAGAAAACATTAGAAATATTATTTAAAAACAGACATACATTTTAATAAGTGGCTAATCAAAACTGGTTGTAAGGCATTTTGCAGACCCTTTGGGAGAGATGAAGCATGGTTCATTAAAACAGGATGGGAAAAAAAATAATCTGTATTTAAACCTGTTTTATGCCAAGGGTTTAATCACAGAGGAGACACCCTTCTTACTGTGTGAAAATGTTACAGAAAATAAAGGAATATAAAAAATTAATAATTTGGTCTCCAGATACATATTTATCCATTAAGACATGCATAAATATATCTTTCTATATTTAACCAGCACATGATCTGCTTTTACTGTTTGAAATAGCTGCATCATCTGTTGCAGAGCATTAATAAAAAAAGGAAAAAAGAAAAAAATAATTATAAGATACCTACTAAGTTTTGGGAATAAAACCTTCTGTGTACGCAAATAACATGCAGGCACACAGAAATACTTTCATTTCATTAAAATGAAATTTTTCACATTTTACTCCTGTACTCCTGGAAAGGCGGGGAAAGAGCTGGTCAATGATTCAGCACCAATTAGATATCTGTTAAAAAATATTGAGACAAAATTGATTCTCATCACAAAATGGGGAATAAAGCCCGATTGAAATACATCTTATATAGAAATTTAGACATCTCTACATGGAGATGCTTTTAAGCAATTCAACTTAAGCTCTGAAATCAACTACCATGATTTTTTTTTTATATCTTATCACCTTGCCCATGTCTTTTTTCCCTTCTTCCTCTACTATACGCTGTTGGTGAGTGTTACCAGCAGTCTTTAAAAAGGGAAGAAATTTATGCAAAGTGGTTTGAATAAGTCCTTAGGAAAAGGATACAGGCTGTGAGGGGAACCCTAACCTCAGGGCTGAGAAATGGTACTTGTATGCAAGTGAGTCATTACCTGTGAGAAATGGAACGGCAGCAGCTGTTTGGGGAACTTTCACATGAACAAAACCCCAAGATCTGGAGCTCTTCCAGGTCAGGATGCAGAACCTGGCTACTTTTTTGTTTTCTTCCCACGGAGTGCCAAGATTAAGGCTCATTCCTTGGAGATTTAGCGTAAATACTTATCACTGCTCTGTGCTGAAGTTCTCCAGGGGCTTTTGTGGGATTTGCTTGTTTGGAATTACAGAGTATAACATGTAAATTCACTCTTATTTCCTTGAACACCCTGTTTATACTGATAGCACTAAACAAGGTTTTACACATCTCTCTCAATTCCTGATAAATTACATTTTATTGTGATAAGCTGGAAACTGCTATACCTTCTTAGTAATACGAGGGGTTTTTTTGTTGGTTTTTTTTCTTTTTCTTTTTTAAATTCTCAAGCATTACATTTAAAGACGGGGGAAGCACCTGACTCATTGTTAACACCTGAAAAGGCCCAAGTACCATCTGAAAATTGAAGCTCTATTAAAGCAAACAAGTAACTAAACAAAGGAGCTTAGTAAAGGACATGAGAAATCTGCTGTAGAAATTCTGGGGAACAAAAGACATACCTGAAACAAGTGAAGGAGACCGTCACACTCCTCCCTCACTCAGCCTGCCATCGTGTAGGCTCACGTGCAAAGCATCAGATGGGTTCATGAGAGCCTGGATTGCAACTATTGGTTTGGCATTGACCTTCTGCCTGATGCTGGGTACACTGTTTATGCCACAGCTACAAATAAGCTTCATATATCTTCCTGTTGTAAAACACTTTGAAAAGTACAATGAAAATTGAAATATAATTATTACTGTTATTAAATTTATTTCCTTGACTAGGCACCTCTAAAAGAAAAAGAAATGAGAGGAATATTTTGTTTCCCTCCTGAGAGCTCATATACAAGGTGTGGGGCTAAAAAGTAATAATCAGTGTTTTGTGATTCTTCTTGAAGCACAATCTGTGCCAAAAAAAACCTTGACTGGATTAAAAAAAATGTGGGGGCAATTTTTCTTTTGTGTTAAAAAAAACCAAACAAACAACAAACCACACCAAACCCAAAACCAGATTGGGATTTGTCTGATTTATTTTCCACTATTGAGAAAACCATACATAGAAAATACCCAATTTGTTCTGAACTTTAACTGCTAGATTTCTCCTGCATTCTTGAATAATGCCCCATTATGCTTTTTGCATGGTATTTTTCCATCATGCCAATTCTCAACTGCATTATTCTCCCATTTCACAGAAAGAGTCCTACAAAGAGAAGTAACCTCTTCTGTGTGTTTACACAGAAAAAAAAAAAAAAAAAAAAGGTTCTAAACAAAGGGTGTGACACACAGAAAACGCGTTGAATTTACTGGCATTTAATTTTCATTCAGATGAGTCAGCCTGTGAAGAGAGTTGTCAAAGACAGCTCCCTGCTAGCTGTCAGTGGGGAATTAGTTCAGAAATCTGTCTAAATCTTCACCAGCATTTCCCACTAAACTTTTCCCTAAGAGTTTGAAATGTATCATCCTGTTATTTAATCCTGATTCTCAAAAATATCTCCAAAGAATTTACTTAGCATTTGAAAGAAACCGTTACCTTCAAACAAACCTTTACAGCCACAATTTTGACAATGCATAACACATCTTCCCTGGAAGATTTACTTCTGTCACAAAGATGAGCCGATAGTGTGTATTTCAGTGGGAATGTTGAAGTCCTTCCTTGGTATTTCCAGATGTTGGAAGCAATAAAGGATGGATAATGACAGTTGCCTGCCTTGCAGTGCCTACAGATTTTCTTCAGTTTGATAGAATAATTTTTTCTGTACTGAAGAGGATGCAGAGGGATAGGAAAAACTGCTCTCTATACAATTCTACTCATTATAGGGATGAAATAAGTTGAAATTGAAATCTGAGATGCTCAAAATGTGCAAGAAATAGATATATTTTTAAATAACTAGAAATGAGAAAAAAATCCCACTAAACATGGGCTGAAAATTAATCTCATGTTAAATAAAAGAGGGTGGACTATCCTATATAAATAGAAATCAAACGAAGCAAGGAATAGAGCACATGTGTTTGTGTATTGTTAAAAACAGAAAACCTGCTAAGCTGTACTAGAATTGTTAAGACCGTCAAAAGCTGTTTGGAATGACACAGTAAGGTGTCATGACAATTCCCATTACAGTTTCTTCAGATGCCATAAGCAATATAAAAGCAGACAGTATTCAAATGTGTGGATTTAACTTTCCAGAGCACTTGTATTAGAAAACCTATGATTATAAATATATAATTTTTTATTTATACCTTCCATTTTGCCATATACTCCAAAATAATGAAAGACAATTACTGTCTTTCCCTTTGTAATGTAACCCTCTACACACAATGACACATACACACTTATTTACTGTGTTCACTACCAATATAGTTGAAAATAGCCAAAGCAGTTATTCACAACTCAGAAAGATATTTATGCTTTTCTGTATCAAGTCCACTCCAGAAGACTGGAGCTGAAGCAAAACAAAGGTTCACAAATGAGCACAAAATGACAATAATCTCTCTTTTGGTCAAATAACATTAGAGGAAAAAAGGAAAAAAAAAAAGAGAGAGAGAGAGAAAAAAAGACTTTTTCTAAATAATTTCCTTTCAGTATCAGAATTTATAAAACTATTTGCTCCCCAGACAATGCCTTTCACTATGTACTGAGCTTTTGGGGGACATTCTGACAATATTGATGTCTAGAAAGTGGAAACTATTCCAGTCTCTGGGTCCCAGCGCAGATCCCACAGCAGCATTTCCACTTCTTACTAAGGTAAAACCCAGATGTATACCTTTTCTTTTTTTTATGACCTGGTTTCCCAGTTACGAAATTCAGGCACAGAAGAAGAAATGATGTAAAAATAGTAAACAATTATCCAAAATAATATAAGTTCATATTGGAGTTCAGAAAAAAAATTATCAAACCTTTTCTTTTTTAAGAAAGCACAATCTTCTAAAAGTTAGAATGTTAAATTGAAACACATGAATTTAAATATTTTTTATTCCACAGTATTAGATAAAAATGAAATCTAAATATATATAATGAATTTTCAAATATTTCTTTATAGATATTTGTATTCATTTTAAGAGAAACAAAAGCAAGATTATGTCTGGGTTTCCATTTAATGGATGTGGGGGGGGTTGTTCATTTTTATAAGGTATAAATGACTATCTATTAAAGCAATGATGAGCACTGAAAAGCACAGCTATCATTGCACAAGCTGAACCTTAGCTGATTAGTGCAGGTAGTGCTTACAAGCCACCAAAGAGGGAGAATTCCTTTCGTTCAGGAGAAACAGCTGTTGCAAAAGCTGCATAATCCCAACATTGACAATGCTCTGGAGAAGGGTCTCTACAAATAGTAAAGAAAAATAAGGAACAGTAAAGAAGAAATTGTACTAAACTCTAGGAGGGCTAAAATTTGAGCTGGGACACAATAGCATGAAACCTTTGAAACTTTCTAAGCTGATCTACATTTTATGTGTTCTTGCGTGCAAACACCACCAACCATTTTCCGTTCCCAGTGTCCTCTGTAAAGCTGATGAACTGCAGATTTTTTTGATGTGCTTTAGGAAAATGTGATTAAAATTAACATTAGGTAAAGGACTTAAACCCGCCAGGCAATCAGGAGGGAGCAGAAGGAATTTCTGCGAGAAGAAAATGCTGAAGATTTTTATTTTAGTACATTTCACCTTAACTGATTAGCTTGTTTTCTTGTTTGTACCACTGTCAGTGGTTCACTGCTACAGTATATTTAATGAACTTTCAATATGTTGCAAAGACCCCCTGGAGAAAAATGTTCTTTCTCAATCAATTCCAAGAGTTTGTGAAGTCACAGTTTTCCGTGTATCACTTGGAAGCAGATATTTGAACTGGATGACAGCTGAAACGCCAAATATTTGGATAGAAACAGTTTCTCCTATGACTTGCTTGGTACTCTTGCATATAGAGATAGATATATATATTATTGTCTAAAATATGTCTAAAAACTTCTGAAGAGGAGCATTTGGCAAACAGTTTAAAAGAAACAGCTATATGCTTTTAAAAGTAGTGCTTGTGTGTCTACGTAAACACCTCCCCGCTACTACTGCTTCTCTTTCCTACTGAGTGTCCTGGTTTATTAGGCGATGAGCTGGTTTATACCCAAGATAGATAAGTAGTACCCATTTTGCATATAGTAAGTTGCATTTGCAATGTAAATTAATAACACAGCTATCATGGGAATAAGTACCAGCTATTCAGGTGACACAGAAGATGCACTTTTCAGTTGACTCAACTCCCACAGTGCCTTTTGTTCAGATGTCCAGTCAAGAATCCAGTTGTCAAATGGGCAGTTGCCCATTGATTTGATTCACTCCTGGGCTCATTTGTAAGAAAATTAAACAGAAACAGTCATATGGAAAAATGTTATAAGGTTACCTTAGAGAGTAGTCTTTGGCTTAACTGTTGGCAGGGAGAACACTTTGCCTCCTCAAGTACTCCCGTTCCCATGAGGACTATTAACAAGCAAGCCCATTCACACAGGAGGCTCCTGCGATGGTTTGTGTCCTTTGACTCCCTGCCAGTATAGATCCAGTCCCACTGAAAGGAGTTTCTTCTGGTACGGGCCCAACTAATTTCCATTTCCATTCAGCTCATTCATTTCATGGCTCTTGAGGCAAAGCCTCACGCCTACGCTTTGTCTCTGCCCTGACTATGAGGACTCAGCAATTAGCAAGGATCTATCACAACGCTAAATGCAGGAAGCAGAAGTCAGAGGGAGAACTGTGGAGAGCTCAGAAGCCTGTCATCACCCTTGCGAACAACTAATTTTTTAAGTATGAAGAATGGCCATGACCATGATGAAAGTCATTACGGGTCCACACTCATAAATACTGCACTTCTGAGTGTGCACACACTCCGGCTGTTTCACTTACCAGTATTTCCTTCAGTGGTAATGACGAATTATTTCAGAGGAGTATCTTTTAATATATATTCCAGAAGGTCTGTATAAGAATTAATTTGTTCCACAGGGAAGCAGGAAATTTAACACTTCTTATATGGCACAAGGTCACTAAATGTTTGCTCTTTTATTGCTTCACTTTCTTGGTAACCCAAAACAGTATGTGATATTTACTGATAAACATGGTATAAAAGTGAACAATTTCCACTGAGAATAACTTTCCCCAGTCACAAAAACAAATGCCTATTTCCTATAAGGCAATAAATACTGTTCAGAATCTAAAAACCCCCAAATTTTTACAAAGCTAGTGAAAACAAGGTCACACATTTACTTTTGTTCCATTGATGTGTAGAAGTTTAAATAGGGTCATAACCTCAGTGTATCAAGAAAAGGCTTCACCTGCAGAGGCTGGCCCTGCATGGAAACAGTTTAATTTGTGGGATGTAACACAGTATTCGGTATTATCAGGATTGATCTTCTCTGTATATATCAATAACTTTGACTTGAGAAATACGTTGAACTTTGATGAAACCTGAAATGGAAGAAGACAATCAATATGAAAGGGAGAAAACAAAACATATAAATAAACAAATATACTGAAGAAAGCAGAAGCATGGGCAGCTGTATGCTTTATATGAGTTTTATACAACACTGTTAAATACTTTGAATACACTTCGCTGTAAACAATGTTAGGAGTTCAGTGTTTCTTGTAGCATAGATATCTTTTTATTTGTACTAGCAAATAGAAGTAAAAAGCAAATTAAAAGACGGTTTCTGGACCAGCTTGTTGGATTCCAACAATATCCCCTTATTTCACTGTGATTTGATATAAATGTCAGGAAAGAGAATGAGACAGTTATTGTAGGCCCCATTTATTTTCTCCAGCGAAACCTGTATTTATTTATAACCTTTTCATTCTGTTGCTTTCTGGCCCCCATCCCTAGTTAAATATAACCCTTTCTGCTTTTGATGAAATTTAAGACTTTTGATAGCTATCACTGAGGCATTTGTGCTTCCTTCAGAGTTAAAAATAAACACACTGATTGTCTTTTCCATTTCTGACAAAAGAAGAAAACATTAATTGATACATATTTAAGGTACAAAACTTTTCTGTCAGATAGTATGGATATACTTCAAATTGCCATGTGAAGGTTGCTGGAAAATGTTAGAGAGTGTTTTGTCTATCAAGATTTTCCAGGCAAGACCATTTAGCACAGAATATTGCGTGAATAAAACTTCACTGTGTTATTTTTCAGTAGCATGAATCATTTACAAAATCAAAGTTTTAATTACCTTTGAGATGCGCAGTACTGATTTTGCAGATCTCTCCTTGTTTTGATCACAACAGGAGAAGGTGAAACAGCCTGATAAAGACAGGTAAGTGTAATTGTTCATCACATATTCAAGAAGACTTCTAGAGGGGATTTCACTTGCCATTGAAGGGTTGAGACAAGCTTACGCTACAAGACAAACCTATATTAATAATTCCCTCACGTCTTGAAGCAGCAGAATAAAAGGCAAAGACACTCGAAGGTAGTGCTTCCCTAAACCCCAACTTCCAGGCAGTGTGTTATCAGACCCAGCTAAAGAACATTAAAAAAATTAAACCCGACACTGACAGAGAGAACAAAGAATGATATTGCTGTCAGCATGATGCTTGTTGAGTATTGTCAAACAATAATATGAGAAGCTTGGCAGTTGCTGGACAAAAGCGTGTGTTGTTTTTTTTTTTCCTAATGTATTTAATTGTAAAAGGCTTATCTAGCAACATAAGTAAACTAAAGAGACATTTCAGAAGTACATGGAAATAATGCACTGGTATCAGATCAGATCTGTTTATGCAGAAATAATACAAAGATCCCAAACTTTTTCTCCATGAAAAAAACAGTAAGAAAATAAGTACTCAACTGATTCCAAGAAATAGAGACATTAATAAATACAACCTCAAACAGCAATACCTTGAGAAAAGGCATCAGTGTGTTGGTAAGAAAATAATTCATTTTCTTCTGGAAGAAATGGACAATTCAACCCTTAATTAACAACATTAACTCAAAAGAAGTATTAAGAAAGAGAACAGAGAACAAGAACTGAAATGGAATCATTATGTCTATAGAAGATTAGAAAGTATTAGAAATGTGTGAGACATTTGCAATATATGATGATCCGAGTATATTTGGGAGAAAAGGGGAGAACAGAGCTGGAAAGGGAAATGGAATATTTATGGAATGATAGAACAATGAACTTAAATGGAACAAAATAATCAGCCCAGTCAATGGTCTGCTAAATTTAACTTTGAGTGGAAGCCTTTTCGTTTATACCCATGGTCTTTCAGAATTTATTTATTGGTACCATAACATATTTCAGGCTATCACCCTAAAAAATGAGGTGAAGAAAGACTAAATATAAGAACATATATGAAAGGTAGTGGATGTAAAGTGTCTTTTTCAACTAGAAGACTGTCAAATAGGGATTTAATGGATGATGTGAGAGTGATGTGTGAGTTTGATGACTGGCAAACCCACAGGATTTTATAGGGAAACAGGTATTGGGATACCACCCTGAGCTGATCTGTCCTGGATACTGCATAGCAATTACACCTGTACCAGCCAGTGAGTATTCCTAGGACATGGACTATTGCTGTGCACTGGAAAGCAAATAACACTGAAACTGCGAGAATACTCCCTAGCATAAAATTGGCTCCTTTCAACTAGCATTCTCCCAAATAGTTCCTGGCCCCATTTCAGAAGCCTGAATAACACAGGCTCCGTACCCACTGTGATTTTGCACATAGTCATTTGGGTCTGGCAGCTAGGGACCTCCGTGTGACATTAGCCTCAGTACCTGGGAGGGGATCCTGGACTTGTTAGCACAAATGCAGCTTGAGGGACTGACTCCAGAACATATAGCAAGCAGTGTTTAGGCTGTTATGTGCGTCTCCTTTTCCTCCATCACGCTGTGACTCAGATACAACTTTGTGCTACTAGACAGTACTAAAAAGAACAGGTCTTCTCTGAAGCACTAAGTAGCTTTTATTTCCTGTTCTCCTTTACATTGATCAATTTTAATGCTAAGATTTTCCTAATGCACTCTTTAAAGCAGGAATGCCGGCAAGCAAGCAAGAAGAGTTTAATAAAACTGTTCCTTCAAATAAATTGTGCAGTTCTAGTACTTCATTAAATCCCAAACCTGCCTGTGCACAGGAAAGGTGAAAGTATTTGGATTCTGAGCCAAGACAGCAACTGCAATGGCAATTTTAATATACTAAAAAAGGTCACAGTGATGTCCATAATGTGTGATGCTACAGTGAGCATTATTGAAACATCCCACATTTGCCCAGGGACGTTACTGTAGGGTTCTCTCTCCTTATACACCATTATATATTGCTGATAATTCATAAAGTTGAAAATAACTAGGTAGTATGAAAACAACAACAAGGCATAAGTAAGCTATCAGATCTATTTGGTAATTCATACAGGACCATCAATCTGTTCTAACCGAAGTTAGAAGTTTATCCAGCCATATCTCTCACTTTTAGATCCTTAAAGCAGAATTAAAACTTTGAATGACGTTTCCAAAACTAATCTTAAGATTTCCATCAAGGTTAAGGTTTGTTTTCATCCTGAGGGTGAACACTGGGGCCTTACTGGCAAATCCTGTAGAGTACAGGAGGTCCACCCGTACCAGCTCACGCTAATGGCCAGGTCCTGGTATTTTCCTCTCTTAGGTCTCACTACACAACAAGCTCAATAGATGAGGTCAAACAATCCCTTTTACACTTCAATACACAGCACTTTCCTATTAATGGCAGCAGGGAAATATTTGCCTTATTTATATTTGCTTGCCTATCCTCTTCCTCCTTCTCTTTTCTTTCTGTTCTCCTCTTCCCCAGACCGGAGGGGTATACTCACATTTGTGACGGCAGCCATTGCTTCTCTCTGGAGACTGTGAAATATTGAAAACAGAAGTAAAAAGTAAAATGAGCAAAGCAGATAAAGAAATCCTTAATCAGCTCCAAGGAGAAAAAATAGCCAAATGTTGGTGGAAAGTCTTAAACTTGATTCTCATAATTGATAGGCACTTCTACCAGCAACATAATGTGGGTCAAGAGGATGTATTCTGTTTTCCAATATAGTGGTTAAGAGAAAAAAATACTACTAAAATTTAAAGTTATTACTTTGGGAATGAAAATGAAAGCTTGCCAGATTGTTTTCTCATTATAAAATGAAACATAAAAGACTACTTAAGAATTTCATATCATCTCCTTTCTGCCAGTACATGTATGTATGTCTATGTGCATATATAAAAAGCTTACAATTAAAATTTCAGTTTCAGATTTTCTTAGGGAAAATAATTACTTATGGAATGAAATGTCTTTTTTCCCATTTCAAACTGAAGGATATTTGAATCTGAAAATATTACCTTCATACTTATTTTAAAATCCTGATTATCTGTCTGGGTTTTAGCCTAAAAATGTGGGGGCACACGATGAAGTTTATTCTTGGAAAAAAGCAGTTTCACTGAAACTAGAAAGTTTCATGAAACAGACTTGGTTTGAAGAAAGTATTAATGGGAATATTTCTGAGATCCAAAGAGAAGCACGCACCACCGTGATCCAGTCAAATTGTCATACATGAGACACAATACCAGCAACTGCAAGGCCTCTGCTGATAGTTCCCATGATTAAGTTAGAACATATAGTTATGAATGTATGCATGGGTGTGTCCCTCTACTTTTTTTCCCTGAATTTTTGATCTGGGCAGAGAAAATACCTAAATCTACATGTGATTCTGTTAGAGACTAGCTGTTTTAAAGGAAGAATGAATCATCATCAGGCATATGAGGCTAAACAGTTTTAATTTACGTTATACTCAAAAAGGATATTTCATTTTACCAGAAACTTTCTGCCAGCTCTCCCACTAAGGTACCAGAAATGCATTGTAGTAGGGAAGACACAAAAAAGGTACAACATCAACAGGTATTAGTCTACCTGATAAATATGGTGAGAAACATATTTTTATTCCTCTTCAAGCACCTTAACATTTTGACACACCTCAGCTGGAAACTATTGCTCTCTAATTACATACCTTTCAAGTGAGACACGGTAATGGACTATGTACACTCTGCTTGTCCATCACAACATATTTTTGATCACTAGAAGAGAATAAGCCAGAACCTGTGAAAATGAAGACACACGTTCAGAAGAAATGCATGGATTTATGTCATTCATGTTTTGGGATAAGGAAGTTTTACTCTAAATACTTTCATGTTATTTTTATATATTTTATGTTTTCCTTTATTTTAAAACTATGTTTCCACTTCATTTATCCTCTTGTGCATTGTATATATGTACTGACAAAAGAGGGGTGGAAGAAGAAGCTGAAAAGTGATTTGAATAATTTTGTGGCTCTAGCACACTTAGTAAATACAGCTGTGTTTATTAAAATATACGCTTTTTCTGGGAAACTTCCCCAAATCACCTTGTTTTAGTGGAAAAGACACATAGATGTGAAATGTCTAAACTTTTCTAATATTTTTATAAGTCAGATCATGCAACAAAGGATTCTTCAGTTTCTGTTATTTTTCTCACATGAGATGACACTAATACAAATAGTGTTAACTAACCAGGAAAATACTGTTTGAAAATTGATCATTAACAGAAACAGTAGTACATTAGTGGCATCACACATTAGTCTTTTAGAAAAATTATCACAACCAGTAGGAAAAAAATCCTTTAAAAATACTGGGAATCAGTAAGGTATTTTCTACCACTTCTGCATTCTCATCACTTAAGACATATCTCATTTGTAGTTCAGCTAATATTAATATATTTCTTGCTTAATACTTGAGTAGTTAAGCATCTTTTAATAAGTCAAATGAGAAGCATTGTACCTGCCATGAAAGTGTCTAAAAAATTTATTTCTTAGTTGTAAAATTAAGCATTCAATTTAAAAAAAAATCTTTGAGATGGATGGTTATTATTACTTCCATAACCTGATGCCACAACATGTCCAAGGTTATACCTGCAAGTGAGGTACAAACTTCTGCTTTCTTCCACTTTAACATTCTGCCTGCCAGTCTTAAAGCTCTATTTCCAGTAAAATTACCAAGTACTTAAGTAACAATATTAATAAAAAGTAAAAGTAAGGAAGGGTTGCTTGTTGTATGTTATTGCTTTCTCTAGTCCCAGCACTTCGGGCTATGTTACTGAATCTAGTGGTAAATTTTTATAGCTATTATACCTGCAGTAAAACAAAATTTATGTACTTTTTATTTGGTTTATAAAAATGCATAGAAAAAATGGATAAAATTACTTCATCTGGTTTACTGCTCAGGTCAGGAACTTAAGGATCATATCTCTTACACTGTGGTCCACCCCAACTGCATATACTGAGAACAGGAAAAGAAAAATCTGTTCCTTTGATCAGCATAAATGGACAGTTTGTTTTAGCCTGTCTATAATATAATGGTGTAAGATAGGTGAAAAGAGGAAGATGGCTGAATTTCAAAGCACCTTTAAGACTGCAACAAATTTAATCAGAAAAAGGGCTGAGAAGGTGTCTAATGAATAAAAGAAGCTTAGAATTATAGTTTGATCTTTCTTGAATACATGCAGATTTCATGTAGCATGTATGAAATGCATATACATTTCTTTAATGCATTTTTCAGCACAAGTAAAAACTCTTCTGTATTCTTCTTGTTGCTTCTATATTCACTGATCAAGCAAATTTCAAAGACATGAGACACTTTGTGGCTGTATACCCAACACTCTTCTGGGGGTCTACATCTCTAATGTTTATATGTAAACACAGTCCAGGAGAGGCAATGGTGGTTTATGACATTTATGCATTTTTATCAATTTTAGTCTAGGCAGAAAAATCAGAGAGAATTACTGTCTTTAATAAGTGCTGACAGAAAATTTCTTATCACAACACGCTTCTAAAAGTTGACCCTGATTTTGGTGTGTACTCAGTCCTGTCATGCGGCACGTTATCAGAGTAACATTTTGTTAACTGTCATATACCTCAGGTTTTATTGAGAATTCAGTAAAACTGGTAATGACACTCTTGTCATCCAAGTCACATATTCTGCCTGAAATTCCAAAATGTCACTGCAGCTATGATTTGCATGGCTATACTTGATCCAGTGAAACTCAGGTGACCCCCCAAAGAATGTAAATCAGCTTTACAAGTGTGTTGTACTTACAGGAAGGTACATCAGACAACTTCACAGACAAGTGCTGCTTGCCTTACCAGAAACCTAGGAGTCTCTTCTGTAACGTAACATTTTACGGTTCATAATCTGCACACGTTAACATGCAATAGACAAAAATGAGGAAAGGGGGAAGAGTAAAAAAGCTAAATGATTCCCTTGCTTCAGGTGAAGATCAGAATATTGGTGAATTAAACAGTGAATTATGACCTTCTGGTCATTTAAGTGATCTGAAAAATAACAGAGATCACTAGCGCTCCCACCATGTCCCTTTGTCAGTACCTTCCTTTTCTATGAGAGTGAGCCTTGCTAGTTTGCAGCCCCTATATACTTATAGCACGCAAGAGAAAAGCTTATGCACAATTTCTAACAGACAGACCACCAGCATGAGGTGAGCAGAAGACAGCATATGCCTGGATTTTGCTTACGTTTGAGAAAAATTCTGCCTATGAAGAAAAAAGCAGCTGTTTCTGATCAGGGTGAGCTTCTGTGTGGTGGTCTGGAGAGGGGAAGGACTTGGTAACTGATGGTTTATTTATGTTCATTTATTTTTAAATGGCAGCTGTCTGAAGCTGTTCAGTGTTTGGAGCGTGAAATTAAGTCTCAGGAGAGATGGATTAGAGGATAGAATGCCAGGGAGTAGATCAAAAGTTCACGATATAAGTGGTTTACCCTATAGCTCTGAGAATCTATCACAAAGCTTCCCAGTCTGTCCTTTGCTAGTTATAATTGTTTGATAGAATCCTGCATCTTATATATGAATGCATGCTTCCTTCCATACTGCTGGCAACCATATGCATGCAGGATGAATACTCAGTACTATGGAATATTCCATGTAACTACATTATTTTGCTCGTTTCTAATTAAAGTATTTAATATAGACAAAATTACCATATAAACCATGCAAATACCAAATACCATCTTACACCACATGCATTTGTCATGAATTCTTACCTGACACAATCCTTTTTCCAGCCAGTTTGTCTGCTGTAGTACCCTCCGCTTTTTCTATTATATTATCTTCAAATAAAATCTTAAACGATACTACTCTTTCTAAGACATTTTTTGGAAGGAATGAGAAAAGAGAGACATTCTAATTAAATGGACGCGTTGATGACAACCCAACATTTTCACTTCAAAAAACTCCACTAAAAAAGTTCAGATGAAACATGATTCTTAATAATCAGGGACACAAGAGCATTGTAAAGCTGGTAGTTTAATATTATTCTTTGACATGGTCGGGGTATACTTTTTTCCCCCTGAAATATATTTGATAAAGTAATAGCAGTCAAACTGCCATGGTAAACTAATAGATGTAATGAAAAACTCTATTGGCACCCAGACACTTCTGAAACTGGAAGGAGACAATAGATTCATTTGGAAACCACTCTTTTCATAATACTCACATGCAATCATTATGTAGCACATGTGAAAGCAACAGGTGAGAAAGCAGGTGGGATCATTTAGGAAATTATTCATCAGTAGAGGGAAGGGTTGTTTGTCTTCAGGAATGCTCGTAACACATCACTTCTGATTTCTCTCTCTTGTTCCCTTCTTTTTTGTATTTGAACCCTTACAAACTCCCAGATGCTTTCTCTTAGGGGGTTGTGGATTGGCTTTCACTGGGAAGAATGGCAAGAGAGATGACTTTTCAGTACTTTAGCAGGTCAGAATGGCTTTTAATGTCAAACACAGTGATGGGATTGTCCTGTCAGCAGGGGCGACAATCTGTAAGTCTACAAAGAGGCATAATCAGTTATTACACACTCACCTCAGCGACTTCAGCTGTGTAGACTCCATCCTAAGACAAAGAAAGGGAATGAGTCTCTGAAAGAGGACAAACTGGTCCTGAAAGAGTAATACACATATATGAGACCATGACAAGGTTAAGATTTGTGCATTTTAGCATATGATTAGTTTTTGGTTATTAAAAAAATATGTTTGAACAGGATGACTCTCTGACTCTTACAAGGACAGCATCTTTATTAAACCCAGCAGGGTCAACAACACATATATGGTGCTCACAATGGAATTTTTATTTAATTTAATCCAGATAGAGCTATAATCTGTCAAGCAACCAGAATGCTTCAGCCAACGGGTGCTCAGCAAATAGCTCCAAAGTGCCACCTGTCAGTGGGAACAGCAAGTTCAGTAGCCAATGCTAAAAGCCTCGGCTGCCCAGGTCTTACTGCGCAGCATGGAGGAGCAGAAACCGCAGCTGAAGACCTAAAGGAGCGAATGCACAACTGACTAACAGCTCAATTAGATGTTGCTCCTGGAGGCACTGGCAAATGCAGAATTGGTTTGCAGGCCACGACTTCATTGATAAATGACCTCCATGGCCAAGTGCTGATTGAAATGCTTTACAGGACCCTGGAAAAGTGTCGCGTTGTGTTTGGTGGCTATCAGGACACACTGAGGGCCGGCTGCTTCTGGTGGGGCTGGCCTCGAGCCCAGAGGCTGAAAGGGAGTTTGCTCCCATTACTAATAAAACATTGCTTCGTCAGCAATGCAGATCACTCTTACTGGGGGCAAGGAAAAGAACTGCAGTCCAACAGCCTGGTCCGAAGCAGTTTGATCCCTGACTTTGTGTGTTTCGTTAGCAGACTGGGAGATCATGATTCACGTAGCTCTAGTTCTAAAAGTTCTGCATTTACTATTTGATGCATTGATCCTTTCACTTAATAGCTAGCCCTTAAGCCATAATAACTTACAGATATATGCATTTATTCTACAATACTCTGAAAGGTCTTTTAAAATATTCATTCTATTCTGCTAAATAAGCAGCCCTCCTTTCCAGGAGGCCTGTGATTAACACTCCTTTCATCCGTCACCACTACACACTGCCTTTGGGAAAGCCTGATCCTCTTGCCACTCCAAAAAATGTAACTTGAACCAGAACTTACTTTTCCTATTTCTGCTACTGACAAGCCTCAGGACTTTAGGTAACTCGGATGACCTTACTGCATCTCACTTTCCTCTCCATTAACATGGGGATAGTGCCCAGCTTCATAAAGAATGTCATTTCTACAGATTAAAATAAAATGTTATGGATAAACTTAGTGTAATTATTCTACACACAAATGGAAAACCCATCCTTTAAGATGATACCGATGACTAAGCTGTCAAACCAGAACCGGTCCTGGCAGCCAAAATCTTGTATCAGCACCATGGCCCAGTGCCATCAGTAAGGCCATAAAAGGGACACATTTGTTCAGCTCATTTCACAGGATCATCATCAGTAGCTGGACATCCAGAGCTGGTTGGTTGGTTTGTTGTTTGTTTTTTTTTTTCCCAAATGAATGTGAGATACAACCCATTGTTACTTTGTACGGGTAACACAGGAAAATACAGGACATACATGGAGAATTTTCTGTTAAAAAGCAAATTGGCAGCACAATAGAGTATTCAGAAATACTTCTAATAATGTCTGTTGATGCTGGTTTAAAATGGTGATCTGCCTGTTTGACTAGCTGTTCTGAAGGCTGTGTGATAATTGTTTCAAACTGGCATCAAATTTAATTGTATGGTAAATTAATGAGTAAAAGGCTTCTTACTGTTGTTTAATAAGTATGAAGGAAATACATTTAACTTTTCATATAATGTAGCCAAATTGCATAAGCAATAAGTGCACATTAGATGTCGTATTTATTACACCAAATCTGTGAACGCTGTTAATACATTAACATTTAAAAAGGTAGCCCATGGCAAGTCAATTTCACAGCAATTAAAACTGAAAAACTGGTAATTGACATTTGATAAGTGTGTTAATTGATATCAAGCTCGCAATAGCTAACATGTTAAATGTCAATTAAATCCATGTGTTTTTACAATTAGAATTTATTAATAAAGAATATAATTACAAAATGTTGGTTATGTCAATTTATGTTAATTATGCAACAACTAAAATTATAGCAGAAAAATTCCCTTGGTCCTCAAAAGCACTTTAAAAGTTTCCCTAATTTTTAGCATTTTGCATTTAATACACTATCTGTTTTTTCCTTTTCTAGCTTTAATGGGACACACACACAAATGACACGGGACTAACAATGCAGAATCACTGGTCCAATCTTATGATATTGGAAAACAAATTTAAGATGAGCATTTCTAGCATAGTTTTGATGCTGACCACCTATTCAAATCCCTTCCTAAAATCTAAAACAAATTTTCTATAGTTTTGTGAAAGTACAGTTATAAAAATATTCTGTATTAAATGTGGTAAGTATTCAGTAAACCCAAGAAATTAATTTTAATCATTATTCATGTGCTGTTGCTTTCATTTATGGACCAGTGATTCTGGGCACAAATCATACAACTGTGCCTGGACTACACATATCATAAGCATTTCCTTACGCCCTCAGCTGGAAAAGTGTCTGTGCAAGGCAACCAAGGCAAATAGGGGATGATGGGCATCATTTCATAAGAATGATGTTTAGTCACAGACACTGACTCAAAGATTTCCAGATTTTTGTAATTTTTTTCAAAATAAACCAGTTTGGATATTTACCTGTCCCTGCCTGGGACAGTAAAGTGACCAACATGAAGCTTGTCCAACCAGAAAGCAAGCAATCTGGAAGCAAATACAAGATTTTACTCTTGTTCTTGCATAAGAGAAAAAACATTTGATGCCTATTCTTTCTGATAGAGCATCCAGAGAGCGAGTGCTAATGTACATCGCATCTTGCTGCAAGAATCAACTTCTCATCACAAGAGCAGCATCGTGAGCGAGCTGCCCCAACCAGCCGCAGTCCGCTCCCTGAGTTCCAGCTAAACATCTTTCAGATTACTTACAGACCACCTGGGGAGATGTGTTCTGCCATGTTTCTGGTTCCTACCCTTGGTGGCACCAGGCTTTACAGGCTGGCACGCAGCGATGGAAGCTGGGAAAAGGAGGCATTGCCACCAAAGCGTTGGAGAGAGAGATGAAACTGGAGCTGCTGTAAATGACTGGAGGATCAGCCAGAACCATGAGCTGTAGTGGGAAAAGCAGTCAATTAGGAGAAATTAACACATAGGGAGAGAGCGTCAGCCACTGTATGCAGAGGAAGACACAAGGGAAAGTGGAACTGAAAAATAGATGTTTAATATCTTGAGGCACGTAGAGGGGCATTACGAGAATTACAAGAAGGGGAAAGAAGCTGGGGAATGTGGAAGGGGGACAAAAATGAAGAAACCAGATTTCAGTGCCATTTCTTTTTCACATAAAGATTTCTTTGAATTTCTGAAAAGGTAAAAGACTTCAAATCAAGGTGAAAAAGACAGCAATTTATTTAAATGATACTATAAACAGTAAATCTTAACGACATGTATATTGGGCTGTATTAACAATTTAAATTCTGTAAAAATAATTTCCCATTGATTTTCACCATTCCTATATCTTTAACTTCCTGCCTCTTGGAGTCTGTGCTGCTGCTGTGAAGTTCGAATAGATACTCTTTTGTGCATTGTAAGATCACCAACAACAAAGGTCCCTTTACCTAACAAAGTTAAAATTGATTCTCTATTGGTCTTGTTTGTTTGTTAAGAACACTTGTTTCAATTGTCACTTCTGCTATTGCAACTTTTACAGCTTACTTTGCTTTTAATCTGACACTAATAGGGAAAAATTGATTTTATTTCCACTTATTTCCCAGGTTGTCACATGTTCGTCTCTATTTGGGACAACATGCAATGTTGTCTCCCTTCACTGTGAGAATGAAAATTAGGTTTACACTAAGGCAAGATTTTGTCAGAAAATAATGTTTTGGCCTCACAATATCTGTAATTAAATTCTTAAAGAGAGGAATGCTGAGCTGAAAGTATTTAAAAATTAACCTACTTTGAAATCTGAAGTGCAACACCTTTTGGTACATTTAAATTAAAATTGATCTAGCAAAGCAGAGTAGCAGACTTCTTTTTTGTCTATTTTGTTGTTGTTGGTGGTTTTTTTTGTTTGTTTTTTTTTTTTTATTGTGGTTTTTCCTTTTTTTAAAGGAGATGTGTCCCTTTGTCAACCAAGTTTAAAATCCAGAATAAAAGGCATGCTTCAAAATTCACACACACTGTAGGATCTTTCATGAAAAAGAGACTAAGACAGGATCTGGGAAAAAAATAAAAGAAGGAAAAAACAAAAAGGACGCTTGACAGGAAGCAGTAAAAAGCTGCTCTCTAAGCATATAAAAGTAGCAGCTTCCAGTATTTGTTTAAATGCTTGTTTAGTAAAACCCCATGTCTTTGACATATGATTGTTCTACAGCTGTGATTGTATGTACAGTTAACAGAAAAATCTAGCAGTGGACTTTCCCTAACATCATGACAGAATTCCTACCTTCTTAGCTGAGGAAACCAGTTTCTCAAATGGCTTTGTTTTATTCAGTTCCGCTACTCTAACTGTGCAGAACAGTAGGTTTAGAGGCTCTCGTGAGCTTAGCTGCATGTGGTTGTGCTATTTTGCTTGTATCGCACAATATTTCTGTGTGTGACCACAGACTAAGACAATTTCTGCCTGCTATCTCAGGTCTGAGTGAGGTCTGGACAAACCAGGGTCCCTCAACAAGGATGTTAAGTTTTATTATATACCATATATATCTCAATTTACAGAAGAGATTATTATCTCAGAAATCATTATTTAAGGATGGGTAGACCTCCTTAATTTATAACAACATGAGTATTGCTGCCATCATACAGTCTCAAAGTCTTTGTCCTCCTTTCAGTCTTAATTTCTCCATATCATGTAAATCCCAGAAGCTGTGAACCCTTTGCTAGGAAGGGGAGGAAGTGAGGAATTTTGAGATGAAAAGCATACCCAATGGTGTAGGCTGGACTGCCATAATGGTCTAATGTGCTGAAAGGTTAGTTTTAAATGCATAAAAAAATTATAATCATGCTTCATAAAAAGCAACAGAAAAGACTTTGAAACTTGGGGGGAGAAAAAGATCTCAAAACTCTCTCTGGAGAAGATTCCTAGTTGCCCAGTGGTCATAACATTTGCTCGAGAAAAGGTTTCTTATTTAATCCAGATATCATTCCCCCAATCTATACAGAGACTGGCAACTACACAGCTGCCGTCTTACTCTCGTGCTCCTTAGTGGGTTTTGATTGCACAAGGCAACAGTCGCTGAAACAGAAGTGGACCTACAGCCTTGGGATTTCTGTATCTTTGTGAGTTATGCCAAACCCAGTTACCTTGATCTTCAGTGGGCAATCCAATCCTTTTGCAAGTGACTATTCCAATACCTCCCCCTTCTTATCCGTACTTTTCTTGTAAAGTCTCCTGATGATTAGTGAAAATCAGTATAAAAGAAATCAATGCTTTCCCAAATATATTTTCCTGGAATATCTCTGATCAGATGTAGACAGTTCCACCTGAAGATGAAAGCTGCATCTTTGATTTCTGTGCAGCTTAGAAGCACTTTGATAGCTAGTTTTTTGGGCCACTCTTGCATCAGGAAGGCTGAGCAAAACTTCAAAGCTCCTCTGTAGCATCCTTTATGTGGCATTTCAAGTATCCTTATAAATTCTGCTTCTGATATAAATATAGTTGAGATACTAAGGTCCTCCACAGATCCAAAATTCCATCTTATATTCTACAAGGCAAGACATAACCAATCAAAAATGTTACAGCTTTTAACAATGGAACTGCAATAAAAATGCATGCAGACCTACAATATTGAAATAGTTATTTCAATTTACTAGTAATTTCATGTCACTCAGTATAATGGCTTTTAAAAGTTTATTTTAAATTCTGCTGGTTATAATAGGGGTGACACCAACATAAATACTGATTTCTCAATCAGTACTTGACAATCTCCCTCAATAAAAAGATATTTTTAGCATAGACTTAAAGACTGTGTTCAGGCTCATTTATTTCTTAATCCAGACACCTCACTGTCCTCACATACACCACCTAAATCTTGAAGACTCTCTGAAGAACGGCTAAAGTAAACAGCCTTTCATCTTTCTGTGCATAGCTGCAGGTTTTGCCCAAGGTCCTGTCACCCATTTTCAGTTATTGCAGCTTCTTTCTCACTAGCTTTGGCATCAGAACCCAGATGGTCAGTGCTAAACGTGACACTCTGATCTTCTCCTCTGGCTGCATTACCTGCCTTTTGGCATCCTTTCCTTTCCGAAGACTGAAGATAAACCATCTTTCTTGCTTGCAAGACCTTCCAGCAACATTTCTCCATTCTGTTGAGGGCTAAGGATGAAAACAACATACATTTCTAAAATATTTTGCATAGCCTGAAACAGGAGATGGATAAAAGGAATTATAAGATCCATTAATGTAACATCAATTTCAAATAGAATTAGTTTCCTTCAAAGTTTTCTTATTTTTACCCCTACATTTATTCTTTTTAATGACAGAAAAGTAGAAATAGTTGTTGGGTTTTTTTTTCTTTATTAAAGTGCATAGAATAAATTTCTTGAGTTCAATAAAGTTGTCCAAAATACCTGCAATATTATGAGGCCCAGCATTTAAAGAATTCAAATGAGTCTTCAAAGTGCTTAGCTTATGAGATTTGCAAAATTAACTTTGTAATTACAGTATGCAACAAAATACAGTGCTTATAGGCATTTTCCAACTGAGTGGAGTTCATTTCTAACATTAAACATTATATATCCTGTCTCAGATAATTTTGGCTTTCCCAAGGATGAGTTCTGTAATAGAGACAGATTTCCCAGCTATTACCTCTACAGAAAAATGTCAGAAACTACTCCATAGACTGCATATTGTCAACCTGATCATTTCAATATCGACCTGGTTTTGAGAAGTGAATTTTGAAGTACGTATCCTGTTTACACAAACTCAAGTCATGTCTATTTAAAAGCCCTGTTTGAAGTCTGCCAGGGTCATCTTCTCATCCCTCCAGTTTTGAGTGAAAAAAACCTAAATCCAAACACCCACACAGCAGCACAACACCCCCCCCCCCCTTTTGAAAATGTAACTTTCTGCTCTATAATTAGGGAACTTGATTTTGTAACACATCAGGGACAACAAACGATGGCATTTTGATTTTAAAACAAAACTCTTCCTTTATCTCAGTGCATAATAACTTTATTTAGAGACCGGGGTGATTGGCATTTTACTTCTACAGACATGGCATTCTGACTGTAAAACAAGAAAGTCAAGTTTAATTCTTTATAAGCAGCTGAGTGAGCAAGGTTATTCCTTTGCTTTTCATATTGCTTTCTACTTTTTCTCCCCCTATCCCAGGTAACTTTGTGATACTACTTCCATCAAATTTTATAATCAAAATACAGAACTACTCCACTGAGTAAGAGTCCAGTGTTTACATGAGACCTAGTGGAAGGGGAATGCTGAGAAACCTAAGTAAAGAAAAAAACACCGAATGCAGACAAACAGTGGAAGAACTTCTCTAGCAATGTGGAGAACTCTTGCTACGTACAATATTTGGATCAAACTTGTAGTAGGAGAAAGCTGAGACTTCCTTGAGAGCTCGCATGGGCTAACCTTGCCCTTCGCCACACGACTAGGCCACGGAGTCTGCCATACAAGAGGACACACACATACAAATCCACGTGGCCAGATGCCTCTGAAACGTGGTTGACAGACATTTCTTGAGTTGTTTGACTGTGTGACCAAACACACTCGTATAACCTGTCTGCATGCCCTGACGCATAAGGATGCCTGCCAAACAGCAAGTGGGCCTAGAGGTTGTTTCTGTGATGAGGACATGTCCCAGCATAAAACTGGCCCTTCCCGTAACTGAATGGAACAGGTCATGGGGTAAACATTTATGCTGTGTCTTTTTAGCTTTAAAGCATTTGATTATTTCTTTCACTGACCAGTAGCAAGCTACTCAATTCCTAAATCTAAATAGCAAAAGAAATCAAGTTGATAGTAACACAGAAGTAAACTTCATAAAGTACTAGACTTTTCGTTAATAATCTTTGTGTAGACATCCTTTTTACTAATCACTCACATCTGCCAAATACCAGATGCTATATTGCCCTGCATCTGCAAGTACACATATAATATCTTGTCATCTCCCATTTAAATCTTCAGTTTTACCCATAAAAGCATGTTGAAGGCAGACAGATTTGCATGAGTGGTTAAAAGCATAATTTTAAGGCAACAGTTTTAAAGACGTGTACATATCATTTAATATCCAGAGTCTTTATTAGTAATGTTGAAGTAAGTGGCATAAGGCACCATAGTGAGACTGCATTTTGGGGCAATACATGATTCCATGCTGGAGAAGGCAACCTCTGGTTTTGCACCTTAAATGAATTATATCAAGGAGTTAATGTGACCGAATGTTATCCCAGACCCTACAAATCCATACAAAACTTTATTAACACACAAGTCCTCATCCTCAATTAAATAATTTATTGGAATAGAAGCCGGGAAAATCAGTGTAGTTGGAGACTTATTTTTCACGTTTCATTCTCACACTTTTTAAAAGATGCTAGAAGTCTGGGAAGAGGAGAAAAAAGAATTTAATATTGAACACAAGGACCTGTAAACCTTTCAATGCACACTGCAGTTATCTGGTTTATTCCATTAATAGCCATTGTATGGTTTAATATGCACCATTAGCAGTTCACTATATGAATACCTACTTACTAAGCCTCAGACGTGGAGGACCTCTTGTCACAAATGAGTGATCTAAATGTTCACACCAGTATATCTTAACTTTGACGCTCCACTCAGACTTTAGCTAGCAGGCACAATTACTGAAATTCTCATAACTAATTTGCCAGCACCTTGGAAACCTTTTATCCTTGATACTCTGCAATGAAAAGATATATCGCATCCTCATTCTACTTGAAGTCTTTCTTGAAACGTCCTTCTTGATCCTGAGAAGATGTGTTCCTGAATCCTTTCAAAATAACTGAATATATTTGGGAAAAGCTTATTATAATTATCGCCATTTTTGTTACACTGCCTAAATTAACTACTGGGGGGAAAAAAAACCCCCACCAAACAAACCCCAAAACCAAAACCAAACAAACAAAAAAACCCTCAAAAAACCCAACCCCAAAATATGCATTGAAGTGGATTTGTTTAATTAAAGATATGTTTGTTTTTATTTCATAGCAGTGGTATCTTGAGAAGGGTTAGAAAAACGAGAAATTCAGTAATCAACTATGCCACACCTAGTAGGTATAATCTATACTGCAGCTTGTTTTTCTTTTCTGTCTGCAAATTAGCCCCCTCCCACAAGGGAAATTGATTCTAATTTAACAGCACTAAAAGCCTCTTGATGTTCCTATCTGGACACCCTCCAGTCTTTGAGGGAATTATGTCATGTGTATGGCTGTTTTCCAGCTTCTTCCTGCTTTCTAAAACTATGATATCCTAAAATGAAAAACTCTATTTCTTGCAAGCTTTTGGAAACAGAACAGATAATTAACTATCGCTTTCCTTCCATGCTAATTTTGGAATATCGCTGCTCTGTATCTGAGTCCAAATTTGAATTTGGGACATTTAAACAAAAGAAAATACAAATCACCTTGTAAAAACATGATTAATTTTTGCATGACGTACGGGAAAATGAAGAAACAAAGCTCTCAGTACTTCACCCACTTAGAAAATAAAATGTAATTTGGGCACTGCCTCTGTAACCCTCATGACATTTTCAATTATTGCATTATGAAAAATGGAAAAACAGGATCTGTAAATAGCTTAACATTTTCTCAAGTAGACTGAACCTGTTAAAAAATCAATAAAAATTTTTACTGAAATTTCAAGTGAAGCTTTTCATGCTCTGTCATGTTTTTCTATTTAAAACTTACAGGTCCAGATAAGCACCCTTTTCCAATCAAGCACTTGTAAACTTGAGAGCACAAATTTGAGACTGAATTTTGACCTTGGGAAGATCTCCACTGGTTTGGTGGATTTTAATCAACAGAGCAGTTGAGCTGCTTTCTATTTCCTCTGGCCTAGAACTGTAAATACTAAAACAATGTATGAAGTATTGTATGTTTTCCAAGAGCTATCTTAGTTCTCCTTCAAGAGCTATCACACACATGTTCATACAGAGCACATCAGTAAGGAAAGGTTTGGAGCTTTGTTTTCCTTTTACTGTTGTTTAGAAGTGGTTTCTTATGGATTTACAACATGTTTTCCAGATGTGCAGGATACAGGGATCTGTTGACTAGTTATCATTTAGACACATAAGCCACCTTCAGAATGCTTGGCTCAGTCATTACTGGATATAATAAATGTAGTTTCATGAAAAAAAAAAAAAGTCAAAGTAAGAGGAGAAGGATCTAGATACATATTGGAAAAAGGAACAATTCTTACTATACAGAGAGCAGAATAGGAGATTTCACTGACCTCTGGAGACAAAATTTGAATAGCCACAATAGCTGGGCAAAACCTGTCATAGTTTAAAGAAAATGGTAGTGCTGTGAGCTAATCAGAGGGGGAAATATCTATTGTTACCCAGATGAAAGTTAGTTCTCTTCAGTCCAGATCTGGTACTTCCTAAAGATAAAACATACTTTAATGTCGATTCTCAGACTCTTTAATATCCTTGAGAAAAGCCAGCAGGGACATGAGAACTGTGGATAAGTAAAATGAATTTTTTTTGTCTGCACCATATCAACCCTACAGCTGGATAAAACTGCAAAGTTGTTTCTCTGCACCACCGGGGGAAACTGACTGTACAACTGCTGCATTTTCTCAGACATTGCCTACATCTCCCTCACATAATCGGACCTACACTAAATTCCAATTTATTTCCAAAAGTTCTCTCTCTTTACCTTACCTCTCTCTTCTCTTTTTTTAAGGGCTTCTTCACCAATTGATCATTAAAGTATGCATTACTATATCTGTATAGGTAGTAACCCCTTGAACAATTTCTACAATGCATATCAATCCTAACAAAGTAGAGCAAGAAGGACCTCAAGAATCAGCTAGGCTGCATGTTAGATAATCACAAAAGCACAAAAAAACCCTAATTAGACCCTGACGGCTGTCAATGACAGGAACTATTTGTTATTGTAAACTAAGGAACTAAAATCTCCTTAAGAAATATTAATGCATATTTGTGAGGCAAACAGAATCTGATTAACTACAGTTTAGCTTCTTTTCACAAGTTAGAAGAATAGAATATTTTCCTGTCTTATTTTTTCCCCTTTTTTTCTTTTTGACAGAACATCCCCACTTTCAGTTTTGCTTTTTTTCTAAAGCTACTCACAAAACCATTTATATTTTCACGCCTTGAGTAGATTCTGTCAAAATTCCTGTGTACCTAACAACAAATGTAGTACATGCAACAGCTAAGTATTTTGCTGCTACATTTTTAAATATAGAAGTAATTTAAGACCTTTCTTAGATAACTGCATTTTAAGACTGATTTAATAGTTAACTAGGCACTAGATTAACAATACATTATTTTGAGGATTGTTTCCTTAGGGTATTTTTTTGTATGTATACCACATCTTGTATGTATAGCACAGCCGATGGTGATGCAAGGCTGATAGTTTTGAAATACTAAAAAATAAAGAGGAAAAAAATAGCATCTTGGTATAGTTATGCAGGATTGCACAGTTGGTTTCCAGTGATTTAAGAAAAAAAAAAAAAAAACAACCAACAAACAAACCAAAAAAACCCCTTAAAGCGCTAAAGTTTCACATCAAACACCTATACACAACACGTCAAATAATTGAAGATGCTCTTTCTCACATCCTTTAGTCTCAGACTTCCTCCTTACCCTGATTGAGGTCAGTCAGTCTCCTGTCGAGCAGTTTACTCTGCTTTGCAGAATCTTGGTTTATCCTTGATGCAGGCAATGACTTCCAGCAGGGTTGTGAATTGCTCCCCATGGTGATCCCTGTCCTCTCACTGCAATGACCAGGTCACTTCAAACCACTTGGAAAATTTCCTTCCAACTTACAAAATGCACTGCATCAAATGAGATGTTGTCATGTAGGGCTCTAAAAGAGAGCAAATGCATGAGTAATCATGCTTCCAAATTGGATTTAAATATTCAAAAAGTCATTTCATTGCCTCCATAAGGGGTCTGTCTGCGCAGCCTTACACCAATAGGTGCTACAGGTACTTGGTTACTGCTGGGGACATGCATGTCTTCACTGTGGGACTCTGGTACTGGAGATAACCTCAGTGCTTGCTTCAACTCTTTCAAATCTATTGTTTTTTCATGTTTTTACAACTAGTGTCGGGAGCAAGTATTACACTTAAAGGTTTATGGAACCTCAAAGCAAGTTTTTAGTTTTTTCCCCCTAAATCTCCTCATCCTTCTAATGTACATTACATCCCGCCATTTCACAGTGTGTTACATGCTCTGCACAGTGGTTTTGCCCCCTTTGACGCAAATGAGTGGCTCATCATCTTCTCCAGGGGGATAAGCAATAGTGAGAGACCTGGATACAGATAGCTTCTGAATGTTTTCTGTCTGTGCTTGCACAGGCTTCTGATGAAAGAGGCACCAGAACTGGAGCTGCTTGGACAGCAAGAGAGCAGATGGCAACTGCGCTTACAGTCCTCCTATGCCAGAGTAGCATCTGTTTGTGGGTGAGAGTTTGCTGATGGAAAATCCATAGAGGGGAGAAACTTACCCTGCTGTGACTCTGAATGATACTCAAAGAAATGCTACAGAGTTCTGAAGCTGTAAAGCTTCGCCCTGTTCAGCAAATGGTAAAGATGACTGTTCCAACTACAGATGCAGTCATATCAGGATTTATGAGATTACGGACGACAAAAAACCCTAAAATCAAAATTTAAAAAGACAAATAAAAATCGCATGCTGCAAAATTAAAAACAAAACATAACCAAATAAACCAAACAATTTAGGCAAAAATGCTATTACAGCCTCTTAATCTTCTATCCATGTAAACATACTGCCAGGAAAATATTACATACCAGAAAGTACTTTTAAGGTATAGCATAGCTGCAAGCAGTAGCAGGTGTAACATGACAGAAGCGCGACAAAGATCAGGGCACAGCAACTTCCTCGAACAGCTGGCAGTGTGGTCCCTGCTCTGGTAAATGAGGCACAGCCATGGTGCTTCTCATGGACTGTCAATAGAAAGTTTCCTACTGGCAGGGAAGAGAGAGTGCAGTAGTTCAAAGGACATCAGCTAAAATAGTATTTAGATTGTTAATGAGATCAGTGCAAAATTTGCACAAGGTGCTTATTTCAACAAGGTAAAAGGAAATAAGATACTCAGTGAAAGGTACTAATACTTTCCTGTATTGCCCAGAAAGTAACAACGTGAACTTGGGAAATCTGACTTCAAAACTAAAGCACGACAATCTGTACTTAAACAATTTTTGCTTGTTTACAAGTTTACTCCTAAACCCCACATATTTTGTGCCCGTCCTTCTCTTTCTGGAAAATAATGTCACATATACATTGATTTAATGACTCTTTTTTTCATATACTTCTGATTTTTAGCAATGTATTGACCTTCACAGGACAATAGTTAAAGGGTAACTTTAGTTTGTTTCCAAAACTTCTGTAGTGTTCTCAACTGTTATCAAAGACAGTGATATTTAAACAGTAAGTACCCACATGCACTCAAACATGCCTTTCTTTATAAAGGTATGGTGTTAAAAGCTTTACAGTATTTTTGTGTCTTTAAAATTATGCATGTTTAAAATAAGCAAAAGTAAAAAGATCACGTTTGCTTTTAAAAACAAAAAAAAATCAAAGAATGTGAATAAAAAAATTAATAGTAAGAAATTCATATCAGTAATAGAGTCTCCTATCTTTTAACTCTAGTAAGTAGAGAAATCGATATCTGTAATGAAACTGATGTCATTAAAAACCTCTAAATACTTATGGATAGCCTTGTATATACAATCTCTGCAGATAGCTGTGTGAACATGCTTCTGTATTTTACACCTGTCTGGGTGGACTTCTCTCTTTTTATCAGGTGTTATTGAAAAGCATTATAGCCGCCTTTGTTGTTTGATCATAAAGAAAATTGAGCCTGTTGGTAGAACAATTATATTCTCAGTGATGAAAATCAATGCTTTCCAGATGGACAATTGAAAGAACTCACTCTTTTTGTTTTAGAAACAGTGTCTGCTGTGCCAGATTTCCCAAATTTCTTTTTATTGTTTATTACTCCTCCCCCAAATAAATAAATAAATAAATAAAGGTGGTGTTGGTGTTTATAACTTTGCATTTATTTGTAACATCAGAAAATTACAATTCTGACTGCCAAAAAGGTAATCTTCATAGGGTTCAGAAGCCAACTCCAGGGCAATCTACAGAAAAACTCAGGCACAATTTCATATTAGGCACATGCCAGGTCACACATACTGCATGCACAGTAATTGATCGTTACAGAAAACCCCTAACTACCAGTGGAAGGAAGCAAAATGACAAACCCAGAAAAACCCAAAGAATTCTCTGGAGCAATGACAGCTTTACCAGATGCCAATCTGTCCTTGTATTTTACAACTTGGCAAAAGAAAACCTGCTTTTTCTCATCAATATTCCAGAGGAAAAAACCCCACCAAATACACCCAAATAAAAATTTCTACTCGATGGAATCAATCTCATTTGCAATGATAAGCTCCTTCTACTAAGACAATTATTTCAGCAAAATCATCACGTTAATGATTTTGTCCTAGGAACTGAATTTCCACCAATGCAAAAAATATTTTTAAATCAAATTTCAGGCCAAATACTTATGTCCAGGCTTATTCAACTCAAAAGGTTCATTTACTTTAGTAGGCTCCTGCCATTCACTGTGGATTACATACTGGATGACTTAGTTTACATGTATAGGCTTATTTTTGTTGTAGTCTTTGTTTTGAAAAGAAGGTATCTCTAAACACCAGTAACAGATAAAGTCGTTGACAATCTTATCTGTTAATGCTGTATTGAGGGATACCAGCTGCGGCCTATCATAAATGGAAGGCCTCCAGAACAGAAACGTAGAGCTTTTTATAAGATGAATTCATGATACTTTCATATTGCAGCACTGCTTGTATAGTAGTCCAACTTTTTTATCAAGATACATAGAAAAAGGGATCGGCTCTCACAAGGCATGTATTATTTGACCACCGTTACTGCTGTTGGGGACTTGAAAAACATTTAACCTTCAACCCTACCAATGCCACTTGCCTTTCATGAGACATCTGCGTAAGAGCTGATCTGTTAAATCACAGCTGTATCTGGAAAGTCACAGCTATAAACCATTTGAAAAAAGAGCTTTTATACAGATTGTGTATTTGAAAGATGACAAGGTTACTGTCCCTACGCCAACAAGGAATCTCAAAGTCCTTATACGTGAAAATAAGTATTTAAAACTTTAAAGAGAGTAAGAGATGGTGCTTTTCCTTCCACTGTATAGCTTCAAAGTAAACCTTTGCAGTCTAATAGTTCAAGGGTGTTATTTAAGCAATTTCTCTCATTTGAACAAAAAGAAGCACTCTAACTCAACCCCTGGTTTTGGTACAAGAATATGATGTTTCATCTTAACTTAATAAAAGAAATGGTTCTCATGGGGTACAGAATTTATACACATGCTGCCTGAGGTACCATTTAAAGACAGAACGTAGGGCAATATGTTGCAGGGAGTTATTAGTAGGTCTAATATCAATATAAAGAGTAGTACTGTGACTACCATAGTGACATTACCGATTTATTTAGCAGGAGCATTAGTAATTCTTTTGCCTTTCTATCTTTGTGTTGTAGCCTGCTTCTTATTGTTCATTTACCCCTGTTCCCACATAAAGAGTGTTAATAGGGGTTTTTTTTTTGTCCTCTTCCCAGTTTCAACATCCTGTCCTGATCACTACTTGGGCCATTGACAGTAGCAATATTTTATATGAAAATGAAGTACTGTTGACTACTTGTTCCAAGTCAGATGCTTTTTCTTCAAACTGATTTCAAATAACTCTGAAGAAAACCCACTCATACGTTATCAGGAAACTCAAATTTTCCTGTTCATTTCAAGCTGACTTGTGAATTCTACCTCTTAGGAGGTTGTGGGGGTTTTTTGTTGTTTGGTTAGGGTTTTTTTTTGTGTGTGTGTGTGTGTGTGTTTGTTTATTCTTCAGTTGTCACTGAACATCTAATATTTTTTTTTTCTTGGTAGTATGCACAGAGTTAAGTGAGGGGAAAAACAGCAGCTGAAATCTAACAGGGAAAGAAAGCAGTTAGAGTTGAGCCATTCTGGACATCCAGAACACCAAGAACCCTTTTTATTGATATATGTGATGGGAAGAGAACTACATTGTGAAGTTGTCACTATTTCTAAGGATTTTTACTGGGGCAGGGAAAGAGGAGTAAAAACAGGTTTTTTTAATGTATTTCATCAAATGTTTGAAATTTGCAGAATGCCTTGCACATGCACTCAGCTTTTCCAAAGGTATACTGCCTTACCAGTGCAACTGTAGGTTTCCCTTGCCCAGATTACTTGCTTAGATCACATTTTCCCTGTTAACTTCTACAGCTTTACTGGTATCAACTGAACTTTACTGCTATTAGAAAGGAGATGGAAAGCGAGGAATTCTGACATTAAAAACTCAGTGAGAAAGTCTCATCTTCTATCTGTCATTAAGACACCCACCTCTTGCTGTGCAACAGTAATGCCAGGAGTCATGTCCTGCCAGTTCTTCCAGTTGTATTCTGTGGCTGTAAATACTATTACCTGCTTTCCTAGATGTGCACGCAGCAGTAGTTGAGTACCTTCTTTCCCTTTTTAAAACTTCAATTGCTCATTTCTTTCTTTTCATCCTCTTAAAAACTGGTCTTTGTCCTGTCTTATCCCTACTTAGCGCTCAGAAGTCAGAGGACAGGAGAGATCACCATTATTCAGCTTGAAAAGTGGCTCTACCAAGGGCTCAGCCCCAAAAGCGCACTTCCAGGGCCACCCTAGTGGAAGCGCTTTGCCTGCGTGTGGCATTTCCTTGTGGTTTCTTTTTGTACCCCTTCTCTTCCTCTGTAAGAGATTCAGCAATAATAGCAAGATAAACACATAAACAAACAAATCTGGTAAATACAGGCTCTGCAGACGCTCTTCTCTTCAGGCTGGAAATATCTGTATACTTGATGTGAATGTTGAGAACAATAGACAACTTCGGTTCTGTAGAAAAATACTATCATTTCCACCCCTCATTTAAGGAGACAAGTCTTTAAAATCAGAAATCCTATGAGGCAGCAGACAGAAGGTCTGGCTAAGAGCACAAAGCTGATTGCTAAAGAGGAGCATGTGCTGCACACACTGTTGAAGCGTGCAGTAGACATGCCCTGACACATTGCAGCAGAGCACACCTTTTCAGACGCAGTGCTCCTCAGAGCTGCTAGCTTTCCCCCCGATCTCTGTGCTTCTGGTAACTTTAAGACTTTACCAAGCCCATAGATTTAATTAAACCTGAAAAAAGGAAAACAAAATCATTCCATGTTTCTTCCTCCTCTTTCCCTTTCTATACAACCTTGTGCAGAAAGCTTGACAAGAGAGGCCAAGCCGAGCCTCCCCACTACTTTTATTTTCACCTGATAGCTGCGGGGAGCAGTACCCCTACTTTGCCCCAGTTGGGGCCAGCAGAGATGGCAAGATTTTGAGTACCAGCCCCACAGGTACATTGCCTTCTGCCGTGCTGGTGCCACCCCAACACCCCTGCCGAGGCAAGCCACACAAATTTCAGTCCCAGTTCAGCCCTACAACTGTGCTTGTACCCTTTTTAATAAATATCTTCTTACCTGTGTGATAACAGGCATCATCATTCGGTCTGACTAGTTTATAATGTTTTCCTAGTGATTCAGGAGACTAACCCACACTATTACACCACCTCGGCAGAGGCTGGTTTTCCTCCCATTGAAGTCAATAGCAAAATTCTTGCAATAAAAGGAGAAACTGACTGCAGATGAACATTAACCATATCCTTTCAACATTTTTCTCTGCCTAATGGAGTATATTAAAGCTTCTCTCCATAACTTGTGAATAATACTGTATGCAATTTCATTATTAAAGTTTCACTTAATTTAATTCTGCTTTGAGGTTTCTGGTTAAAAATAAAATATGATTAATGCTTACAAAAGAGAATGAGAAATTTGGGTCTTAAGAATTCTGATAATGGCTACAGTTTCTGGGTAAATTGCTTCAGTAATTTTCATAGTGAAATACGTTAATGTTACCCTTGCTTATTGCAGTTCCCTACGCTAACTGTCTCTGCTCTTCCCTATGATTCTTTTTAAAATTAATTAGTGTGGCATTTGGCTGCTTAATATAACACACTGAAAAAACACTAGTTTTCCCTGAAGGTCATTAGTGGCTGTATACAACTGAAAGAACATGAACACCCAGTTGTAGGCATTTATCCTGCCTGTATCATGAATGAATTTCAGTTTCAGAGCAAGGAGAATTACCAGATCTCCCTCTGGATGCCTGCTAAACCTGAGTTTTCAAGAGAAGAAAGCTCATACAGGCTAGGACAGCTGCAATGTGCTCCACATCCAGTCTGAACAGGGTATGAGGATGCTAAGCATTTAATGACAGTATTGGCAGATCTATTCCCAACAGTGATTCTAAAAATCTACTAATACTGTTTTGGATTAGATATTTGGCTAGAAGTAGAACAAAACCTGAGACTGTTTCCCCAAAAGATGAGTTTTATAAATTATGATCTTCTTGACCCATGCAAGCTCATATCCTAGCTTCCCAGTCAGTCAGTGGAAGCCTATTAGGATAATCAGGGATTCATCCAAGAAAGAAATTTGATCAAATGGGGTAAAGAAAGCCAGAAGCTGGAGCTTTCTTATGTACTTCATGCCCTACTTTTCCATTGTAGGATTTAGCTAGAACTTTTTTTCACAGGTGTGTGTGCTTTCAGAGTCTATCTAACTATTAACATGAGGAAAATATCATATAGTGATTAAGCACAGTAGATATAGTATGATAAAAATGAAAAAAATAACTGTTAATTCAACAGAAACGCCTTGGCTACACACCAAGCTAACCAGTCTATTATCTTTATTAATTATTATTGTTATTATAGGAGATCCATAATACCTTTCCCAGTGGTAGTACCTATGTAGGACTTGAATATAATGAGGTAGTTTGGAATTCACAAAGAGAGGGGTCACGCCACAATTAAGGATGCAGATAATCACATTTTCCAATGGGTTTTGCTAATTCACATTTGGCCAAGACATTAAAAGCAATTATGGCATTAAGCTTTCATGGGTTTAAAAGAGGATCTTTTTAGATAAATAAATGTGCATGATAATAGATGCTTTTTAAAACTTGAAATTTATTCTACAGATGATCTCCAACAAAACTATTGAATTCCAAATGCTGGGAAAATTTTAATCTGCCTGCTGATCTAAACTTCACAGATAAATTTTAACTAAGCCTTATTAACTACAGAGAACCTAATAAACGTGGTTCTTTTCCTAGAGAATTACACCATACTAGCCCCTGACACAGAAAATAATCACCTTTGAGTATAATAAGTAGTTCTACTGAAATCAATAGAAATTGCCATAAAAGTAAAATATTAACTTAAACATGTGTTTAGATCCTGTGAGTTCTTTGGACCTTACTTTTTATTTGAAATGTATCTTGAAAATAACAAGCCATAGTGATCTAGAGAAGGAAATAAATTACAAAAACGGAGTCAACAAATAACTGATATTACTTGCTGTAGCCACAGGTTAACAAATCAAATCTAAATCAGTTATTGCCCTTAGACAATAGGGAAATTCAGAGTAAGATTTTAGTCACAACTAGTGGAGCCAGGGGTACTATTATTGTACTTTGCTAAATCTCTGTAGCCTTCATTTATAAACACACATAACATGTCACAAAGAATTCTCCTTTTACAGTTATAAATAAAATATATATTATTACTAATTATAGAAGTATCAATAGGACTCCCAAAGAGTAGTTATGAGGTACCTAAAGCAAAAGCTATAGATAAACAGACAGAACATATGCTTGACTAAAGATTTATTTCCCAACCTACATCCACTTTACTCGTGAAGACTTGTCATCCTTTTTGTAAATGTGGGCACAAAAAAAGGCAAAACTCTCATATACACTGTATCTATCTCCTTCCCACTCAACATATGCTTTGTTTTTATTTTTCAGCTATATCATTCTACTGAAGTAGGTATGTTCCCTAAGAAGTATTTTTTTTCCCCCCTCTGGAATAAGGAGAAAATGATGGAAAAAGGAAGATTTGAGGAGATCTTCTACTGCTAATCATAAACTGTTTTGGCTGGCACAGGATGGTTAAGAAACAGAAATTAATTTAATCTAGAAATAATAGGGAAAGCAATATTTTGATTTTTAAGTATCAAAAGAAACTATAACATAACTTTCTACAGAGAAACCAGACTTGCTTATAATTTGCACCTCTATCTCTCACTATGAGTCTCACCAGTGCAAGATGGGGCTTTTGGTTTCAGTTATCCTATTAAAATTCAAGGTATGTCATAGAGACAATTACAAAATCTTCTAAGTTCCGAAAGACACGGAGCTATTTGTTAAGTAAGCAGAGTTTCCAGAAAGCAGATAAATTCTTCCGAGCAGAGGAGTGTGAAGCCAGCTATATGCCACCTCCCTCAGCCTGAAAGCTGTGCTGCAAAGGACTGCAGGATGCAGAAGTACATGCTGCCTGCCCAAGCACTGCCGAGAGCCGAAAGGAAGGGCTAGAGCCATTACCAATCCTTTCTTTTTTAAGAAATCACACCTCCAGTAGGGAATCGAGACAGTTCTAGAGCTCTCTTTGTCAAACATAACATCTTTACTATTTGTTTCTCTATACACAATAATCTTCCATCCAAATCAGGAAGAAAAGTTACATTCAGTAATTTAACTTTGCTCTAAATATTCCTAATAGTCTGTACTCAGAATTCTCACTTCAGTGAGAAGACAAGGACACAAATTTGGATCAAGATGTTACAGAATAAATGGGAAGATACCAACATTGTTTCAACAGCTGCTGATAGAGAGCAAGCATTGTTTTCCATTTTTAAGGCTCAGTATACTAAGAAAAAGGAGGGTAAATAAACCCGAAGTACATGAGTGCACGCTCATCAAGGGTTAGTAAGTTTTCTTTCAGGCAAGTTTGCTTCCCACCCACCCGTCACATTGCAATTCGCATCAGATGCAGAAGGTATCTTTCTTTGTCAAAAGGGCCTCTTGTCTGGGTCTTGAGGACTGCATTATGTCAGGAAACAAACTGTAGAGTTTTTCAGTTCTGTGCAAATTGGATTTGAGCTATTGCAGTCCAACGAATGAGAGGTTCTTCATTACCCTACCAACCCAGTAACCCCAATCTAAATGCACAGCCAATAGTCTGTTTTATATTTCAGACTGGAAGCTTGTCAAAACTCTGACATAAGCGTGTGGATTTTTATGAGTAATAAAAGGGACATAATGATATGAAACTTCAGCTCTTGTAATCTGCGTCATTTCAACACAGAATATCTTTATAACCCAGTTCTAATGCTTTCTACAAACACTGTGGGCCATTATTGGAACATCTGAGTGTTAACCAAGAGTCTAAACCACGAACTGAACAGATTAGTTAAGTAATACTGATGTGTTTTCTTCCTTTTTCTGTTCCACGGTACAAACCTAGTGTGTAGACAGAAATTCATAAAAGCTTGCAGAGGAAATTCCAATTTGCTGCAGACTTTACATAATCCATGGGAAGCATATCCCTATAGGCTATAAAAACAAATCTAGTCAAATAGTTGTCAAAAAACTGACAAAAAGCTCGCCTTCTGACACGGCAGGTGCTTCTTGGTTTTAACATTATCCAGTAATAAAACAGACTCTGCTAAAGCAATCTGAAGACTTCAACAAGGACAAAGAGTAAATGGGGATTTACTGCACATGGTGTATTTAATCAAGTCCTGAATGAAGGGAAAATATTAGTTCTGCAGAGCAGTATTCAGCTGACTTGCAAAAGGGATACTGGACCCAAATTTTAGGCACATTTTCAAATAAAATACAGACTTAGAAGCACAAAAAGCAGGCGTTATGGGCCCATACGGCTATATTTCAGCAGTCGTCTCTAGTGACCACAGCAATACCTTTCATTAGCCTTCTTATCCTACTGCATACACCAACTGGTAGAAGACATCTTCCTGTTAACTGGGACAGAATACAGCTCTGCAGAAACTGATGTGCTCCAGCTGAACGTGACTCAGCCTTGCCTTTCTCCGCTCGTGAGTGCAAACACCTCATCCACTCTCAGAAACATCTGTTCATCCTCTAATGAGGAAGGAGGCAACACTCTTAATTTTATAGGTGCAATTCTATTAAAAAATGGATTTGTTCTCTAACCCACACCCTCACAGTAGCTCAGACTGCTAATCCTTCTCTTCCACTTAGGATCTGTAATGGTAAAATACCACACACTAGCCTCTGGATTACCCTGCTTGCAAAGCTCCTCTACTTCTTTGAAAACCAATATGACATTTGGAGTTGAAAAAGTTGAAAAAGCAAGGATTCTCCTTGGAGACAGACCCTTCTCTTGCTTTTGGGTTGCTACCAGGAAATCTGCAAGCCTCTTGATACCAGACCTACCTTCTCCCTTTTCTTCCTTTTCAATATTATTGTCTCTCTTTTAATTATAGTGGCACCAAGAGACCCCAAATGCAATCAGTGACTCATTCTGCCAGTCTCTGTGAAGACATATGGTATGAGACAGTCCTTGCCCTGAAGAGCTTACAGTTTAAATAGGCAAGACAAAAATGAGACACATTAGCATTGTTATCACTATCTCCCAGGTGGGAAATTGAGTCACAAAGATGAAAAGCAACATGCTCAAAATCACATGTCTACACCATATAGTGAAGCATGGTTTAGTCCTCTTGGAGTTAACAAACATTTAAGCTGATAAATTGACACAGTGGAAAGAAATACTGATGTGCCAGCTTGGGTCCAGAAGCCCTACAAACTGGAAACACCATTTTGGCCAAGACAACAAACTCCAAAAGGAAGCGCTGCATTAAGCATACTTACAGAACAACTAAATCAGATACCTGCACCACACTTGCATTTCCATTCAGTCTGGGTGACTGCACAGGTGCCCATGAAAAGTAGGTAGCGCAGAAATGGAAATTATTCAAGACTCAATCAAATGGTGTGCTTTAAAATCCACCTTCCATTCTTTCATGGCGCTTGTCTCCAGGGTGGGAAGTGGAGCTTATTTACAGACTTGTCTTCTCAGCAAACCTGTTGAGCTGGACTTCAAAGCATGGGCAGAAAATGTCCATGTTTTCATAGTAGTAAAAATCCAAAACTGAAGGCAAATGGTATGCTGTGCATCAGTTTGCTGATAGCAGTTTGGGAAACTTGTTTATAATAAAGAATATTGTACATATTTGAAAAATAATACAGCAAACTAAAGAGTGAGATCGTAGCATATAGTTTTAATTCCTTCAAGGGAAATTATTTTTCTGAAATTAATTTATTTCAAAAATATTACACCAGAAGAGAAAGATTTCACTTTTTTTTTTTTTTTCTTTTCTTTTTTTTTAAGTGAAGTTATACATGGTGGGCATATTGAATTAATAATCTTCAGTGTTATTCATCAGTTCAGAAGCTACTGGATACTGGGTTATGCTGTCATATTAGTCTTTTTCCTCTATTGCTTTTTTCTTTCATCTGAGTAATAGCATATTACATTTTGTTTCTTTTATCAAGAGATTTATCAATGATCCTGAGCTTTGTAAAATCTGGGAGGATTTGGTCCAAATCTAGTGAATAAACCCCTATACTTTGCCACAGTGTCTTCTCGTGATTTCTTTTTCCTGATAACCTTGGGATAGCTAGTGATCTTCTGTAATAATATTGAGTACTCTCTCATTATAATTTGGAAGCACAAATTCATTTTCATAAACCTACTAAGAGTTATCAAACAGATTCCCTTAGAAAAAAACCCAGAAATTATTATGGGCTGTTGTGACAAAAGCACTTATTTTGTCACTTTTGTTATACTCAATATTTTTAATTTTTGGTTACATATGATATATTACCCTTTTTTAATTTTAAAAATAATTGAATATACTGTAAAGCGTGTAGATTACTGCTGTTTCTATTATCAGACAAGTAGTTTGGAGGTACTACAGTAGTACTTGATGTTTGTTACTTATCTTGATCTCTCTCCATTCAACATCATACTGCATACCAAGTTGGTTAAGATAATGCAATACTACTACTCTATTTACTGCTCAAACACACATGCACAACTTTCACATATGAATAATCATTACATAAAGAAAAGTACTATACAGCAAGTCTTCAAAAGGAAAGTGAAAGAAGCTAACATTTCTTTTAATGGTTAGTTTGCCTGAAGAAATGAAACTGAAACCCAAGGGACTAGATCTCCTGGATACTGTTCATGGCACACCACAGCCCTTTCATAAAGTCATCCAAACCCATTGTAAAACTAATTCGTTTACTAGTTTTGGTAGCACTTTTTGATTATATAAGATAAATGCTAATTTGATTTTTTTTTCCCTAATTAAAGTCATGCTACTAGTCATTCTTCATCTGTAAAGTCAGTCATTTGTTTCCACGATTCAAAAGAGTGTCACTGTATAACATAAAGGCTACTTGAAACAGTCAGTTACTTAAAGCAGTAGCTACATGTTAGCTCATTAATGAATCCCGATAAGTAGTCTCTGGGCGATCAAGAACGACATCCCATTCTCCAGCTAGGAAGACTGAGCAGAAAGAAGTATTTAATTTCTAATCCAAGCATCCTGAACTCAACCTAAAAGATTCCCATTTTATTTTCTAAGCTTTACTGTATCTACAGATATAGAAGATCTGCAGACTGTGCAGAAGAGTTACCATCTCCAGAGTTCACTTATCACATATACCCGATGATCTACTAAAAGGTTATGCAGGAATGTACAAGAGAATATAGGTGCTCTGAATCAATTAGAATTGGCCTGAGAAGACGTGGTGTTCACACTAATCAGTTGTGATAAAGTCTTCTTTCATATAAGAAATTTTCCCATGCCCTTTTGTATAAACTTTTATATTCATCGGCTATTCACATCATCTCTAGAATAATTTGCATATCTATCTAATATTTAAGGAGGTATATGATGGCCTCTAGTGGTGCTTATCAGCATGAAAATGCTGAACTGCTGCTCTATTTCCTCATAGTTTTAAAGACAGCACGTAAGAAAAACAAACATACATTTGAATTGGATCTTCTGGATTACAAGAACAGCAGAGGTTCTTGTACACAGCAAAGAATGCGAATGTTTCATTGCTTTATGCTTGGTAACAAAAAAATTCCTTAAGCCAACATTATTACATTGGAATAATTTTTAAAAAAAAAAAATTCCAACTCTTTACCATTTCACATTGTTTTGTCTCTCCCAGGCTTTTCATAACTACACAGTTAAGTTTTAGCCTGCTGGCACTGTCAGTCACCAGTTCATTGGGGATACAGTGGGTACTGAATGAGATAAAATCCATCTATAATTTTCCATAGAGACTGTGCTTACAGAGTAGATACATATTCTTTAGCCTGAATTAGACCTTCATGTTAAAAAGACTTTCTTCACTGTATTTGTGAAATATTTTAAAGAGAAAGACAGTACTTGGTAAATGAATTCCTAACAACGGAAACACTAAAATAAAGTTGTACCGTACTAATTTTACCTTGTTCTTACAAATGGCATCTCATAACCCAGAGAACTGTAAGAAGGCTCACACAGCTGATGGGATTTACTATCATACTGCAAGGCACAGACAGGTAAGCAATTAAACATTAATACATTCTTTAGCAGGATAAATATTAAACAGCTATCTCTGTGCATCTTCTCTTAAATCTCTTTGGTTTGATATTTTTATTTCTACTTGGCCAGAACTTGATTTTGTCTTTCAAAACGTCTAGCAAAAATGTCAACACTTACAGGTTGAAGTTTTAGGCAGTAATTTCATCCTGAGTGTCATGTGTTTTTGGAATTAATGTTATGAAAATTCACAGATGTTAATTTCTTTTTAAGCAACAATATATGCTTTTTTTAACCAAAGCAATTCACAATTTCCTGGAAAGTTTCTAACTAGAAATAAACTTGTAAACATTTCTATTTAACAGAATATGCATTTACAAGGATCTGAAAGGAAGAGCTACTGATCTCAGGCTGTGCCTTCTGTAGCTCAGCTTCAAGCAAGTTTTCAGAAACTAAGTCATAAGATAGATAATTGCTGTAGCTCATTCCTAAGGAAAACACAGGAAAAAAAGGATACTGTAAGACCATTCAAGGGAGCTTTTGAATATATCTTTCTCTCTGTTATGCCAACATTTTGCAACAGCATCCTTCCCTATCCTAGGCTATCTGCAGATTTAGTCCACGTGTTCCCTGGACACATTTAGGAGGAGAAGGATGTTACAAGGACTATTTTTTTTTTTTTTCCTTCTGAAAGTAATTTCTGGACTATTTTCAGGGAGATGGAAGCCTGCAATATCACAGAAACTTTTCCTGTAATTTCAGCAAGGAAGGTTATTCAGGTGCAATCAGGGTTCTTTTCACTGGAAAAGAGTTTGGAAATCTCAGCAATGCAAATGTTGTGAGATGCCTGTGAACTGCATAGACAGTAAGCAAAATGTTTTCATATCAGAATAGAAAACTGTAGGCAAGGAAATGCCTAATCATACAGTAGGTGACCTGATTAGGCCCTTACTTTCTATTAGCTTCTTCTAAGTGCAGAAGGTAAGGTTAAATGATCCTCTTAAAGGTTTCCGGTAAGTTTTCAAGTATATATGGTTTTTCAGCTGTACCTTTTTCCTTGCCATTTCTCACATTTCCCAGGGTCTTAGGGATTTTCAGTATCTCACCGCCTCTTTAGCTACACACAGCCACTTCTGCTGCACAGCCCTCCCCTAAGCGCTGTATCCCAGGTCTCAGAGTTACCCAACCACACTGAGCCAAAGTGAGCCTACTAGATGAAAACTAAGAAGTGATCCTTTCACAAGGGGCTTTTCTCGCTCACACTCTTTTCTCCTCTACCCCCCCACCCCCCACCATCTCTACTCTCCTGCTGCCTCTCCCTGGGATCCCAATGCCCAACAGAGTGTGAAATATTAACTAGATAATGATTTTTATTTCCCTTGCAGGAGATCAGAGGAGCGACTAAGAAAACCATTGCTATGAAGCAGAATGCAGAGAGAGCCGTCATCTGAGGAGCAGTCACCAGCCGCTCTCTGTGAGGCAGTGATGTTAATGTACAATGCTATATCTTAATAGCCATCTCAATTGGCTATTAAAATGCAGCACTGCACATTGAAATCACTACCCCACTGCTGCAGGAATACTTACCAAAGATGCAGTCCCTGAAAATTACCTTTCGGCTCAATGGAATGCTGCCATGCCAAATGAGCTGTCTCAGCTCCTCTAATTTTCTGCTAAAGAAATAAAACTCTTACTTTTTAATTTTAAATTTACATGATTATGCTGAATGGCATATTCAGCCAAGACAACACAGACATAGCATGGGTGTACTGCATACAGTGCCTTAGAATTCAATAGCTGAAGTACTCTGAAACTCCTCAAGAAAATTGTGCGAACTTCCAGAGGAGTTTTTTATTTTCAGTTTCTTTAAAGAATGCCTTTTAAGAGCGTCTTCTTGCAGGTGTTGGAGAGGGGAGAACAGGAAAATGTAGCTGCTAAGAGAGTTTGTTTCTGGCAACTTACAGGTTATAAGCAAGTGAATTCTGAACAGGTGGGATAACAAAGATGATGAAGGCTCCAGGATGAACATAGGAGTAAGATACATGAATGGACTACACTCAAAAAGAGGAATGGAGAGGCTGGTAAGCCATGTAATAAAGGGGGAGGATGAAGCTTAAAAAAAGCATTGAGTCTTTTGATCCAGAGAGATGGTTTGTGAGACAACTTTGTCTCATCTCCTGGGTACATAGATTCAGGTGAGAACAAGGAAAGCCACAGAGGCAGACGTAACAGACAGAATGATAAAGTGAGCTCATGTTGCCCTCCCTGAGTCATAGTAGATGATGATCAAAAGTCAAGTCAAAGAGATATCTGGAATATAGCAAAAATATGTTTCAATTGCATCAGTTTCAAAATGTAGGCAGGGTCTCTCTGCTTCAAATATCTACCGAGCTGAACTGATTTGAAAGGCAAAAATATATCTGTTTGATAGGCTTGAGCATCTTGGCTCCTCTTTAGCTATACACAGCTACTACACATCTTCTGCTGCGCAGTCCAGCCCCCTCAGCCATACCAGATCTGCCTGATCTAGATGGAAAGGTAGAACTAGTTAGGGTTATTCATATAAACCCAAATTTCTTGAAAGAAGAACCAATCCATAAACATTATGTTTTAAGCATACTGGGCATCATCGGCTTTGCTTAATCTTTTACCTGGATTCCTGATGTATCTGCCTTGGGGCCAGAAACAACTGCACCTCTTGGCTTAAGTCAGACATAATTCATTAGTCTGCCCCAGAGCCAGAGACTCTTGAAGCTGCAGAGCAATAGCCCCAGGGAGTCTGCTAGCAGGGTTGTCCTGGATCTTGAGACTTAGAGGGAAGCAGGCAGCTAGCCCAATGGAGTTGACAATGTTGGCAGTTTCATTACTGGTATCATCTGGGATGCTGACAAGGACATCAGCTTCGGCTAAAAATCTAAAGGGACAGAAAGTTCTTATTTGTCAGAGAATTCAGATGTGTGATTTTTCAGATTTAGCCTGACAACAGCTCTCCTTGCCCCTCAAAATCCACACATGTGCAAACTAGAAACTGCTTTTTTGACAGCTCTACTGCAAAATTGATCCTTGGGTTTCTATTTAATTCTTATAAGAATATAAAACTGATCAAGCTGTAAAAGAACCACCCAAACAAACAAAAACATATTCTGAACTACTTGAATGGCTAGGATGATGGTTTACACAATCCACTGCTAGAATTTGAAAATACCTGTCATTACAGTTAAGTAAAAATTGGAAAATGTATAATTAGCTCTTCAAATAGAAAAGCCAAGAACATTGCTCTGCAGCAGAGATCACTCTCCCTCCTTTTTAGCTTGACATCCTCCCCCAGTCTCCAGAAATACAGTAACACATCAGACTACAGAGTGACATTCTAGCCTACACAAGAGTGTGGGAGCAAGCTAATAGCATAAGCAGCTCACTGTGGTTTAATTTAAAAAAAAGGTTTGGTCAGAAAAGAATCCCTTGGGATTCTGAACACCACAGAATGGTTGAGGTTGGATGGGACCTCTGGAGGTGATCTGGTCCAAATCCCCTAGCTCAAGCAAGGACACCTAAAGCTCTCTGCCTGTGACCTTTCGCTGGGAGGTACTTCTTGCCCTTGTAACTTGGTTATCCTTTTCTTCACTCTCAGTTCAGAAAAGGCAAATACTTCTGAAATTAACGGAGGGGTGAATTAAAAAAAAAAAAAAAAAAAAAAAAAAAAAAAGGAGTGCTCCTAATAGTCTGACAGTCTGGGTTGGATTCCCCATTACCCAGCACCAAAGCCTGCATGATTTCAGGAAAGGGTGACAGTTGCCATGTATAATAGCATCCAGCTCTCAAAGGAGAGACCAGATAAGCACCTGCCTTTAAAATAAAAATAAGTCTTACCTAAAAAACAGAGTCTCTGCAGAAAGGAACACCATGCTGCATCATGCTGTGCCCCCCCCCAGGTTGTGCTTTAAATAACCTGAGGCACCGCATTATGCTAGACCAGTAGTAAGCACCAGGAAGATACTGCACTGGTGACCTTGGATTTTCCAGTCTATTACTCCTGACTGGTCTCCACAAGACTGCTACATTGCCACCTGCCACATAACACCTCCTCCAATGTCGCAAGGAAGTCAAATTCTGTTTGTGCTTCCCCCAGTCCTACCGCTGTTATGTCACGGAGCTTTTTCTGTCGGTCTGTGAATGGAAAGTGATCTGGGGCTGTCAGTGTGCTAAGGATCCTGCCTCCCTCCTATGCCTGCATTTGTCACTTAGCTGATAGGAGGTGCAGAAGAAAAGCAAGGAATTAGTGAAAATATCTGCATTTTCAGCCTAGTTAAAGGAGTATTTCAAATCAACAGATGCTGTGAGCTTTATAAAGAAATCAAAAGCCCAGTAAAACATCATAACCCTAAATAATTTTTCAGAAAGAAACCTAGATACTTGCAAGGCATAAAGATGCATACGCAGTCTGAATCGCCGTGTCCAGAAAAAAGGGTCAAAACAATGTCCTCACCAATTGTACCAATTTTTATATGCAAGCCATATTTGAAGTAATTAGCATAGTTATTTGTCTTTTTATTTCTACAAAAGCAGCTGACAGACTACCCAGAGACCCTAAAGAAAATTGCCTCAGGGGAAGACAAAAGCTGTCAACATCAAGCTGCAAAGATCTCTTTGAGGAGGAAAACAAATTCTCAGCAAAAGAAGTTGATGTGCCCACTGATGAGCTGTTCAAATATGAAACACAGACACTTGGAGGGAGCCTGCTGCAAACACATCCCTAGAAGAAGCAGAACATTTGGCAAAAAATTTGGCACAAGAAAAAATGAAAACTGAAAGCAAGCATAAGGGTGTGATGAAACTAAGAAATGCTGGCATGCCATACAGAGAAGAAGAGCTGAAGGGAAAGCAAATATGCCTATCAAACTAAATAGAAAAACACAGGCTTACTGGCAACACCAGTTAAGCCCTAGCTACTACTGGCAAGTAGTGATGCTACTTGATTCAAATGTTAAGGGAGCATTTCATGTCACAGAAAAATATGGTAGATGTGTTGATATTACTGTATTTTATTGAACTAATACAACAGCAACAAGAAAGGTTTAATAACCTACCCCAGAGAGTTAGTAGAGAATTTTCTGTTTCAAAAGCTTTTTCAACTCTTACAATGAATTCCCCACAAAAACATTTCCCATAGGCATTGTTAATTTTTTTTCTAAATGTCTCTATTTTCTATTAGATGGTGGAAAATAAAACAAATCATTTGGACCAATTCAGGTATTTTTCTCCTTTTGGTAGAGCTTCTTGTCTGAACCTGACTTTTCATGAGAGCAGCATTACTTAAGATATTTAAATAGTTCTACAAAATGTAGAAGTAAAAATACGATCTTTGCATGCTCTCAAGATCATATTTCGAACCTGTCACCATCTAGTGTCATCTTTAGTAGAGTTCTTGAGTATTCCTGTGAAAAAATTATTTAGGGAGACTGTCGACTTATGTACCCTCTTTATTCCCATGTCCTAGTGGAGGCAGATAAATCTGGGCATCCTTCAGAAGAGTGCCTCAGAGGAGCCAATCATCTAAGAAAGGAGAAAGATTCAGTTTCTGTTTTGGGAACTTAAGTTTTCCCTACAGTCACATGGTATATTGGAAAATAAGGAATCAGCAGAGTCCACAAGTAGAAACTTCCATTTGAATGTAGGTATCCAACATGCAGTTCAAAAACAAAAATACTTCCCCCTTACTTCAACAAACATCAGGGAAGCCACACAAAAAAACCCCCTGCAACACACATAAGCAATTAATGAAAGCAACAAGATGTAAGAATACTTAATCTATGGAATTTGATCCTTTTAACTGTTCTATAAATTAATTCAGGCAGAGCTAAGATAATAATACCAGTACAGACAATAACGCAGTCATAAAACAGGGCAGGTAAAGCTATGACAATAATGAAATGATCTAAGTAAAGCCTATTATCTTCATTAATTTTCACTCACTTTTCACCACAGTGGGAAGATATTAACTTGCTAATATCTCTATCCTATTCAAAAAGAAATGCATCCCTTGAGCAAATAAGCTAAATTATTAATTTCTTTGTATCAGGATTTATAAAATAATAATTATGAATTAAATATGTACATAAAGTTTCTGGTTGCAGTCTTTAGATGCAAAATGTGACTGATTGCTATGTAAGAGAGTATCCCTGTCTGTTACTTTAGAAACTGTAAAGTCTGCTAAGCACCTTGAAAAAGCCAGGTATTTTTATAAAATGCATCAGCTTGACTCATTTTACTAAACTTGTCTATTACTATAATTTTTCAGATATACTCAAAGCTTCTTTTTTTTTTGTAGTAAAAAGTGCTGTAAAGTTAGAATCGTCGCAATCAGTTTATTCTGTTAAACAAACTGAAAAACAGCTCTGCCATACCTAAAAGAACACAACAAGAAATTACTCACAGTTTTGCTAAGAATTTTTGCCAAACAGTTGTGATTTGAGCTCAGAAATCACTTTCTAAAATGAAATAATCAGTTGCTATATTCCTTCTGTGGAAGGTCTAATACCCTCTTCTGAAAATACAACACGATGAACTTGGTTGAAACTATTCACTTCAGGTTTCAAAAACACTTTACTAATAAATGGAAGATGTTAGCAGTTATATAGACACAAATCAAAGATCCAAACCCATGACCTTTCATATACAATTAGACTAAAAGTGTTGCAAACATGGGATTTTATTGTTTACATAGGAAAACAATTGCCTTCTGTAAGATTTCTTGGGCATTGTTAAACTTCTTGGTACATTTATGCCTGAGAAAATCTACAGCTTCCTAAATGCATGCAAAGCTGCAGACAAGAGTTTAGTTGTATGGGTTCTTTCACATGCTTTGAAGTCAGTTATTTTAAAGGCAAACCTGAAAAGATGCAATGATCTTTAAAAAATGTTCATGGGCTTTCATAAAAATCTTCAGAATACCGATTTCTTTCATGCTTTTTTCATTATTATCCACAAATCTCATCCAGTATACTTTTAGCGACTTCCAAAAGAAAGTGTGTACCCATGCACGTGAAGCACGTAAAAGAAATAAACAGCCAAACTTTGCTCAAGAGGTCACTTAGCGGATTAGTTTACCTATAAATTGTAAACCCTCTGATATTACTATAAATGGTACTAAAAAACCACAGTACTTACAAGATCTACTTCAGGACAGCACAAAAAGCTTACTATTTGTATGAATGCAAGAGAAAAAAAACACCAAAAAACCCTACTAAGAACTTACTCTCTTTTCCAGAAGTAGTAATGTGCATAATGTACTCCTCAAAAATATACATTGCAGAATCTGTCCAGTACCAAAAGTGGACACCAAAACCAGCATCCCAAGGCATCAACAGTAATCAATGATCATACTTCAAGTATTTTTAATACTGATCAGTCAGAAATTCAAAATACTTAAACTAAAATGCCTGTGTTAACAAGAAATGTAACCATAGGAAAGTGAAGTATCTCACAAGATCTGTCTGCAGCAGAGGATTAAAAAAGTTTATCAAACTCTATATTCGATATACTAGAAAAAAGATCACCAGAGAGTTCTCCTAGATGCAAAATTTTATTTCTATTGCAGATTCTACTAAAACATGAGAGACTAGAATCAAGATAAATTTCAACTTCAATAACTATAAAATGACTTAAATCTGTCACTCTGAAGCCATACAAAATAACTACAAGAATCACAGGAGACATGAGAATTATGACTTTGAGGCAAAGCACACATTCAATGGACCCCAACTGACTAAAGTAGGTTTAACTGAACAACAATATAAATCCTAACCAGAAAATTAGTCGTGTCCCAACACATTTTAAATTCATAGTAACAATGCCTTTGTGGTTGATTAATTCAAAAATATCTGAATTTCCACATCTTTGAAAACAAAACCAGAAAACTGAAAGGACGTGTTGCAATTGTCTCTAACCTACTAAAAATTCCAATACCAATATTAGAGATCAAGACTTAATTTTGTCTAGAACCTTACTCGGCGAGGCTGGCAGGGGGAAAACAGCAGGTAATGGAAATAACTACCACGATGTATCAGAATTTGACTTAAGTTGTACTCTGTTTCATGCATTGCAATTCAAAACCATACATACCAGTGATTATATGCTGCAAACACACATCTGAATGGTGACCTTGTTATTCCCATTGAGGGTAACAAAGCACAGTAAATGCTCCAAAGATATTTTTGATGCCAAGACAACTGACTGAATCAGGTCTTTACTAGAACTTCCAGAGCCATAAATTTTGCATGGCTATAAAACCCAAATGAATAAAGCTGGTTTTCCCCAAAGGTTTTGTTACTTTTTAAGGTAAGGGCTTGGCTCTCGTGTCAAGAGCATTAGACACAGTGACTTTAAGAGCAGACAAAGTTATCACTTTTGAAAGTCTAGCAACATGTTCATGTATAGCATTGAGAGTTCTAACTTGTTTGTACCAGGGGCTTTTATTGCCCACACAGGTGAGACAGGAAGCAATGTAGGAAACAAATATGGGCTCAGACCATAGCTTAAAATATAAAATAAGCTCAGTGATGAAGACTTGCTTGAGAACAAACCATCTGTAGCTAATTGATTTCTTGAAACAATTCTGTATTGTGTTCCAAGTATAACAGGCTGAAGGTTTTTAGTATTGGTAGCTTATCTCCAGAGCGAGAGCTCTTCAAATGATTATTATCTAATACAAAGTTTTATTTTAAAAATAAACCAAACAAAGCAACAAAAAAACCCAAATACCAAACCACTAAAAGAGTGCAATTAGCAAAAAAACCCCATCAACTAAAATGACCTTTTTAAAAAAAGAGTAGTAAATGAAGTAGATGACACATGCAACTCAAACACCTACATACCCCCCTCTAAAAAACGTCCAACCAAGAACATCCCCCAAACCCCCTAAAACAAGCAAAAAAACCAAAACACACCAAGAAGGCTGATACATAGCCTTGGGGACACCAGGAATCATTTTGTTCCTGAGATTTTGCGTTAAAGCTTCCAAGTATCTACTCAGCAGAAGTCCTTATACTACCTCATATCTTTCTGGTGTACATTGCACAGGACATAATCCTGACAGACTCCTGCTTCTTCATTTATTTTCTATTCTGGTTACCATTAAAACATGGGCCTATGTGGCCAGGTAGCTATACATGCCTTCTGAATACACAGTGTTAAAGAATAGCATAATTCCTGGGTTCTGTAGAGCAAGTACAAGTTATTTAACACTAGTGCATGTTAAAATAATTTTCACAGAGCTATTAACTTGATATTATGTAAATCTGCACTTTAAATCATTGCATAAGAGCTGGTTGGAAACAATTGTAGTAGGAGATGCAACTGAATGGATTAGAACGTGAACACTGAATGAGGCAGACCTTCAACAAATTACCCAGTAAAGCTTCCAGAGGAAGACACTGAAATGCTTTAACCTCATGTATTTGAGTTTTATTTTAAAGTAAATAACATCAAAAATACAAGGAGAGGTTTTTACTTTTAATGAATTAATGAAGTTCCATGAAAGTCAAGGACTATAAGAGCTAGGGTTAAAAAAACCCAGCCCAACATAAACAATCTTACAAAAACTTAGCAGAACATATGAGGAACATCACATCCATTTAAAATAAAGAAGGCAAAAACTAAGGAAGGAGGAGGCCTGGGGAGTAGTGGAGAGAGAGATAATTCAGGCAACTCTGACTGTATAACACCTCCATGATCATACATGGTCCAAAGAACCAGAAAAGGAACTGGGGCCTCTGTCATACAATTCTGTTCCCATTTACGGAGATGCAACTCCCCTTGAAGTCACCGGAATCAAAATATGAGAGACAGAAGGCAAACTAAATCCTTAGCTACATTACAGACTACTCCCATCATTGATCTTTAAAGAAATGCAGAGTCAAGGAAACTATTACTGAGGATGTCTCAGAGTAAAAGTTGACAGCTGAAATTTTCTAAAATTGCCACAAAATACACATTAACAAGTCCCTGAAAGCTTCTTTGCCAGCTGAAAGGATGAATGGGAAATTACATGGTAGAAGTTGCTGTTGCAGAATTGCAGTAAACATGAATGATAGCACATATGTAACATCATGGTACAATACACATTAAAGCTCCTTTTTAAAAAGAGGGAGGAAAGAAAATGAAAGAATTCACCGTTGGGAACAAATACAGAAGTTCTTTTATCAAAACTTCAATGGAAGTCAAGTGATGAATTTCAAAAGGGAATTTTGCTTGGCTAAGGATAATTTAAATAAGAAATGAATAGTGGGTCAACACCTTCACTTTTTATTAGATACTTCACTGCCAAATAAAAAAAAAAAACAACCACCAAAAAAAACCCCTTCCTTCCTTTGTTTGTACATTCTGCATTCTGAAGAGAATGAAAACCTGTCTGAAAATTATAAATTCTCTTAATGCTGCTATTTTGCATTAATATATTATGTTAGCCTTAAATTACCATAGTGGACAAACTAGCTGATCTAGCTTGCTTTCTATACTGGTGTTCCAAAGGGGAAAGCGCTGCCTGTTAAAGCTAAAATCTCTTAATGTTTCCCTGAATAAGAAAATGTAGAGAGCATTTTTAAAGTATTAACAATGTTCTTATTATCCCAATATAATGTTTACACAGGGTAATGACTCTTACCATACAATAACACACAAACTAATATGAATGTCTTATCTGCTAAGAAAAAAGAATCTTCCTCATACTACATTTCAAACACAAGTATGCTGTCCAAACCCCATTTATCCTCATGTGGGTTTATGAGCATTCACACTCCGCTGTTTATTTGATGCTTTTTGATACCTGGAAATCAAAATATCGGAAGGAAATATTTAGTAAGTGGGGTTCAAGAACGCAGCAGCGCTGTTGGCTTTAGCACGTGCTATGTCTTGCTGCAACAGTGGCAAAGCTGCTGGTGCGGAACAGCGGCTTTGGAAGGGAGCGAGTGAGCGTGCCCACACGCAGCTTTTGAAACCTGGGATTTGCCTTTTTAGGTACTGTCTAGATCTGTGCCGATTCAATGAATACACTTTAAAAATAAATATTGCATTCAGTTTCTTGGATGCCCATCAGTAAGAGGTCTCCAGCACTCTGTGAGAGGAAATTTTTTTTTTTTAAAAAAAACACGTAACTGAAATGAAACTAGAACAGAACGTGGGTGTTTAGTATAACAAGTACACTTTAACAGAAATGTAAGCAGTTGCAGAAAGTATTTAACTTGATTGGCAGAAATCTCTTTGGCATAGAAGCAAATTAGTGATGCAAACTATTTAAAGGAAAATTAGAAATACAATTTAAGCATATTGGATACTCATTAAGGACTGAATTATTTAAAACACATCATACAGTATGATCCAGCAGTCCTCAAATCGACTAATTTTATCTGGATCATTTATTTCCATCACAATTTAATCAAAGAAGTAGTTAAAGAGAAGGTTTCATGTGCCTGTATAAATCATATTATGAATTAATGCCCAAATAATAATAAATATTCATTGGTCTGTACAAAGTGAAGTTTATGTGTCTTCTGATGTTTGACTTATCTTGCCCTATACTAGAGTATCTACATTGGCCTGAGAACTTTCCACCTTGATATCTCAACAGCCTCTTTTTTTGATTATGTGTCAAACTACGTTAATTATAACAGTGAGAGCAACATGGTGTTACCAGCAGGACTCTAGAATCCATTTCTTTTTTCCAGAGTAAGATACCTTTGTTTCTTCTTTATTGTTAGAGCAATATTGCATTATACAGAGCAATAACCCAAAGAGATTGCTAACTTACTCTTACAAGCCTCCCATTTTACTGTCTCAACAAATTCTGTATCAAATATTCTAATTTTTCTCGGTAGCAAGAAGACCCGTCTAATAACCGTAAAAACTTGATCGGCTATCAGAATATTCAACCACTTTATTTTCTGTATTAAAAAAGTGAATATTTTTTCCCTATTGTGAAGAACTACTAGTTGTAGTACCATTACCTAATTTAAGGGTGGAGAGACTTTTTTGTTTTGTTTAACTTCTAGAATATTTCTAAAAATAACCCCCAAACTAAAAAGAAGCCCAAACCCAAACCTACTCCCTACATTATAATTCACAAAACTTTCTATGAGTAATGATACATGGAAAGATCAAATCTGAATTTTTGAAAAGATATCAATTTAATCTAACACTTTTTCTGATGGATTCAGAAAAAAAACACCATCATGGATTGCAAGAGTTTTCTGAAGATTCTTCTTCACAGTGCTACTGCAACATCAAACAAATCCACCCAGAGGGAGGTGGGAAGAAAGGAGGAAAAGGAGAGAAGCTAGTGAAATCATAATCTTTGTTCATTGAGTTCCTGGTAAAGGATGATAAAGTATTAATTCTCAAAATATAGACAGAAGACATCCCCAGGGAAGGATCTAGATTAAGTATGGACCAAAACATTTGCAGGAATGACCATCAGGTGATTTCTCTCATATCCACAGAGCCAGTAAAGCTGAAGCAGTCTTTCATTAGCTGTCCCATCAGATTACTGTTGATGAATATCATAACTGAAATATGTTGACTAAGAAACACGTTATATTCCTGCTTCACTGATCTTAAATGTTTAGAATGCCAGATTAAAATAATGTGATATTGTTTTTAATAATCCAAATTGATAACTGTAGTTTACCTACCATTCCAAGTAGGAAATGCTTTACGACAGAACATAATATACTGGAAATAATAAACCCACTTTTTCTTCTTCAAACAGTTCTTCAAAAAGTTCTACAAACAGCTACCCGTATTTTTTAAGTAGTATTACATACATGCTAATTATAGTTTCTCCCAAGTCAAGTAAATCAGGCAACGTACACTTCCTGACCTGTCATGTCATGCACTCAACTATAAACATATCTTATATTTATTATGTTTAATTAGGAAACTGGGAACATGTATTTCGTACAAAATGTTATTTATAAAGTATCTGTATACTTTGTGTATATTAATTGGACTAGGAAAGGCAGAAACATGCCAGTCAAAAGAGAATCGAATGAGGTAAAATTCCCAGAGGATGTATCGCATCTCAAGTCTTTGTACATTTGCCTTTTTCAACAAGTCGTTGGAAATGTTTTCTTTAAATAAACCATTTCATACTGAATTCTATTTCCTTGTTCCATAAAGTTTTTGCAAACAGCAACACTGAAAGAAACCCCAAAATATACACAGAGGGATCACTCCCTTCTTTCCTAATACTTCTGTCTTTTTGTGTCTGGTGAAAAAATCAGTGCAAGAAAATTTGTTTCTGCTTAAAAACAAAAGGAAAAAAAAAGATCAAAAAGGCAATACAAGCCAACAAGTTTTCTGAAGAAACAATTATTTTTGATTTCTGTATGAGAAACGGGCAGAGTTTAAGCTACAAAGGTGAAACTATGAAGCAGTCTCAGATAAAAGGAGATATCGACAGTGTTGAATCTTGCAGTTACCTAAAGACTTTTCTACTTCATGTTCAGTTTTCTCACACAAAAATATTTTTTATGCACAATAAGCATCTGAAATAGTTGCAGAGGAATTCTACTACTATATTAATTATTGTCTATTCTGTAATAATAAAAAATGAAGATATCAGAATAAAATATGCCATTTTACAAAGGCTTTAAAGAGACAGTAACTCAATTTGAATTGATGCACTAAGGATATGCAAATGAACATCTACATACCATTTGTAATTCCTATGGCTCCCAAGCTGCCAAACACAAAGGCTGCTATGGTACTTCAATTGAGCAAACTACTCTATAAAAACACATCTGTTATCAGCATATTCATGAAAAAGCCTTTCCATAATATACATTAACATGTTAATATGTTCAATTTTATTTTTAATCTCTGTCAGTTTTCAAGCAATATCTTGACAAAGAGGAGGAAGGAAGGGAGGGAAGGAAGGGACTAAAACTGTGATCTGGGACAAGAGAAATCTACAACCTTGAAAAATTTTCAGTATTTCCTGGTTTAGTGTGTCTGGGTGCGTTTAGCAATTTAATGTAATCTAATGAAGCTAGTCATTGCAGTTCTACTTGTGAATACAACCATTAGAGTTAAAAATTAATTATCTCAGTGAATCTGTAAGTCATAGTAGTATGTCCAGTTATTTCAAAAGCTTTATTGGTTCTTTTAAACATTGCTGTACTTAGCTCCAACTGCTCTTGTTAAATTAAAGGTAACCTTACTGTTATCCATATGAAGGTGAATTTTCTAAAGTTGTACTGCTGCTGACCACAAACGCTGTGGCACCAGGATAACTTAACTAGTTTTACCTGGAACCTTAGCAGGCAAGTAAAGAATAAATATTTTCAAAAGTCATGGTCAGCTTAACAAATATATGCTTGCTATGTTTTTCGTGAATTTCCTATGAAGAAAGTGAGAGGTGATTTCTAACTTTCTGGAAAATGTATGTAGACAAAGTTACCAGTCAGCGAATAAGTAAAGTAAAGACAAGGTATTTTCATTGCACAGGCAGATGCTGCCTCAGTGTCCCACTCTTTTAAGTCCACTTTAGGTAACAGATGCAAATCCAATGTAACACAGAATATATACACAGAATTCCAGTAAATACTCTGCAGTTTTACATAATTCTTTATCTGTCCATAAAATGGAAACTAGATAAACCTAAATTAATCTAATAGGTTGCCCTGAAGCTCAGCAGATTCCAAACAGGGGAAGGGATGCTTTGCAAGTTCAGACTTATTACAAATAACACTGCCACACACCCTTTTAAAAACTCAAAAATCGGCAGCCGATCACTGCATTTTTATGACACAAAATGTATAAAGAGCCTCAATAACACAGTGTAAGATCAACAATTCAAACTAAATAGAAATAATGAGAAATAATGAGTCTCACTAATAACCTCTCTTAAAGCATAACTCCATTGTAAGACTACAGAATAATTCTTATTTTCAAAGTGAGGGTTGTTTTTAAAACAGACTATTGACAATAATCAAAATCATGCATCAGTCCAATAGCTATCAGCACAACTGAAGGAAGTATCACACAAACAGTCCCCTTCATACACCAGCTCTAATGCTAATTTGCCTGGGTTTTCCAATGTCACTTTAAACTTGTACATGACTACACATCTGAGTGCTTCTATTCCCAATATTTGCATATGTTAAAATGAAAAAAAAAAAATAGAGATTTTGCCACAAACACAGTTGTGCCAGGTAATGACCATTTCGTTTACACCAATTACTTATCTTTGCAATTGTAAATGCAATGGCATTGATCCCTCTATCTTTTCCATTGCTACAGCTCATGGGAAACTTCAACAAGAAGAATGGAATTGCACATGTATAACATTGATAGGAATGAAAGATCAAGGGCAGTATGAAGATGAGATAATGATCAATAGTCTATGTCCAGATACTCATTTAATAGATTCTTAGAACAAATAACCATAAAAGTATGTCCTAAATAATGAAAGGTATTGTTCCCCAAACCACAAATACTTTAATTGACACTTTATGTCATAAGTTAGGTTAGTTTTCCAAGTGACAAAAAAAAAAGCTCCAGTATCAGGAAACTTCACCTTGGAAAATTTTGTTGTATTTGAACATCAGGTTTTTACTTTCAAAAGGTATCCTACAGCCCAAATATAGCATCAAAATGTCCTGTTCTCACCTTGCATCCAATTCTTTGTTCTTTTCATGTCTATTTGTCCTGCAAAAACATTTCTTAGTTCCAGCTGGTGTTAAGGGGACTGTATAGGTCAAAGGACGTGAACCTTTTGAAGCTGAATAAAACCTTGAAATTAAATAACTGAATGACAAAAGAATACAGTATATAGGGAGAAGAGAAAAAAAAAAGTCATTCTATATATTTTCCACCCCCCCACCCCCCCCAACAATACATATCTCACTGATTGTACTAATTGTAACCAATATAATCCCAGCAAAGGCATTCACTACTGAGCACAATTTTAAACACCTTTGGGGTTTTTTATAAATACTTTATCATCTTTTTTCTTCATTTCTTATTATAGAACAACCCTCCCAAGTTTTAATTCAAGTGAGATAGGAATTTATTTAAAAGTTTACAATTAAAGAATCAACTTCTAATTCTGCAAATGTTAAAATACCTGTGCAGTGTAGAGTACAGGGTAACCCCACAGACACCAGAGAGCTGCTCATCCGAGGCCAAAAGTTTCCTACTTCAAATCCCTTAAGTGACAAAATGCAAGCCAAACATTTTATATCCCAATTATTTATATGCATGAATTGCTAAAGGGAATAACCACTCAAACATATAAAACTACTCCAAGTGAGGGGAAAAAAAATAATCAGAATTACTGTCCACATTATCATTTTAAAAATACTTCTTTTCAAATATATAACATTTTATTATATTTATAAATACTTGCTTAAAGTTAAATAGAAATACAGATTACCAAAATGTATGAAATAATTATTAAAATATTTTTAATAAAGTAGTATTAGTTACAAATTATACAACTCTATAGATTTGATTTAGGTGATTGCAGTGGAAAAATAAGTGAAAAATGTATGTGAAAGAGTACTCAAATGCTAGATGAAAATAGATATTGAAAGGAATCAACTAATTTTTTTATGTTTAAAACAAGCTCTTTAATGTATTTTATTACTTCCAATTATCCTTTTCAGAGGTTTGCTTCTGAATATAACATGATTACCCAGTCATATCACCTTGTGAAGAGATTACTCTTTAATAACACAAATGCCATGAGGAGTCCTGGCAAAATTAAAAATCAATCAACATTTAAGAAAACGTGAAATTCCTGAATGTGTAACAAAAAAGCCTCTTTTCTCTGACTTTCTTTCAAAATTTGCTGCTTCTTCCTTCACATAGAATTTTGAGAATGAAGAATCAAATCAAACTCAAAACAGTCATATGAATAAATAATAATAAAACCAATTTTTATTTAGGGAAAGCAACATAAGTGACTGGTGTAATTGTTCAGATGATTAATAAAAAAAGAAATCAGTGCTGTGCCTTCTTACACTAACAAACAAGCCAATCTGCCTGCAACTTAAAAAAAAAAAAAAAAAAAAGTAGCCCTGAAGATGCAGAATTCAAATAGAAGCCTGAAGAAAATGAGTTAAAAGCCCAAATGCAAAGTTGAGGGGAAAAAATTCCTAGGACAGCCAGAAAGCAAGGACTGTATCCTGGGAGCAAAGCAGTGAAATGATGCATGCAAATAAAAACTAATTGCTTGAAGACCTAGAAAGGACAATATGGACAAACATATAGAAAAAAAAAATCTGAAAATCTGGCACAAGCCTAGCATAAAGCATTGGCCTTTTCAGCAAAACATTAGATTCATGTAGAAGATAGTCTTCCAATTTTAAGTCATATAGTAGTTTTTCCTTTCAGACATTTAGACTGAAAATTGTGGTAACCTGTAATCTCAGAAAAGAGAAAAGGTATGCAAAGTAAGGGCCTTCCAGAGGAAATATTGTCCTGGTGAAATGCAGCAAAAACATAAAGGCTACAAAATGTCTCAGGCTAAGCAGTAATAGGGATAAAAAAGAAAAATGAGCTTGAAGCTCCTTTTAAGCCAGAGATATTTTGCTTGGGTTTCTACTTCTGTTTCTCTGTTCCTCCCATGTTGCTAAATTACAGGCACTGTAGGTAAAGCAGGTTTAGCTGAAATGATGAATTAGCAGGAAAAAAGGGAGTAAAATTCCTGTAGGATACAGAGACAGGAAATGAAATTCAAAGTCTCAGAAACCTTGATTAATTTCTTTGTAAGAACTTCTGAAACATTGCTGGTACGCCATTTTTTTTAATTCATCAGTGATGGTAATTTAAAATTATTTAACTCACAGAGCAGGAGGCTTGGCTTTCTCTCAGAAGCTTTGTTTTGAATTGGGAGGAAAAAAATAGAAAAAAGTATACTCATATACAGCATGATTGCCATAGAATATACTTACATGTGGTAAGCCTTCTCTCCCTCTTTTGTAACATAGTTCAATATTCTACCCCTAAAAAGTAGAACTATGTATATCCTCAAATTAGGAACAGAAACAAAGAAAAAACCAAACCCAAACAAATCAAAACAAAACAAGACAACTGACTCTGGCCACAGCTCAGTGTTGTGGTAAACGCGGAAGACAAAGACCCTAATTAGCCAGCCCAGCCATGCATTAATAAATTAATGTTGAATATCCAAGAGGATAGCAACTTGCAGTGACTGTCTGAGTCAATGATTCAGAGGATTATCCACACAGAATAAACACCTTCAGAAATGTGAGGTATATGTTTTCTTTTTGAGCTAGGAATTGGCTGTAAAGTGAATTATAATACGCACACACACACACACACCCCACCCCTTAATTTCTCCTTTACCATGTGTGGAATGGAGCTTAACCTGAAATAAAAAGCTTTTTGTACATCAAAAATTCTTTGAATGTACTTCCTGCTTTTCTCTGTAAAGATTTGTACCAAGCATAAGCATCTTGGATCAGTTTGGTATTGGTAGTTAAATCTATTGGTGTTTATACAGAAACTTTCTCCCATCCACTCCTTCAGTTCCAACTTCTTATCTGAGCTAAAATCCCAGATTTGAGAAAGAAACACAGGAGAAACTAACAACCAAAGCTCTGCTTATTAACTTTTTTAATCACAGGCCAGAAGCACAGGAATTTCTTCAGGGACTAGGTTCAAGACTTCTCCTTGAGGCAAAACAACATTTTTAGTGGGCTAAAGCACCATGTTTACGTACCCAAAGAAAGATAAATTAAAAGCCAGATCTAGTGTGGAGTTTGCAAATACTCACTTAATATTTATTGCCAGAAATAAAGTAAATCATAAAGCTTTAGATTTAACCACTGTGCATATAAGGGTTTCTCCAAGGATCAAAACTCAAACTGGCAGTAGTGTGGATGATCGCATAAGGACACCTACAATAAATTACCTGTAAGCACTTATAAGAAATAAGGACAGGTTATATTTTTGTTCTGTGTTCCAGTTAATACCACTTTATTCTGTAAGTAGCAGCAAAGTTTCCAAATCATGTTTTAACACCTAGAAAGTTCCACAGGTTGCATCAAATTAAAGACTCCTGAAAAATACCAGAGTGGGAGAGCTAATCTCTCTCATTAAAGATGCCTCAGCACGTTAAGGAAATACTTGTAGGATTTTTTTCATTTTTTTCTTTTTTATCTTATGACTGTAGTGTAATTTTTAACATCATATAACCAATTCATCTTTTCCCCTTCAGCCACAGGAAATTTGTTTGACCCACAATGATGGATTGATTTACTTCAGACACTGTGTGGCTTATGAGGGTACCAACTCATATTTTATATGGGGGGAAGTTTGTTGTTCTTTAATCCCTTGTCATTCCTCAAGCTCATCTATAAAACAGTGGCCATCACACATAGACGTAAAATTCAGACCAGGTCAGCAAGGCAAAACCCTTAGCTTTACCTTTTGTTCTTCATTGTCCATTTTTGTCATCAAAACAAATTATACGTGTAATACATGTACCATCAAAAATGAAAATTACGAACTTGCAACAGAACATGGAATAGAATGGAAACAAGGAAAACAAAAGTTTATGCTTGAATCTCAATATATCTGAAATCATGACAAAGAAAAAATACCAGCTACATTAGAAAATTCACTTCAATAAAGGGCAACTGGTAACACCTGCTTTAAAAATGCATTTTGTTCATTTTTCCACAGAGCAGAGGGAATACCTAGATATTTAAAAACTAGTTCATGTTTCACTCTGTGCTCACAGGTAACAGATTTTTCAGTGTTTAAAGGAGCAATCACAACAATCAGTCAGGGTAATAATGATTTAAACGGTTACTCTAGTAGTATTTAATCAAGGAGTGCTGTAATTCCGCATAACTATTTCACAGTTTCAATCCACACTCTCTCCCTTTTTTTCTCAGCCTGAAGCAAAAGTGGGAGCAGATAAAAACCAATAGTTTATAATTTTACACTTTGGAAAGCATGCTTAGGTTAGAGGAAAAGGAGTTTCCCCAGGCTTTTGTATCCAATCTCAGATACGTTAGGGGTTGGAAGCAAGAAATGCTGCTCGAGTCTAGAGGTGATATCAAACAACAAAACCAACAAAAAAATCCCTGAGTTGCCAAATGTGTATTTTGGCTTTCTGATTTTATTTAGTTGTCAAGAAACTGCAAGAATCTAAAAGCAGCCCTCTGAAAGAGTAACGACTCTTGACAGCAAATACTTGTCTGTCTTCAAATGGTTTTCCTATTGCTGACAGCTTTCCAATCTTCTCCAGAATTAGCTTGAATTGGTTTTCTTTCCTTACAGTTCCAGTTTTCTTCAGGCTTGTGGTTAGCTGAAAGATAGTATTGTCTACGGTAAACTACATTAATGACTACCACAGAAAAAGCGGACACTACAGCCTACAGCAGAATCCCATGGTCCAGCGGTATGTGGAAATCAATTGACCTGACCCCACTGTTCAGCCCAGGAGAGGTATCAAGGAGGTGAGAAAGGTGCTTACAATGGCCGCGGGACCTTGGGGTTACGTTTTGGGACTTTCGTGGCTCAAGCATCAGCTTGCTATTTGTTCTGTGTGGCTGGGCATTGGGCCACGAGGGCTGGGAGCTCTGTGTTAGAATGAGTTACCCAAAGAAAAGCCTTCAGAGGAGGTCTCATCAATTCCCAGGTCTGTTTCCTGTCTCTGCCACACTCTCACAGGCTTAGGAAACCAGGGAGATACTTGCTTCCACCCAAAGAGCAGTATACCCAAAGGGGCCATGCTTCAGGGGCACAAGCACCAGATCGGCCAGGAAACTGCAGCTAGAAAGACACTTTTCAGAATTACAGCTGATGCAGAAATTGAGCATTTATTTAGAAAGTCAGGACAATTTGTATTTGTGGCAAAATGGGAAAAAAAACCCCATAGTAAATAGGTTTATTAAAATTTATACATAAAGGAAACTGAAAAAAAAAAATCAGGTGACTTACTAGTGATAAAGTAGCAATGTGAAATCTTAAAAGCAGAACACAGCATGAAAGATGAACAGCTGTATCAAATGTTCAGTAACAAAAGGGTGAAACTGTAGGACCACGCTATCAAGAAAGCCTGAGAACACCCTCTGTTTTGGTGGAAATGAAACCCTTTACTGCAGCTGGGGAATCTAGTTAGTAACGTTCACAGGACACCTTAAGTCAATTCTGATCCCTGGAAATAGCAATTGAGCTTATAGATAATCTTGCTTATAATCAGCCTTCTAAAATAATAGTGAAAACCCAAAGCCCAAGGTAAGCATCCCCCAAAAAGGCACTTTACCCACATTGTGTTATAGACTCTCTTGTAGTATTAATAAGCATGACACATGCCCCCTGCATTTTAGAAGGAAACAGAAGAAAATATTCAGTATTCCAGAAAATGAGAGAGAAGCATTTTTTTTCTACACATTTTCTAAAAATAAAAGGGTGAAACCGTTGGCAATATAATTATAATGAAAGTTTTATTACATTATATCAAAGATATCAATGTTAATTTATCCTGAGTTAAAAGGAGGTACTGTGACTAGATAAAGCTTCCTGGGTCTTTTTGGTGGTTTGTTTTTTTAATGTGGTAGAGAAGATAAGGAGTAGCTTAGAAAAAGGGAATCTTTGAAATAGCTTTTTTTTTTTAAAAAAAAAAAAAAGCTGTGTATTATTTTCTGTGAAAAGCAAGCACGTTAATAATCATTCAAGCTTATTTTGTAAAGGGAGTCTCTGTGATGCAGAACTCCAACTACAAATCTTACTTGGTACTGCTCAGCCTTTTATTTTGAAGCTTCTGGTTTCTTATTAAAGAAAATGTAAATTGCTCTGAAAATGTTCTCTGTGTACAGGAACAGGCAAATCTCCCAGGGAACAACCTACATCTCTCAGGCTGTGACCAATCATTTGGCTGTTGAAATTAAAAGATACTACAAAGTCTCAACTTTTTAGAAAATGACAAGCTCAACTTCAGAAATATAAATTGCCAAGCACTTGCGTTTTATTTACCATGGAGGAAAACAAATTCTTTCCTACTTTTTGCATTTTCTTCAGACCCCAAAGGATCTCCAGCACTTCTAGATGCATTGTATGCAGTGCCCTGAGGGTACTTCTATTTGTATTATTATAGGTGGCTTTGAAAGCACAAAGAGAAGCTGAGCAGCTCTATCCTGGGTGAACTGTGAATGAGACCCCTGTAATACAAATGGAGGCACCCTGAGGGCACCACTGAATTTGTGTGTGCGTCCATGTATCTCTGCGTGTGCATGCTTTAAAACATAACCGGGGCAGAATTCTTTCAGATGAACTGATCTCTAAAGGTTGAAGTCTTGAAAGGACTTTTTTTTTTTTTTTTTGGCACACACCTTGGCTTGCTTTCAGGATTATCAGTTTCTCTGATAACAGAGCTACCTTTGTTTTTTTTAATGTATTCAAGGTTTGAAAATTTTCTCTTACAGTGACTGATTGTCAAACTTGTCATAAAATGCAACCTTAAGGAAAGTGATTACATTTAAATGAATTAAAAAAATAGCTCTTCCATTAAAATTCAAAAGGGTCTCTAAAATGCTTGCACTGAAGGTAAGCATCTATATTTTATCTTAACTGTTTTGTTGTGTTTCAAGGGTAAGAACCAACATTTAAATTTGGATTGTTTGATATTATCAATAGACTTAACTCTTTCCAGCTTTAGATAAGCTGAAGAATTTTCTGCCCTCATTGGAAGTATTAAATAACACTTATTCTACCCAAACAGAAAAAAATTAAATATAAATTCCCATAGTGCTATAAAAATATATTTTTTTTGTTTGAAAGACTATTTTCATTACCAGAGTGTTTAAAAAAATACTACTGAAAAACTAGAGTAGCTTTAATATCCTTTGTAATACCACAAAATAGCAGGATATAAAAAAATAAAGGTGGATCTGATCTTGCAAATGTCTGCACTAATAGGAGCCTGACTCCTACAAAAAATTCAATATGAATGGAACAAGTCACACTCTGTAGTATATTCAGCATTGGACCCCAGTATTCTTCCCATCTTTGACCTAGTTCATGAGCATGGACTTCCACATTATTTCAAGCATAAGTAAATGCTTTTTATCTATCAGTAAAGACAAACAATAAATATGGTGGTTTTCTTTGCTGTCATGACCTAGACAGCTGTTGGCTTGTAAAGGTCCAGCATGGTCTTACTGGGTAACTGTATCACAACTGTGTATGTCTTGCTACCAAAGAATAATTTGCATGCTTTAGATATTTATGATCTTGTTTCTTTAATCAACCAAGGTGAGTTCATTTCAAATTAGCCTCTCTTTTACATATGCCCAGAGGACTCAGGAAAGCATCCTCTGTGAACAGGAATACGTACATGAAGCACTTTGTGCCCTCAGGCTGCAAAAAGCTATGGAAGGCACAGCTGTTATTGATAGTAGCTAATGGTGGCATGCTGCTCATAAGGTACCTCAAATGTCTAAAATACATTTAAGAATTAAGCAGTTTTAGGACTATGCAGATATAAAACCTTCTTTCTAAGTTTATTTAAATCATACAGCACAACTGTTAGTAAAAGAATCTGTATAAAAGACTTAATGCCAAATTTGGGATCAACCACCATGAATGTAACTCAATTACTTTTAAGTAAAAAAACCAAGATACGCATGTGGATTCTTACAAAATAACTGTCTACTTCTATAAGAATGCTGAAGGGTTTCTAGGACACCAGAATAATGACAACAAAAGTAGAATTCTCATCCTTTGCTTTGTGATTTTATATTAACAAATTAGTAAAGCAGCATGAGAAGTTCAGTCAATCTCTCAGATTTTAACGTTCATTCATTCAAAATAGTACCATTTGCATTCAGTTATAATGTGCAGAGGTTAGGAACAAAATGGGCATTAATTCTCCCTTTCATTTTTCTGGTTCCTGGTTAAGCGCTACATTTTTCAATTTTCAAAGGGTTTGAGACATTGATTATACATCCATTAACATGGATAGACTTCGGTGGCACAGGACAATCACTGTGCAATATAGCTCATAGTCAGTTTTTACAGACAGACAGACATGCTTAATTATTTTTTCTCATAAGAAAGGCTTACTAAAAGGGTTTACAAGTTTATTTGCAAGCCCTAAGGGTGTGTGTGTGGTTTATTATTTCTTTTTCCCCCCAATCAATGAACAAAATAGGTCTTTATCTACAAGATTTTTCTTTTAAGGCAAAAGATCAGTGTACCTTCAGTTCCATAACAGTACAAAATAATAGTGCTTCATTTCATTTAATCTGAGAGTAAAAACACTCAAAACCAACATTCAGCATATTTTCAAGCTGTTTATTTAAAACAGCCCGGAACTTTCATTCACAATATGCTTTTTAAAAATATATAGACAAAGGTTTTGTTCATTTGGGTTGAAATTCATTCTGTGCAGAATACTCATTTTTATCTCTCCTAAAATATAAACTAAGCTTCTCCCTCTTCCCTCAAGGAATGTAATTACTATCCTTCATTTCTAGTAGTTCCCATGATGTGCCTGTCTTCCAAATAGAGAATAATGCATTATCTGTGCCCCAAGGAATTTATATAAGAAGGTAAGCCATATTATTGTCTGTAAAATGAATTCTTTTAAATATATAAAAAAAGATGCTAGGATGCAATTACTATGTTCAAGAGGACATACTTAGTTCTGTTTAAATTGATGTTGAAAAATGCTGCATGCTTAATGGCACAATTCAGCTAATAATATGCTACAACAGGAACTATATTTGTAAAGTCAAATGTAATTTGCATACAGATAAAACATCTATTTAATCTACTGTCCATGTTCTAAAATAGAAATTGTAGATTGATATTTGCTTCCAGTGTGACACAACTGTGGATAAAGACTTAAACCTTACCTTGATACTCACCAATCACGTAAAAATCTATGCTGGTTTTTTTTCATGCTTCCTAAACTTCAAATATGCTAGCAATTTTTTCAAAACACCAGTGCTATCACATGTCACTGGGGAAAAAAAAAAAAAAAGAAAAAGAAAAAAAAAAGATAAACACAAAACCCAATGACCTTCCCCCCTCAAAACAAAAAAATCCAAAGCAAAAAACCCCAAACCCACAACCAAATCCAAGATATGCATTCAGGGTCATTTTGCAATATTTTTAAAACCTCAAATATAACAGTTTAAGTACGTAACAGCAGTAACTACATACCATTTCTCAATTATGAGAGTAAAAACAGCAGAGAATTTAATATATTAGCATAGTCTCTTATAGATCTGCGCAGTCCTTTGAATAAGATGATACAGCTTTTAATTATTCAAGCTTGCTGCTCTGTTTTGTAATATATTCATTTTACACATCTATTTAGTGGTCCTGGGTGCCCATATTTATTTGATAAAACAATATATTCTCCTATTTTCCTCCTAACCCTCTTCCTCCCCTTTTACATAATTAGGAGGAAAGGTATAAAAATGGATTGGCATGCCCACTGACCACAGATGAAGAAAACGCGCATTTAAATAGCATGATGGAAGATACAAGTAAGACATCGGGAGAAGAGAATGCAAAATGTTAAAAAGTTATCTAGGACATGGTTGAAAGCTCCATCCTTCGCAGGTGTTATGAACAACTGAATTATATCAAGCAGGTATTGTATCTAGTTCTGTTCTGTGGCAGGCAGATGGACTGGGTGATTGCTGGAAGCCATTCACAGACATAATCCTTGCCATTTTTCATGAGATAAGTTTTAGGATAGATTCTGCCTTCTTAATTACAGCAAGATATGGTTTCAAACGAGTGAAAATGACAACAAATATATTACACATAAGACTAAATCCCGTTTTAAACACAGACTTCTATAATAACAGAATATGCATATTTGGTAGCAGTATGAAACTTCACAGATATTATTTGAAATGTTGGGGTTTTTTTTGTTTAGACTGCCTTATGTGTCATATCTAGAAATCCTTGATCACTCATGCAAAACCTAGACTTGAGATTCTTCATTTTCAGGAAGCATTGATGTGCTGTTTTTCTCATATACTAGAAAAATGTTAAATGAATTGACCTGTACAGGTTTCATTTGAGTAGACCTGTGACAGCTACAACTGCAGTACAGTTTCAGGCCTGACAACACATCTGTATATTTTCAGATGTTGTAGTCTAAGGAGCATCAGCATATTTTTTGTTTCCCTGCTTTCAGATTCCGATTAACCATTTACCTCCTCCTTCCACAGTTACTTTAACACATTTCAACCAGAATTAGCAGAACAGTCTTCACAATAAAATGTGCAGATTTATTCTACCACCCTGAATGTTGAATTATTTCGTATTAGAATAAACGGCAGTTAAATTGACTTCTCTTTCCTATTATGCATTAAACAATATCACATTTGTGTGGGTTTTTTATGCCTTCATATTCCAAATTTATAATAGGGGTGAACTCCTTCCAGAAACTGCTGCTGGTGCTGGATGGATGGGAAACAAGATGACAGCATCAAGCATGGCGGATTCAAGAATTCAGGTTGCCTCTTACAGGAGTAAAAGTTGGGGTTTGGCCCCACATACTTCAAGTGACAAAAATTCAATTCTACCTATACTACTGGAAAGCCTTTAGCTTCCTCTGAGACAGGATAAAATAATTTCCAAAAAAAAAAAAGATATAACCAAGTAAAAGACAGCAAACATACTGCCTAGATAGGAAACAGTAGCAGAATGTCAAATTGTTTCCTTGGACTAGATGAAGACATTTGCCAAGCTCCAAAGCATATGTTATGTGGCACCCAACTCCTCAGATCACAGCAAAAGCTTATTTAGACTTCTATCTGACCTATTTGACCAGTGCAGGGTTTAAAAGCAGTTGAAATAAAATTGCAGTCAGCCATTTAATCTATGTTCCAATTTAATCCATCTCCCCAGTTTCAGAATCAGTGGTGCTTATGATCTGTTATCAGAACTGCAAAATCATGCAAGTAGACTGCCTCTCACTTTTCTTTATAAAAAATTAGTTAGTTGGAGAAACAGTTTTTTCAAGTCTTAAGTAAAATTTCCCAAGCCCGAACATAATCTATACATGCACGTCTATAGATAAATGTGTACATGTGCATTAGAAACTTGGTTCTTCTTATTCATTTCTCTGTTGTGGTGGGCTGACCCTGGCCGGACACCAGGTGCCCACCGGAGCCGCCTGTCCCTGCCCTCCTCAGCCGGGCAGGGGGGACACAGAGCGGGACGCTCGTGGGTCGGGGTAAGGGCAGGGAGAGCGCCCACCAGTTACCGCACGGGCAGAACGGACTCTGCTTGGGGAAATTAGTTTAATTCACTTCCAATCAGATCAGAATAGGGTAATAAGAAATAAAACCAAACCTTAAATCACCTCTCCCTGCCCCCCTTCTTCCTGGGATTAACTTTCATCCCACTTTCTTCTCCCTTCACACTGCCAGCGGTGCAGGGGACAGGGATGGGGGGCCAGTCCCGCACACGCGGCCTCTGCCGCTCCTGCCCCCTCACCCCTGCCCTGCCCCAGCCTGCGGCCCCCCCACGGGAGACAGTTCCCCGGGGCTGAGGGGCACAGCCTGCCCCGCCGGGGGCTGCACCAGGGGCTGCCGGGGGGATCTGCTCAGGGCCTGGAGCCCCTCGGCCTCCTGCACCCGCCCGGGGGCTGCGGGGCTGCTGCTCTCACAGTCTCACTCTTCTCCCTGGCTGCAGCTGTGCAGTTTTGTCTTTCCCCTCCTTAAATATGTCATCCCAGAGGCACTACCACCGTCATTGGCGGAGCCTCTTGGAGCCGTCTGGCATCGGCTCTGCTGGACATGGGAGAAGCTTCTGGCAGCTTCTCACAGCAGCCACCCCTGTAGCCCCCTCACTACCAAAACTTTGCCACGCAAACCAAATACATCAATATAAAGATTAATATATATTCCCCTCAAAAGTTTAGCAGAGGCTAATGAAGATATTTTATGGAAAGTTACAGTAAAGTCATTTGACACTCCGAACAGGTAGCCAAGTTAAGCGAGCTATTTAAGCATAGAGATTTTAGCCTTATATCTAGGATTAATTAGTTATCTTTGAGAATTTGATAAGGAATCTTTGAATATTGTTGGACAAGAATTTCTTCCAACAGTCTTTGGACAAGTAAATGTAAACAGTCTTCAAGAAGGGATTAAACCCAAGGATTCTCTGTAAGAGTGACTTAATTAAAAAGGCTTAAGAGATGCTTTAATACAAGGAATTGAGAACCATATGACCTCTGAAGGTTGACTAAAAGTTATCACTTCTTTGAAGATGAGTGATCAATAAAAACTCAAAGGAGGAATTCTCTTTAAAGATGTTTTAGGAGTTGCTACTGGTAGAAAATAAGAAAAATAACTTGCATTGTACAAGCTTCAGGTGGCACCCAAAGCATCCTACAGAAGTGCTGAGGTGCTGCACACAGCAGTAGCTCAACACTGAACCTACACAAGTTCTTTCATCTTCTGAGGACTAAAGAACTAAATGCAGGAGCTCTCAAAAATTATACATACATTTTCTTTCTGTCATTGCTTCTTTATGGTAGATTCATGGCTGCACAACTAACCCTTCATTACCACGTTAATCAATACCCATATCAGCTCATGGGATGCATCTTATCTTAACGAGACTAGCAAGGAAACTAGAACCTGCACGGACTCTCTGGTCCAGGATTGCTATAGTTCTGCAACATAATGATAAAGACTTGGATGCCAGTAAGTCAGAGAAGTTCTATCAAAACCAAGGTAAACCTCTGGATCTCTAAGAAATTATCTAGAAACCAAGAAGTTAAAAACCACAGGAACACCAATGATAAGTACTAATTAGTGGGCCCAAACCATCCAATTTATTCTGTTTTAGCTAAACCAAGTTTACTAGAACTGTTACAGATGCTGGTGAAAGCACCAAATGAGGGGCACACAAAGGAAGTGAGAGGGGGCAGTATGGGTTTAAATTAAGCCAATTAAACCAGAATAAAGCAAATGGCTAAAAAGCAGCTAGGAACAATGACACTTGTATTAGAGCCAATGGAAAGTTACCAGGAAAAAACTTTAGCAAACCGTAATGTTATTTGAATAGATACCTGCCAAGCACAGTAAGGGAAGCAAGAGGACAAAACCAAATACAGATACAAATTAACTACCTCAGTAAGGACCACATCTTCAGCGTCAGTCACACAAAAATGCAGGAAAGCAATTTGTTATAAAAATTTCAGTGAAAACTGTGCATATATGACCTGGGAGAAACATTAGCCCAATATGTATTTAATCTTGCTATGGAAGTACTATCCTCTGCTTTCCTGGTACAGCTGGATGGGGAGGAAACCCAACTCCAAATGAGTTGATCAGATGAACCTCAGGCAAAAATATACCCCAGCTTCCTTGCTAGATATATATTCTGATTCTGTGGATCATGCAGAGGCATTTGCAAAGCAAGCACACAGTCTTGAACATGCAGACCTTTGTGAACAGTTTATAGTCATGCGGAGATCAGCTGCCACTCTTTGTCATCTGTATTTCCAAAAAGTGCCATATATGCAGTCTGTCAATGAACGGAAAATTGTTTTCAAGGAACTAGTCCCCTGCAGTTTGAAGCAAATAATTCCAAACTGTTTTGTAACAAGCTGACTTAACATTTCAATAGGCAAACTGTGTGAACTACTTGTTTCAGCAAACATAGCCTTTTTGTGTCTCCAAGCAGAGGAGAAAGAAGTCTATACCACAGCTGCATTGTTGTTAACGCAGCGAAACTGGGGAAAATGTGGGTAAATACAGTGCATTAGACTATCCCCGGTTTTATCTTCTAGCCAAACATGGCCCTAAAGGGACAGAAAAATCTTTTAGACCACTCTAAATCCATATTTTTTTAAAAAAGAGAGAGAATCTGGTCCACTCTTTTCTGGAAGTCCTTATCCCCGTTTTCCAAAATTTCTTTAGGAGGAGGATGGGGATGCTGGCAGGGTGGAGGCAAACTCATGTCCCTGTGCCTAGGGAACAGTAACATCCTAGGACTTAGTTTTAGATCAGTGGCTAGAAATTTTAGGTTTTGTTAACATTTTTCAAGCATGTAATTTTTCAGTTTACTTGCTCCATTGCTGCTACTGATCCTGAATGTATAGTTCACTGATTGCCAGCTCATTGCAAGTCATCAATAGATTTGTAAACCACTTTGATCCTGATTTTGGTTTGAACTATTTAAACTGAGCAGTTTTCCTGACTGGGTAGCAGTCTCAACCACAGAGAAGATACCATGCTGCCTGCTCTGAGGTCCTCGCTCAACTCAACCACTTTGTCCAGCTACTTAGGGCTGTTGTTTTCAGAGCAGAAGTTGTATTAAGTCAGCCAAACACTTATGTAACACATATAACATTGTTAAAATTTGCATTTTACTACACAACAGAATAATCATGTCATAGACACCATTTATGTGTTTGAACCTGCAGAGAACATCAAGTTCTCATGACTGGACACTATTTTATAAAATATCAGATGCAGATACAACCCCCAAAATCACAATGCTACCAGTTTAACTTTCCAATTTTTTTTTTCTTGCCTATAGCCTTCAAATAATATATTTAGTTTTCATTAAAAATACATTTACTTGTATCAAAAACATTTTTAAAACTAGGAAGGAAAAAGACCTCTTTCTCTCATCATTTAACATTACAGTAAAATGCAGTAGAAGAAAAAGCTTATCATATATTTGGTAAAGTAAGAGTTCTTTTTTACCTCTCATGCTTCATTTAAATTAGAGAATTGAAAGTTACACATATACAGCTCTATTCATGGACGAAACCTCAGTATTATAAAACTAGAAATTCTCAGAAGCAGAATTTTATGGTTGCCAGAAATGAGACCTATAAAAGCCAGAAGCAGCTCTGGATGTTTCTACCCAGTCAGGGATGACGCTGAGTCACCTTGTAAACTAGGAACTGCCTATATTATAATGGCATTTCAAGACAGACTTTTCCTAGTAAAGGATTTAAGCTTGTCCTTTTTCTCAGTTTCATACATGTTATAGATGTTATTTCTTAGAATTAGATAGTGGTCCTATAATTTCTTAGGATTTTGTTTTGGTTTTTTTTTTACCGGCAGATAAAAATAAGAGGTAATTCCAATCAACCATAAGTAAGAACAAAATCATTATTCTTACCAGAACAGATGAAAAGTCAGCCATGTGGAGACAAATAATATGAGGTGTCTCATTTGGAGGAACTTGTCACTAATGGTGGAAGACCTGAGCTAGACTCACAGCATGATATACACACTGGATAGAAAATTCCCCTTGGGAAACAAATGGGATCACAATTTCTTCCGTCTCCAGTTGTTCATTCTCTTAGCTATTAGGTAGAATACATCTACAGCACAATTCCCAGCGCTTTTAACAGATGCATTAACTTAAACTTGTTTCTTTGATGGTTGTGATATGTCTAAAGAAAGACTGAGCTTTTCAGGCTCTTCCCCCCAAAACAGAGATTTCTAAAAGTTTGTCTTTTGAACTTTGACAAAAATACTGTCATATCCACTTGCTGAAACTAGATTTTCATTTATCAAATAAGCGTCCACCTAAACAGGATTTTTCAAACTAAATACCAACATTACAACAAATATTTAAAGTTCTTTGAATTTAGGACTTTCAGCCTGATACGTATAGGGCTGTCACAAAACAGTTCATGAGATTTCTCCTTAACTTCCTTCTGGAAAAGTTAGCAAGGTTAATTTAACACATAATCTATTCCACTGACAGAAAGGTGTGACCTTTTCTACCAACACAGCTGCACCTGAAAAGGATTGCTGCTCAAAGCCTAGACAAAAAAGTTGAACATCTGATCACCGAGATATTTAGATTTTACAAATAAAAGCTCCCACACTTCCACTAGGTATCTATTTGGACCTCAATAACTTTTGAACAACATGGAATACATTTATTAAGTTCTTATTTAATTTAAGGCTTTTAATACAAAGATTTTCTTTAAAAATAAAATAAATTAAAGAGATAAAAGCTTTCTTCTCCCACTCCCAAAAATGTAGCTATATTTTATATAAGAATATTGAAGAGGAGGAAAAGGAAAATAGGGAGTGGGGTCGGGTGGGGTGGAGACAGAAGGATCTGGAAGTAGAAACTCTCTATAGAGGTCATCTTCACTCCTGTCTGGGGAAAACTTATTTGGCCCAAGCAGCACTGTAGAGATTTATTGGTTTTTTTCTCTTGGAAAGCTAACATTTCAGGAGAATTACATTCTGGATTGGACTAACAGAGAACAGGCTGTGAAGAGAAAATTATTAATTGAAAAGGTTATTCCTAGCTGGACTGAGAATACATACACAACATCTCTGCCAGCTTTTTTTCTGCAGCAAAGGACAAGGTTCAACTATATAGTGACTTCTAAAACTGAGGAAAGAAATTTTAGTCCCCACGCTAAATACTGGGAGTCGGGGAGAAGATTTAAACATGTTTCTTACATACCCTGAACAGCACAAATGTTCACACAGAACTACCAGGTTTAGATTGAAAACAAAGGAAAAATCTGGGCCGGGGTGGGGGGATGGGACACAGGGGACACCAAACACAAAATCATCAGTGCGCGTACTTTCTATTTCAGCAGCAGCTTCTGGAATAATCCTTTACCTCCAATTACATGATTTTTCCAGTGATATCTCTTTCTGTTTATTGATCCAGCTCTGGTCACCCTTAACACACTGCCTCTCTTCTAGAGGTGGTTCTAAGGCACCACCATCTAATTCAGATGGAACGATTTTGGGTCTATTTTAATGACATAAAATAAAAATAAAAATTAGAAGGAAGAGAGGAGGAGAGTCCTCAGCTTTTTTTACTCTCCTCTGCTTACGGCAAGCCACAACATTTTCTTAAACTGCAGAAACTGGAGCAGCCCAGGTCAGAAGATTGTGTAGTCCAACCCCCAAGTCATCTCCAGTCAGAAAGCCTTGATGAGATTATCTAGCACCCTGACCAGTTGTGTCTTGAAAACTTCCAGTGAAGGGGACTCTATCACATCCCTGGGGAGACTGAAGAGCATGAAAGCCTTCATCCTCTTCACTTGCATTACCCAGGGGAATACAATAGAGATTGTAGTTATAATTATATTCTTACTCAGGATACATTAAATATACTACTGCTGTCCATAGAGGCAAATAGTAACAATAGTATTCATCACACCCTGGATAAAGTCATAAATTAGGCAAAATGAATTGTACAAAGAAGTCATTGTGTTTCTTGTTCTAATTTATCAATAAATGTAGACAAACAGCTCCTTTTCCTCTAGAGATGTCTATACAGAGAGGTTATAATGTGTATAGTATTAAGGTAATCAGATCAGCTGACTGCAAATAACCAGCAGTCATCCACAAAATTAACATCTGTCTATTACTTCTAAAAGTAAAATTGGGTCTAATATTTTCTAACTATGTGAACATAGATGATTTACTTCACCTATTTTTATTAGTCTTCTCCACTAAGAAAACTAAGAAAAAGGTAATTTACTTCCTCTGTGAAGAACCAGAATACCTGAACAGGTTTGTTGCCCCTTAACTGATAAGTAGTTTTAGTGATTTTAACATATTTGGTGTTCTTTTCTAGAACAGGGACATGTTAATATAGGTTTCTTAACGGTAAAATGTAAAAAAAAAAAAACCCCAAACAACTAAAACCCCAAACAAACAAAGTAAAATCATTCAATGTCTGAAATAAAACATATGATAAGAAGAATCCAAGATCTGAAATTTCATTTATACTTTTTGGAGATACTTGCTGGCAGCAAGGTGCATGTCCTTCAACCAACAACACAGTATCACTATGTCTTTGAGGGAAACCCATACTTCCATCAAAAAATGTCTATGACCTTAAGAACCATGAAACCATGAAACAAACAAACAAAAAAATCCCAAACCAACCAAACACAACACCAAACAACCAACCAGAAATACTTCAAGAGTATCTTTGGCCGATTGCCTTACTTGCTTTCTTTTGGGAGAATCAAGATTTCTGCCATCCTTTCCACAGGCAAATAGGAACTTTCTCAATAGGACCATTTATGGTCTACTACATATAATTACTGAACTGTATTTATATGGGTTGAGTATTTTTTCAAATGAGAAAAAACATTTATTTCCATTTTCAGAGGAGAAAAAAATAATCAAGCTATATCCACAAGAAATCTTATTTGTTATGCCATCCCTGAAAGCTTGAAAAAATAATATGCTTTTTACTGTAAAATGAATTGTTAGAGATAATAATGAATTTCTAATTGAACTTCTATATTCTTTTCATTAGGTAAAAAGGAAAGAAAATAGCAAAGCACCATTTAGTAAGATTACAGCATAACGTCTGCCAGAGAAATAAACTCCAGTAAGCAATCGTCTTCAAGATGGTGAGATCCCAGCTGTTCACCCGTTTGGATCAAACCGATGAGCACGTAGAAAATCATGCGACTGAGCTGCCAAACCTTTCCTGCTGCTCCAAGCACAGAGCCAACAGAGCTGCTGAAACCATAAGGTGATGCTCAAAATGAGCTTGTTCACAATGTGCTTCTCTCTTCTTCTTGGTGCATGTGAGAAAACATGTATTTCAGCACTGAGAGACTTTTGAGACACACAGAAACAGAGGTAAAGAAAAACTAATTAAGCTCTCTGTATGTTTGCAAGCATTGCTAGTCATTCTAAACTGCAAAATACCTTGCTCACCAGCCACAGTTCAAAGAACCCTAGAGGGCTACCATTATTGCCCGGATGGAAGAAAGGCAGGAAGAATGGAAGTCTGACCAGCTTCATTCCCTAGTCACAGTGGAGAGTCTGGATGCAAGGAGGAAGAAGATGAAGGGAAACATTGAATTAAGTTTCACAGTAGAAGGACTGTTAGAACAAACTGTTAAAAAGAACAGTTTGTTTAGTGCTGTTAGCACTAGTGACATGGACAGACATAATCTTTTGTAATCTTCATGTGATCTTCTCTAATTTTCTCCCCTTTAATAATACTTAAAAGAGTTACTTTAACATCTTGTAATTTCTGGATTCTTGATTGAATGTATTTCCCTCAACAGAAAAAAGCTATCACTTTACTAGACTGTAGGCATCATCTTTTCATTATTTTCTAACCTTTGAACTCTTGCCTTTATGTAAATTTCAGAGGTCACCTCTGCAGCTGGTTAGAATAATAATGAGTGAAGAAAACCACCTCCAGACAATAGCTGAAACTCATAAGTTAACTCAGACAAGGCTTTATGTCTTTTGTCCTTATTTATAACAGTTCCTTTGTTCTAAATCTTTTTTTGTGCTTCTGTTTTTCTAACACAGGGAAAGTTTAAAACCACTGATTAATGAGGTGGTATAACTTTTTTTTTTAACATACTTGAATGATAGGTGCATTCTGCTTACATGCAAGAGAAAACTGACAAGTATTCTACCCCACTCACAAAGGAGACAAACAGAATCAATTAGAGCTTTGCCACAAAGGGGTAGAGAATCCAGGCCATTCTAAAGGAATTTCCGATTTCACAAGAACGTATTCCCTAGTGCTGTACACTTGTTAAGTACAGCAACTTTGTAACATTTATATATATATATATGTGTGTGAGTACATGTAGGTACCAAAGCTATCCTTATAAGAGTGGGACTGGGCAAAGGAGACAAAAAAACCACACCATAAATCCATATAAAGTCATGTTTTAGAAATAAAAGGGAAAAAAGCGGGTTTTAAGATGGTTAGCCAACTTTCACTTGGAAATTGGCTGGGCATCAGTTTAGCCATTGGAATGTGGTAAGTGGCTGCTTTCACATCACTTGTAAAAGTTGTTCTCTCTTCCACTTATCCTTCACTTATTAAAGCAGGGGTTTTAGCTTTTTTTGGGGGTTTTTTTTTTGGCTTTTTGGGTTTTTTGTGTGTGTGTGCACACGTGTGTTTTATTGTTTTGACTCAAAGGTTTTCTTGGCTTTATTTTTAGTTTCTTCTTTCCCTGTCTCACTGAGGGTAGGGGAGAGTAAGTAAGCAGCTGTGTGGTGCTAGAGCTAGCCATCAGAGTTAACCCACAAAAATATTTAGTAAACAGCATTTTCATTACCTTAGAAAAACCTAGTCTCCCTTTGGTGACAGGCTTTTGGTGGCAAGTGATTGATAGTGTTATAATTCTTTATATGTATTTCTGTACATATAATTTAAAATTAAATATTAAATATTTACTAAAAATAAACTAATTTTAACATAGAAAAGTTATTTTTGTTATATCCCAGAATAAAATGTGCCATTAATAGAATTTTTTACTGAGTAACATGTCCAATTTGCTGACATAACACACTTCTTTCCTCTGTTTAGTTTTACTTTTGAAATTTATCTGTACTGTGACAATGGAGAAACATGAAGATTCTTGCCTAGTTATCTTAGGTAAAACTATATTATTGCAATATAATGTCTAGAAAAAATATTTAAAGTTCATAAATTGACACAGATTAACCGTCAACTCCCTGATACTTTCTTTGTTCCATTTATTGTAACAAAAAAACCACATTACTGGAAACAGTGCTATCAGTTTTCCTAGTTTCAGCTGCAACAGAGTTTATTTTGTTCCCAGTAGCTGGTACAGTGATGTGTTTTTGGTTTAGAATAAGAATAATGTTGATAACACACTGATGTTTTAGTTGTTGTGAAGCAGTGCTTACACTAAGTCAAGGACTTCTCAGTTTCTCATACTGCTCTGTCAGCAAGGAGGTGGGCGGTACACATGAAGCTGGGAGGGGACAGAGTTGGGACAGCTGACCCCCAGTGACCCCATACAATGTCGTGCTCAGCATATGAACCGGGGGAAAGCTGGCCAGGAGACTGCTGCTAGGTAACAAGCTGGGCATCGGTCAGTGGGTGACAAGTCATTGTTCTTCATTTCAGTAACTTGTTTTACTTGAGTTTTATTTCTCCCTCTTTGTTATTTTCTTTGTCATTACAGTTTTTATTATCATTTCAATTATTAAACTGTTCTTATCTCAACCCATGTTTTCTTACTTTTACCCTTCCAATCCTCTCCCCCACCCCACCAGGACAGGGTGAGGAAGTGGCTTTGTAGAGTTCAGTTGCCAGCTGGAGTTAAACCATGACATCAATGAAAAACAGCTGTAAATTTCTCTGAAGTAATTTAAAGCCAGGATGGATACATGTACAGAGATGACATCCTGCTCAAATTGCAAAATGAGTAGCTGCTAATGAATGGAAAGTAGTGACAAATAGAGACACTTCAAAGAAAAAAAGTTGCTGTTCCAAAATAGAGAAAACTTACATTGACTTAACTGAAGGTTTTACTTCACTAAGGATTGCAGCATTGGTTTCTACAAACATTACTGAGAGACTATTGAGATGCAGTAGTGGGGAAAGTTTGAAAACTGGTTAGAGCAAATCTGTTTTCATTAGTGAAACTACACTACTGGTACTGAGATTACATGACTACATTTTCAGTAACTGAAATTAAAAGCCCTTTAAGGTTTCAGAGTTTTGATTTTTTGTTTGTTTTAATCTAAGCAGTCCCATACCTCCCCTCAATTTTGTGCTAAAAAGTAGTATAGAAATAGGGGTTGTTTTGCTATCTATTTTTCCAGCACCAATGCAAATTTTCCACATGTTCTGAAAATTAAAGCACAAGAAATTTTATCTAACTCCAAAGTAAATAACAGAGTTAAGCATTCTTTTCCAATATGAGTACTGGTATAGAAGAACAACATCGAAACACAAGAGATGACAGAAATGTGTAATTAAGACTACAAGATTCAAACGTGTTATCTTAATGCACAGTAGCCAAAATATAAGAAAGCTTACTAAGAAAACTTTTTAGCCTAACATGCAGAATAAGATTTAGCACACTGGAAAAAAGTAGTTAATTGAAACACTTGGTAGTTGTGACTGTTGCATTCATTCTGTGAATATTTGATCATTTCCCCTCAAGTCAAATTTCTGCTTCTTTTCCACAAAATAAATACGTCCCAAGTGTCCTTTAAGGAGATTTCTTATCACCTTCCATTGGCATAATGTTTTTCCTCTTTCAGTATCCTGTGTATCCTAGGCTGCAACACAATTAATTCTTTCCTATAATGGAATGCCTCACCATCAGATTTAATTCACCTGAAAGGAAACTGTCATTGCACTAAAATCATAATCCTATTTGACTTACAATGCATTTCAATTGGTGTTTTATTTGCATAGATGGGAAATCTCTTTTTAGGAACAAAGTCTTCCTCTCTCTCTCCTTCCTGTATGTCAGCTGCTATTCAGTAATTTATATGCACACCATGGTTGCAGATTTTTTGCAAAGCAACATCCTGCAGTTACATGAAAAACACCATTACCACAATATTAAGGAGAATAACAACTTTAACACAAGGACTGAACCTGTTTTTCTCATTGCTGTGAAGGGAAAGTAAATTTCAGTTATACACTTTTTCTGTTTAGTGTGTCCCTGTTGAGGTTTAACCCAAGCCAGCAACTAAACCCCACACAGCCACTTGCTTACTCCCTGCTGGTGGGATGGGGGAGAGAACTGGAAGAGTAGAAGTGAGAAAACTCATGGGTTGAAATAAAGATAGTTCAACAGGCAAAGCAAAAGCAGTGCACACAAGCAAAGCAAAACAAAGAATTCAGCCACCACTTCCCACTGGCAGGCAGGTGTTCAGCCATCCCCAGGAAAGCAGGGCTCCATCATGTAATGGTTACTTGACAAGACAAAGGACATAACTCCAAACATCCTCCCCTTCCTTCTTCTTTCTCCAGCTTTATATGCTAAGCATGATGCCATATGGTATGGGAGATCCCTTGGGTCAGCGGGGGCCAGCTGTCCCACTGTGTCCCCTCCCAGCCCACTCGCTGGTGGGGTGGGCTGCGGAGCAGAGAAGCCCTTGGCTCTGGGTAAGCGCCGCTCAGCGGTAACGAGAACACCGCCCTGCTCCCAGCGCTGCTCCAGCACAAATCCAGAACACAGCCCCACACTAGTTACTGTGAAGAAAACTAACTGTACCCCAGCCAAAACCAGCACAGCCCCAACTGAAAGAACAGTTTTGGGTTTGGTTTTTTTGGGGTTTTTTTTTTGCATTTACTAATATATATTCTCATCCAGTTGCTTGAAGAACATCTTATTTAGACTTAACAAGTTATGTGACATCAGATGATTCAGATATTTAACTTGCTCTCTTTTTGTCTTTTCCTTCTAATTTTAATGTCAACAGTATTCTGAACTCCGCTGTCCTTACATCACAGAACATTAAAGACAGAGAACCTAATCCTGTCCAGGAACCCCGTAAAATAGAGAAATACAAGGGAACAGTGGCAATTCTGCTTGAAGCCAGACTCAAGCAAAATTTCCTAGTTGACCTCTTATTTCAATTTTTCATCATTGCTGCACAATTTTGACAAAAGTAACTTACCAGACTACATAAAAGTGCTCTACAGAGGACAGTCTGAGAATCACCACCCTAGATTACTGGCAAATGACAAACCCATGCAATTTGAGAATTCCGTTTCCTTAGAGAACTTCTGGGTTTCTCTTCATTTTTTAATTTGTGTTTTTACCCCTAAACTGCTTCTCTTAATATATAGTTCAGTGTATTCTTACTTTCAGTTCTATGGATCACTATTCCCTTCCCAAATAGAACCTGTACAGAGCAAGAAACACAACATAAATTTTCACAGATATAAACAATTTTATTTATATGTGGCAGAACTGAAATCAAGAACTGACAGTTTTCTTATCTATGTGCTTTTTATCAAAGCTTGAAGAAGACTTAACTGGAACATTAGTACTTAGGAGGACTGTGTAAGTAGTGACAGACAAAGGAAAACAGAGGACAACCTTTTAAATAATAAAGAAGCATTTGGAATATGTTGACATGAAAGTGAAATAAGAGGAAAAAATTAAGTAAAATAGCCAAATCAAACCCATGTCAATTCATTTGGAAATATCAGTGTAGAAATTTCTCAGGTTCCCTAGGTCCTACCAAGAAAGAAAAGAAACTGAACTCTGGAAACATGCTCCTCCACTATGTAATTTGGTTGTGTCCTTGACTGGGTCTCTAGGATGCAGTCCTATCCAATGTAGTGAGGCTTTCTCCTGGCCCCTGAAAAGTTTCCTTTCTATGAAATTTTCATATGGGTGAGAGGAAAACAGAGAATGAAGTGGGATCTTCATTTCCCTCCTAAAAAAAAAACCCAACAAACAAACCTGAAAACACTGATTAGTCACACATTTGGGAACATGCCTTTCTGAATCCCGTAATTTAGAGATACAGTGATGGAAATGAAGGAAGCAGTTTTGCTTCTCTCGGACAATTCAAGAAAGGTCAATGCTCAGATCTCTCCAGAACTGCTGATGCTAGATAAATAAGTAATCCTGAAACTCAAAGCTAGTTATATTTCTCTTTGGATTTGTGTTTGTTTTATTTGGAGGTCCAAATAGGGGCTATTTGCTTCTTACATTTTGGAAATTTGAAAGAAAAAGACAAAATAATCACCAATAATAAATAATAACCAAGTTGTCTTTATGCTGCTACTTCTCTGAGGATCTCTTCTCAAGATCTATTTTCTTCATAATAGTTAAGGTGAACTAGCTGCATAATAATAGAGACTGGACTATTAATGGATAACTTGGAACCAATTGTTTACATCACAAAGTCATGAAGTTACATCTTTTCATTGTTATTCTAGTTCTCCTTCCCTGATCCATTTTGTTTATTTTACACCCTATATGTTTTCAGACAAGACCACAGCATAATCCTGTTTCAGAACCTTTTGGTTAGCAACAGAATCCAAGCCTGATTTAAAACTGAGACTATACAAACCAAAATTACACTGATCACCTCAAAGTTAAAAGCAATATTCCTTCATCTTCAAGTCTATTGTCCTAATGTTACTTCTTAATCAAAGGCATGATAGTTAAGATAATATGATAGTTAAGAATGCAGGAAATGGCTATTTTAAAATTAAAAGACACAAAAAATACCCCCTGGAACAATGAAAAGTGCAAGATGAAAGTATAAGAGCAGATAATCACAGAATAGAAAGCACAGCTAACATGATGCATAACATTGGCTTACAAGGAAAATATTTAGCTGTTTTGGTCAGAGTGAAAAGTTTCCACATTAGCGTCAAAGCTCCTTTGATTGTATTCCAAAACAGTTTGGGGGGAAGAAAAAAAAAAAAAAAAAAGGCATCTTTAAGAAGGGAATGCTTGAACTCTCTATTGAGCTTTGGGTTTCTCTTTTAGCATACTCAACAGCCATGATATTCTGAACTGATTGTCTGGCTAGGAATAGATAAAACAGAATACCTAAAGCAGACTAGCAGTTCAGCATGATAGCTGAACTATTAAAGTGTTGACTAACCTCTTGCTTTGCATTTTAATAGGTTAAAATTAAAAAATTAACTAGTTTCAGATGTCTTCATCAGTATAAAATTTGGTAATAACAGGAATCTAAATCATATATAAATATGTAAACTTTATTTCCTCCTTTTGATTGGTACCGATTAAAAATGACAAATTCATAGCTTTAGTTGGAAGACAATTTTCTGCAACATCTAGAAATAAGTGTCTTCATGTTTTAAAAAAGTTAGACCTTTCAAGAAGTAATTTTACTAAAAATATCACCCTCAGGCTCTTTGTAGGACAGTACATCCATTAATAATGCTTTGTTATTGCATATGATATGATTTACGCTTAACTCTAATGACTTACAATCTTTTTTTTTTTGGCAGCATGAGCAAATTAGCTCTGTTTTTCTGGCACAATTAGTTGCAAGTCCTTCATTTTTATTCTTCTGAAAACTGAAGGACAAATCAGTGATAACAGAATCACTAGGTAGCACTTGGGTAGTCAGCTAAGATTGTTGTCTAGGAGCAATTTATCATGTAAATGGTGTCCGCTTTGTTTTATGGAAATCTGAAAACAGCTTTCTGCATGATTGAAGCCTTTGTCAATGAAAACCCCTTCAAAATGTGACAAATGTTTCTTATCTCTGGGAGATGCTGAAAGGACTTAAGTGATAAAAACTATATACACACTTACTATTTTTATCCAGGTCATACACATATAGCATTCTGAGAGTTGAGCAGCCCTGCCAGAAATATAAGATTTTCTCTATATTGAATCAATTCTATTTCAGGGGGAAATCAATTTCATTCCAGAGGATTCAAAAAAAAGATTCTTTGTATTACCCATGCTATGTATAAATATTAATTACCACCATCATAAATAAACAAAACACAGTATGATTTCCCAGAGAAAAAAAAAAAATAAATGAAGTGTATTACAGATGACTTCCAAGCCTTTTTGAATGTGAACTGTATGCTTATTAATTGTCACATTTGTCACACACCTATGTGTGTCAAAAGCCACATGCAGGGTCTCATTATCTCACAGACCTCCTCCTTCCCACTCTGCCAATCTTCAGTCATTTTCCATTGCATGTCACGGCTACATTTCAGCTCCCACAGGTGAATTAGTATATATATTCCACTGAGAATAAATGACATCAGGATGGGACTTTACATCCCTTATAACACAGACTTACACTTTGGTTTTTTAAATGAAATTTTAGAAGTCTGCTTCAGAGCCCCTTCAAATACATTTTGCTGATTGCTCATTTAAGGAAATGCTTTTTATCCCTGATGGTTTAAGAATAAGTCACCCATAAACTGAGTATGAGAGTAATATGAAAAATTTTCTAGGAACAGCGTCATCCAATAAAAACCTAAATTCAGCAAGTGATGCTCTAGAATTAACAGAAATTCCCCACCATCTACAATACACAAGATGCAAAGCATTTATTTTAAACACAGACCGCAATATTATAAAACATGAGCAAGTTCCACCAGCAAATAAAATGTCTTAACTATCTCATTCATGTTGCGTTTGCTTGAGGAATCAAAGATTCACAGAGACCTATTTCTTATTTTGCATGTATTTGCTCAACCTATGCAAAAGCATTAGTATTATCCAACCGATGACAGAACATAAATCTCAAAGTCAGTCTTATTTTGGCCTTTTTTACTCTGCTTTCCTAAATTTCTTCTCTCTCTCAATTTCCTAAAAAGATTTTGGCATTCAAGGAGGTGTTTGGTTTTTTTTCCAGAATGTATGCTGTGCATACACAGAGATATAAATACATTCTCCCCACAGAGAAGGGGACAAGATTCACATTATTATTTTTAACAGATGAAACTACATATTCCTCATGTCCTAACAGACAGAAGCAGCCAGAGTTTTGTGTTTGTCATTGTCTACTTCCCCTATCTACTCCCTTGAAACAATGAAATTTCTCTCCAAAAGCCTTTTTTTTTTTTTGTGGGGGTGGGAGTGAGGGCACACACATGACTGAGAATCTTCTTTGGCCCCAAAACCCAAGAATTGTTATAGCAGCAAGGAAAATATCCATTATATCCCTGTTTTTTCATCCAAGATCTCAGAAAAGAGCTATCATACACAGCCATAGGCATTAGCAGCATAAACCCTAACCTCTCAGCCAGATCTCCAGGCAGCCCCGAGTTATCCATGTCAATGGCATAAAAGAGATGCTGGTTCTCCCCTCCACTGCCTCCCCCCCCAAAAAAAAAGAAGTCAGAGTGAGTTCAGCTGTTCCTACCTACCCATTTCTAAAAAACTTGAGATGAAACTTATCCCAAGCCCCAGCAAACTTTTCCTCTTAGAAACAATGACATACAATATTCTGATAATATCTTACAATTATTGACCTTTCTGAACTTGCAGTAGGGGAACAGCCATGAACTATTTGCACAGAAAAACCACCTGCAGTTTCTTCATCAGCAGTACACAAAAGGCCAGTAAGCCAGACTGCTTTCACCTGGAAGACCTTGGAGACAATTGTTCAGGTACTGAGATTTGTATTTCAGCAAGAAGCAGAGCACAGAGGAAGCAAGTGAAACAGAGAAGAGTAAGAGAAGAAAAAAAAAAAGTTCAAACAACTACTACTTTAATAGTCATTGCAAAATTCTTCCTTTAGCACTGGTAGAATCCAGAGTACATCAGAAATCTGTGCTATCTCACCAGATAAAAATGTATTCTTGGGTGGGGAAGATTTCTGTGTTGTAATAACATTCTCTTGAAAAAACCCACACGTGCTCTGCCTGGTACAGCTCGATCTGGCTAACAAGAAACCAGCTGTTTCACTTTTGATTTTTAGTACCCTGAAACTCCTAGCCAGTCTTAGCAGCAGTGCTCATCATCTCCCCTGGTTTGCAGCCACATCATCCATTCCACACAGCCTCTCTATTAACATTGGTTAATCTGAAATCTACCTAACAGGCAGACGTATTCATTTACTGACACTTGAGTGAGATGACCAAGCAAAATCACGTTTCCTTACATATTTACAAGTATTGGTTACAGGTATCCTGGAATCCATCCTTATGCACCATCTGTGTGTTTTGTACATGGTATGAGACAAAACACAAGTGAAACAAACAACACCGAGATGTTAGTTATTCCTAAGTGGGCATCTGCTTTTCTTTGCTTCTGAGTTCTGTCATCACCTGATACAGGTAGCAGATTTGAATCATGTGAAATCACGTAATTTTAAGCCCTACAACCTTTACCACTTAATCATTTTCCTTCAAACCATTTTCTAACCTCAAGCCATTTTTTATTTGGTTGTGGAACACCCAAATTTTGTACAAGAGTCGTTTTTGTTGCCTTTTTTTCTCTCTACACACACTATCTCAGTGTTAGACTTAATTTTAAAATTCATTTTTTTCCCTTAGCTTCCAATATATTCAAGTTTGATAAAACCTAATGAGCTCAAAGGCAGGCAGATTAAAGTGTGCATTTCTGACATAAGCAATCTTCTTTAATAGAAAGCACTTTTATTACCAACTTTGCATTCACTTTCTGTGCAAGCAAAAAAAAGTAATTTTAATTTCAATGGATATGGATTTTAATGGCACTCTAAAGCTTTACCAAATCTCCATCAGTCAGATAAATTTGGTCAAAATGTTCATAGCAATGAAGTCCAAGCAGAGTGAGAAAATTTGCCTGGATAACATACCAGTCAGAAAGAATATTTTTGTATTTTCTTTAACATTTCAGCAGAGATTTGATTTCTCCCCTCAGGTTAGTATAACTAAAGAGTCTGGGTGATGGGTTAGGAGTTATCAGGGACAGGGTTTCTAGCTCAATTTGAAAATAATGGTGGACAAAGACTGCTCAGGTAATTGTGCGTTTATGCCTGCAGTTGTATTCTGTTCAACTTTCATCAGTCTGATAGTATCTCCAGATAAACCCTCTTAGTAAACCATTTTCATAATTTGGAACCCATCTGCACTAAGAAGAGACTGGTAGCCAATTGAAATATTTTTCATTAACTTGAATGCTCTTTTTCTGGTAAAATTTCAAGGTATGAGAGAGGGGAAGACACTTTATAAAAATTCAGTTATAAAATATTCCTTAATAATGCAAAAGAATAGACTTCACACATGCCATCAGGTAGCTGTCAGGAGACTAAAGGTTTAATTAGCTCTGATTTTCTTTGAAATTAAAAAGTTGTTGTTCTTTGGTTAAGGAACACAATATGTACTTTGATCAAAAACATAAACCGTATTTTTTCAGTTTTTATTATTCTCCCACCTAGCTTTATCCCAAACATTGCTTAACTGATGGAAGCTCCAGGGAAAAAAGTGAAGATTTATAGATATGTATATATAGCTGAAATATTTCTGTATCAAACACTACAGCAACACTGCTTATTTGAAATGCTCTGTTATTCTTTACATAAGCAGATAAGCTAACAGAAGTTGCCTGAAGCAAATTTTAAATGAACATTAAATACTTCCACACTTTTAAGGAGTAAAAACAAAGCTTGGAAAGTCTGATTTATTTAAAGAAAAAGACAAATGGGTGTTTCTATTGTCTCTTGCTTAAGTATTTCAACTAAACTAATAATAATAAAAACAGTTCAGAGACCTGAAGACTGTTTAAAATTTTATCTTTCCTTTCTTTAAAGTAAAAATGCTAGCCCCTGCCCCCTCCAAGCATGAAAGTCCCAAGCAAACACACAGCCTCCCCCAAGCCCTAATATATTCCACTATTACTAAAAGGGGAAATAAGATTGAAAAAAGCCCGTTTCCCCTAATATTTTTTTTTTTTTAAGTGTGGTGGTTGAGGCAGGAAGATAAAACTTATGAACTAAGAAAGAAAATACTATTATTTCATAACAGTATAGAGATTCCACTTGACAAATTTTGTTGGGTTGGAAATGCACAAGAGGAGAATGAGTTCAAATCATTCCAGTGGAAGCTGATGTTTATATACCCCGTACACTAGGAGAAACAAACCAACATGAAAATCCCTGCTTTTAGAGTTTCCTACATTTAAAATACATTAGAAACTTTTTAATACTTCATTTCAAAAACCAGGGATCATAAAGTGATGCTTGTTTGAGCACAAAGGAAGATATAATCAGCTCAGTGACTCAGATTTTAAAATCAGACGATAACAACATTATGATCTAGTCTAACCTCTGTTGTAATGTTGATAAGAATTCAGCCCATAATTCCTTCATCATATACATGACTTGTATTTTCTTTACTATGAAGCATCTCTGTCTTTAGGGCATAGATCCCAGAAAAGACACACAAACATAAGTGTATTGCAGGCTTAAAATCCAATATCTGGTTTCTTTCAAGGTATATAGTAGTACCGGAAATTTAGGGATGACCGCTTTTCCAGTACATAAAATAGCAATTTTTACTCATGAATAGAAACCTAGTGTGGTAGGCTCTCAGTTTTGAGTAACTATAAAGTTTACTGTTCAGTGATTATTTTTTTTTATGAATCTTTAGAGAAAGTTTTGAATTACACTAGTAAAAATAAGATTAAATCTGCAGTATATTTCCTCCTTTCTTTAAAAATTCTGATGGCTGTAAGACATTTTAACTGCCTAGCGTAAGCTTTAAGGAAATACAGTTTGGGGCTAAAGGAAAAGTATCATGAGTACATAGAGAATTAATATCCTATTTATATAAAGAGTTATTCACATTTGTATATAATATTAAATATTTTCTCCCATATTTCTAAAAGATGCTAAGATCAGGACACCGAGATGGTTAAGAATCTTAAAAACATGTTGAAAAGACAACTGCAGAGCTTGCTGAAATTACAGAGAAATCAAAGAAAATGAGGGTTGGAAATTGATGTAGATCATGTTAGAGAGCAGTAAAAAGGTGCCAAAATTAAAACTCTTGATATTCTAAGCCACAGTCCACTGCCCTACTCATTGAACCTGCTTAAAAAATTAGTCTTTCCTAATTTCAAAGGATCTTTTAGCTGCTTAAAACACACAAATATGGAGAACTGAACGGCCTTAAACTGCTCTGAACACATTAAAATTAAAATATTAGGCTTTAGTCTTACTTCTATGACAATTAATGCTGTGCAGCTTTAGAATTTCATCACAGTATATTAATCAAGCCGTAAAAATACAAATTAGCTCTTTAGTATAGAAAAACACTTTCTAAAATGATTTTAATAGTAATAAATTTCCTGCTATGGTGTTTTAATTACATCTCTTAAATTACGTGAATCTGTCTTCTTCAACCTTCATGCTTGTGTTTATTTCTATTTAATTCTTAAATAAAAGCCCTGCATACATAGAAATGGCACACATGGATTAACACTCCTCTTCATAGTACATGCACTGTCCTATCAGGAAGTCAGGACAGTGCTTTATATTTATTGTGATGAATAGGACAACATATTTATCATTATAAAGGTCATAGTTTTTGCCAAGCAATCTTTATCCCTCAGCCTGATAGATTGGCCGGTGAAGACTATAACTTCAGACAGCATTGCACTTTCCAAATGATGCTCAATACTGAGATAATAGTGATATGTGAGCAGAGCACAGGCAGGTCTGCGAGGCAGCAGCAGGGTGAAAGGTAGCCCAGGAAAAAAAATCCAAGCAGGCTGTGAAAACAGCAGAAGATGCAAAGAAAAGGTGGGAGTATTGGAAGAGGTGCAAAAGGTAGAGAGATGACAGCCAACATTAGTAAATAAGGCTGGCAAGATGCACAGAATAAGACAGAGGTTTCCAAACAAAACCCCCAACACACTGCAGGTGCCATTGAAAGTGCAGAATTAGGAGCTACAGCTGAGGGAAATGCCAACTGTGACTAGTGCCCTCATAGTAAACATTCAGAAAGGTTTGATTTATGTGATTCTTGGAGAAAGAGACATTTATCTAGATCCTGGGGAAAAATGATCAGAAGAGGTCTGCAATGACAGCTCTGTCACAGACTTATCCTTAACCTCTATGTTTTACTCAAATATCATTAATAAATATTACCAAGGAATTTCAAATGGTTATACTTAGAAAGATCAACAAAATATCCATGAAATAAGGCATTAAACTATTAGCTGCTTAAGTATATTGCACATACACACACACAAGTAGAGAAAGGATTAGGCTGAGAAAGTACGAATTTGTTGAAAACAAAACAGCACTCCAGTTAAACTGCCTGTTAGCTATGTTGTAAGTACACATCTAAAAGACTTACCCTGAGACAAAAGATAGTAACCAACAGCGAGCACTCCTAGCGTACGTTAGAAAAAGTAAAAATACCATTGCAAAAAACCTGCCAGCCCAACATTAGAGTGTTCTCACCCAATTATCACGTTTCAGTGAAAGAGCAGTATTTAATAGCTGAGGTGTGGCAGCTATTTAAAATGCTTAAATATTTCAAGAACTCAACTGCTATATTTTAAATACTATTTTAACTAATGGTTTTCTTCCCTTCATTTCACTGCTGTATTTCTGCCAGTTCCCTCTTGGGTTACTGCAGGCTCTGAACAGCACTTTTCAATAGCAGGTACCCTAATCACTTTAATGGTACAGGATAAGCCTGAAATACCATCATGCAGTGTGTACAAGAGAAAAGGGATTTTTTTGGGATTAGCTAGGATAATGCTACAGGATCCACTACTGGGAGAAATCTGTTGTTTCCCCAACACAGGCAAGAGCTGCTCAAACTGTGTCTGGTCAGTATATCAATAATTTTCCACAGTTAATTTTTTTTTTAATTTTCACCTAAAAGAGGTGAAACGCCTAATCCCCCTGACCCCCACAAAAAAAAAAAAAAAAAAAGGCAAAAAACCACCACCCACAAAATACCAAAAAAGCCTCAGGGATAAAAAAAAAAAAAAAAAGTCACATTAACATAGAGAGTAGGAACTACCTCATCTGTTAGCAAACATGATACAAGCACAGCATTGTCCTTCAAAAATTTTTTTTGTTGTTGTTTTTACAAATATGGAGTTTGGTCAGATTAAGTGTGAAAGTGAATTTCCATCAGCTTTTCATACACCAAGGAGCCCCCCAGCATTTCATTACACCATATACATGCATCAGGCACTGCAGCCTTGGCAAGAGTTTCCGTTCAGCTGTGAAGGCACCATTAACATACAGACTCTAAAAAGATATGTTTGTTCACAAACACACCCTATCTAAGTAACACCCTCAGACAGGACAATTCCCTGATTAAATAAATCTACTTCATGGCTTGCCGAGCCTGACATGGTCATTAGTCAGGCATATCTGTGTCAATCAAAACAGGTCAAGGGCCTGAGTGCATTTTGGGGCTCTGCCTTCCCACTTCACTTTGGCTGACAATTGACTTGCAAAGTACATTTTCCCTGTCCTGGATATCAAGATTACAAGTTACACGAGAGAAGGACAGAACAGATTTATTATTTGGACACTACAAAGAAAAAAAAAGGATGGAATGGGGGAAATTAATGAGAAAGATGAGCACAATCATGATTTTTCTCTCAGTTCCTTCTATTGCAGGGAAAGATGTTCATTATTCTAGGATATTTAACAGAAAAAAAAAAGAAGTGTAGGATAAATGGCTAGTTTTATACAAAATGATAAAAATAAGTTACTAAAAGTATATAAAATACTTCCTCTTTAGGTTGTAATGACACAACAATAAGGAATTTGTGTTAAAAGAATCCTTTTTAGACAAGTTAATTCACCAGTGGTTTCAATTGTAGAGTTTGGTCATCTAGTAATTTCCCTGTGAAAAGCACTTATTTACAAAAGTTTAAATCATGGCTGTGGTAAAATAATCAGCTAAAGACAGGTCCAGCTCAAACTCAGACTAAACATTTACCAAACATCAGCAGGTAGTCTCTTGTTTTTCCATACTCAGCTAGAAACTCCCCTCCCTGCCTGAAGATAAACACTTTCCATTTTTACACTTGTTTACCCTCACCTGTCAGCATGGCTCAGCCAGAGCCTTGCAGGTTTTAACACTTCAGGTTAGTTTTCCTTTCTAAAGATTCAAGTCTTTTATACAAACAAAAATGGGAAGGAACTGCTGAATTTAAACTTTGCTTCAAATGTCATAATAGAAATAATAAAAATCTCACTTTCTGCTGTAATTTATGTGGTCATTTATGCCACCATAGAACCGATGTCAAAGGCAACCAGTCTGATCTGATACCATTCTAAAGCTCTTTTCCCTTATTTTGTACCAGCTAAGTGACTGTGTAAGATTCAGCACAATGACAGGCAGACCCACTGGGCACTGATGAATTTGTATAATCTCAGGAAAAGGATTAAGCAATTGACCTTGTGGAGAAAGAAAGAGATGTTCTTTCTAGTTTGGGGTGTGGTTGGTTTTTTTTTTTTCTTTAATACTTTTCATTTAGGCACAGTCTGGTCCACCTAAAAGATTTCTGTGTCTCAGAAACAAATGGGGGGTTTACAACCAGCCAGAGTAAGCTAGCAACACCCAGAGGATGGACTCAATCACAAGGAAAAAAAAATAAAAGGAAAAAAGCAAAAAAAAAAAATCATTCTAGCTAACCTCAGAATTTTAACAAGTTGCTTCTGGAGTGACACAAGAGAACAACAGAAAGAAATTGTTTTATTTATTCAGAAAACAAACAGCTTTTTACGAAATTCCTCCTATAGCTATTATTGCTCCTTTGTTGTAAGGCTTCATTTTCCTATAAGTTATCCTCGTGCATAAGAAAAACATGTATAATGGAATATTTCAGATCAGATCTGCAAATACTGTGTATTTACATAAACCCAAGAAATGTGTGAACAAATCAAATGACAGTTTGTCCACAAGATAAATCAGTGTGAACATATTCAGAAAGAAATATAGAATTTCAAAAGGAAACTATTATTTTTGTCTTTCCTTACAGAACTCACAATTAAAGTACATTTGCCAGAAGATTTTAGTTGTATAAGCAAAACTACTCTGAACTCTTCATAACATGCTTTTGACATATTTCACAATAGCGAAGACTTATGCCTTACCTAAAGGTTAGTTCGCTATCAGTAGACGTTTCTGTAGTCATTAGAGAGAATAGTTATATCATGTATTCTAGTAACTCTCTCCACCTTCTTATCTACCATATCCCTAATTCTCTCCAAATCTAGATAAAAAGCAAGTCAAAGGAAACAACCCAGCAAAATGTTTCAAACTAAGAATAAAAAAGTATATAAAAAAGAAAGCTTTATGTAGTATGTGATACAGTACAGGCAGAATTAAAAATGCACTGTACGTTTTCCAGTAACCTCCAGTTTAAAGAAAGCCACATGATTACAAGAGGCACAAATTATCAACCTTTTATAGACACGAGAGCACACAGCGAATTTTTATCTTAATCCCTCAGTTATGGTTCTGGTCAGTGAATGTTAGTTATATAAAAGTAACAATCCGTTTGATCAAACCACCTTCCATTGCACCATTCTGAGCTAATATAGTTTGCAGCACTCGACAGATAATGAGAAAGGGGGAAGTGTAAAGACAGGCAAGGAAACACGAAGCAAATTACCAAGTTTTTTCATTTGAAACACATTCCTGACACAACCACAACGTTGTTTTTCATTATCCTTGATGCTGTAAACAGATCATTAATACCAAGTCATTAATCCTAGAAGCCCCTTTCTAAAACATTTTCCCTCATCCTGATGTACTTATTCTATTTAAAACCCAAAAGTAACATGCAGAAATCAGTAGCATTTCAGGGCAATTACTGTCCACATTTTGTGTGCTCTACGTAAGGTAGGCTTTAATAATTAAAAAATTTACTACCTGGACCGACTGCTTAAAATTCTTTCACAGGACATATACAAAGAAAACCCACAAATCCCAAGCAAAAACCACAATGACCTCCAAAAAATCCCAAACCAAAACTCCACAACCCAAACCCTCAAGAATCATAAGTGGAAGGGAAAAATTTTGCTAATTTCACACCAATCACAAAATAATCTTATAAATACCCATTTCCATGAATTAGTCATCTGCCCTCATCTTCTTTCTCAAAAAGAACATACAAAGATGTAGGGAAAACCTTAAAAGAATATCTCTTTTTCACAGACAGTCTATGCAAGAGAACTATAAACAGGAGGGTGAAAGACACAGAGGTAGGTAGATCACTTTTCTCTGCCTGTTAAGCATTACAGCTTTTAAATGGCACTGCCTTGAATCCTCATACTTTTCTCTCTCTCTTTCAGAAGCCTGGGCAAGAGGCTGGCAACAGTTGCTTGCAGACAAAGCATCTGAGTCCCAGCAACAGAAAGAAGAGAGAAAACAAACCCAAGTAACAGCACACAAACTCACGAGAAAACAACACTAGCACCCCAAAGAACACCAACCACGTACTTGACCATCAGCAAGAATTAGCACGTCTTCAGCTCCTCTACCCCATTGGTGCTCATCTTACTTCCTCATCATGGAATTAGGAAATTACTATTTTCAGATCCTGAAAACAAGAAATAAGATACACAACGCACAGCAATCACCAAGAAAAAAACCCATCAGCATGGTGAGCTCACCCTCATCCTTAAACTGACTGCAAAACAATGAGAGCAGCTGCATCACCTTTTCACCACTTCAGCTGTTCTTCATTTGCACCAGGGCTCCAGCTGCTTTCTTTTACAATCTTGCATGTATACAAAGTTCCCAGGTGCTATTCTTGGAGGGTTTTTGAGGGTTTCTTTCAATTTTTCTCCCTTGCTACCAGTTATACGGCTCTTAGAAGTTGGTGTCTAGTTTCTAAGAAATACAGCTGATGTCTGGGTTGATTTGCTGCCTCTGAGGAAGAGCCTAAATTAACTTTCAGGTATTCATTGTTCTGCTACTTGTTAGGAGGGACTCACTGCATTTAATGCTTGAAAACTAAATTCTCTAGTGTTGCTCGCTTACTAACTAAATTAATATTAGCCACTCCTGTTAACTACATTGACTGCCAGGTGCTCCTCTTACTTGAATTCAGTATTAAACCACCTATTTGTCACAGATATAAGGAGCAACCTGTTAACCTTCCTGTTAATAAGGATTTCTCTTAGTCACTTCCAGAAACTACATCTCTAATCTATTACCCAAAGTACTACTTTCACTTCCCCTCTCATTTAGTATGTATTTTAGGTATCTTTTTCAGCCAAACTCAATTATTTGTGATGTGATACATGTGAGGTGCATGTGATTTATGAAACCAAAAGAGGGCTTGCAGATTTGGATAGGCTCTGTGCTTTCAAAATTTTTTCGAACTCTATTTGCCCTGAGACTGCTTACTGTAGTAGTCACTAATTCCTTTAAAAGTATCATAGCGAATATACTACATCAGCAGTACCCCTTACCTGATTCCTTTTCAATGTACAGTTACTGTACAAGCATAAAAGTTCTGGTGAAAACATCTGCATAAATAACAAAGTGAAGATAACAACATTGGAATAAAGCAATGACCACATGCCTATGAATGTTTATAAATATCCAGAAGTGATGCAGGTACAACAGGGAATCGGCAGCATACTTCCCTCTCTACAAAGCCACAGCAGATCAAGGCAAACAATATGAGAGCAGTGGTTAAGAAGAACTTCTAGGGGTGAAGGTGTTTTGTAGGACCAGTGAAGGAACCACTTCAGAACTCAACATTCACTTCAGGTAGTAAAAAGTTCTCTACCACTAAATCTGCGGATGTTAATCGTGGTTAGATTTACAATTTGTTTTTTAAACACGGAAAATATACAGATACAATCTGACAAATTTTGATATGATTAAATAATTTCTTAGTCCTGTGGGAGTGGAAAAATTATCTGCATAGAATAAGAGGAACTGCAGGGAGGGAACCTTGGTTTTGAAGCCCACAGCAGTCTGGGCAGCAGCTCTACCACTTCAAGCATGAGAAATAAAGGTGATTCATGACACCAGTGTTACTAGCCTACTGATTTTTTTCCTCTGAATCTCCAATGACTAGAGAATTTTTTATAAAATGAGATTGTTGCAAGCAAGTCTGTGGCAGACATATTTTCAATGTAAATTTCAAAAAGCAAGCATGGCTAATACCAAGCACCACAGATTTTCAAACAGATTTTCAGGTTGAATTGAGGAAGTAAATCCACACAACCTGATGATCTAAGGAGAGTCAAGTGGATTTGTGATGAAACACAGCTTACATTGTAAGAACTTTCATATCCCTGAATTGACTTCATTGTGGCCAGAGGACTGAAAGTCACATTTTGGGCTATTTTAGTCCCAGTTGTGACACCTCAGTAACATTTCAGAATTTCATGGTTGCAATTAAGAAATAAATATAAGGTCATCTGTGGATGTCTGAACCCACAGTAGAATCCCTTCTAATATACAACAAACAATAAAATAAATTAGATGGTTTTTGTATGTGACATTAATAAAGCAAGGTTTCAGTCATATCCTCTACTGCCAGTAGCTTAGAGAAAAACAGAGAAAAGAATTAAAGAAAACAAACAAACAGCCTCCAAGACTTGTTTTCTCTGCCTCTTGGAAAAGCACTGCACACTTACCTAATTGTGCATGGATATAACATAGTATGTGTTTGTGGAAAATATTCTACCATACTCTACACACTCTCACAAATACAATATTTAACCATATTCTACCACTGGCAATGCTGAATGAAATTAAAAAATGTTATTGTACCTCTCCTACCTCTAAAACCTCATAGACATTTTGAATTTACTTCAGAACAAATTAATTACTGGATCAAGGTTTTGAGGATTTGGGGGGGGGGTGTGGGGGTGTGAGTGTGTGTGTTTTCCTGTGCATCTAGGTTATGACTTGCATTTCTTTTGAGTCTCCAGTATTTGCCATTACATCTAGGAGAGAGAGAGACGTGTCAGCAAACTAGAAACAAAAAATATGAGTGATTTCAAGTCCGTGAACAGCTTGTTACATTAATTATTAGTCTGGCTATAGCAATAAATGCCGCTCACTCAATGAAAGCTGAAATCGTAGTTTCAGATAAGAAAAACTCCACTTATATCAGGGACATAAAAAAAAAAAAGGGAGAGAAAACTAATGTTTGTATTCTTTTACAGATCACCTGTTGATGTACCTCAAGATGTAGTGACGTTCAGTTGTTCCATGAAACCCTTCAATTCTGGCAAATGAAATTATTCAACTCTTTCATTGCTGAAGCACTGCATGTAACAAAACATTCCCATGGCAAAAAGGCAAACATTTCCATAGTTTCTTTCTTCCGTGGAACATGACTTAGTTTTCCTTCATACTGCTTTTCTCAAAACCTGAAACAAACAGAGAGAAGTCTGTACTGTTAGCAAAGAGATGAGATTATACAGGAATTTTTAGGGAGTATTATTTTAATTTTGTAAGTTAGTTTGTGTTTAAAATAATCTGAACTTTTAATATTGTACTGTATAGAACTGTATTATTTACTTTTCTCAAGTTATTTTCTGCCTTTATTTTTGCATTGACATTAGTTAGGCACTTATTTCATGGATTTATCATTTAAATAAAATGTTTTCTAGGAAATAGTTATGAAATATTCTTTTAAAATGAGCATTCATTTTGAATTAAATGAATTAAAGGAATTTTAACTGAGAATTCACTATTGAATTCATTATCACATTTTCTATATCTCATGGATTTGTTTATTTATTTATTATTGTATGGGAATTGTTAGTTGGTGTGCCTGGTTGCTGTTACTATTTTGAAAGCAGTTCACAAATCTAGCTTCTCTAGAAATCAGCCTCTCTAAAATCAGGTTTTGTCCCTGTTGCATTCAATAAGGCATTTCCATGAGGTAGGGCAGCCTGGTGTTCAGAGAGATAGAAAATAATAGAAAACAGTGACACTTTGCTTTTAAGATATATGAAGACGGAGGGCAGGGGGGAAGCACCTCAACAATTTCCACTCACTGCGGAGGGCATTCTCCTGACTGACTGGCTTGTGGATGCTTTTGATGGTAAAAACCAACCAAACAAAAAAAGACCAACACCACCTCCCTCAACCGTTACAACCTGAAAATAAAATTCATTGCTTTCATAACAAATTAAACAAGGATACAGTGTCAAAAGTGAATGAAACCCCACCACTGTGGAATTCATAGCTAGGTTACTGGGGCAGGCATCTCTAATGTTGTGATCTAGGGTTACATTGTACATCTAGAAACAAGTTCCTTGATGGGAACAAGCAGTATAAATCACTTCACAGTGCATGGTATGGAAGACGAAAACTTTCAGGTTCATAGTAGATGGTTGACTGAATGTGAGCTTCTAGCATGAAACTAGCTAAAGTGATAAAACACAATTCTCCCATGTATAAAGAGCAGAGCAAGTAGGAAAGTGCTATTTCCTCTTCAGATAATAGACTAAGACTTTTACGGAATAAGGGTCAGAAAAGGAGTAGTTCTGGTATTCTTCATTTATGATAGATGAAGTGTTTGAAACAGATTAGTAAAGAGCTGAGTTTTGGAAAATGCATCTGTTTTGCTTACTCAAGAGATACTTAGGTTGTAGTTTTATGATAGTCTACACATATCTGCATTAAGAGGTTTGACAGGTGTTTTTTCAGTCTAGCAGAGAAAGAAAGTAGAACAAAGACAGAGCAAAATTCTGTGGTTTGCCTTTGAAGAAAAGAGAAGAAATAAAGCACTTTCATTTTTAATTATATGAATTAGACTTCACAGCAACTTCTCTAATAGTTCTTCATTTTGTCTAAAAAGAGATGCTGCAGCTGAACAAGAGTATAAGCTTTTGTAGAAATTACCAGGTTATGCTCTATCACCTTAAAATCAGCTAGATAACTGTAATGCTACATTATTTAGACGTATGTGTTTAATATATTTTGCTTTTCTCTGTAATTTTACAATATTATTCTTTCTTATTTTAAATTTACCATTCAAATTATTTTACTATTATGCTGCGATCAATGTGAGTTCAGCCAAAATGCATTTTGCCTCTCTTGAATCACTCCCATGATAGCCAGTGGACTAGAGAAACATTCCAATTTTTTTCCAGTTAAAGCATGAAGAGCTAAACCACCTTGTCTAACAGCATTCCTGAGGAAGCTACCAGGAGGCATAAGGACACAGGAAGTGTGTCTGAAGTGATTTACAACTCCTAAATTTTCAGCACCATCTCAATGCTGAAAAGTATTCCTAGCTTTTACAAAGGAGAGGAGATTTAAAGTTATGACTTCTAATGTGACAGTAAACCAGAGTAGGAGATCAAGTATCAACTGGACTTTGCTAATCTTGTAATTATGATACTATAAAAATAATTCACTTTCTACTCCATAGTGCTGATGTGAAGTATTTAATTAAGAGCAAGAAAACCAACAAAACACAGTGAACAGAAGAAATATTAATTAATTTTGAATATTATCTTTGCCAGAGGATTGGAAACCATTATGGAGGCTCCCAGTTATTTTTCTTTTGTGTTTTCCTTTAAAATCACTAAAAATAGATTTTTTTACAGTAGTTTATGAACCTAAATAGAAATGTACATCTTGGAAAATCTACCTCAAGATGTTCTCTTGAAAATTTGTGTCTATTCTCAGAGAGGTCACAGGAAAGTAGAGTTTTTTCATAATGCCCTGAACATTGTTTCATCGGTGTGTGACCTGAAACATAAAGGTATACTTGTTCTTAATTACAAATGGAAAAAATAATCAAAGATTCTAAAAGAAGTACTGTCAGTAACAATTACAAGGTAACTGAGTCTAGATTACAAACTCACAACAAACCTTGAAGTAGCATTTATTTTTCTACAAATATATGTTGTTCCGATTATGTATTCACATGTATTGTGAATGTCCCTGTATTCACATGTAGAGCTTTGCATGATAGTGAAAGATAAATTATTTCTGAAAGTTTTTATTCAAACAACCGCACTTTAGGAGAAGAATCACCTAAAATGGAGATTTTTACACAGCAAATACCAATGCCTGATATCACAGACGAAACAGTGAAGAATCCCCAAAAATTTTCCTTCCCCCTTCTTGGAAATACATGGCAGCATAATTTACAACACATACCTTCAAAATGCATGCTATATTGCCACTGTCTGTATAATAAGACTTTGCTTACCAGAATCACAGTCCTTATGCTTCTGTCTCAGATACTCTTTACTATTATTTATGTTAATGTAAACACCAGGATATAATGCCAAATTAATCCACAATATACTGAGTTTATTTCCAGCTTTTTAAGATATAAATCCTCTAAAACTCATTCTCTGCCAGAGGCTGTTGGAATAGAAAATAATTTAATAAGCATGTAAACAATAAGGCTCTATACAAATTTAGAAGCTATTGGAAAGGTGTCTGGTGAAAACACAGTATCTCAGCTTTTGCTATGATAGTGCTAAGTGAAAAGTTAAATTTCTGGAAAAGAATTATCCCAATAATATGTTTTAAAATATTCCAATATTCTCACCCTCAGTAATACACTCTATTTAAATCTATAAAGAAAAATGATGGGGAAACAGGAAACCACCACTTTCCATCCCATTTGTTTCACTTCTTTTCACATCTGAACCCTTCTTTGCAGGTCTGCTGTTTGCTGTACTGATTTATTGAGTCACAGTTGATAACATTGTCCACGTTACAGCTGAAGTAACACAAACAGCAATAAATCCATGAGATAGCCAGAAGATAAAAATGTGAGGAAGTGACAATCTGAGACCCCTTCTGGACAACTTGCCTAGTAAAACTAAAACATTAAATCAAAGATAAAGTTTACACATGTGGTATATTTATTCTTCTGCCTGTAAGAATGATTAAGCCTTGTCTATGAAAAAAAGCATTTGCCAGCTAAGACCAGTAGTGGTATTATAATCAGTTATATATATAAAAAAATATGCAATTCACATATGTTTTTGACATTATATGGCATTAGCCTGAGCAAAGTATTTATTAGATTGCATATACTTTCGCCTTGTAGAAAACACAAAAATCTGAATTCGCTTTTTTCTTCTAGAAATGAAGAATTAAAATTCTTTCATCTTAAAACAATTTGTAAAAGTATTTTTAGTGACAAGCACGGTGGAGACATCTGTACATATTGTTAGAGGCATATCCTTTCTTTGTATTCTCAGAAAGTTCTCAGAAATTTAACTTTGCACTGTGAGGGATTTGGTCTGAGAAAACCAGGTAGCACTGAAAAGCTTTATGATTTGTGATTATTTTCCCTGGAAATCTGTAGAGGAATATAATGTTCAAAACTTGACTTACCATGTTGATATATTATCTGTCTAGTTTCTGATATATATTGTCAATAGCCCAGAAAAAGGCAAAGAAAATGAATTATTTTTTTATTTCTGCAAATAGACATAGACAGAGATTTAGGAGGTTTGTCATATTACTGACTTCATAATTCTATTCTCAATTGGCAGATAATTTTATGTGTCTATAGGAGGAGGTTCTTTAATGCTAACTTAAATGTTAAAATAAGTAATGAAATAAAACAAATTTAGTTATAAATTACCTCCAAGCTCTTGGATGATGACAGAAGCAAACAGCAGAATCTAGACTGCAAGTAATCTAAAATAAAAGAAAACCGAATTAGCTAAATATTTTATCATGTTAGTTGAAAGCTTAAGATTGTTATTTGCAAGTCCTGTTTCTCATTCCTGTCATTTCCAGTAATGCTTGGAAAAACATACAAAAATACTTGACTATTTTTTGCTTTGTTTTATTTCATTTTCTGGCTACATTTTAAATCCATAAAACCCCAGAAATTTTGCCTTTGAATTTTGGCTGTCTTTGGTGAGAAAGGTAAATTGATAAACAAATTATTTATATTTTCTGCAGTTTTCTGAAAAGAGATTAAGAACATTGGTCTGCTCTAGAGACAAAGAAAAGTGAAGCCATTTAGGAAGGACATACGACACAGCCGCTGTGTGCAGTCCGTTCCCCCTGTATTCCCTCAGTGTTCACGTTGAAATAGGGATGTAAAAGATACACGCTTGCCTGTTCCCACTATTACCTATCCATGTCTAACCCTGCTTTGAATCTACTGATGGTGTTTACTTTGCAACCTGGTGTGGCCACAAATTCCACATGTTTATGGCCCATTGATGAAAAAATGCTGCAATTTGTCTAATTCAATCATGCCTCCTGGTAGTTTCAGTGATTGCCCTCTAGTTTTAGTTCTGTGAAATTTGGTGAGCAACAGTTCTGCATTTGCCATTTTGTAAATCTTGGTAGTACCCTCTTTCAGCTTTCTTTTTCTCAACTAAAAAGTTCCCCCAAAATGCTTTAACCAGCCCAGTACCAAAAGAGTGTTAACTAAGACACTGTTGCAAAAAAAAAAAAAAAAAAAAAAAAAAAAAAGTTACTAGGAATACAGATTTAAAAAAAAAACAACAAAAACAAAACCAAAAAAAGCTGAGAGGATAGTTTTGCTAATACTGCAACAGGTAGCATCCAAAAGACTTTCAAATGAAAAAGTTTAATTCAACATTTCCAAACTCAAATATTCTGAAACTACAGAAGAAAAGGAAATAAGCAAAGAGTTAAAAGGTTGGTTCTGTTTGCTGTAATTTGATTTTATTTAATTCAGGGCTAGACATGCCTTCTGGCTCCAGGACAGCAGAAATTTCCAAACTAGTCTGGTTTCTATAACTGAAGCTGTAGTGTTTTGCAATGCTCCCCACAAACCTGGTTCCAGGATGCAGCACGGGTGTGGGGCTGTTTCATATTTCATCATCCCTTCAGACTTTTAATTTTGGCTCTATATTTAATTTGCCTACTGCATTTTTTCTGGTCAAATTTCCTCTATTTGATCTTGGCTTTCTGTCGCCTTTCATTTAAATTCTCTGCAGTGTCTCTGAAAAAATCTTTAAATTGATTTTTCTTTCTATATCAGAATCAATTTGAAATTTATCAGAATGAGTAGTTAGCATTGTTAAAAAACATATAAAAGTAACGCACAAGAAGATGACGACAACTCTGAGTATACATCTGTTGTAGGTTACTTAGTTTCACTTGGATCTCTAGTAGCTAGGTACTTTCTCTTCAGAAAAAAAAATGAAACTACAGAGGGCCAAAATCCATGACACTAGAGAAAACAACACATCTTTGAGTCATTCGGCTGGAATGCCTCAGAGTTTGTACCTGAGGAAAAGGGTATGCTGTGCCTTAGTGGAATTAATCCATGTCCCTCTTGACTGTTTCTCCTCCTTTTGGTTAGGATATGCAACTGCCACATGAGAGTTGTTAGGGTACTTACAAGAAAGTAATCAAGACTTAGGAGACAATCCCAAAAATGTGGAACTGGTAGAAACAAAGAATTGAAACAAGTCTAAGCACAGAAAAGAAAGGTCAAAAGGGCAATGAAGCTTGAAGAGAAAATCTTCTTTATCCTCCCCTCCTACTTGCTGCTATGATCAGGCTGCTAGAAGATCAATAATAAAAAGGCTGAAATCATCCTCCAGGGTTATTCTTTAGCCAAAGACCAAAATACAGATTATCTGGCAGCTTTCAGCCTCTATTTGTTTAATGCAGATAGAGAAACACCATATGTTTTATTCTAAGATTGAACTGAACATTTTTGTTTCGGATTCACTTTTATTTTTTTCATCACCAATGAAAAAATAATTAATCATAAAAGCCCTAATAACCATCCATTCAAACTGTTCCTCTCACACTGAGCTAGAATTTATATTACTGCATTTTAATTTTTTTTAAATTAATAATAAAAATCTGACTTTTTCTTTTAAAAGATCTGCTTGAAACATAAAACATGAGAAGGAATCCTATGGTCCATGATATTCAGGAGCTCTAATATGATGATTGTGACTACTTCAATTTCATAATTTATGCCTCTGATTTATACATTGTGCCTTAATTATAGTGTCCACTACCAATCAACTAGAAAATCTATAAAGCCTAACAGTTTCGTATTATCTCCTCCATCTGAACAGATTCTTCTACTTCTGAATAAACAAATACATGCTATTATAAAAAAAGGGTAAATTGTTCTTATACTGTTCAAGAAATGAAACCATTAGGAGAAACAACACCAAGTCTTCTCTGTTGCTTGTTATTTTATTTTTTAATTGTTGAACAACGTCTTTCTAGAACTAGACGTATCTTCTCTCATATATTTATTATATGTTCTATGTTGGTCCTATCACTTTTCCTTATTTTAATCTATGCATCAGAATGGTGGCTGCCCAGCTATCTAATTTTTACAGTTTATTTTTATGGCTTTGGTTTACTCTCTGTAGATGCCATTTTAAACAGATCTCCATTTGCTATTTTTATGGAGAGTTAGGTTTGCTGTTCTTATTGTACTTAGATATTTCATAACAAAGGCAGCATAATTATATATAAGTTACTAAACTGATGTGGTGTAGTTCAGCCACATCTCATACCTGATTTCATCCATTCAGTCTCTAATCAAGGTCCTTGAAAAATCACTAGTTGCAACTGCAAAGGCACAGACATTTATGGAACCATTTGGGAGAGTCTAAAGATTTTGGGCTGGTGATTCCAGCTACTGCTTAGATTGAAAAGACTGCAAATTACTTGATTCCTTCCTTTCATGTTCAAGTATAGCGAGTACTGTATGCTTTTAGACTCAGATGCCTGGAGAGAGAAGGCTTGTTTTCATTCTGTTGACAGAGGTAGAGTTAGTAGACAAACATGCAGTCACCAGACTTTCTGCCAATATTACTAAACCCTGGATTTAAGGTAACCTTTCTCTGGATGGAAGGATAGTTCCATCTTCATGCCAGTTAACTTCTCCCTGGAACTGCCAAACCTGTGACAATTAATGGCAGCTATGATGGTATTTCTGATATGGACACTATTCCTTTGAGAGTTGGATTGCATCTATTATGATAATTTAATAAAGAAAAATGAACAGGTGGTGGAAAGTTTTCATCATGCCAAGTTGTGTTGGTCTTTAACCAAGAACTTAATTGTCTTTTAATCCATTACCATTCACTTAAGCTATCCTTTGGGAAAAGATTTTGTTGCTGCCTCAGTTATGAAGAAGTATAATGTAAGAAGCTGGAAGATATTATGTTACCTAGATATTTTCTAGCAGTAAGACTAGCAGCTACATATATACAGCATACTATTTATTATGAAACATATTTTTCCTTTATACTTTGTCAGCAATGATATTATGGATTTGCCTAATCACATTTCATTATACTTTATAAAACTTACATTTAATAACTTTTGAGTTTGGAGTGGATTATCCTGGAAGCGTATTATTTTGTCCTGAGAACACAAATTTATAATATGTACTTTGGTAGTGCAAGCAGCTGTCACTATTTAAAAGTAGCCATGTCATAACATAAAGAAGGTAAGACACTATGAAATTTCTAAAGGAGAACAAGAAACTGTTTTGTAACTGCAGTTTAACCTAAATGATTGTTTTTTCTTTTCAATCAAATTGTCATCATTTCTTTGTCATTTTTAATGTTTGCATTTACTGTGTCTACAATAAACTCTTTAGGTTTGTCAGCTTTAAGTAGAATAAAGAAATGACATGCATTTGACAGTTTTAATAGGAAGAGATGAAATCAATAGAAATAAAAATGATAATTTGTGCAGTATAGCACAAGTTATTGCATCAGCTTAATCAATAAAATAAAATGTCTTTATATATGGCCATCATTTTGCTTTATTAAATCTACATCCATGATCTAAAGCTCTATTGAATTGTTGTAATGGTCATGCATATTTCAGATGTTGAAAAACGAAATTCAACTTCACTCTCACCCAATCATCCACACTGCTAATAAAATTGCAAACTATTTGCTTGCATGTCACTTATACAGCATTTAAACAAGGAGAGACGAAAAATACGGATGCCCTCAGCTTAAGCAACTAATACAGAGCAAAAGTATACTGCTGAGAACAGCAAATACCACTATATTGTAATGGGAAAGAAAATGAGTGTTATGATTTACCCTTAAAAAAAAAAAATAATCAGTTCCAGACTGGAAGTGAGGGAGGGAGATGTCAAAGAAATAACATACTATCATCATGTTAAACATGCAGGACTACATAAAATACTTTATAAAAATTCTTGATGAGCCATAACACTCAAACTACATAGGTAACATTTATAATTGACTCAACATTAATTTAATTAATGTAAATTTTTCAACTGTTCCTGCCATCAGCAGGAAATCCTATTATGATAAGGTATAATACAAGACTATCACAGCAGTAAAGCAACTAAGTAAAGCAACTAATGTAGGATATTTTATAACCATTTAAAAATGTGTTTAGTAACATCTGTAGTGGGGCAGTATTTGCTAGAATAATAAAATAAGATTTGTTGCCTGATATACGAGATTTTTAATGACTAATTCATTTGAAAATAATCTGTCGTTTTTTCAGTGTAACAATTTCCTAAATGCAAAGTAGAATTCCCTCTCTTCTCATGTTCTCCTTTTTTTTTTTTTTAATTTTGAAAGAGTGGACTTCTTTGTTATTTTTGTTTCATCAATCTTTTTTTTTTTTTTTTTTTTTACAAGTTAATGTCATAGCATTGCAAAATTATTTTGAAACAAGAAAAATAAGTTTGGGAAGGAAGTGTGTTAGTAGGGAGAACGCTGGCTTCAGAACAGTAAGACTCAGGTTACAGTACTTATTCCATAACACTGCTCTCATAGGTCTTCTTTAGAATACAAGTTCTCTGCTATCTCTTGCCTAACTGAAAGCTTAAAAAATCATGTAAATAAAATTCAGATTCCCAGCAACTCTGCTTCTAAGTATCTATGAGCCATTTCATATATAATTTGCATTTGAAGTATTCATTTTCCTCATCTATTTTTTCCTGCCTTTTCTACCTTCTCCTTCTCCTTTTCTTTACCAAGTTCTTAAAAAAAATGAGACCACCAGTATATTCAGCCCGCTTCTCCTTCCCTTCTGCTCCAGTCTTTTGTTATATATGCATACATAACAGGCATTGTAGATTTGGAAATGCTGATTCAGATTCAGAGAGCTGACTATTTTTTTGCTGTCTTCCAATTCTTTTGAATTTAACTGTGCTACTGAAAAGAAATAGAAATGAGCAGACTTGGGTTTCCTGATTTCAGCAGGCTAAGATACCTTCAAACTGTGCAGGCATGCTCCTCTCTGATGAGGTCTCACCACTCTTCTGTGATGTTCAGGTAACTCAGATAACAAGAGGATGCAGGTAATTAAATTCCATATCATATGGCATATTGCATAAAAGTTGACAAGTTTAGTATCCACAGATTCTTAATTCTGAAGTTCCTAATCTTACTGGTTCTACATCTCAGACGTAATGTTGCATTGATGTAAAGGTCTATAACCCTTCTGCATGCCTAAATAATACATATTTTTTGTTTAAAAAGTCATTCTAGCATTTTAATTCATATTTTATTCTCTCTTTTTTTTTTCTCCCTCCCCCCTTGCTGTGGATACAAGAGGTAAATATGTGACTATCTTGTGCTGAGAAGCTAGGTGCTTGTAAATAAAATTACAGAATACAATTTAACTTTAAATTATCTAGGTACTTGGATATAGTCTCACCTGCTATGTCTCAGTGTCTCTCTGGCCCAATATATATAATTTATCTTATGGAAGTGAAACTTCCTTTACAGAAACAAGAGAGTGGTCCTCACCCCTGAACAGACTATACAGCCAGACCATTGAGGCACCTGTGAATTAAGGCTTCCTCAGAATCAGGAAAAGTTACATCCCTAGATTTCAAATCTGCCTGCTACTGTACAGCAAGGATCAAGCATTCATTCCTCTTCTTTTACTTTTAGGATTTCAGTTTTTTTGTAAATCATTGGAACATTTTCTTAGCATGATTCCTTTCAGAAAGGAAAAAAAAAAAAAAAAAAAAAAAAGATAAATACCAAAAGGATGAGCTAGGTGTCGTATCTGTTGTACATTTAATCACTTACCATTAACTACACCTTTTTTTTTCCCCAAGCAACACAGTAGTTAAGATTATAAATGTAGAATTCAGGTAATGGCCTTTCCCATCAGTTTTTAGGTCTTTTATTACTGTAGACTCATCAGATCTAAACCAGAAAAATTACCACATCTTTCATAAATAAGCTGCTTTTACTCAGACAGCAAGTGTTGAAGAAGTTTCTACTATGTAAGAATGTAGTTCCAAATAGTTAAATAATCTAAATAGTTAAACAGATCATTCAGTATAATGTCTGGAACTTAATTCCTGAACAAAAGAAGGATGAAAAATCTCATTGAAGTAAGTAGGACAGAGCAGGAAAGGTTTTTGTTCTGGGAGCTTGCTCATCATAAGTAAAAAAGGTGAGCAGCATGACAGCCTTGTAGGTTAGCAAAGTTAATGCCCTTTCTTTCTTAAACTTTCTTTTTCACATCTCAGGCACATAAAGTCATATTTTGCCCTCACATGCATCACTGAGCTCAACAGGAGACCTCCTTATGCTTCCAAGGGCAAAATTCATCCTAGACAGCTGCTGGACACTTTTTAATATATGACTTTACTCATACTTACCTTCACTTTCTTTAAAACAGACTTTTTCATTCATTTTGGAACACTCACCTTCCTCTATCATTAATAGTTTATTGCAATTCCATAAATTTACATTTGTACCAGTTTTATCAAAAGACCTGCAATTAGCTGCTTTTATTTCACAAGAAGAGTGCAAATAAAAGTGTAATAAAAAACTTCATGTCTTCTAAATGATTAAGTTTGAGGTTTTTTTAATTTCATTTCCTCCACAGAAGAATTTTTTCATATGCAAAACTTAATTTGTGTACACTTGGTGAATGATCACTTACATTGCTATTTTGAAAGAATCACTTAATCAAAGTATATACATATGTCTTTTTGATCATATGAAGCAAGATTTTTCCAGATGGAAAAGATTAGAAATTCTTTTCTTTGAACTGAAAATGACATTCAAAGACATTTTTAAGGAGAAAAGTCTAATAAATATAAACTTACATGTTTCTAAACAGTGATGTTTATTCTATCTGGAACAAATGTATAACAGAATATACATTCAAAATAGAACTAATATTTCTGTATTTATATGCCTTGACACATACAATTGATCCAAGGAACTTTACTAAAGCAAACAAAATTAACTATCTCAGCTGCTTATGATAAACACACGGCATACTAAGTTAAGATATCATTTTCTGTTTGTAGGTTATGAAGTTTAAATAATTTAACTTTGAGAAAAGTAAGCTAATACATTTACACACCAAAATGCTCTCATTTGCTGTGCATAAATTTTTTAAGAAAGCTGTTAAATACAGTGATAATATATTTTTTTAATGCTTTTTCAAAACCTTTGGTATGCTTTATCTTTTTTTTTTTAGCTAGATGTCTCACTTTTATTCATGTAAGTAAGAATAAATTGTAGTGGTTTTGCCACAACTGGGAGTTCAGACTCTGCTTATCACTGAATATATCAGGCACTGGGCAAATGCAGTGAGCATCTCTATTAAAGGTCGGACAGGAACTGAAGGTTCAGTTTGTAGCACCAAGACACCTTAGGATCTGCTTATTTGAACTTTAACAGTAACTCACAAAAAGCAGTTTAGTTTAAAAATATCTGTGCCATTCTCCAGCTGTTCCGTATAGTCAATATGTTATATGCCTGGGGTGCTTTAGGTTAGGTATTCATCACCACAGCAAAATACTAGTAAATAAGAAAAGAAAAAAAGCTTATCCTATGTTTTTATTAACTCTATTTCAGTATTGCAGCAAACAGCAATAGACCACTATGCTACATGAAACACAAAGACTGATTTGGGTAAATAATTCTAATAGTAAAAATAATTTTTCAATCTCTATTATTTTTTTATCCTTCTAGTTAAAAGCATAGAAAGAAAATTTCCAGGGCAGTTTCTTCCTTTCAAAGGTGCATATTCTGCATGCATTCCCAGGTGCTTTGATACAAAGACTATTCAGGGAAATAATACAAATATTTCTCAGGCAAATCATCATAACTGTACTTAGCTAAGTGTAAGATACTGAAGCTTTTCTTCCCCTACCAAAAAAACCCATAAAAATGGAGGAGTGCAAAGTAATTTACCAGCTCATTAAACATTTTGTAAACATCAAATGCTGCAAGTTGTATACCCTAGCATAATGCAAAAAAATACATTTGGCCAAAAGGCTGCCTGGATGGAAAAATATTTTGATTGGAAAGCTGCTGGTGCCAACAGAAAAATGTGATTTGCATTTTCACATACTCAGTGGCTGTGGACTGCTACATTTGCAAGTAGCTGTAAGATATCAGTGGCAACACCGAATTAGGATAATGGGGTTCAAAAACAAATCTATGTTTGACTACAGGAACAGTTTCTGGAACATTTTACCAAGTCTTTCACAGGGAGCAGAAGAGATAAGCAAATGCCTTCAGTGGCAAGAGAAGCCTTGACATAATTTATTTTACCAGGAAAGAAGTGCTATGTTCTGGAGAAAGAGCACTCAAACTGGCTGTCATCGAGCAGAAGTGATTTGGAGAACAGCTTCATCCACACTGAAGTCAGGTTTGGGTCTGATAGTCCTACTATGGACAGCAGTCAGAGATCGTAAGAGTCATGGTAATACTTTCTTTGCTGTATCTTTGTAGACCATTAACTTTTAGATTGCTGCAAACCTACAAGATGCCTCTATGATCGACAACACTTTTTCTCAGTTTTAGAGTCAGATATTGGCATTATACAAACTAGTAGTAGGAATACTAAGCTATGACAGTCCATATTCAACAGTCATTAGGAGTTAGTTTTCCTGTACTACCCATCTTCCGTGACCTGTTTCTAAAAGCTGCAATCTTTGTGGGGAAGAAAAACATACAATGCACAATGCATTTGATGAGACTGGGAAATATCAAAATAACCCATTTGTTAAGCTTGGCAAAAGAAAAATAGGGTATTTCGGTAAAACTTATTCAAAAGTTGAGAAGCAGAATCTCTTTCAATTGTTTTGATTTTTTTTTTTTTTTGCAAATATTATCAAATAATCTATGAGAAATAATGCAGATATTGTATTAGACATGTACAGTAACACTGCATTATAAGCTCTTAATCTTTCTCAGTTAGAAATCTATTTACACAGGAGCTCATTGTTGACTTCATTCTGATCCCATGGAAGTCAGCATAAATCTTGCCATTGTTAAACCAACAGAAATAATTTGAAAGCCCACCCTTAATTAATATATTATTATTATGCAGCAAGACTCAATACATGAATATTGACTCTGGTGAGATAAGAATCTTCATTATAATAGCCCAGTACTTTCCTGGGATTAGGAAGAAGCTTCTCTTCCTTTTTGTTGGTTTTCCACCCCCTTTTCCTCATTCTCCCCTTTCCCTTTCCCTTCTTATTTTTTCTTTCCCTTTCTCTACTTCTTTTTTTCTCAGAATCCTTAACTATTCCACTGTCAAGACAGAACACTTGTCAATTGACTGATCTGAATGATCAAACATATTGAAAACCAGGTAGTTTTTCTCTTAGAAATGAACGTCTTCCTGAGACAGGTAAATGGTGAAACATATTTTCTAAGATCATGTTTTCACAAGAACATCACTCTCTACAGCAAGTATTAATGATATATGATCATTTTACTTCTTACTTTCGTAATAATGTTTTATTGAAAATAACTCACATAAATTGCAGGACTAACTCTGTACCATTTAAAGATGTTACTTTTGTATGTTATATAAAAGTATAAACTACTTTGTTGTTCTTCTGATCAAAGAAAACATGAGCAGTCTGTGAGGCAAGAAGAAATTAATCCTGCAGTGCCTAATTTGGGAGGCATCAGATATTCTACCTTTGTAGACAGAGCAGGATGAAAACTAACAGCAATCAAATACCAGCAAATTCAGAGGATGGTGGGCATATAACTATTAGACACTAAGCCAGGCAACTGGCACTGAATGTCAAACAAATTATTTTTGCATTACTACAGAAATGGATTATATTTGTACAAAAATCCCATTTGTCTAACTTCTAAGTAAAGACAGTTAGGAACCAAAATAACTGGGTCAGAATGACAGAAGAACTAGTTGAGGATAACTATTTTTCATATGAAATATTTGCCAAAGCGTAATATGTCATTATTAAATTAATGGGCAACTATTAAACTGATTAATGCATTATTAGAAATTAGTGATTGATAAACTAAAGTCTTGTAAAAAGAAACTCTTCTCAGGAAAAAGTTTGCAGTGGAAGGCAACTGGCACATCAATAGCATTAATTGTGTGTCTCATATGAGTTGAAATTTAAAACCCTGCTTTGCTCAGCAGATGTTTTAATTACAAGCTTGGGGCATGCAGATGTTTTTGTTCAGTCAGGGAGAAAAATCCTGCATGATGTCACAGAATCACACGAGTAAGGCTGGAACTGATCTGAAGCCTGACACAGTCCATCCTCCTGCACTGAAGCATTGTCAGATAGACTCAGACTACCACTGACAGATGTTTGTTTTTAAAAATTTCTGTTAAAGGAGAGATTTCATAATTTACCGGAGGAAGTTATTTCCTTGTGCTTAATTATCTTTTTTTTTTTTTTTCTTTCTTTCTTTTTTTTTTTCTTTCAAAAAAACCCTTTCCCTGGTATGTAACATAAATCATCTTCTCTATAAATCAAAACTATTTTTTCTTATGCTAAAGCTTGTGGAGCCAGAAGTAACATATTTGCATATGAGAAGAGTGTCTGCCCCTTCTTTCGCTTTTAAAGTATTCTAAATTCCCCAAAGAGCTCAAGTTCTCTGAGCCTGCAGTCAGTTTTGATGTGTACTAGACAGCTGCCTGCAACAGCAGTAACGTGTCCACTTTAGGTATGAGGGAAAATATTTGTTCTGGTAACAAGTCTTAGCAACACCCAGATACAATCTAATGTGCAAAGACAGTTAAACACTTTCAGAAGTAAGAACACCTAAACACAGGCAGTATATTTATCTTGTTTGTCCACCTCTTTCTAAAAACCAAGGTGCCTAAAACATGTTTCATCCACATTATTAAAGCATGAAAAAGATTGTACTAATATTGCCAGTATATTAATCTAACATTCCAGTTAAATATAACTATAAAAGAGATGTGCACCTCATAATAAATCAAAATTAACTTTTCGATGCATTAAAACCATACTAGGAGATCTGCATGGACGCGCAAGGGGCTTCTGACAAAACTCAAAGAGAAGAATGAAGTTTATGGGTTGCGGGAAAAGGGACAGGCTGCTTGGAAGGAATGTAGAAACACTGTCAGAACGAGGATGCAATGAGGAAGGCTAAGGTCTGTTTGGAATTAAATCTGGTGGGGGAGGTCAAGGACAACAAGAAGGGCCTCTTCAAGTACATCAGCAGGAAAAGGGATGACTGGGGAAAATGTGGGCCCACTGCTGCATGAGGTGGGTGCCCTGGTGATGAAGGGTACAGAGAAGGCGCAGTTACTGAATGCTGCCTTTGCTACAGTCTTTACTGGTAAGGACAGCCCTCAGGAATCCCAGATCCTGAAGAGAAGCCAGAAACTCCAGAGAAAAGAAGACTCTCTCCCTTGGTTGAGGAGGATCAGGTTAGAGATCACTTTAGCAAATCTGACACCCACAGATCCATGGGCCCTGATGGGAAGCACCCCTGAGTGCTGAGGGAGCTGGCAGATGTTATTGCCAAGCCACTTTCCATCATCTTTGAAAGGTCATGGAGAACAGGAGAGGTGGCTGAGGACTGGTGGAAAGCCAATGTCACTCCAGTCTTCAGAAAGGGCTAGAAGGAGGACCCAGGGAACTACAGGCCTTTCAACCTCATGTCAATCCCTGGAAAGGTGATAGAACAGCTCATCCTGGAGGTCATCTGGAGCATGTGGAGGAAAAGAAGATCAACAGGAATAGTCAATGTAGATTAACCAAGCAGAAATTATGCCTGACCAACCTGGCAGCTTCCTATGATGGAATGACTGGCTCGGTAGATGACAGGAGAGCAATGGATGTTGTCTACCCTGACCTCAGCAAGGCTTTTGTCAGTGTCTCCCATAGCATCTCATGGGTGAGCCCAAGAACTGTGTGTGTTAGATGAATGGACAGTGAGGTGGACAGAACTGGCTGAACGGCGGAGCTGAGAGGGCTGCGACCAGCAGCGCAGAGCCCAGCTGGAGGCCTGTGGCCAGCGGTGCTGCCCAGGGCTCAGCGCTGGGCCCAGTCCCGTTCAGCTGATTCACCGGTGACCCGGGCGAAGGCACAGAGCGTCCCCTCAGCAGGCTGGTGGCTGGTACAAAGGCGGGAGGAGCGGCTGATGCCCCAGAGGCTGCGCTGCCATCCAGCGAGAGCTGGGCAGGCTGGAGAGCTGGGCAGGAGGGACCTGATGGAGCCCAGCAGAGGCCGGTGCCAGGCCCTGCCCTGGGGGGGCACAGCCCCACGCACCAGCAGGGGCTGGGGGCTGCCTGCGGGGAGGCAGCTCTGCGGGGAAGGGCCGGGCAGTGCCGGGGCACAGCAGCTGCCCCTGGGCCGGCAGCCAGCCCCGGTGGCCCAGGAGGCCGGTGGCGCCCTGGGGGGCGTGAGGAGGAGCGTGGCCAGCAGGCGCAGGGAGGGGATCCTGCCCCTCGGCTCGGCCCTGGGGAGGCCGCCCCGGGAGTGCTGTGCCCAGCGCTGGGCTCCCCAGTTCCAGAGACAGGGAGCTGCTGGGGAGGGCCCGGCGGGGGCTGCGCAGGGGGTGAGGGGCCTGGGCACCTCCCGGGGGAGGGCAGGCTGGGACACCCGCGGCTGCTCAGCCTGGGGAAGGGAGGGCTGAGAGGGCTCTGATCGATGGCTGCAGACATCTTCAGGGCCAGCGGCAGGAGGACGGGGCCAGGCTCTTTCAGCGGTGCCCAGCGACAGGGCGAGGGGCCTGGGCACAAACCACAACACAAGAAGTCTCTTCCGAATATGAGGAAGAACTTCATTACTGTGAGGGTGGCAGAGCACTGGGGCAGGCTGCCCAGAGAGGCTGGGGAGTTTCCTTCTCCGGAGACATTCAAAACCCACCTGGACATGGTTCTGTGCAGCCTACTCTAGGTGACCCTGCTTTAGCAGGGGGCTGGACTAGATGATCTCCAGAGGTGCCCACCAGCCCTGACCATTCTATGATTCTGTGATGCTTTTCAGCACCTTTTTGAAGTTAGTCAAGCTGTTTCACATTTTGTGTGCACATTTGATTTTTCTCTCTTAAATACAGTACTTTTTCTAGCCCTTTAAATTACTACTTTGATATACGAAGACAATTACCAATTTGAAATCTGAGCTCTGAAGTGCTTACATCTTTATCTTCATCTTCTTATACATGTTAAAAAAAAAAAGTAATTGTTGAGGGTGGCCCAACATACAAGTATCTGACAAAAACCCTGAAAAGAATCATGTTCAGAAAACATACCTATAGTAATTCACTTGAAAATCTTTTCCACTTTGTTTACTTGCAACAGGTAACCAACCCTGGAGGTTTTTTTTCCAAATTAGCACTTTCATCTTATAATGAAATCAGCTAGTTATACTACACTTCCCTATTTAGCTACCAAAATGTGGTATGAAAATATGCATGAAGGCCTACTAATAACAGAATATATCATATCTACCTTATATACTCTGTCAGTTTCCTGGTTGAAAAAGAAAATTAGGTTGATTCAATAATAATTTGTTCTTGACAAATCCATGATGGCTGTCCTTATGACTTTTTTATCCCCTAGATGCTTATAAATTTATTCATAATTTGTCCAGGTAAATCCCAGTTAGGCTGAGTGGTTTTTATTTTCCAAGAAACATCCTTTCTTCTTTAAAGTATGTTTGCCTTTTGTGACTCCCCTGGGACACCTGCCACCCTCCCTTAGTTCAAGGGGATAATTGCTAATGGTCAGAGACTTCTTATGCTACTTCCTTAAGTACTCTGTGGTGAAGCAAGGAACTGACCTTACTTTAATTCATCCAAGTCACAAAAACATTCCTTCACCTACCTTTCATTACTCCCTCTTGTCTTCCATTTATCTAGTTAGCTATGCTGGTTACTATTAAGCAGTAGAACTGTATTTTCTTTTGCCTTCCTTTAATTTCTCATGTGTCTGTATGTGATCTCTCCTGGTTGTTTTTATGTCTTTTGCTAGTTTTCCTTTGTATTGTTTCTTAGACTTCTTGGTTATCCTCACCTGCTAGCCTTAATTTTTATGCTCGATCATATTTTCTTTGTGTCTACTTTTACATGACTCCTTTGGTTTTATTTTCAGATTCTAAATGAGACTTTAATGCTTCCTTTTTCTTCTGCTATGCCTTCTGTAGCCACTATTTCTTCTGCACTTTCCATGCCAAGTGCTCTCAGAGGCCACAGTTTTAACAAGTGAATACTGGACTAGCAGGTACCTGGAAGAGAACACTTTTATGCAGTAGTTGTAAATGAAAGGGTGATAATCCCAGTTTAAACTCTCAAGACAATATTGAACAATTTTTAAGTGAATTGTCCCCATCCTGCTGTTCTGGCTCCTTTTCTATTTATTAGAACTGTGAACTGCATCATGCAACGATTATTTCTCTTCAACTGCCTTTCAGCCTTCACACATTCCATTTGCTCTCCCTTACCTTTGCAGTGAACATTACATCTAAGTTGCTTCCTCTGACCTAAGAAACTGGCCTCCACGATTTCAGGAACTTGTTCACATCTACTGTGTTACCAGTAAATATCCAAGAAATTAAAAGTGCCTCCTTCATTAGGACAGGACGTGTTGTTTGAATGCTTCCTGCAGTTTCTCCAAACCCTCCTTCACCACTCTAATTCAGTGATCTGTAGCCAGTAGATCCTTGGTCTTTTCCTTCTGTTGTCTTAACCCTGACTCTCTATCTTTCTTCAAGTTTAGGTAAACAAGCCACCCCACTTCTCTGAGAACTTGTTTTAGTTTTCTAGCCAGCATTAAAGAACGGATTTACAGACTGTTACACAGTATATTCATAGAGATTATAACTCAGAAGAGTGTTTCAAGCCCATTTCCTAGTCACACCTGCCCAGTAACCTGCTGAAAATGGACCAAACTGTTCCAGCCTCAGAGAACCTTATTGCTATGCCCACATTAACAGCAATAAAACACCAAGCAGACTATAAGGCCTAGGAATGACCAAGGCCAGATGCGAGGGAACCCTGAACCAAAAGGGTGTAAACAAATTTCTCAAAATCTCACCAACATAATTAATTTTGCAGTAATTAAAGAGTTCCGTTCCCCCCTTAGTTTAGTTATTCCCTAGAATATTTAGCTATTCTGTTGGAATATTCCATTTTCTGATAGAAAAGAATTTCTCTGTATGAGTTGACAATCTAATTCACTGTCGTTCCCTCCCCTACTGTTTACAAACACCTCTCCCTACCCTTCGATCCTTCCACACAGCAAGCTCTCTAAATAGGTCACACAGTGAATTAATTTTCATTTGTCGTACAAAAAATGTCACATATTCAGATCTTATCTACTAACTGTATCACCACATTTCACTTCAGATGACTTTAAACAGGGACCACCAGAAGCATTTAATTTTTTCACACTGAGTTCAGTATCTTGATTATGGCTTAGAAAAAGTAAGAATTATTTCTCACATCATTATTAGTAGTAGTACATTTATCTGGAAGACAGATTTAATCCTATGGAGTGTTATAAGAGGCTCAATAAAGGGTCTGTCAAGTATTTTCACATGCTTTGATAAATGCCATTATGTGCATGCCAAATGAATACTATTAATATGGATGATTAAAATATTAAGAACGTATTTGTTCATCCTTCATCATCAAGAGATGAATTTGCATTTTGATTTTTGCATTTTGGAAAGCAGTTTGTATTGAGCTGGAAAATGTCTAAAGCAAATTAAAATAAAATAAAACAAACCAACAACTCTGGCCTTCAGATAGAGAAACACTTGATAGCCTTTTGATTCTGTTTTTGGGATTTCTAACAAAGCATTTGACTATTGAAGTTTCAGTGATAAAAATCTGCAAAGAGAAACGGGGCTGACACCTACGAAGACAATGAGACAGTACGATCAAGTTCCTCCTCTATTTTTGTCAGAGTATGAACAATCTTGATTTTTCTTAATCAAAAATCCCTTGGAACAACACCACAACTAAATCTGTAGTAAAGGGTTCCACATAAATTGCAGACAAGGTGGATCATTTCAGCTGATAATCTTAGCAATAAGCAGTAAATTTCCTAATGTGAGATATTAAAATATTAATTAGGGAGCTGCAGACTTCAACAGGCCTTAAAGAGTCACCTCCACAGTGGAAAGTGAACAATTTTCAGCTCGTGGAAGACATTTTGAAACTAAGACCTATGTGGCTTTTAAAGTGTTGGGTTTTTTTTTTGTTGTTGTTGTGTGTTTGTTTTTTCTTTTTTCCTTTTTTGTTAGTCAGTTTGTTCTGTCTTGTTATAGTTACACATTTTTTCTGGATACTAGGATGCTTTGTTTATGCTGAGAAGAATGAACTTTCATGTTATGTGGTCTCTACTGCTAATATTGAAGAATATGTTACTTAAAACTCAGGAAGGATTTATAAAAGAATCAGCTTTAAGAGGGTTCTAAGAGAAACTTCTTGGAAGTATTCAAGCTTCCAGCAAATTATATTACTGTAAATCCTATCAGATCAGAGTATCTTAAGAAGTAGATGATAAAAGGTTGACTAATGGGCCAGTAAAAACAGTTAGCATTCCTGTGTGATGACTGCTATTATAACACAATCATGTTTCCTTGTCTAAAATACATTCATTTCAATGAGCTCTAAATGCTGCAAAGATAGCAGTGGTTTATGTAACTAGCCAATTCATGTCTCGGTCAAATACTTCTCCAACCAGTTACAATTTCATCTGTGTTTTTAATTATCAATGGACAGGGACCTTATTAAAATGTTGATATTCAACGCTTTAAAATAACTCCATGGTATTGTCAGTTTGTGTTATGAAGGCACACTAATGCTAATAAGACACCAAAGTAATTTTTCTAAAATGGTGGTCAACAAATGGTATCCATATCTACTACACAAAGTAGATTCCCTCTTTAAAATCTAGTACTGTATGGCTATGCAGGTTATTATTATCAGGATACACTCCTATGAATAAAATTGGGGCTGCACTCTCTCTTTTTTTTGTAGAAGAAATGCCCCCCTATATATTGCCATACATAGAAACCTTTGAATGTTCATTAAATTAAAAAGCACCGAAATTTTCACATTATGACATGGCCTTGAATAAAAAACACTGTCAACCACACAGAACAAGTCTTTGTGATTTTCCTTTTCGCCCGCTCTCTTAGTTTTCCAGAACATGCTAATGACTGGCATGGAGAAGTACTCAGTAGAACAGCAAAACATACCAAAAAGTAGGAAGTAGTATCAAGGAGAGAAGTGTTGTTGCATTTTCTCTTTCCATTATTCTTGTAATCACACAGTATCAAAACACCTTGGATTATATAATACTAGTACTTTAAAAAAGATTATGTTAATGAGAATACCAAATTAATTTTTAAAGAACAGTTTCTGGTATATACCTCCTATCTAAATACTTTATTTTAGCCAGCCATGCAGATATTACAGATGTTGAACATAAGCTGATACACATTTTATATCCACAGATAAAGAAAAAAAAAAGGTCTGTTGTTTTGAATTTTAAATGTGTTCCTTGGCAGACAAAGAAACATGTCTATTTGACAGCCAAAATGACCGAGAACAGTAGTGATAGCTCAGTTATTACTAGGGGATTTCTAATTTGTTCTCTTCATAAAAGTTCAATGCTTGACTTTAATTTTATGGTTTCTAAATTCACAAGAAGACAGCCAGAATTTTGAAACTGATACACATTTACATTTCTGAGAAGAAAATAAAAATTAATCTGTTTATTTTTCCTTCTTGAGAATAAATGGCCTTTCTATAGACCTTCAAAGTTAAGTGAATAGTGGTTTTAATAGTTTAAGAACTCCATTTTATACTGCTGGCATAAAATGGCTTTTTTCCAAGTAAAACTCTGTTCTAACAATCAATTGCTTTGTATTCCCTTAAATAAAATTAGCATGCCCCCCAAAATGCAGTTAAATCTTTCTGATAAACTATCAAATCCATATGAGAAACAAAGTGGTTTTAAACAGAATGGTAAACCAGAGCTTTTTAAGTCTTCCTTCTTAAGAAACTTTCCCTGAAATTGAAGGTTCTCTAAAACTTTAGGATAAAGACATTATTAGTGTAATCCAAGTAACTATGATTCTAAGTTCACACACATGCATAATCAGCATTTGTTTTCAGGCACCTTGTTAATCACTAGCTTAGCAGTATAATATAAAAAAAAATAGTCCAATCCTCATGTATGGACACAAATATTAGAGACAAAAAAATCTTGAGTTTGAGTGCTGAAGAATAGACCGCAAACTTAGTTTAATTTCCAGTGGGAAAGACTTCCTCATCACATTTTCCTCTTAGCTGAAAAGCAGCTAAACATCTTTTTCTTCTGCTGTTTAAAGAAAAATTAGAAGAGACTTCTCCAGTTGCAAAATGGAAGTTGTTTGTTACATGTGATTATGGAAGAGAAAAACACAGTGTTTGTGATCATTGATACTAACATTTCGTTGTGGTTTTTGTGACTAAATGGTTTCTAGTACTTCTCCATTCTGATTTGCTGTGTCAGAGATGAACAGTGGAAACTAAAATTTGTTAAGAATTTTGTAGTAAAACCAGTTTTGATTCAGCAAATGCCAAGCATTTCTGAAGAAGTTCTTTGGAAGAAGTTGATTTCCAAAAAAATTTTCACTGTAACTCAGTTAAATTCCTTGCTAAATTCTTAGATCAAACAAAAGAAATCCCAGAATAATCAACTAAACATTATGGTACTCACTCTGCAATGGAAATGGCTTCTTGCCTTGACAGCTGCAGACATCTGTACCTATGCCACCAGTGGTCCTGCAAAGTTCCCGGTGATACTGCAGTTAGGGCACCCAATCCTCCAGCATCTATTATCTTTGAGTTGTATCTACAAGAGCTCTTCCGTAATCACCATGGCTTCTTCAGTGTTACCATCACCCAGTTTCTCAGGAAAGTCAGATAATTCTGAGAAGCTGATCATTTCTTTGTTGTTCAGAGCACATGCAACAATGAGTACAGAACAGTAATGAAGAGTTAATATAACTCTAGCTACTGTTCGAGATTTGCACCCAAGTCTCTTTTGCAAAATATATACAAAACCTAATCAAAAAGGTATTGACAAGGGAAAGGATGTCACTGTTCACAATTAAACCCAAAATATCTATTTTCTTTATTGCTTATTCATAGAGCCAAAGTGTATTGACAGTCCCAATGAGTGGGAGGTTTAAAAAACAAAAAGATACTTTTTTCTATTTTTTTGGGTCTGGTATACACCTCCACTAGGCTGAGCTCAAGTGTGACCACCACCAGTGCAATATTCATATTAGCTTTTTGCCTTTTACGTGAAAACTCCTTATTTGTTTCTCTTCGTTTATTCTATTCCTTTTTTGTAGCTTTGTCACATGGTTTTATCAGAAAGGGCCGAAATTCTTTTCCTTTTTTTGACACAGCTGTGAGTCCATGGATATGGAAGCAGCATTAGAAGAAATAAAAAAAACTCAACTCTGACCCCTGTACAACTATATCATGTACTGGTGTGCCTAGATGTCTCTCCTCCCTCAGTATTAAAGTTTAAATTATGAGTCTACAAGAGAAAAAGAAACAAATTTCTAAGCCTTTGTGGGTTTTTTCTTCTCCTTATGTTCTCAGACTCTCCTTTTGTGTCTTTAAGGGATCAGCATTGTTCCCCAACTGTAAAAATAAGAATATAATCGCAAGGCTACATCTCCTAAAATTTCTTGCAGTTAAAATATGGCTGACTAATGCTCAGCTGGAATCAGAGTCCGCATTCTCCAAATAATTCCATTAAAAAACTATCCCCCAGAGAGATATAATAAAGCTGGTATTAATACCTGTTCACTTCAGAAAAGAATCACCTTGGTGTGCTACTTAATATATTCTTGTAAAGAAATTGTCATTAAACGGTGGTTATTCACCTTCCAGTTATACCAAGACTACCTTTGTGGAAATTAACACATTTACATCAAAATAAAATTCCTTTTGTTGAGAGGATAAACTAACGCTGGATCTTTCTGGATACTGTTACGTTTATGTTGCAAGTTTGTACCAGCACTAGTTTGTATCACAGTATTTCTTCTACAGGTTTGTGCCACAGTATAATGCCTGCAGTACAATGCACTTTATTACTGAAGGACAGCAAATGTAAGGGGTGAAACAGCCTATTTTAATCCATCTGATGGCATGGATTGGGGTACCTTGCTGCACCCAGAAAATTCAATGCATGGTGCAAATAGAGCATCTTTATTCTTTGTATTATCTACTTACATATACCTACCCTTCCAATCATCCTTGAACAGAGACAGGTTTCTGATGTTATTTTTTCTAAATAATTTCCTACTGTATAATCTCTTGAATGTATTTGGCTATATATATTTGTTTATATATATATATTTGTTTTCTGAGTAGGTCTGCATGTTTGCAAAAGCTTAAGAAAATTCAAAGTTTCAGTACATGTGTAAGATGGGTTTCTTAATGAGAGAATAGACCAGTTCTTAGTTGAAAGACTTCTTTAAAACTCCGGTGGACATTTAATTCTGTCAAACAGTTTTGCTGTGAAACAGCAGAAGTATTCGCTACAGTTCTATGAAGCAGATATGTAACAAGACTTTCATTACAGAATTGGTAGCACAAAGTCTAGAGTAAAATGGCTAACTCCATTTCTCACCAGACTTCTGATGTAGCTTTGTTATGATTGATCTCAGCCTCCTGTCATTTCTTTGCTTCCTGTTTTCATCAGAATATGCATATAAAGCACATGGAAATATTTCCCTCTGGACCTCTAGGATTTTACAAAATCTTTCTGTTTGAAGCTAGAAATGTGACATAGTATTCAATCAATCCCTTCAAAGACATGTAATTTCCTCAGAATGTGGAAAGATTTCACTTGTGAGTGGAAAGGAATGGAATCACCTTATTTTCTTACTCTAAATTCCAATCTCAAGTAGTTTTCTTTACTGGATTAATCTTAATTTTTAGAGTATAATTATCTCAAAAGAATTTATTTAATTTTACAAATAAAAAATGAATGTTAGCATGAAAAATTAACTATGTATAAATCAATAATTCAGTTTTCAATATAGTGATACTTCCAAGACACTTTAAAATGGAAATCTGCTTAGCTGCACAGATATGTTCAAAGCGACCAGCAGTTTCCTGGATGTTGCAAGACAGTTTGGGTCTTCCAATGTTAAACTATAAAGTGCATCACATTACAAACTGCGCAAACAAGGTCGGGAGTAGCTAATCTCACCAAAGGTAAGATTGCTGCTGATAGGCAGTATGATGCTAGTATCTGTCCAAAAGTAAGAATTACTCTTCTCTGGAAGGATTACCAGGCTTAGAGTTTAGCACGTGTGGTTATTTTCCCATTCATTTCCTTCCCTTCCTTGTGCTCCAGCTGATACCACAATCTTTCCATTTGTTGAATGGATAGGATGGTACTTATTTTGTAAAATATTTTTTAAACTTTTGAAGTGCTAAATGTTGAAGCACAACTCTAGACTTCTTTTCCAGTGGGAGAAAAAAGAAGTTGCAGAGACAATCTATTTTGTTGAAAAGCAAGGTATATGGGTGCTCTGAAGAAAGAACAAACTCAGTAGCTAAGAAGCATATATATCACAATCATTCATTCTACCTGCTTTGCCTACCGCTTTCCTGTCTGAAATTCACTATCATCTCCTGAACAGATGTCCTCCACCTTCTCCAACTGTTCTCACATTCCTAAGGAAAGAGGTGTATATGGGAATAAGGAGTCCCACAGTAGCAGTCTGGAAAGTCTTATTTGAAGATTTACAGAGTTAATAGGAAGTGCATTGGGCTAAAGAAGTTGTCATCATGCTGAGCAGAACTTACTTGTCGTTTGTTACCAGAGAGATCTCATTGCATCATCTTGAATCAGTTCATAGATTTCATGCTTTCAATCTAGCAAATGTTACATAAATCTGAGGTGTAATGTACTGAAGCCACCTCTACCCTGTAACCATGTGAAAATTATCACAAATTGGTTTCATATTTTCAGAAGTATCACCAAATTGCTTAACTGAATCCAGTGTCTTGAATCCATCATCTTAAACAATGGTAAGAGACACAAGCCAAGCAACTAGTTATGGGGGGTGGTAAGTAATAGTTAGAAATAGCCTACATATTTTGCACAAGGGAGAAAAAGAAACCAGTAAAAATGCCCAGTTTATACATGAAAGGAAGTAATATTGTGAAACTGTTGGCAGTGGCAAATAAGAAGGAATATGAAAAGGTTCAGGAAAAACAAAAATTTTGTTCTGGCCACAGTTCCTTCCTTGACATGTGAGACAAAGAAGCTAACATGTTGGACTGGCTGGAAATATGTGGTGTAGTGACTCAGTATATGAGGACACCACCATTTCCTTTTGAATAAAAACCAGGAGCTTTCCATATTAAACATGTAAACTTATCTTAAGGATCATCACTTTCCACAAATGGTGTCAATTTTTATGCTTTCTACTTCTCTAAACAACTTAGACCATCAAATCCCTTGATTGTAAGAAGTTTAAATAGTGTATCATTCAAAATGTAAACACCCCTTTTCAACCAGAAATTATTACTATCAGAGTATTCTGGCACAGTCATTATGTGATGTTGCCATTCATAAAATAATTTGGATATATCAGTATTTCCCAGTGTTCATAAATGAATAGAATACTGTTTTCACAAAGATACATGAAAATGTTTATTAATGTATTTCACTTTTCATGTGTATGGACCAGAGGGGCACATATATGTTTGGTCTATTGATTTCTGAGTTAATCTATGCATTAATAATAGTCATAGTCATCTACGGAAGTTACAAAAGATTTGGGCAACTGGAGATCTGTCTTCCTTTAAGAATTTACCTATATACCTTATCCCTGATCTGGGAGAAGATGTTGAAAAAGAACACTTTGTCTCCTACAAGACTGACTCATTTTTATTCTTTTATGTGGGGAATGTATTAAAAACTATTAATGCCATCAATACACATCTGAATCAAGAAATAACAAAACCAGTAGAAAAGTTACAGAACAGAAATACTGTCTTTGACTTCCACCTTATGAGATCTTGGCTTACTACACAAACAATGTGTGGTGTCTTCTATGTGCACTGACTTCTGTAATATCACAGATTACTTAAAAGTAAAAAAAAATATTTAAAAAATCCAATGATTTAAACTGTTCTTAACAGTCGTGTTTGTATTTAATGAAATAAATTGTATTTATTCAATTCTATTAAAACTAGGAAACAGTTTTAATCCCTTTGATGACTCAACACCTTCATATCAAAAGATTGACTGATACCAGATTGAGAATTATTTTTAATATGTAACTGTAGGAGCTACAAATAATTCAGTCATGGCTGGTTTTTTTTTATTTATATGTTTTTGTTTTTCATAGCCTTAATATTTATGTTAAAGAGCTGGAAAGAGAAGAAGGGAGATGAGAAAACATAAAATTAATTAGTGGGTAATATATCCACTGTCAGCTTCCTTCCTATTTGGAAAGCAAGCAAATAAACAGTATGCCAATTTCTCTTACTTCTGCCTTGTATTCTAAAGGCTGGACAGTTTTCTAGAGGATGATCATCTTTGGTGAAATTGTTTTTTCCCAAGATCTCCCTTCTGCCTGGTTTCATTGTTCATATCCCCAAGTCCCAAGGTTCAGCATTAGTTCAAAAACCCTACCTAAATCTATTTTCTCACGGTACTGTAAATGTTATCCAGCTCTAATAGGTCCCTGAAACATGACAATATTTTTTCAACTTATATTTGTATCATCCTGTATGGATGAATTCAGATGCTATCAACCTTTCTATTAATAATACATTGTGCTTACGAGTTGTTCTAATTGTTCTTAATTTTATCTCCAGAATTGATCTCAATTGATCTCTACACCATTGTATGAACTGTAGATTGGCATAGAACCATGGTATTATACTTCATATAAAGATTTGTATGTTTTAAGTCTAGTAGGGACTATTAAAATCCACTTGGAGCTTATGTATAGTGCATGTCAAGTAAACACTGCATGAAATTTTTGACTGAAATTAAAACACAACCTCTAGAAATGTACACTTTCAAGATTTAAGTTTCTGCTGAGTGGGGGATTCACTTTGTGATTTATTACCATCACATGAAAAACCCTTTAATAATACTTCTGGTTTAATGAGACAACTGTGTGTTGTCAATCACTTGATATTGCTATGACTTTTTCTCCAGATTAAGAAGATATCTATTATAAAAAGTCTTTTTTCCTCATACTTGTGTTAATATAACATAATTAAATTTTCTCCCAAGCTAACCTTGGACAGATGAAGTAGAGTAAAAGAATTAAACTATTCAATTTGTACATCAGAATTTCTGAATCTCAAATCATTGTGATGGCTTTTTTCCCCTTTCTAAACAATTTCTAATTTGTGAACTTCTTTTCAGGTATAGGTACTATACTCCAGCAAATGTCTTACGGACTTGTTTATCCACCTCAGCAGAATATAGTACACACATAATTTGACTTAATATTTCCTTCTCTGTACTTTCATGTTGACCTTTGCCTTCTAAAACCAGAATTTCAATGACAATATCTATAACCAGGACATCTAAAACATTTTCCAAATCAGTATGCAAGATAACAGTCTCCCTTCCTATAACAGTCTCCCTTCCTATAAGGGTACTTTCCATTGCATCTTAGTCTGTTTACACAACTGTAACGACAGCAGTTAGAAAGTGTGAAAGGTGCATGGTAAGAGCTGACCTTCAAACATGCCTCAGTAGTCATACTTCTTAGGCAAGCTTCCAGAATCTTTCCTTAGGCAAGACATACAGCAATCTAAAACATGTATTTGCCTGAAATTTGTAGTATTCTTAAAGTTCCAGCCTTTTCATGATACCTATACATAAGAAAATGGGAAATAAGAAGAAGCAGGCAAATTCTCACATACATGTGCATGATTTGAAGAGTAAATATATATATATAAATATATATATATGCAACTTGATTCTTTCTTTGTTTTTCTAGCAATAAAAAGGAACATCTCTGGAATATATCTTGCTTCATACATATTGCTAGACTTTTGACAGCTGTTCTGGGCAATTTACCATCCTTTTCCATGCACTGCTTTTCCAATGAGTTTCAGAGCAGACCAGCTGTCAGAGAAAGAAGATCACAAACATCACAAGACTACAAGATTTTTTTTTTTCCTGTGCTTGACTTAGAGACCAGGTCTGCTTCTTTAAAGTTATATTTGTATCTTATTTTATAGAATATATTTGAAAGACTACTTGATAGTGGTTAAATGGACTCTTGTTTTTAATAAGGAATTATTGTAAAGATTAGAAAAACAAAGAATTAAAAACACCCAAAAAACTTCTCTCAAATTCTAGGGATAATTAAAAATTAAGGAAAATAATTCTTTATTTTTCTTGTCCTTATTTCACTGTTCTTCGACAGTTCCACTTTTGGGTTACTTTCATCCATAATAGCAGGAGATTCCTACACAGGAAGGGCAAAGCAATTACAATAAACTACTCGGACAGTGAAACAAAAAGTTTGAGTCTTAGAAAAAGACCTTTTCTTAACTCAAAAAGGCATGGAAAGTCACAGCTTGTTTAAAAAAAAAGAGAAAAAGAATCAAGACACAACAAATTACACACCCACCCCCAACTTTTTATCACTTGTTAGTCCTGGTTCATGCCACTACTTTATTTAATAACTTGCTTGAACTAAAAGGGAACATAAGGAACAGAAACTGGGTAGCAGCATAATTTTTTCTTTCCTTTTGCCTTCATACATATTCACTTACCCACAAAACTCAGCATCTGAAGATGGAGTGACACTGTTCTCCTCTATACTTCTTCACCACTGTAAAAAAAGACATAGTGGAGAAAGTGGACTGTTAGGTTCACAGAGTAAATTTATTTTCTTTTCTGGACTAGTCTACAAACAGAGTAAGTTTTGCTTCCTTCTTTACAGAGGCTATCCGATAAACTACAGCCTGATCGTAACTAATAATATATATTGTTCCCATAAAGAATTACCTAATCGTTCAGTGGTAGATACAAATCAAGCTTGTATTTCCTAAAACAAGATTTCTTTTTACTCACTTTGCACTGTTGGTATCTAAAACATATTTGGCACAATTATTTCTCTTAATTATTCCATTTAATTGACACACTTATCAGCTAGAAGAAAAACATTTTTTTTTACTTTATAGCATTGTTTCAAATCCCTGCTCTTTATGCATGTAATGCAAATCTTTCTCATTTAATCTCTTTGAAGAAAGCCCTAAAAAATCTTGTATCGTAATGCTATTCCTCACTAATAATTATAAAGTGCTCCTTCATTCTAGAAGAATTAGTTGAATTATCTCAGTAATGACAGTGATGCAAACAATAAGATCTCACTTTCAGCAAAATCAAATATATCTCTTAGGAACACATTCTGTAAGTGTCCATCCTGATTAATTTGTTCCTGTTTGATCTAGCTTCTTTTCCCCTTTTAAACCATCCACCATCCTCCATATCTTCAAACACACAAGACCCTTAGATTGTCAAGTTCTTCAGGATATTGGGTTAATCAGAATTATATTGAATTCTTAGAGGAAAATAATGTACTTCAGCTGAACAATAAACATCTACCTTTTTTTTTTTTTACCCTCTCATAAATACAAAATAAGGAATTAAACAAGGATGAACATACGATCCGTCTGATGAAGGTAACATTTTTCTCACATAAAATTACACTCTTTTTGTATGAGCGAAGGGTGATTTGAGATGGATGAAGTGCAGCAGAAAGAACTCAACAAGGGAGCAAGACATAAATTACTCCACTTTAATTTGGCCAATGGAAATGAGAGAAAAAACCTGTTATTTGCTGCCCATTATTCAAACTTATTAAATGAAATAGCTGTCGCTATTTTTCTATGCCTCCACTGCAATACAATACAGCTCTTCTAGACCTCAGATCTAGAGAATAGATGTCAGAGGTAACCCTGTAACACAGGGCAAAGAATCTGTTTTACAGAGTTCTTCATATGAATATTCTTCTCTCTCTTTGCTCACTTCAGTGCAAAAATAACATATTACAAACATCCTTTCTGTTACACCCCCCACATCAGAGTTATTTTTAATCTTGAAAACATACACTCTAATTTAAAAAGAAGCCCAACTTAGTCTCCTAAATCTATACTTTGTTTTCATATTTATAATTTTATAGATTTTATATGCATATAAATTCGCACACCTGTATGCATATATATTAATTATATACATATATAGATGTAAAAAAATTATATATATAAAAAATTAAATTGGCAACTAGGGAAGTTTCTCCATAGATAATGCATGCATGGATATGTTTAATTACACACCAGCTGAATACAAAGTAGCTCTTACTTGAATTAATACTTGTCCTTTTGAAATCAATATAAGTCACTGAGTAAACACCTGTCTTGAACATCAAGTCCTTCAAAGATAATGTAGATATTAACCTAAGAAGCCATCATTAAATATGTACTTTTTTAATCATGTCCAGGACACAGGGAACTTATCTTTCAATTTAAACAATAAAATTAGGTAATATGAGTTATTCTGAAATACTTCTTTAAGTAGTTTCACACTCATTCTGAAAATGTTGTTATTATTATGAGAGACACCAGTAAAGATTATACCGAAGATAAGAAAAATAAAATGGGATGTTTCTGTGATAATGAATTACTCAGTTAAGGCACAGTAAAGACCTCTTTCTTTAGATTTTCCCTTATATGAGAGAAGTACACAGCCAAAGAAAGATGAAATCCATAAGGCATTTGTGATCACAGTAAACGCTACACATTGTTTTTAAGCAGTATTCAACCTTAGTTTATTTCCTGTGTCATTGCAATATTACACGTATGATCTAGAAAATAAGCATCAATGGACAACAACAGGTTTTTCATTATATTTGTACATAGAATAAGGGTGGATTTCTGCCTAAATGTCAAAGGTTGTATGCATTAGTTTCAGGACTAACAGTTTGCTGTAATTAATTGCTGTCTTGAGAGTAGCAATGAAACTATCAATCAGGACTAGTTCCAGTAGTGTCAGACACACAAAAAAGCACACTATGTACTAAAAAGCTGATAAATATTTCTCCTCCTATGACCATACATAGTCAATTCTATCTCTACAGAATTAGGGTTTTGTGGATTTATAAAAGACTTCATAAAAATTAAATTACACCAGCCAACTTTCTTGTAATTTGAAACATCTAACTTTTATTAGTATTTCCAAACTGAATGGATACAAATACCATCTAGAAAGAAATTTCCAAAAGGTAGATGGTAAAAGAAGTTGTGAGTATAAGTTTGTCTGAAGAGGTTTCTTTTCTGTGGGTCTTTATTTCTCCACTGTCTGATTCCCCAAACCTTGTTTTATCTTGGTTACAGAAATACAAGAGAACTTAAAAGTTCCTAAATCTTTTATCCTTGACCAGTTCATAAGTTCTACCAAAGTTGCTTAAAACACCATCTTTACAGTTTTTTTTGCTGCAGAAAGAGCATAAGATAACTTTGAGGATAGAGAGGGTCATAGTATCTTCACCAAAAGTAGACCTTGGCAAAAATGAAATTTTAGGAACAGCCCAAGATTTCAGAAAACTGATATGCATTACATTACAGACAGACATTTGGCCCAGGTTTAAGCAGATGACCCCACCATTACACAGGCTGACCCAGGTCATCTTCAGAGCTTAATGACAAGTGCCAGTCACAAACTGCCAGACAAGCCCAGTGCCTTTCTCTGTGACAGACTAAGATTTAACTAGGTGGAATGATATCAGAGACTTACAGAAGCACAGGGTGGAGGGGGAACCCACAGTGTCACGTTGAAGTGGAGACCAAAGCCACCTCCTGGGACACAGAGAAAGGAAAGCAGGCTTCAGTGTTGCTCTGCAAGTCTGTGTGGAGACTGAAGGACAATATAGGGGGGTCCACTGAGGTGGAAAAACCATGAAAAGACACAGTTCGTATTGAACAGGGAAATACTGGAAAGGTTTGGTTTCCTTCCCACACAGAACAAAAAATGAACTTTGAAAACTGCAGTGAAACTGAATTGTTCTCTCTACACCTCTGATTCAGGGACTGATTTTTCAGCCATATAATAATTCTCATCAGATGAACACCTTATCCAGATTGGATGTTGTAGGAGACAGAGTTATTATTTCTGTTTGGGTTTTTTGTTTTGTTTTGTTTTGCTTTAATTTTGTGTTATTATTTTGACAGTTCTTAGATTTATAAGTTATTATTATAATAACAATAAATATAATAATAATTCTGTACAAGGTGCTTTTTTTGTGGGAGTTATGACTGCAAGAGAGCTCCTACACTAATCATGTGCTGATTTTTAATTTTTCTGAGTTTCTATGTACACAGTTTCCAAAAGGTGCTGTTAAATCACTGTTGGCTAACTGAAGCACAGTTATGCTAGTGATCACTTAACTTTCTGCTTTGGTTTTCCCATCAGAGCTTTTTGCTGATGCCTGAATTTTCATAACTTTTTGCTCTACTTTCTTTCAATGAAAGTTCTTAGATGTTTTTGATAGCACATCTAATGTGTCTGTTCTTTGGAAAATATTTCTAACATTAAGACTACCTAAATCATTGGTGAAGATAACTTTTGATTATTAGCTGTATTTCTAAGAATCTTTCAGCAATTAATAATTAGAAAAGTTAAGAATTTACACTAGACCTTAGGTCATATATCTCTGAAATGATTTTACATTATTGGTATATTAACAGATGTATTACACTAGCAAGAATTAGAATAATTTGAAATCCTAAAGCTCCCCTAGCCTCATTGTTTCAACGTCAGTTGTTAGAAAAAAATTATACATGGACACAGCTTAAAGTTTCCAAACTACATATTCAGAGTGCTAAGCTGCAGAATTCTGTTTGGTCATTTCAGAGCTACTAATTACCGTTTTATCAACAGATTGGTTCCTCTAGTCAAATTGATCCATCTACTTTCTTTGACTAACTCTTAAGGCCAGACTTGGCTTTCTTAGTGTAAATATGCATTATTGTTTCTAGAAGGTGTCATTTTTACCCAGGGGCAAAGTATAGGACTGTACTGATTTACAACTTCTCCTAAAAATATGGATTTTAAAATAATACTGTTGTTCAGCTAGTGTCCTGTAAGTTATAAGAGCTATTTTCATTTGTAGTGGTTATATTTCACTCAATTTGTTAATTCACACCCATGTTTCTTCCTGCCTTCATTAAAGCACACACGTGAACCCACTTGATATTCACTTACGCTCTTTTTGTTTGCTTACTTGTTTGTAAGATATAAACCTTTTGAATTATTAGGTTATTACATTATTTTTTTTAAAGAAATTGAACTCTAGACTTAAAAATAATTTGTATTTATGTGGGGTGGTACATAATTACACAGTGTATAGATAATGTCGTCAGAAATTATATGCACTGTGGTCAGCAAATATTTGCTACTCAAGAGCTATTACATTCATTGGGTTGGTGGTCTTTTCATATTGATATTTTTACAGAACCTAAGATTTTTATCTTTGCAGACACATAAATGACCCACTGACTTTTATATAGAGAGTATAAATGAATAGCTTGAGTATGTGTTTAAACAGACATGAGGATGTAGGCACAGAGGGAGCAAGAACTTCCATAATTACACAGTGAGTTATACATCTTCAGAAGTACACATCAAAAAATGATAAAAATCTGTGGCTGTGGCCAAAACCCAAAAGAATTCCTTCAACATTCACTTGCTATCTACTTCTAAAACACGTTACCTACTCAGCACCAGGCAGATGGAGGGGTCCCAAGTGATGGAGGAATGGAAACAGGCCCTGCTCGGGACTGCAGGTGAATCACCCCCAACCTTCTGCACCTTCCCAGGTGCCCCTATACAATAGGTACGTGGCTCTGGAACCCAAAAGCCAGGAAAATGATGGTGTGGACAAAAGCCTGTCCAGGCTGGAGGAGTTGCCTGCAGAGAGTTGGTCAACCCCACATGACCACCTCTGCTAGGAAGAAAGGAAAGGTGGTTCTCGTTGGCGACTCCACTCTGAAAGGAATGACTTTGGCTAGTTTAGGAGCCTGCTTGTCAGAGTTCCTTGAGAGAGAGTTCTGAAAGGCCAAGGGATCCAGGAAGGCTGCACATTCTTCAAGAAGGAAATGTTAAAGGTGCAAGAAGAGGCCATATCCCTTGTGCCAGAAGACAAGCCAGCAGGGGAGAAGACCAGCCTGGCTGAACAGAGAGCTTTGGCTGGAACCCAGAGAAAGAATTTACCTGAAATTGGCAGGGGCAGCTGGAAAGCTGCCTGGTGGGAAGGGGCCTGGGGGTGCTGGCTGACAGCCAGCTGAACATGAGCCAGCGGCATGCCCAGGTGGCCAAGTAGGCCAAGAGAATCTGAGCGTGTGTCAGAAACAGTGTGGCCAGCAGGAGCAGGGCAGCGATTGTGCCTCTGTGCTCAGCACTGGTGAGGCTGCACTGTGAATACTGGGTTCATTGTTGGGCCTCTCTCTGCAAGAAGGACGCGGAGGTGCTGGAACACGTCCAGAGATGGGCAATGAAGCTGATGAAAGGTCTGGAGCACAAGTCTTGTGAGGAGCAGCTGAGGGAACTGGGGGTGTTTAGCCTGGAGAGGAGGGGGCTGAGGGGGAACCTTATTGCTCTCTGCAACTGCCTGGAAGGAGGCTGTAGGCAGGTGGAGGTCAGTCTCTTCTCCCAGATAACAAGTGACAGGACAAAAGGAAACAGCTTCAAGTTACACCAGGGGAGGTTTAGACTGGATATTAGGAAAAATTTCTTGACTGAAAGGGTGGTCAAGCATTGGACCAGGCTTGCCCAGGGAGGTGGTGGAATCACCATCCTTGGAGGTATTTAAAAAACAGTGAGTGCTTAGAAACATGATTTAGTGATAGATTTGGCAGTTGTGGGTTAACAGTTGGAACTAATGATCAGAAAAGTGTTTTCCAACCAAAATGATTCTATGATGATTCTATGATTATAAAAATCCCACAGTGATATGATAAAGCATCTTTAAAAACGAGCAAAATCCTCATCCTAATGATAAGGTTCAAGAACCTGTTTCAAAATATGTTTGTATGAGAGATGAAACAACCTTATGCCACAAAAAAATACTTGTTTAAACCTGCATTAGTAAACAATTGTAAGCCTTGCAATTCTAAATGCCACCTAGCTGATTCACGCTGTATCTTCACATCTCTGTAATGTAAACAATACGGTTATTCCACTAGAATGATTAAAGTTTGCCTGTCATCATGAGATATCTGCAGTCAGCCATCACTCGACATGTAGCAAAATAAATAAAAGCAGAATCCATGTGGAGGCCTTATATTTGTACCATAACCATGTTGTCCTGTATTGCAGCACGGTGATTGCTAGCAACTACCTATAAGCTATGTAGTGAATTTGCAAGGCCTAAGGGCTTAGGCTTCTCAAACCTGCCTTGTCTCAACTTTTCATGAGCTGCCTGCAGTATGGTCTTACTAAGTTTTGCTGTCACACTAATTTTTCTGTTGACCAGCATGTTTTGTAATAGGACTGAGAAGAGCAGAAGTGTGAGCATAACACCCAAGAAAAGGGATAAAAGCTAAGACATGTGTACTAAGGGTGCATGTAAGAATTTTAATTTAGACTATATATATACGTCTATATATATAATTTTACATGTAAGGCATGCTTTCTTTTGCCCATTAAAAAGATTGCCATTGTAGCAATAATGTGCAGCGGTTTGCCTTCAAATAGTGCATGATGTTACACAGAAAATGTCTGAAACTCACAGCTGGGTGATGACAGTAGCTTCAATGGGAAGTGACAAACACTCCTAAAATTATTTCATCCATCCTCCCAGTATCTTAAAGTCAGTGACAAAAAACTGCTGAAAAGAACATTTTTTAACTCTTTCCTACTTTCCCCAAGCTACCTGACATACTTAAAACATACTCATGCCATTTAAAGATTTCTGAGAACATGTCTGAGCTTAGATGGCAGAACATAAAACTTTTTAGTCCAGGAAAAAATGCAGCGAAGTACACTTTAATTGGTAACTCTAACATAAAATGTGACCTGTCAACAAAGCAGTATTTTCAAATGTTACCCGTGACAGAATATAATGCTATAGGAATATGTTTGTGCTCAAGTGTTTTTACCAATATTTTTAAGAAAACCTTTAAACAAAGCAATGTTTCAAAGAATGCACTATCTGAAGGATGACGATGATGCAGAGATATTTAGGCATGGGAGAAGATACAAAAATTGCTTATCTGGTTTCTGATAGCTAGACTAAATACTTGCAATCTACATCACTTTTTAACTAAAACCACAGAGGTTAAATCTATGGGCTATTGAAAAACTAATTTCTGAATTTCTTTTACAAAACCATTGACAAAGAGTAGAAGAAATGCTTAAGTAGCTGACAGGTAACATGTCATCTTCCTAATGGGTTGCACTGAGACCTTTTACAGATATGGTTTAAATATGTTCAAAACTCCTATTTCACTCAAAAAATACTCTCCCACCCCCCAGTTACTTGCAAAGATATATTCTGATTGAATAAACTGACTTTTTAAGGGTGACTCCTATAATATATTTCCGTAATTCTTTTATTGAGAGAATCAAATCTAATACCACTTTGCTGATGAGATGCAACCATTGCATCACTCATTCCCAGCTCACATTTCTTGCCTTACTTTGTGGAGGCAAGAGTATTTTCCCCCTTTTTTGAAATATGTAGCAAAAAGAAAGGTATTATGTACCTCTTCTCTGACTTTGGGCATCTTATATGTTAGATTTCCATTCTTGAAGCATATTGCTCACCTTCATTTTAAAAAATAAACATAAAATAATCAATAGAAGAGGTAGAAACAACAATGTGCATATTGGAATTTTAATATAAAGTTTGAGATCATCTAATCAAGAAATATACAGTATATTACAGATTAGTTAATTGGTCTTGACTGACTCAGATGTAATGGCCCAGGAACAGATTTGCATACTGTGCTGAGACAGGGCATCCCTCCTCCTTCTCCCTTTTATTAGCCATGGACTTAACCAATCCAGATATTTTAAAATTGGTAAGGACTGCAATTTAATTCACATTGATTGGCACTTCTTACTTGATATATTCACATAGGCTGTTTTGCTTTATCTGAGCTACTTACACCATAAATGTTTTCTGTATAACATACAGTACCATTAACAATGTAAGTTTAATTACACTTTTGCTTACCTGAAGATTTCTTTTTGCAGTTCAGCCCTCATTTCACTCCCTTTTAATTTTACAGAGAAGATTCCGAGAATGTTTTAGGATAGCCTGGGAGTTTTTCCAGATTTTTTTTTTAAAATATATAAACTTAAAATTACTGCTATAACCAGTAACAATACAAACAAATACCACAGAAGTACCCAACAGTGTATTACAGAACTTGACTTCAAGACCACTGTACTCAGCTGAGCCAAAGGGCGGTTTTGCAGTCTGCTCTGAGAACAACCAGTAAGTAATAGATACTGAGGGGTGCAAGAGGTAGAAGTGTAAACCAGCAATATGGTGCATCCTTTCAGTTTTTAGCACTTGTAACTGGAAATTCAGAGACTATGTAAATTCTCACTGTACTTTTGAGGTATTTACTTCACAAAGTAAAATATTAAAACTACATTGTTATCTTTCCAGGTTGGCAATAACCAATACCTTGACTCCATTAAGAGTAGGATTCTATTATACTAAGTACAGACGTATAATCTCTGCCATAAAGAATTATCTAATAAAAATTCACAAAAGCAAATCTACAGGCCTAAAAGGAGTTCAGGAATGGAAGGAAAAAATAATACAAAAAGCTTACTTTACATGGCTTTTCAGATAAACTCTGCTGCAAAGAACAGAGCTCTTTTTCAACTGGTTAATGACCAACTTTTATGATTTAATTTTTGCAGTAAGGTAGTAGAGACTATGTTTTGTTTGTATTTGTGCAATAACTGGCTAATCAAATGTTTCTTGGTGGAGATCTCTTGAGCTGCAAGACAAAATTCAATTCCAAGTGTATAAAATTACTCACTAAGGGATCAAGGCCTTCTCACCTTTTTTAATCCTAGAAAAAAATGTTTTAGTAAAAATAATCTATTCAATTAAACTGTGTCAGCATAATTAATAATGTATAGAAGTAAAATTCCTAAGAATAGTTGGATATTTTTCAAATTTTGTGTGCAGTTTCTTAGTTTTCAATTCATGATGATGTGAAAAAACCCCCACTAGATGTACTTTGAAAGGAAGATCATCATTCTGAAAAGAAAAATTCCTGTTTATTCAATTTGACAGTAGACTGAGTGCAGTGATAGTGTAGATTGTAGATGGGTAACTGAGAAAAAAAGTGTGAGATGCACTCAGTGACCACTGACTTATTTTCAGAGCTGCCCACATGAACTTTCACTATTTGCCTTCAAAAACCTTATAACCTTTAGTTTATTCAGATGATAAATCCCTTATAAGCAGTATAAATCCCTATCATAGCTAACTCCTTATTTCAAATCGAACATACACATTGTATAATATAGGATGCAGTTCAGACTATTCAGAGATCACTTCAATTCTTAACTGCTCAAGGGACATGCTTTTTTCCCCCACAATAGCTCTTCTGGGTGCAAAGTTACAACACTGTCAATGTTGCAATTTACAAAGGTGCCAATGAGCTTCTTTAAAAAACAGAGTATTGAAGTAACATGATTCTGTTGTGATTTTACAGTAGCAGAGGAGTTTCACACAATGTGAGGGAGCATCATAATTTACTCTTCTATTTTCTTTCTTCAGATAGAAAAAACTAAGAAAAGTGTCAAATAAAATGACACTAATTTATTTCTATCAAATGTTCCCCTATTAAAGCTCATTTTCTTATGCAAAACAAGCAAAGGGAAAGAGAAGGGGGAATTCCTTCTCTGGGTAAATACAAACTCCCTTTATTGCTTTTCAAAATGTTATAAGTTTCCAAAATGACAGCAATACTCACTTGTGCCATTTTCGTCAAGTATTTATCAAAATATATTTATGGGTTTAAACACAGAAAAACGGGGCATATTTTATAATTTATTTCTCACATTGCACTTTTTTTTTTTCAGGCAATGAGAAGAAATATTGTTAATTATTTTTTTTTTGCATCAGAGATTTTAATTTATGGAAAAAACCAGATGCTTGACAGCAACCTTTCAATGCATAGGGGACTCAGTGAACAGCAGAAATTGAAATTTTTCAAAAGGGAAACAAATCTTTTAAACAAGTGTAATAGTTCTAGAAACCCTGGTTGGATTCAGATCATTCAGTCTAAGTGTTTATGAAAAGTTAAAGCAATTTTCAAAGAAGAGAGACCGAACACAATTGAAAGAAATACTGCTTCCAACAATCCACAGATTACACTATACCAAATGCAATGACCAGCATAAATAGGCATACCAATTTTAAGGGACAGGCACAAGGAGTGTCTTATAGCAAAGATTAATTTCATCTACTACTTAAAATGTCAAATCTCTATTAAGTGCTTGTAATTTCTAAGGACAACAGCTATGGTTATACTATGAATACTTTTTACCAAGATCAATGACAGCACTTGTTTACTTGCACTTTTTTTGCTTTCAAGGGACTTAGATTGGTAAAAAATTTTTAGACAGAGCTGCATAGTCTATGTATATATCTCCAAGGTGATACTGGGCTCTTTCACAGAACCCCTGTTACGCTACCCCTTTATTACTCTTCATAATGGTATGACCAGTCTTGATGGTGTTTTCAGATGTGACAAATTTTGCAGTTTTGTTTTCTTTAGCTTCCCTTCCCTCTTCTCCTACCACCTATGACTCTGTTGCTACTGCGTGGTTTGAATTAGTCCTCTGATCCTTCCCTCCCCAAACTTCAGCAGCCACTACAGGCAGCATTTGATCATGAAGGTGCCCACCAAGGATTTACAGGTAGTGTTTGGCCCAAGCGCTATGCCAGAAGACGCATGATAAGATAATCAAATTTATCCTAAACTGTATTACAACATGCAACGTAAATGTTATGATTTAATGGCAACCACATCTTAAACACATAAATAAAACACTTATGTTCTTTTGTGTTTTTTTAACACAAAATATTAAGAGGTCCCATCATGTAAAAAAATTGCTAAGTATTTCTCAAAAATCAAGCTTGATAAACACGCAGGTATGCCTTAAATGTTCCATATCCTCTGAAGACATGAAGTTTCATGTATTTCTCTTTTGCTAGAAAACAGTTGCCTCTCATTTTAAGTTAGGCATTCAAATGGGGTGTTGGGTGTTCCACCACAAGATTAATCTCTGCAAATCTCTACAGATAACAAGGGTAAGATGTCTGATAACAGACTGGGGCTCTGAGAAATCACGTATGACAATAGTAAAGTGAAGCCTATTGGATAATCACATTACTGTTTGAAATTCAGCAAATGTCAACTGTGGAAAAATAATATTTCACAGATTTTCACAGTTTTATTCACTTTTGATTGAAATTCAGTAAAACCACAGAAAACAGATGGAGGGACAATCAGGAAGCAAATATGTAAAAAATATGTAAATATAAGATTTCACACAACTGAAAATGTTTTGCAGATTTACCAAAGGGATACTTTGATATTGTTTCAACTCTCAGAAGAACATCTAGTTTAGGATTTCAAACTAAACAGCTTATTTGCATACTGTGGTTTCTGTGATTGCTAGTTATTCTTTAAATAGGTTTGGAAAGCCAAACCACAGAACCTGGTTTAAAATCACAGGAAACTACCTACCTACACAGCTTCTCTGGAGATTCATCTTACAGGAAATACTTATTTTTGCTTCACCTCATTAGGCAAAAATCCCTGAAACTAGTTAAGATAGTCTGAGAATCCAAGTGAAGGAAAATGGTATTACCATTCTCATTAATTATTTTTCTTATTTAGAAAACTAAAATTCATCAGAATAGAAAGAGAACAAACCAGACATTAAAATGTAAGTATCATTGATATTTAATATGAATGTTTTCTAGAACCTTTAGTCAAAAGCATTTTGACACTCACTTCCACTGGGTACACAAGCAAGTTCCTAGTGGCACAGAAATACAACAGGCTCAATGAGATGACAGCAACCTCAAAAATGCCAATAGAAACTGAAAGCAGTGCTATTGTAAGAATGCTGCATTGCAGAAGTGAGATTGTGTAAGAATAAAAAACTTACTCTATCCCTGCTAATGTGTACTAAATAGAGAAGAATTTCTTTTGTAAGAGTGATTTTTCAAAATAACCCCCTGTTTTTCCCAGAGGGAAAAAAAAAATAGTTGTTGGGTTTCAAAATTCTTTTCTTCATTTTCAAACATCTCCTGTCTGAGAACAATGTATTTCAGAGTACTTTTTTTTGGTTGTCTTTTATCCACGTGACAAATACTTACCTACCGCATACTCTTCTTATGAACCTTGTAAATGTTTTCCTGATGTTAAAGCTTTCAAGATTTTTGATCTAAGAGTCTTCTGATCCCTAAGCTCAGAACATTTCAGAGCACACATGTAACAGTAGGCCAGAGTAAGAGTATGCTTCATAACTGGTGTGCGTGCGTGTGTAGTTATTTATGTCCTCTTTTAGATAAGCTGTTCTTTGTATTGTGTATATTGTTTCCTTCAGCCTCATTGAGATGCAGAAGTTATACCACATTGTTTTCTTCATTTAATTCATTTGAGATATCCTTATGATATGAGTCCACATGACTTGTATTTTTGGCACTGATATCCAAAGAAACAATGCTTATTTCCTGATAATATATGCCATCACTGCATGTGTCCCTTCCCATCTTTCTTTCTAACTGCTTTTTTTTTTTTTTTATAAAGTTGATTCACATTTTTTTACAGGTTTGCCTATGGGTTTGAACACACCGATTGCTTTCTTTCAATTGTATGCTTGTCTGCTGTTCTTGATCTAATTTAATCAGTAAGACAGTACATTTAAGCATTTTCTCTTTAATATTCTGACCTTATTGCTATCATAAGCATAAGAGAAAAGCTCACATAATAGACTTTATCATTTCAATATCATTTTTTGTATGTGTGTGTGAAGGTAGATGTTAAAATATTTCCAGTCTCTGCTCTTAAATCAATTTATGGATTTTGGACAAAATTTTCAGTATCTTTCTACTCCATTAAGAATCCTCTTCCCCTATTTAAGTACAGCACTAAATTACTCTTCATCTTTTCCTGTTCTCTTGCCCAATGCTCAATGATGTCTTGCGTATTGTTTGAATACCCACCTCACCCCACCCCACCCCCCCATTTCTACCAGTTGTATTTCATTCAAAATCTGATAGAAAATTTACTATAAATGAATTTTGTTGTGGCTGTCCTTTCCCTTCTTTTCCCAGACTTTTTAAACTTTATGACTGCTAAACACCTTAAAAATTTTCTCACTTGCTCTCCTATTACATGGTCAATGCATAGGATTTCCACATATTATACATATTGGAAATGTTCTTCTACATTAATATTGAAATGGCTATAAAGATTTCATGCTACAGTGCAATTTTCCTGCAATTAGGGCTTGATAAAGATGAAGCAGAATAATGAGGGGTTTTTTAATTAGGAGTTCAATATTCTTAGTGGCGTCAGCAACATTATTGTGTTTTTTAATTATGAGAACTATAATAATTCAAAGAGTTTTCAAACTTTTCTGTTTCATGAATTTGATGCCAATTTGGTAATACCTTTGCTGCTTATATCCCACTGACAACTTCCAATCCACATACTAGTCAAGTTTCACTAAAGCTTTTTAACAGCTTCCTTTGGTCTTGTCAGTTCAGATGATAAGAACAAAAAGTACCAAACAATACAAGAAAGGTTTTGTGTGCCAGATTTCTAGTGAGTAAATGCGTATCAATTTAATCTCCTTCCTTCAAGATACTGATTTCAATTTCATTGTTTTCTAGTCATTATCACTTAGTGTTTGAAACATTCCAATGCTGTGAATTCTTGTCCATGTATCTTAAAAAAAGGCCTATTTATGTGTTTCAAGTCTTGAGAGCATGTGTTGCTAAGCCAGAGGCCTCGTTTATAAACTTCATAAAGAATGAGACACCAGACATCGTGGAATTTTTTTCCTGGGTTACTTTAAGAAGCTTTTCACAGATGCTTTTTTAAATAAACCTCAGATGCAAACTTGTAAAATGCTCAGATTCTTTCATTGTAAAGTTTTGTATTCAACAAAATCCAACAGTATAGTTTTAAACTTGTAGTCCCAGTATGACCTGAAATAAATATACATATTTCCTGAGGATGATTTTGAATAGAAGTATATGTGACCAAAAGTAAACTATCAGAAGGGACCCAGTACTCGTCAGTTACTGTGCAGCAGACACAATCCAATTCTGTTTGTACCAGCAGGAGCAACAGGAACAACCACTTATCCTGCCTGCAACTTTTTCTCATTTTTTCCATAGCAATTTAGACAGATTTTAGTCTATCCAGCTGATGCAGGATCCTCGACTACGCATTCCCATCATCACGTTTTTGTACATTCTTAATGTGTTTGATAGATTGCAAATAACAGGTTGATCAATTCAAATTCTTGGAATAACAAGTTGGTTCTGTACCCACTATATTTACTATTTTTTTTTTTTCTGTGAAAAAGCCCTTTCCCAAATTTTGTATTGTTATTTTCTTAGAACTAACCTAGTTTAATAAAAGGACGGAGTCAGGGTGTTTTGGCCATAATTTGCCTACACTGGTCTGTAGTGTTTACTGTGTTTTAGACAGAGGCACTTACATATTAGATAAATTGCTCCGATCTCTGCACTGACTGATGAAGCTAATGCAAAAACATTCTTACAAATGCCACTGTGACTTCATAGGATGACAGCTCAGGCAGTTCTTTCTAGATGAAAATGATCACCTTGCCCCACCAACAAATGCAGTCTCCACCTCCCCACTCCTGCCCTCCAAGAGTTTCCAACTGGATTGCTTTCCCAAGCCATCTCACTGAGCAGTCACACAAGCAGTCATGCTAAGGTGTGCTGCGAGATGGAGATAGGTGGTCAGGGCCACACAAAGTCCCACAGAAGCCCTCAGCTAAATGGTCTTCAGTTCCGTGGGGCCATATTGTCAAAGACACTTCTGCTGCATCCATGAGGAACTAAGGCCTGTGCTTCCCCTCCAGGACTTTCATTGCTTCTGCCTACCAAGCTCCCTTCTAACTCAAAATCCTTATTTCCAGTTCTAAAACTTTACAGTGCCTTGGAAAATTGTTTCTTCAGTGTTAAATCCAGGGTGGAGGTTAACTCATTCAACCTTACAGCATGGAAAGCAGAGAAGCTGAAGCATGCTGAACAGAAATGGATTTCCTGAGTTACTCTGTCACATCAGACACCCATGTCACAAAATTGCCTTCATAAAACTATTGATCCCTGTCTTAGAAGCCTCTCATTATTCGACTTTTGTTTCCTGCATTTCCAGTGAAAAACAGCTTTTACTTTTTAGAGAGCTTTAGCAAGACACTAAGGGCCTCCTAATTTATTTTTATTCATGACCAGGTTATAACTATTCACCTTGTTATAATATTTTTACTTAGTTTTTCCACTTCTCAGTGAGTAACACTGTTTATATTTATAGAAAGCAACCATTCAATCCTCCTTGTGGTGTCAATCATGCCAAGTTATTCACGTATATGAAAGACATTTCCTTCAACGTTTCTGCTAGCAACTTTGACTTTTCTAGGGTGTTGAGAATCTCTACACATTTGATCTACTACAAGATACATCCTGATGGGGTGGGAAGGAGAAATCAGCCACAAGCCCCTAATCTTGATGCTTAGACACTGCTTTTTATTTAGAGCTATAAGCAAACTGCTTACCCAACTGAAATGTGACATCTCACAAGGGCAGCACAGGTGACAGTCAAGGTGGGAGACTTTGTGAGGGAAGACGGTGAGCAGACGGTGTGGACTGCAGATTCCTGGAATCAGCCTACTCCTCCGCAAAGGGGCAAAACTCTTACATTTGGCTGGTGCAAATGGCAGGCAGCTGCTCCGAAGGCCAGCCTCCATGAAAAGTTCTCTGTCACCAGTCAAGGGAGGCAGCCACAGAGAGCAGCAACCCTGAAAGTCACTAAAGCAGTTCACAAAATGGAAAACATTGCTTTCTCATAATCCTAGCTCTTAATCTAACCGCTGCTGTTGGTTACAGTGGAGGTTCACAGGTGCTGAGTATCTTGAAAAATCTACTTGCCTAATACTCTGAAGAAGTTTGGTTTCCTTGCTGGTGATAAGTAGCATTAGTGAGCGTACTTGTGCTGACTTTAGCAGGCCTGATCTCATAAAATTATGCCAGATTTTACAGAAATTCCAGTGGTAAACCATTTCATTACTTTTAGTCTACACAGATCTAAAAAAACCCAAACACAAATATATAGTTTTTCTTACTCAGAGAAGCAGAACACGGTATATGTTTGTATTCAGAACAGAGAAATGTAATTTGAATAGCTCCCACCAGAAATAGGTCACAATTAGTATTTTGTTTTGTCATACGTCTTATTTTTTTCAGTAGAATTCCTTACTGCAAACATCCCCTTCACCTTGTAGGAAGAAATTTCAATCATTTGCAAAATTATGATGATAGAATATTGCTTATGTTTTGTGATCATAAATCAACAATAAACAAGCTTTGATGCATTTCAGCTCTCTAGAGGTACAAGTGCATTACTGAGAATAAATATTGTCCTGTTGCTACAACATGAATAATTCATCACGACTAAGATCTCTTCATCTTTATTTTCCACTATGCCTCTTCCAAAACACAGTGTTGGGAACATAATTTATAGAAAGTGTACATTTCTTACATACTTTATCTTACTCTCTGTAATGTCACTCTCTAAATGCTGAAAATGGCATTCCCATTAAATTTAATTATAAGTTATCAATTTTAATAAAAATGCTCAGAACCTGTGTGTTTATCGATATGTTATTTGTCATTATCAGTTGGAGTAGTATGCTATTTATATACAGGACCATCATGTTTTGTACCCTTTCTTTACTGACAGTGTCCATGACAAGAAAAAATCATATATAAAGTAGCGAGTAAAATAATAAACATTAATTTACTGAGCATCTAATATGTATGCTACCTAAACGAGAAACGGATATCACTTCATGTAATGGTATTTTTTTTAATATTCCAGCAATGGAAAATATGGTAACTTTTTACTTGTGCCATTATTTTAAATTCTAAACATATTTTCAGAAAAGTAATTTCTTCTCTTTATTTAGTAAAATGTTGTCATAGATTTGATTTTTTCACTCTCCAAATCAGGAATGTTTTTTATGGAATATTAGATTTGTATTGTTATTCTTCACTGCAAAGATCAAAGTCTTTTGTCTCTTACATCACAGTCTCTGTTTGATCAGAGGTCTATTATTAAAATGCATTTTTGTTTTATGGAAAAAATTTGAAGCCATATATAAAGTCACAGCTATCTTACTATAAACACAATTGCTCTGAAACAAAGATGCTTTTTCTTTTCTTTCAATTTAACAAACTTTTCTGGGCTGAATTAAGAAGATTCAGGTTTTTCATGAAGAGAGAAAGAAAATGTTGATGATTATTTAAAATAAACCTTCAACCCAATATTGTGTCCATTTTTGTGGTGGAGTATTTTAGTTGTTCAATCTCCATACCCTTGTTTCACATTTGATGACTTACTGAATTACACACATAAATAAATAAAAAAATTGTAATTGTTCAATATCTTTCTCCATTTTTAGACTGTAATTATTTTAGCTCATGCTGAAATATTGGGTAAACATGGAGAAAAATTTACTGTAGACCAATACAGGATAATGAACTGTATGTTTGTACTCATGAGAAAATAATGTAAATTGCTTCAGATACTGACACATTTGGAAACTGACACTTCTTAACAAGTGCATATAATAGAAATAAATGAGAAAATCAAGTGATTGTTGTAGAAACAGTAGGTTAGTGAATTATCTGCAAAGTTCAGGAGTGCTACCATATGTTCAAATTTGCCTTTGGTCCTTAGCAGAATGTACTGATTTCAAAGCTGTCCCAAGCAAATGAATACACAAGGAAAGAAAATGAGAGTGTGGCATTTGAAAGGCAAAGCAGTTTATTCAGTGTAGCTTGTGAACTCAAAGGAAAAAAAAAATCAGAATGGAAAAGGAGAAAATTTTACTTTCTATGTCGAAAAAGTAGCAGAAAAAATAAACAAAGATGTTTTAGATGACACAGTAACTACTGATCAAAGTACTATTGGGTGCATGGAAAGAAAGAATGGCACTTAAATTTGAATAAAAATCAAATGAAATCTAGGAATAGCAATGAAAAGGAAAATGCTTGAAATAGGAAAAGAGTGCTTAAAGGTTATAACAAATCTGAAAAAAAAAAGATGAGATAAAAATGTATTTGATGGTCTAATAACTAGGGAAAATTCAAAAAGGAAAAGTCTTCAAGATCTTTCTACAGTCATTAGGCATGAGTTTTAAAGAAGCAAGTGGCTATTAGTGATTTTTTTTCTCTGTTTGTTTCATAGCACGGGTGTTTAATTCTGCAAGTGTTTTTAAAATCGCAGCCCAAAGGATTTTCAGTGTATGAAAGACTAGGACTGGAGTAACAGACAAAGAGCTCAGCAATGAAAAAAGTAACAATACTGAAGATGAAATTGCCAAGAAAAAGTTAGTAAGTGTACTTAAAGCTATCCATAGCTGAGCAGACCTGTTCTTTTGTATATGATAGGCTTTTATTTCAGACACTCGACCTGTACCAAGTGACAGAAAATCCAGTTCGCACTACCAAAGGATGTCTTCTTGCACTTTCAGCTACGTCCTAGGAAAAAAATTACTTATTTCTATACAGCAACTCCAAATTCACATACACTCACTGTCCATGAGTGTATTTCAATAAAAAAGAACTGTGTATAGGTTTACAATACGCTTATGCATAATTTTTCAGGGATATAATTATTGTTCCATGTTAAATCTGCATATGACATTTTATTTGTGTAACTGGAGGGGTTCCTGATATTTATCATTTCTTTGCTTTTAACATCTATTTTATTATGCATCATAGGATGGGGCTATTGCTTGCAGCTGTGCATTTGATAAAAATGAAATCTGTACTTTTACCAATAAAAAACTAGTTTTACTGCACACACAGTAATGGTATTTATCATTATTTGCTCATCTGCGCTGATCAAAGTCTCATCTGTATCATCAGAAAAACAAAACAACAATAATCAATTATCAAATCCCATTAAAAGTGAAAATGAGGATTAACCTCATGGTGCAGCAGCCTCTCTGACTCTCATATTGTTAATCACATTTTATGAAGAATCATCAAATCTATGGTCCAGTATGGATGGGGAAGCCTCCTCACAAAATATTCAGTGTGCTCACTAATTCCTTTCCTTCTGTTCTGAATATAGGGACATGTTCATATTCCATATTTCATCGATTTCAATTTAGAAATCTGGAAAATCCTGGGATAAAATACTAATTTGAGTTAATGAACCCATAAACTGTTCATTTCTCCACAATTAAAAAGTGTGGGTTGTATAATCATCTTTCTGTAGATAAGCATGTTTTTTTAACTGAATATCCTCAAAGGGAGTATAACTGCACTCTTCTTTTGTCTTTTCACACTAGGCTGTTTGAAAAGTTCATATGACCCATGTGAGCTCAGATGGCATCTTCCCAATCTTTCTGTGCCTAAATCATAAAGAAGCTATGATATAGAATTGTAATGCTAGCAGTCTGCTAATTCCATGGTGAAACGCCTATTGCATATAGGAGCAAGGGTATCGCTAAGAGCAAGCAAACATAGAAGTATTGGAGGGAAGGTAAGAGCAGCCTCAGCATACCATTTTTCCTTACTCTTGTAAATTTATCAGGAATTAACCAGGGCCAGAATTTTCTTTGTTCTTATAGGAATTACAGTTCAATGCGAACTTAAAACCTTCTTCCTCTCCCTCTGACAGTTTTTGCATGATACATATCTCTTTGAGGTCCTCAAGCTCCAAGTCAGCACACCTACTTTGGCTGCGGCTTTTCTGGAGACAGCCTTCAACAACATACATAAAGAAAAATGGAATGCAGATGAGAGTCACTCAAAAAATTAATACTGGATTTTTACTTTCAAGCGAAAAACATTCTTTGATTTTGGTGGACATCTTGATGCAACCATTATTGCCCAGCTGGATGCCATTAAGAATCACAACCAGATTGCCACAGGGCATCCTGACAATGGTATTTAAAAACCCATTAAGACAAACCTTTAGTGTAACTGAGAGTTTATGGAATTAAATTAAGAAGGAAAAAGGCTCACTTCCAAATTAAAACAGTAGAAAAAGAGCTTATTTCAAAATTGTTCCGAAGAAGCTTATATAAGACCATTTGAGTATTCTGTTCTGATTTTTTATTTTTTTACAATTATGGGCAGCTGGTGGGGGAGTAAGGGGGGCCAAAGGGAGAGGAAAAAACAAAAGCAGTAACATATTCTTGTACAATGAATGTGTTGTTTGTAAGATAGGAATAACATTACAATTAAAAAAAAATGCTCAAGTGTGCCAATTCATTTTTAAAAGAGCTATATACTAAACAATAAATAGTATATTTACAAATATTTAAATTACAAAAATATCAAACAAGTTATCATTAATTACCAATAATTTATTTCCGTGAAAGAGGATTATTCAATTACTCTTTTCATGGAAGTATTGCAGAAGCCATGATCATATACTGCTTTTATAAGCTTCCTCATAGGCAAGCTGTATCACATAGTTATTGTATATAAGACAAATCAATAAGAAATGGAAACATGTGGTGGAGTCACAAAATTGAATTTTATGAATCTGTGATGTGTATTTCCAATACTGGTAATATGACACCAACTTTTAGTTTGGCCTTGAAATCTTCTCTGTTTATTCTCTCTAATATCCCTTTATTTATCTCTCTAATTTATTTTCCAGATCAGCCTTAGACTACATTTTCTCCTGTCACGTTTTTGGATAACTTGGATAAAAGAGCATAGTAGAGGCTCATCTCTAAAACACATGCAACACAAACAAAATTACATGTGTAAAATAAGGAAAGAAGACCTACTTCATACATAACATTCAGGTTTATAAAGCTGGCATACTGGAATTTCTTTATCAGTTTCCCTCATATCACATTCAAATCACAGAAAGAAAGAGATCTCTTTGGAGTGTCTTCCACGTCCCCCTTCTTTAACTTGGATTCCATATTATTTAATGGTGTTTATCACAGAGGTTTCTAGTGATTAACAGATAGTCTACAACTTCTGTTTTTAATAGACTAATGAACTCACAGGATGGAAGTAGCTAGTCAGGCTTTTGGCTTCATTAACACACACTGCATGTGTAGCAATTGAAGTGTGAGATGTAATATTTCCTATAAGAATGATACATCAGGGGAAAATAATGATGTTCAGTTTATGCTCTAGAACATTGAATAGAATCTGCTAAAGTATTAAGGGAAGTTAAATAGGCCAATAAATTGAAAACAAAGAAAACATGAAAAACATAGAAAAGTAAAATACCAACAAAACTGAACTTTACAAAGTAATCAAACACAGTCTCATCTATTTACTTAGTCCTGATATTTAGTATTTCACATTAAATCCTCCACAATTTCTTGGAAATCATACATTTATTCTAAATTATATGTAAAAAGAATATCCATCATTATTTGTCAGAAAACAGTATATTAATTTGTGATGGTGAGTAATAATAGTCAATAATATGAAACTGAATTAGCACTATTTGAAAATTTTGTTGGCAATGTCATTGAAATATATTTCAATTAAACATAACAGATTGAATCTCATTCACAATATAAAAAGTCTTTGTTTTTCATTATGTCTCTGTGTGAAACCAAGTATGTCTAGGCCTACTAATTTCAGAACCTGCATAACTGGGTTTTAATGTTATCCAAATCATTAAGTACAGAAAAAAAAAATTAATTTCTTTATATCTAAAACTATAGTATGGAAAGTCTTGGATGAGCTTAAACCGTATATATATAAAAGTGGTGTATGTCATGTCACAGACATTAACTATAGTTCTGTTAGTTTTAGCTTAAAAAAGGATGTGGAAAAACATGAAATGGCAAGTATTGGTTTTACATTGTCAAACACATTTTTGAATATTCTGTTTCGACATTTTCAAAGTGAAACAGCTCTTCATCTCAAAGCACCCTTCTTTCAGACTCTGATTTAGATTAGAATAACAACACAACATGAAAACAAACCAAATTATTTTAAATTATTGGTCAAATACAATCCTTCGGTATACCCCTCCTTCCCTTTTTTTCAGTTGATCTATCTCCCCTTTCTTCTAAAAATAGCCTTTACACCTGCTACCAAAAATATTTCCTAAGTTTTCATGCCACCTATTTTTACTATAACCTCTGGTCTAGACAATTCCTCATCTACTTAGCTCTCCAGCATGTTGAACTGCCATATAAAAGCTTCGGGTAACAGACAAAGAAAGAGATGAGCTCTAAGTGCTATTTTCATTTGTAATGACTTGTAGATTTTATTTTTTTTTGATACTGTGCTTTACAGCATTCTAATAAATGCTTAATACTAATATGTTTTATGCTGTTTCCATTTTTTAAAAAAGAATTTTCATCAATAAAAAATGATACCAGTATTTGTCTATATATTAATTTCATTTTTTTTTTAATCCAGTATAGCCCATTTAAACCTGTGATTTATGAAAACAAAGTTTCATACTTGCTGGTTGTTTCCATATATGCATTTAAAAGTTTATCTTTTCTTATTTTAGCATTTCACTCTGAGTGTTCAAAGGCTATGTATAGCTTTCATAGATGGAGACAAGAAGCAGTGAAGCATAGAGAGAAAGCAGGAGAGATTCTCACATGACTAAGTCTGCTCTGCTTCTCATTTCATGTGAAACATCTCATGATAAGTAAGAGCTGCAGAATGTGCGCATCCATATTCCACTTTTGACAACACCAGTTTTTTTGATCAGCCAACAGAATATTCATATACGTTCAGAAACCAGATCCCTAGTGACCTGTGGTAAGGTGTCAGCATGCCTGCTGTTTTTTGGCATAAGAGACGTGGCTAAGTAAATACAATCTGGTGGTTTCAGTGGAAAACAAAAACAAAAAAAAAAACAAAAAAAAAAAACAACACAAAAACCAAACAACAAAAAAACCCAGAGGGACAGACAAATATATTTGGCACTTGACAAATACATTAGATCTAAATGAGGGGGCTTTTATTTATATGTTTAAGGGGTTATAAAATCAGATGTCTAAATGATGGTAGAGACATGGGACTAAGAAATAGATAACTTGATTCAAATTGTGAGATTTTATGCCTTTGGATGTCTAGTTACGAAGGCAGTGGAACCCATTAAATTCCCTTAGCTTTAATTTTGACCAAACCAAGATCCGAAATATACCATTCTTTCCAAACAAAATATGAAGTAAGACAGTAAAACATCAGCAATAAATGCAGAATAAAGCCCCCAGATTCAGCTTTTCAGGGAACACAACTAATTCCAAAGCTATGTGTTAGCAAACGTGGTTGAGTCCAAAGCAAGGCTTATTTCATAGCAGAGAGCATTCAACAAAATATGGCTCCTGCCCCAAAGAGTCTGTCATCTAATTTATCAAAAGATATAGCAAATGAGAAGGAAAATAGTAAGAGCAACAACATAAATGAAGATGAGAAATAATGATAAGCATAGGTTAAAGTTAGAATCACTGACAATATTATAAATTACATCTGAGAAGGCAATAATTTGCTATGTGCTAGGATATGCTTCAGCTATAAATAGGAAAATAATGAATGTCAAGCACTTTTTTTCATCTGTATAACTTCATTGTACATATCTTTCTCTTCTTACAGACTGCAGCCTGAGCACTGAAGCAGCAACCTCATCTTCCACCAAAATGACTTTACACAGTCTAGTTAAAAGAACTAATTTTCAGGGATAGTGAAGTAACAAAGCAACTCTTCCTACATTTTTACAATCAAATATGACAAAGTCCACTGTCTTTGGTGGAAATTTCTTTTATCATCTTTTGCCAGCCTCCTGGAAAGGAGACTTTATATAGTGAAAGACATATTTGATCTCATTTGAAAGAATCACTGAACCACTTATCTCTGGTGAGCAGTCTTTCTTGCTATCTGTATCCTCAAATCATTGCCAATGCAAAGGGAATTTCCTGAATTCAGATCACTTTGCATCTCTTGTGTCACTCACCCGTATTACTGTCATTGTTTTCTGGTGTAGCTGAAAGATACAGCTACATGAAGAATGACAGACAGCAGGTGAGTTAAATATGACAGCTAGAGAAATGAGTCTGGCCCTTCAAGGAGTTTACCAAATGGAAATCCAGCATTTTTTGCAGATGGATTGCATGATATAAACCCCTTATAGCTGGCTGCGTATACGTACAGGTATTTGTAGTTCATTCACTACCTTATTTAGACTGGCAGTGGGGAGGTGACGCAGGAAGGACTAGAACTGAACTTGTCCATATTCTCATGTACCATTAAGTCAGATCCTCTAGTATTGTGAAGCAAGATAACTAACTCCCTTTATGGCTACAACATTAAGCTATTCTATCCAGAGCAAAAACGTAACCTCATATTCTCATTTATGTTCTAAATTCAGAACCACAGTCCCTCCCAGTTGCTGGTCAACAGGAGATTCTTAATTTTCTCTGAAAATAAATGATTGGTTAATTCGACAGAAACCACAATAATACTGTGTCTGGCATTACCAGGTAAGAATCTGAACTTGATGCTTTTGTGACTTCTTCATAAAAGGTAGCAGAGAATAAGTACCCATGACAAAGACCATCTGTTTTCAAAGAAGGATGTCTTCCTGGGTGGAAGCCAGGCCCAAGTCTCTGCTGCCTTTCAGCTGGGGTTCTTTAGATGAACAGCATTCTCAGGGAGTGAAGCATTATAGAGGAATTAGTAGAAAAACACTCAAGCTAACCAGATTTACCAACTGATCCAGAAAAACTCAGAGGGTCTAAGAATCTTGAAATAATTTTATGACTTCCTAGTATGTGATGAAATGGAGTACTTACATTAATATGATGTGAATGTAATGTGAATACCGTATTTCAGGTACAGATAGTGATTGAGTTCAAAATGATGACCACAATGGACAATTTTTCATAATTCATTCATGAATCATCTTTCCTAATACTAGCACTTTTCCAAAGGCTTCAGTCACGAATATATTTCTCAGTTCTGTTGATTTAATCATAAAAATACACTGACTTAATTACAGAAAATTATTATGACCATCTGTTAGAAAAATAGTTTCTAAACACCATACATATGCTATGTAGGCCAAAGGGAAGTGAGGTGAACAGTATATTATACAGCATTATGCAGTCAACAACAGTTTAAACTAGTTCCACAACCAAACCAGGTACTAAATTACCCTACTGTCATCGAAATTATTGCCTTTAGTGCAGTTAAAACAAATACAAATTTATCTTTTCTGGTGTATTTTCTTGTTTTATTTTCTTAACAGGCAGTATGCATATATAAAGTTTTCTGGGGAAAAAAAAAGAAAAAAAAAGTAAATCTAAAGTCTACTACTGCAGTTTCAATTGAGCATCTCCAGAAGACTTAAGTTTTCTCTGCCTGTAAATGAGTCCAGTTCAACATGGCACAGAGAAAACCATTCTCCTAGCTGATAACAGAAATGTTTCTTTTACTGAATGGTGCCTAAATGACATCTACTTGGTTGTCCACTAAGTCTTTTTCTCAGGATGGTGACAGTTATTCTAGAGCTCTTTTTTGTTCTGATTTCCCTATCCAGTTTGTAGGAGTCAGGACATAGGAATAAACTTCTTGTCGCAAAGATAATCCTTCCTATTCAGCCTGTGACAAAGAAGTTGTGAAATTACCCACTATATAACTTTCTCCTGATTCCTGAGGGCTTAGCCTTTTCTCTAATGTTCATCTGTTAAATTTAGTACAGCACTGAACTCTTAGAATCATAACTGTTATTTCCTAAGGTTGTTTTCAAGAGTCTTTATTATTAATCATTCAGACTCTCAAATACTACTCCATCCCTTCAACGTCCGACTACCACCACACCTTTTATGTTCCACAGCTTTGCTTCAGTCACAATTTCTTGGGGGGTTCCCTCATATTTCTGACTACTTACTCTTATCTTTGTTACAGCTCTAGTCATCTGCTGAACCACATCAACTTACTGGAACGAACACAGGCTACCAACTTGAAACCTCTCCTCCCTCTCTGAGCTGATTTCAATCAGTTTTCTTCCACTTGACCTATAGCCTAATTTTTTTCAAGTCTAATTTCAGCTTTAATAGTACTGTCTCAGCAAAAACAACCAAATGTATTTCTAAAAGGGAATAAGAAACAAATCTGTAGAAACTGTGGAAAGTAGAATACTTTTGCAGCTCAGGATTGATTCTTCTTTGGTTTGTAACATGTCTCTGCAGGAAATGTGAGAAAATAACCTATCTTAGCCTGAGTTAATAACTTCTTTTCTGGTTAGCTTTTTTTTTTTTTCTCCCTTTTTTTTTTTTCAGTGGGGTTTCAGTTTTCCTATCCTACCTGACAAAATGAGAAAGGATAGCTGGAGGATAGAAGTAAACATACTGTTCAAGACAGTAAAAATGTAATAGAATACTGTTCTGGCAAAAGAACCAAAGATCACACAGCTGATGTAGACATTTAAAGTTACTGTTGTGTTGTTGACAGCAAGTATTACCCTCTTTGAAAAACACTGACTTGCAAGATAAGAGAAATAAAATTACTTTGGGCTACTTGCCATTTTGATATTGTGTGCTACTTTTCTCTTAACTGCTTCACAAGAAAGCCCCAGACTTTTTCTACACAGGAAGGAACGTATATCTTCTTTCACCTATACTTGCTTCACTGAGTTTTTGACCTTGGAGTTCATCACTGTATCCTGCAGCACAGCAACGCAGAAGCCATGCTTTACGCATTCAGGCATCACACTGCAGTGGTTTTTAGGCTTGTTCCTCCACTGGGCTGAATAAGCAAGGAGAAAGAATAAATAAGTAATTATGAGAAAAGAATCGGTCGGGATTACATATAAATTGAAGCTTTATGGGATTAACCAAATGATAGGCGTACTCCAAACAGTTGCAGAAGCAAGACAGAACTGCTGAAAAATTGGGTGGAGATGGGAGAACTAGACACAAAGCAAGGAGGATCGGTGTATCTAGTACTGTGGAGAGTGTGAAGAAATTGTCAGCAGAGATGGGTGGGAAAGTCTGCAAGGATTCCCTGAAAACAGGTGGTCATGGAAAGACTGCATGCAAGGAATCTGGAGAGGGAGAAATCACTGGTGTGTACAACCACCTGGCTTTAGGAAGTAAGAACCCTGTACCTTTCAATAGGACGTGTATGTTTACCAAAAGGCTGGGACCTTCAATCACATTCCATGTGAATAGGCCAGTGACATAATTGGTTTACTTTTGAAAATGGATATACAATTATGCATGAATTTTAGCAGTCTTTTTTTTTGAGAAGTCATTTTATTTGATTCTATAATGTAATTAGATCAATCCAATATTCAGGTATAAATCCCTTTTCCCCTTTTAATATTTGTACATTCATTTGTGGAACCAGTATACGCAGCAGGCTTTTATCCAAAGGCAAAGTAACATTATTAAAAAGACTAAGCTGCTATAGCCTGGAAGGACTGTTGGAAACCACAGAAAACTAAACAGACTTCACTGTTTATTCATTGGGGTCAAACCTGCAGGCATGGAAACTGTATTAAAGTTCATCCTTAATTTTTAATTTCCCTACTATCTGTCAACACAATAAAAATCATATCCTTTTCCAGTACAATATATACAGATATAGTGGAAGAGTGTGTCTATATGTAAGTATATTTAAAATGTCTTTTAAATATTGCCCAGGAAACGCAATGTTGCAAAAACCCAAAGTTTCTGTGACAAAAAAAAAAAAATCTGTACAAACCAATTTTGGTTTGCATCTCATTAAGAGATTTATAAGCCCTAAAATGTAAAAATATAAGCAAAGCAACAAACTCCTGCTCTGAAAAATCTCCATTCATTTGTGACTTGCCCTAACAGTAAAAGAAATGCCTTTCTTTTTACCTTTCTGACTACTCCCTGTCCCCCATTCTCCATCTCATGTATATAAAAGAAGATGACTGGGGTGCAGCAGGCAGGAAAGCAAATGCTTCTCATGTTTTCACTGCAGTGTACTGTACATAATTTCTGGGGTCTCTTTCATTGCCAAAGGAATATACTTGGAGATCATGACAACACTGCAGCATTTTTTTTTTTCTGTCAAGCACATCTGAATTATCAAATAAAAGATTTGAGATTATAACTGTCTGAAAAAGAAAATGAAAGCCTTCCAGAGAAGCAGATGCCACAGCATTATATATTCCAACTGTACACTGCGCTATGCATGGCCAGCTGTAGCAGGAAAACTGCTTATTTTAGTGTTACACATTGGTCTTCTGTGCAGTGTCACAGCATTATAACATCTGGCTTTCCTCCTCTGTTTGCACTATTTGCTATAGCCACCCCAAATGCCTAGTTATTGACATTCTCTGCTCTCTGGATGTAGCTTTTGCTGAGGGAATATGCATCTTTTTCTGTTTGTTTACAGGCACTACACACTTCATAACCACAGTTGCCCCTCAGCACAATTCAATTTTCTCAAATAACCTTAGTGCTTGAGCTAGCAGTTACTGTAGAGATCATTTTCACTGCTTGTTGGAAAAAAAATAAACTTGACGGTAAAACACAGTATTTTGAGCAAGTATTACAAAGGGGAAAAGTCTACATGTGAAAGCATATAGGAAGTGGAGCTTACCAATTGTTTTCAATAGTCGCAAGGAAGTGATTCTGCTGTCTTTTTCTGCTGCAGTGATATACAGTAAAGAACCTTATGCATAACCCTGCACAACCTTGAAACAACAGATATTTATAAATTTGAATTCCATCCATGCCTTGATAAGTGTAATGGAAATTTCCTCAGTCATATTATAATCTTAAATAGGAATTTGAACCAAGCCTTATTTAAATAAGATGAAGAACACCACATATTCATTTTGTCTTGAAATTTCTCATCGTCTTGTTCATAATCATACAATCTTTTTAAAGATTGCCATATATAGATATTGTAACCTAGAAAACATATATTACAAAAAGCTTTTCTATTTAAAAAAATGGGATCATTAGTCCTGCATAAGAAAGAAAAATCTTTTAGTACAGTTGCAGCAAGCATCAGGTTGGATTGTTATTATAATGTTTGAAAATTATATGCTGCCCAATTTACTCTTTGGAAACACTTCTGCCAAATGAAAACCTTTCTGTTAAGCCATGTTAAGAGCATCCTTTAGCAGCTCTGGCCCAGGACTCTCTCCTTGCCCAGCCATGGGAGCCCAGCCCAATGCACTCAGGGACCCAGGGTCTCTGCCCAGGCTGAGGGACACAGCAGCTGCTGCTTTCCCATTTGCAGGTTCCACCAGTAGCAAAGCTGAGCAGGTACCCAGTAGCTGGCTCACATCCACTCACACTGGTACCCCCCAGTAGTCGGCATTAGCCCTTGCAGTACTCACACACAGGACAGAGAGTAAGATTATACAGAAGAGAGAGTAAAGAAAGGGTTTGACAAGAAGATAGGGCAGGCTGCGGTGATCAGGCACAGGGCATAGTCAAACAGCATAGAGACTGGCCCCATTATACACATGACCAGCCCTTTTTATCCCCCTACTTCTCCTTTGTTTCTCCCCCATTCTCTTCCCCTGCGCTTCTCCTCATCAGTTTGCCCAGTCCCACTGAGCTCCCCCTCCATATTTTGAACCCTCCAGTTTCCATCCTTATTGGCTGCAGCATCCTGGTTTCTTGATAGCCTATCAATTAGTGTGACTGACAAGGCTGGTTTCTTGGTTTTGTCTTTGTTATGTTTGCCTGTCAGTTTTGCCTCCTTTTGTCAATGGCTTACCTGTTTTTGCTTATTACCCCATTTGACAAGGTCCTCAATCAGATAACTGTATTGAAATAAACATTTCCACATTCCACGCGTAGCAAGGGAATAAAAGGCCCATTGTTTGCTTGCACTGTGGTTGTCCTTTCCAAGCACCACGAAGGAAAGTTGCTCAGTTCAAATGCAGAGAATCAAAAACTTGATCATGGAAAGGAACACAAAGATAAATGGGATCTGTGAGAAGCAATCCTGTGAATGAGAAAGGAAGTGAGCACAGAGCTGGTAAAGAACCGGCATAGGCTGTAAGGGGAAGAGAGCTGATATTCAAACTAAGGAGAAGCAACGGGAATGACTAAGTCACTATTGTAGTACCTGTAATTGCTGTGAGAATCTGATTACCGTGCGAATCCCTCCAGATCCCGCAGTGAAACCTGGTACTCTGATGTCCTCCACCAGCAGTGAATATGTGTGAATCCTACTAGTAACATGTATAGCTCATGACTGCCAAGGAATTGATACACTCAGAGTATTAAAGCCCCTAGCACCATATCTGCTCTGTTAGCTCAAAGGCCAGAGCCCTGTGTTGGGGATTTGCAGACTCTGGTGCTATTGATGAGCTGGTTATGAGACATGATGGAAAGCTTTCCTGTTCTTTGTTTGCATATATGTCCAAAATGTATATATTACATTGACTGTTATTTGGTAATAGTGTAATCAATAAATATAATAAACCTTTCTGTCCCAGCCATACATACAAGCGTACTCAAAGATTTAAATAAAATCAGATTTAAAGCAATAGAAAAATTGAGATGTCCATAACTAAAATTTATTCTCATTGCGTGTTTGTCAATGTTCCCTTCTTCACTTCAAAAAAACCACTCTTATTCACAAGACCTTTACAGATAATGTACTAACACTGCATAATAGTGTACACTTTATACCATCTACTTTGTTGAATATGTAGTGAACGGAAGAAGAGCTTTAGAAATACAAACAAAGCAGCTGTATCTGCACTGCAGCTCTGGATTAGATGTTAACCTTTCCCTTAGCAGCCCTGTGAAAAAGTTTTATTCCAAACTTTATAACAACATTTTAAAGGCTTTCCTTTGCTAGTTCTTAAATCTTTGTTTTCCAGGTTTTTCCACTACAGATCCCAAGCCAAATTCCTGAGTATTTAGAAGAAACAGAAAAGTCGGTAGAACCCATATCCCGAGTGTGTACAGAACTAAACTGTGCCAAGCACACTGAAGAATATGTGGTTACAGACACCCAGAACTGGGCACCCAAAACTAGTGAGTACATTTAAGCCTAATTTCTTTGCATGGCCATTACCCATCTGTAAAATGGAGATAATAAAATCCCTTAACCTTAGGAGGATTTTGTGAATATAAAGTAATGGCTGACATTATATTAATGAGTTCCATTTAAAAAATAGCATAGAGAAATCAATAATTTCTGCTTAAGGAGTGCAGTCTGAATAGTTCAAAGCCAATAAGACGTGTCCACACACTGAACAAGGACAAGAAAATGAAATACTTAATACTCCTAATTAAGGAAGTACCATCCCTGACTGAATGAGTCAGGGATCCCATGTAAAAAAAGTACTGTGATGATGCAATTAAAGACCATTATAATGCAAATGCCCAAGGGAGCCAAATGAAGGTTGCGCGGGCAACTTTAATTTTAATGTTTTCTAATTTGAGTGCTTGACTTTGTGACCTTAATATATTTTTTTTTAATATAATGTTCTGGATATAATAATAATTACTTGAGTAGGAAGAGAGAAATTAAAGAATTACACAAGATTTTTCAGATGTGACCCAAAAAGCAAAGGGCCCTAGGCAACAAAGAAAAAAGCCTTGAAGCTGGCAGGTATTTCAGAGACTCAGGGTACTATTGCAGTAAGAAGATAAGCAAAGGGACAAGTGTACACAAAGAGCTTCTCAGTTACCTCATTTTAAAGCGTTTATGACAATGACATGAAATATTTACTAATTTATCTGTCCCAACCACATAACTTTCAGTCAGACTCCTGAAACTCCATCTGAAAGCAGAATTAAAGTCCACTCACATTTCACAGTTTTCTACAAAGGAGGTATTTTTCAACAAGGCCTTTTCTGAGGAGGGAACAATTATAGCTCATCATCAGCTTTTGTTACCTAATTAAAATCATGGGATATTGACAAAGCTTTTGTTTGTGAGTGGGAGTGCTCCTCAACAGTGTTAACCATGATTGGATTTTACAGAGGAGCTTTCATGAACTCATGATTACTATCAGATCTTCTTGTCCTAATATATTGCAGATGTTTCTGTCTCACCTCAGAGTGTGATCTCACTGCAAAAAAAGTGGAGGCAGAACGAGTGATCAACCCAATTTTAGTGGCTGTTATTTTTTCAGTAACAAAAAAAGTCAAAACAATTTATTTTTAAAAGTGTCAAAGTATTACTTTGTGGGAGAATAAATGAAAAACGTGCTTATGCTACTCTGTGGTGCTTAAAGTTCAGATGAGGCTTTAAAAAGAAGCAGGTTATTTACTCGAGGAGTCTCAAAGCTATTTCTCAAATGTTTCTGGTATTTGCAACACTTTCTATATTTCTAGCACCTTCAAATGCCAACAGCATATTGTTTTTCCCCCTTGTTTCAGAACTGTACAGCATATATTAATTAAGGATCCAGCCTAATGCTGATTCCTGGCGCAGCACCGCTAGCTCCAGACAAACTGAGCAGATCATACAGCTTAGGAAACAAAAGGCTGTGCCACATCTGTTCTCCAAGCAAAGTCAGCACATGACTGTGAACAGTTGTGCCAAGAGTAAGACAGTGGTGCTGCACAGCATGCGAGGGGAAGCCTGTACTCCTGTACTCCCTTGTGAGGTATAAAATATACTTCCAGGAGCTCTTTCCCTTTCCCCTCCCTATTCGTGGCCCTGCCCTGTGTCCCCCACCCCACTGCCTGCCCCCCTTCCCCCCCCCCCCCAGCAATTCAAAAAAGCACTGTTTCTTCCAGCTATAGCACCTGATTATGTGACCTTACAAATCACACAAAAACCACGAGTGAGAATAGCAGTACCATGAAAAACAGCCACTACATTTATTGCTGATTTATCTTTTACAAGTTCTCTGCATTAAAGTAAACACAGATTCTTATACAGCAAATAGTACCCTGAGCAGCAAACAGAAGGGCTGTTACAAATGGTACGGAATGAAAGTCACCTACCTGGATCTGGCAGAAGGAGAATCCGGATTTGAAATGGGCTGAACTGTCTAGTCACACACAAATCCAACTCCAAACAGCACCTAAAATGTAATGTTCACACTTGAACTTCTGTTCACAATGTGTCCTCTAACAGTTCTGCACCCTAAGAGTTTCATTACACTACATTAGCAGATACTGCTGAGGTATGAGGACTCCCTAAACGAACTGACAGCATACACTGAAGAAAATATTGTATTTGAACATCCACATCTGTCCTGGTTTTAGGAGCTGGGAAAGAGGGCTTGGGAAATAACCCAAATATTACAGAAATGTAATATAGAGAATATTATGATCCCAGTGTAGTTATACACTTACATGTGTCAATGCAGACATAAATTTAGTTCTTTCAGCTTTGGACAAAATTAAAATCCAAAAGACATCTTGAATCTTCTCCAAGTAGCTGAATATTACTGATATGTATTAATGTTCCTATTCCATCTTCCTCTTCAGGAAAACGGCAGATGTGACCTTCAAACATCAACAGTCTTAAGCTGTTTAGGAAGTTCTCTCAGTTCTTGTGAAATATATTCATTATAACAGCAGAATCCTAATTTTTTTTTTTTTTTTAATAATCAATGTTCTTCTGTCTCCTGCCAATAAATTCAATCCGAATCCATGTCTGAGATATGCAGAGAAGACAATGTAGTAATTGTTAACAATACCTTAACTGCTACATGCCTATTTCAGTCAGTAGATCATATTGAGTGATTTTGATTTTATACTGCATGAAACAAAATAACATGATTTAAGATGCTGTTAATTAATCTCTTAAAATTAATCTGATTCTCTTTATGAGCAGTGTGAGCAAGGTGGAAAAAGACTAAAACTAAAACTGGAACTAAAAGCCAGAGTGTCTAGAGACATAATCCTGGCTTTGCAAATAACTCACTGAATGGCCATAAACACTTTTGTTGACATCTTTACAGCTTAGTTTCCCATCATTTAAAAGATTCCAGAATATTCACTCACCTGCCTTTTACACTGCAATAGGGTTTTGCAAACACGGTTCAACATAAGTACTCAGTATTTTCTTACAATTTTCTGTACTGTGTCCTATTCAGGAATAACTTTTTTTTTTTTTTTACCATAATGCTAAAAATCATGTGAGAACAGAAGGTGTACTCCATGAATAACTGAAGACTCAGGGACACCTGGTTTTATCTAAGTGAAACCATACGTGAAAAAGCAATTCATGTCAAAGACACATAACACAGTTTGCGAATTAAAAAAATAATGCAATCAAATATCTGAAGAAAATGAGAGGAATACAGTTTTCAGTGTCCCTTAAAGCCAAAACCGCACAATATACCACAGTTTTGAAATCTTGGGGTAACTATCACCATGGCGATATGAAGTGTTACTCACAATCTTCAAATACAAACTTTGCGTCTGCCCATTTTTTTTCCTGCAATCCACTCATTTGGAGGAAGACTTCTTTATAATGGTACAATACAGAAACTTTGCAATGATTCATAATTAATTCAAATTGTCTTAAGTAGGAACACTATCATATAGATTGAAAACTAGCTAAAAGGATGTAAACAGAAATAGTGCTAAAACCTGAAAAAGGGAAAAAGGTCTTGTCGATATGTGTGAAGACTGATACCTGATTTTGTTTCATTTAACATTTGAAGTCCTGCAATAAGGAATGAATAGCATCTTAGTGATGTTTATAATTGATACTAAGCTGCAAAGCTACGTGATCATTACTGAAGATGGAAAAATTGTACAGAAGAGATCTAGTCATATCACAAACCTGGGCAGATAGCGAAATGAGAATTTTTTGCAAGACAGTGCAGCTATGGAACATTCCTCAATTCTAGGAAGAGATTTTTTAGAAACAGTAATTTATTAAATGTCAGATATGATTCAAATAAGATAGGTTCCAAATAAGACTAGTTGCTTCCACTTGATTTTTCTCTCATTTATCACTCTGACATATTCACAAGAAATCCTAGGTTTACTTTAGCAGAAACCAGTAGACAAAGCTATTTTAGAAAAAAACCACACACACACACCCCCCCCACACACACACACATAAAAAATCCCTCATGTATTTTTCGTTATGGTACTGGCATTTAATCTTGTTGGTAATAGTCCACTAGATCAGGCTTGCTATATCACCTTAGTCATGCCTTTTACACCTTTGATTATCATCTTTTTCAAGGATGATAGATATATAACTCTTACTGGTTACACAAACCATTCAGTTATACTTATGTCAAATTTCATCAACAAACATTACCTCAGCATGATTAAAGTATTCGAATTTAATTTTGCACTTATTAACCACAATTAATTCTAGCAAGCAAAACGAGTGCTACCTCATCAAAAGTATAATCCCTCATTTTTCATCTTCTAATAAATAAAGGTACTATATTCTTTTAAAACGCATGTATTATTCAATTAACTTACCTGTAGCAAACTACTTGGATCTCTATGTCTTTTGCTAAAAAATGAATAAAATTATACAAGGTCACTAAGTATATTAACAGCCATCTCTGAAAACAACAATGGGATTCAAATTAGAAATGCAAATGAGCAAAACTAATTAGATGGTGGCATGGGTACTTGTGTACCTAATAAAATAAGATTATGTGCTTTGGGATGACTAACCCAAATGGAGTTGCTCAGGGCCTAGGTCTAAATGTGTCTTTTCCATCATGTGAGAATACACAGCTCAAAGAACGGTGGTGTTCAAGGTACAAACTACCTTACTAAGACAGGCCAGAATTATTTCCTGTGTAGGGTGGCTAGTAGGGGCTGGGCACTGGATTATAGAAAAAGATTGTGAGATTCTTAAGAAGGATGTAGTTTGGGTACTTCCCTGCCCACTTCTGTCCCTAAGAAGTCTTATCTAAGAGCACTGTCTGCTTTTCAGTTCCTTTCCTGTACTTAGAGAGCAATAAGGAGAACTTGTCAAGAAAGTAGGAATAAGACCTCAGTTAATCTAGCACGTAATATTTCTATTTCTAATTTCCCGTGGCTTATTCAAACCTTATGAACTATAAATACATAAGTAAACCACTGAGGATCAGGTGCAATGTAAAAACAGTGTAAGGATGAGTAACACAAAAATTTTAAAAACTGCATGCATAACTTCAAGACTAGTCCAGTGACTCATAACAGCGTAACAGTGTGTCATGTTGGTCTATCCACTCAATTCCATGCTTTAATTTTGGTTTCCCTTTCAAAGACCTTTTAAAGATTATTTCATTTTCAAAACAAAACTAGCTAACCAATAATTAATGACATATTTTGTATTTGCTGTTAGAATTTTTTTGTCTGTGGTAAAGCAGGTAATCAGTTAAAGAATTTATTTCAGCTGTGCTTAGCAGCAACAACAACAACAACAAAAGATTGTTTTTCAGCTTAATTTTAAAAATGTCAGGGAAACAAATTTTAAAAACATTATCTGAAGTACTGTTTTATACAGGCTGCTAAAAGATTAATATATTGTCAAGACAGAAAGCTACATGCTGTTGATTGGGTTTTTTCAGTACCTTAGGAGAATTTCAGTGCACATGATTTTCAAAATGCTAACATTTAGAACAACTATTGCATGGGTTTTATCAATTTATTAAATCTAAAAATGATATTTTCTTATTATCTATGTTGAACCTTGATAAAACAAACACCAAACAAGCAAGGAATATTTAACTTCATTATTACAAAACTTTCATTTTGCAATCTGCATCATATTTACCTAATATCCTTTTACATTACATAACCATAAGCTACTAGGTTTGTTTCAAAGGGGTTTTTTTTTTCTTTCCCTTTTTTTTCTGGGTTTTAGCAAAAGGGTTCTTCCTTTTTCTGTTTCCTTATTCATAATTTTTCCAGTGACATAAATAAAATCCTCAAATTACTATTTCATACACTGTCATAAAATTACCTCATTACATACTGTTTCATCATATGTTACTTATCTCAAGATAGATAACTTGTCAGGAAAGAGTAATCAGGAACAGAACACTCCTAGCACAGCACTGTTTTATGGCACCACCTGAAGAGTTATGTACTTTATTATAAAACCAGTTGGACTACAAAAAACGGTCTTCGATTTTGCTCCCATTCTTTAATTTATATGCAAAATATTTCTAGCTTTTTATAGTTGCTATTTCATGGTAAGTGCTAGAAATATCAGGGTTTAGACATGCAAGGGATTGCACCTGAGCAATGAATTGGACATATCCAACTCTTCAGAAACATCTTTCAGAAATGAAAGTTTTCAATGTGTTGATATTTATATGCTATATCTGATATCATTGTTGTCTACAATAGAAGATATCAAAGTATCATTCACTAATAACGAGCTTGTTGTATTTGTGATGAGATTCAGACTTGATTTTTCCATAAAAATCAGATGTAAATATCTGAACACATTGACTGAGTGCTGAAATAATGTTATTTACTTAACTTTTTAAATTTAAATTTAATGCCTGGATGTTAGTGGATTCAAAGACACTGTATGAATTTTTTTTTTCATCTGAACTCACACAACTACAATAAAAATGTCCACTATAGGAATATTTCCTAAAATAATATCCAATATGTATTTGAAATTTACTTAGTGTAATATTATTGTGTGTGCATTTAAATAAAATATATGTGGATCTATGGAAAGAGTCCTTCAAAGAACAAGCCTTGTTTATTACTTTTCACTGATTTAAGAGGAGGACATTAAAGAAAAGCTAAGTCCTCATCTTCTGAATTATTCCAGTAGCTGATTTAAAGAATTTTGACAACTGATCTGCTGAGGGTAGTGTTCAGTAAAGACTGCAAGAAAGCCTACTAATTCTCCTGTTCTAGTTCCAGAGGTCCATAAGACCATTTCTACCTTTTAAAGATGTACTAATCCAAACCTGGATAAATCTCAGTATCACAAACAGGATTAAAATGTAACATCTAGCCTTCAAGACTGTAATACGAGACTCTCACTACATGAGGAGACTATTTCATCTCATTAACCATAATAAGTTGTCTATTACCCTGACCATCAGCATTTAAAAGGATTTAGAGTTTCCATATCCAAACTGGCTGTTTAATAACAGTACTTAGAGATTATTTTAACTAAAAATACAGCAGTTTATTCTTCTGCTAGTCCAGGAAGAAAAGGGCACTGTGGTTAATAGGATTAAGGACTGAACATAGTTTAACCCAAAATCTTGGTTCTAAGGCTATTTATGAGAAATTGTTACATTCTTTCACATTTTTTTCATGTTATTATTTTACCAAGAGGACTCTTTTGAATAACCATCAGCACTATGAACCCCCTTTTAGCCCTGCCTTCCTGAGAAATTTAACTTCCAGAAAAATTTCTTCAAAAATTTCTGATTATCTACCAAGTATATACCATGTAAATGATGTCTTTACAACATCACATTTTACAAGAGTACTTCCTCCTCAACAATAACTTAGCCTGGTGACCAAAACCTTGATGTTTATCAAACTAGAGATAAAGACCTTCACGTTAGTGCATCTACATCAGAAGTCACATACCATTAAGCAACTAAATGGACTATTACTAACACTTTATTTAATCATGAACAACGTGGTTTTCCTAATCCTTGGCTTATAGAATAAGATACCTGTCCTAAAAAAGTTTTCCATATTTACAGTTTTGAAGAAATAACTAAAAATATTGCACAAATGAGTCTTCTGTATTTCTTATACACCATTATAAAGTAAGTTCATCATAATTAATGTTTAATATCCTATTTCAACAACCATATGTATAGATCATCTACTCTTACCAAAAATACAACAAAATGGCTGGAGGAGGCAGAGTGTGATGGCTCTAAAGAGCTTCATTTCAGTGCTTTTTCTGGAAATTCATGGCATATCCTTTCTTGGGAGAATTGTTTACCAAAACATGATTTTAAAAATCACTTATAAAGTATCTACTTCTTTGTCTATCCATATAACCTGTTACCTTCTCTTAAAAGATAAAATAGAAGGTTTAACTTGATATCTTCTTGATATTCCTTGTTAGCTCTTACTCATAGTCCTGTTTTTTTTCCTAGGTGCTGGCAAGAGTTTAATTATTCTCATAAATTAAGTTATATTGACAGCACTATAATTTTCTTGCTGTTCCTTTTTAAAGTTTCCCTTAAAGCAAAAAGACTCTTTTTACAGTTTTCTGGAACATTTCCTGTTATCTCTGAGTGATAAACAGTCAGCCTCTCAGACTGATTCAATCGCACTTTGGAAACCTTTTAATCCATTTTATCTGATTTAGCCCATTCAAAACACAATTTGTTCAAGTATCCAAATCCCTCTTTCTTTAGCATGATACAAAATATTTGTTATTGATAGTAAGTGTGCTACTCATATCGAGAACATCCAACTGAATAAATTGGAGAAGACTGAATGAGAAAATATTTATTAGTTTTGTTGGCAATAACTTTCAAAGAGCTTTCCTGGACCACTGAGCAGCAGACCAACACTTTTCTTAATTTGTCTTCTACTCTTAATGCACTCATGGAATTATTTATTATCTTTCATGTGCCCTGGTAGTTATATTTAATTTTGTCCTTTGGCCTTTCTCTGACTTTGTCCATGCAAGCTCTTAAAACAGAGGAAAATCCAGTATTACAAAGAGTTTTATTATTTCTATATAGTTTACAGTCTGCTTGCATTTAGGTGGTAGTATGGGGAATAGCTGTAAATGAGGTGGGATAGGAAACAGCTAAATCAGCTCTATCAATCACATAAAATTCTCTGACCCTCTAAAACAAGAGAGTTGTACCCAAGCTGCTTACTGCAAATGGTCCTTGGCCCATGCTAAATCCTAATCTCTGCATGGCCATTATTTGTGACCATGGTCACTGCCCCAGGCTGTAACGGTGGCAGGAACAGCAATTTAACAGATTTGGGTTTATATGTATCACCATACAGAAGTGTCCTGGACTATGCACCCTCTGTTTACTAGCGGAAATCAATAGTTATATACTTATAAGGATGCATATTACAGTATTTAGGTGAAAACAATCAGAATTGATATCACAAACCCTTTTTTTTTTTTTTCTTAATTTATCACATATTACAGCTTGCAAGAAGATAAAAAAATCACTCTGAGGGCCTCTGATTGTATATTTTATTAGCAAATCTGCATTGGTAGATTATGGGATTTCTGAGATTCATTCTTGAAAGACAATACTGAATGGCACAAAACAACTTATTATTACCAGATTCAACTTAAAAAATCACTTATTTTACAAACTGAGAACGGGTCAAGCTATTTACCTCTTCTGTCTTAAATCAAACTCTAGATCCTGAAGGATCTCTTAAGAAAAGGGAAAGAAAATCACACACTTAACTTCAAATAATCACTAAGTACTGAGAAATGAGATGGTTGTAACGCCCCTCTGGTTTGCTTCCCTGTCCTTTTCTGGAAGAAACCCTACAGATAGGAAAAAAAAAAAAAAAAAAAAAAAAAAAAAAGGGTGCAGACTTTTATGTCCATGGTATAGAGACGTCATGATTTGCACTAGACTTCCACCAGAACTGTTCAAGAGCAGAATGGGTTCTATATAATGCAGTTCATAAAAAGTTGGCTTTCGCCATTATGTAACTCACAGACAAATAGAAACTAGCCTGGACTTCAGCTTTAGGGGAAAATAAACAAACAAGCAAAAAACAGGGGAAAAAAAAGAAACAAAAAATCAAAACACCAAAAGCTTATTTAGAAGTTGTGTTGATGGAAATGGGTAAACATAGGTCAGACTCCATAGTGCTCCTCAGCTATCGCTGAATAGGCTATTGTAACCCTACTACTTTAGAATAGACTGTTTCAGTTGGAAGGGACCTACAAGGATCTAGTCCAACTGCCCATGTTACTGGCTGGAACCTACTAATGTTTCGTTAGTTGCTCCAAAAATTCACTATTTGTCTAAGTTTCAGCTAGGCAAACCGACATGATGCACACATTTCTGCCACTGATCATATGGATAATAAAGCTTTATATTGCTGACACTGCTGAGCAGTTTGATATCCACCTCATTGCTAAGTCTCAACAAGGTTTGAAAACCAAGTTACCTTCAAGTACAGTACAAAATATTAAACACGCAGAGTACATTTAATGTCTTCCATCCCAATCTCCTACACTCTCCCCTGTCCTCTGGAAAGCTAGAATTCACATGTCTGTTCATAATCAATCTGAAGGGAACGCTCAAGCCTAATAGCAAGGAGATTGTTTTGTTTGGTTGGTTTATTGCCAAAGAGAAAAGAAAGAAAGAAAAATTTCCTTCTATTAGGCCAAAAGAATTTCACAGCAATGATTTTCTAATTGGGATAAGCAACTTCACATGCTCAAGAATGAATCTTGTCTTTTAAGAGTGTTTTGCTGTCTCCTTCTCATGACTATTTTCAAACTCTCTCCAGTGAGCTGCTTGACTTCTGTGAACTCCACTCAAGTTTTCTGTGTAGTGGATAGGGAAGTATGGGCACCACACATAAATTTTAGAGAGCAGTTGGGCACCTAAAATTAAATTCTGTAACGCAGAGCGTTTCATTCGCATTGTCCTTTGTATGAACCTAGTCCATAGCACCTAAATACTGGATTTGCATAGATACAGGTTTATAAATGGAAAGAAGTGCATGCACAAATTGAGGCAAGCTTGAAATTGTCTGAAAATTGCTCTGTATCAGTAGAAGTTAGACTCAGACAGCAAAAGTGGCTCTAGGAAAGAAAACAGAATGGAAGCATATGCTCCAAGTGCATCAAGAAAGGCAAACATAAAGATGTTAAAGGAAGAGGACTTAGTTAAAAAGAAAAAGTAATAGAAAAAAACCCCCACAACTGAAGGGGAAGAGAAAGTTTTAATAAGTTAGGCAAACGAGATCGAAAATGGTGTTAATTATGCCTAGCATCATAAATGGCAATTAAAAAAAGCAGAAACAGTGGATGCGATATAGTTGTTTTAAGTTGTTAGTGTAGCAGAAACTGCAGCACATCCCGTCATCTCAGAACAATTACCAGCTGTTACCATCAGGGAACTCATCCTTTCTTCACTATTCTACCGTACGAAACCTATGTCCAAAACAACCAGCTATGATTAAGAGGGTGAATGGAACTCAAAATATGTAAGTTCCATTTTTTAATTCTTTCTTACTGTTCTGCAATCAGAATCCTATCCCTTCTTTTTCTTTCTCTGATACCTTTTGAAACCATTTCTTCCCTCTACTGCTGGTTCATCTGATCTGCTTTACGACTAGGATTCAATTTTATTCACTATAAAATGTTTTGGACCAGTTTCTAAGAATTTTACATAGAAGAATTTAAACAAAACAGATTTTTATCTTTTGGATAATTGTTCTGGGTTTTTTCAGGCAAAAATATATTTCTATGGACTGGAAAGAAAAGGAGGGGGCAGACTATGGCAGAGGATGATCTACATTCTGGAGCTGACATGGACCTCGACAAGAGAAAAACCTGTATTTTCTAGTTTTAATAAATGAAAGTCCTTTTGAGGACTATGATCTATGATGGTATTTTAACCATTACTCAGTGAGTTACAGAAGAGCATAATAACATAGGGCAGGATGTCACTGATATAATCAGCATCATTAATATCACGATGATTTGACATTAAATGCAATTAGGAGGGGGCATTTTTAGGCTGCTGCTTTTTTGTTGTTATTGTAAGTTTAATAATTTCATCTTTGATGGGGATGTTTACTCATACAGACTTTGTGTCTCTGTGCTACTGAGTGGGAACCTGACATTCAGACACAGATCCAGCCTCCTGCATTTTGATCTAATGGAGACAAACCTAATATAGTTAAACAGGAGGCTGACAGCAGCCCTTTCAGACCAATTTATGATCTCATACGGCATTGTCTTAAAGGAGATACATTTGTATTCTTTCAGTAAATCTACCTTCTAAGGCTAGCAGTTTATTTTATATATAGATATACACACATAAATATACACACAGATACCTAGTGGATTAACAGAGAATGGCTGCAGAAAAGTTTTTTACATAGCAGGGGACTGCATTTGAAGATTTTTTAAAATAATTATGAGACACTGTCACAACTAGGCACAAATACAAAAAAAAAAAAAAATGCTATCATCTTTCCCCAAAAAAATCACTCACAAAAATAAGCCTGAGTACTGTTGAACACAGGCATGCATACTTTTTTTTTTAAAATTATTATTAAGTTAGGTAAACTTTGGCCAGGAATTATACCTACTGTTTGTGTACATTTTATTAATACTAAAGGTTAAGGACTTTCATGTGTAGTGATGCATATAACAAGTAACAGCCACACCATGCAGATGACAAAAGAAAAAAAGGAATTCAAATAAATACATGCAAGAAAAAAGTGAAACATGCAGGACATTATGGAAAGAAAAAATCTTAGAAATAAAGAATAAGACTGTGAGACAGAAGAAATAGGTTGACTCTCCAGGGACCTTTAAGTACAACAAAACTCACTGAGAGATTAAACTCTGAATCTCAGACTAGCAAGAGTCAGTCTGCTCCTAAGAAGCAATTTAGAGTATTCTGATTGCTCTGAGAGGAATTAGTCAGGCAGCCAGGGATTTTCAGAGCATAGCTATGGGCTTGGGCAATGATGTAAAGCTGGCTATATTGCCTCTGCAGCCCCTGCACATTCCCTTCTGCCAAAGAGTTCCTCAACCAGTTACAAACTATTCACCTGAAAAACCTACAATCCATTCCCATTTCTATCATAGATTTCCTCTATGACTGTGGACTCCTTGGTCTACAGGGTATGTGTAAATGGCAGAAAATGGGAGCATTTCACAGCTGCCATGTTTAGAAGCATCCTGGGAAGTAGGGTGGGTAGGGTGGGATAGCATCAACCTGTTGTCCTCTTGTCCTTATCCTGACTCTCCAGAAGGAAACCAAGCATGTAGCCCTGGAGATGTTCAGGGTCACTATCCTGGTGGGGAAACCTGGCTGTGCTGGCTCTGCAGTCTTTCACTGCCACCCCAAGACCAGCATGTAATGCACACTTTTGGAGGCAATTCCCAGTCCTTTCCTGGTCTGAGGCACTTCTTTTTCACAGTGTACTGTATCTTCATCACACTGACGCAGCAGGTAAACCAGCCTGACTGAAAAATGCCCATTTTCTCTAACCTGTTTTAAATTTAGAGCATTATATTTTATATATATAAAATTCCATGATCAGCACAAAACAATGTGCCAGCTCAGCCAGGGTTGGAGTAAGGTGTTTACAGGCCAGGGCTGGAAAAAGCAAACCTAAGAGACCTCAAGCTGTCTGAAGACCTGCTGCCACAAAAAGCCTGAGTGCCTCTCCAGAGCCTACTTTCCTTAGACATAACGCTGTTTCCATTTTTAAGTTTTACCCTATGGGCAAAATGTCACATCAATAGGTAGGAGATAATGCAGACACACTGATATTAATCGGCCACAAAATGGGGTTTGTTGACAGGTTGCAATTGCCTTATCACTGGGCATCTATTAGAATAGAATTGAATATTTCATTTGGAAGTGAACTACGATTGTCTAGTTCAACCGCCTGACTGATCTGGGGCTGAACTAAAGTTAAAGCATGTTACTAAGAGCATTGTCCAAATACTGTGTTAGATATTTTCACAGTTCCAACAACATGCGCCTTCATAAACATTTGAAATGGAAGTATGAAACACAGAACGGACAAAAAGAAAAATTCTTCAGGATGATGAACAGAATTACAAACTCCTCGTACGCTAAACACATCTATCTAAACTTACCTCAGCTGCACTAAGATACCAGTAACATCCACACTGATGGGCTTGCAAACATCATGCTGGATCTACAGAAGAATTGTGCCCTCCTGTCCTGTTACTACCTAAAATGGACTTATGTGTAAAATGAAGGTAGGTAGCTTAGTTTTGGCACCTGCATTGCTTTAACTATATCCTAATTTCACCTAGCACTGTCATGCTCAATTAAGCTAGAAAGACATAATTGCTCATCTCTAAACAACTCCTGGTAATATGACATATTGAAAAAGTAATTTTGGGTTTGGCCTTTGTTTACCGCTATATTTTCTCTTTCATCTACTCCAAGAGCAGCTATACCAAACAAGAAACGATAATTAAGCAAAAGTTTTCTCTTTATGCTGCAGGTTTTCTAAAAAAAAAACCAACCCACCCCACAACTTTATAAATTGCAATATAACATAAACCTAACATTTTAATGTAATCTTATAAAATGCAAAATAAATTTAAAAACTTCATTTTTTTTTCTGATTTGGCTAACTGTTCCATTTTACATATTCTCAGAGAAAGTCAGAACTGCACTTTCAATCTGCTTATGACTGAAATCCACAAAGTACTCTGTTTTCAAAGGAAAACAAACATCTGTGCAATATAAGCAGTCTCTCATGCTTTTTTCAGCTGTTCTTTCTGATTATTTTGCAAGACCAAAAAATTATTTTCCTTTTTTCCCCTCTACTTCCAACCTTTTTTAGAGGTGTTTTAAGTAATCATGTTTTATGGGAGGGGAAAATATTTTAAGACTTAATCACACAATTATATTCTCACAGGCAAAGTCCCTTTGTAGTTGATTGCACAGAGGTTGAGCTTTCCAATGAGCTTTGAGCTGCGGGATCTGTATTTATGTGACAAGTTGTGCAATCTTACATCATGATATACAGAACTGTGGCTTGGCAGATATTATCAAGGTAATAGATATGCCAAATATTCTCCAGGAAAAGGAAAATAAAACTGATTTCTTTCAGAGCACACCTGTTTGTCCTGCACTGTATTCAGAAGGAAGTGATTTTTAAAATACTCTATTTTAGATAAAGCATTAGCTTTGTTCCATAGGACTAAATGTATTACTTTTATTGCGTTTCCTAGAGGGAAAATTTTGGAGTTCAAAATGTTACTACTGGATTTCACTAGAAGTATTTTGAACTGTAATTTTTTTTCCTAAAACTCTTTAAAAACAAAGGAGAGGAAATAATAATCTTAGCAGAAGTATCACCAAAACTGTATTTAAACAGATAGGTCTCTGGAACTGGAAAAATTCAAGTTTACAGGTATAGGGACATGCACATATATGTAGAATCATTAATTTCAATGGAACTTTGCCTTCGAAAACATAATTGGGAGATCAAGGACTGCATTTTGTAGGGCGGGGCTGGTCAGGTCCTAAAGACCTAAAATGAGACCTAACAATCCTACTGTTTGAATAGTAAACAGTTATATAGAATGTCTGTCCCCTTTTCTCCCATCTACCATCCAGTTCTAAGCAATTAATTACCCATTATCTTGATTAGCCTAATTAAAGTAAGGATGAAATTATGCTTTCACTAGAGTGCGGCATTTAAAAGGAATTTGCCAATTCGTTTTGTAAAGAGCTCCCCATTTTACTCACTTTTAAAAAAAAAAGCTGTTATCTTCACTTATACTTGTTGCCAGCTTCTGGTTATGCTGTCATTCGTTACAGTCTTTTCAAAAACTGACATTTTCACATGTTAAATAATTCTAAGAGTTTAAGCTTTAAACTTGTAACTAGACGTAGAAATAAATTTCCTGGCAAACTCAGTATTTTTTCTGTTAGAAAAAGTATTTGGCTAATGAGAAAAAGTTATATTAACTTGAAATATATTTGCTACGATGTAATAGAACCCTAGTAGTAGTTACTGTGGGTTGACTGATGCGTGTTGACTTAACACTTTGTGTCTGCTGGACAGGGTCATCTTTGGACAGCTGAGTATGTCCTGGGAAAGAAAGGACAAAACTGACTTTGTAGAGCTTTCAGATGCCGGGTACCTGGACTCACATTGGGAAGACTTTTTCAGCTGTTACAGAGCAGCTGCTCAAATCTTCATCTTTAGCAAGATCTAAAATCGGGTGTTCCACAGCCCAGAATGTCCTAATTCTAAAGGAAATAGCTATCTACCTCTGAATGACAAAGTTGAAAGAACTTTTTTTTCATCTTTGGCACAGACTGGCAACTGTTTTAAAGTACAGAAAAGAGCGTGACAGGCAAATAATTTTCTTCACAGATTTACTGATCAATTATTTTTTTAAATATATATATATTTACTATATTTAGTAACAACTAAACTATATAGGTTACAAGGTAAAAATTAATGAGTTGTCTATACTAAGGTAGTTCAGATCTTCAAATTACACAAAGGCCTAAGAAAGATACATGTGTTTACTAAGTAAAAGTAATTTGCTATTGTCCTCCATTTCCTCACTGGTATTTTCTGTATTGATTTTGATATTGCAGTTTTACTTAATTTTACAGCAGTGTTCTGAGCAGTGATATCATACATATCACGCGTCTTTTGCCCTTTCTGTGTTTAAAAAAGTTTGTTCTTTTAAAAGTAAAATCTCAAAGGATGTTCAAAATATAGATGGTATTTTGATGTTTACCTCAGCAATTAGATTAATTTAACTATTTGTCTCAGTGAACTGGAGTTGTACTTCACCTTTCCATGACTATTTTCAGTCTGATTGTTTTTAATTGTTGCCTTAGGCAGCCTCAAGTTATTTCCAGTCTTCTTGTTTTCTTCTGATTTTGAAGCCTTACTAATTCTTTTTTTCTGTGTTTTCTCTTTTGGATTTATCATTTTGAGCATTGGACACTGAGGCAAATTAATTTCTCTTTGCTTTCCCATGAAGTCCTTTGATGGGTTCCCTGTGGTATCTCTGGTTAGCATATTATGTTAAATAGGCTTTCTGCCTTCAGATTAAGAGATTATAATCTGTCTTTTAAATTGGTATGATATAGACTCTACCTTTTGAAGCTTATAGAGTACAGAATTTAGCAACCCAATTTATCTTCCTGCACATGGGTACAATCCTATTGAGAGCAGGGAGTAGCAAATTATCTTGAGTGCTTTTTTTTTTTTTTTTTTTTTTTTTTTACCTCCTGCCTCATAGTTTCCTTCCAACAGCAGACATTAGCAAGGCAAGTTTTTATGACACTCACCTGGTACTTCAGTGGCACGTGGGGAAGCAAATGCAGGAAGAGCCTGAGAGCACTGACATTCCAATTCCCGCTTAATTCCTGTTCCACTGAGAATGGCAACCATCTCACGTTCACAGCTTTCCCTTGCAGCACAGAGCTGAAATATAAATTGATGACTGCTTCTGCAATTTATCTGGTACTAAAGAAAATTATAAACAAAGGTGTACTTTCCCCTTCCCCCCCGCTTCCAAAGCCCCCTGCATGCTGAGGCATGAAAACACCTGGCACCATCTTTCATCAATGTTTAACACAGCCTCTCCTATCTAGTGCTGCCTTTCCTCCTCCTAGCTCAAGAAGTGCTCTCCAAACAGCACCCAGTTCCTCTCTTAAGCTTCTATTATTTACTGGCATTGTCTCTTCATTTACTGCAGAGAGCAATTTCTTGGATAAGAACCGAGTTCCACCTGGTCAAACATCACAACAGAAATCTGTTACTCTTCTCAGTCTAGCCTCTTAGTCACCTGACTAAGCACAGCTACATGAATTTTAGTGCATTTTATACATCCTAGAACAAATAGCTAGTTTTAATTGCTCCTAAGAGAGCTTATAGTTGACAGCTTTAACTTGAAAAACATTCCTGTAGAAAGTTAATGATCATTCATGAACTACAATAGCATACATATGACAAAAAAATATCACAGTATTATTCAGATATAAATGGAGAAGAAAACATTGCAACATTTTTATATCTTTATAAGTTGAAAACTTTTCAGAACTTTTAATTTCAGATAATTCCACAGCAGAGCCTGGAACCTTTTGGATAATTCAAAAGAATTTAAGTGATACTGTAAAATATCCAAATTTACAAATGTATTATTAAAAACTACTAAACAACATAATCTTTCCTGCAATATTATAATTTTAATGAGTAATAGCCATTACAATATTTATCAAATGCCAGAATTAAACAGAAATTCAGTGCTCTACAGCCATATATTAAATGAGGTTCTTACCTACTGCTTTCTTTCTGATGCTTCTCATGGTACAAGAATGTAAAAAGGCTGCATACATTTTCAGCTAGTGAAAAAAACCCAAAGCAAGTCATAAACTCTCTCTTGGTTCCAGATAAAATAAATAAAGATGAAATAATTAACACAATATTCTTACCATGTAAACATTGTGAACACGCAGAGATGTTCTTCTACTAAGTGGTTCTGAAGGGAAAAGAAATTGTTGCTCATAATGAGTGTTAGCCAGTTCAGCAACTATGTTCATATATGATTCATATCAGTTTCAACTAACTATTTAGACACACAGTTATTTTACTGTTCTTGGATTAGGTGGGAAATAGCTTACCAAGCTTCTACACTTTTATTTTTGAGGCAAGAAAAACAGTTTCTTCTGACGCAGTGTTCCATGAATTCAGTCAATCCAGTGGATTTATTCCAGGAAACAGCATACAGTTGACTTCTGCAGCTGACTGCAAGACTGAAACTGATGGATGCCTCCAGCACATTCTCAAGATCAAGCACAGTCTTATCTCAGTAGGGCTCAGGTCCTTTTTTTTCCCCCTTAAGATTTTAATTTCATGCTATATGATAGTGTTAAAATATTAAAATAATCAAGTTGTTAACATATTCCAAATTAATTCTTATTCCATATACAAAATTCTGTAAAAATTCAGAAGTAAAATTTATTTTTCAGTCTGCTGATACACTTTCTTTAAGAAATTATATATTGCAAGCCTTTTGATAACTTATGCCATAACTGATAAAATATTTGCCTCTCTCTTCATGTCACCAAGGCATGATTGCTGGTAAAAAAAATCCTAAAGTTGCAATGGGGATGTATAACTGTTTCCTTTTCCTGTAAATAATGCAACCATATTTATTTGGAAACACTAATTTCTAAATTAAAGTATGAAATCTGATTAAAAGCTCTAATGAAAAAACCCGGAGGAATATATTCTATCCATGCCTCAGCACCTGCAAAAAATTTTCTGGCATCTATATGAGTATTTTTCTGTTACTCTGTCAAAATCTTTGAAAGGCAAAACAATGTCTTGGGCTCCTTGCACATCTTTAGGTGTGGGAAGGGGAAGATTAGAAAAGACTTTATTAGCTAAGTAAAGTTGACTTCTATATCACCTAAACTAATTGCTTGTTCTGCAGTTTTGTATTTGATGACCTAATGGGGCAAAAGGGCTTTTAGAGACTCATTTATGAGACGGATCTAGTTTAAGAATTGCTTAATCCCTACCACAGTTGTGTAACATCTGGCCTGAAACACCTCAGGATTCCATCCTGCTGTCAAAGTCATTTGACTGTTCCTTACATGGTTTTCAGCTACAGTTACACTTGTGGGACACAAAATGGTTGAAAGCTGTTGAAGAATAACAGATTTTGTCAAATTCAATGCTATCATTTAGTTTGCATAATACCATAGATCACCTACATTTATAAAGAGGCTAATTTTTTTAAAAAAACATTACTCTACTTTCACACTTTTAGCACACCTTCAAGCACTGTTTTCTAAGAAAAAAAAAAGGAATTATATTTTCCATTCAATGATTCCTGATAGGCTTTTTTCTTGAATTCCTATGGGAAGTGTATCAGACTTCTTTTAGATACACATAGACTGGCATCATTATTGATATAGACAATATACCCAAATATCTTTCTGTCTGATCTGGGTATTACGTGCAGTAGGCAGCATACATCTAAAATGCCCTGAACAAATGATATTAAAAAAATCTATTCAAGCTTACAAGTGAATTTTCCAGCTATTTCCAACCATTTTCCTTTGTAACAAAAGAAAGAGCTGAAAAACAATCCTAGTCAGAAGGTCAATTATCTTTAAACCCCAGATTCTGCAGGAGAGCTTTACTTTAGCTGAAATAAGAGTGTTGGGCATGGAGCTCTATTAAGTTTATTAAAGCACATATAGTGCTTTATGGTCATATGTATCCATAAAGCACAATACTTAGGTGACAGAGACATAGAAACCCTCAGACATTTTTAACACTCCAAGACTGTAGGTAATACTAGTAAACCAGGAACGTAGTCTCTGTTGAAATATACTTTTAAACATAAAGAAGTAGGCAGATTGTTTGAGAAGAAATAGCCTTTCATTACTTCTCTCTGTTTTACTGTTTTGTACAGAGCAGAGCAAGCAGAAAATCTAGGTATTTTGTGAAAGTCTAGGGTTTCTTGGTTTGTGGTCATTGTTCATGTAACATTAGTTAGGACTTTATAAAATACAGCTTATTCCTCTGTGGCTTATCTCAGTTTTGTGTATAACAGAATAGTCATTAAAAAGTAATTGTCACTTCAAAAACAATTACAGATCAGGGTTATTAGAATACCATATGATGAGCCTTCAACATTTTCACTTAAAATACAGGCATGCAGTCACCTTCATTTGCCATAAATGGAGCTAGACATGTAAACTGCATGTACATTGAAGTAAAGGTAACTCCATTTCCTTAATTTCTTCATTATATTGCAGCAGCCACTGGGGTGCCCACGACATTTAAACACATTTTCTTTTAATTTGGCTCTTGAGAGTATCCAACGCCCATCAGGGAAGCAAGCTGTAAACAAATTCACAGAACAATCCACCAGCTTAGCTATTTAGAAAGGTGAAGATATTAAGAGCACTAATACATTATAATGACATAAAATCCATATGATGGAGAGTAAAATGAGCATATGCCAACTAGAATCGTGGTCAAGTGGTAGCACAACACAGTGCCTAATGGGGAGCCGTGAACAGAGACTAGCAGTGCCAAGGGGGCCATATATCTCTAGGGAAGGAAACAGATCACTAATGGGAATCTGAAATCTTGCTGACTGAAGCAGTGCCATTGACATGCTAGTGGAGAAGACAGTCTATTTTTAAAACAAACTGTAAGCAAAAAAACTATGATGTAGGTCCTTCGAGGTGCAAATGATAGAAAAGAGTTTTAAAAAATTCAATGTCTGCTACTCTCCAAAGCAAATATGTGCTTTACTTTAGTGGGAAGATATTTATTTAGAACATTTGCATATTCATATTGGCCATTAGGACTGAAATGGACTTTATTTAGATAGCACGGGTTGCAATTTGTCCCACAGAACTAGCAATGGGGACATAATTTCAAAAGAACTGAAAGCTGTCACTTTCCTTTCTTCTGTGTTTTCTAATTTCACCCTCCATTGGAACAAGCAGCACCCTATTCATAAAGCAAGGTCGCAGAAAGTAGTTTCACAGCTTAATCTTCCATAACATTTTAACAAGGAAGACCACCCTTTAGCCTTGTTCTGTTTCTGTTATACTTTATCTTACAGAAATATCTGTATCTTTACAACACCTGGAGAGGCATTTAAGATGAGCAGTGTTTCTTGATTTCACAGAGTACAACAAACACACAGAGAAACAACTCTGTGTTGGCACAAGACCATAAAATCAATTGCTTGTTTTCACTAACATGGAGGATTTTGTTGCAGAACTAAACATAGCAGCATTCACACCCTAGATGTCATATATGACATGTGGACAGCCTGACAATCACATTGCATTTGATGCACTGAAGTCACATCTTCGGTCCACTCTGAAGTTGAACAAGCTGCTTGCAAGCTTTTACAGGAACATTCTTCAGATGAGGCAGTAAAGCCCATGATCTTGTCCATCATTCACTAAGAGTGGTGCTGAGGGTGTTTGTGTCCCCCCAGTAATTACCAGTATTTCACAACTTCACTTCTGTAGGTACCACTTGGATGTTATCTGCAGGAATGGCACTCTGTGGACAAGGCTCAGATTTTATCTTCCTGTAAAAGCTCGTGCAGGAATCTTAAGAAACATGACCCTTCTGGAGAAAAACTTCACTCCTGTGGCCGAAGAGGGAGCAAGTTCTATTCCCAAAGGAATGCATTTCCCATGACCCCGAGATCAATCACCTACAGTGGCTCCTGCCCCAGCGTTATATCCTCTTCAAAGTAATGATGCTATTTTCAGACCTGTGCGATCAATAGCCCACTCAGAAGACCTGTACCTGAGCACAGGTGGAAGAGCTCTGTAGAAAAAAGTAGCAGAAAAGGCCATACTATACTTTTCACCTAAGGTTTGGTTCTGAAGGACAACAATGATTTCTCCTCTGAGCCTAGCCCTATCATTCTTTCTCTTTGTCTCTTACTCATCTCTAGGGATCTGCAGTCTGGAAAAGGAGAGAAATGGAGCCAACAGAACACAGCTTTGATTCTGAAGGGTGGTTATCTAGGTTAATTGCTTCAGTGGGAATTATTGTTAGGAAGATGCACACATAAATTGCTGGGAATATGCTGTTTGTGACTCACCTTTGAAAAGAAGCTTTCACTAAACACAGAAATAGCATAGTTTGTGTTCCTCCTAAGACTACTTAAATTATGGGTGAGAAGAACAGGCATCTCAAACCCCCAACACTATTATCTGTTATGTCACACAAGAACCACTTTAGAAGAATCTTCAGGGAATGACAGCAAGCCAGTTGCTTAAGGAGAGGACATATTCCCTTAAGTACAACCAAAGAGTAATTTAGAAAAACAATATAATCTTTTTAGATCTTTTCTTGGTCCCTTTCCTATGAACTGTCTGACTTGCAAGACTCATGAGTAAAAAGGGCAATAAAATCAGATAATCCATGATCTATATATTAGATTCTTATACAGCTGTCTTTGCAGTGAGATTTCCTATTGGAACCAATACAGTTAAAAGCGTCTGTCTTAAGACAATGCACAGCTTGTGACAGCAAAGATTCTGCATGTTTGGTAGGCATAATTTGCTGGTTTTCTAACATCTGGAGTCAAAACGTCACATCAGAGCGACAATTTCTTTGTACTGACAGCTAACTGAATACAGAAAGTCAACAATAAACTGTCAGGCTGAAGGAAAACAGATGTTTGCTGTCCTTTCATAAAACCCCAAAGAAGTATTTTTAAATGCCAACAAATAAGGCCTATAATGTAACACAGTTAAAGATAGATGAACACTGACCCATTTTATGTTCCACAAAATTTTGATGAGCTTTGTCTTGCAATGTTAAGTGGAATTTTACATACAGCCATATTATTAAAAATAAATTCAATTTCTGTAATTATTATTCATGTGCCTTAAACCAGTAAGAGATAATACAATAAACAGATTAATTATCATGATAATGGTACTTAAAACAACAATGTCAAGCATTTTGGAAATACTGATGTTTTGGTGAGATTGATGGGGAGAAAAAGAAAATAATTACATGGATATTATCCTACTGAATATTATTGTTTATCATAATGTGGAATAGTATACATAAAGTGCTTAGCTACCATCCTCAATAAGCTGATCATAGAATTAGGGAGGTCACCTCCACTTAACTGTTCCCAAGATCTGACAGACACAGTTGAACTTTTGACATTTTTAAGGCAGAATTAATTTCTAGTGAAAATCATGCTAGTGCTCAGTTTCAGAGTTCCAGTGATACTTTTTGGACTGTCAATATCTGGTTTCAGTTGTACAGGATGTTTTTTTTCAGTTCTTCTAGATGTTAAAATTAGGGGGGGGGGGGGGGGGGGAAGGCAAAGATTTCCCCTGCCCCAAACCACCTGTTCATACCTTGGCGTGGCCACACAAGTTACCTTCTAGTTTATCTTCATCCAAAAGGAATCCAATTCACGTCATACTGATCAAGTTTCTTCTAGCTTAACTTCACCCACACAGAATCCAGTTCAGGTCATAGTGGCCAAAACACAGTAACTGGGGTGATGGGGAGCCTTTCCTCAGAAGTGCACTCCTGCAGCAATCCAACAGCAGAAGTCTCAGGTGGGTACAGTAACACGACCAAACCCAGTCCTGAGTCAGTGGTATCATATGTTCTTCATGTATCATTTTCTCAAGAGTTAACAGTAAGCTGGTCTTACCTCTCAGACTACTAACATCCAAGACTCTTCTTGCAGGAACTCTATCTGTCACAGGCTCTAATACAGTCAGTCCTACCAGCATGTGAAAATAGGTCCGTGGTACTTAATTTGTAACTCATGGTCAAACTGGTAACACATCATCCTTAAAATATTAAAGAAAGCCTTTGAAATCATTGGGATGTATCTTCTCTGCTTATACAAATAGAGTCATCTGTGGGGTTATAAGTCATTTTGCAACTTGTCCTGTGTAGAACTGCAGTTAGAAACTGATGAATATGAATAGTTTCTCTGCAGAAAATTCCCCAAACAAAATGGCAAATTCTTTTACCTCTACTTAAGCAATTTCTATTTCAGTTTTGAATACATGGCAAATTTATATTGAAGTGAAATTATATATTGAATTTCGCACATAGAACACTTAGAGTTATTCTCTAATGTGTCTATTTTCTTGAGTGACATTGTTCAGTACATACAAAAACATGGAAGAAATGACTGCTTATTATTACCAATAAAAACTTAAAAAATCATCTCAGCCTTTAGGTATTTTTCCTGCTTTTTTCTCCAGCAAGAAAATTATTTTAAGATTTAACAACATGGGGAAACTCAGCAATTTCTAAAGATGTTAATTCTTTCAAGAATTGACTTATAGCAATTTATAATTATTAACACACTTGCAACGTATAATACAGTTTTCAGTATCTACAAACACACCGTGAAAATCTCATTGATTTCTGTTATTAATCAGAGCGATCTAAAACAATTTATAAAGCAATTTCTCCTATAGGCAGTGCAGTGATTGGATGTTACCTACACACCTCCCCTCAGCAGAAATGCACTGATTGCTACATATGGACCCACTTTAAGAGCAGAGCAAGGTATCAAGATTAAAATGTCTACCTTTTGAAAAATAAAACTGAGAATTCTTTGGCAGTCAACTAAATGGTAAAAAACCTGTATAGAACCAGGATACTCTTTTAAAATTTTTGCTATAAATATTGCATTCTTCTTTAAAAACAACTAAACAATTCTTAAGATAAAAGGTGCTGAAAAAGTATATTCAACATACCGTACCTATTCAAAATATAGATGCTGTTTCTTTCATGTCACTTGTGCACTGGTCTGAGAATATACTGAGATAAATTACATCTATTTCAAGATTAATTTGAAAAAACCCTGAGCTGTACAATACATAAATTGAGCAAATTATCAAGAATGAAGATTAGGTCCACCAACCCTTCAAAATGAAAATCATGGTCTTGTTTGAAAGTCTGGTTGATCTGTGACTTCCTCAGTATGTGTGTGAAGGCGGTGTAGGGTAAACACCATATAAATCCAGCAGTCCCCAGCTGGCATACAGTTCTTTCAAAACACGCAAAGAGGAGAAGGATATCGCTGTGTCTAGATTATTGTTTGTAGTATTAGGTGGTCCTCTGCCTAGCATTCAGTCACATTTCTCAAGGTAATTCTACTCCTGCAGTATCCAACACACCTCATTCTTACAGGTTTCTGTAGTGGCAATTTCTATGCTACCTCTGCAAGTGATCACCTGCAATCAATATCCATGAGACACCAGTACCCAACCGGGTTGCTGGGAAGCTAGTCTGGAACTACACAAATTATTTGGTAAGAACTGCAACAACAATCTTCTAACCTTTAACAGTAATCATTTAATAACTATATCAGATATTACAAATTAGCCATAGATCAGAATTAGTATAGAACAGACTATCTTCAAGATGGTATTACATGATCATGATTATGAGACTCCATTGAAACTTATTCAAACTCAGAATGTCTTTACTAAGTGATGGAGGCCTACGAAAATGGGATGCAATATCCTGGAAGCACAAACTCTATTGCAAAATTCAAAATATCCTGAATTTTGTCTTAGAATCTTAAGCATCCCCTAGGAAGAAGGCTTAAACCTTATGCAATTCACACACATCATTCTGTCTTACTTGAAGCCTAGGTAGGACAATGCAATTTTAAAAAATTACACGCATTAAGCCTCTCTGGTTTCGTAGTCTGCAGGGAGTTAGCAGTCACTCTGGACTCAGGACAGTTGAATATCACTCCTCATCTTACAAACTCAGCTCAATTTCCATGGAATTTTTCCAAGGGTAGCTCAACCACTCTCCTTCCTATAGTCCAAAAACCACCTTTTGCCAGCTCTCACTCCTTACAGAAAGAGCACGCCCTCAAGAAGACTCATGACATCTAAATGTGTATGTGCGTGAGTGCACACACACATAATTTCTGATGTGTCTCCAGACCAATTCCATGTTCTCACTTGTAAATATGTATTGCAAGTTAATATGGAATATTAGTAAATGAAATATTTGTAAGAATTGCTAGTATTATGGAGCTCACATCTGCTCTAAAGTATCACAAATCATTTGTAGTGTCAGTAGTTTGGTTTGTTTCTAGGTTTTAATTCAGAGCCTTCTTCTGGCTCAGCTTAGTACATGAAGCAGGCTTGCATGCCAAAGCTGTGATTAACTTTATAGATGCAGTGGAATTATGGAAATGTATCATGCAAAAGTGTGTACTTGCCAAAATTATTCCATGACCTTGTGCTTAAGCTGAGTTTTAAATAATTCAGTGATGTATTGAATGAATAAATTTGTGCTGCTTGTTACTCTAAACAGTCATGCTTTCACTTTCCTTGCCATTTTTAATAAAGCCTCGCTTTCTAATATTCATGAAATATTGCATTTCAATTAAATTACATACGTATTGAGAAAATAGTTTGCCCTAAGCTGTTTAGTGTTGACACCAACTGTCATTTGCCTTTTCTTTTTGTATAATAACCATGGAGGATTTATGTACAGGCAATATAAAGCACTGTCACACTTTAACAAGAAACTTTTTTGATCATGTATAATACTAGAGAGAATAAACCTAAGCTATTTTGTTATTTTTAAAGGCATTAATTAAACTTAGATAGTGCATACTAAATCCAAACTCAAGTTTTCCATTCCTAGTTTCATGGAAACCGCATGAAAATTCTTCCAGTGTTTCAGGTGCTCATTAAAAACTGCAGAACTCAGGTGACTGAGATGGTTCAGTTTGGCTGAACCTGTTTTTAAAATACAAATGTAACAGCAGAGTCACAAGTTGAAAGGTTAGTATTTTAAACAGCATAAGAAAGTAAAAGGGGATGGAAATATAAAATTTTATCTGCATTGAAGCCCCAAAATACTGATCTTCAATTTGTCATTATTTCATTGCAGGTAAATTGACTAAAATTCTTGTAGCTCAGTGTATTTTCCTTTTTAAATGGGAATCCTATCATCTTCTCCTTTCTAAGAAATAATTTTGGACTTTCACATTAAAAGTAAAGTCACCTCATTATATCACTTTGTAGAATAAAACTGTCCAGAGAAGGGCAGCCAGGCTGCTGGAAGGGTCTGGAGTACAAGTCTTACGAGGAATGGCTGAGGGAACTGGGGTTGTTTAGTCTGGATAAAAGGAGGCTCTTTGCAACTACCTGGAAGGAGGCTGTAGGCAGGTGGGGGCTGGTCTCTTCTTCCAAGTAAGAAGCCATAGGACAAGAGGGAACCGCACCATGTTGTGCCAGGGGACGTTTGGATTAGATATTAGGAAAAATTTCTTCACCAAAGGGGTTATCAAGCATTGGAACAGGCTGCCCAGGGTAGTGGTTGAATCAGCATACCTGGAGGTATTTAAAAGACATGTATACGTCTTCCTTAGGGACATGATTTACTGGTGGACTTCGCAGTGCTAGGCTTACACTTGGCCTTGATGATCTTAAAGGTCTTTTCCAATCTAAAGGGTTCCATGATTCTATGATACAGTCTTCTGACCTGTACAAAATCAACCTGATTTTATTTCCCACCATTTGGCCAAAATGAACAGCAATTTTGTAACAAGACTGGAAAGATATCATGAAATGCCTATTGCATATCACCCTCTATGCCTGATGCAGGGAAAGAAAATTTGTTACAGAGCTCAGCCAGAGACTAGTACTGAAGCTGAAGCTGTAAGGGCTTCTCTGTTTGATACCGAGACCTGACCAATAGCTGCAGTGCAGCTGAAATGCGCTAGTTGTTGCAGATAGCAGGCACCACAGAATTATTCCCAGAGTGCAAGTGAATAGATGTTGTGAAGAAAAAGTGAATACGAAATAAATGTCCCATTAGCCCATGCTAAAAGGGCAGCAAACTCCTCACAACTAGCCTTTTGTCATTCTTTCTGTTTTCAAATAGCAGGGGGGAAGGGGAAAGTGTGTTTCCAAGCTTCATCTGCTAGATAAAGATTTTTCATTAATGTCCATAAGTGAATGGGGATATAGTTTCCATACTGCATCTCTAACCATCTTAATTACTTTAAATTGGCCCTAACATACTGATAATTTTCACCCACTAGTGAAGCAACCACCAGCACCATTTGTCATAATGTTTTCAGCAAATTAACCCAAATGGTTTTGGTTGTCTCAGTGTAACTAAGAGGACACAAATGTTTGCCCTGAAGCACTTACAATCAGTGTTAGGAAGACAGTAGCAGTATTACTGTAAAGAGCTAGTCAAAAGAAGTACATTGGAGTAGCAAAACTTTTGATTCCATAATTGAAGCTATTTCACAATATATAGAAGAAAGTTTTAAATAAATAACCTAAGCATCATTCATTTCTTATAATTTCAGGAAAGGATGTTGTCTTTGGCAGAAATACTCAAACTACCAGTTCAGGAGAAGTTTAAAGTGAGACAGATCACGAGCCTTCTCATACAAATGTCTTCTGTTTGGCGCTTCTGGGAAAATGTGGGAGTTTACTCAGCACATACTTCCTTGTTTACATGTTGCTGACACAATTACTCATGTGGCAGATGAAAGAAAGGCTGCACAAAAACTTTCACCATTTTCAACTCCAGCTCCAGCTTAACTTCCTTTAAGTAAATATGAACCTTTCAGTTGACTTTAGCAAGTGGAAGAAGTGCTCAAGAAGGAAAAAAAAGAATTTACGCCATTGCTGAGGTAGTAACCTCATTATAGACTGGACTCATGCTGCTTCCTTCCACTGGCCCTAAATCAAACTGTAGTTCTATAAACAATGCAGTCTTAATATCAGCAATATTCTACGGACTAAGACAAAGCCATAATTATATATTTATTTTAATTATTTAATTATTCAATTAATTATTAAATAATTATTTATTTTAAAGCAACCACTATTTAATTACAAATTAGTATGATATCTATCAACATTTAAAACCCAAAGAATACAAAAAAGCATCTACCTAAGGGTATAATTAGATTAAAGCTGAAGGACTAACTTATCTTTACAGTCATTCTATGCATTCTTCCAATTTCCCAATATAAATAACTATAAAGCAAGAAAATAGGATTTCAAAAGTGAGGTTGCTTAGGCAATTGCAAACATGTTAACGGAATTAATAATAACTTTGACTTCACAAACGAATCTTACTATTTTTTGCAGTTTCTATTACTAGTAGTTGGTTCTCCTCAGTTACAAAATACAAGGAAAAAAGCTAAAGCCAAACACAAATATAAGGCAATATAGCTTGTAACCACGCAGCCCTGCAGCACAGTATTGCAGCAGCTAAAAACAGGCAGAAGCTTCCCAACGAGTCGGTGAGGCCTCAGGATGGAGGCTTGTCAGATCTGCTCTGTCAGAACTTCTCTTGACCTACTGCAGCTTTGCTTTACTTGACTGAGCTGTGACAGCAGTTTCTCTAACTGACCAGGTGGCAATGGCTAATTCATACTACTCTTGTTTATCTTTGTATGGTATAACCACAAGATTACACAGATAGCAGTAGCAAGCAGTTATTCTGCATAGTGTGGGATACTTCAGATGCTAGCAAAATGAGGAAGTGCAGAGAAATACAAGGGAGCAGCCTTGAGACGTGGGGACACAGGACACAGAACAGGGGAGTGCAGGCATAACAGATCCCAAAGCTATAAATAACACCCCATAGTCACTCAGAAACATGCAGACCTAGACCTGGACACATCTGGTTTTAGAGACAACGAAGAGAATGAAGAAGTCTTTTCTAACATAAATACAAGGCAACGGATATAGTAAATTTAGATGTTACGTAGAGCTATGGACCAATGAAGAAAGAGAGGGAGATAAAAGCATGTTAGGGAACATAAAAAATGACCCTCCATGGGTCCTAAAGGGAAGAAGAACAATTCCTTGACATGCACATCATATTCCTCATGGTGGGCTTCAGGTGTTCCTAACTTCAGGTCTACCAGCATGAAACCTCCAACCCTATGGTGCAGAGGAGCTGGAAAAGGATGAGCATAGAACGAGGAGAAGGGGTAGAAACTAAGTTACTGAATTATTTTCCACAAAGATGTTATCTTTCTCATTCACTTGTAATTGTATCTAGACTAATTGTGATTCTTGCATTTGACTATTAAGGCTTCAGTTAAATTATTTTCAATAAATTCTTGGATTTATGTGTTTCCTGTGTTACATGTGTGCCCAAGCTTCACGGGGAAGGGGGGAGGGGGGAATTGGAGTTACATAAACATTATTTAGGAGCTTTTTTTTTTATTTATTTTTAATTTTCACTATTAATTTTGAGAGGTTCCATGAGGCTGCAAATGATCTGGCTTCGAATTTTTTATGTGAGTCACATTTTATGTGAGTCACATCATTTCCTACATCACTGGACTAAAAGGGGATGCTTCTTAAGGGACATTGAAAGGATCTCTGCAATTTTCCTCTATTGATCACTACTGGAAATTTATGTATGGAGGTAAGACAATATAAAATACCATTTGCTTTGATAACAGAGACTTCAAAAGGACTTTTCTGATTAAAATATCTCTGAGACCAGAGAATGCCAAATGCTTCTGTAGATCACTTTGACTTCACAAGGTTGCATTTTTTATAACAGAACAAGCTCAGCATTTAACTTCCAAAAAGGATGAAGAAATTAAGTACCCCTTTTTAACAACAACAACAACAAAAATATCCATTTTCACATAAACTAATAAAGTTTGCTAAGCCAGGCATTTTTATTTAAAAAACTGGGCTATACTAGAAGAGGAGCTACTTTGGAGATTCAGTAACTAATATCATCAATTGTAACTGTAAAAATATTGGGGGGAAATAATCAAAACACAAATACAATGCTGTTCTTTGCATAACTGCTCACTGAAGTATGACTCCACAGACAAATCAGAAAAAGGGCTGAATATGTCAAGAAAGGTGGCAGCGCTGCAGAAGTTAAATTCTGACATATATGTCATGATCATGTAGGATTTGTAGAACACATAAGCCTCAAGGTGATATTTGCTTGTAACTCAAGTCTGTGTAAGATGAATATTGTGGCATGGTGGCACTTGTTAAGTCAAGTTCAATATGTTCACTTTCATGATGCTCAAGTAAGAAATTTGAAAGCACTCAGCATAGGCATAAAAATATATCAGTGTTTTACAACATGTTAAAAAAGCTGCTTGTATTTGGTGATTTAAAGTCTTAAGCATATTCTCAGCATTTGTTCAATTTTTTTTGTCTAAATTACTAGGATGGCTGTGGCTAGGACAAGCTACCATGCAACTGATTCACATAAAATATGAAGCCATTAATAAGGCATGACAGAGAATGCAGCATCTTAAGCATTTGGAGAGGTACAAGTTCTATTAACATGTCACATGTGGACTGGAGTCTCACAAAAAAGCCAGAAAAGGTATTTGAGAATTCTCACATTCTGTGTGTTATCACTGCCCAAGATATCTGTGCTGGTTTTGGTTGGGATGCAGTTAATTTTCTTTGTAATATGGGCTATGTTTTGGATTTGTGCTGAAAACAGCTTTGGTAACATGGGGATGTTTTCATTGCTGCTGAGCAGCGCTTACACACAACCAAGGCTTTTTCTGCTTCTCACCCAACCCCACCAGTGAATAGGCTGGGGGCGGGGGAGGGGACGATGACAAGGGATTGGGAGAGGACACAGCCAGGACAGCTGACGCCCACTGACCCAAGGGATAACCCAAGCCATGTGCCGTCATGCTCAACATACAAAGCTGTGGGAAGGAGGAGGAAGGTGGGGACACGGCTTTTTTTTTTTTTTGGTTTTCCCAAGTCACTGTTATGCCTGATGGAGCCCTGAGATGGCTGAACATCTGCCTGCCCTTGGGAGGTGGTGGCTGAATTCTTTGTTTTGCTTTGTGTACATGCATGTCTTTTGCTTTACCTATTAAACTGTCTTTATCTCAACCCACAAGTTTTCTCACTTTTCCAATTCTCTCCTCCATCCCACTGCGGGGGGAGTGAGCGAGTGGCTGGCTTAGCTGCCAGCTGGGGTTAAACCCAGACAACACCCACAATCTTTTGTGCTTGAATACAACAGAAAATATCTTTTTGGCCTTGTCTTTTAATTAAGTATACATAAGAACAGTTTTGCCAAAGTAGGCCAAAAGTCTATTGAATCCACTACCCAACAGTGGCCACTGGAAGAGCCTAAGAGCAGGGTATTCATAGAGAGAAACTTCTCCAGTCTCTAATGTCTCCAAATTCAAGATACCTTCAGCCAGAGGCTGGATTATGTAAAAATTAAAACATATAATTAATGAAGCGAATACACAAGCTAAGACCTTTTTCTAAACATTTCTCAAGTGTAACTTTATCAGTGTGGTATAAACTAAAATAGCAAACCAAGAATAACTGTCCAAAGATGCAATTGTCTGATACGAAAGAATGTTTTGTTTTAATGTTTGTTTCTTCTCTGCATTTTGGTTAATTTTAGTTTCCATTATGCAACACACACTTAAGAGGTTTTTTTTAACTTGTACAGTGCAATATCCAGTTTAGCAGAGCACTTAAAACACAGGTATCTAAGCATGTTCATATACCTGCTTTCGTTGAACACTGAAGTTAACATGCTTAAATACTTCCATGAACTAGGTCCATTCTAAAGTGTCCGGATGACAAAACCTTTCAGCATGATAATACCAAATCATACACAGCTGCAAGCTAAAAATGCATGGGCACAGTAATAATAAAAATAAATAAAACTGAAAATATATATTATTTGCATATAAGAGAAGAAAATGGCACACTATGAAGGTTTTGCAATTTTGAAGGGCATTTCAAAGTAAGACACCTTTGACTTGATTATTTTAATTAGACACCAATTCTCTTTCATCATTTGATCCAACCTCTTTCTTTCCTGTGTTCACACTGTTCATCCTAAAATAAAACAAAACGACTGGCTTGTCAAACAAGCATATTTTAAAATAATCCGCGATTATCAGCTCTATGAATTATTATTATTTTTTAAATTAAATCCTACCTTTTTTAAAGTCAATGGCATATATTCAGTTTATTCCAGGGGAGTGGGAGTGAGCCCTTGATTCATGCATTTGCATATAAACCAACAGAGATACATGCTTTTGAATCTAAAGTAAAATAAATCTGTTTCTCTTCACAGTAAAACAGGATAAAGGACTCCCAGGGCAAAGAACTGATGAATAAGGTTAGTTTGTCAAAAATTAAATTACTATTGGAAAAAAAAAATCTCAAGCTCTTTTAAAAAGTGCAGTCTAGTAACATTTTCTTTATGAATTCTGACTTTACAGTTTGTGTAAACAAAGTTTCCTAAAGTGATTATCAGTGTGATACAAATAGCTTATGACCCTTTTGCAAACATAAAAGCCTCTTGTCTATTCTGTGGCCCAACAGAAAATATTATTTGGGAGTAATAACTAAACCAATATAAACTCAATGCTTTCTTTTTAAAAACTTAAACTAGATCAAATATAGCTTTGGTATTCCATTATTTAAGTGTGTGAATAAAACCACAGACTCTAAGGAGTGAAATGCCCATTATACTGAAAACAACTCAAGTAACTACTTAGACAAAAGCCTATCTTTTAGTGTGTGAATGAAGCTACAGAAACTGAAATTAGCCTCTTGCATAAACATTTGTCTCAGTCACATTAAAAAAAAAACAACAAAAAAACCAACACCAAAACACCCACAAAAATTAGGTGCAAGAATAGCAGTTCTTTTTGACTTTTTCATAAGGCAAATGAGAAAGAAATGAAAGTTTACATTTGTGTGTATGTGTTTGTAATCAGTTTTTCACAAAGTAAACCAATATAGGAAAAAGTCACATAAATGGATGTTAGTTCTACTTAACTTCCAAATGAAATTGGCAACTAAAGTTGCTGGAACTTGAAAGCTATACAGATTAATACCTATTTTTCAAGAACTGTCTGGTTCCAATTTCTAGATTGGTGAAATTAATAAAAAAAAACCCCAACTTTATAACAGAGATCAGTACAGGATTCTGTGTCATCTCTTATTAGAGTAAATTTAAGGGCCAAATTTAAAATACAAACCAAATCAAAACAAGAAATTTAAGATAATAAACATTTCAATTTCACTTCTTTGACTGGTATGTCATAAATAGCAGCGAGGAAAAAAGTAGTTTTAAAAATAGAATTTTAATGCAATATATTATGTGGGCAGCTGGAAATCTTATCATGACAAAGTTATTTGATTCCTCCTATTTGAAAATATTCTCTGCCGTTTAGATACCAAGCACTTATTCTGTCTTTTTCAAAGAGCTCTGGAGGATATCATACGGATGAAACACTCACTGATATCCTGGACAAGCTCTGTTGATTTTTCCAAATACTCTGTATTAGTACTGAAAAGTCAAGGAAGGTTTCTGTATCACTGTTAGTTTTTCCAGTGTCCTCTGAGCAGTTTATATTATTTGCCCATTGAAATATCACAATATAAGGAAGACAGAAATAACATGGATCTACAAGAAACAAGACACTGCTTTCGTGTCATATATACAATGTACTGAACTTCAAAGCCAGCACTCTAAGCTTTGTTGCTGCTAAACACCAAACTCCCACCCCAAAACAGGTGTTACCTTGTCTAGTAATAGTTGTGACACTTCACATTTTATCAGTTTTATTTCTACACAGAAGTGTGGGAGTTGCATCCAAATGGTGCAGAGGTAAATGAACATAGTTCTGTCCTGGCTCCCAGCAAATCCTCTCTATGAGCATCCCTTTTGCATCTTTTCAGACCGTGTCTCCTCACTGCCTCTAACATCTCCCTCCAGCCCCTCGTATTTGCATCTATTTGAAGCTTTTAATCCTCCTCTCTGGAAGTCTCTGAAGTCTGCTTGTCTGAATTTCTGTGCTGAACCCCTTCATTTTCTCCTACTTCACATATTTACACCTACCCAAGTAAGTCTTTTAAACAACTTTACATCCTCTTACCACTCTTCTTTTTGTGCCTGGCGTGCCAAATTAACACAACTCTTTTGAGAAAAAGGTATTGGTCTGCTATGTAACCCACTAACAAAAAGTGTTGTTAAACTTGTACATACAGACATACCCATACAATCCATATGTATATACAGACACACACCAATCTTCATGAATTATTGGTCTCCTGTAGACTCAATGCATTATGTTTGAACATTATTGGTAAATTGATATGTATGCTCTTGGACAGTTTGTCTCCCCCTGTTCTTTGCAGAAATAAAAACTCTAGTAGCATTCAACTGATGATTATACACTGAATTTAAAAATAATCACCCCAAAGTGCCCTAGAAATTACTCATGAAAAGGATTATTCATGTATTGCCCTAACACTTGTCACTCAGCCAGCAGCTATGCCTGACTTAGCTGAAAGTATTGATTTGCTACCCTGAAATTTAATTTTTTCAAGTCATTTACAATGTATTCCATAGTACCAGTCATAGAAGCTAGAGCATTTGAACTTTAATCAGCACTTAGTTCACCCCTGCTCTTCTGTCATTCTATCATTCAGACATGTGAAGACGAAGAGATGTTTCAGGAGCCCTTGAGGAAAGCATGGCTGTGATTTTTAGAGTCCGCTCTGCAGAGCAGCTTTTAAGTGACTGAAACATCACATACATGTAAGGATGTCTCAGGCACCACTGAGACAATGTTTCAGCAATAAACCAAGTAACAGTTCAAGAAATTATCAAGAAAACACAGGAAGAATCTGGAGGACAGGCTTAAGTTCCACATAAGTCTGCACATGGTAAAATCATTTTGTGAAGAGAAATCTAATTCTATATAGGACTAAATATATTTGAACTAGTGCCCCTGGGGTCTAGACAGACTGATGACTATATTGAAAAATAATGAATTATTCTAACTAACTCCAGGATACTGCTGCTGTAAGTGATTTACTAGGTAATGAAATAAATTAATGACTTGGTGTTTAAACCTTGCCTTTCATTTTAAGTTTCCAATATCCAAACCTGCAGTCTTCAGATAGGAAGTTCCATTTGAACGTGAAGAAAAACTTTTTTACTTTGAGGGTGAGAGAGCACTGGAGCAGGCTACCCAGAGAGTCTGTGGGGTCTCCTTCTCTGGAGACATTCAAAACCTGCCTGGATATGATTCTGTGCAACCTGCTCTAGGTGAACCTTCTTTAGCAGGGGGTTGGACTAGATGACCTCCCAAGGTCCCTTCCATCCGTGACCATTCTGTGATTCTATGACCAGCACATACTGGTTTAATTCTCCCTACACTGTATGGGAAGCCTAGATACCTACCCTTGGGCTTTGTCAAAATTTTTAAAAATATATTATCTGTAGCATTCTCCCCTAAGCTCTCATCTCCCATTCATCGAAACAGTAAGCCTGGTTGTAGAGTGCTGTGGCTTTTTCTGTGTATGCCCTGAGCTTCTATCCATTGCAACACAGTGTAACAGAGAATGGAAAAAGGTTTTATAAAGCAAGGGAATAAGGATCAAGACCCACACTGAAGAGAGAAGTTTCACATAAGTTGCAGAGTACAACTTCGTTGAGGTTACTTTTGAAGAAGTTAGCACAAATCTCAGAGACAGTGAATGCACAGCGTTCTGGAAGTCAGCTCTGGCTAATTTCTGCAGTGAGAGTGGGCATTTTGGGAGCGCGGGAAACAGCTGAGAAAACTTCCTTTAACGACTTACCTTTGTGATGGCCCGCTCATGTAGATCGTAAGCTAGGGTTGGAAAACATGATTTTAGCTTGTTATCAAGCCATAAGCTGAAAGATGATTTAAGAGTGTGTGTTACTGTCAGCCATTTTATTTAGGGCAAGGAAAACTTACAAGAACTCATATGCTTTGGAATGATCTCATTCTCATCACAGAACACCTGTGTCTGGGTCATGGGGCTGTCTACAATGGTAATACAGCAGCATTCACCAAACAAGTAACATACCACATACATTTATGCCGTAAAAACTTTGAAAATAAACCTCTGATACTAGTTTATAATACTTCTTTCCTAAGAGTATTTGCCTTGTGGCAATGCATATCATGTGGATGTGACCCTTATTCAATTATACACTCTGCTTCCTTTATCACATTATTAAAAGTACAGATCATAGTTGTTCACTTAAGAAATTACATTTCTATATGTTTTAAATCCAAATGATAACTTGTTTAACCAGGTAATAAAATTAATTTCCAGCTTCACCACCACCTTTTCTTAGCCTTTCTGAAGCAGGACAAAATCATAAATTAAAGTTACATTAATAAAATTATCCGACACAAGTAGACTTTCTTAATTCCTAAATACATCTTCACCTGTTCCCAGACACAGACTCCCACGTTATGTTTGTATCACTACACACTTAGTTTCCACAGTAATTTTATTCAATAAGTAGCAGATGTGAAAAATCGCTTCAGTTCCTACCTGATGATTGACAGGCATTCTGAGTCTAAGTAGATCCATTAACAACATACAATGATCTATGAAATCAGCTTCTAGTACAAATATTCAAAACAATGAAGAATCAATATCCTTTTAAAAAATCTATAACAACAACAACAACAAAAAAAGAAAATAAAAATTAATGCTGCCAGGCTTGAGAAAGATATGTGAATATTATACATTAAGTTAATATATGAATTTGGACTTTGTATCATCTATAACCTTACTTTGGTCCGTAGTTGTCCTGATTATGGATTTTACAGTTTGTCACTGGTCAGAGATTCAGCGCAGGGACAGCATTGCAGGATAACAACATGATTGTCATGAGCAACCACTGGAAACACTGCTCCTTGGCGCTACTCATGTCCTGGTTAAGTCCCACCCAGTTGTGGGCTCGGTTGCAAACTCCTCCATCAGTTCCACAAAAACAGATATTGGCAGTTTCCTGTGGATTTCCTTGGAGGCAAATGGAGCCAAGATAAGCTTCATTCACACCTTCAACCCCAGCCATAACAGCAGTAGGTCATTTAGGCTTAGAGATTAAAGCACAGCACTTCAACATCTAATGCATAGGTAGTACGGGCACAAGCCAAAGAGATTTTAATAAAGTGGCATCACTCATCTTTTTATGACTTGAAACATTCTTGAAAAGCAAACAAAAAATCCCTAGGAGATGGAAACAAGGATGCCACAGTTTTAAGCTTCATGTTTATATAGTTAACCTCATAAAATAATACAGCCAGATCTTGCTTTTACTTTTTTTGTTTGTCTTCTCTTAATATTTTTTTTTAACTGCAGCAGATAAGCATGTAAGTGGATTTCCACACACAAACTTTATATTTTCTGATTAGGACACTTGTATATATTCTAGAGGGCTGGAGGACAAAGATGGAAACTGAGGGAAGAGAAGAATTTCTGATGTAGCCTAACATGAAATCATTTACCACTTATTTCAAGTATTCAACTTACTTGAAGAAAATTAATAATGTCTGATTATTCCCAATGACAAATTATTCTGTAACAGTGAAAGAAAAATGTAAAAGCACAGGTAGGTAATTATTCCTTAAAAGCAATCCAGACTCACATTTATAAATGACAGCATTAATCACACGCATTTGTTATAAGTGGAAAAAAACCATGGTGATCTAAAGCAAATGTTTTTCATGCATGTAGTTTCAGAGTCAGCAAGCAGAATTTTTCAGAGCACAATTTCTTATTTAGAATTGCATAGCTATCCATTTATTAGGGCTAAATGCTTTCAATTGTCTTTCAAATTTCTTCATCCAAGTGCCACTTCAAGGAGATTACACTCCATTCTGGCAGAGAGGATTTAAAACTTAACATGGCTTCTAATGCATACTTTAGGAAGTTTACTTATTTGCAGATATTTACATTCTTTAGGTAACCACTGTCATAGAACAGGTTAAATAAAACCCAAACAAATAACCCACATACAATGTAAAAGATTTTTTTGTATCAGTATTTTCTCTGCCCACTTTTTAAATCAGACCAGCTTTGGTGTTTAAATCTATTATACTGCTAGCAAGTAAGGTCGACTAGATAACTATAGCCCAGAAAATCCTTTAGTTAAGCAGCAAGTTTTCACTTATGTTATTTTCATAATATCTGTATTTTGGCTGATGTGTCAATTTCAAAGGTGATAGTTTCACAGCTAAGAAAAGCAAATTGCAGAAATTCAAGCATATGTAACAGAGATGAGGCAGTGCACCACCAGCACTCTAAAACCTTTCAAAAGTTAGCATGTCATTTTGAGTTGTAGCCCTGGAAGATCTTACAAATGTGTTAAAGGCAACAAGGCTAGAACAATACCTTCTGTGAAGACTTTCCCCCCTTATTACTTATTTTTCTTCCTCAAAGAAATGCAGTCAATGAAACAGTTATGTACGTCAAAACTAGTGATGAAGGCAGAAGACTGACCCAACTAGTAAAACTGAGTTTTCATTTATCTCATCATTGCTGGACAATCATCATTACAGATGATCTTTATTTCAAACATGTATAAAATACAACTTTTCTAATAAAATGGTATTTACTGACAAAAATTTTGCTGACAAAATGCACAGTTCTTCCATGAATTTTGAATATTTTCAATATCAACACTTAAAAAACCAGCCCTATCAGCTTTTCAGCACTTAAAGCAGAGAGGTTAGTAAGCAGTGTAAAGCAGTTTATAATAGAGCTTCTACCAGGATAGCACAGGCAGATTTTGGAGATAGAGGCACAGAATCCACACTCCTAAGAAAACTAGACAGCGTTTTGTTATGTGCATTGCACCTGAATTGACATAGTTGGAGCCACTGCATTTTCAGGGAGTAAAGGACCACTCTAAACAAAATAAACAAGTTTATTCACATACCTTTAGGGACATAAAATTCTAAAAATAACTGACAAATTGACTGAGAATATGTCTTTGGAAATATGTATCTGTTTTGCTTGCATGCTTATCCAACCAAGAACAAGCTAGCTGTGAATCAGGAGTTTCATAAAGCTCCAGTTATTTTGAGAAGAGCACTAACCATGGCCACAAAGCCTCTTCAGTACATTTGGCTTGTGCAACACGGCTTGCATGAGCTCCTGGCTCCTATAATCTTGCAAACACCTAGGTCATGCACTACATCAGTCAACCCAACCTGCCACAACTAGGATGAGATTTTTTCATCACACCCTACTTCATGGATCATCCATGGCTCTAAGCAATATAAAGACAGACAGGACTCCAGGCAACACAACCCTCTATTTACATTAGCGGAGTTGCAGAATTAGTCCTAAAACACTTAGCTTGGCTTAAGATTTACATGTCAAGTAGGTTAAGAAGTAAAGAGGTAGGAAAATGATAGGAAAACCAGTACTGTAAAGGAAAGGACAATAGATAGCTTATTTAAAATAAATAATCAGATTATACATGTACACCAAGTTATAGATATGTACTGCCAATGATCTGTTTGGCAGGAAATATAGTGAGACCAAACAAAATTTCAGATAAAAGTCCCTAATGAAAATGAGCAACAATCTATAGTTGCACTAGATACTTCCACCAAGGATGAGGTAAGTAACCATTTTGAATAATTTGTAATTGTAACAAGAGTTAGTTTGAAATAAAACCCAGTACATTTCATTAAATGGCAGCAGCAACTAATTGATGAACTGTTCCTGCTATAACTATTTTAATTTCTGGGATAACAAAATTGATACAGAATCCTCAATCTTGACTAATACTATTTTTGTTAGGTGAGAAAGCAGTATAAATTGAGAACTTGTAAGGGGCCACATGCTGTACAACAAGTAATTGAACACTACCTTTCACTATAGGACCTGAGAAAGGAATTAGTGAAATCATATCTCTATTTAGCATGAAAATTCTGGTCAAATAAGTTACCATTTAAGGGAAATTTGTTTCTGACATCAAAAATTTGTTGCATAAAAGTGTTGTTTTATTATACAGTTAGGCATGAAGTATTATATGTAAGTAATACCAAACCTCCTTTCACTAAAGCCATATGTATAAAAATATTTTAGCATACAGCTGTCTTAAGATAGCTGTAATTACTTTACTGCCCTGAAGACACAAAGGCACATAGCTATAACCAGTGATATTTGTTAACAATAATGACTTTAAAACTACAATAAGCTTTAATTTTTTTTTTATTTATTTTTTGTTGGTTGTAGAGAAGCTGCAGAAGAAAAGCTATGATTGTTCAGCACAACTGAGAATTTTTGATAATTCACATGCAGAAATCCACTGAAGGAAATAAGGCTGCCATTACTAGTGTATAACCAAAAACATCTTTTTTGCAGACTCTCAGTGTAAGATCACAGACTATTTTTTGGATTTCAAGTTAACTTTCAGGTCCACTAATTAGATCATAAATCTTTGTTTTCTCTAATCATGACAGATTTCAAACAAACATATGAGACAACTAAAATGGAAAACCAAAGTCGTTGTCCTCAGAGTCACTATTTAGTGTAGAACAGTACTTGACTAATAATTTGAATCATGCATTTTAGTTATCACTGGACTGTCACTGGATATGGGAACATAAGACAGAAATTGATTATTATTTTTTTTGTTGAGACATACGCTACAAATGCTAGGTGTACATTTAAACTTGATACAATGTATTTGCTATTTCCATTCAACATTTATGCATATCGAGTAAGAATATCTGCCCAAAATGGAAGACACTGGCTTTACCTTAACCTTAAATTCAACAACTTTGCCTACTTGGCCAAGTAAAGAGGAAGGGGAATTGTTTGTTGTGTTTGTAACTGATTACAATGAGGTATAGACTTTCCTAGCCTGCTAACAATAAGGTCTTTTGATTAAATCAATGTGTATAATTGCTAAAATGTACCTCTGAGTAACATCCCTTTTAAAATCATCACAGCACTCTCTCAAAGTACTAGCAGAGATGACAAGTGTGCTCATAAAGGACTTATGATCTTACATGGTACTACATTAGGTCAAATACAGTAACATGCAGAAAAATTCTCCTCAGCAGTGTCACAAACTGTGAAAGGAGAATGTGATAGAAGATACTCAGTACCATCTTCACTGGATCGATTTCTAGGTCAGTTGTTTGTCCTTTAAAAATGTCAAAGCAAGACAAATGTTCACAACTGTAGTCCTTCTAAATAATATTCTACATTTGAAACCTAAAATACGCTTTACTGTAGCTTCTGAGATTAGTTTGAGTTGAAGAGTGAGTTTGTCCAGCGGGAGGAGAGAAATGTAAAATAAGAATACAGAGTCCTCCGGTACTGATGCTCTGACACATATGTCATTAACTGCAGCAGAAAGATCACTGGTGATTTCACATTTTCAGGGCAAAGGATTTAGAGAATGGGTCACTGATACCTGCTTCTTTAAACTATGCTTCTGCCATTCATCCTCTATACCACTGCAGAGCTTTTATCTATTTAAGGAAGTAACTCCTTCTTTTTTTTTTTTTTTTTTTTTTTTTGGATCACCTGTGAAATAGGTAATTTGAGGGTTTTCTTGTGTGTGGTTGTTTTGGTTTGGGTTTTTTTGTTTATTGGTTTGGTGTGGGGTTTTTTTGGTTTTGTTTTTTTTTTTTTTTTGCAAGAATTTCCTTCACTTGTGCAAAAGCTAATTAGTTTAAGTCCTGAAACAGTCTGGAGCAAACCAGAGAAGTTTCTCACTGAGGCAGAAGAGCATTTCTTTTGCCCATGCTAAGTGCCCCATAAATTTAAACAAGGTTAGGCTTCCACTAAAGAAGGCAGGTTCTGCTTTGAAAATGTGAACACAAAGTTCTGAAATACGAATACAATCTGTGGGGTAATTCAACTCAGGTGCTACACAGTGACAGTTTTCTAGTCATGGTATTAGCACATACCTAGCCCTGTAAGGATTAATGAGACCCTTGAGAATTAGTAAGTCTTTCCACATAGTATTAAACAGCCTTGCTCTCACAGATGCTAAATGTCCTATTGACCTAACAGAAATGCTTAGCTTCTTTCAGCATGTCACATTATTCATTTGAACTGCCTTCATACAGTTCATTTAATAAATACAGGTATTCAAAGCCATTTCTTAAATTTCATGGTCTTTTCTTGTATTTTCTTTCACGGTGATCAGCAGGCTGCATTGGCTTTTACCAGGAGAGAGCAATTTGGGCCACTCTTTCTCCTACCACTCTCTGTTAGTGCAAAGCTGATCCATGCATCCAGCTTAACTGTTCCATGAGGATCATCCCAACACAAGGTACCACAACGTAGATAGAAAACTTAATTTAACTCACTTTTTTATAAAATAATACCTCCATGTAGCAACAACACCTCAGCATCTGACTTGAGAAAGGATTTCACAAAGACAAAAAAAAAAAAGTATGCTGCAAAACAGGGTAGGCCAAGTGACACAAAAGACACCTTTTAAACTCCCCGAGCTGTTCTACATGAAGGGAAATGCGGACAGAGCCAGCTGTTAGGGTTGCTATTGCTGGATGGAGAGAGGGCAAAAATAAGCACGATTTTGTGTTACTTTTTCCATTAATCAATCCATAAAACATTGACTTAAATACTAATTTATAACAAAAGGTACTATTAATTCAGAGAAATATCAAGCATCAAGCTGTGCTTGTGACAAAGTCAGCTTACAATGATTTAGTCTATGTCTATGCACAGTGTAACATGTGGATCCTGGAACTGATATGCTCCTCCACCTCAAACATGAATGACATAGAGTAGGATGATGATTAAATAATGAAGCAATATTGTAATGTGAGGTTACTGTGCCATAGGACAATATAAACAATACAAGGATACTTGCCAATACAATAACTTGCGTTATATAAGCAAATAATTTACATGTTTAATTAAATTTAGGAAATAATATTAGCTTTGCATATTAAAAACCAAACCAACCAACCTTATGTTTGTTATTCAAGTGGAAAAAGCAGCAAAACACAAACATTCTGACCAGTTTTTAAAAATCAGCATGTTGTGAAAAAGTGTTAAATTGCAGGCTTGAAATTTTTATAAACAAAACAAAGCTAGAAACATTCTGTTGTCCCTTTTGACTTCTGATAATAAACTGGGCATCCGCAATGCCAAAGTTGGCAGAACAATAGATCCTAACAAGAACTGTGAAAAGGTCAAAACTGACCCATCTGTCCTAACACAGAATGAAAAAGATATTCGATGAAAGCTGTTAACACCTACACATAGGAGGCTTTGTATCTTTCATACACTGAAAGAAAAGAATAAATAAAATCATATTAAAACTGTCAGTTTAAGAAGAGTTCTATGAATATCCTTTATTGCAGTTTTTCCTTGGTGTTTTGGTTAGTATCTGAATTTGAATGAAAAGTGCATTCCACTTCTCCAAATCCTTGCTGTTCAAAAATTGGGCTGGATAGTTCATGCAGAACTGAACAGTTTGAGAATAATGCACTGCTGATAACTAGAACAAGTAACTTTCAAAAAAAAAAAAAAAACCAAACCCAAACAATTAATAAATGGTACATCCAAGTATAAACTCTATGTAATATGAATTTACCAGCCATTTTAGCAGTCACACGGAATATTTAGTATTGTCATGCTTTATCCTGTTGCCTATATTATTCTTCAATATAGCATCACCCACTAATGTGCTAAAAGAAAAAAAGAAAAATCACCCCTGTAAACAAACATTATTTGCACTAAACATGCATCAGCTGGAGGAGAAACAAGTCTAGTTTCAGTTACCTCTGGACCTGAACATGAGATCATATCTTTTTAGTGCCATTCTGCAGGTCTGGCCTTTGCAGGATGGGCTTCCACCAAAATGTTCCTCTGGAAGAGGGTGCAGTAGCAGCTGTGGGTATAGGCAGGATCAGGATTAAAGGACACAGAAAGACAACAACTGGACAGCTCTCTCACAAGTCTCTTTCCCAGAAACCCCAGGGGAATGCTCGTTATCAAAAAAGCTCATCCAAAGGGGAGCAGAAAACACACACTGCTCTTACTCTGCCCTGGCATACGGAAGCATGCTGGGTCTCAGTGTCACCCCTCTCACTCCCTGCCAGATTACCCACAGAAGTTTCTCCTCCCCCACCCCCAAGCATAGCTGTGACATTATGCAGATGAAGTCAAAACCACTTGTTTTGTCTTTGGGATGGCAAGAAAAAAACTTCAGCATCACTTCCTACAATTCAGGCCTCAATATGCTGCCTTGTGAAAACATCTGTCTACTGTCAGATAACTAGCAGCAGCTTTGCTTTTTGCATTTTAAGATTCCTTGGAATATAGGACAGCTATCATTAAAGTTATTCATAGCTACATATTAGAATCTAAAACTAGAGGTCAAAGCATGGTTGGCTATATCAAAAAATGAACTAAAGCTGTCTTAATCCATCAATTAACTCATCTTTGTTATTATTATATCCCATTTTTCACATATTTTGTCATCACTATTAATTTATTCAACTGAGAACTGCTTTGCACCATGTAGATGTACTTTGTATCACAGGAACATGTTAATTAATGAAAATTTTATAAAAAATTAACATATCTTTCTTTTTTAATTTCTGACATTTCACTGAAATTCAAATACATAGTTAAGGATAGCATATTGCATAAGATACATATACATGTAACAGAAGAAAGCATGTTGTGGTAAAAAGTGCAAAGTTATTCAGATCCTTTTCTTCAGCCCCTTTCCACTTTTCATGGCACACTACCAACCAAAAATATTTTTCAAGCAGTATGGTATAAAAAATAATTGCTTAGTTACAGAATTGCAGTATATTTGAATTTCCTATTTGTTATAGTATTCATTTAAACACATTTAATTTTCTTAGATAACTCTCATACTACTTTCTATAATATTGGGTGTAGATACTTAGATTTCTACAGCTTTATGGCCCAAGATCATGAACTGGAATATTTATAGTTATTTAAATACGTTACAGTTATTAAAGTATGCAAATATTTCTTTGAAAGCTGTACTTTGTTATATTCTGCTAACTGACATTAATTATTCTATGTCAAATCTGCAAGCCCTCCTACATTAGCTACAGTGCTCATATCCATACAGCCATCTTCAATACTTTACAAAGATTTCTTCTGGTTCAAGAATATCCATGGAAAAAATACTCTTCCAGATTAAGGTTTCTAAGAGTAATTTGGTTAGGGCCTCTTGATTAATCTCTATTAAATTCTATTAGACCTTTCCCTAAGGGTAATGTTTTCATATAATGAAATCCTGTAAACACAAGGTCAGGCAATGAACCATGGCTAAGCTGCACAAAATTAAATTCAGGAAATGCAAGGTTTTCCTTTTTGTTCATCTAATCCTTGGATAACTCATGGTCAATGCTACAGAGGAAATACTTGGCAAACTTGTGTCCTTAAAAGCTTGTGCAACAAATAAACTGCTATCTCATCTAGTCGGCCATGACGGGACACTTGTCCCCTTTGTCAAAGTTCCCTTTCAGACTTCACATCCAGGCTTCTTCAGGGAAACTACAGGGCTAGATAGTGGGAGGGTCACTGTTGATACAACTCTTACCTTTTGTCAAGAGTGCTGTGGAAAGCAGCTCAGACTGAAAGGTCCACCATTTTGCCCTGGCCTCAAAAATATCAGAGCAATCTAATTCCCAAAAGTACAATACGCCAAGCATAACTACAAAGTGATTACTTACTATTTAAATCTATTTTTTTAAACACCTGACATTAACTCTGATCATCAACCACTGTAAGGTCAGTGGTTACAACAGACGAAATCATTGCAATATCAGTGTCTGAAGCTCTTTGTTTCAGCTATCTTCATTAGTTTTAGAGAATGAAATTCTCCAAGTCTTTGAGGATGAAAGCATTTAATGTGTTAACATGGTTAAATGTGGTATGAAAACAGGCATTTTCACAGTGATGGTAGTCATCCTAGCTGGACATAATCCTTTGGTTTTTAATCTCTCAGAGTAGGAACAATGGTAGTCCTCAGCACTGCCCCTTTGAAGCATATACCCAATCCAGGAAAACAGCATGCTCTAGTTCTACTACATGAGCAGCATTTCAAAACCCAAGGGAACACCTTCTGTACTTAAAATTCTTCATTTTAAAAGTGGCTTTCCTGGAAAAATCAAGGAACCCTGCTATTTTTCTCATACGTGTCGTACTTGGCAGAAGTGAAAAGGGCATTGTGAACTGGCAAAGAGCAACATCAGATTTTTTCCTGCATGTTCAAAAGCTAATTAAAATAAGGATGATGAAAGAAACAACCATGAGAATCTAAACAAAATAATTCTTCTCAAAATTCAAAATTAAATGCTTAAGGACAGGCTTTTCTCATGTTTGTTAGTTTATTTCAAGAACTATTAAAAACAGCCCTGTTACCATATTATTTCTGTTACCATAAAAATTATCTCCATTTTACTTCTTAAATGTTTCTCTGTTCATGACATTGTGTATAAAAGAACGAGGTCTGATCTTCTGTACTGGGAAGAGTATTTTGTCTATATTAGGAAAACCAACATTTGGAATGATAAAACTAAAGAATTCCAAAGCTTTGCACGAAGCTTCCAATTTTACTTTTCCTGACTTTTTAGTGGCAGGGGGAAGTCGGTGTTGTGTACAGTAAAGAACTTGGCAAAAGGCACTTAAACCTTTTAAATCATTTATACTGTTCTGAAAGGTAATATATCCAACATCACTGAACATTTAATTACCTGCATTAGAAAGTAGATGCAAACAAAAGCATTTGTGCATCAGAGGTTTTGTAACCTTAACTAACAGTTTTGAACTTCAGTTCGGTCTTAGGCAGTCCCACTTCCTCTGGCATACAGAACCAATTGTCATGGCTCAACTAGCAGAAAGCATATGTGGCCGAAAACACATTTTGGGCATTTGTATTCAAATCTAGATGGGTTATCTCAGAGATCCCTAGTTACAACTACAGTCATAATTTTCTTATCTGCTCTTCAGAGAGAAGGGAGTGAATGCATCAACCCACAGGTGCAATGATGGTTTCAGCAAGAGGCAAGAGCCATGTCTGGTGTCCTCTCACCAGGAAGGCCATCTTAATCAGTTCAAAATGGGGAACACGGCATGGGATGATCCAATACTCCTCTTGCACTCTTTGTGGTTCAACCATAGGTACGTTTGGGGTATTTTTTGCATCTAAAGGGAAAGAGAAACTGAGGTTCTTGTATCTGATCTGGGACCTTTGTTTACTATTAACTGAACTTTTTCTGAAAATGCCACATTACAAGGCAGGTTGGAGTGGAGTCTTCCTCTGTTGGCAAGTTAGGTACATGGACAAAATCATACATGCTCTAGGAGACTGGTATTTTGCAAAGTACTTCAGTTATCCAAGAAATATGGCTGCAAACGATTTAGTGGATATATTTTTCATGAAGCTAGCATGCTTCAGACCTCTGCTGCCTGGTAAACCGGCTGTGGTTGAAGAGAAACCTACTTTTTAGCAATAAATAAACAGTATGAATATTTTGTCCACCCAGATGCATTGACTCCTTAGTAGACCAAAATTAGAATTTTTTTAGGGAATTACTCTCCTGAAACACTAACAGCCAAAGCTGGAATCTGATTTCTGGAACTGTGAGGCTATAAACTTCCCTTTCCTACCATGTCCGAGGAGCCTGTAACACTCATAGAAGAACTGTAGGAAATAAGTTACTGGTAGTAAGAAAATATAACTAACTTCACAGGGGGGACAATCTGACCACCACGGTGATTTTTTTTTCCTAACTGACAGAATCAGTAAAAAAACTATAGTTGAAAACTACAAGTTATTGCCAAACAGTTCCTTGACCAGTTAAAAAAAAAAGCCTTGCAAACTGATTAAATCTTGTATCTTCCCACAGGTCTGAGACAGCAAGAATTAGTCCAACACTGCCAATTATCTTATATAATATTTCTTTTTCCATAGAGGAAATCATCAGGTCAGTGCAAATAATTAGAATACATTTTAAATTGATTAAAATATGTATTTTATGCAACACCCACGCAAGGAGAAACTTGAAACTTTACTTCAGTAGAAGGAGGGCAGTTCAGCTGTAGGCTGTTTTTATGTGTGTAGTATGAGTTGGCAGTAGTCTTTGATCCATATCCTTCGGGCAAATTTGACATCTATTTCACCCGAGGCAAGCACAGATCTTTTGAAGGATATTTCTATATAATGAATGACTGACTGCTAGAAGTCACGTCATTGTCCTCCTCCGCCTCTTCAGATCTGATTTGCAGGCCAGGTGAATCTCATGACAAGTTTCCTAGTAAATCAAGCAGTGAGAAGAAATGCCTGAAATAGTCCCCATCATACTGACACTCTAAAACCTAGATGGTGAGTGATTTTGAGAATCTGAGGAGAAACTCGGCTTACCCTTACATTCATTTCAGAATAGGGCAGCAATTTTGAAGAAAATTCAGTCTTTCAAATAGCACATTCAGATTCCACGTGCAAAAAACCCTCCACAACTCCTTTAAATAAAATCTATTTTTCCATCTTAGTTCTCTTATTATCTCTGCTTGTATTCACTTGTATTTGCCTTCAATAAAGCATTTCTCTAATGTTAAAGCAGTTTATTTTAACTAGGAAATATTTCGTTCCATAGCCAATAGCTAAATACTGGTCTTTTTATTGCACATGCAAGTTCACTGCAAGGGCTGTGTGACCTGTTTGTGTAAGGTGACAGACATTTTATAAGTGCCTAGATAACGAAAGTAAAGCATAGACATAAACCCAGGATCACTATCAGAACACCTGTGAGCTAACCGTTACTGTTACCTTAGCAAAGTTCGTTCTCACTGTACATGTCTCTTCTGGTAACTACAAGGTGAACTTCTTAAACTCTTTATTTATTCTTTCATTCCATGCATTCTACAGTAGCAAAACCCATCTACCTAGGAGGAAAAGCTAATCAATTAAGAGTAAGTAAAGGATAAAATATTTCTGGAGGCAAACAATCCACAGCAAATAAAACCTGCCCTTTCCCCATGCAATTTCATTTGCTAAACATCTGAAAACACTTCCACTCATAAGTCTGCTACAGCAATTTCAATCCTTTTTATCTTCCAAAGAGCAGCTGTGCAATGTTTTGTTTTGTGCAAAATCATCATAAAAACAAGAAATGAGTTATTCACCTATATTTTTTTTCTGATGATGAAAAGTAGATGCTTTCATTAGCTGTTAAAAGGAGATAGGAATATGGCCATATATATACATATATATTTAAATGGTGTGGGTCTGCAGTGCTATTAAATGGAAATAGGCAGTTAATTTTTTACTTTTCCTCTGGAGGGGCAAGGAACGTTGCTCATCTCCAGCTTAATTTTACTGATCTTTGTTTTGCCAAAACTGAAAAATCATTAATTTCAGCCAGACTGAAATAATGTACTTGGTTTGCAGTGATGACATTTCATGCAGTGCTTAATAATGAATATATGACTGCATATTAAACACACAGCAAGGTAGCTGATCACTTCATGCTAAAGAATACCTAGGACATGGAAGTTTCTTCATAAACTGCTATATAGCATGGAGCTGTTCTGGAAGGTAATTTCTCCTAACATACACAAAACCCCATAATTCCTTCAAGGAGATTAAAACTTATACAGATGTATAGAGATAGATATACAAACACATACTCTCCCACACATACACATAGGTATAGATATACACAAACCTATGTTAAGAAGGTCCAGAGCAAGATTACATAGATGGTTAGAATTACAAAGTAGTCACAGGTATATATTAAAAGGTATATATTGAAATATATTTTTTTAAAAAAATATGTTATGTACTTACCATAGAGCATATTAAAAGCTCCTTTAGGGCTGTGAACATATATCCTTGTTGTGGCTTAACCCCAGCCAGGAACAAGCACTATGCAGCTGTTCGTTCTTTGCCCCCTCATCCAGAGGGATGGGGAGGAGAATAGGAAAGGAATGTAAAACTCAAGGGCTGAGATAAGAACAATTTAATAGAATAGGTAAAGCATGCAAGCAAAGCAAAACAAGGAATTCATTCACTACTTTACATGAGCAGGCAGGTATTCAGCCATCTCCAGGAAAACAGGGCTTCTTCACGTGTAGTGGTTACTCAGGAAGACAAACACCATAATGCTGGATGTCCCCACTTTCCTTCTTCTTCCCCCCGCTTATATATACTCAGCATGACGTCCCATGGTATGGAACATCCCTTTGGCTAGTTTGGGTCAGCTGTCCTGGCTTTGTCCCCTCCTAATTCCCCATGCCCCTCCAGCTCTCTCGCTGGCAGGGCCCAAGAAACTGAAAAGTCCTTGACTTAGTACAAACATCACCCAGCAACAACTAAACCCATCAGTGTGCTGTCAACATTGTTCTCACATCAGAGCCAAAACACAGCACCGTATCAGCTACTAAGAAAACTAACTCTATCCCAGCTGAAACCAGGACAATCCTTCTTATACTGCAGGTATTAGAAAGATGTATGTTCAACACCTTCTTTAACACCTATTGGAAGAGTATCAAAGACTACATAATTAGAGAGTCTCTGCAAAAACAAACATGACAGAGTGAACAAACTAGCAAATTGTTTGATAGCAAGGAGAAATACCTTGTCTCAACACTCATACCACGCATCTTAAGTGAAAAAGGAAGGCTACAAATGTAGAAGTAACTCGATTTTAGATTTAAAATAAAAGAAAAGCCATTAACTTTTCTGTGGAATTCTAGTGAAAGAAAAATGTTTAACGGATTTCAAATATGATATTACAAAATCAATTTTTAATGCATCCAAATATGCTAACTGCATTTTTAATTCTTCTACAATATAATAACTCGTTCACTTGCAATAGGGATTCCCACTTCTTCAGCCATAATGGAAAACCCTCTACCTTATAAAAGACAAAATTTGCTCAGTTGCTGTTCTTTTGACCAAGGTAATATTTTTTGTCCCAGACAAATGCACTTTATGTTCTTAATCCTCAAAAAAAAGATAAACCAAAGGCAAAACAGCAAAACCCACTCTGAAATGAAATCCAAAGGTAGCTTTGTTCCTTTCTACACACACACACACACACAGACATCCCCCCACCCCACCCCCCATTTTTTTAAAAAGATAATCATATGTGTATCTTTTCTCCTTCTGTGTCATGACTAGAGATGTATCTTTCTGCTCTGGAAGAGCAAAACTTGTGAATCCAGTGAAATGACACTGAGTAACATATGAAACAGTGTCAGAAGTTAAATAAAATAAATAAAAAGCTTAACCAAACCCCTCTGTTTCTGTCTCTAGATAGTGGTGTGGATAAAAACCTTGGCTAAGGGACAAAAGTCCCACACAAACACTCTTTCACTCCCCCTCCCCAACAGGACAGGGGAAGAAAATAAGATGGAAAAGCTTGTGAGTTAAGATAAGGACAGGGAGATTACTTTACCAGTGCCCATCATGGACATAAAAGGCTTGACTTCAGGAAAATTAATTTAATTTACTGCCAATTAAAACAGAATTGGATGGTGACAAAGATGAAAACTAAAACACATTCCTCCCACACCAACCTTTCCTCCTGGGCTCAAATTCACACCTTCATCCCTGACTCCTCCACTTCCCCCCATCCCAGGTGGTACAAGGGGATGAGGCACAGGGGCTGCAGTCACTCCGTAACAGCTCCTCTCTGCCACTCCTCCCACCCCACACTTTTTGCCCTGCTCCAGCATGGTCCTTCCCATGTCCTGCTGTCCACCAGGGTAAAACTGCCTCTGCTTGGAGTCCTCTCCATGGGCTGCAGTTCCTTCAGGAAATACCTACCTGATCCAGTGTGGGGTCCTCTATGGGCTGCAGGGCAATTTCTGCTCTGGCACCAGGAGCAGCTCCTCTCCCTCCTTCCTCACTGGCTTTAGTGTCTACAGGGCTGTTTCTTACTCTTCCCTTGCCGCCTCCTCTGCCTGTCTGGCATTTTTTGCCCTTTCTTACACAGGATTTCCCCAGGGCACCACCAGCCCCGAGGAGGGGCTGAGCCGGGTCCTGCGGCCTATGGAACCGGCTGTGCCTGGCCCGGGCAGCCCCGGCCGCCCCTCACCAAGGCCGTCCTGTGGCCCCCCAGCTACTAAAACCCTGTAGCAGCCATTACAGGTGGATACAGCTTGGCCTGGGAAAGCACAGTTGGTCAGGAGTTAGTTTATTGTGGTGTTGTTTTTTTTTTAACCCAATTTAAAAATTGTGTTTTCTGCTTCTCGGTTTGACAACCAGCACTACGTGTTTATGAGGGGATAATAACAACGGAACAACCTTGGAAGTGATGGCAGGCAAGCATGTCCCTGTAATGCCTACCAGAGTCAATGATACTCTTAAAACGTCTTCACTACAGACTCGGCTAGATGTCAAGCTGGAAGCAGCACCATTAGTTTATACAATCACCATAATTTCGTCTTAATGTTTACTTAGTTTATGGGAAGTTAAAACCTGTCATATTCTCTTGGACATGCTGGAAAATGCTTAATAAAGTATCCAATTGTTCATCTAGCCATCAAGCTTATTTTATAGCTATACTGGTAATTTTTAGTTTAATTTCTGATTTGTAAACACTGGGGTGGGGGGGTGCCCCTCCTTTTGGTAGTTGTGAAACCTTCAAAAATCTCACAAGGTGTGATCTTTGGATAGCAGATGAACTTCTCTCCTTCTTTAGCTGACTTCCTGAATCAGCCCCTCAGGATGCTGCGATCTACAAATCAAAAACCATGGAAATACACCAGCAGAGGCAGCATCTTGTTTCATTTTGCATTCCTCTAGATCACACACATCTGAGCTTTTGGATTGTCAGCATTGCTCATAAAGTAAGTAGGGTTGGAAACATGGAAATGGCCATGAGAAGAGAATAAAGATCAAAGTTCTGAGAGGAATGTTCTCAAGGACTTCACAAAATGACATGATTTCTTAACACCTCAGCCAGAAAATATTACTGTACTATTTGTGAAAGGGTATTCTAGAAATTTATTTTCATTCAATCTGTTAGTTAGCAAACACTTTGCTGTTAGAGCGGGCTTCATTTAACTCTGGTTGTCGTACTGATCGTCATGTCTAATAAACTGGTGTACAGTAATTTATTTCCCCACCCCCCACCAGCACAATTGCGGAGTATTCATTTCAAATTGGAAATGTATTCATCCCAGCTGCCATGAAACCATTTACGCCTTAAAAAACAGCGATGTGCTCCAAATTGCTTGGAACCTGTTCAGGTGGTTGGCAAACAGATCTCACTGCAGGTAGCAAACCCATTCAGCTGCATTCAAAGGCTGGACCTCTACATTTTGTGGGCTTTGTATTTCATAATAAAATTATAACTCACCAAGATGCTGAGCAAGAGAAGTAAATACCCTTTCCTGTGGCTGTGCATGCTTCTCTCTGTGGATTGCTCATCACTCTTAGAACATCCAAGGACCCTTGGACTCCACTCAAAGCCTTACCAATGTTTATTTATGCATAGGCATTTCTAAGGCACTTAACACTGTAGTATCATAGTCCTTGGAGAACACAGCAGAACAAGCCTTACAACATGCTCAAAAATTAGAGAAGGGTCATTATACCACTTTACGAGTAGAAATACCAAGTCCAAGTACTCAAACCATACTCAAAAGTACACTGACTGCTTTGCTTAGTCACCCGAGAAATACAATTCATGACTGATCTGAAGGGAAAAGGTAACTAACTGGGGGGAAATTAGGGTAGGGGTGGAAATTGGCTTTCAATTTATTAGAGGAGTCTGTGTCTTGGAGCATGGACAGGACACTATCAGTGTACACACTCATATGTACACACACACAAAGCACTGAATCACCTGGAGCTACAAATCCCATGCAGTTCACCATTACAGGTTGAACACTTCTGTACCTTAAGAGGTCCCCACTGAAGTCTGTAGAGCAGCTCCACCGTTAGCCACAGGGCAAAAATGACCATGGGTGCGCTGAGAAAGACGGATGACAAGGCTGAAGAGGAAACTGCATTCACATCCAGGTCTTAACCAGGACCCTTTCAGTATGACATTGTTGTGGTTTAACCACAGCCAGATACTAAGCACCATGCAGCTGCTCACTCACACACCCACCCCTTTATGTGATGGGGAGGAGAAATGGGGAAAAAGCTAAACATCCTGGATTGAGATAAAAACAATTTAATAATTTAAATAAAATTAAATATAACAATAATAGCAACAACAACTGTAATGAAAGGAGAGAGAGGGAGAGAGGAATAAATTCCAAAAGGAAATAAAACCCAAGTGATGCACAACACAACTGCTCAGCACCTGCTGACCGATGGCCAGCCGGACTCTGAGAAGCAATCACAGGGCCCTGGCAACTCCCCCAGTTTATATACTCAGCATGATGTGCTGTGGTATGGAATATACCTACGGCTAGTTTGGGTCACCTGTCCTGGCTGTGTCCCCTCGCAATTTCTTATGCCACTCCAAACTTCTCACTGGCAGGGCCCAAGAAACTGAAAAGTCCTTGACTTAGTATAAACATTACTTAGCACCAACTAAAAACTTCACTGTATTATCAGCATTATTCTCATACTAAATCCAAAACACAGCATTTTTCCACTACTGAGAAGAAAATGAACTCTGTTCCAGCTGAACCCAGGACAGACATAGAGCAGTGGGTGCCAGTCTCACAGGACATGAGGTGTCTTCTGAAGTTCAACAACGCTCAAATTTAGGAACCTCCCACACTATGAACCTCCACTGTGCAGTCATTAGGAGTCTGGAACTGATTTTATTTTATCTTTGTTTAATGCTGTTTAAATGTTCATTATTCAATTCTTTCATTAGCTGCATCAAGAAAATTCCTGTTACTTCACAGTCCAGGACATGAATTTAATCCTATAGCCAGATCTCAGTAGTTACATAAGAGTACCTTAACTGTGCAACTACTGGTTGTTCTGAGGACTGTTTTCTGCTTTTTACTCTTTTGTTTTGTTTTGTTTTGTTGTTGTTGTTATGGGTTGAGAAGTCTATACATAGTGGCCTGGATTAAATATCTGGATGATTGCAAATTTCAAGTTGAACAAAATGTAGACGTGATTAGATGCTTACATACTGTTTGGGGTATACACCCACCCACCCACCCCACCCCTAACCTAAGTAGTTTAAGTAATGCTTTTCAGCCACCTTCTTGTGATCATTTCATTTAGTCCTTAATTTTTCTAAATCTTTCCATATCTCAAGAAAACGACAATTTCATTGAGAAACTCAGTTTGAAAGAATAGTGTACAGCCCACTTGTTCTTAATTATGGAAACCGAAGGACTTTTCCAAGGTCATGCAGAACATGGAAAACTTTACACAGATCAGCAGATTTACTCTTTTGTAGTCTTATCACAGTCCTGTGCTGCCATAGGTTGTACTCAGCCTTAGTGATACAATAGAAAGCAGTACCTTATTCTTCTTATACAGATAAAGCATTTAACCATATGGCCAAAGGCTATTGCTTGATTACAATAAACAGGACTAAAAAAAGAAAACACTTTTATATGTGTATTTGTTTTCAATACTCACTCTTGTGCAGAAGCAGAACAAAAAAATAAACCCAAGACACTTATGACAAATAGAAGAGCCTTTCAATAAAGTCTCCAGGTCAACAAATCTAAGCTCTTTCATACTTGTTTGAGGATCTAGCTGAAGACTTGAAAGCCCTTCCGCACACTACTTTGCTGTCATCCCTTCTACATCTATCTCTCACCATATACTTATCTGTTTGGGAGGAGGTTTATTTTGTCTTCTTTTCTAGGTTAAACAGAGCAGAAGTGAAGGAGTAGTCTGAGAGTTTCATAGATGCTAAGTTTTTGAACAGTTCAGGAGGTGACTGAAGATGTAGCATACTCCGGTGCAAAGAAAGTGGGGGAAAAAAAAATAATCACACATAGTATGAAGCTTCTAAAAAAAAGCACCTAGACAACACAGAATCATGCATTGTTTTCCTAATGGAAGTCAGTATATAGCAAACAAACAGAAATAATCTTCTTTCTCTATGAATTTATAGTCAATACAACACCTGTTATTTGTCTGTAACTGTAAAGCAAATACAGTGCTGACTTTTCCACTTTCGATTGTCATTCCTCTTATGCAATACATGTAGCAGAAACAGAACAAACCTTCATACTTGGTCTATGTAGGCTTTACAGCTGCCACCGTGCTGATGTAGTGGCTTCCAAACTGACTCTTGAATCTTATGTCTTTTTAGCCCAGAAAAATTAGTCCAATTATGTTTTGGGTTTGGATATTTTTTTTCATGAATGTCATTTTTTGCTAAAAGTTTCTAGCTTAAGTATGTGCAAAGAATGCAAATGCATTGTTTAAATGTAATTACTTTTCCTTTTTTTCACCGAGAACTGACCTTAAAACAGAATTTCAGCTCAGTGAAGAGGCTTTTGACGGGAAAAGAAAGTATTCTGAAACAGGACAAAACAGTTTAAACCAAACAATTTCTTATGGGAGTGGAAATCTTAAGTAGTTAAATAACAAAGTCAACAAGATCTCCAAGATCAGGAGCCAGATAAGCCAGGAGGTGTGCAGCACTGAGGCAGCAAGATATTGGGGAGTTTTACAGCATGTTAAGCAAGCTATTGAGGAGCAAGCTGGGCCAGTAGTAAATTACACAGTAAGGTATGCTGTTCAGCTGACATGCTAATCTCTATTTTGTCAAGAGTTTGGACAAATCTTCAGAATACTTCTGTTTGCTTTAGCAAAATACCTTATTTTATAGTTCCAGCTTTACCTGAAGATATGTTTAAATTTTAAAGCCCCCAATGTATGTACCCATACAGATGAGAAAAGCATTTCCTAGAGCAAATACACTGAAAAATGGCTTGCTCATATGAAAAATGAACTTTTTCCTAAAGCCCTGAAGTAAGATATTTTTTCAGCCCTAGAAAATTATTTATATTTGATTCTCATTCTCAAAAACAAAACAGAACAAACAAACAACAAACCCCAAACCACCAAACCCAGACCTTAGGAATGAGTCTTGAAAAGGAGGGATTTTAAGGCAAAGAATGTTTTTTATTTTGATGTGTTTAACAAACATACACTTTAGCCTTTAAAAAAACCAAACAAAACGCCTTGGTTGAAGCAACATGTTGACCTGTGTGAATTTCAATACTGATTATTTTAACACCCTTTTGTTAGCCTGATTATATATTGTGAATTTTTCTAGAACTGTTCACAAGTAACTGGAAACATCGACTTAAATATGGGAATGCAGGGTCAGACTGTTAGGCTCTGACTGACCCATGAAAGGGAGAATTTAGTTATGCAAATGAAATTAAAATGAAAACAGACACATGAATTCACACTATCTTTACAAAAAATATGATGTCGTATTTTTCACTGATGATTTCAAGCCAGAATAAACAAATTCAGGAGTTTGTTGATATAGTCACCTATATTTCCTGTAACTTCAAGAAATAATAGCTGACCACCACAGCATCCTTATGTCTTAAGTATCAGGACTAACAGTTTAATGTGGGCTTATGTTAGTGATCAGCTACAGGGAAACAGGAAAATATTTTCCTCACCCTGTAATGGACCTTTGGAAAGGTATTATGTAAATAAAATTAAAGTAAAACAATATTTTCTTTTATTCTTAAGGGAATGATTTTTTTTTTCCTGCACAAGATGCCCATGAGAAAAAGAAAAGAGTCACCATTTAATCTTTAAAGACAATGTGGCCTTGAAACCTTGTTATGTTAGACATAAATATACAATGCTGAGGTGAGCTTCTGTGTACCTTAACACTTTGCCATATGTTCCAATACGTGGCTTTCACAGATAAAGGAGCCTGAGGCTCCTCACTTGACAAAAACATCACAATGATGTGGCCGAGGCCTTTCTTGAGAGAACCTGGCTTAATAGCCACAAAAGATTAAATTGAAACCCGTGTATAACTAAGAGCAGCAAGAATCCCACATGAGCTCATTTTCCACTAAGAAGATGTTTACACAGTCTCCCTAAAGAGCAGAGACAGGCAGCAAAGCACACTGAAGTTCTCCAGTGTAAGCAAAAGGCACATGCTACCTGACGATACTGTCAAATCATAAAAGACACAGGACACAAATCACTGTAAGGTGGAATAGACCATGCACCTAAGCTTCATCCTGGGCATCACTACTCTGTGGAGGTCCCAGTAGAGGACAAAGTCTTGCTACAGTGCAGCTGATAGTTTCATACTGAGAGTTGCAAAGCTGGAAAAAAACCCACCAAGCCAAATTATTTTGTGACATCTATGGAGGCTTACAGGGTCCACAAGAAGAAGCAATACAAATTACTTAAGTCACTACAAAAATCCGTTTCAAAGTACTTCTAAAGGTTACATTTATTTATTAAAATGCATTACAGCTTTACAGCAAAAAATATAGGGTTAATCTCGGCTAACTTTAGGGTTATATAATACAGATTACAGACACCAAGTTATTAATTTTGTATTTTCTTTGTGGCTAAATGGCAAGTAATAGCCACTTTCAAGGTGCAATTAATTTAGCTTCTTTTAGATCTCTACTTCAGGATGCAAATAATTACCTTAGATGATACTGATTAGAACTCCACTGATTACAACAGACACTTGGAATGATTATCTTGAAGGCAGATACCATCAGAGGTCAAGACGTGTAAGAAATCTTATGAGAAGGCAAGGGAAGGATTTTGAATCTAAATCAGAAAGAATCAAATTAAAATTTGGTGCGTGGAATGAAAAGTACGACTCTTACCCAGCTGACTTTTACTGCATGTCCATGTGCTTATTTCCCAGAAGAATGCTTGGGCAGTAAATGGGATAGCTGTGGCTGTAGGTGGGCTGCTGCAGGACAGGCTGGGAGGTATGGTCCTGTGCCAGGCATCGCGTGTCGGAGTTGCAATTCCTTCAAGTGAATGTTGAAACTGATCTCTGCTCTTGAACAGCTTTTTGGACCGCTTAACTGTTGGTTAAAAGAGAATGGCTGCTGTCGATGTTTTCTTTTTGAGACACATTTATAGATCCCAGCTAAACACCAAATTCCCACTCATGTGGTGATACTTACCAGATCTCAGAAATTAGAGGTTTTGGTAGCAGTACGGCATACACACAAATTAGACATATCTAAATTCTCAGATTTGTCCTGAAGTTCCAGGCCTAGAAATGTCATCCAGATATATATTCAACACAACCATGTTAAAGTCTTTCGTGGGGGAGATTTCCTCAGTAGGCAAGACTGCCGAATCAAAATTTAACATATGAAGTTCACATCCTACTGTAAATCAAAGTATCTGCACTTCATCCAGAGTTTGCTCTTGGCCTGCAATATACACGTATGACCACTTTGCTTTTACCACATGCTTTTGCTTATTCATTTATCATCTGAAATTGGTTAGCTGTAACAATTACGAGTGAAAAACTGAAGTGCATATGCAAAATTAATTTATAGCATTAATATCATTAAATTTGTATTAGTACACTATTTGCTGGTAATTGGCACCTAATAAACACCTAAGTAAAAATCAGATTTATCTTTTTTTGCTAAGGTATTTTGCTTACTATATAACCGGTTCTAATCTGTGGCCACTGTGAGTTTCTCAATCCTTTAAGCAAGTACTGTTATTTATTAATAATTTATTTTCCTATCACTAAGATGTAAAAAAAAAAATAAAAATCACATCCGTTATGACGCTAAATGATGCAAAGTTATTCCATCACTGATATAAACTTACAGTGCATTTCATGTTTGATACATTTTCTAGCATTAGGTGCCTCATTTTTAAACAACTGGTTGCTGGGCAATCATCGTTTCTCTGATATTTTTCAAGCAAGCAGTGAAGTTTCTAAAGCAGTTTCAGAAGGAAGAAATGAGGTTTGTTGGCAGAGGCAATATCTTTTACTAGACCAGCTGATATAATGGGGAGCAATCAGGCAAGCTTTCTAGCACACAGTCATGTAATCAATTCTTTTTGAAAAACCTACTTAAGCACAAAAGAAGAATAGAATTTGAAATCTTATTTTCGCAGCTCATGTATGGATTAGCGGGAATGTAATTTTGAAACAGAACAACTTTGAAAGATATATCTTCAATTTGAAGAGTTAAATATCTACGAATAATATTATTATTTTTTTTTAGAATAAGGCATTGCATTCTGTTAGTGTACTTCCAGAAACGTCATGGGAGGTATCCAGATTTTCAAGTCTGAAGCTAAATACCTTTTATAGATATTTCATATATCTTATATACCTTATAGAAAGCACAAGATATATAGCTTTTATGTACGTGCAGAAATAAACATCAGGATCCTCAAAAACCAAGATTTCAATAAAAGCAAATAAGGACGTCTATGTACACACAATAGCCACTTAATAATTTTCTATATAGTCTTTGTACACATATGACAAATGGGTAACTAGGGCATTTATATTCCATACAAAGAGCATGCAGAGGTGCCATGAAAGCACATCCACTGACAGATTCTATACAGTGACAGTAGCTTGATGTGTACAACCGTTTAGCTGCTTAACAAAGACTGCATCTAACCTTAGCAGCTCTGCCTCATTAGGCAGCTATTCTTTCTTGGTGGTTTTAAAGCAGTATTAACTGGAAACAGCTCAAAGGTCTCAGCACTTAGTGCAGCTGCAACATACCATAGTTATTCAGACAAATACGTAAATGAGCAAAAAATGAGCAGCTGTCCACGTAAGTATGGACATTTGGCTCCATAATGCTTTGCACTTCAGTGTTAAACCATCCAGACTGTATGGAAACATTAATATTTCTAAATAAGGAAAAAAAACCCTATGTACAAGTAATACAGGAGACTGCAAGAATTTAACATGTAAAACATGTTATAATGAATGAAAATTTAAAGAAATTCAGAAATAATGTAGGCCTAAATATGCCAACATTAGCTCCAATATATGAAAATCAGAGCTAATGATAATAACTTTATACTAAATACTACTTTTACTGTACTTTATTGTTGTGTCATGGAAGAGTCATGTGATTGCAGTAGCAGCTTGAGTTTCCCAGACCAAAGTAATTTTAAGACAGTATTTCTTTCTTCTAACTTTTCTGTCCAAACACAACCACCACCACAAGTTTTTCTGTTCTTTTTGTATATGCTACCTGTAACAATTTGAATGAAAAAACCTCCCCAAAGCAGAACTAAATCCCAGATAGCTTTATCTCCAATATCATATTCTAATCCAATAAACAGCTACACACGCAGTGGGCAAGGTTCATTTTCTTATGAATGGTCTACTGGGAGGGTGAGTCATTCAGACTGCAATATAAACAGTGGATTCATTTATGCTCTTCTCCATAAAAGAACAATGGCATATCACATAAAATTATCAGAAATCAAATTCAAAAGGAACTAGAGAAAGCACATCTGCAAACAATTTACAGTTAATCTTGTAAATCCTTGCCACAGGATTTTGTGACCATTTAACGCAGGGGTCCTCAAACTTTTTAACCAGGGGGCCGGCGTGCGGATGAAGTGGCAGGCAGTCATCTGCGGCTGCTTGGTTTCACCCCCAACCCCCGGGGTGGGGGGGGGGGGGGGGGGGGGGGGGGGGCAGCGGGGGGGTTCTGTAAATACCGGGGGCTGGATTGATGACCCTGGGGGGCCATATCTAGCCCGCGGGCTGTAGTTTGAGGACCCCTGATTTAATGTTTACAGAGGTTGAAGAAAGTTGATACTTTTCGTAAATGAAAATGCTATATGTGCCCCTGCCAAAAAAAACCCAAACCAAAACCACCAAAAAAAAAAAACCCAAACCAAACCAAAAACGTGTCCAAAGAAGAGCAATGAAGATGGTGAAGGGTCTACAGAACAAGTCTTCTATGGAACAGCTGAGGGAACAGGAGTTGTTTAGCCTGGAGATAAGGAAGCTGAGGGGAGACCTTATTGCTCTCTATAACTACCTGAAAAGTTCTAGAGAGGTGAGTGCCAGTCTCTTCTCCCAAGTAACAAATGATAGGATGAGATGAAATGGCCTCAAGTTGCACCAGAGGAGGTTTAGACTGAATATTCGGAAAAATTTGTTCCCTGACAGAGTGGTCAAGCATCAGAACTGGCTGCCCAGGGAAGTGATTGAGTCACCATTCCTGGAGATACTTAAAAACGTGTAGATATGGCATTAGGGACATGGTTTAGTGGTGGACTTGGCAGTGTTAGGTTTACAGTTGGGATCAATGATTTTAATGGTCTTTTTCAACCTAAACGATTCTGTGACATAAACCAAAGGCTTCTAAAGACAGGGAGCTATCTATAGCTGAGCGGGTCCCTGAACTGCATTTCTCTGGAGGATGGGAGGATACCTGATGAAACGAGCACTACCGGTTTGTGTTGCTCATTCTTTCCTAAGCACTTGCTGTAGGGTGCTGTTAGACATAGGATACTGGGCTAGCCGCAACTTTTGATATCTATACTGACAGTCTTCTGTTCTCACATTTTGACCTTGCAAACTTAAAGCGCTTTAAATTAGTGCTTTGAATGTTCTGTGGAGGTCAACACCCACCCACCCACCCACCCATATATATGCACTGAAGACATTAAAAATTTAAACATATCCTACATACATGGAAACATCACTGGAATGCTAATTAAAAATGTAAATTCACTGCACATAATATTTTACATTCAAAATACAAGCTAAATAATGGGCAAATTAAATAAATCTGTCTGTAATCAACACCCTCTGCAGTGTGTTGTAAACTGAGAAAAATAACACTCTTATTAGCTATAACAACAGCTGAAAGGCCAGTGAGCCAAACAGGCTTTGGGGGTAAAATGAATTACCTTCAATCCTGCATCAGAAAAGAGTACGTCCCTTTGTTCTATGAGTACTCGGGTCATTTTACTAGATCTTTTTGTAACAAAGTTCTCTATAATAACATGAACCTCTTCTGGGAATTCCGATTGCAATATAAACATCAAGGAAAACAAACTGATTTATGCTCATTTAGGAAAATCTAACAGTATATTGATGTATCTAGACAGCAGCTTAGCACTACTAGTAATGAAAAGCCAAAATTAAAGCAGTAGACAGAAAATTAAAGGTAGGGGAAGTTAAATTTGCAGAGGTAACATAAATGGAGGAAAGTTAGCAGATAATTAGAGTTTCTAATTCCTCTTTAAATGTCTCTCAGGTTGTGCACCAGGCAATTAGATTTCATTGGGCTTCAATTTACTGTTGGGAACAGTTGAAAGTGTAAGACTTTGGGAAGAGTAAAAGGAATTATGTTTTTTTTAATTAATATGCTGAAAGTTACTGTAATGTGAATGCAGATTTCAAGCTACAAAGAACATTACTTTAGCCTTTCTTTAAAGAAATATTATGCATAGATCATAGTTCCTTTGAAGTACAGTTCTATGAAACAATACAGCAATATATTAAAATGCTGAATATAATTTCTGGGGGAAAAAACCCAACCAACAAAAGTCCCAACACCAAAACGGTAATAAACAAGCAAAAAATACCCAAAGCAGTAACTTTCTACCAGTAAATATCACTAAAGAACCCAAAAAAGTACCAGTATTTTTTTCCTGCTAGGTCATGGTAGTCTTCCATACTCATACAGGTGTGAGCATTCACACAGACCTAAATTCTAATCAGTAGTTATAAATACTAAATTACAAATTACACAAAATCTTGTTGCCTTTCACCACTAAAAGTAAGTTTGTATGAAAAAAAAGCATGCATCAATTGCATAGTGCCCAGGAAGAAATGAAGTAATCATTCAAGACAGCAACAATTCTGTTTTGCTTTTTCTATACTTAAGGCTCATTGCAGATTTTAGAATCTATGAAATTTCCTTTGCTTTCAAGAAAAGAATAAAAATATGCAGAAAAAGCTTAGGCATTTCCTCCACTCCAAACTTTTGTATGTATTCATATTTATTTATATTAGTGTTATAAAGTGTAAATTAACATCACTTACACATAGATGTAAGTCTTGGGAACAGGCATGCTGGAGATACAAAGGGAACTAGTGCTGACTCTGAACAACCCACCGCTTTAAAATTCCGTTCCCAACACTCACATTATTAAAATGAATATTAGTGCTCAATAACTGAGATCTTTCTTTCTAGCAAAAAATGCCGTTGACTTTTACTGTTGGGTATTTTTGGTGGGTTTTGTGGTTTGTGGGTTTTTTTTGTGGGTTTTGTTTTGTTTTGTTTTTTCTTTCCTGAAAAGAAGAAACAAATCCTAAATCTTTTTCTCTAAAAATGAAATTTCTTAACTTACTTCAGACTGTGGCTTCCCTACAAACCATCAAATAAGGTATTGGAGAGCTGGTCTGAAGAAACAGGAAGTTTGCAGCCCAGTGAATATGGTTTTGCCATCACCAGTAAAAACCCACCTATTTGTAAAAACCTACCTATTAGTACCATTAGTACAATTGTGCCAGGTATTGAAGTCATCTGAGCTCGCCTTAGGCAGGCTGTAGCTTGTTTTGGCAGGGATAGCAAAGTGACTGCTGCTAACCTGTTCTCGGTTAGTCCCGTAAATACCAAGTACAAACCAAACAGTAGGGGTCTGACAAACCTACACAGCCACAGAGTAGCTGACAGCAGCCTTTTGTCAGCTGGGGCTGGGGGAGGCTGCTGTGGTACTTTGTCTAATAGGTAGCTGGTGAAGAGAGCCAAACTTCAGCTGGGCATCGATGAAGAACCATGCTAGGAAACAGAAGTACACCCTCAAGCAGAGGAATTTGCCTTTAGCATGAGCTGTGCTTCTCTTGGGGTAGCACTTGCATTGCCTGTGATGGCCTGTCACCCTGTCACCCTCCCTCCCACACACACTTTCCTTCAGGACAGCTGAAAGCTGAAGGAGCTAGGGAAGTCTTGTGCAGTGAACATATTGCAACTGGACTAATAGTAATACATAGCTGTATTTTATTTTTTTTTATTAGAACATTCCATCGTTGATTTCAAGAACAAGTTCTTGACTTGATATTTAAACCGTGCTTCCTTTTGCCTATAACAAGATTTTGAATGTAACAAATTCATCAATCTGATTGTGCCACTGCAATCTTGTTTATTCCTCAGCTTTTCTTTCAGTGAGACACAAACAATCATAGCTAGAAGGGGGAACAAACAGGATGAGTACTAGCCTCTGTAGCTGTTGAAATAGAAGTGTGTTCTTACTAAAGTTGCAAACAGAAACGGTGGAGTTAGTTCATATATGAACAGAAAAATTCTTTCTCTTTTCCAGACAAAAGTTCTTCAGTTCCTTGTCTTTGCTTTCTCTAAATTTTCTGTCACTTAGTTACTGCTTTTGACTATGGATTATAGCTGTATGAAACACGTTACTGAGGAGTTCAAGTGGCAATTTTTTCCATTTTGGAGTCAGAATGGTTACCACTTCTGAGTTCCGGTTGGTCTGTTTGATTCAAGTTCAAAATAGGCACACAGTTGCAAAGTAAAAGAAGTCATATAACATTTTAAAAGCACTCAGTGCAACATTTGAAAATACTGTTCAGCTTCTGTCCTAATTGCTGTCCCAGAATCTCAAATAATAGAAAAATATAAATGAATTGAGTCTGATAATAAGCTGTAGATCAGAAGTAATAATTATTTTTGTAACTAAAACTAGGTGATTTTTAATTTTTTTTTCAGTAAGAGGCATCCTTACTTTCTAAAGCTCCATGGAGTCAATCTTGAAAAGATACACTAATCTCAGTATTTTTTTTTTTTTTACTTACTCTGGGATAATAGGAAAATATGAAAAATACTTTGTATTTACAAAACAGAAGAAAGTAGTCAGAGGAAGAAGAAACAAGGTTTGCAAACACTGTACTAAAAAAGATAAAATTAATTCAGCTTATCAAAATTGTATAGGAATTACACATCCATTTAGTTACTTAGCAATTTTCTCATCTAAAATGAAACATGGGTAGTTAGTTGTGAAAGCAAGGTGTTGTATTATCTATGTCATTGCTTCATGGCATAACCGCTCAGTATTGTAGCTTTGACAAATGCTACTAGAGAGACTTCCATAACACCATTTTTTAGATGTAATCCTAAAGGAAGTACGTGGGAGGAAAAGCAAGGGAGGAGGAGTTTTATTTATTTAATCTCTTACATAATACATTTTATTTGTAAATATCCTTTCTGTAAATGAATGATTTGACACACATAGATACATGGGCTCACTGAGAAATTCTGGATTTTGAATTTCTCAAAAATAAAAAAAAAAAGATAAAAAAAAGATGATGACTATATTTTTAGGAGTCCTAAGCAGTCAGCAACATCTCTTACAGCACTCAGATTATACACTTTTCTAAATATATATAAACTGTGCATTCATAAACTGTAAACAAATATGTTGTTCTCTTATAGTTCACTTAGTGAGCAGAACTACTGTAAATCAGTAAAAAAATTATACTCTGACTGATATTGCAGATCATTCCATCCCTGAATTCTTGCAAATTAGGCTAGGGAACGCTTACATACTCTAAGGAGGTTGGTATGACAGACATTGCCAATGGATGCCCACCAGGTTCAACTCCAGGCAAAAACAAAGTTAAAACTGCCATTCCCTTCTAAAATCGAGCCTGAGTAGACAGAGAAACCTCATGGTTACTGCCTGTATATTCGAGTTCCAGTATTCATCTTATTTCTAAGACAAGCACCCTTACTGAAACACTATGGGCTGATTACCCCAGAGAAAAGGAATAAGTTGATTCCTTTAAAGATTTTTCTACTGCATAGAATTTAATTCCAGCTTCATTGGGGAAAGAGGGAGTATAAACAAAATTGGTGATGAAATTTCTCTAATGGCGTGGGAGGAAAAGCTGTTTTCAGGTCCCTAAAACAGTGAAGATTTTGTTTTACCCACTGAGTAAGATTGTTTACAGCAGAAATAATACAAATGATAAGGTTTTCACCTAGATTTCTATTATATTAAAATGTAAACATAATGTGAAAAATGGAATTACTCTGAAGTTTTTGCACAGAAATTGGAAAGGAGCTAAAGCCGCTCCTTGGATCTACTGGATCTATCATTTACTGCCTCTTTCAACCGCAAACGCACATAGAGGCTCACGGCCAACGTTTCAGTTCTAACCTGGTTCTGAAAAGTTAGCAATTGGTACTAGGTGTGGTAATAAAACTTCATTACTTAGAAGGCCAGAGAAATGTGATAATTTATTTAAGTGATGCAGCTTTGACTGTTAAATTTCTACTATTTATGGCTCTGTACCTTTTGGCATAAATCTTTCTTTTTTCAAGGTACATCTTTTTATTTACCACATTTACTGGCTGTTATTTTCTAGGCACAGTTTCTCACAGAGCAGCAATAAGCATTTCCTAGAAAAGGTTTTCTTGCATCATACCAATGATAAGAAACTGAAACCATCTCCACTGTACACTGGAAGAGGAAATCCCAGTGTCTCGGTACACCCCACCCAAACACTGAAAGAACAGTTCTGGCTGGAGTATGCCTCGAACCTCTTTCAAACTGCGCGAAGAACCTGCAAAAGAACCAAAACCCTCTGTATAACCACAGTACTGAGGAACAGTGGTTGACTGTCTAGTTGTCACATGGCATTTGGATGTACATAGAATGACAGAATCATTTAGATTGGAAAAGACCTTTAAGATCATTGAGTACAAATGTAAACCAAACACTGCCAAGCCCACCACTAAACCATGTCCCGAAGTGCCACATCTACACATAACAGGCCAAAATACATAGACCCAGGTCTGGGAATTTACCACAATGCTCCTGAGTCCTGCATTTAGAATAGGTGCCAAATAAACTCCAAGTGAACTCTGCTGATGATTTCATTCCAGTTAGTAATACTATAATCTTACTGTTATAGCTTACTTTCAAATGTACTGCATTTCTGCTAACACAATGAATGGTGCCAAGCTCAATTCAACAGATTATATGAGCCTCAAAATAAGGATGTGCAACGTATCTCCAGTGAGGTCAAGTTATTTGAATATCTCTGAAAAGGAGCAAGCAATTCAGCTGCATTTCTCACATTCTCAGCAGTAGTTTTCTCCTTTATTGCCAGTTTATGTCAAAGACATATGGTTTAGAAGAAGTGTCTCCCTTAGGAATACTTTTGCTTTCAATAAGAATTAGCACTCCATTTCTTCTCCAAACTCTTTCAAGGCTTTGATATCTGCGCTGAAACACAGCATTCTTTCATCTTGACATTCAGTAAAGGAAAGCATGTTTTTATTTATTTATTTAAATATATTTAGAAATAGCTTAGGTTAATTTAATTAGTCATCATTTCTGTCTTGACATTCATATTTCAAAGGTCATATTTTCCCAGCTGCAGTGGCATGTATATTTTTTAAATTAAAAATAAAATTAAACAACAACACAAAAAAATATCTCTTTTGAGATTATCAGCTGCAGAAATAGGCTCCAATTTAAAATGCATAAAAGACGCAAAAGAAAACTTAGTCCTTCCAGTAGGTCAACAGTACTGGCTGGAAACATTTATCATTTCACCATTCAGGCATGCAGCCCCAATACAGTTGAAAAGGGGAGGTTTATAACCTGATTTAGCTAATGGAGATAGATCTGTCTTAGAACCTAACATCACTGCATAATTTTCAATTCTCTCAACATCATCAGCCTCTTCTCTTGATATGGTCCCTGTGCAACAAGGTAGGAAGCAGAGTTCTATGCAATATTTGATTCCACTGCCTTGTCCTACTCTAGATCACTGGGGGATCCCCAGTAGTGATAGCTCTGCTGCAAATGTCTAGAATATATACAATACTAAGTGTACAGCACATATTTCTTTAACATATTTTTCTTTCTACACAGTTGGCGGGTTATCTACCTAAATATGAAATAAAATGCTTTCCTGAGTTTATATTAAAGTTGAACCTGGTAATATCAACTACAACGGCATAGTAACGTTGACTTAATACCATAGTTAACCAGAACATAATCATTTCCTTGCAACAGGGAAATCCAGTGTATTGAACACTGTACCTCAGTGATTCACAGTTTTAAGCAACTCTGAAAAGTATCATAAAAAACGTTCATCATTAGCTGTCAAAATTCATTTTAGTAGTACATATAAGTGGCCTAGTTTCAAGAATACAATACATGATCCTCAGTATTTCAGTCTAACCAGCTGTCCAGATAATCTAAATATAGACATATAATGATACTTTTCCAATTTAATGACACTTTACAGTTACATATGTTGCATTTGGCGCTAAAAATATTGTCATCTGTTCATTACACACGCTAAAGAAAGGAAATCCTCTTTTAAAAGCTCAATTGCTTATGACTTAAAGATCTAAAGTGCTTAAAATGTAAAGATCTTATATTTCAAATATTGTATGCATATTCCCAGGGATTCCTTGCAAAAGGAACTAAAGTGTTAAGCAAAAATTTTTCCTGCCAACTTTGAGAAGTAATTTAAAAAACACATTTGAAGTCTCATCTTGTACCTATTTCATATCATTTTCCCTTAATATAGATTCCTTCTTCCTTTTAACATAAATTCAATATTCTTATGAGCAGAGACCTATTAAGGACTCTTCACTGCAGTCTGATTTTCAGTAACCCACGAAATAGTCACCAGTATTGTCACTGCAAACCACCAAATCTAGCTGCAAATGAATGAATCGATACCATTCAGAGAGAGAACCTCAGTGTCCTACCTTAAATAGCAGTTTATCAATTTATTCCATATTTTATCATCTCCCATTTCTGAGTATAGCATTCCATCTGTGTTTAATCAAAAAATGAAATTACCGTTTTAATAGATTGAGATATTATATCGGAGAACGTGCGAAGATAGAAGCAATGAACACGTTTTTTAGATCCATTTTTGATCTATGCAACTCATTTTAGATCACTAAAAAGTGAAGGAATCAATTACAACCAGCAGAATCAGTATGTGACAGTTTATGAAAATGCAATGAAACATCTAGGGTATATGGGAAGCTGAATTAATAATTGACCATACACCATAAAATATTAGTTGGAGCTTTGCAGATCTACTTTTGTAAATCAAATATTTTGTAAAAGCAAGATTATTTCCAATTTACATTACAGTTCATTCATCACAGAAGAGCAATCTAAATTAAGGTCAAAATACTGTTACTTCACTGAAATGTAGTAATTTTGAGGTTAACAACATCAGTTTTGTTACTGGAAGCATTTAGTTTTTTAATTTAAATTTTATATTATATTAAATGGTAGAAACTGTTTATGGGAATAAACAAAGGGTCAGCCCCTAGCACAGCTTGTCCACAATCTCAGTGAAAAACTGGCAGTTTCTCAGAGGCAGCACTGAAACACGAGCTAGGATGAAGTCCTCACATTCCTATGCTCTTCTCCAATGAAACACTTCTGTCTTGCCAGAAAATACAAAGTACCTTCCTCACTTCTGACTTTGTTTCTTCTCTTGCATAAATGGTTTCTGACATTCTGATGAATGTTTCTATCATGAAAACAATCTGACCACGGGTACTCCTTATTACAGATTTCAATCATTAAGCCACATTTTATCATCAGTTTCCATGCTTCTGCCTGTGATCCAATTCACTTTCAGGACATGCAGAGAGCCCTAGGTCCTCTACCCTATGTATTCCTGATCTGTCAGCACTAGATAACAAACGCATTCATGTGAGGGGCACTGATACCCGTTGGCATCTTTCCAAATAATTTTAGGTTCTCAAACTCTCATCACACTGACTGATCTTTGGACATTCAGCATTTGCATGAGTGGTTATTTTCAGTACTACATCAAGAAGACTGACAGCCTTACTTCTCGTCATCCTGCGGTACAGCAGATGACTGCCCCTGGATAAGGTGACCTGAGGCTTCCCAGCTTGACTAAGCTAGTGTCTGGTCCTGTTTGCTTTTTCAGGATTTTCCTACTGCCATTATAGGGTTTACTGAGATACAAAAATGTCCTTGGTTTTATTCTCGTTCAGCCAGTGTGTGTCACTTCTTTATTATTGACTTAAGTCTTGTCATATCTGTACAAGCTTGTCTCCATACATTTGTAGCTCTGATCTCCGTAGCTGATCTCAGCTGCAGGTTTTTCCTGTAAACTCAAATTAGTTTATGTTATTATTTCCTGTTTACAACAGTGCAATGAAGTTGGAAACAGACTTCATGATTGCATTGAACTGCAGATTTGAAAGATAAAACCACATCAAAAAGGATCTGGATAAGAAAATGAAAATATTAAACAAAAACTGTTTTATGCATACTATTTGCAATGATCACTTCTGAAAGTGAACATCTGAAGCTGAACATACTTACGTACAAACATTTCTGGAGCACATGTATTGCTGGAGTCACAAACAGAAAGTTCAAGATGACAGAATAATTAATTGTAAAGCCCACGGTTTGCAAACCACTTCCTTTGTCCTCCCTGCTCCCTTAATCTATCCACACCATAGGGCTGGAGGATTAAATTCCACCTTTATCATGGAAATACATCTTCTTTTCTCCTTGATTTCTCTTTGGGACTAAGACTGAATCAGTGCATGTTTAAAGCTCTATGGACCTCCTCATAGCCAAGAAAGAAGGTAGAAAACCTCATCACATTGTCCTTCCCTCTGCTTTCTTTTTATTTGCTTCCATAGGAATTACTTTGAAATGGATTTTTCTTTATTGTCCATTTCTATTTTTTCATTTGTAAATTTAAGCAAGTATTTTACATCTCTCTTCTTTCAAAATGACAAGACTTTGACAGTAATTGCTAAGACTACATGATTCATCATATTTAACTATGTTCCCCCTGAGTATCCAAAATAAGATTTTGCATAAGCTATTTTCTACTTTGAGTGGTCAGTGAAAAGACAGCGCAATCAAAATTTTCCAGAATATACAGCCTACACAGCCATATTTTCTGATATTATTTCATTGTACAGAATACAGCTCAAGGATGCTGCCTAAATAAAGTACACTTCTGAAGAATTCCTTGGGCAGTGCTGTCTGAAAGTAGCCTGAAGACTTTAACATGTATGTTAATCTGTATTAACCAGAACTAAAACCAGGTAAGTATTCAAGTTTACCCTTTTTATCACCTTTCCCCAACTGCTTTGGTAGAAGAACAGTGCACAGCATGTTAATTCATGCATTGTTTCTGTGCCATTCCTGCACAGGAACCATCTTTGTTGCAATGTTTACACAGCTTTTCTAGCAAAGTCCGTTCATGCTTTAATGCCATAGAAAATTATTTTACTTCCACTTAATCCTGGTGTATCATACAAAATAAAATGTTTATAGAATACCAGCCTGCTAAAGCTAGGATAGGAATCCACACTGCCAAAATAAATGGAAAAAAAAAAAAAAAAAAGGAAAAAAAAAGGATTTTCAATTACCTGCTTTGGTACAAGTGATTGTAGAACATTAATCCCATGAAAGACAAATCTGTTACAGCTGGCAACTGGCCTTGCAAGTTGGAATGGCTGTTTGTGACCTTGCTGCCAGTTGGCTATCTCTATTAAATAAAATGCAACTGCCTGTAAGCAGCAGCATCCTTCAGTTTTCTACAGAAGAAAAATATATAATAATGCATTTTTCTGAAGTATTCAGTGACAACCTGGAAAATTGTTTTTTTAACAAAACATATGTTGGGTTTAGAAACTGACTGCCTACTTGTGGACATACATGAAAATTGGAAGAAATGAATATTTAAGAGTGCTGATAGAGTTGGCCTGAACATCATGCATGTAAACTTGACGTATGTCTTTGTGTACTTCTGTAGAGATGCACAGATATATGTGGAGAGAGTTACTTGGGTAGATGCTTAGTTGCTTATTTACCCACTTTACCAGTTCTAGAGCACCACGTAATGGTGTATGGCATCTCGCATAAGAAGAAGTGACTTAAAATTGTTTTGCTTTTACATCAGCTGCCAGCACTTCCGACAGTTATCAAGCTATCGGTGGGCTGTTCTGTGGGTTGTTTGGTCTATGCTCTTTACATCTTGATGTTTACTGCGTATAAAATATATACTGGTCTTACGGTTAAGGTACAGTTATCACAGCTGCTAATTCTTTGGGCTGTAGGGTCTAGGATTGTGAAATGGTTCTCTTCCAGCTCTGTTGTTGCATTAATAAGTAAAGAATGATTCTTCATTCCTAATATATTTCCTATAGTACTATGTAGGACTGGCATATGGCTGGAGGTAGGATGGTCTGATTTAGTTTTCCTTTCAATACCACCTTTAGAGTCAAATAACGCTGTTAGTGAACCTCTAAGTTACATTGTGTTGTTTCTTCAGGGAAAACTAAAATCAAGAAGAAAAGATTAAAGGTCACAGAAAGAACCTGTAGAACTGTGGTCTTAAAATACATATACAAAGTCTGCAGATTGACTAAGCAGACTGTACCCATATCTTTGGTGCAATTTCTGGAGAAAAGGAAATAGAGGCTATAGTTGTAATTGCCCACTTTTGACATAAGTATTTAACTTTGACAAGTTATTCATTCCCACAGATAATAATAATATGCCTGATGTAGTACTCTATGAATGAACAGAATAGCCAATACTACTAGTAAAAAATAATTAGCGTTCACCAAGATATGAAATAAATGGATTAATTTTTTCATTCCTATGCCTTTTCATGACCCTAACACAACACCAACAGGTGACACATGATAGGATACAGTAAGAGTGTAAACAAATCTGGAATCTTTCAAAACACTTTCTGTAGAGTATGTGGTGTTTTTTATGTTTGGTTGGTTTTGGTGGTTTGGTTTTTGGTTTGGTTTGGTTTTTTTAACGTTCTGGAAGCTCCACACAGAGTAAAATGTACAATATGATTATTTTTTCCTCAAAAAAAAAAAAAAAAAAAAGGTGACTTTTTTCTCCATTATTTTCCCTTTAAAGCCAGGTAGAATAATTACTGTTGGTTTATTTTTACAGACCTCAAATGGGAAGAGAGTTATAACTCACATAAAAAAAATGCAAAATAAAATACACACATTACATCTGGGTTTTTTTCAGCAAAAAACATGTTTGGGAGGAAAAGTCCTCATCTCTAAGGGCCAAAAGGACACAGACTATGTAACCTTAAAATTATAGCCTGTGAAAGATTATTGTGGATCCTGAATGCCAAAACAGGATTACTGTGCCATTTGGGACCCTAGAACCTTAATTTACTTTCTTTTAACCTCCATTTCTTTCTTTCTTTCTTAAAATTACAGTTCCTTCAGAAAAATTGGAGTGAAACAAGTCATGACAGAGAAGATGGATAATTGAGATTTGTGTAGATGAAGCAGTCAAATATGCAAATTAAATGTAATGTAGCAAATGGATGTCATCGTGAATATGTACAGTCTGAAAAAGAAAGACAGAAATACGCATAGAAGCTTTCTCCTTCTACACTGATTGTAGAATACAAGTCCCTTGTGGCAGAAGTACTGCACAATTTTGGTCTTCAGTAAATATTTATGGGAAGTGTTCCTTAGTTCCTGCAGAGTTGTAAGAAGCAGCATTTATTTTGTACCACTGTCATCCTTTTTGCACTCTGTTCTTATCTGTCACGGGCCTAATTCCAGTATTTTGCATGGATGATCAGCTTTAAGCAGCTTCTCTAAAGCCCAAATTAAAGCATCCAATTTCAATGGACAGCAGTAAATACAAATGTTATGAAGTAATTCTAGTGTGCCCGTTAAAATTTTTAAATGGATGCAAACATTTATAAATTAATTTTATTAATAATCATGTTTATCATAACGTACTTGCCATAAAAGCTGAAGGAAGATTAGCTGTGACTGTATGAGTCAGAGTGCAAAGAAACTGAGCTTACGTGAAATTTCTGCGACCGTATCACTTCCTGCATACAGCAAAGCAGAGATGCTGTGTGTGTACAGCAAGACTGGTGTTGCCACTTGGGCTATTTCTCACCAGCTGATTGCCTTTCCACATGCACAGCAGCCATTTTTTCCGAAAGGTTTTCTAAGGTGAAGACAGAACTGTTGGTTCCCATATCCTAAAATAAAAGAACTATTGGCACTCAATGAAACTTGCAGGAGATCAGTTCAAAATAGATCAGAAGTGTTTCTTTACAGAGTAGGTAGCGGTCTAAGTTGTATAACCTTCCTAAACAGCATTATTGTCACAAACAAAAAAATCAGGCTAGATCATTGGCCTGACTCTGTACAACACCTCTCAGGTAATTATAACCCTTATTTGCTGTTCTTGCTGATTTTCTGGTGGGGAACACTTGGCTGGGGGTGGTGCAAAGCTGTACATCAAAACCGGTGCTTCCAATAGGCTGGAGCCCTTAGGGATGTACACACTACATCAAGTGTCTGCACAGGTAAATCCCTGCTTACCCCAAGGCTTTCTGAAAGCAAGGGCTTTATCTATTTTTCTGTCATCTTTAGCATAGTCAGCCATCTTATTGTCTTTATCTAGATTTTACGTCTGTTCTTCCAGCTCATTCACTGACACTGGTGTTGGCTGTAGAATATTTCTACAGTTAATTGCCACCACAGTTACATTCCAAACTTACCCCTGACTAGGTTCTTTGCTTAAATATTGTTAAGGGTTACGGCTTCAAGGAAATTATTAGCAACTTGTAGGTAGTGGAAGCCTTCCTGTATCTGAGTAATTATGTACAGACCTTGTCTCATTTGGTTTAAATAACACACTACCTAATGAGAAGTCTCCCAGTAATTTTACCTTCTATAACATTGTCCCCAAAATACAGGACAGACGAAGAAAACTGCCCTTTTTTTAACTAAGCAGTTCAGCCTCTTCACCTCCATAAGCAGCATTTTCCCATTTTTATTCTCTCTTTAAGAGAAATGTCTTCACTTTGAGATTTTTTCTTCTTAAAGTTGAGATTCAGCTAAATACTTTCCATTACACACTTCTTGCATACACACACAAAAAACCGCAAACAATTCTACACTGTAACCACAGTTGTCTTGGTTATATTGCAGCTCAGGTATGCTGTGCAGTACAGCTAACACTAGCTGCTCTCAGACAAATGTTTTAAAACAAGTATCTGCTCTCTACTGTCCGTATTAAACCAGGTCTCCACCGTAGCCCTGCAGAGCTGACACAGCACAGAGGTTGGCTGGATTATACCCTTCCTGCACACCAGCAACAGCTTTTCTTTTAGTCCACATGGGTCAGCCCCAGAATGGGCACCAAGAACAGGTGTAGAACTCAGGTGCCTTCGGCAGCAGCTTGTTGAGGCCAACAGATCACCTGATTTGCCTGTGCCTCAAAGCCCTTCTGCCAGCTTGCACAACCTTTTGGCTGTGGCTGCTGAAAAACAGCGTGGATACACAGGCTGCACTTGTGTGGAGTCTCTCAGCCATTCTGATGCTACTTTTCTCCAACCTTCAACATCTTCAGCACCTGACAAACCTGCTGTCTGAGATTTTTCCCATATGCCCCATGATCTCTTGACGAAGATCCTTTCCTCTCCCTTGGAAGCAAACTGGAATTTACTCCCTGCACAGTGTGGGCATAAGGCAGTAGGAACCCAAGAAGAAAAAGGTTTGCTTTGTATGAAGTGGAGAGGAAGAGGGAGAGGCAGACTGAAGGAGGAATAAAAAAGGGTATGAACGCAAAAATAATTTCCAAATGCAGTTACTGTTCTGGAACAGAGAAGAGGCATTGCATAGAGTTTAGATAGAATGTACACATATCATCTTGAATTATAAAAGATAAGAGTTAGGTACACCTTAGATCTACCTTCTTGTCTTTTCCCTCTGATCAATCTTCCCTCCATCCCTCCCTATATTCCACAGATGCAGTGCGGCATGTGCTGGAAAAGGAGCTGCTACTTATCAAATTCATCTTGAACATCCCGAGTCTTCAGCCTGCTTGTGGGTATGTGAAAAAGTACACACAAGTGTCTCACACTTATCTTTTCCCATTTATTCCATTTTATTCTTAATGAAGCAATTTCCCTGACAGTTCGCCACGCACCAGCAATTCCCAAATAACAGTTTCTGAAATATCTTTCCCCCTCCCGCCCACATAATGCAAGTATAATATAGGATCTTGAATGGCGCAATTTTGTGTTATCTGGTAATTTTAGATAAACACCAAATGGTTAATAACTGTTGATACAGAATTTATGGGCAAATCCTATACCATTTTAATCTTCTCTAATTAACCTTGGTATTACCCAGAATTAGCTTCTGATTTACTGTAGCTTACTGAATGCTTTGGGGTAGAATGAGTGTCAAAAAGATCACAAAATGAACGTACATTTTAGTCTTTGAGTTGAAAGAACATTATGGCTTTAACTTTCATGTTATTTACTTCAGTTTTTAACTGACACATGTCCATTATGACCACAGTTGTCTTAATCCACAGCAGATTTTGCTTGAAAGAAAGCCAGGCCTGCAACGCTGAGTTAAAGAATTCAACATTTGCACTGTATAGACTCTGCGTTTTCTTTCAGAGATAGGTGGGTTATTTCCAATACCTGCCGATCTCTACTTTTAATCAGATCTCATTTCTGTACAATTATCATTTCAGGCTTCTGTTGATTGCTTTTGCTAGGCATAATGAGTAGAAAGAAACACTATCTCATTGTGCAGAATATTGGATTGGTTGGTGTAATAGACTCAGTTCTATTTTTTGCCTTGCTCTTTGAAAAGTTAATTTTCTCTTTCATCAAATAACTAGCAGACTACTAATAGCATATAAGGTTTTAGAGGGATTTGCATTAAAGAATGCAGCTGAGTGCCTTATCTGCTTTTGGAACCAGAGTGACATATGGATGCTTTTTTACTATTGAACACCTAAGGTAAAGTTTAACACTTGCTGCAAGCCCCGCTTAGTTTTAATATCATGGAATGAGAACGTGTATTAGCTCTCTCTGCAGCACACCCATAGCATGGGGAGGAGGTGATGGTGCTAGCACAGGCTTTGCAAGCACACAGTTGCAGGTTCAAAGCTTCATCAAAGGAGCAGAACCCTTCATTCCAGTTTGAAGCTCAGAGAAATCCTCTTAAGTCACATATCATTGTATTGGGCCCTTTTCCACAGGGAGTGATAAGTGCTCTGGGGGAGAGCTGAGACCATTTGACAGACAGGATACATTTCATTTTTTGGATGGTGCCTGGCCCTCTGCTTGCCACAGAACATGGGGAGATAACAGTATAGACACCCTATGACTAAGATTTCCTGCAGTCAAAGTAACAAGAGAAAGACTGCTAGGTACAACCCTGCCATGTGCCCTGTCGCTTTACTTTCCAAATCACAGGGCAAGACTGTGCCTGGTACACAGACAGTCTGTCCCATTCAGAGAGAGCATAATCTCTGTAAGACAGCCCCCATCAGTTCTGAGCATTCCCAGTGGTACAGATGTGATGGGGAACCCTCCAAAAAGACACACACTTCAAGGAGTAGATCCAAAATCTACCTTAGACTCAGAAGCTATACATCTAGTTTATCACCAAGAAAACTATTGTCTACTGTCTTACAGTAATTTGGGGTGCATACTATCAATTGTTACCATTTTATTAAATCCTAATCCACAACAGAAAGTTCAAGGATACTCCCTGAAATGGGTAATTCACGCATTGAATAACCTCATGGCTTCTGAGTCACATTACACCTACTCACACTCCATATATTCTAACAAACTTGAACACTCTAACTTCGTCCTGAAACTAAGAAAGTGCAATTCCTTATCTCCCCAAGAAATGTAAAGAACACTACACTAATTTGGAAGTAGATTTCAAGGACATTTAAGAAGCATCAGATTTTATATCCATGCTTTGGAAATTTGTGACTATTCTGTACTCCCTTGTATCTTGTTTGGAAACTCAAACTGTTTATTTACACTCAGACTATGTCTGAAGGCACAATAGTGGCATTCATTATGTTCTCAAAGAACACAACCTAATGATTATATAGTGATTTTCCTCCCACTGGCACTTCAGTAAGAAATCCATGCAAGATACTTTACCTATCTGAAAATCTTTTGCTTATTTTCTCACTAAGTAACCTGGCGGGAACTGGCCTAAAAGGAGTTACTAGTCCTTTCCAAAATGTCACCCAAATACAGTTCACATATGTTCTTTTACAGAACCTTATCCTTTATACCCCTAATCTGAACACAATCTTATGCTGGCTGGCATGCTAAGGAGCCATAATTATTTCCCACTGAATACTGTCCTAAAATCAAGTCAGAGTACACTTTCTAATATCAGGCTCAGCATGATTCCATTATCTGTAGTCTACTTACCCTTATCCATAATCGTAATGCTGACCCTAGGTTTTGCCCTGGTTCAGTGGAAGCTGAATGAAATACCATATTTTTCATGGATTAATCTAATAGCTGTTGTGTTAAAACTACTTTGCAGACTTTCTCACAGAAATTGCCTATCTTGAGTTTTACTTAAATGTACATTATTTTTACTAAACTCATGGTTTTAAATCCTTGTCTTACTAAATATAGCACTTACATCATCCCTAACTCCTACCTATGATGACAGTTAAGGGCCCTTCAATGGCTCCCAGGGAAATGACATTTCTTATTTTCTCACAGTGTAATGTAACACCAACTGTCCTAAAGTAACTCAAGGCTTTCTCCTCTAAGCATTTCCACTCTAATTACATACATGTTATTTATTGAGGTCTGTTTATTATACAAATAATAGCATTTATCTGAGACCAATTCAGTGATTCCAGAAAGAATGATGCAGTGTTTAAGTAACATACGTAGCTTGTAATCTTAAAAAGATTAGAAGAAATTCTGACAACCTAGATGTTTGTGTCCACAACCACTGATTCTTTTCATCCCTGCTACTCTTGTACACATGTCAACACAATGAGCTGTTGAATTCTAAGTGACATAGTAATGGTAACTACTCCAAGAGTGGGCACAAAGCCTACAGAAAGAAGTACAATAAACGTGCTCACTACAAAGACATACTATGAGAAAATGTTTCTAGTGTTACTCTGTTTTCACACTGTGTAGCTAACAATTCATGTGCTAAGCAAAACTTCACATTAAGCCAAGACTGAAAAATAACGCAAGGTAAGATGAAGGAACACTTTTGATTTTCGGATTTTCGCTGGAATTAAACTAGCAGATTGCCTTTCGAACCTGAGAGGAGCTTCTCTTTCATAGCACTCTCACCTTATAGATTACTTCTCTAAACCTTTACATTAATGCTATTCCTAACCCCAGTTTAGCCTAAGATGGCTTCAAGAGCATGTAAGAAATAGAGGTGATAGTAACTTTCTTCATTCTAGCATGTGTCAGTTACAGTAGGGAAGGGGAAGCTGGCTGAAGCCAACGCTGATCAGCCACATCCACCGTGCACCACAGCGATCATCTGAAAGCAAGCCAGCCATGTACTCTATGTATTAAGAGAATACCTACAAGCAAGTGTTTATTAAGTTATTTTAGCTGCAAGGGGCCTGACAACAGAAATTATAAACTAATACTTTGCATTCAAAAGGCCAGCAAGCATGGGACTGACATTTACTGTCAAAACCAGTGCAAAACAAATGAACACATCCAGAATCTTTCAAAGTACCAATGCTTGAAATTTATTGTCTAGCTTTGGAAAGAAAATAATGAAACTTTAGAGTTCCCTTGGTATTTTCTTTCTTGCCTTCTTGAGTTTATTGACATATGAGCATTATGTTAATTTGACTCTAAGAACTTGTATTATTATTAATAATAGCAGTTCGATATAAATTAAAGTTAAATTAATTATAATTAATTTACTTTAATACTTATGTACAGAGTGATAACTGGGGCATTGATTTCTCCTTCCTAGCTTTTCATTTTCCTTTTTAAAGTGACACTCTACTTTCTTTTTTAAAAAAAAAAGTTCTCAGCTGTTAAGTTTGAATATTATATTCACAGTAATTTATATTATTTAAAATAGTAAAAAAATAATAAATGGGTGACTTGTGCTTGCATAATATGATGTTTATATGCTTGTATTTATTGCATTTCACATGTTTTTAGAGTATTAAGTAACCTTGGGCTCATTCTCCCCTATTCTTTACTTGTTTGATTTATTTCATATCATGTACAATTAATTAAAAGAACTGTGAAATGTCTGAAAACAATATTCTAAATACAAGGAAATATGGCTTTCATGAAAGAATTTTACAAACATAAATAATTTTCCATTACAGGAGGAATATGTCTTGTTTCTTTTTAGTGAAGAACAGTTTCTTGTATCTATTACTTCTATGCTGCTTACTTAGAAATTTTCTTTATGAGATGATAGTAATGTTTAATTAGAGACTTAGCTACAAAACAGAAGAAATAATAATAAAAAAAAATCAATAATGATAAAAAAGCCTGACAGACTTGGAAGAACTATGTGCTAAGTGTTCTTAGACTGCAGGCATATAGTGCCAAAAAGCAGGACCCATCAGACAATACCTTGTTATTATATTGGTAGATGATAATAAATTAATGAAGGCAAAAACTATCTGCCATATGTTCTGGTACATCAAAATGTTTAACAGCTAACTAAGCACGTAAATTCCTGGTGAGATAGAGTGTTGTCTTCCTTTTGCTTATGATCTAATTAAATGCTTTGAGTCACATTAAATAATTCTTAAAATTGTTCAAGAAGCACTGGAAGAGGAGTTGCTAGTAAGACTGTTATTAGCTGGTCACATTATTTACCTTACCTTAAGTCCGCCTAAAGGCTTTGATTGTCACTTATGTTGAGTGCGAAATTTGATATTGTTCCCTACACATTTTTTTCCCAAACCAAAAATGGTAACTTCCAGACTTTCTACTGCTGAAGCATTTTGTATTTTCCCAGTGGCAATGAAAGTATAAAACATTCCATGAAATGTTAGCAACTGCAATGTAACAGAGAATTACAAATGGGATAAGACCTGATTATAGGTTATGCATCCAGATCAAAGGCAAAATGAATTTTCAGGAATTCACTATACCAGTAAAACAATATCCATTAAATTCTTACCTGCTTTTTACAACAGAGATACTTTTCAATAAGCATCTGTCACTACTGTAGTACAAACGGTTTCTCATACAGCAGTGCCTTCAAACATAGTTGTAGCTAAGGGCTACAATGTGTTTAAAACAATGAAGTACTTAGCACAGGAAACTAGGGGTGCTTAGCACCTTACAATCGCAGATCCAATACTACTGCTGCTTGACTTTTACATTAGTAAATATAAGAAGTTGATTTATCCATCACAACTGCTAAGCAGTTGGAAAATGCCTGTGCACATTCCGGGAGATGTTACTGATCTGGTCATTTTCTTCAGGGACTAAAGGACATCCAGATCTGTTAGACACTCTGAACGAATGACAGAGATCTTATGCCCTTTAAAATATTTTTGGGAATGTTTATTCTTACATTTATTACTTACATTCCAGAATGAGTAGGAAAAAAGGGTGATGTGTGTGTGTTTGCTTTCTAAGTGTTTTACCACCCACAAAACAGCTTACGTGAACTTCTGAGTGAAATAACAAAAGAAGGTAAACAGGCACACAGAGATGAAGTGACCAAGCTTGCTTTTTGTGAATTGGAGGTTACTTCGACTTCAAAGCTCATTCAGACGGGTCTGCCAGTTCTCAGTTACAGGGCTGGATGGAAAACAGTATGAAAAGGAGAAAGAAGAGGACAGACACAGATAAGAAAAGACTGGTGTCTATGGCACTCTTACTTACGGGGGTGGGGGTGGGGTGTGTGTGTGGGTGTGTGTGTGTGGGTGTGGTGTGGTGTAGAACACTGAGGACTATCAGTATGTTGAATCCTGCTGACTTTGACTAGACATTCCAGTGAGATCTTGATAAACGCTTTGTAGAAACGATCTTATTAAAAACTAAAAAAACAAGCAAAGTCTCAGATTTGGCAGACTTGAACTTGTAATAATCTATTTTTAGAATTTCTAGCCAGCCCTCTTTAGATGTATGAATAAACGTATCAACTGTGAAAAGCCTATGTAGTATGTATTAGAAAAAAGGGTGAGAACTAATTTCAGGTTTTAAAACCAGGTACAATTGATTCTAAATCTTATCACAACTATTGAATTTCTCCACAAGGTGCTTCATTCAACTGAGAGTCTATCATGTTACAGTAACATAGCACAAATTATCTAAAAAAAACATTTACAGAAAGTAATTATCATAATTGTGGTATAGTCTTGACATTATTTCTTTCTATTTTCTACTAGTGAAACATAACTGTAGAGTTATGTTATAAAGTTTCCAGTAGATTTAATCCATCTATTACACTTGTGACATTCTCTGTACTCACTAGAAAATCAAAATAAAAGGCATGATATTATAACAGAATAAGGAAAACAGAGACAAAACTGATCTATATCACTGCTTCCACTGTAAGCAATACATAAATTAAAGCCTTTAACACCAAAAGCTTGTATTTTTTAAACTAATTCATTAGTTTAAAAAATACAGCACATGTAGAATGTGTATTTGTCATTTTGCCCTGTCAGTCTGGCATATGAAAGCATAGTCTTGCTTTAAAAGAATAAATTGCTAAATTTATGCAAAGTCAATAGCACTTTAGGACACAGAGTGCTTTACATTTTTCATAATTTATTTTTTTTATTATTTGGAAGATTTGCAATACCTATTAGCTTTTTCTTAGTAAATGCTCCTTGTGAGATTGAACACTTTTCTTATCATTAATGTTCCCTAAACACATTTTCAGTGCTTTTATGTGATGTTAATAAAAGCTGAAACACTAGTTTTCAGAAATCATATGGCTGGCACAACCTATAAAGATGTCAATTCCAAGTGGCAGTCTACACATCGCAAGATGAAACCATATGTTTATAGAAAAAACAGAGGAGTTTATCACAATAAAGACTTTGTAAGAAGCATATGCACTTGACTAAAAGTTACTGCCCATCTTTAACTAGATTCAGTCAAGTCAGATAGACTTAGATATTAAATCACAGTTTTAGTATCAGCAAACCAGATACAATCTTATGATACAACCAGCTGCCACCCATATGTGACTTTTCAATAACAGTGAGGATGACATTTTCCAAATATAACTTTGTTAATGATTACGTTTACGATATGCTTAAGAGAAATGCTAAAGAGAAGCCATGAAAAGCCTGGGAAAACGTATTTCAATACTTTAGATGGGAAAATATTAAAATTATTATGGTCCCAATTAACTGACTTATTCTATATGAAAATGATTTTTCTAACATTAAATGGTATTTATTGAAATTTTACTACTCTTACTTTTCTGAGCAAAATAATTGGAAGGATAATGGCTGCAACCTTAGACCCATGTTTTAGTATGTTTGTATACTATACCTCTATTGAACTTATTCAAGGCTCCACATGGAATTTGATCTCCAGGTAAGGCAGAACAGTAAGTTTTATCCTTTCCAACACCGAGAAGAAAGTAAGGGCTGAAAGTAAGGTAAAGACCACAGATTCAAATTCAAGCTTCTTTCCCGGCTGTGAAGACAAATCACATTACTTTATTATAGGTAACCCAAGCAGCATTCCTCTGAGTTTAAAGCAATGTGTAGAGCAGTTTATAAAAGGGTATACCAGAAGACTTGTAAATACTGGCCCCAAGCCAGTGATGTCACTAAACCTTAATTGCTTTGTTAACACATCTTCCTACAGCAACATTTTAGCATGTATTATCTTGCCTATATATTATTTCTGGAAGCTTTCTAGCTTTTATTTCTAGAAAAAAAGAGTATAGGAATAGCTTCAGTATCTGATTTATATTTAACTAGTAATCAAGTGAGCCAGGCACAAAATGCACATTTTATCTGCTTTAGTAACTGTTCCACATAAAGAATTAATGAACTACTTCATTTGTTTGAATAAAAGAGGTATACAGTACGGATCTTTATGTCCTTTTCTGAAACCATGCCAGGCCCAAAGTGTTGATTTTGGTCCTGAAGTGCATCAGTATAAATTTATTTTGCCAAATTTGTGTAGTACCCACGATAAATAAATAAGGTAAATAAGTGTACTCCACAGCACTTCCTGTTTTTAAGACTTTTTTTTTTTTTTTTATTGCATGCAACTTTTCCAAAGTTTAGCTGTTTGGATAAGCCTGTTCTAGTCACCTGCATTTTCTGTACAGATGATCCCTTTGTTTCTGGTGAAGGAGACAGGGAAGTTAATGTACTATGAGGCTTCACAAGAGGTGGTTTGCCAACCCTTTGTCTGAAATTTGGCAGGGAGTTGGAAAAGGGGAGCTTGTGTCAACCCTGTGAAAAGTTATCCAAAATTTGACAAAACAGTAAAGCTTGATAGCAATGTTCATGGAGGGAGCCGGGTGAAAGTATTAACTGGTATACTGTTATGGACTTTACTATAATGTCTTTCTAAGTTCAGTACTATCTTCAGTGCCTATAAATATGATATATGCCTTAGACCCAAATTAGTTTTTTTCATTATTATTATTTTTAAATGTAGCTCAACTGTTAACTCCAAGCATCACTCTCTTTATTCACGCACAGATTTAAATATCCAGATTTTTAAGGCATCCAATTTTGGCCTGTGTTTTCAGGGAAATTAAACTCACTCTTCACCAAAGACAACTCTGAGGTAAATATTCAAGTGTATCATTATATTGTCATTTAAAATAAGGTTTTAATCCTATCAGAAGTAAAATTCCCAAACAACTGAGTGAATTAAAACACAGCCAGTAAGCTTTTGAAATTACGGGGTATCTAGCTCCTATTCATCCGTTCCTGACTGTCATTTCCTAGTAAAATCTGTACTGAGTGATATTTGTGCAGTCGGCATGAGACCATGAAATCAAAGCTTAGTGCATCGTACATTAGGTGTGATGCTTTCACATAAATGTATTCCTTCCACTGAAGCACATCTTCATAGATCCTTCAACCATGCAGTAACTTCCAGATGGAGTGGAGGTTTCCAAGATAAAGGCAGTAACTTTTCTGGTTAATAATAAAGTAACGTGTAGATGAAAGCTCATTTTTTTTTCCCCAAGCCTTCTACATATGATTCATTGCTCTTTTTCAAGTGAAGCTATCATTTTTATGACCCAAAACCAACAGTGATATTTCATCAAAGTGTGAAGCTCATGACATTGACAATCTCTGCTTTTGCTGTCCTTGAATCCTGTTAGTTTTTCTGCATTTGTGTTATGGCTATTTTAATTTTTCAGTAATATAAGTTAAACTGGTATTATGAAAATAAATCTTTGTTTATTTTTACAACATATAATTATTATTTTTTTTTTAGATTTTTGATACATTTCTTGTTGAGAAGCCAAATAAAAATTTAACTGATTTCTATAAAAAAAATTGTAACATAATCATTTTCTAACAAAACAGGCAAAAGAGATTCCTTTATGCCTCATGCCTTATCCACCACCCCCACCCCACCCCGGATTTTTGGCATTATAAAACCAAGTAAATTAAAATAACCAAGAAAAAAAATAAGTTTTCTTTCTGTGATGACTTCTATGAACTCATCCTGTCAAATTCTGTAATTTATATTCCCAGTCTCAATCTCTGTTATTGGTTTTCTCTATATTGCTATGTTAGAAAACCACAAAGGAGCAAATATTCAACGAAAATCAAACTTCTAAAGTAGGCCTTCATTTTGTCATCTAAATCTGAATTTTAATGCCAGCGATCCCATAGGTTCTACCTAACATGGGTGGGTACACTTCACAGTAGTGGAAACTCATTTAAGTCTATTGAATGTCTACAGTTTCATTTCTGCAGATATTCAGGCATGACTTTTTTTTCCACCATCAGCTCAGCTTCTGTGTTGTGTTTTTCCCAGTAAAGATCAAGGTGCAAAGGGTTTCTCTGTTATGTCTCCTGGGGTTTCGAGTAGCGATTCTCAGAATATAACTGATAGATTGATTCCTCAAAAAATGAATTAATTTGATTTTTTCAATTTCAGACACTGAGGGGAAAAGTGGTTTGGACACCCTCAGAGCTACAGGTTTGACATATAGGAGGATGTAAACAAGCCCACAACTTTATCTTCCTTTCCAAGAAGTGCTAAGTCCTTTTAGCAAAGGGGAAATGTTAACACAACTGAGTGTTGATAGTTTCAGAAGATAAGGGACAGCAGTGTCCACAAAAGAAAGGCTGCCTGTTTTCTCGGTCAGGCTCCAGGGTATCTGGATCCATGTACTTAAATCTCTTCAATAAAGTACTTCACTGACCTCCATGACATCCGCTGGCTGGCGCTTGACATGAACAATGATGCCAAAAGCATGCATTCAGTCCTTTCCCTCAGTACTTCTGAATCCCAGCTGGAGAGAGCTACATTTCTTCCTATGTGTATATGGCTAAGGAACATTTACAGAGTGCTTTACTCTTTAGGCCTGCTGGACAATGTCAAGTATCTTTTTTAATTTAATTTTTCATTTTGACTGAGAGATACATGTCAAAATTTTGCCATATTTACATGGGAGTTGAAACACAGGATTTACAGGTTTTTCTGGGTTTGCTTTCCTTGCTTTAGGGCACAGTTTTCTTAAAAATTAATGCATCTACTATTATATTTTAGATTTAAGTACAGTATTTTACACAGAGACTGATTTCAGACTTATTAGAAACTTCAGAAATATACAAAACTAATGATAATTCAGTTTGGTTGTCATTTGCACGTTTAACACTAATGGAGATACATATTTTAAATTAAATGTTGGCTTAAGCTAGGCAATACCATGTATTTTGCAATTATTATACCTAAGGGCAAAATCTGCTCTCAGATCCATGTGGCATTCTTCATTTGAATTTGTTCATCTTCTGACAAGGCTGAGCAAGCACATGAGAAGATGCTACTGTGCGCATTGTCTTTAAAGTTGTAAAGTCTCCAGAAATATCTAGTGATTGTGACAGAAAGAGAGTGCAAGTGCACTTCTATAACGCTCTAGTCAATTCCTAAATAACGTTAATACACCTTTGAATTGCTTTGATAAACTAAAAATGAGACCTCTCAACACAGGGATGAGTTGGAACCAAATTATTATTTTGTGGTGGGTCATTAAACTATGTAGGGTTCATGTGAACTAATATCTACAGGCAAGACAAATCATCTCACCTGTGACCTGAATCAGTGACTTCAAAGCTGGATCACTGATCCAGTATTCCAATTAGCTCTCTTTTGTGTAGGTGGATAATCCTTTAACATCAGAACAAGCTTGGACTGTCTCAGCTTGATGCTCAGTTTCATCACTGCCAACAAATACAACCAGCCTACTCTTCCTGCAGCAAACAGTTCCGGAGGCTATTGGTGCTTTTACAGATCTCAACAGACAGTGTTGCTGCACATTTGCAAACAACTGTTACATATGATTAGTGTCAAACCAACATACTAATCCAAAATATTCTGAAAAGGAAGATTAAAGGCATGAAAATTATAGTGGCATTGGAAAAAATACTTATTCCCTTTTAACAGGAATACTGACTTCCTCAACATAACATAATTTTTATTTTATTGTGGACTGAAAGTGGCTTTGGAAGGAGAAGTTATAAATGCTACATAGCTATTCAATATTGCTGAACATGGTAGTAAATGTAACTAGATCTATAAAATCAAAGAATGCTAGCAAGCTAAATGCTGCTAAGTTCCCATTTCTACACTGGTAAATGACTTCATATTTATAATAAAATATATTATAAAGAAAAATAAACTCCAGTATATGTAATTTAAGAACATTATACTATAATCTTGATGTTCTCTTAAACTTTTTTGGATGCAATACACCGCTTAAAGTTGACATTTGGAAAAAACACCCTTTTTCATGATGTTCAAAATGGCTGTCATGTTCAGTGTAGGCCCTAAAGAGCCGACCTAAAAGAAAATTCCCTACTATGTTAGCTACATTAGGCTTAATATTAACATATTGCGAAGTGAAAGGAAGGCACCTGTAGGCATTTTAGTTTGAGGGCATCATTTAAGCTTGCATCCAAAAGCTGTGCTCCAAGCCTGAACGTTCATTCCTAAGATGATTTTAGAGTTTGTTATGAAATGCCAGTGTAGTGGGGCTGGATCCTTAGTATCACAGCTCTAGCACTTAGGGCTAGATTAGAACCATAACTAGGATGCCTTAAGCAAAGGAGAACTGACAGTCATAACACACCTCGTCAGAGAACAGGTTTTCACTCATTCACGGATGAACTGCTGTCTTATTTTGCTCCTCAGCCCCTTTTTCCCCACTGGAAGATTTCCTCTTTAGTTGCTTTGCACAGAGATGAGAACTGGCGTGTCTTTTTCCATCATCAGTCTGGCTCTGTCCTCTTGCTATCCACTTACAGAAAGAGGTTAAATAAGCCCGTGCACTGCTTTTCCTTCGCTGTGCTCACTGAACCAGTCTGAGCCTGCAAATAAGATGATCTTTGATTGTTTGAGGGATGGTATTACTGAGCTCAGTAACTGGTTAATGCTAGTCCAGTATTTTCAGTCTCTGTAAGCCACATTAGAAAATCTGTCTGTTTGTATGAATGCTTATATCCTACTATCATTCAGGATTTTTGCCTTAAACATAAAATATTTGGTAGCTGAATAAGAATGTTACTTGCCTCCTCAGCTGCATGATATAATTTTCATTATTTACTGTGATATCAACTTTGTAGTTGTCCTAAGGAATTACACTTAAGAAAAATCAACATTTCAGTTATTAAACTATGGCGGTTACATCATAATAATTCAGAAAAAAAAAAAAAAAAAAGAAAAAAAAAAGAACTGAATTCAACTAACAGTGTGGTTGTGCCACAAGGGAAAAACAATCTGTAGCAAGACATCAAATTGGTTTCAGGAAAATAGCTGAAGAGCCCATGCCAAAGAATGCTGCTGCTGCATTGTGTTTGCATTTCTGTGATGGGATTTACATAACTCAACATGACATTATATTGGCTAAGACACAAATCTAGTCTTTAATCCAACAAGACGCAGAGAGCTTGCTGTGTTGTGTCACCAAGATCCCCTCTGCCAGGCTTCTGTATCTTGCCCAGCCAAATACAATCTTTATGCATATTTATCCATTTAATACTTGCTGCATGTTACCCACTGCCTGCATGCACACAAAGTTACAGTATACAGATATAAAATGCTCTCCTTGCAGACAAGTTATGTGCCATTTCTACATAAGCGCCAAAATGGCAATTGCAATTCTGTTTACACAGTGAATGAAAATACATCTTTCCTCTATTGAATCATCATTGCCCCTTTAATCTTTCTGCTTTCTTTCATTCCCCTCATATTTACTGGCACTTAATGAGTTTTTAGCAAGAACACTGTTAGAATCACAATCCGTCCATTAAGCATACCACCAAAGATGTACTTTTGCAAAACACTAATGAAGAATGCAATTGCAAATCTGTGCTGTAGACAGAGTTCTGGCTCTGTAGGCTGTGTAATAATTTTGAAAGAAAATACTTACTTGATACTTAGACTGCTCAAGTTTTGCGTAAAACTTCACAATTACTGTTCCAGTCCTTTGTTGATTCTTTGCCAAAAACAAGACTACAATCTCCCTGAAGAAAGGCAGATATACACAAAATTGTTCCGAAGCTTAGGGGTGCTACAAAGAGCAATACCAGTAATACCATTAGGCTGGTCAGTGCCAGCTCACAACCAACACAGGAGCAAAATACAATTTTACTAGTTTAGTGTTTAATCCTAAAAATGTGTTTGCATTCAAGTTTTGCCTTTTATAGACACAATTATCATGCAAAATGACAGCATTATAGAGACGTTCCCTATGACTCCGAGTACAAAAAATGCTTATGAACTGTACACAAAGAAGACAATCTGCCTTGACTAAAAATATGTAAAGGTAGTTCATTCCCAGTTTTCCCACTGGAGGGCCTTTAAAATTTTTCCCTCATTTTGTCTGATAACACTGTCTCTCATCCCTCTACTACATACATATATTTTTGTGAATGTGTTTGGTTGTTTTATTCTTTATAAGACTATTCTTTATATTATAATAATTGACTTTCTTTCCACGCCAAGTCACTTTACTCAGGAATTTGAATGTTTGCTATTTTCAGTCCCACCTGAACTTCCTTTTCAATCCATCAGATCCTATCATGCCTATACAGACTATCTTCAACCTCTGTTTCACACTTACAGTCCATGATCCTGCTGACTCTGAAACAGTTCCTTTGTTTTCTTTCCTTATATACCCACCTACAATTTCCCAGGGCATATCTCACTGTCAGAAAATCTTGTCCCGCTTTATACATTCATACCTTTCTCTTTCAGCTGCTATCTGCAATTCCCAGAGTTTAATTGAATTGAAAACTGCAAAGAAAACAGTGCCCGAGACCTAGTCCACTTCCTTGCCTGAGAAATTCTCTCAAGACATTCGCAGTTGGCAATGCCATTTGGACATCTAGACTGAAGTCATCTAGCAATCCTAGATTAGAGTGGAAAATACAAAATTACATGGAGAAAAAGAAAACAATATAAAAAAATCAGTATATTCAATTTTTGCAACTAGCTTGCTTGCATTTTTCAAACTTTTCTGCATAGAGTTCCCTGGTTAGTCTATTTTTCAGGCAACAGCTGGCTGTTAACTAGGCATAATGAGATTCAGGCAAAAGTAACCTGCAAGAAATTAATCATTTTCCTATGTATTTATGCGTTCAATTCAACTCAGTTTTGGGAAACCCTGAAAAGCTTCCCTCTGCTATCAGGAAAAGGTTGAGGTCAGATGGCGCACTCCAGCTAACACTGCCTGGATTTCATTTGCTCTGGTTAACAGGTTCATTCTCAGTAAAGATTTGTCAGTTAAGGATTCACTTTCCCATATGCTCTGTCAGACTCCAAATCTGCTGAACGTGGTACAGATTTCTATTCTCTCACACTTCTCTCATCTTTGGAACTCTTCTTACTGTGGCCTTTCGACATGTCCTTTGTTTTCTGTAGGAACGAAAATAGGGGTATATATTATTAAATTTTATTTCTGTACTGAAATTCGCATTAGAGAAGGCAAATTTAAACAATACAGTGGTTGAAAACTTTGGAACATCCAAGAAACAGTATGAAGCAAAAATTCAAGACCCAAACTGGAACTTTCTGAAGGAAAATAAGATTATGTTACTTCAAACTACATGAAATGCACTACAAAGTTACAATAATAATATTTTTTTTAAAAAAAGGCAAAAAAAACCCCACCCCAAACTCATAAGCTCTTACTAACATCTGTCACCACTCAGTATCCCAGTAACTATACCTTCATAGTATAGTACATCTTCACTCTACCATCTGTTCTGATCTATAAAACTGCATTTGTCTTATGGGCAGAAAGGGAGGTTTTTAAAGTAATAAAATTAATTTGTATATGTGAATTGTGACAAAAAAATGCATATTTAAAGTATTGTATTAGTTTATAAGCAAAATAATCCTATTAGCTGAAAAAGTTCTAAAATGGCTTTTAATCATTGCAGTAACTCCTGATTCAGGATTTTCTCAGCAATGAGTTGATGACAACTCACTGACACTTCCATACAGTGGAAGTCTAAACTTCTCTCAGAATGCAAATGTGTTTATGTTTCAGTAGATCCAGTTTCCGAAAGCATTCTTAGAATGTTCATTTTTCAACAAACCCATAGACAAAGTGACTTTCTTATAGCATTCAAAACATAACTTCAGCCTGTAACCAGTTCTCCCTAACACCCCCACTTACCTGTACACTTCCCATGAATGACTGATGAAAACAAAGAAACCCTAAGAATATAAGAAGGAAATTTGTCTGTCAGCAGGACTTTTCTTGCTCTTTGCTCCCCGTGATCATCATCTTGCTCATGTCACACTCAAAAGCAAAGTTTGCTTTTTTAGAGTTGGCATAAAGAAGAATTTAATTAGTAGGAAACTGCAATAATATAGGGACTCTGGAAGAGTTTAATATTTTCTTCTATTTCAGTCAATGCAAGTGTGCTACCATGCTAAGTGCTGCTTTGATTAGTGGGCTTGGAAAAAAAATAAAATTATTAGGGTTTATACACTTGTGCACTAAAAAGATAAGGAAGCAAAAGGGACCTATTAACATTTGGAATTAATTTGCAATTAAAGTCGCCATAAGGAGTGTGCTTTTAAAAATGAAAGCTTGTGGTCAATGGAAACATTTTTTTTGCTTGGGAAAAGAGTATTTCAGTGATTCGACTGGCTAGAGTACTTCCAGAAGAAAAAAACCCCAAACAAATATTCAGCAAGCAAAGCTTTCAACAAGGATATGGCTGGAACAAACGGCATGGGAAATATGCCACCTCAGAGTCAGTATCTGCCACTCTTACTCACCGTGAATAATAATATTGGGGTTTTAGCTAAAATTTCTTACACGTAAGGAATGTTTGGGCCGTGCTATGTTTGAAGCAATCAAATCTGGCAGAAGTGAATAAACTCTGAGGCATTTCTCTGCACAGTAACATTCCCAGCACTATCAAAATCTTCACCAACTTCCAAGATGACTTTTGCTGTGTAAGTGACCCTCTATAGAACAAAGAACAACCTACTGACTGTCCTGGGCACTTTTTTCAACAATGACATTTAGTGGGAAAAGTTTCTCAGTAATTTCTTGAGAAATTTGGGGTTTGCCAGAAAATTTTCATTACACGAGCTTTTTTAGTCATAGGTAGAGTTCTGAATCAAAACTAGAGAACAACTAAGCAACAAAAAATAGCTTGATTACCAGAGTATTTCTCTTGTATGAGACGCTCACATTAAATTTTCATAAGCCAAGGATAATGTCTCAGGTTTAACATACTTTTACAGTCCACACTATGCTATCAATGCTTTTACTGCTTGGAAATTTCTGACTGATGTCATTTTCACAGAAGGTGAGAGAAGATTTAACTTTCAAGCAAGTATTGGATGGAATACATATATCTACATATGTATATATGTGTAGATATATACATATATACATGTATATTTACACAGAGATGCATACACACGTATTTATGAACCTAGTAAAAAGGTCACTATGGGAAAAATACTTCCCTCATCAATCTTTTCACAAAACCCCTCCAAAACTAAGCAGAATCATGACAGAAATTACAGAGGTGATTATGAAAATCAATATAAAATATTTGCAAGGCTTGTTTGAATTATAGATATTGGAGACTGACAAAGAAATTTAGATTAATATAAATATCTTTAACCACAAAATGCCCAACAGTAAGTGCAAGAAATCAAGATGGTTTGAGTCTTTTCATCAGTGAGATCCAATACCGAAGTAGTTTTTCTGTGCTTAATAGTCACAACAAACCAAACTTGTGAGCAGCTGCTGGAGAAAATAGCTTATTGATGTTATGCTGGGAAAGAACATGAGTCTTGCAATCTGTGCAGACACCAAATGCAGTAAGAACTGTACATTTGATTTTAGATGAAATATTCATTTTAAATGTTTACAATTGCAGTACAGCCTTTATTCAATATTTCTTTCATTGCTATAACTTTGTAGGAACAACTTTTGAACAGTGGGTAAGCTTCCAAAATAAAATAAATGTTAAAGAAAGAGAGACAATTTATAATGCATAATAAACAGAAGAACAGGTGCATCAGAAAGTTTTATACTTTGGACAGATTGTAAAACTGAGACATTGGATGTGAGTAGGTTATAAAGTCTGTAAGCAGAGGTAATGCAAAGATACAGAAGTAAAGCAAACTATTAAATATTTGATAAATATTATTGTTCTGATTTGAAATATTAGATACTATTTAGAAACATTTGGGTGGGAGGGGGGACATGTCTAAAAATAAATATAGGAAAACTTTTCTCAGATACTATTTTTACTCCTGCTTCTGTGCGTTAATTTGTTAATATTACTGAAGTTATATTACCCTATATTATGAACAATTACATCTCTAAATGCACTTATACCAAGTCAACAAAGCTTCTTCAGACTTAAAGTACCTGAATAAAAAAGATGTTGTCTTATCCATCCCAGCCAAAATCTAAGCTCTGGAAACAACTTAGTAATTGATATATGGTTGTTGCAAACTACCAATACTTGAAATTAGTCCAGGTCTTCATCTTCTGGAACTCCAGTTTCTCTTTTATCTCTTCAAAAATGCTTAAAACATTCATATGATTTCTACTGTCTAGTTTTTTATTATCAGCAGTTTTGCTGTCTTAGCTAGGTTGTAGAGGGATTTTTAAAGGACCGAGGACATATGTTACCATTGTCCAGGTTGGACAACCCAGGCCTCTTAATTGAAGCTGCAGAGCAACTTTAAATTGTCCTGGGAACAAGCAGGGTGAGAAAGAAAACAAGCTACGCACAAACAAGAAGCCAGGTGCAGAGCAAGTCCTGGGAACCGCGGGATCAACACACTCTCATCGGCACACTGTGATCAGGCGCCAGCAGCATGCCCACCGATCAGTGACACGGACGCCCGCCTGGCCAGAGACTTTTATCCAATCACCTCCATGTAAAGTCGTGTGAGCGGTCGGTTTAAGTTATAAATATGACCTGCTTGTTTAATAAAGTGAGCACGGCATGTAGCCGTATTGGTGTGATTGTCGTGACTTGGCCGACTCTCCATGGGGGACCCTCTTCGCTAGGTAACTTGGGCAGTACAGGAATGGCCACCACAGTCAGGATTGTCAGCTCAATGGGGCAGGAAGCTTGGAGCCAGATATTCAGCTATGCTAGAGTTATTTTCAGGGAAAATAAAACACATCCATGTGCATCAAGACATATTTAAAGTTACCCTGCTGTTCTGTCCTTCCAAGAGAATTTTTGTAAAGCCTAGACAGACTATTTCAGCAGTTGGGAACGGCCAGAGCACTCCCTACATATTTCTTGCTTGGAGTGTAAATATACGGACTGTATTGCTTTCCTTTTGACTGCTTGTGGTCCCTTACACTGCTACAAGACTGATGCTACAATTGGTTTCTACTTTTTTAAAAAAGCTTTGTGCTAGGGAAAAGCAGCAAAACATACCTTAAGCAATGTTTTTAATTGGCTTAATCCTATGAAGGGATCAAAATTGCTAAACATCTTTCAACCTTATTGGCTCAGTAAGAATAAAAGATACTAAGAAAGTTACAGTAGATGTTCAGCATCTGGATGTATCTAAAACTTATTACTCTAAAATAGTGTGTTCAAAGCAGGTAGGGATGTTGGAGGACTTTATTATAAAAACTGATATTAGTATCTTCTCAGTTTCCTTCTGCTCAAAACCCATGGTATTTCAGGTTGCATGCCACTCTGCTTGTGCCTTCCTCACTCATATCCCTCATCTCACCAGCTTAACGAGTTTTGGTTACTCACCAGTGCTAACTTCTCTCTGCACTTGCTGCTTAAGTTCTTCTCAATATTGTGGAAAAAGATTGTACTACATCTTTAGGTTGTGTGTGTTACACACATAGCAGACCTTTCCTTTTTCTTGACATTTCAAGTCAAACTAACTTAAAGGCTTTATAAAGCCTTAAATGCCTAGGTATCCCTAAGTCATAGTTACAATTTTTAAATCGCATACTTTCATTTCAGTCTGTGTTTTCCCTGCTATATGCTATGTATGGCTCTAATCAGAGAGCTGTGCAATGTTACTACTGGGATATCCTTGTAGCAAGTGACAGAGACATTTACTAATTAGAATAGTGAGACAAATTTACTTGACTCATTCTTAATTGAGAGAGATACTCCTGATAATGTGAGTTTTGTAGCAGCAAGGATTAGCTAAGGACTTGTGAATCTGGCCTGAAATAAATGCAAACCAACAAATAAGAACAAGAGGAAGAAATATCTTTTTTCCTTCCCACTGCTGAGAATCAAGTCTGGTTTAGAGCGCACAACCTTCCTCCCAGCCCCTGTCCAGGAACTGGATATTTATTTAACTACACACAAACATACATTGTACCATAAGCTTTTTTGAATATAGTTTATTTTTAAGCATATTTCCATTCATTTTATTCATGATTATCATGACTCTAAATGCTATGAGCTGTGGCCTATTTTAAATTTTTCCCCTCTTCTATCACATGGACTTAATTTTTTGGAAAAGATTTACATTTTTTGACATTTTAAAAGCACGACACTTCTAGTTATATGCTAAGTATGTAAGGTCAACACTTAAGTATTAATGCCTGACAAAAGTGTAAGGCAAATATTTCTTAGCCGGTTTAAGCATAAGTAAAGGATGCAGTAAAAGTTTTTTGAATTAAGTAGTGGCTTGAACTCATTTTCTAGGTTATGCAGATTGCTGTAGAGAGCCTTGTAATATCATCTCAGAGCTAAATTTAAGGGAAAAATGCTAGTATATTCACTCTTAAGAGACTGAAAAAAGTGAGTTACTCTTTAAAAAATCTTGATTTAAAGATATTCACTAATTTAATGTATTTTTACTGTATGAAGATAAATCATAAAATTAAATGTTTTTAAAAGAATTTAAAACTAAATATTTAAAAAAGAATGTGTTGCTACAAGTCATTGAAGAGGGAGGAATAAATGGAATAAGTTTTATAGAGTAAGTGCATTTTTTTTTTACATATGAGCTTTAAGTTTGTATGTTTCCCAATAAATATTAGGCATTACTCACCATTTTGAATTCCTAAATTAGAAAGCCTGCAAACAAGTTCCCACAGAATAAGTTAAGATAAAAAGTTGCAGACTTTACCTATGTTAGCAAATTAAATGGTGCCCGACAACACTCCCAACCAACGGGAAAGTAACTATCCAAATAAAAATATATTTTAAAAAAGAGCTTTTCCAGTGCCCTTACGGCTGTTGCCAATTAATGGTCTCCCAAACAATTCACAGATACAATATGTTAGACAAAATGTTCCAGGGACCATGCTTTAACAGGCAGTTCCAATGCAGCCATTCTGCTTTGGTGGCTAAGACACTTCATGTTATTCCCATAAATGAGAGATTGCCCACGCCAGGTGGCCTCAGTTCCCAAAAGCTCTTCAAGACATATCTGATTTACCAGTATAAACATACCTGTATATTAAGCTAAAGAAAAAGAGAATCAGTTTTTAAATAGCTCTGTACATTCTAAATAGCAAACACTTTAAATAGATAAAAATCTCGATGCCTCAAAGTGATAATTAACCAAGTAGGGTATTTGTCCTTTAAACCATTGTTGTACTGTATGCACATACAGTGTTTAAATGTAGTTCTTGCTATTTCAGTGGAATCTGGCCTGGAACATTGAGTCCTTCACTCTTAAACTCTCTTTTATGTTAATTGTAGAAGAAACATTTATCACTTCTTCATTTAAAGAAATCATAGAATCACAGAATCATCTAAGTTGGAGAAGACCTTTGAGATCATCAAGTACAGTCATGAATCCAGGACTGCCAAGTCCACCACTAAACCATGTCACTAAGCACCACATCTATGTGTTTTTCAAATACCTCCAGGGAAAGCGAGTCCACCACTTCCCTGGGCAGCCTGATTCAGTGCTTGACCATCCTTTCAGTGACTTTTTTTCCCCTAATATCCTGTCTAAACCTGCTTTGCTGTAAGTTGAGGCTGTTTCCTCTTGTCCTCTCACTTGTTACCTGGGAGAAGAGACCTACACCCACCTCACTACAACCTCCTTTCAGGTAGCTGTGGAAAGCAGTAAGAACCCCACCGAGCCTCCTCCTCTCCAGACTAAACAACCCCAGTTCCGTCAGCCACTCCTCATAACACTTGTGCTTCAGAGCTTCTGCCAGCCTCATTGCACTTATTGGACATGCTCCAGCACCTCAGTGTCCCTCTTGCAGTGAGAGGCCCAAAACTGAACAGTGTTTGAGGTGCAGCCTCACCAGTGCTGAGTACAGGGGGATGATCAGTTGCTTGTCCTGCTGGCCATGCTGTTTCCGGTACAAGCCACGATGCTATTGGCCACCTGGGCACGCTGCTGGCTCATGTTCAGTGGCTGTCAACCAGCAGCCCCAGGGCCTTTCTCTCCAGGCAGCTTTCCAACCTCTCTGCCCCAGGCCTGCAGTGCTGCATGGGGTTGTCGTGACCCCAGTGCAGGACCTGGCACTTCTCCTTGTTGAACCTCATACAGTGGCCTCGGCCCATGGGTCCAGGCTGCCCAGACCCCTCTGCAGAGCCTTCCTGCCCTCCAGCAGATCAGCGCTCGCCCCCAGCTTGGTGTTACTTGCAAACGTACCGAGGATGCAGTCTGTCCCCTTGTCCAGATTGTTGACAAAGACATTAAACAGGACTGGCCCCAATACTGAGCCCTGGGAAACACCGACTGGTCACCAGCCAGATGTAATTCCATTTAGTACAAATCAAAGAACAATGTTAATCTCTTGATTTTAAATAAGATTCAGTTCATTGGTGTAGCAAAAGGGGAGAAGAAAAGCTCACAATTTATGTTTTAGATTATTATTTTCTATTTAATTCCAATACAACACAGCTCTATGAGCGCTACTTCAGTGGATTTTGGAGATAGACACTTACTATTTACAGTCTGATGAATTTGGTCCAACTTTCTGTCCAAGAGCAGATGTGAACAGATTTTGAATTTTATTAATATTTGCTTAAACCATGTAGGCAAACAAATTTCAGCCAGACAGTTCTTGATGAATCATTACCTTTCCTATTCATTCTTTATTATTGCCGTGTGTGCTGTGAGATTGGATATCTAAATTAAAATATTTCTGAAGCACAGCTATGCATTTTTTTTTAGAGAAAGATTAAAGAATAATTAATGTTGATCATTCATTCACATATTGATATTCTTTTCCCAATGTAGAATTGATCATTAGTACTTGTCTTTTACGCTCCATAGAAACCTTTGCACAAAATAATTTGAAATATTATTATATGCATTATACAATGCACAAATATTGGTCATTTGACCTACTTCTTACCTATTATTGTGGAATAAGATTATCAGGTTTATATGATTCTGTTGATATTTTTAAAAATGTTTAGAAATTTGAAAAGTCATTCTTTACCTCTAGAAATAGAGCACAGCATCCTTCTTAGTGCAATATCCTTCTACAAACCTTGAGTCTTGAAATAGTTTGTTACGGTTGCATGGTATCTAAAACTGTTATATCTGGCTGATTTGTTCTTTGTTTTCTATGTGACTGTTTCAATTTGGTTTGTGGTTTTTGTTTTTTTTTTCTTTCAGAAATTACTCCTGCTGTAGATCCGTAACAACTCTACAGTGTGGGCTCTGCCACAGCTCCTTTGTCCACAAAGCACCATAGCCTCTCTTTAACTGAAAATCGTCATCTTTTTCCTCCCATTTAATGAGCTCACCAAACAGTATCTATGCAAACAGAAATACATGTATTCTTTCAATTCACTGGTCTTGTAATCATGTTTTTCTTAAAGGTGGTGTTTCCTAAACTTCATTTTTCTTTCTAAAGAAGAAGTCCAGACTTCTTTCCTGACATCTGTTTTTCCACTGCAGGTCTTACAAGCTCTCTGTTGCTGAAATATAGTTCAGTCAGGTCTATATTTTTGCAATATTATTACATATTATATTATTAATAGTAAGTTAGGTTTAATAAAAATAGGGAATAGAATATCTTCAGAAGAGATACTGTCATTGGGGATTTCCAACAAGTTATCTCCCTGCAACACTGAATGAGACAGATATTGCTGTCCTTGCTATTTACAATCCAAACTTTAAAGCAGATGAAAATATTTGCACCTAAAGTACCAACCAGACAGATGTTTCTATAGACCCTGCATTTCATACTAAGTAAAAAGCTAAGATTCCTCAATTCAGTGTTCATGATTTCAAGCAAGGGAGTAAGAACTGCAGTGCCCTAATTTCAGGTGTCTTCATAAGCTATTGATTTAAGTCCTGTGTCTTCCTTTAGTTTGTCTATGCCAAAAAAAAAATATTGCAAATCAGGATAACTGGAACATAGAAGAAGAGGAGTTTAAAATAGAGGTTATAAAAATCAGCATGAAATTTAGAAGTATTTCTGGACAGAACAGTTTAAATATGAAGCTTTCAAGAATCACACTGCTTTTTCTGAGGAGCTTCTAAAATCATTGGAAGCAGACTTCTGCTCCAGAAAAATCACAAGATTAGAAGTCCTCTAATTTCTGAATTCCTGTCTGAAAAAGCACTTTTCTAACTTTCATTACCATGGCAACTCCTATTAGATGCTTTATTAGCTAAGTTGCAGCCAGGGAACAGATTACCCTATTTCATATAATCATGTCCTGGGTAAGTGAGGTTGAATAATCAATGCAGTGCAATTTTTAACCAATTTATTTAAAAGGTTCCACGGCATATTTTTTGCATGAAAAGAATAAATGAACTTTTCAGTAACATGAAGGGCAACAAAAAGTCACCACACTGTTTTGCTAGTGTTGCCGTATGCAAATTAATGTCTTAAGTAACGGACCTGAATGAATAGAAAAACCCAAAATATTATAAACCTCCCCCTTTTACAAGATACTGTAATTTTTCATTGGGAAAGGAATATGCATTCACAATCACAATAAAATCAATTTTTAAAAAGCAGGAGCTTAGCTAGGCTAAAAATACAGGTTTCACCCGCTTTGACCATTATCACTTTGATCTTGTGAGGTCTTTGAATTTCCTCCTCCAAATTACTTAATCAGGAAGAATCTTGCATATTACAGATTTTCAGTTTTCACCGTGAAACCAAAGGACTGAACAGCATAATTATAGTCAGAGCAAGACCATATTAACATTAAAGAAAGAAATACTGTATTTAGATGTCATTTGATGGGAAAGAGTATCCATTAGAATCCCATTCTTCCTTGCAGTTTGATTGCTGGATGTCCCATAGATCAGAGTAAGAACTTCAGTGATGTGTTTCTGAAAGTACATTAGGCTCAGAAGGAGAAAGAAATAATTATACAGTACTTGGAATGTTTCTCATTTTGATCCTACTACTGCCACACACATTTAAAAACTTCCCATGTATGTGCCTGCGATAGCATTTACATTTAATTTTTTATTATCAAATACCTGTTTAGGTACTTCTGTAGTTTATTTTAAAGATAGATGAGATATTTAAGCATTCGTTTTAATTACTTCAAAAAGTATATTGATCTGGTTTCAGAGACTTTTCTCTTTCACAAGTCCATTTTGAACTTTAAAAATAATGCTAAGTACCATAGAAAGAAAATTAAAGTCTGTATCATCTGAATGTATATAGTACCCAAAATTCCTGCTTTGAATTGAAAGTACACTCAAAAAGACAAAATAAATACAGAAAAGAAACTAGCAAGAAGCAGCATGATTATTCAGAAATGGTTTACATGCATTTAAATAATTTCACTGAGAAGCATTTAAAAGCATTCTAAATGTCGTTCATATTACCTGCCCAGGCTATGTAAGGAATAGAGGGAAAAATACTGAAAGACCATGTAACAAAAGATGATTGTAAAATCATTTGCTTTTACTAAATCTCTAGGTTCTGTCCAAAACCAAGTATCTCTCCTTGACTGTTGTTATTTAAGTATTTATAGCAAAATCAATATATTGGGAAAAAGTGCATATAAATGTAATTGGGAGAAAGAATAAGAGGCAGTGCTGAAGTACATGACCTGTACTTGGAGAATGACAGAGACCAAGACTAACTTGACTAATCTCACTAGGAAAAGATAACCCCATACTGCTTGAAATCCCAGTTTATTAGTCTGGGGAATATAAGGAGTCCCTCTCCCAACAGGCTTCGCTGATAGCCTGAACATTCCGAGCTAGGTGAATTTTCGTCTACTATTGCAAGCAGTTTGGGAGAAAAGTACAGTGTGCAAATACTTTGTGGGCATCAAAGAGACAAAAATGTCATCAGAACAGATCTGATTTTCTTTTCTCTTAAGAAAAACTCACTGTATAATAGTCAGAAGTTAGGAAGCATTACGCATTTTAAAGCAATATTTGTAATTAAGCCAGTTCATAATAATTTCTAAAATATGAACTTCTAATCTGACAGCATCATATCACTTACCTTGCCAAAGTCGCAGCTGGAGATTATACATAAAACTCTAACTTTTCTTCTGGAGCAGGAAACAATGATCACCTCAGGTCCCCTATAATAGACCTTATGCAGTTCCTACAGTCTAAAGGTGTCACTTTTTGACAGACTTGTTTGTGGTCAAACTAATTACTTTAAAACTATGGTACATAGAAGAGTAGAATAAATACTTCCAGAGAAAAGTGTTGAGATTGAGAGTACAGAGTTTACTCAGGAGTCACAAATGCAATGGAAGGAACCTATAGACTTTTCACCTGAGCAATCATGTGGATTTAAAAACTGAACCTACATGTAACTTTCTATCCCATAATTTTGTTGGCTTTTGGATCAGTTTTATTTCTTTCTCTCCATTCATCTTAGTTGTGGTTTTTGTTTTCATAGCTGTACTGATAAAAACAGCTGTTCTCAATTTTGACCAGTTCTCATGCCTTAAAATTACTTTAAAGTAGATCCGGATCTTCCAACATGGAATTCCTGATCCCCTTAAAGCATGTTGTTACAGTCATTGCTACCAAAAGAATGTTTGAAAATAAGTCCCTTAAAATCATGCGATTCCCTTAATAAAAAAAGAGACAATCCCAAAGTTTTTCTTAGTGTTTTTAGTAAGTCTGAACTATTAATAGTTCTGAGTTCTCTTGAAAATTGAATAGTTTTCAGTCAAGTACTGTGGATCAAAAAAACAGCTAAGTATCTTGTAACAGGCAGAATAACAATACTGCAAGAATTCTATCTGACTAGTCTCACATATCTTTCTAAAAAACAACAGAAAAAAAGAATTTTAACATGAACCATTTTATTATTTTCTGGATATTTAAATAGATTAATTAGAATAGGAATGAATTTATTACAAGACTTTGCAATGCCAACTTGAACACAAAGTTGTAGCAGTTCTTCATGCCAAAAATAGTACGTCCTGAAAAGTTTTGATCATGGAATGAGCAAAAGCTCATATAAACACACCAAAGTATCTGAGTAGAAATATATGTTTAGATTGATGGAAGTCAGAATCATAGGTGAAAGTTACCTTTAAAATATGATCCAGAGTACGTGCAAATCAGAAGCCGGCACCCAACAGTATAGCTCTTGATGCTGAAACAGAAAGTACAAACAAGTGCATATACATGAATCTTCATATCCTGTTTCTTAAAGTGATTTTATTTACAGATTATAGTATCTCTCATGCAATATTAAGAACACCTCCAAAATATCCAAACCTAAACCCTATCCATATTTTTATGTCCTGAAAGAGATTAAAATGAATCATTGTCTTTTGCATAAGGACTTCTCTCTTTTTTTTTTCCTCTTTTTTAGAATTTTTATTAAGTATATGATGAGTATATAAACAAACACATGAAATTAGGAACAAAGAATTTGTCAGAAACAGTAGGATACAAAAAAATGTGATAGATCTTGGTAATAAAAGCTTGGAGTCAGAATATTTTTCAAATCTTAAAAAGAACATGACAACAGTCTTTGTGTTTTCCTTTTCCATGCAAATACTGATCAATTAAAACTCTGAGGGTATACTTGCAGTTTATTCATTGGTTTAGGAGAATAAGATGGCTGCCCTCCAGGCATTCACTAATGGTATTATTCTTGATGAATTTCTCTTTCCTCAGGATATTCAGAGGATATAAAGTACTCTGAGGGTTGATTTATGCCTGACATGAAGCTAAAGTCTAGAATACTTCTCTAGCAGACAAGAAAGATAATATTTTACTTACTTCATTAGTCTGCACAAAGGAAAGCTGAAGACAGACATTTATACTAGTCATTGGAGCTCAGAGATCCTAATTACATTTAGTATTGAGATTCTAAGAAAGTGAAGAATATATCAGCCTAGTGGAATTGTTTATTGTTGTTGTTTTTCTTCGAATAAAAAGGTGCCAGATGGAAATCTTTCTCTATATTAGCCACCTAATTTTAATCGTGTTACCGAAGATCTCTTATTGCTTCTATTAACTGATAGACTCATTTGCAGAAAATAAGTTATCCCCTCCCCAAAATATTTAACAACTTGTTCTTAAGTTGGAAATTCTAAGAAGTTAAAAAGTCTTTTGTCTTAACCACACTGCTGAACTAGAGCAAGTATCGCCTCCCTTTAAACATCTGAGATGAACTATTTGCTGGACAAACTGGCATAGCTCCCCTGAAAATAGCGATACAGCTATTGAATTAGTAGAAACTGCAACCTTCATCTTGAGAGCTTGTGCAAAGCTTAAGTTTTACACCGGCAAGATTAACAGAGGAATAGTCAAGTCTTTCACAAATCCCGTATTTTTAAGCTCACAATGTTTTCCTGCACAATTTTATAGCGAGACTTGCAATGACTGATACAAATCCTTTAGATTATTATTTCCAATTTTTCCATTATACACTGTATTTTTATTTTAAAATGCAGCTCTAAAAAGACAATCTATTAAAGTTTCACTGGCTGTGAGCTTTGAACTACATACAACCTACTGTAAAGGCAAAACTCTTGCTCTCTGTCTTTGAGCTGCAACTAAAGGTGGAGCTGGTGCAGCTTTCTCAGTTCCCTGCAAAAGGGGCAGGACACAAAACACAAACTAAGCAAGGAATGTTCATGCAGAGGGTGAGAGTAGAAAGCAACCCAGAAGGAGATGAGCTATCATGAGCAAAGAATAACAAAATTGTTAAGCAGGTTTTATTTTTTACTTGTCTCATACTCCCTCTGGTCTTTTTTTCTTCTTCTTTTTTCTAAAAAAGAAGTCTGTCCCACCAAACAGTTCAGCTTTCTTTGTTACTTTGCATCAACTCATAACTTACACTTAAGGCAGTTGGAGACTTTTCTTGTCCTTTGGCATGCTATTTAAGAAAAGGCAAGTTAACCACAGTCCTGAGATGGTTAACTTAGACTCCTCTAATAATGGTTTCTGAATTAATAAAAATACTTAGCCCAAAGAATGATGTTAAGAATGGTTTGAAATTCAGTGTCCTGGGAGAAGACCCACAATAAGAAACTCACCCTCCAAGCACAAGACAGACAAAAGAGTCTAGCAAGGAGACAGACAAATCAGTTGTTTTTTTAGGACAGACAAACCTCTGTGATGCCATTTCTGATCTGTTTAGACAAAATCAAAGTAGTGACTTGTACTTAGTAAAGAGCTCCACCAAAGAGCTGGCAGAGATAAACACAGCTGGGACATATGAGTTTAATTTGCCTAGAGACATATGGCAGAGGACCACCCAGGAAAGATTTAACTAATTAATGACTTAGGTGCACTGTGCTCAAATTCTGGTGAGTGGCTTAGGTAGGAGCTATTAGATAATGGGCTACAGATGCAAACTTGGGCAGCTTCTGGCTGAAATTGGAAACTCAAACTGGAAATGACACTCCTGTAGCAAGTACAGTTATACCACTTTATAAAATGGTAACAGAAAAATAAACTTGTTTGGAATTCTGATGGCCCAGGTGAATGCTAAAACATCTTCCAGAACTAAAAAATGGTGTAGTAACAACTTACTTCTTAAAGCCTGTGAGGCCATGCATGCTGCATGAAGTTGAGTGTAGGAAGAAAACCAAACCAAAATTATTGAAAGGAGAAGCTCTATAAACTTACTCAATTGTGAATTTGTAAGATAATGAAAGATATACCAAAAGTGAAGAAATTCACGCTTCCTGCAGTAATTTAAGATAATCCCAGAGTATTATTACTATAAGGTTCAGAAAAAAGAAAACAGAACAGATCGCCTACAAAGTACTGCTTACCAGTTTGTTGTCTCTTCTCAGTGGGCAATTTACAGAAGAGTTGATGAAATGGTGGCGGTAGTCAGGCTTCTTCTGAGTATTTAAACAGTTTTATGTTAACTACCCCTTGAAAACACAAATTACAATGAAAGATGTGCTACCAATATGTTGGGACAGAGGAAGAAGCTGGTAGTTTTTGGGTGAGCCATGACAAAGGGAACAAGAAAGCCGAGAAGTTAGCTAAAAGAGACACATATTTCTTGTATTTCTTACATATGCAACCTGTATTTCCTAAACAAAGTGTTGTCCTTGCAAAGACAGATACAGCCTGACACTGGAAAGAGTTAATCCTCACTGTAGATGCTAGAAAGCTAGGGAAGGAAAATCTAAGAACTTTCTGTAAAACAGTACCACTGAGATTAGAATCGAACATGTTAAAGAGGATCCTGCCATACCCTCCAGACTAAAATCTGAAAACTAAAGGGAGAAAGCAGAATGTAGGCAATGAAATTTAGCTATGCACAGGTACCTACGCTGGGCAGAAGCACAGACTTTAGAGGAGCTTAGAGGACAAGTAAAGCAGAAGCACTGCAGAAATCTGTCCATCTCTTATCGTCATTCTGAAATGGCCTACCTGATTGAACTTAGATAGGGCAGGAGGCACTTTCAAACCAATTCCACAGAGTCACCTTTGAGTCCTTTTTACATCACAGCTGAGGGGTGAGACTATCAGATGATCTCCCTGTTGCATTTTAAGTTCTTGCTCCGTTCAGCAATCCACATTCATGCTGGTTTCTATACCATTGTACCGTTCACTGTCTTTCAACTGGTACCCGTGGAGGAGAAACCAGAAAGTTCCTTAAGCACTTCTTTCTGGTGTGTGTTATTTTCAGAGAAAGAGCAATGTCATCCTACTTTCACAGGCTTTCATATTTCACAGCACACAGTAGCCCTTCAGAGCAGATATAGACAGACTTCCTCCTGATCTTCACCTATGTTCTTTTTATAAAATATAGACTATAAAACATTTCTATATGAAACTGTGAAATGACCGTATCATCCATCCAAGCACATAAGTTATACTTGGATTTCATGAGAAATTCAGTTAACTGCTAAGGAATAACAAGGAAGTAATGTTTGTTATCATGTTGTATTGGGTCTGGCTGAGCCCCACAGCAGCCCCCACGGTGCTGTGCTTGCATCGGTAGCTACAAAGGCGGTGACAGACCCCAGCGTTTTGACTGCCGCTGAGCAGTGCTGGCACAGCACCAGGGCTGGCTCTCCAACCTTCCCCCTCCCCTCACCACCAGGTGGGCAAGATCTTGGGAGGGGACACAGCCAGGACAGCTGACCCAAAGTGACCACCAGGATATTCCATACCATATGACATCTGCTCAGACGTAAAAGCTAAGAGAAAGGAGAAGGAAGAGGGGGCATCTGCTATTTAAGATATTTATTTGTCATCTAGAGCAACCTCTACACACGTTGAAGCCCTGCTTCCTGGGAAGAGGTCAAACATCGCCTGCTGATGGGAAATAGAGAATAACATCTTTTGTTTTCCTTCACTTCCTCACATGCAACTTTTGCTCTTGCTTCATTAAACTGCCTTCATCTTCACTCACAAGTTTGTGGGTTGTTTTTTTTTTTTTTTTTCCCATCTTCTTTTCTCCCTCCCCCCATTCTGCTGAGGAGAGGAATGATAGTTGTTGCAGCGCTCTCCAAACTAGCCAGCTGTAACAAGGTCTTTTACCACCACATATCAAGATACTCTTCAAGCCAGTCCCTCTGCTGCCTTCTCCTCACCCAGGGTGCATGTTCTCTCTTCTTCTTCCTCCTCTCTTCCTTGACTGCCCAACCACTTAACAGAACCAGCCACAGCTGCACCTTATCTACATCAGCCAACTCGCCGCCCTGAAGCCAGCCCACAGTTGTATATTATCAGTGCCAATTAACCCTGCTTCGTTCTTCTACAGATAGTGGCTTGGTGAGCACCTGGTGTCCAGCCAAGGTCAACCTACCATACATATCACAAATTTTCTTAACAAAGCAAGAAAATAACATATTGTTAATGGTGCCATGATTATAAATTCACTTGGCATATCAGAATTGCATTGTAGGTAAGGTTCTGAGACTATTTATGAGGGGGTGGGGGGGTGTCTGTCTGTTTTAATGGCAAAAATAGAAATTAAAAAAACATAAAGCTGGAAAAAACCACATAGTTGATAGAGTGAAGGTACCCAGTACTTTCTTTTATCAGAAATATTACTTACACATAACCAAAAGATAATCACATAGGCATAGTATTAACCAAGTAAAGTCATATTATACTTCTCTCATTTAATATAAATCTGCCTGGTGATCAGTACATTCTGGTGAATGCTGTACATAACTGATGGCTGGAATGTTAAGGTTGATAAAAACCAAAAGTTTCAGAGTTATTTCAGATATATTGGATGAAGCTAAAATCTAAAAGTATGTCATAAGCCCCATTCATTAAATATGCATTAATATTTTCATTAAAAACACTTAGCTTAGGCAAAATACTAAGAAAGCATATAATTAGGAAAGCATATAATATTAACAGAATTTAGGGTGGCAAGCTTTTCATAGAGAGTTCTATATTTGAAAGGCAGTGATGTGATTGTCTGTCTGCACAAAAAAAGACAAGGGCTATTTTTAGAGACATATATTTTTCTGCTTGTAAAAAGACAGATTTACAGACATGCTGAAGTTGTTGACCCAGATGGCTTTGAATTCTCCAGTGTTTTCAATGGATCTTGTCAAACAATAGGCCAGCCACACAGACCGATAATACAGCTGGGGGATAGGATCAGGTAGTCAAGCAGCTCTGTATGTCACGACTTTCAGAGCCAACCACTCATGTAAAATGAGAGAAGAGTACTTCAACATTTACCTTGAGATTTCTCATCTTTCATGATATATCTGATTTTTACTACTAAATGCCTCCAACCAAAATTTATGTGTCTCTCAATGGCCTTTAATATGAAATGTAATAGTCCGTCTCAATTTCAAAATATTGCTTAAGATGCAGAAAACATGCTTTGTACAAATTAGATGCTCCCAAGAATGCTTTAAATCCCTCTCCTGTAGTACTTCGAAGCAGATTCTTGTGCACAGACGTAGTATCTGTATCGCCATCCTGTGGCTTCAAAACTGGTTTTGGCATTCATGAAAACTGGCATTATTTTGCCATTTTAAAGCATGTACAGTAATTGAAATAGCACTGTATTGTTTCTAACTGTCCAGAGGCATGACTGTGCTGCTCACTAACAAAGTCCAGGTGTTCCTCTTATGAAGGAAAGGATGATATATTCACAGCGAAGGAGCACCATTTTACCCTCTTTCCTAAATCATTTCTCAGGTCAAAAGCTTTCTTTCTAGTAAATAAACACCACTTGCCTTTTCAGGAGGAACTTTTCTCAGACACAGCAAAAGAATAACTCAGTACTGTATATGACATAAGACCTTCTGAACACTGGGTCTTGAAACAGAGATTAAGACCAACCCTTTTCTAGAAGCAAAAGTAGGCAGCAGATTGACTCATAGGTCCTCTATTCTTGTTACTGTTTATTACTTTACTGTTTTGATATGCAACACTATTACAACTGCAATACACAGTTAACCTTACATTAAAGGGGTAAAGCAAGCACTGAGCTAATAGCAGAGTCACTTGGTCTTTTGAAGCCCTGCATTGTTAGAGTAGAAATCTTAAAGGGCAATGCCATGAAGGAGGAAAAATGCATAGAAAATATTGTTAATATACTCTTGAAAATAGTATTTTAAATAAAAATAAAAGAAATATTATGAGACATGCATACCAAATGACCTATTAATGTCTTATAAATGAATGGCTAAAAATATAAAATGCAGTGAAATTTGTTATCCAAAAGCAATAAAAGCACCTTTGGTGATATAATTCATTTTCTTACAGTTAAAAAAAAATAAAGCTGGAGTGACTTAAATGAACACTCTCTCAAAGGTTAAATAAATTGTAATGCCATAGAACTACTGGGTTTTGGAACATTTAAAGGTCAGTTCCTTTTTTTTTTTTTTCCCCATAAGGTTTAAGCTTATTTTATTATTTACAAAAAATATGTTTTCCTCAGTGGAGAAAGTTTTGAAAGGTCCATCATAATATAGTAACACTGTTGGATGGGTACTGCTGGGTTGAACAAAGGGGATGGCACAGAGGCATTGTCTCTTTTCCCATAAATCTCGCATCAGCACAAACATATATATTTATACAGCATAGCATCACAACAAGGACAAATACTTAATTTCAATCTCAGTAAAGGTGTGTCAAAAAACATTATGCCAGAGCTAACACACATCTACCTCAGGTATTTCCCACCTACAGCAAATAAGAATAATCTCAGTTAAACGTTTTCAGATCAGGAAAAAAATATATTTTGAGTACTTGTACTCTCTTTTATCCAAAAAGTATCCATACACAAGCAGATTTTAGAAGATTACTGGACTTAGAATCAATAATTTTTTTACTGATTATATGAACCTAAAAATGCTAACCTACAAATTTGTGACAGCCTGAGAAATTCCTTCTATGAATATGAGGCAGACTCCTATAGAAAGAGGTTAAGGGGTAAGTGAACTGGCATCTTCAGATAAAAGTTAATGCAATTGGGAATCTATATTTTTGAAAATTATATGCCTTGATTTCCAATCAGTTAGTTGAAATCGTACCATTCAAATTGTGCTAAAATAGAATTTTTGGCACAATGTATCATTGGACTTCCTTTAATAAACAATTCTTTGTATCACTTGTGCAGGTGTTGCTTCTCCCACTGTCTGGAAAAAATACTGAGAAATTCTTATTCAGGCAACAGGTGACAGCAATTCAAATACTTTCTCCTTTTATAGGGTAGAATTAGTATTTTGTCAAAATATTGTAACAAATACTATTTTTATTATCACTATTGTAGCATGACTCATAAAAGTTTGCCCAAATTGACTTTGAGATCATCAATGAGAGGAAAATGTTTCCTCATCACCTTCATGCACATCCATCGCTCAGTAAATTTTTGAATATTTCATTTTACTTTTAGGTTTTATGGTATCTTCTCACTCCTTTCCACTTCCTGTTGTATTTTTATATATATAGAACTTCTTACTGACTCTTACCTACAGTGGCTAGCTATACAGAAAGAATATCTAATAAATTCTTGTTTTATAACAGGTAAAAGCAATAGATCTATTCAGCAATGATTGATAACTAAGTTGTTAATAATTATAACCCTGCCTCCTCTTACGTACATTTCTTAAGTGTTTAAAAGGTGAAAGAAAATAAAATGTGTGCATTAATGACACCATCTTTTCTTTCCAGCTCTCAAATGCAGTAATTTCATTTTTTTTTCCTTCACGTTCCCTTCCTGAGGTATGGAAAATTGAGGAAAGTAAGCAAAGTTAAACTCTTCGGTAGAGATATGGCTTAGAGTTGTTTTATCCTGGTCACTGGGATACATACAGCTTAAAACTTCTCTTAAGAAATTGAATGAAGAACGAAGTATCTGCTCAATGTTTTAACTACTATCATATTATCAGTTAATTAAACGTTTGAAAATAAAGCTTTCACAGAAGAGAGATTTGATCAAGTACTGGTCACTAGAAGATTAAGTTAGTTAGCTGTGATGCCCTTTATTTTACTCCCCTTTCTCCCCCCTTGAAATAATGAGGATTGACTGAAAGTAGAAATCCAAAATCATCTGAATATTTTAGGAACACTGGAAGATTTTTCTGTATAGAAAGGTGACCTCTAAACATCTGTTGAATTTTAAGAGGAGAAGGTATTCTGGTTTCAAATCCTCTTGGTAAACTCAGGTTGGTGAAAAAGCATCTTGCTGTTTCTTCACTTCAAATTTCATGGATATGATATTTCCATATTAATTTCACGTTTACTACCTTGCTGAATTAAACAGGAAAGGACAAACATATACGAAGCTGTAAGTTTTAAACTGTTATGAACTGGCACCTAAGGAATTCTCAAAAGAGTGTTCTGTAACATCCACAATCATCTCAACAAAAATGGGGGAATTTTCTGGTAGTGATTATTATACAAGTATCTGTAAACAGAAGAACACATAAAGTCAAACTAAAATAGTTATACCTAATCATTACTGAATCAGAGGTCCCAGGCCTGTATTACAGATATAGGATCATCCTGTAAGACAGAGATATTTCTTTTTATAAATACCTTTTTTTTTTCTTTCTTCTTTTTTTTTTTTTTTAAATTAAAAACATTTTCAGCTATTCCATCTTACAGGTGGAAAGGAAGGAAAGAAGAGGGGGGGAAAAAAACGCTGGTAAGAATCCTTGTTTCTGACCAAAATAACAAACTTCTTATTTCATTTGAAATTAATCACCTAGGAGTGAAATGAAAAGTCACAGTTTTATAAAAGAAATGTTACAAATAAAACATCAACCATATCTGTGCAATTAAAATTAGTATTATCAACAGAGAAGTGGTGCTCTACTCAAAGCTGTGGATTAATTAACTGGTCAATATCCAGCCTCTGTCATGCTTATCAAAATGCTAGATTGCTGTATTGCTTTTGAAATATCAAAATAAAATTACAGTCATTTCAGGGGCAGTGGGGAGGTAAACTTCCACAACCACTGTAATCCTGTCTGTCCTTTGCCTACCCACTCAGTAGGCTCAGTCCTCTACCCTCGAGTAATTTAACTCCCCCTATAATTTTATTGAGCTGAAGCATTCACAGGATTTGACCCTTTGTGAGTCATTTCCATCTACTTCATAAATCCTTATGCATTGAAAAGACATCCCTCAGCTTCTTTGCATGTTAATATTAAGCCTTAAGCTGAATGGAAATGTGTTCTTCCCAGCACTGCCATAGTTGCATAACTTTAATTTTAAGAAGGTAGACTTTCTCTTCTGAACTACCATATTGGCTAATGGCTGCTGGGTCTTTTAATATTGTTTTTTTTCATATGCAGCTTCCTTATTAATTTTTCTATTCCAAATCTTCTATTGCCAGTTACAGTATGAAAATATCTCTGTGAACAAACTCATGGACTGAGCCAAATTCAAGCAGGCATTTCAGTGATACATTCAAATTTGTTTAATACCTTCAGCCCTTTTTTGAATCCTTAAGTTTAATTAGTCATTGCTTTCCATTTACAACCATATACTTTAAATTTTATTTGGCTGGAATAAAAATAATGAGCCTGAATCCCAGTCTGTAAGTCAATAGAGGGTTTGAATATATACAAGTATTTGGTTGGATAGATTGTTTGATAAAGACCTTTACACTTGGAATGGAATGCAAAGAGTTGATACAATGAGATAGATTTCAGTATAAATATAAGCAAAACCAGACCTACTACAAACTTGCACTTTTAAGATAAAAATCAGTAGAGGAGGAAGAGGGCAAAAACTGAGGAGAGAGAAACAAATCACAACTTTCTTTTTTATCAGATTTCTCAGCTGACCCTTTCTATCTCAGCTTCCATTAAAGATACTTATCACTTTTTTTCCTCCTTTAAACTTCAAACAAGTCCATTTTCATGTGCGCTTACCACAGCCTTTCAAGAATCTACTATGGTTCCAATTCCTTTTTTCAGAAGATTCAAAGTCAAATTCAGTAGCGAAATCAGATCTTTTATGTTATCCTAAAAACCAAGATGTAAATGGCAAAAGTGAAACAAAAAATTGGCTCTATAGGGTTCTGCAAAACAAACCCTGCAAACTTACTTATTCCAACACTATTAAAAAAAAAAAAAAAAGGCGTTAAAGCACAGAGTTCTGGAGCTTACAAAATCAAAAGAAAAACTGACAATCAACCAAGCTCTTGGACTGATATCCCATTAACATGTATAGGACAGAAGGGCATTCACTAAATGCTTTTTGAAAGGAAGGTTCTTAGTTACACTCCTGATGTGCATGGGTCTTCCATGTCAGTCTTCCAACTGCTCACATTTTTCTTTCTCAGTAATGTTGCCAGAGATTAAGGCATTCGCTTAGAAGTGGAGCCAAGCAGCTTATAGCTCAGGTCTTTATGGTCTGTGAACAAGCCTGCAAGAAGCTAAGCTTCAAGTTGCCACATCGTCACTGTGACTCATGCCAGCTGTCAAGTGTCTTTTCTACTTGTTTTGGAGCTGTACCTTAAGCTAACCTGTTTCACTTGGAATCTGAACAAATTAGAAATACTTATACCATGAAGTATTGGCCTGGGCTAAGTGACAATTAAGAGAAATGCCTCCAAGCAGAATCTGACATTTGCCACCTCTCATCTCAGAATAGTATCTGCTGCTTGAGCACTTTCAGCACTACTTCACTGAGAGTCAAAGAGGTTGATGGGGGGAACAGGGAAAAGACTTTCACATAGCCAAGTGCCAGATTCCTTTGGGAACTGGTGCTCTCAGCTGAGACTGGTGACTGGCAGTGTTAAGAGCTTCCTCTTGCTCAAAGGTGTTTCAGTCTACATTAGAATATAAGAGCGTCCATTGAAAGTGAGTTGATTACTTTCTGCTGATGATGTTGCTTGCCTGTGCTTTAAGAAAAAAAGATGCAACTAGAATCCAGAGCAGGACTCGTATTCAGCATCACACGTAAGTTATAGACTGTTTCTGGAAAGGATAACCCTGGACTAGGTAGAAAGAAAAGGACTCAAAGCTTAAGAAGCTAGTCATGGAACTTGAACAACCTCTAGTTACCAGCTATTCATTGTTTGAGAAACACTGTTGCCCAGCCTGAACCAAAATGGCCTGATGAACATGTAAAAGGCCTAGGTTCTCCAGATCTTTATCTGGAAAACAGATTCTCCTGACCAGTCAGTAGGCTATCTCCAGAGCATGCTCAACATGCAAACCAGAGCAGGTTCCTTGAAAACAGAAGTGTAGCTTCTCTGTTATGCAATAAAGCCTGCAGTTTTACCTGTCACTGTCCAGTTTTTTATACAGGATCTTAATGATTAGGCAACAAGATATTCCGGTTTTTAAAAGTCCAAGAAGATCCAATGCGCCTTTCAGTCTTTCCCATCATCTCTGATCCATGAGCTTTACTTAACAGGCTTATAGGCATTTTCCACCCTAGGTCTCCACAGCAGCACAGAGGCATTCTTCACTCTCTTACCAAAGTTGTTCCAAAATGGAACAAAGAATGAAAAACGTATTGAGCTGGAGAGAGGGGGAGTAAAACAGTGGGTATGACTGTAGTAGGGTGATTAAAACACTCACTTGGAGCCAGAAGTTCTGAGTTACAGTTCCCTCTTCCAGGATTATTTATTCACTTCTTTTTACCTAGCATAGACAATAAGAAAACTTCAAATAGATTGAGGAGCAAACATGGAAATTGACTCTTTTTATGTCATCATATAATTTTACTTTAACTGCAAGTTATTGTAGCGCATTCTTATTATCCCATTCCTTTATAATAAAGAGATTATTTTAAGACATTTCAGAATAATCTCTTTGGAATAACATTACTTTTTAAGGGAAAGCAACTACTGTCTATTTCATTAGCAATTTCGTACTTACTGTTTTTATGCATTACTAAAGACTTATGTGCTCACAGATAAAAAAAAACATAGAAAAGAGATGAACACACTTTTTCATAAAGAAATTAAAAATATTGACTTCTAGTTTCAGATTCTTAATATCTATATCTTTTATCTAAATGAAAACAGGTGAGATCTGAGTTCATAACCCACAAGAGGTGTTAGGTTTCTCAGCCAGGCATAGCTAATGACTGAAGTCTTTCACCTGTTCTCTTCCCTTGGATTACCTGTCCAGGAAACAGGCAGCATGTATTTCCACATAGTGACAGCAGTGTAAGACGTCTTTTCTTTTCAAGATCCAAACCTCCCCCTGTAATTTATTCAATTGTGAACCTGCAGTGGAAGTTTTGGCACTTAATGACCTTCCACAAATCAGAATATACATTGTTTCTTTGCTAGATAATTTGTGATGTTGACCTTTTAGATAGTCAGATACTAAAATCACTAAAACATTGAAATCCCTCAAATCCTTCTGTTGAGATAGCTAGCACATTTTCTTAAACATTAATTTTGTACCAATTATTAAAATAGCCTTAAAAATAAAATATTAAAATTTATATACCTTTTCTATTTACAAACAGCAGCCACTCTAAATTAATGAGTTCTTTTGAATTTTTTTAACAGGATCAATGTTTCTCACATTAAGATGTTCCACAGAGTGGGCTTCTATGTGTAAGTTAAATCTACACGAAGTTATGAATATATAAAGGTTCTGCCTGTATGTGAGCTAAGAAAATAGCTTTCTTGACTCATATTGTTTCTGACTTAGAGTTATGTCATCTATACATCATTAATAAAAATAAATTATGTGAAGAGGCCTGATAAAAGTACTATGTAATATGATCGGTCACGTAATAAATACTAAGTAAGTGGCTTCAACAGGAAGGAGGGCAGGGTTTTCTGTTTATTTATTTAAGTTCTGTTATTGGAGCAGGGGAAGGGCTGCAGGAGAAGTATGTCTCTTTGTATCTGCCATCACCTGACACCTCCCAAGAGTCCAGGTGTGAGGAGATGTCTTCAAAAGCAGAATATGTGTAGGAACAGAAAACAGCAGGGTCAGACGCCTCTGACAATAACATGGTATGTGAATAACCCTACAGTATAAGTAACAAATGCCAGAAAGGAATTGCAGAATTCAACAGTGCAGTATTAAGGGCATCAACTCATGGGGTAACGCAGCTTCTTTTTAATATGTACAGCAGGTTTAAATCTAGCCTGCTGTGTTCAGCATTAGATCTGGATCACATCAATAAATGTAACCTGTACCTCGTTACCAGTACCAGCTTATATAAAGGAGATGGACTCATTTATTTCAAAAGAAAACCTAGCTGGTCCATGAGTTTTTTACTTGTAGGTGCATTTTACCAGAATGTTATTTGAGATTTGTTTCACTTGTTCAATAATGATTAGTTTTACAATAAGTGAAAATGAAAACTTGAAACACATTATTAGAAATTATTACTTCATTCATTTTGAGCTTTTTGTATCACAGAACTTGGAGAGTGCACTTCCTTACAGACTGCTGCACCAAGAATCCTCCACCAAACCTTAAACTTTAACGAGTAAGCCAGTTCATTCTTGTTTAGTTGAAGATTTATCTAAAATTCCAAGAACATTATTTTCTCTTATATGTTTCCAAGAAACCATGTAAATGGAAAGCTGAGCTTTCACTAGACAACCTTATACAGCCTCTTCCTACTTCCACCTGTGAAAAGTCATCAACTGTGGAACAAAACAAAACAAAATCCAAACACCCTCTCTTCTTTCCCCTAGCCTCTGCCAGTCACTTCAAATATATTTTCCTGCACATTTCTCTCAAGGCTGTCCCATTCCCTTTCTCCCTATAAAACAAAGGCTTTTTTTTCCCCTTAGTGTGTAATACAGACTGATCTTTTTGTCCACAGTATAGAATTTTTTGCTGTTAGAGGTCGTGAATTACATATTGAGTTTATGCTCACTCAATAAAGGTTATTTTCTCACTGCTCCTTTACATCTCTAAAAAGCACCTTTGATCATAAAATTCTCTTTGATCAACTACAGCAAAGTCTTCAGAGGTGTGTTAAATTGTTCATTGTGTAAAATTCTTACTTTACAGAGAGATAGTGTCTCTTTTCTGCTCTTTAGTAGTATTATTGTCAGTGAACACTTCTGTTGATTTATTATTTATTAGCAGAACAGTCACCTTAATCATTATTATTTCCTCTACTACAGAACGCAGTTCTCTCTGCTCTCCCTTATATCTGGTGCACTATTGAGAATTCTGTGGGGCATTTTTATTGAAATCTTTAGTCTCAGATTACCGACTTCACTGTCTCACAGTATGCGTTCTTAGATATTATTAGAAGTTACTAGTTTAGATCCTGACTTCTTCATACACAAAGAACAAACAGTTTCAGTCTGAATAACCCTTTTGCACCCAAATGACACCAAAGAAAGAATAAGAGAGCCTAGAAAGTAGTACCCTGTGTTTCTTCACAACCATAGTCTGTATGGAGTTTAACAAAGGCACTTCTATCAGCCTCCTTTTGGACTGGCTTTCAGGGAGTCCTACACAGTTCTGAGTAAAACAAGTTTTTTAGTTTACTATGTTAAAAAAAAAAAAAATGTATCTGTTTTACATTACTGCATAAAAAATATTCAAAATATAAATGAAAATTTGCAATCACAGTATGAAAGGAGTTGGATAGAATTAATTACAGAGTTTTAATTTCAGCTATTTTATTTTTCATTTATTACCAGTTCTGTTAGAGATAGCATTCTCCCTGAGGACTTCCTGATTTATAACCTACAGAAATACAAATATTATTAGATTTCATATTTATTAAAATTTCTCCTTCTAAAAACTGTGGTAATTTTGAAATTAATAACACATCTTCTAAGCTAAATGCAATGAACAATCTCCTAGGGAAAATTAAGTCATCAGTCTAATCATCAAAGGAATCATTAGAAGATCTGGTGCTTTTTTTCCTCCCCTACCCCTGGCCTTTTCAGACCAAAAATCATATTTGCTGTAAGAAGGACATTATATAAAGTAACTTAAAGTACAATGAATCATGCAATGAAACTTTCTCTCACTTAGGTCAACAGTTGGAAGAATCTATAACCTTTCCACTCAATGGCTGAAAGTTGAATTCTGCGGTGATGCTTGGGTCTTTTAGGTTTTTATCAATCTCTTCCCCATAATATGCTTCTCTGCCTTAAATGACATCCTTAGGCAAATAAGAATCTTCCTTAATGCTCAGAAATCCTAAGCATTGACTGCCTGATATGAAAGCTAATGATTTATAATCTAGTTTTAAACTCACTGCAATGGATGAGTTCAAAGAAATGAACACAGTATGTGGGTATCTAACTCAAAAAACATTTCAGAGAATAATGTATTTCCTGAAAATGTATAAAGCATGGGTTTTTTCTTTATTGTGGAAGTTTATAAATTCACATCTTATATTTTAAAATCATCCAGTAACCAGTGGCAAACTCGGGAACAGAAACGGAATCTCATCAAACCCAGCCTCCTGTCACAGCTTTATGAAGTTTCCATCTTAAAACAAAACTAAAAACTTTTTATTGAAGTCCAATATATGCAATGTGCATACTACAAATTATTAAACCAACCTTCTTACAAATATACTAATTTTCCTTTCTAATATTGTCATTATGCATGGACTGTCACCATTTTTTGTAATTGGAGTCTTTCAGAAGTAAGGTGTTAACGGTACACAATGGTGCATACTGACTTTTATCTTTGTGAGGAGAGAAATGGGCTGATGTAGCTTACACTGCAGTGGATAGCACGCCACTGATCACAGATATATGATCAATACTCTCATGACACACATGAATCCTTTGACCTTTGTAATTCAAAATCAGTTTGAGAATAAATTAGTAAAAAAATAAGTACAGAGTTAAGAACTTCGTAGTAACTGTACACATATAATTTCCTTCAGTTTTATCTTAGTTAACAGAATGCCCAACCCATTACAGCCATAATTTCTTTATACTGATGCACAAACAATTTATACTACATGTGCACTTAGAAAGTCTAGCTGGCACTGGAATACTGCTGGTGGAATATACTGACAGTAAGAGAACCTGGGAGAGACTTGTGATGGAATTGGTAGTCTAAGTTACATATTTTTGCAAATAACATCTTTTTGCACATACAAACTTCCTACCACAATAATGAAATAGGATTTCAGTCCTCAGCATGCAATTGTAATTATACAGAAAGAGTTGCATAGGAAGACTGCATCTACATGGGATAAGGACATCTGTGCAGAGGAAATTCCAAAATCAGACACTGCCAAGGAAAGGAAAGAATTATTTGTTCATTTTTTTCTAAACATAACAGAATTATAAATATAAATTATCTAATTATTAAAAATTATAAATTATCTAAGAAAATTTATAACCTTCACCTCCACTGAAACTTTTTTCGAGAATTTAATTATGTATAAATCTCTCTAGTTTAATTTTACCTTTAATTATTACCAATGCTCCTTTCCTTGATTTTTACTTCATTGGTTTTGTGCTATGACATTCAAATTCTGTAATCACTTATTTGATTTAGCTGTCTTCCTGTTATTTAAAACAAAATTTACTATCCCTCCCATAAATGAACTCATAAAGTTTTCATTCTTTATGGGTTTTTTCAATCACTCTTCAAACAACAAAGACATCAGTTTTGCCCTAAAAACATTTAAGTAGCAACAATAGCATATAAAACAAGAGAAACAGATTCCCTTATTAGAACCAGGTTCTTAGTAAGGTTTCCTTGTTAGGAATTAGGTTCTTAAACTGCTAGAAAGAGATTAGACTGCACGAGTCTCCAGATAGTCTTACCTGCTGTGGAGATGGAAACAGGAAGAAAATGTTACGACCTGAATTAATGAGACTGCAGGTCAATAGAAACCTACACCAGAGAAATCAAATGTTCTCATCTCCAGGTTTATACTTAGAAAATCTTGCAGGTACCCTGGCAAGTTACCCTCTTCTATGTAAGCAATGCTGATTTACAGTTAGGCTGCAGACAGATCACTGGAATCTCCATTCTGAACCATCAGAAAAAATGCAAAATGATTATCCAGTCCATTTAAAGCTACTGGTTTACTTTCCCTCCTGGCTTGCACCATCTTTGGAAAACAACCTGCAAATTCCACTGCAGTTTTGCACCTGCCCAAAGGGATCAATGTAACAGGACCTTTCATTATACCCTTACCACATCTCTTAGGTTACTTACTAAATTAGTTACTTTTACCTGTACAGCCACTTTTTTTCTGAAACATATTTCATAAACAACTTTCCTGTCTCAGCAGATATTTAAATTTTCTCTGAATAAAGCTTGACATGAGATAGTTCTTTCCTCTCTTTTTTAAGCCTTCAAAATGCAACTTCAGGTACAGGTACACTGCTGATGAAAATAATCTCCCCTATCTCTTCTCCTGATGTCATCAGACCTTTTTAATTATATGAACGCATCTCTTTACATAGTATATTCTATGGTCCCTAAAAATGCACTAGCCAAAACAGATTTTTTTTCTTCCACTTTGCTTCTAGGAAGGAAGTTTATATTCACTTATTTCAAAAGGTCTCTAGGCCTGTTATTATTATTTTTTTTTTATCCTCTGTAACATACAAACACTCCTACAGAGACAAAAGTCCAAATCCCTAGAAAAGCTAGTTTTTTGTGGTTTGGTTTTTTTATCCCCATGTAGAATGGTAAAACAGTTTTCACAAAAAAGCTTATGAAAGCCTAATATGGAATAGCATTTTTTCATGCATCCAGTTTACTGGAGTCCCTTAGACACCATGAAAGTCCCTTCACAGAAGAGAAATTCAATTCAGATATTTTTTCAGGTGTTCCAATTGAGAAATTTACAACTATGGGGTGAATTTTGCTACAGCTTGTACAGGGAAGTGCAAATGCAACTCAACTCCAAATCACTCTCAAGACAGGAAAGACAAATCTGTCTTTCTTTTCTTATGAGTTCCACTGGTCAGGGTCAGTTTTAATTTTCACTGGAGCTTCAACAGTAGCCCTTGAGGCAAAGGCTGTCAAAAGGTATGCACTGACTGAATACCAGCCCAGACTACTCCTGCTTCCTGGCCGGCACTGCCTTTTGCAATTTTTCTCAAGGTAGAGAAGCGTGCTGCTTTTGACTGTTTCAGTCTTCCCCAGAGGACTTCTGCAGGACTTTCCTATAATCAGATTTATGTCAGCATAGGGAAACTACAGAAAGAATATGAAACATCTTATAACAAGAAACGCTCCCAAATTAACAATAAATATTTCAATTAAAGATTAGACATGTCATGAAACCACTCAACCAGCACCTTAATAGGTTATTACATGGCCTAAATAGAAATGGTTATGGTTTATAGTTATTATCTATGACCTATTTTGCAACTGCTAAGGCAAACTTAATGCCTAGCTACCAACCCGTACTGAAAAATTCTAAAATGCTGAGTGCATACTCTGCATACTCTTCAGACAGAAGTTGCATTGACATTACTTGGAAATTGGATATAAATCTAAGTCAAGGAGCTAAAATGTGTAACAGAAATCAACCAAAAATTATTGTCTAGCTGTTGAATCTGAAATTTTAAGTGTTCCCATTACAGCAGTATCAAACCTTTTCAAGTGCCATCACAGAACAGTCCGATGCTTAAAAATACTGAGACTGGAAGGACAAGCTTGACAAGCCTTGCTTTCAGCTCCTGTGCCAACTGCAGCATCACTCACCTTGCCAGATCACCTCATTCTCTGGGGTGTCCTCCTGTCAGCACAACTGATGTTGTAGTCACACAGATATCTACATTGGGAAAATACATATATATACACACACATATATTGCTTATATATATATATAAGCAATCTGAATCCATTCTGTTACAAGGTTTAACCTGTGACCAGATAGCAGATCTGGTAGTGTAACATCAGAAGTGAGATGGGTGCACAAAAAGGTGGCAGAAGATGTCAGAATTAGCTATGGTTTTAAACCTAGATGTGAATAAGACAGAGAAGAAAAAAAACCCAAAAAACAAAAACCCACACCTTACATCTCCTACATAACTGATTCATTTCCAATTACTGAACTATTGGATTTGTTATAAGCTTATACCGCTAGAGCTAGAGAAAGTTAGACAGAAATTTGTGTATTTACAGGAAATTATTCTGTCATAGCAAGCAGATATTTTCCAGAAAAAAGCAATCTCATCAATTAGCAAATCTGGTCTTTGTCTGGAGAGGAATATTCTGCTTGTTTTGAGCTTTTCCTATTTTGCATGCTATATAATCAGAATATTCAGGTTAAATAATTTTCTCTGAAACTACCTTATACACAAATGTCTGGTTTAAGCAACTTAAAACAGTACTTAGGTGGCTTCTTATGTGTGCCTACAACTAAAATTCAGCTTTACAGAACAACATAGATAGCAAAATAATTTCTCTTGGGATTCAGAAGCTTGGAAACATATATTCAGAAGCTTTGCAGCAGCACTTATGAAGTCACACAACAACATTAAAAAAAACTGTAACATTAGAACAACATTAGAAAACTCTTCCTAATCCTTCTTTGGTATAACTGAAATGATATACAAGAGAGATATTGAGAAACTCTACCCACAGATTTGACACACAAAAACTTCAACAAAATAAATAATTCATCTTTTTCTTGACATCTTAATATTTGTAGACAAAGTAGATTGTGCAAAGTTCTAATTTATTATGAATATAACTGTGTGAAAATAGCTGAGGAGATATTTAGGAACTTTTCTATATACTTTCAGAAGAATGCATTCATTGAAGTGTGCTTTATTATCTATGGAAAAAAATACTAATGTAGCTATGTAAGAGAAGCCTAAAAAAAGGCTAACAACCTTCAGGGTGTCCATTCACCATAAAACTAATTTCACACCTAATCTATTATGTAATGTGCTATGAAAATATTCTTTGCTTCAAGGTATCTTTATATGAGGTTGGACCATACAAAAGTTGTGTTCAACACTATACGGATTATCCCTAGAATAATTTTAAAAACAGTGAGATAATCATATATATCTTGTTTCACAAACTGGAAGGTGAGGTCGTTGGTGTAAATGCAAAAAAGATCGTAATAATTATTTTTCCCTTTTGTCTAAATATTTACTGTAATTGCCAATAGGCACTGAAAATATTTGGACTGTTGATTACTTTTATGGTTTGTATGCTTTGATGGCTCTTTCTAAAATTGAAGTAACTTAATGAATGAATTTCAAACATTCTATTATTAAATGTAATCAAAAGAAAAGTGTAGAAGAAAATATTACTCATTAAAGATGACTGAAAATCCAGATCGTCTGAACTGTCTTTTTCTTTAAAACTCTGTGTTAAATTAGCTGGAGAAACAAAAAAAGTCAAATAGCCAATGAACAAGAAAATCCAAGACCTGATGGCTATTGAGTCCAACAGAAATATTCCTCTGAACTACACCCTAAAATCCAGACCTTACCTATGAATTGGAATGGCTAAGGACAGATTTGTATGATTAGTGGGGTTTTTTTGGATCTACCTTCACATAGACATGGAGATACAAACACAAGCTCCATCATAATCCAACACCTATCCAAATCAATAAGTTTTTTTCCATGGATTTCATAGGGAAACCAATAATTTCCTCACCAACATTCAATGAAGTCCAAAAGAGAGCAAACTTATGTGGAAAATCTACAAACAAATATATTAATTCAACATTTCTGAATTTTAGATCAGTTTACTATTCTTACTGATGGCTATTTCAATCCATTTCAAGTAATTCTAAAATTGTGATTCATCCTTCCTCTCTTCCAAAATCTTCAAGACTAGTGATCTAGTCATGAAGAAAAGTTCAGGATATGTGCAAATATCTGTTGTCATGACTTGATGCTTATTTTCTTGGTAATTCCATCTGCTTAAGAGGGGATACTTTATAAGGTGTAATTTAGCATGACAAAAGATATCCATTTATAAGCTAAAAAAAACATTTTTTCATGCCAATAACAATGTCTTTTAACACATAATTCAAAGAAAATATGTAATCCTTATCAACAGGTTAACTAGTAAAAAAAGAAACAGAGAATATATTCATAATACATTTATAATCTACAATGGGTGTCTCAACCACTATAACTTTTTCTTATGTCAGCCTAAAATCCTGATATTTCTCAGTTGCTAGGATACTCCAGCTGAATAAACTTTTGTCTTTCTCAGTACTTCAATTGTCCACTATTGAAATGCTTGCATTATATACAGAAAAGGATTAGTTCAACTGCAAACTTTTTTCCAACAGGAGCTAGTGAGTAACATCAGCATACGTCGATAATAAAATGTGCTTTTCATTGTTAAAAAATGATTTTCATACATTTACGCCATAAAAGAGTTTGTTATGACTGACTTGCAATCATTTTGCCAGTTTTTCCTTACTTATGTATCCAAATATTGCATGTGAAATATACAAAGAACACAACAGACCTTAGCTCTGCTAGGTATTCTAGTTTAAAAAAAAACAACAACAAAAAACCAACAAAAAAAGGTATAACATATTAAACCCCTGGAATTTATATCACATTTCACTATTTTGCCACAAAGCACTGCTTTTTTAAGATTAAGAATCTTACATCTTATCGTAAATAACTTTTGAAAAGTTCTAGTAATACATATGGGTCTCAAGTTATCTGGAATTGGGAACTATAGGTGTTTTTATGACCTGTGATAAGATAAAATGTACTACACAAGATAAGTCGTCCTTCCAAAATATCAAAAAAACCCTTTACTTTTCACAAGACCTAAGACTATACATATTAGAAACTTTATTTGGGGTAGAAAAAAAAGAGTATTTTTAGCATTTTTAGCCACCAGTTATTACATTTTAACAACCCTAACTTATATAAATAATGGTAACACAGAAGACATACTAAATATAAATGTTTCTGTTTATTAATATACTGTAATTCTGGAGTTACACTGTTATCAGATTTTACAAAGGAAAACTGTTTGACAACAATCTCTATTAAACAAGTTTTCAACAACAGCATTGTTGTAGATGTTGCCTCATCTATGTATGTCTTCTTTGAATGTCATATCAAAATTACAAAGAAGTTGCTGAAAGAAAATCAAACTTCTTACACACAAAAAAAGAAACAAACCAAAACCCCAAACACACTATGAGAAGCATCACATGAACAAAATTCAACAAAGAAACCTCCGCTTGACTGAGAACTGCAATTTCAAGCAAGGGCAAAGAGTAAGCTCTCCTCAGCAAAGTCTACAGAAAATGCAAGATAATAATACAATATGCTTGAAAGAGATTTTTATCACTGTAACTGGTCCCACAGTAGAGTTTGAGAGAAGAATATAAGTAAGAAGGAAATATTGCAACAGTAACATTTATCAAAATCAATTCCAAAGTTTTCTTGGCACTGACTGTTGACTTTCAGCATAGCTTTGCACTATTACCAGCAAGAAGGAGGACAAGAAATTCACAGGAAGATAATGATTAGACAACAAAGCTCAAAGAATGCCTTCATCTGTGATTTGCCAGTTACACTGGGAGCCTTTCAAGTAAATGAAAGTTCTTGACTTCATGAACAGAAGGCGTTTTTTTGTATTGTCACCATAGTGTAATGAAAAGCAATCCTGAGCAGCCTATAACTGCTTGTAGTTTGGCCATCTGAATTTTACCTAAACTGGCCTGAAACTTTAAAACTCTCACTTATTCAGGTAATGCAGAAAAAAAAAAAAAAACCCAACCAAAAAAAAAAAAACCAACAAAACAACCAGGAGATGTAAACAAGGGCAACAAAATTTTCACTGGAAAACTTCTGTGGACACACTAGGTACATCAATTTTTATAAGTTGGACAACCTACAAAAGAGATTGAAATTTCTAGTGTACAATTGAGTTAGACATAAACACACAAACAGTTCCAAAATATTTTATAACATCAAAAAGGAAGAAAACTTGTCATAAATTGTTGACAACTAGTGAAAGATGCATTATAGTGTCTCTATGTTATTCTTGACTGAATCATTCACTTCTTTCTGTTAATCACTGTCTCCCTGGGAATGTTAAGTTAAAATTCTCAGGTTCTGACTAGCTTTTTCACACCTGACTATTTCAATCTCTCCAACAGAGATTTCTTAAAAGTGTCACCATAAACCATTGCAAAACTAGGAAATCAGACCATTTTAAAGTGTTTAGTATTGGATAACCAAAATACAAAATCTAGTTATTGTTGTTTTAAACATTGGCCTTTGATTAACTATTGTTATTAATATACCTCTTTTTAATTTTACATATTTTCATTGTGATGTTTCAATATCTTATTTTAAAATTCAGAAGCGAGAACGGAATAATGCTATTTCACTGATACTTCACACATGATAAATCACATTATCTATGTATGTTGAAAAAAATTACATACATTGCTGCATGAGATCTACCATCTTAACATGTCTTTCATCACTGTGCTTTTTAGATTTTAAGTTTCATTTGGTTTTCCACCTTTTCAGTGTAATACTGAATGTATTATCTTTTGCAAAACTTATCAAAGTGTTTTTCTGTGAGTCTTTCTTAATCTTACCGTTGTTTCTAAAGACGTTTTACCAATTCAGTGATACCTCTCCATAACAGAAACAGGTAGTATCTCAGAGGTAATGACAAGCCTCTTTCTATAGTGAGATTAAAAGTCAGTGTGAAACTGTATTTCTCATCAAAGTTTTACCTTTAGGTGAAGGTACAGGTTTGGAAAACCACTTTTCTTGCAGCTATAAGCCTACTGTCCTTGACAAATTATAGACTATTAATTAATTCCATCAGTGCTGCAGTGAAACAATTTTTTCCTCAAAATTTGGAAAAAAAAAAAAAAAAAAAAAGCAGCAGCATTGAGGCTAAGAGCTCAATACAATCCTATAAACCACCTGACTACTTGACTGGGCACATACAGAAGTCTGTTGTTCACTCAAGTGCCTGATAAGTCACTGGTAAAGTCATGATTCTATGTAAAAGTTCTGAATTTTCAGTTTTCTTCACTTTCTTCTAGGCAATGCTGCCACCTTCTTTGAAGTACAGCCAAAACAGGCTTCAAAAGTATTCCTGCATTAAAAATAGGCATGGGAAAGATAAACAACTGCAGTCTGAAATAATAATTTTAGCTGTAGAAAATATGATAAATTAAGATCCTAAAGATACATTGAGGAAGCATATTTTTACTCTTATATTCTTTTGTCGCTCATTGCTTCTGACAGGAATCAAAACTTAGTTTGAAGTCCAAGAAGCTCTGCTCCTATCTTTGCTGCAGTCATATTCTATTTCATTTCTGTACCTTTCAAAGACACAAGCTATCACCAGCTAGTGATGATAACATGTGCATCTAACGCCCAGGTTTTATGAGGAGCAGCTGAGGGAACTGGGGTTGTTTAGTCTGGAGAAAAGGAGGGTTGGGGGGACCCTAGTGCTCTCTACAGCTACCTGGAAGGAAGTTGTAGACAGTGGGGTAGGTTTTCTAACTTTTATTCTTCCAATTCCTCCCCTGAGTGAGGGGCTGCATGGCACTTAGTCACTGGCACGGGTTATACCACAATACTACAGGTTTTGAGGGCTTCAGCAGAAGAAACCTCCTTGCTGGAGTAAGGACTGACCTTTACACTAAGAAGTCTTCAACACAGTAAGACACACACACACACAAATTGGAGCAATGAGTTTTCAACTTAGCTATATGTTGCCGGAGAAAAGTGCACTGAAGAAGGTGAAGGTTTTCAAGAGCTCAGCTTTGCTTCTAGGTTATATATGTGCTTTATATACATATATCACCAGTGTAGTCCTTATCTTCTTTGCCAAGTCCTTGATGCAAGAACAGGCCAACAGATGCATAGCAGCTGTTTTCCAAAATCTTTGTAGGCCCACATTCATGTGCATATTATCTCCCTTCTGCAGATTGGTTTTCACATGAGCAAATTTCAAATGGGGAGTTACTGCATGTGCTGGTGTACTCTTATCTATGAACGGGCAGATCTAGATCCTAGGACTCACCACAAAGCATCCCCCAGTGAGTATTCCAGGCACAAAATCGGTTCTTAACTGTTTTTAAAAGGGATATTATTATCTCTACACCAAAACAATATTTTGAGGGAAATTGGATTATGCACCGTGAATTGCTTAGCTAATATGGTACCAAGAATCAGAAATAAATAGGTAACTTATGTAATGGTGCGATTAATTTGCAAACACCATTACTGCAATTGCAGAAAACAAAATACGCTTTGAAATACCTAGAAACATCATCATGCCTGCCATTTTGTGTATTTCCCATTCTCACCAGTTTATGACCACCTACAACCTCAAGAACACTTTAAAATCAATGATTGCCATGATTTTTTTTTTTCATATTTTGAAGGGTTTAGAGAGGTTCCCTGAATCACTATTTTTTAAAATGAAAGGTTGTATAATTATTAAGAGATATTAGTTTACCTATCATAAAATGCAATATAATCTTTCGAGTAGCTAGTTTTTACTCTGTTAAGGAGTTAAGTCATGCATGTAAATGTATACAACTAGCTGATGCCTACAAAAATAATCTGTTCTCCACTGCCAACTGTAATACCAAGAAATCGGAAATTTCACTGAGTTGTGGCAAATCTATCATTGCAATATTGCTTCTAATGTTGGGACACTTTAATTGAAATACTGCCTTAGAATTTGACCTTTATTAATAAAGAAAAAAAAATCAATGAAAATAATAGTGGCATGATATATTACCAAGTACAAAAGTTTAGAGAAAGTTAAAATCATAACTGTGAGCATCAAAATACCAAAAAAGAGGTATAAAATGTTTTCTAAACATTAAAACCATCTTTATTCATATCAGAACTATACCTTTAGATGATCTATTACATAATATTCTTATGGTTCTATTTATAAAAAGAAATGTATTCCAATTTAATTTAAGAAACTTTTCCACACCTATTAGCAGGTGTTATAACAGCCAGCTGGAATCCATACAATTTAATTTTCATTTTCTCTTTCTGCATCTGTCTTTTTATGCTCCAGTATTTTCCTTTTTATGTTTTTGGTTTTTTTAATGTTATATCTTATAATTCGAGAACTTTTTATTTTAGTCTATCCATTATATTCAACATAATTGGTCATAGACCAGGAAAAATTTGCAAGTACCTAAAACTGCTGTGTCTGCTTTTGAAGATACAAACAAAATACTATGTTTCAAGCAACAATTTCATACAACACTAATGTTCTCCAGTGGCCAATTAGTTATAAGGTTGATTCTGCTAATACACTTTTGCTGAAGAGTGACTTGAATAGCTGTTTTAATTGTAATGATTCCTACTTAAAATTCAACGCTAGCAAAGAATTCCAGAGCTTAGAGATGAGCACACGGTGAAGGACCCTCTGTAAGATGTGAGGAAGAAAAGAGCTGCTCCTACAATCAGGTCCAAGCAAGACAACTTGCTAATAGGTACATCACTATCATTCTCCATTGACACCTGGTAAAACACCATAGTTTTTGAAGTAATGGAGTAAGCACATCTGATGCATAATGAGTAAAAGAGCAGCTGCCACTTCAGTTTGTAGGGTGTGAAATGGATATTCCAGGCTATAGGGAGAGTAGTAGAGCAGCAGTCGTCAGGGCACTTGCAAAGGTGTCACACATATGAACACTAGTATGAGTAACTGAACCATAATAGCATCTGAACAGCTAAGTCTCTTAGAGAATGATATTTTTACAATTCCACCCTTCAAATCCATGGATAATGGAAATCTTAGTAATTAAAACTAGATCACATGTTGCAAAAGGCAAAAAAGAGCCTGGAAAAGGTATCTAGAACTAAGGAGACTGTAAATAGATATACACACACATATGTATATATTGCTATATGAAAATGAAGCCATAGATTCTGAAATCTTAAGATAGAACTGAAGAACAAAAAAAAGAAGACAAGGAGCTAAAATAGTTTCTCTAGAGCTACAGTAGGCTCAGACCATAACAGACGATGCAGAACTAGGCAGACAGGCCTTCCATGCTTTCTTGAGGTTGTGTGTTGCTTTGGACAATGCATGTTTCTTCAACATTTCTGATGAAGCTAACCCTAATATGCTCGATTTTTTTTTTTAATTGGGATGCAAATTAAGCAACTAAAGTCCAGTTGTAAAACTAACAAGCATGATGTTAGTCAGAATAGTTTTACTGGTATCCTTTTGCTTTCAATTCTGTAACTTGAATGATGACCTTAAACCCCACTGTATAAACTTGTCTTACTATAAACCTTGTATTTTGCAGACAGATGAGATCAGCAATGTTGGATATTCTGTTTGTTGCTGTTTGAATTCTGGAAATGATGGACAATGCTTAAAAACATGTTACCATAGAATATAAAACTTTCTTATATGCTGTGTTTATTTCATTCTTCTCACAAGAATTTATTTGCTATAAGATGTACTTAGCAATGAAATACTTAATTTTTCTTCTGATCCACCAATTTAAAAACTGATGGTGGGAAGTAGAACTCCTTGATTTCATTGCAAATTAGTGAGGCCTGATAATGCAAAAAGCATTTCCTGTGGAGGAAGAGATATAATGCTATGAAAGTATATGAGTCATATAATCTACTTCCTGATTATATTGCAGGACTGACTACTACTATGGTTATTTCTGAAAGATCTCAGTTTACCAATTCTTGAAAATCTCTACAGCCTTTTTTAAGAAGTAAAAAAAAAAAGTTTTTGTAAGTGGAAACAATTATCCCTACCTATCAACCTGAATACAGAGATGTGGTGGTCAATTTAGCTTGATCATTCTTCCTTTCCTACCTCTGGGGGGAATTGATCACTGTCAGTTTATAAGAACTTCCTGAACGTTTGAAGAATTCAGCAGGACTTGTTAAATTAGACCTACTGTATCTTCTGGTTTTGCCATTCCCCGAGACAGTCCTATGGTGACTGACAGACAGGTCTGTCTCTTGTCAACTTGAAAACTCCCTGCAAAGTGTTTACAAACTTGAATGTTTCTCCTTTGCTTTGGAACTTTCCTTGTTAGCAAAGTGAGGTTTACAGGCCTATAATTCCCCATGACTGCTCTTCCTTTCTAAGGCAGTAATTTATCTTTTCTCATCTTCACTCTTCTAGGACCCTCCTTTTGTCCCTCTCAGAGATAATTGCTAATGTACCAGACATTATTTCAAGTAAATGTTTATGTACTGTAGAAAGAATGACATTAGGCCCTGCCTACATTAAAGAACTGAGCTAACACTTAACTTGATAGTTCTCTATTTTGCTTGGTAGTAACCCTTCTTGAAAAACCCTCTGTCGTGAGACAGTAAGAATACATTTGCATCTCCAATGGCAATGAATGCACTACAAAATAGTGCATTGGAAATCCAGTAACCTGATTTATATTCTGCCATCTTCATATACTATTTGATTCTAGGGGTTTGGATAGCTTTGATAAGGTGTTGATTCATGATGATATACTACTTATTCACTAACAGCATGATAGCAAATATTGACTCTGCCAGTCCTATTGAAGATCACTAACTGGTTTGGTTTGGGTTTTTGGGTTTTTGTTTTGGGTCTTTTTTTTTTCCTGTGTCTTTTCTTTTTCCCTGCAGTACTTACTGCAGAAAACATTAGGCCACTTACCAAGGCATAGTAACTCTTTCCATATTCTGCTGATGTGGGGAAGCTGGGGGGGGGGGGGGGGGGGGGGGGGAGGGGGGGGAAGATGCAGACTTCGTACAGGAGAGTCAGCAATTACTTAGAAATAAGGAGAATATCTGACTACAAGCACTATTATCTTCTGTTGTGAATAACATGAATGTAAACAGAAAGTAGAGCCTTGATATTTTCTTAGTCACATATTTTGAATTACTAAGTGATTGTACAAGGATAGTTAAAATGAATGGGTCTTTTCACTTCTATACATTCTTGTTTATGTGATTCTTAAGGCTTCCTAGTTTTCTCTCATTTGGAATAAAATATTTAAAAGATTTCATTTCAGGCTTGCTTGCTTCTTTCTTTTAATCGGTCTGTAATTGTTGTTATAGTATCACATAGTATCACAGAAAATAAACAACATGGTTTCAATTTTTTCCAAAAGATTTTCTCTATACCAGCCTACTGATTTTTCTTTTGGCTTTGAATCTTTAAGTACATGTTTTGTCTCCATTGTTTTCCAGTAAATATTTTGAAATTTCCAGCATAGCTAATAGAAGGTTTTGTTGACATGAATTGCTAATGTTTAACTGTTGTCTTTCAAGGCTTTCCAAAGCAACCCAAATTGGCCTTGGGGTATATTACGATGAAAGTAATGGTGAGACTGAGAAAGAACTGTATGTAAGGGGAATATTAAAACAACATCAGAGCTTTGACCAAATCCCTTTAGGGCAGCATGCCTTAATTCATAGCTATTGAGCAAGCACAGATGTAGCAAAGCAGATTGTTAGAGACAAGAAAATTTGGAAACTGAAGTTCAAGAAGCTTTGCATATAAGGAAGACAGGCTATAAAAGCAAAGCCAATTTAAGCATGTCCCATTGCGATGCTATCTTTCTACCTTGCTGAGAAGTAGAACAGACTGTAATAAAAGAAGAAAGGTCACAGAGAGAGCAGCCTCATACTGACTCTAATGTGAAGAACACAAACCTTTATGAGAATTCAAGCCTCTGACTCTATTCCTCACACACTACATCATCCATAAGGAACAGAATAAATAACTAACAGGAAAAGGTTAATAATAGCTTTCAAAACCCCATCAAGCCAAAATCAAAAGTTGAACAAAGTAGACATGAAAAACAGAGATAAAGGCAAACATATTCAGGAACTGGGACAATAGTAGTGTTATTGAATCTGGTTCAGATAAGCAAATACCAACTTTATTGCTGTTTGAAATATGTATGCTCGTGCTACGGTTGTTTTATCATTCAAACAACTATGAGCATACAGAAACAAAGCATGTCTATGGACATTTGCAGTCAAAGAAAAGGATGATTCCTTGATATTAATGCATTAATCTAGGCTCAGTAATATAATGTTCCATGATCACATAATGAAAGAGTATTTAGAAGAGGCACAGGGAAAAGGGCAGAATGCAACTAGCTGATAGAAGCTTAAATGAGGAGAAAATTCTCTGCTGGCAGAAACTGGCACTATGCCTGCTACATCAATGAAGCTGAATCAATCTATAGAGAACTTGATCCTGAATAACCCAATTTTAATTCTGTTAAAAAGTCTGTGGGGCATAACAGCCTTCTAGATATTTTATTCATAAATCAAAAATATCTGAAATCTGGAATAAACAGAACAAACTATGTCAGTACAGTCAAAATATTACAGAAATCTCCAAAATAATTTTAAAGCTACCATTATTGATTTTAATACAATGAATATACAGAAAGATCAACCACTTATAACATGGTAGTGCCCTAGGGTTAGATGACATTTGGGGTTCTGAATTTCATGGTAAAAAGTAGAAAATTCACTGACAGTTTTGAAACTTATTGAAACATCAATTTCAGTTGTGATAAACTGAATAAAAAAGTTATTTCTGAAAAGGTTATTTTAGTTTTGTTGTTTTGGGAGTTTTTTTAGAACACTTTATCCATTGTGGGGAAAAATAAAAGAATGCTCTGTTGCCAAATTGTTAATTGTTAATAATCATGCCTTTTCCTACGTTGACAAATGTATATTATTAAAACAAGTTTTCTTCCTGCCTTCTCAGGCCACTGCATAGGCTCTTATATGCAAGCAAATATGGTTAGACTGCCTGCCTTCCAATGATTTTTGCTAGACAGCTCTGTTGATTTCACGATCCAGTGAAGAATGGGAAAGAAAAAGGGATACGGAGAAAAAGCAGCAAAGAAAGGGAGGAACATAAAGGAAATTAAGAGTTACAGGAATTCAAGTATTTGTGGAAAACTCATACTGAGACGCAGACAATGGTTGGACATCCCTATAGCTAAAACAGTATCCGCCACAATAACATAATAAGTTGCTAGGGCATGCGAAAGGTACAGGAAAGCCAGACAACTGATACCTGTATCATCTTCTGCAGGAGGAACTCAAACATAATATCCAAAGAGATCACAGGAGAACCGTAACAGGACCTCAGAAAGGGCAAAGAGCGCAACAGCCATTCTTCCTATTCTTTTTCCATCAGGAAGATAACTTCCAATGTACTAACTTTCATGCACCAATTTCAAATCCCATTTGTTTCTATCTTCTGAAATACAATCTAAACAAAATTCCCTTATTACACCATCTTTTAATTGACATTCAGAATGCAATCTGTCTCCCTTTAAACATTTCCCTTCAATATTTTTCTTTTCAGCTGATTGGAATGTTTAACAAATCATTTACTTCCCACAAATGAACAACAAAATCTAGATGTGCAAGGCACAAGTTCTATAGTATTATCCTCTGTGCAAATTAATTCACAATATCAAAATATTACTCCACCTTATACCAGCATTATAACCCTGTCTTCTTTTTCTTTTATTTTATTTTTTAAATTAATAAAGAAAGAGCACTAACTGAAATCTTTATTCACAACTGTCTTCATATTATCAGGTGCCCAAGATTGTCAATTATTTATTTGTCAGCAAAATTAAATGAGATTTTAGTGTAAGCCGAGTAAGTTCCAATGACGTCCCCAGAAATCTGTGACTGACCTATCAAGTACTGGAATAATATCAGTAATATAGTAAATGACAGTAAAGATCACTATAGTACAGCTGCTTACTGAAAACTTATTTTCTTATTGAAAACATTAATGAGCAAAATTCCATGGTCAGTGACATAGCTGAGCTCAGACCGGCCTTAAAATTTATTAAACCAATCTCTTATAGATCATTGCTGAAATTCTGTTCCATACTGCTGTTCATTACATAGTAGTAGCCCTTTCAAGGAGGCTTTAAATTTATATGTTGAGCACTATAGACACTCACAACCTAATGAGTTCTCCCCTCTAAAGGGAAGCTACTGGATTGTAAAGCCTCATTGTGTTACTTTTGGCATGAATACCTGAGCAAGTGTGGCATGTGTCTACTACCTAATGAAAGGTAGCAAAACTGAGACAACAAATACAGCCATCTAAAATTCAGCTGTACGGAGACAACTACACATGGAACAGTAAGGTTTTAAAAAAATCCAACAGCTTATTAATTCTAATATCTGATATGCAAATTAATGATCTCCATGCTCAAATTAATGATCTATCAAGATTTCATAGCTCATTATCACCCACAGTCCTTGGCACCCATGGCAAATGCAACCTTTCTCATGGTACATGTACAGGACATCCTATCTGAACATTGTTTAGCCAGCTTTTACCTTGAATTTATTTTTTTTCAATTTCCATATATTGTTCTTTATCTTTAAAACATTGTAACCTTGCCACATATCATACCTAAATGGAGATTTACTCTTAACCAAATATAATTACAGTGGAATCAGTAAACAAAAGTGGCATCACAACATCTCTATTAACTTCTACCTAGAATTACTTTTCCATTTAAAATACTGCCTTTCCAATGATTATGCCTATATTAATTCACACAAATACACAGACATATTTTTCCCACCTTCATATGGGTAGTATCTGACAACAGTGATCAAATCCCTGTCAAAACCTGAAGTTTCCACTTCAGATAAGAAATACCAGAAAAGTCATATTTATATCTTCTAAGTTAGCCCAGAAACGAAATGTATATTCTAGAACACTGATGTGTTTCCATTTCTATACCTGATAGATAAGTCTAACTCAGTAACTGGAGAAAAATCGAACAACGCCATAAAAGTCACTTGAAACACTGACCAGGATCATATCAACCAATGTAATGTGAAAAATTAATTCTAGTTCTGAGTTCCATTTCCAGTGACGCTGCCCTGGACCACATCAATATATCCTTTTGAACATCTTGTAAACATATAAGTCCCTCATATGAAATAATAGCATAATTTTGGTCCACAAGTGCACTAATTTTGATTATAAAAGCAAAAAACAGGGTTTCCTAGTTGAAACAAGGTTTCAAACAGAAAATATCAGATTCTGGAAAAAAACCAAAAACCAAACAACAAAAAAACCCCAAACAAAAACCAGAAGCAGTCTTCTCTTTGCTCTTAAAGCCTGGTCTCATTTAAAAATGATGGTTATCAGATATGAAAACTTAAGTCCTTAAACTCTGGTAAGATTATTAAGCATATATAATGATGTCCAATACTAAAATGGTCCAAATTCACACTCCAATGCACTGAAGAGCATAGAATAATAATAAGAAAACTCTTAGACAAGGTGCCATACCTAAGGTTTTTAAAGAAACTAAGTGTTACGAGACGGGGAGAAAGGCTGTTTTGGAGACTGAAAGCCAGTTAAAGGGTAAGATGCAAAGGGCAGAGTTAATGGGCACTTTCCAGAATGGAGAAGGATCAGCTGTGGTGTCCAACAGTTTGGACCTGGGACTAGTTTTATTCAATGTTCAATCAATGATCTGGAAGAGGAAGTAAATCAAAAAAGCTGCCTGGCTGAAAGGACCTGGGGCTGCCAGTTGACAGCCAGCTGAACATGAGCCAGCAGTGTGCCCAGGTGGCCAAGAAGGCCGACAGCATATCGGAAATAGTGTGGCCAGCAGGACATGGCCACTGATTGTCCCCCTGTACTGGGCACTGGTGAGGCTGCACCTTAAATGCTGCGTTCAGTTTTGGGCTCCTCACTACAAGAAGGACACCGAGGTGCTGGACTGTGTCCAGAGATGGGCAGTGAGGCTGGTGAAGGGTCTGGAGCACAAGTCTTATGAGGAGCAGCTGAGGGAACTGGAGTTGTTTAGCCTGGAGAAAAGGAAGCTGAGGGGGACCTTATTGCTCTCTACAATTATCTGAAAGGAGGTTGTAGGCAGGTGGATGTTGGTTTCTGCTCCCAAGCAATAAGCAACAGGACAAAAGGAAAGTGCATCACGTTGTGCCAGGGGAGGTTTAGATTGGATGTTAGGAAAAAATTCTTCACCAAAAGGTTTGTCAAGCATTGAAACTAGCTGCCCTGAAAAGTAGTTGAGTCATCATCCCTGGAGCGACTTGAAAGATGTGTAGATATGACGCTTAGGGACATGGTTTAGTAGAACTTGGGAGTGTTAAGTTTACAGTTGGACTCAATGACCTTAAAGGTCTTTTCCCACTGGAATGATTCTACAAAATCTCAGGATTTGTGAATGAATAATCAAATGTCATTCAAATGATGAATAACCTTACAAAACTGAATAAGCAGAGAAAAAGGTGATACATCAGCTTCAATAGTGAAAAATAAACTGAGCCATGCCTCTGCAATGCTGACCTCAGAACTAGCTGTTACAGTTCAAGAGAGTTCTTTTGAATAAATTTTTAGAGTTATTGGAAATTCAGTGTTCAGCATCTGGCAAAGAAGCCAATGACATGTTGCACATTAACATGAGAGGTATTGAGAAAGGCACAAAAAAATGTCACTCTGTTGCTACACAAAAACTTGGAGAACCCACATTATGAACACTGCATGTAGTTCTGTTATTTGCATCTCTGGAAAAGTATTGGTTAATTAGAGAAGGAGATCAAAGGCATGGAGCAGCTGCTGTACAAGACTAATATGGCTGGGGCTCCTATCTTTGGAGAGAAAATGCTGATCAATATTTACAAAATCATGAAGACAAGAGCCAATTTATGCACAGCTGGTGCTTGCATACAAGATCTAGTAGGTCCTTGATAAAAGTAGTAGATGATCAAATGAAAAGAGATAAAGGAAGATATTTCTTTACATAGAAGACAGTAGAATTTGCAGACAAAAAAGCATGTGCAAGCAGACACTATCAGCAGGTTGACATATGAGTTAGATTATTGGACAACAGGCATACAAAAAGGATTAGCCAGTGACAGTCCCTGAAATATTCCTAAAAGAACAGTTGTTGATGCTGGCAGAGTGTGAGGGCAACAGAGTCCCTGTGTTTCTTCTGGACACAGAATACTGTGCTATGTGGATGAGTGATCTAGTTAAGTAGGGCATTCTCAGTTTGTTCATGTTAAACAGAAGAAAAGTATAAGCACGATAAGCATTAATACCATTTCTTATAATAATTTCTTATAATAAGCCCACACCAGAGCACCTATTTCCTGAGGAAACTGTAGCCCATGGAGAACCTGAAGTTCCATGAAGAACCCATGGAGTGAGTCATTGAAGGGACCTGCAGCCTGTGGAAGACCTGTACTGGAGCAGAAGAAAAGGGAGAGAAGGAAGGAGCAGCAGAGAGAAATCACTAGTCCTGACCACATCCACACCCCTGTGCTTCCAGTTGCCTCACTGAAGGCACAGAGCACAATCTGCAGAGATAATGGTGGGCAGCAGAGGTGCCTGGAGCGGAAACGGGCATGGGAGTGAAGATGAGCCTGGGAAAGTGGGAGCAAAAAATGTTTCCTTTAAGTGTGAAAATGCTTGTTTAGCTTTTGTTTCTCACTACTCAGTAATTAAGTATTTATTTTAATTGTCAATAAATTAACTTAATTTCCCCAAGATGAGTCCGGTTTATCTGTGGCAGTGCGTGATAAGTGAACTCCTTGTCTTTATCTCAATCTGTAAGTTTTCTGATCCCTCTTCTGATTTCCACCACCACCGTCCTGTTGAGAGGGAGAGTGAGCAAGCAGGTAACTGCATGTTTGGCTGCTAGCCAGGGCTAACCCATCATATATTATTATATCCTTCTTATAAACATATTGGAATAACTCCTAAGGATGGGAAGAAGATCCAGTTTGTCTTCCAAAAGTAGAAGAATCAGATCAGTGTTACGATAACGTGGCTATCTTTTAAACAGGAGGTAGTAGTTGATTGCCTTAAAGGTCAGCTATAATTTGAACAGCGTAGACAGCACAAGACTTCTGGAAGAACAAATTAATAAACAGAAAATAAAACTAATTATATATTAATGAATACTGTCTATCACAGAGGTGATTTCATTGCCTGAAACCTACAAAATTCCATGAGTGTGGAATCCCACATATGAACTAATTTCTCTTTCAGAGCAGACTGAAAATTTATCTTGAGTGACTTGAAGTCACTTGTAGCAAATAATTTCTATTATTTCTGTGAATAGTTATACATATGTTTACAAGATCTCATATATAAGACCCTAAATTAGGAAGTTCTTTACAATCTTCTGAATAACAAGTGAGTTTGATTACATTTTTTTCTTAGAGAAAGGAAATAATACATAGAGCAAAAGTAAACTTCTAAATAAACTACAGGGAATATGAATTGTCATAATCATTTAAAAATTACACAAGCATCTGTCAGTGCAAACTGATATTATAGGTGAAGGGAATACTCCTATGCATCTTCATAACAACCTGGCAGATACTCTGGTTGTTAAATAATCTGTTTGCTACTTTTACTTTCTATTTTGGTCTTTGTGGCTTTTTACAAAAAGTTACTATGAATCTTTTTAACCTGGTTGTGAGATAAGTTTTAAAAAAATCCAATAGTTTCAATTAGAAAGGAACTAAAGAAACCACAATGGTTGTAATTTGTTTGTGCAAGGACTAGTTTGTCTTCATTTAGAGAAACTCCTTTTAATCACAAAAAAATGCTGACACTACACCTACTTTCACAATTCCACGGAAACCATATGTCAGTAGAAAATCATTTATAACTTAATTAACCTAAATTTCAGGATCACTCAGCTGGTTTAGTTGAATCAGGTGAAAAAATACTGCATATATTCTTTGTAAATGAGGATGATAAATCTCCATAAAATGTAGAGATCATCTTCCCTTACTGTAAAACATCTAAAGATCATAAAGCATTGACTACTCTATCACAGCAGTGATTAATTTCATCTGGACTTTTAAGGGGATTCTACCTGTTATTGAATGAAGTGCTATCAGGGCTTATTCAAAATTGGTTTTAGGATATTCATTTAATAATTCTAAAATGCATATGTTCTGAACACTATAATTGGGGATTAAACTTAAAATTAAAATGAATTGCTACTATTAAGAAACTTTACTCAGAGTATTGAGAGAGAGAGGTTTTGTACAAACTTTGACTCCATAGAGTGGAAAAATCTACCTCAGGTTTTTATTACTAGAAGCATTTCACCTTATGGTATATAAGGTATATACTATACGGTAGCAAAAAATACATTATAATGGATTTGTGATACTTTAGCAAATCGTAGGTATATTTCCGAGGCAAATATTCCTAGTATTTTGGAGACACTAGTTGGAAAATAAGAGAGTCAATGGTTTGGCAAACTGGAAGTTTGGAATCTGCTCTTCGTTTATCGTTAAATGGTCTTGTCGGAGTATCTGTATTATGCATTTAGGTGCTGGGATTGAAGAGAACCTTTCAGCGTCTCTCTTTGCAAGTTCAACTCTAAATACTTGAATAAAAATATTAATTTGAAACTCCACAAAATAAATCAATAAGAAAGATTAAATCACTTTGTCTTATTGAACTTGCTTTGGTAAATGGAAAACTGTTTTTCTTTCACGTTATCCAGAAAGTGTCAGAGAAAATAATGAAAATGAACTGATCATAGACCCATAGGTTTTACTGTATAAGCAGTCTATCAGGTGCAAAATAATTTAGCCCATTTGTCCAACATATGCATATATCTATATAAGAGTACCTGAGCTACTATGTCAATTCTGCCTGAATTTAAATTTCAATAAATCATGCCACCAAATGGCTCAAGACCACACATTATTTCTGCAACACATTCAAACTCGCTACTATTTCTGGTTCATGTATTTCTGATTATGTGCTTATACTTTATATGTGCCAAAGCCTTTCAGCATTCCTGTATACAGATGGCAACGCCCTCCCTCCCTCTCCACCCACATCAGCACAGAATTTTCTGCACAAGTTACCAGCAACAGGCAACTGTGGTAGAAACCCCCATTCTAGAAACTCTGCACTATTTCTTCTGGAACACACAAAGGGAAAGAGCTGTATATATCCTCGGAGTCTGCCAGATGAATTTGACTTCATCAATCTACTTGTACTGAATAACCTTCCAGAAGTTTTTCTTAAAATCACAATTTCAACACTATCCTTAGAGAGCGTTGCTCCAATAGACAAAAAATCTGTACACTGTTTGGAGAACACATCATCAACCATGCACCCAAGGGGATATGTAGGACTTATGTTTGCAAAATGACACCAGCTTATGTCGTGAGTTTTTCCTTATCAAATGAGTAAACTGGCTCTTTGCAAAGTCAAAGCAACAGATACGAAGCATGGGCAATGGGGAAGTCTGGGGTCACAAACTGAATTTTAGTTAATGTAACAGGATAGACATAACTTAAGTCACCCGGTATTTTTTATGATTTGATATAAAGTAAGAATTTTTAAAATTCTGTTAAAATATTTGATAAAAAATATAAAGTAGGTTGTGATGTGTACAAGCACAAGTCATCAATTAGCAGTTAGGAGACGAGACTGAAAACTGACAAAATATACCATGATACATTATTTTCAGTCAATGATATACACTGAATTTTTCTCCAGTATATTCATATATATATATATATATAAAAGACAGAAGACTAACAGAACTACTATACAGTATTTAAGTCTGAAATGAAAATAAAATATATCAGATTACCCAGATTGGGGTTAAAAGTGCTATGACTTCCAAATCTTATGTTCAGGACATTCTCCAATATTAACAATGGGTTCCCTGGAATATCTCCCTCTATTGACCAAGCAGGCCATTGAGAAAAATTAGTTTGTCCCTCCTTTTCTGCCCTTCTAAAAGCTAACATCTTGCCTTATCATTAACCTTTCTATTTCTCCATATCTTTTTAGCCTGTACTTACACTTTCTAATATCCTGTAGCTGGTTTAAGTGTTCCCGAGAAGACTGCTTTCTATAAGAGGGGCTGAACTGATTTACCTTTGTGCTTGCTTCCTTTCTTCAACATACTTACCACAGACACCTTGTCCTGTTAAGGTCTACCAACTGAACCAAGGCTGAGGGCCAAGTTTGGGGAATAACTGTAGGCCATGACAGCAGTGCATTCCACCTTTGTCCATTTATTTTCTGAATAACCTGTGCAATACTTATATTTGCTGTTTCAAATATCTAATAGCAATTTAGATAAATGCATATTACATAATTGGATTTCTGAGACTACGACCTGCTTTATGCTGTTTCATCAGACTGAATACTATGAACAGGTTCTTCACTGGGAGGGTGGTCAATCACTGGAACAAGCTCCTCAGGAAGGTGATCATGATCCCAGTACTGGAGTATTTGGACAACACTGGAATCAGGAGTTGGACCCAACGATCCTTGTGGGTCCCTTCAATCTCAGGAGACTCCATGATTCTATAGACACAAATTCATACAAAAAACAGCCAACACCCGTACTGGAATAATTTTTAAGGTTTGAGCTCCAAATAAACACAGATAAGATGTTTGCTATGCCAGCTGATACTGTGAACATCACAGTGTAATGGTTTAAATCACTTTTAAAGCATTTTATTTCAGCTATTTACCCCTGCCGTATTAAATTGAACTCTGATGGATATCATTGGACAAGTTTCCATGTTATAAGGCTAGAGAGAGAGCAATGTCCCCTTCCAATGGAGTTTAAGATGTTCTTAACATCCTTCAGGGAACACTTTGTTTACCCTCCAGCTGCTGAAACTCCAAGCTAGAAAGATATTATTACATATTTATTAGATCATTAATACCTTACAGCCCATCATTCTACTTCAAAAGCAAAAAATAGAATTTAATCTTTTTTCATGTTCAATTGCAGCTATATTTCTTAGATTTCTTCTTCAGTATCGGTTCATTATACATGCAAAAGAAAAGCACTTTTCTATTTTCCTTAACATTTTTTCCCCCCAGGAAATACAGTTGTCTATTATTTCTTTGGAAGAAAGTCATCACTGGCGTTAAGACTTCCTTCTTGCTTGAGCAGAGGGATTCAGATCTGGACTACAGAGGATTCATTGGGATTTTATATTATCTCTTCCAGCTCTCATATTGCTTTCAAAATTGTTATCTCTATCACTTAAGTCTGACAGTTTAAATAGACTGTTTCTTTCTGGTCCAGGGTTCCCATGTATCTTGTGTGAAATACACAGATACTGATCCTCTTCCATGTGTACACATGTATTTTTACCAGCCTATTATCTCTTACTTTAATCAAATGTTCATTTTCCCATATCTGTAAGTACAAATATTTAATTTTGCCGGCAGATATTGGTTTTGTGGCATGGAATCTTATTTTCTCTTAGCAGCTTAGGATGTCAGGAATTTTTTAAATTATATTTAGTATTATACTTTTTTTTTTTTTTTTTACTTCTGACACATCTATTTTACTCATTTATCCTTCCTTCACACTGAACAGCAGCTGGCTCAGTTGTATGTATTACACATCTTGTAACGTTACTAAAATATCTATTATTTATCTCTTTTTGCTCTAGAAGCTGAAATAGTTGATTTATAAATACATATACACTTATATAAGTTTAACATGCTGTCTAACACATATACCTGTTAAATAAACCTGTTATTGAGTTACATATCCTTCAGAGTAACAAAAATCAGAATATTTCTTTGGTATAGCAACAAAACCACAACCAATTTTAAACAGAATTATTCTGTTTCAGGAGTTCTGAAGAAATATTAAATTTGAGAACCTTAGCAAATGACCTGTCAGATGATACTGAAACTTGAACTAAAAGACCATGGTAAGTCTTCCTTCTCCCTATATTACTGTTCAATTCATATATACTTGTCAAACAAGAAGCTGTCTATCACTGTATTTCATATTGAATGAGGAACTTGCTTGTAAAATGAAAATTAGATACATAGATAATGCATGTAAGTTTTGATTAAACATATGATGCCCACAGCAATCACGTGACAAGTATTGAAAAAAACACACACACACACACACAAACAAAAAACCCAGCCTAATTTTGACATTTGGATACCTTAACTGGGTGAAGCGGTGCTTTAACTTTTCTGTAGTCATATAATCCTCAAACTTATTCCTCACAGAGCTCCCAGTCACTTCTTCAGGTAAAAGATCTAGTTTTTTCCCATCAGCTGGAAAGGCCCTGCTCAGAGCTGATACAATCAGCTGGAAAGTACCTGGTTGCAGAACTGGAGTCATTGACAAGAATTTGGCTTCCTGAATCGTGGTACCTCATTGGAGGAGAACAAAGGACTGCTAGGAAGGAGAAGAATTGAACTGAGTTATACTTGTCTAGAGGAATAGACTTGTAAACCTAAACTCACCACGGGGTGAGGAACTGAAGCCCAGAAGTGAGACAGGAAAAACTTCAAATAATGAAGGTTTGCAGCAGAAAAACTCAGGTGGTTCATTCAGAAGCTTCTCTCAACTGTCTGTGTGCTAATGTGGATTTTTTTTGTGTGATCTGGATGATAGATATTGTGTATATCATTCTGCTTGCTGAAAGAATAACTCTGGGAGTACTCAGCATATTTTCCTTATTCTTTCAGTGAGACAGATCTCACAATTCACTGTTCAATTCAATGACCCTAGTTCCTTACAATTATATTGCTCCACTTTTTTATAACCTTTAAACATTCCTAAAATCTCTAATAATGTAAAGAGTAGCAGGTTTTGGACAATACAGTAGTTGCCCTTCAAAAGAGTGTCAGTTTCAGTTTAGATGGAAGAAATAAATTAGACTAAATACATAGGGTTACATGAAGATCTTTAATACTGCTCCCCATATTTACTAACAAAAAAAAAAAAAACAAACCAAAACCAACCAACAACAACAACAAAAAAAAAAACTACCAAGGCAACTAACCTGATATTATTTTTTAAAAGAAGGTATGATTCAAGCACAACCAGTTTGCCCTGTAAGCAAAAGAGAAAACATATCAATATACATGTCTATGGAGGCTACAGAAAAGATGTACATGATCCTATTGAGTAGGTTGGCAATGGCTCAAAATATAAAAAATGATCAGTACCAACACACCCATAGAAATATGAGTGAAGGATAAAACAAAACAAAAAAACAGCTGCTCCCCTGTCAGTGGAGAAAAGGGTATTGTGAAGATTTTAGAACCATACTAATACTAAAAGAGGATCTTGAAAGACACAGCTGGACTGATCATCTCAGGAATCCGGACACAGAGAATGTGCCCAGGCAATGCGAAAAACCTTGTAGAATTTGCAAATGCAAAGTTACCTGTCTTGTGGAAAAAAACCCAAAACCGAACAAATAAACAAAACCCAAACCAAAACACACATACCCCAAAAAAGCCAAACCAAACCAAAAAAACCCAAACAAAACAAACCAGAAAAAAACAAAACAAACCCAAACATCACTAGGCAGGAATCTCAGGCCAATGCTACTACCATTACTTGACAAGTTCAACATTACTGTCACTGAAACTGGCAACCCGCCCCCCCAGAAATACAGTAAGGGAAAAAATAGAGTTCAACAGCCTTCACTGCAACACTGGCACACATCCGTGGCAGGCAAACTGTTCATCACAGATGACTTCAATGTGTTGCTTTGGCAGCTGACATCTGGTATACAGCAATTGATCACAACAAAGCTGGCAAAATAAACAACACTGAACTAACGCTGTTCAATAATTCGCTGGATTATAAGAAAGAGCTTGTACTCATCACCAATCTGACAAGTCATGTTGGGAACATCAATATTTATAAGCAGGTGGATTTCACTGTGAGTGACTTTGTGTCTCAGATCGAGACATGGCACCATACAGTAAAATCTACAGGATAATTACCTACAATTCTAATCTTGACATGACTGTCAACATGAATGCATTGTTGCTGTCAGAAAAATCTTGCCAAATTTAATTTGCATAACTATGGAGAAAGCTCACAAACTGGAAAGTATTTTTACATAGGGAATCCATGTTGGGTTTTTGTTTTGTTTTGTTTCTGTGTTGATTTTTTTTTTACTAACATACATCTCCACAGAGCAGAAAATGTTGTTTATAAAGATACTTGACATACTTTCCCAGAGAGATCAAACTGACTGGAAAAAAGGAAGTGTAATGGATTTACAGTGGTGAATTCTGAAGCTGCAGTGTTGACTTCAGGAAGAGCTATTTTCAAGATAACATTTGACGCTAATATAAAATAGAAAAATGTCAATGTAATAATCACTCCTCTGCTTTCACCCCATATAAAAAGAAACAATGTCATCAGTAATGTTATCACTAATGACATGCTGTAAACATAGGAGCTGCAGAAGGAGGTAATGGAAATCACAGTTGAATTTTAAGAAAAAAATGTGTTTGTCTACCCAAGGTAATCTATGTACTGGAGAACAATCTCTCTCCCTTACCTGCCAAGCTCACTGCCTTATAAACCATTTTGCTTGTGTGGATCAATAATATTTTTTATATATAGTTGTATATATATGTGCATCTGCATGTGTGTGTATGTTAGTTGCTTTATATCCTGTTATATGATTTGTTGTATCTTCAGTGAATTGGTAAACTCATTCTCAGTAATCTAACCAGACTGCTTTTCCCAGCTAATTTCTCTTTTACTCTACGTTTCTACTCTAGGAAGAATGCTGCAATATAAGAGATTTTCATGGCAGCTTTAGTATTGATCAATTCAGTTGTTTTCGAAGTTTCAGCACGGTCTGTTCAGTTTACTAAATTCCTGTTACTATTATGACAGATTTACCTATAAAGAAATTACTAAAAAAATCTGCTTCTATTACTTAAAGAAATAATTTGTATACAAAGTCATTTAAGTGCTTTCAAAACCTGAACTGAAAATATCTTAACTATTATTCAATATTTTACTGTTATTCAATATCATGTGTATCTGAAAGAGCTGCAGGAATGGAAAGATCTTCAGGTAAAATATATTAATCGGTCATTACCCAAATCCAACAGTCAGTTTAATCATCTCCTGTTTTACAATAGTCTTTTCGTAATTCTGGAGAAAATGTCATATAAGATCAGGTATAAGGTGATAAATTAGAATCTTTAAAACATTTTTGTGTTTCAGTCTTTTAGTTTACCCCATCATATCATTTTAAAAGGAAAGCAAAGCCAAGGACCCAAGGAAGAAATGACAGCGTGTTAAGTAACAAATTTCAGACTTAAAACATAGACAAGTAATTTCCTGTTTAAAAGTGAATGGCATGGCCACCCAGGCTAGAAGAGGCTAAACTTTCATGTTCTGTCAGACAAGTCTCTATTCATATTCATACCATTATGGAAGAAACCCCTTCTATAGAAAGCTACCAATAAGATCTTTTGCAAGTCCATAGTTCACATTAAAACATCATTCTCTTGCTATTCATTACTGCTGCGTATGAGTGCTTTTCATCAGAAAAAGGATTCCAGGAATTAATATGGAGCTATTGTATAAGCGAAAAGAATGGGTCAAACTTTCCCTATTTTTGCTGAAATAGTCTTGGAAAGACAATACAAAGCAGAAGCAATGAAGCAAATTTCAGATACTTGGTAACGTAAAAGCTTAAAACCAAAACATTGTTAGCAATTTTCCTCGTGTATGAGTTAAGGCAAGTATCTGAAAAAGCACATCTGCTAGAGAAAAGGAGGGAGGCGGGAAGCCTGTAGAAAAGTTAGAAATTAACTCACAATAGAATATTCCACTTGAAACAGTTAATGGCTGGGAAAAAAGCAAGAAAAACCCGGTTCATTCACCAAGTGACATTCATTACAAAAATATTTTCCCCATTTCTGCAATCTGTAAGTCAAGGTCTATAGTGCAATCATATTCTTGTTTCAATTAACTGACAAAATATGAAATAACTCCTCAACCTCCAAAATCTGGATCAGACCTAAAGATATTTTCCAGTCACATTACTGCAAGATATTCAAAACATACTGATAAAGAACTTCAACTGGTCAGGAATTACATATAATGTACAAAATTATAGTATAATCGTTAATGATCCTTTTAATCTAAGGATGAAAATAAGCATTTAGTAGTACTTTAAGGAGACTGTTTGCACTAGACTCCTTATTACTAAAATGTCTTAAGTTATGTACTCACAGTAACATAATCAAAGGCACATAACTCTTGGGACAGTAAATTACTGTCAGAGCATTTGATAACACTGTATGTCACAATACACCTGTATGACTTCTCAATGCAGGAATGCATGTTATCTGCAAATGCAAGGAACTTGAGACAAATATTTTTTAAGCCATCAATCAAAGGGAGAATTGGAAAACAGTTTAATAAAAGACCTGTATAAATCTCCTAGGTTTATCTTCCTCATACTGTTACTGTTAAATAAAAAAACAGGTATGAATTATATTGTTAATGTTACAACAAATAATTCAATTTGAAAAGCATCTGAGATTTACTGAGCTTGCAAAAAAGGTATTCTCCAAATGCAAAGAGAAATTTGGTAACTATGTCATAATTGACCTAAAGCTAACGAAGTAGCAACAGATGCCATGAAGGAAGGAAGGTTTCAAACAATATATGACAAAAGCTTGAAATCTGTCCTACTGGTCTATATTAGCTGACTAGTTTAAATGAATTAATTCTGGTGAATTATCCATTCATAAAAGGTGACATACATTTCTCGTTCACCCTTTCTCTTAGAGAGGAGGTAGAGTCATAAGTCAGACTTGCTTAGGCCTTTTTTAAGCAATACTAATTGTCTACTGAACATTAACTAAAAAGTCCTTGTATTGGGCCACGTTAAAGTTGTATATTTGGTACTGGAAGTTCCTGTACTGTGCATGTTGATCTGACAATTCATTTAGCCGCTGAAGTCTCAAGCAAGTCTGGTTAAACACTGTATTGCATTGCAGAATTGCACTGAAACACAGCCAGAATTAGCTGAATAAAAGACAAATTCACACACATTCAGGGTCAGCTACATACAAATTATAGAGGAGATGTGAACCAATAGGGCAGCTCTTATAAATCTGTGATTCCTTGTGCACCTGCAGATCCCCAAAGCACAGCAGTCCACCACAACTCTGGTTGAGGTGCCATGTATGCAGCTTTGAACAGCAAAGTCCCATTGACAGCCAAAGTTATACAGACAGTTGACTGAATCCCCAAGGTTAGAGCATGCCCAAAACATCTGACCAGGTATAGGTCAGTCACAAACCATATTCTCATCGACTTTGTCTTTTAACACAGGGGTGAAAAGAGATGCTGTTATTTTGCCTTATTCAATATTTCAGAAGCAAACTGAATCATTCAGAAAATGGGAGATAGAATATCTCAGCCAGTGAGTATTTCGATTCATTGAACATACCTTGCTAGGGAATTTCCTAACTGTCAAGTTAGAGGTTAGAACCAGCAGACAGTCTTTTTGTCCGAGCTGTCTTATTGTACAGCAAAGAATGCAAACCTCTTGCTGTTAGAAAAAAAAGTATGGAAAAAGTAGCATAAGGCAGCCAGGGGGAAAAAAGGTGGCTTTAAGTGAAGATCCCCCTCTCAGATTTACTTCAGATTTTTATCTAGAGGCAGTTTAATGTGAACAACCCACTGGCCAGCAAATGCTCTAGCCTCTGGAGTTTTAAACAGTCAAGTAGTGCACATCATCTCCTACTCCTCCCAACCAGGAATTTTATAGTCCATGAGTTATCACATCTGTCAAAGGTTATTACTGTCATGAACTCCTAAGCATAGACTGGACATAGATGCAGACTTAATTTATATGCCTACATCTCAGAGTACAGTAGAAATGCAGACATATCTCTGTTGAGAAATTCTATGCAAACCTGTGCCAGTTCAAGGCATTGTCTTCCTTGCATAACTTCATGTCTCCACACATAAATTAAGGACACTGGACTATTGAGTTTTAAGATCTTTTCCAGGAACCAGGCTTCAAAAATGTTGACAACAATTAACTTGTATTTGTTCGCAAACCTTTCTGGAGCGTGCAGTTAAAAATCACTGCGCATTATGCTTATTTAAAGAATCCATCCTTTTTGATTAGCAGGAGAAAAAAACCCAAACAAACAGAAACCAACTTTTTTCCATTATCAGGACATGTGCAGATGAAATTACAGCAAATAATCACAATGAAGTGATTTACAATTCATGGAAAAAAATCATTATAAAGATTTTCATACTTCTTCTGCAACAACACTTTCAATATAGATATGAACCTTTATGTTGCATTTGAACCCATGGAAAACAGCAGAACAGAATTCAGACAAAGATTCTTTTTATTATTAATTATTTCATGTAAAATGGGTGCTGATATTTATCCTTCCCTCAAATAATTTATATTGAGATTATCTAAGATAGTTGACACAGTTTTTCTTTGTTGCATAAGGGCATAGACTACAGAAATATCGTTCAGATTTTTCAGACATGTCTATCACATATCACAAAATCAGAAACTTTTATATTAAGAATTGGATCTGAATTTTTTGTATATCTCACCAATCACAATGAACTTTGTTTTTTGGAATACTACAAAAGAACATACAATCTGATTTAAATCAGGTTTTATCCCAAAATCGCTACATGACTTTTTATGGGAGTTTACCTCAGCCTGTCAGTCCATAGCTACTTTCAAAACTGCTATCCACCAGGTGATTGCATACATCAAGATTAATTGTGCATAGGGAAAATAACAAAACAAATCAAGAGCCTAAAGAGCAGAAGAAAAGTAGTTTCTTTAAAACAATGTGTTTACTTTTCCTGTAGGAATAAACTTCTTTGAAAATGTTCCTCCCTTTCTAACATTTCTGGGTCAAAAGTGTGAAGAACATGGCAGAATGCCAGGAATGTCAGAGCACTGAAAATAACATGCCAATGATGTGAAAGAAGGATGAATAATAATGTGAGAAAAGAGAAAGGTCATACACCTTGTCATAAGAATATGTGAAGAAATTTAATACTTTATATCAAGAAGAGCGAGATACCCAATCAAAATCAAATTGAAAGCAAACACGGTTATTACAGTTCACATGTGTTTCTAAAATTTACCAGAAAACTTGAAAAAACAATGGCAGATTTTACCTGTCACAAAAAATTCAGATATATTCACATGTAGAGGAAACCTGTCATTCACAATTTTAGAATTAACAAACTCACTTGGCAAAAGAAAACACTAGAAAAACATGGAAAAAAGGTTTCTCCAAATATTTCCTTTTAAGTTAAGACAAAGCCTCAAGCTTATGTATCAGTTATAAGGGAAGGAACACTACTGACCTCAGTGTATTAGACTTAACTATATTTCTAGAGAAGATAGCTTCCTTAACTATACTGGGGGTAAAATTAATATTAAAACCTCAAACCAATTTTGAAAAAAAATAAAAAGTGACAAGCTGGGCAATTAATGTGTGTATTCTTGTTGCCTTCTCTTTTAAAATAAGTAAAGTCTCAGGACTTAAATCACTTTTTTTCTTCAGGGCTACCCCAGCAAGACATATCAAATTGGAAGCTCTTTCAGCAAATAAATAATTTAGTGCAGTAGAATTTAGTTTGGAGAAGGAAAATTGTAGTATTATCCACATTCCTCTATTCTGGTATAATCAAACCTCTAAAGTATTAAAACCATAAATGAAATAAATCAACAACAAATTATTAAGATTTCCTTTTCCTGGTATTTCCTGCTGAAATGATCTTGAGTGAAGGTAAAATTTCAGCTGAAAATAATATCAAAAGTATGTGTATACACCTGTGTGTCTAATGCAAAATTAGGAGGCCTATTTACTCAACCGCATTTTTTTAAACTTTGCAGAGCTAGAAAATCAGACATGTTTTCACACTCTTTTCACCAGAAGAGCACCCAAAGGGCTGATTTTATGGAAACTCACCATGTAAAACCATGATTTGAAAAGCTAGCTGTTGTAACACCATTTTATAAGCTAATTCCATAAACATCTTGGAATTCTTCTCTAAAATCCTGAAATTCAAAACTTTAAGGCAAAATAATATTTTAGATAAGAAATAAAATTAAAGACCCACTTTAAAATGCAGATAGATTTATAGGAGTTAATAGGAAAACAGAAGAAAAAACTACTTGCCTACTGACAACATAAAGTATTCATTCATGAAATAACAGCAACGGATTTCAAAACTAATTTACTTGTTTCTACAAAAGATAATGAAGAATTTAATGGAAAATGCCCCTTTCAGTTCTAATCATTTTTAATTTTATAATACTAAAGATATCAGAGAAAGCACTGTTATTCTGGTAATATTGTAATATTAGCTGCAACATACAGAAAGACTAAAAATAATTGACTAAGAATATGGTACAGCAAAAGAAACAGCTGAAAAATGCTCCCAGCCCCTTCTGCCAAAACGCTATTCCAGCTATTTAGCAAATAAAGAATAACAGCTAATTACGATGAAGACAGCTAAATGTAATACTTCTCAAGCTGTAGCATTTTGTGCATCAGCTAAAAAAGCAAGAAATGCAATGATTCTTTCCCCTCTTCCTTCTTCTCACTCCATACACGAAAAGACCCCAGTCCACTGCAGTTAGTGATTGCAGCTGAGCTCTTTATAGCCCAACCTTTTAGCTATTTTCTGAAGTCTAGGTAATTTTTGAAGTGCAGGCAATGGGCAGACAATCAAATGTCAGCATCCATACAAATGTGCATGCTTCTAGGACAACCCAGCCACTTTGCTCCGAGGTGATGGCTACTCAGGGCTGCAACATTCTGACTTCCCCTGGTGCGTGCAAGGTAACGGGACACCTTGAAAGCACACCAAACCTTTTGCAAGAAAATCCCTGTACAAAAAGCATTATGCCCCACTTACCACATTGTCAGGGGCTCGTCTGGCTGCAGAGCAGCTTTCTCCTCAGCTGCACCTTCAGGCACAAGGCAACACAGGCTGGAGGCAGCTACAGGGCTGCTGACAGAAACCAAGACCTTCACTCCCCAAACCAAAAGTCTGGGCTTCCCCCGGGCACCGTGACAGCTCAGCAGGGCACCAGCAGCATGCCAGGCCCTGGATCCAGGCTGCACTGCAATGGTAGTGGCTGAGCCCCCAGCCCCCAGGCTGAGAGGGGCAGTGCGGTTATAGCAGAAGGGAGGCTGCCTGCCAGGCCCACCCCCAGCTGCAGGGCCACCATGTACCTGGCCTGTCCCCAGCCACCACCGTGGGACAGCATGGGCAACCCGATGAATTAGAAGGAAGTATACTACAGTGATCCATGCCTGGAGCTGGGCAGCTCAGCAAAGAGCAGTGGCAAAGCACTTGGGTGCTTTAAAAGGCTGTATCCACCTTCAGGGGACAGCACCTGAAGCAGCACGATCTGCCTGCCTCTCAAATCTGTCCACAAAGGCCCAGTGAAGCGGCAACATTCCGATGATGCATTGCCAGGAGAAGCTGGCTCTTTCCCTTTCCCACCTGGCACCCCACAGACCCTGTCTTCCTGCAGTCTCTCGTTCAGGCACCTGTGCATGGGCATGTTGGCAGGAACAGCCCAGAGCCCTATGACGTCTCTTTCCTCTCCATGGGGTTGAGAGGCCCCGTCTGTAGCTACCCTAATGTCAGCAGACGTCTTTTGCAGCCACCATCCATGAAGCAGTGCCTTGGTGTCCTCATCTAAACCTGGGAGACGCTGTCCTTGGCATAGCTCTGGAGGTGCGATTCAGGCTGCAATGTAACGGTTCTCCCTGTTTCACACTATTGCCTAATCAATCTCAGCCTGCTTAATATGGGTCATTCTGACTTCAGACATCATCAAGATGTTGTTTGAAATATGCATCCCGGCAAAGTCTACTGCGTTAATGCAGTTATGTCTGTCATTTAAAGCCGTGATCATGGAAAGAAGTACTTTGGGGAAGATTTATTTTCCAGAAAGCCACAGCATTAATGGTGCTATTATCCCTTGCTTACTTGCACAAGTCCTTGAACAGCAGCCCTTGAAGAGCTGGCCATCAAGGCCCCTCTTGGAAGAAGCTGAATGCTGGGCAGCATCTGCTCACCCATAGCTTGCTTCAGCCCTGATGGCATGGGCGAAGGGCACATTTAACGCTGCTAACCATACCTGCCTCAAAAAAACTGAATCTCAAAGCCAATAAGGTGGCCCTCAAACAAGGACCACATTCTTAATTTTAAAAACAATGTATTTGGCTACATGAAACAGTGCCACTTGGTGAACGTCCCCAAAATGGCCTTAAATACGTCTCCATTTTAATAATGTTTCCTGTTCCTCCTCCTTTTCAGCTATTCTTTCCAAGAATTTGATGTGACCTTGCTGGGAAAAGAATGTATTTCAGGTGACACTTTTATTCCTGCTGCTACAGTCTAGTCTAGTCTTCCTATATGGCGGACTATGCATAAAGAGGGAAAAAGAATAAAAATGTGGAAGATGAAAAGAAATGTGCCTTTCTTAGTTCTTTTCCTGGAAGGTCATGGCTGCAGCTGACAGTGCAGACTCTAAGCTCTTCCAGGAGCTTTACCTTCTAGTCCTGGTAAAATATTTGGTTCTCCTTCTCCCCATTTTTGCCTTTGAAGCAAAATTCTGCATTACTAATATCAAGATATCAATATCAATTGACTTTGCTTTTCTACCCACAGCTGTTAAACCAAATTCTTGTTCAACAGCAGATATCTGTGTGTCTTGGAAGTAAAGCAAATAAACAAGTATATCAAGGATGGAATCAGGCTGCCTAAAGAAGAAAGGGGTATTTTACATAGGTGTAACAAGACTTTTGTTCTCCCTTCCTCCTTTCTTTCTTTTTTCCTTTCCTTCCTTTTGTTCTGTCTTTCTAGGGCACAAGGGGTGTAAGAATAAAGAGACAAAGAGGGTAGTAAGAGTTCCTTGAGGATCTGGTAGAAAAAGTTGAGCATACCTAAGAAGGAGCTACTCAATAAGAGTTATTTTGCTTTTTTATGATACTGTAATTATCACTTTTGTAATCAAAGACTTAAATGTTTTAATTAACCTTGATTTCATCCTTTAGTGTCTCCAGTATTTATCCTGTATTTAACTTCTTATAAAATAATACTTCTCTGGAAGGAAAATCCTAATTAAGTAATGCCCACATCAGATTTAGTGGGCTTTTATATCGCAAGATAATTTTGAAACTTTGTGTTGGCCTTTCTTTTCAGCCGTATGAGTGACGACTTCTCCATGAAACCAAATACCTAAGTCACACCACTTCTCTTCCTTTCCCACTTCAGCCTCTTTCCAGGAGAGACACACAGTGTTCATGTGTTCCCTCTGATCAGAAGTAAGCAGAGGACAGCCTGCGATTTCAAATAAATCCAGATTGTTACAGTTAAAACTACACAGTTTTCCTCTTTTTTTCTACTTGCTTTTAAGGAAACATAGAGACTGAAATCATGCTAATTCAAAGCAGCAAAAGAGGATTATTAGGCTAGATGACTGAAGTAAGGCACATGTTTATGCAGAAACAAAGACATAATGCTTTGTTTGAGTTATGCATCTGAGGAGCTTGGCTCTTGTTATTGCACCCTTGTTCACAGCAGAAGTGTGTAAAACTAGGGAAAATTTGTGAAGATATTTATTTTTGAGCCTTTTCTGGGTGGAAAATTGGAAAGGGAAGAAAAAAATCCCCCATTTTGGTTTAAAAGGAAGGAAACTTCAGTCTCAGAGTATCTTTCTAAAGCTAAATAATGTAGATCTGATGTATAATTAAAAACATCTTCTCTTGGAATACACAACTTTACTACAGCCCTGATGAAACAAGAATTGTGCCTGTAGGAAACCATTCCATTGAGAGGCTATTTCCAGGAGCAATGCTACAGGTGATCTCTAGCAATGTTGGAGAAAAGCATACGAGCAAATTTCTCTTTCATCTTTGGAGGCATAAAATAGATGGAGAACACTAAAATCATTTAAAAAAGAACTTGCCATATATGCCCTCTACCCCAACCTTGTCTAAAGGTCAGTCCCACTTGTGACACATGAAAGTTAGTCACAGAAAAAGCGATTATGAAACTCAACTAGTTTAAATGTAAGAAATGATTTTTCACCCTGCTCTTACCCTTTGTTGCCTTAATTTTTCTTCTAATACAAAGTTCATCAGATTTGGGATTTTGCTGATCTCTAAAGAATGTTATCTGTATCATTTATATTTCTCCGGTGAACACATGCCTTTATTCTGGGTGTTTATTTTCATATCTACAGTAAGCTTCACAATGCTTATATCTGTTTTGCTGTTGCTGCTGACCATAAAGAATCTCTCTTTTTTTTTTTTTTAATATAGTAGTTTTATAAATATCTGAAGTGCTATAACAAGGTGTTTTTCCAGAACAATAGAAACAGTAATAATCTTTCATAGCTTTCTTAAAATAACTTAGCTGTCAAATGAGTGACTACTTTGAGATGAAAGGGAAGAAGAGATTAAACATTTTAGATAATGTATATATTTTACAAATCTCAAAAAGGCATAGATTTCTATCTAGAAGCTTGATCTTTATTCAACATGCATAGGTAGTATATACCTATCATTAGTATATCATTAAGGTGACTGTATTTTCAAGTAAAACCCAACAATATTAAGATACTTTATGCTGAGATTTTTAGGGTCCTGAAGTAGTCACATTAAAAAAAAAAAAAAATAATTAGAAAAGTCACTGCTGTTGGCTTGTGACTCAGCAGTGTGCGAATCTGCAGAATTCTTTTTTAACATTCTTTTGCTCCCTATGGGAGAAGGAATATTGCAGTCATGAAACTACTGATGTATCCACATCCGTGGATGCCTCTATTATCAGCTTATGACAAAGATGTAAGGAAACTCCGTTTTAAGCAATGTGATCACAGCCTACTTAGTGTTAATATTCTACCTTACAGTTGTATATCTTCATTAGAGGTGCATGTCCATGCATCGCATTGTAATTAAATCAATGTACAGTTCTGTACGGTTCAAAAGTCCTCTTTCTGATCTGAGTTGTGAAACACAGCAGATTGGCAATGAACAAAAGAGAAGTAAGGATAATTTCAATATCCACCTAATGTAGCTCTTCACGTTGAAGATGACTCAGCGTTCACTCTGCCAGTTTACTTATTCCCATTTAAAAAAAAAAAAAAAAGAAAAAAAAAGTCTAGCTAATTTAGAAGTATGTTCAGAACCAACATAATGGGAACACATACCAAACCCATGGAAACCCTCTGGCTATCCCAAAGGGACTGGCCATTAAAGTCTGGAGTTTTGATGTAACGCTTATCTCCACAGTATTTGAACTTCATTGTACAATGATATTTACCCTCCCAGCTTTACAGTGAGGTAGGAAAGTCATATTATGTTTTACAGCTAACTAGGTGGCAGGAATACTAAAAAAAACTAATCCTGTCAGTAGTTGACAAATGTGGCAATACAGTTTGGCTAAAAAAAAAAAAAAGATAAAAAATATCTCCAAGGAAATAATTTTATATTTTGGTAAGATTTTCCCACTTTCCTAACAGCTTATATGTGACTATGCACTTTTTTTTTTTACATAGTTCATTGCCAGAAAGCATGGCAAGTTGCCATAAAATTAGAATGTACCAGTCTCCTGTTCACCACACACTTTGGCAATGCTGCCCTGATCACAGAGCCCCTAAATTCCCTATGAACTAGGAAAATCATCTTACAGCTGTCACAAACTCACTATTCTCAAGTTCTCTGGATCCTAACATTTTTAATTTGGACATTTAATGGGAACTTAACACTACTGAAATTAATTATCTGAGCAATTAAATTCAGTGCAAATGTTCTGGTCTGGGCTTTTGGAATTTTTATTTCCACTAAAAGTATAAACTATATTGTATAAGCAAAATTAATTCCTCCTTTAAAGAGAATTAATTATGATATCCAGTCATTGGCAGATCCAAGAGAAGTCAGATGTTCTAGCATGCCCTATTTTTAGCCCCAAATTAGGAGATGAAAAATCTCTTTCAAAATTTTACAAACATTTTATTTATAAGCATTACGTAAAACATATCACTTAAAACCCCTTACAGTTTATGATGTAGCTGTTGTGCACCTTGAGATGAAAAGCAATGGAGTGCATGCTTAAAGGAACACTAATTGTATCAAGCAAGAAGTCTGTAGCACAAGGGCAGGTTGAGAACCACAATACCTTACGCTTCCTCTATTTTTAAGAGTTATTTTTTTCTCTCCATTTTATTACTTCCATTTAGTTAGGTGTAGCCTTAAGGGTGACAGTATTCCATGTATTTTGTCATGTGGAATTTATAGGAAAAATCATAATTTCATCATAATTGTGTGAGCCTTCAAGGTCATCAGCACAGCCGCAACTGCAAATATTTTGCTAACGTCCAAGTGAACAAGAAAAGCATTCCAATCATGCTATTTTTGTGATTTGTCAGCTGTGCTCCCTGATCCGAGTGCATGTTGATGGCATTCATAGTTAGCCGAGAATTTAATCTATCAACAAGGAATGGCTTTTAATAAGAGATAAATAATCAAAATATAAAGATTAAATCACCCATCCCATCACCCTTTTATTAGATGTACTTTCTGAGATCCAACAAGTTATTTTGATTTCTTAATGTTGTTTTTGTTGCAGCAACAGATAGTCATTGCATTTTGATGGACTGAGCTGAAAACAGTGAATATTAAGACACAGGGAGGCGGGAACATGACTCCTTTTTCTTCTCTTTGATAGGCATCCAAAAGTGTCAACACTGATTTCATCAAGTATTCAGCACATTACAAAAAAACCCCAAAGCCCTCAAAAAGTATTTGGTAGGCAGCCTCATAAACCATCTGATGAAAGTGATAAGCCATCTAGTAAGTGATATATATTACCAGATAATTTTGAAATTAAAGAAAAAAAATCCAAACTGTATGAAGAGCTGTCTGCATTTCCTCAAGCTCTTTCTGTCTGGCATGCTGCTCACTGTTTACTGTTGCCCAGGCCTAACTGTACTGGGACTGGAAGTAGAAATGCCAAAACACTATAGCTGAAACCTACTGGAAAACAGAACACACAGAAGAGCCATAATAAAATTCTCATTGGTCTCATGAGACTGTCAGGCAAGTTTTGCAGAAAAAGAAATAAGAACTGTGAAATGTTTATATTTTAAGATAATAAAAACCAATGAAGTCACTGCTAAGCATATACTAAGTCATCTCTCACTCATTTTTATGCTACAATTCTGCTACTCTGGAGCCTCTTTCAGCCAAGATTCAGGATAACTTTTTCTCTTGCAGTAGCATGATTGTTTTCTCAAATAGCTCCAAAAGCATATATGCAAGGTGTAAAACTCCATCTGCTCCTGAGGGCAAAAACCACAAACAGATTCCGTTTTTGCATGAGTACCTAAGTAGTTAGAAGAACAAATTAACTAGCGGACATATTGTTACTAATAAATGCACAGGGGGTATATTTTACTGAATTATTTTAAACATCAGGTTTCACTAATATTCTATTCTCACATGGGCTTCACAATTAACAACTTCAGTTTCTAGTATTAGAGGCCAAAACCTGTCCGAGGTGAGTTTCAGAAAAAAAAGAAAAAACAAAACCAAGCGAACAAAAACTCCCAAACAGCCAACATCTCCTCAAATGCAATAGCTAGATTTCCTGCCTATATCCAGAAATCACTAAGGTGTGCACTGCTATAAAAGCATCCCAGTAAAAGAAATAGCTCCTCAGAGATTTACCCTGGGCAAGGTACGAACACAGGATCCCTAACAAATATGTCAGAACTCATTAAGCATGAGGCTTATAAATATCAACAGATTATTCTAGCAATAAAGGTACAATACTTAAAGCAAATTATTTCTATGAGCTTTAAATCAGGTATTAATAGTGTGTATCCAGATCCTCAGGAGGTGTAAACCAGTGTAGCTCCATTGACTTCAACACAGAGACACTGATCTGCTTGAAAGAATCTCCCTTTGGGGAGCTGTTTCTGAGCTGTGAGATTTGTATCCAGCTCTTTGTTTTTATTCTTTCACATTCCTCTGTACATTCATCAAATTTTACACAGAACCAAATTAAACCCTTTGAGAATGAGTTCCATGCAGAAATAATTTAAAAGCCCAGAAATGTCAATTAAAGTAATGTAAAACATTCATAAATTGAAAACACAACTACTATTATTGGCCAATAAATTAGACAACATAGAATTAAACCACCAAGGATTTAAGTTAAAAGAAAAAGAAAAAAACCAAAAGCAAACAAGTAGTTCAATGAAACTGTAGAACTGGAACTAATGAAGCCTGTCCTCTGATTTGTGTCCCATGGCAGGATGTTTTTTGTCAGAAAAGGTGTAGCACAAACTGAAGCTTTTCCTGCAGTAGACTCACTTGTAAGATTTATCTTCTGTAAGGATTCATTAAAACACCCAATAACAGCAGCTCATTGGCTTTTCTCTCACCTGAGGCATTTTTATCAGGTGTATCCCAAGTACCTGTTTTCATTAACATGTAAGAGTTAGCAGTCTCTGGAAACTCTCTATCAGTCAAGAGAGCTCATCAGGTATGTATAACCGGATAGTTCTCCTGAGTGTTTTTTTTCAAAGGAAATCAGCTCCCTGATCCAAATATATATGAAATCGAGTCAGTCAAAATACAAAGAACTAATATCTTCTATACACTCTTACAGAAGCTATATTTTATGAACTTTTATCTTGTATCTGTAATCAAAAAGGGTATTATTCACATTGGGATATCTTCTGAATTTTGAACATCAGTGTGTGTTATTTAATACATAAAACAAAGCAAAACTTTGCACTTGTACTGATACTGTATCAGGTTGTAGGATGCATTTCAGATTACAGATTATGAACACTTATGGGTTCCTGTGAGAATCTTGCAGTATAGACTGAGCCCAAGTCTACCTTTGGAGGTTTATTAGTCACAGGCAAAGCTCCCACTCAGTTCACTAGAGCTTGAAGTCTGGTGTAGATACCAAGATTTTGATAAAAATGTATAAAACCAGCACTGAACTCTCATGCCCTCATATCACTTTGGTTGTTAATTTCTAAAAAGTTCATGCATTTATACTATATGACAGTTGGATGAACTTGTTAGTATATGTGTAAGTCATTAATTATTCATTTCTAATTAACTATACTGAAAATTTTGCTACTTGTACTGTTGCTCATTATATAAACTAACCATCTTACAGTTACTCAACTGATGCAAAATCCCAGATGAAGATGGTTAATACATGTCACTAGTAAGACTGTTACACCTCAGTTGAAAGGAAGGGCATGTTGATAGGTGTAGTGTGCTGGCTGGTAATAAGACTGATGAGTCTGCACTATTGATCACTGAAAGTACCTACATGAGCTTTAAATACTTAAACTGTACTTGTTGACCTCACTGCCAAAAATATGGCAGTTCCAAAATAATTTCCTACGTTTTTAGTAATCCTTGTAGCTCAGGTATTACACCATCTTAGTAGCTGCCCAGAATTATATTCTATTCATATAGACCAGAAATTGCCTAAAGCTATTACTAATCTAGAAATTATAGGCAATGCTACTATAGTTATTAGCAAATATTCATTATTCCTATGGTAACTTGAGCATATTCAAAAGCATTTATATCATTAAATAATATATTCTGAAGTTAATATGGCTCTTTTCCAAAGAAAGAAAATGGAGTTAATAAACAGAAAGTGGATGTGTTACATAATTTAAATTCCTCTGAACGTCAACTGAAGGTTTTAAGCACACTGCAAGCTACCCAAAAGAATTCCACTGCAAATTAGAATGGGATTACCTCAGGGCAGAACAGTGAACACTTAGGAGTATAGCAGCGCACCAGTTCTTTACTAAAGGCTACACATGAAATGGCAAAAAGCTTAGCTACATAGTACCACAAAAATAATGCAATTGAGTTGACAAAGTGTTTCTTAGATTTTTTTTCAGATATTGATTAAACAAAAGGACATCTGGCACAATTCTTCACAATAAAAAGGAAAAGAGAACAGGTTGTGGTTGCTTGTTTTTTCTCTGTTTTGTGGGCTGCCCCTACAAGGCTATTCTGATGTCACCAGGAGCCCTACCTTGAAGACACTCCTGACTCCAGTGCTGTGAAGAGCCAAGATGCAAAGGAATTGGGATGTTCAGGAGATTCAGACCCAAGACACACAAGAGCTACTTTTGCTTATCCTTCCATGTCAGCCCCTACAGTACAATATAAACAGAAACCCAGGAACATAAAAGAGTGGCAGAATTTAAGTAGCAATAAAGTAAGCTTCTCTAGCCTCCCCCTCAAGCCCCCTCAAACAAGCAAAAGAAGAAAAAAACCTTTTTGATTTCCGCAATACTTGAAAATATTTTGTATGATTATTACAATTCACCGAATATTGAGTTCACAAGTGCTTTATCATCATCTCAGGAAATCATGAATTTACTTAGCATGGTTTTGATATCTCATCCTTGAACACTATGTCTTTTTCTCTGTGTTCTATCCTGAAACTTATCTTGCAATCAAGACTTCCAATTAAAAGAGCATTGTAGAGCATTATACTTCTGTCATATGCCACTTTACCACTGAGAAAAACAAGTTTCTGTTCTCCTCTAAAGATGCAAAATTTTATTAGAAACTTGTGGTTTCCCTAAGCATCAAAATATCCTATTTTATTAAGCTCAGTGAATGTTTTCATAGTCTCAAGACCTTTTTTTGTTGACCTCATCAAAACTGGTCATCACTAAGGGGTTAGAAAGATACTGTGGTGCAATTTAGAGTAGCAACCCCTCTAACCCCTCCCTCAAGTATCCCACTGGGGACCCTAAGACACCCCTTATTTGGGATACCAAGACACCCCTTTTCAGTCAGCTCTCCCAAATACCCCCAACAATATCACTCCCCAAGAACCTGCCTCCAATCATCTAACTAAACGTTTTTCTTCAGGAAAAAAAAGTCCATTTAGAAAAAAATAATAATACTTCAACTTTCCCTTTTATAACTAGGGCAATATTTATTTTTTAAAGTGGGTAAAGTATGATATTTGTAGGTATGTTTATAAACAAAGATTTTCACTTTGTCTGTTACAAAGACAATAACAAATATGTAACAGTACCTAATTTTTATTTTGTTATAAAAATCTTTAATCTTACAGTCTTTAGCTGCTGTCAGGAAGAGCTGTATCTCAAGCCTGAATCAGTATAGGGACTGTTAACATGGTTAGTTTACATAATGAGCAGCTATAGAGGATGCAAAAGTCATCAGCATAATTACTTACAAATGAATTATTAATAGCTTGTATGCAAGTTAAGAGGTTCATCAGAGTGACACAAATTCATGAACATTTATGAGCAATTAATAACCAGAAAGTCATTGATAGATGGGCCATGTAGTGTACACAGAATCTTCAAATGGAAAAAAGAGACTTTTCCAAGCCATGAGGTTGCCAACAGTGTGCGTCAGAGTGGTGGAAGGCTAAGCTTCAGGGACGAAGTGCCTACTGTGGGGGAATGGAAGATCCTTGTACTTGCACATTAATAGTTCATTTATAAGGATCCAACAGTGACATAAACCTTCCAAGAGCAAAATTGGTCTTAATGATTGACACGCTTTAGAGAACGAAGCAGAAACAGAGGAGAGCAAAGAAGTGGGCAAAGGGTGTACAGCAAAACGTGTCTGTTTTCAGAATCCATAGATGTACAAAACTAACAAATTCTGAACCACAACGCTGTAAATATCCTCTCTAATAGGTATAAGTAATAAAGGATTTAATGAGTTTTTCATTTGTACCCGAAGGTGACTACTCACAGCAAGAACAAAGCAGAACTCCAGCAGTGCTATGTAAGGTTTGCTGCAAATGTTCTGGTTTCCTACATGTTCCTAATGTCGCACTGGGGGCATCTGAAGAATGAAATCCTGCTGACTGTAATAAAAATCTGTAAAATTATTAGATACTTAATGACAATATATCGTATAAGGCAATGTCAGCAGTTTAGCATGAACAATAATGTAGACCCTACCTGCTAACCTCCACTATAGCAGATTTTGAATAATATTCATGCTAAATTGCATCTAACGTTATTAGACTTAGTAATGAGGTGAGGTTTTATTGGGTTTTAAGTGCAACCTTCTAGGGATTCAAAATTCCCATTATTTTTTTAATCATTTTTAATAACAAAACCACCAAACAGTCACTAGGTAGAAAAGTTGCTTTAGCAAAGTTTTAATGACTTATAATTTCTCAGGGCTGGTGAAGCATAGGAGCGTAACACATAAACTACCAGGGAGGCGTGTGTCTGTATAATCTCTGTAAAGAGACAGTCGAAGGGTCAAATACTTCTGAAAAAGAGGATACTAAGGAATCCCCTGTCTTTTATATCACTCAGGCAAAAGTTAAACATAAATAGTAGAGGGAGCAATGCTAGAGATGGCACATTCCCAAATTAAAAGGATAAAGGAGTGGTTTTTTTAAGCTCTGATGTCCATAGTTGGATGTTTTCTGAGTAGCTTGATTTTCACCTAACATTAAATAATAACACTTATCAATTAAAACCAGGCATTTGTCCTTTAATGCAATAAGATATCTTTTTTAAATCACTCCCTTTTCTTTTTAGACTGTTCTCCTCATAACTTCCTTCTCATTTTCTTTTTTTTAAAATACCACCAAAGATTTTCCAGTGTAATGCCTCAGAAGGGATTTTATAACTTTGAGAGTGCTAGTGAAAGAGGGGTTTTGGCAAAAATGTGAGGGGAAGATTAGAGGCAAATCAAGAAGCTCTCACGGGCTATGATGTTCTCGGGGGGGGGGTGGGGGTGGGCACTTAAAATATCAGGCACAGGTTCCTAGCTGGCCTAAGGAAAATTAAGTAGGATAAAAAATTCTGCCTCTATATCGGAGTCAGATTACTAGATAAATTGCCTAAACAATTTATTTTTTCTTTTCTGAACAAAGCAGCAACTGATTAAATTCTTTTTGTTCACCAGATACTGGATAACTGCCATAACAATTCCTGTATTTGCTCTTGTGGCTGCTTTAATATGCATTGGGTAGCTTTTAATGAAGTAAATAAAGCGTTCTTAAACATTATCATCTAAAATAAATATCCTTTTTTAAAAAATTACCCATTTAAAAAAAGAAATGGAAGAACTTGATATGTACAAGTACTTCTTTCTCCCCTCTTTACTTTCCACATCCTCTCCCCTTCAAAAAAGGAAACAATCCAGCAACAATCCAACAATCTTCATCAAAAAACTCTGAAAACAGCAAAACTCCTCTGGAAGAATGTCTTTCTTTCATTTTGATATACATGGGTAAGTGTTTATAGGTAAATTGGAGACTGTTTAGGGTTGACATTTTTGTTTATTACCACCTTTAGAAGAAGGCAGAAAATCATAATTGCAGATTTAAATTCATCTGATCTCATATGTTCTTATGGTTTCTTTATGCTGTACTGTTTCACTTTTATAATGGTTTTGTTTTCCATACTGAATATACATCTACTTAAAAGGTTGTTCAATTTGGTTTCTTCATTGAGATACTACAGGAAAGATGATAAGCATTTTTTTTAAAAAAAACAACTCTTTGTTTAATATTGACTCACTCAAAAAAGTTTATAATAGACTTTTCCACATTCTGAAGGGAGAAGAAAAAACTGGCTGTAGCTCTGATTTTTTAATTGAAAAGCTTTACATTTAGTAATTAATACAGTTAATTAACTTCATTCTTAATTTGCTTTTCCTTTGTGATTTTCAACAGTGAAACTCTCCTGTCTCCTCTGGCAGCTGAAATGCCTTCTGCAAACACAGAATTAAACTACTAAAGGTAGGCTCTCTGTGTACAACTTGGGTGTAAAGCTGATTCTAGTAGACCTTTTGCAAGCTCTGGTTCAGGGGTTATGAGAGAAATGGAGCATCTGACCTATGGTCAAACCTTATAGAGTTTCCCGGCAGGGCCCGATCACTTGTTTAGGTTACACTAAAAGCTATTCCATCCCCTAAACAGAGGTTTACTTTTCCTCTTTGGTTTGCTGTCCTCTGGTCTGAAGTTTGGTGTTGTGTGCATCAAAAGTGCACCAAGAATCATAAATGGCTTGTCTCGGTCACTCCCTTTTATCCATGTAATTAATTCTTCAGGTAAAGATTCAATTCTCAAAATGTTCCTCTTTTTGAAGTTACACATATTTTAGAATATGATGAACCTAGAGTTTAAAAAGACGACAGCCTTAGACTCTGCTTCCCAGACTGAAGTCCCATAAACTTTACATTAAAAGATCATGATTAGAGTCCAAGAAAAAGTCCATAAAGTTTATAAAGATTTTTTTTAATTTTATGTTAGGCAAAGTTTTAACTTAGCAATGTATTTGAGCAAAACACTGTGACATTTCTTCATGTGTCTATTTACAAGGCTAATATGAAAAATACTCTCAAGTTATGTTTTTTAACTGTTCTGTTAAGGTTTTCTGATTGTAGTTTATCTAATTGGTATTGAAGCTCATTAAAAATACAGACTATCAAAATCAAAGGTCATAACTGAAAGGCATATATTACAGTGCATACCATTCATCAAATCATTGTATACAACCTGTTCATAAAATAATTAATGTAAAATTAATTCCTGCTTATTTAAATATACAGTGTTTTCATTTTCAGCCAGGTCATCATTTCCATAGGCTATACTACTGTGAGACAATTTTTTAATCTTGGAAAACCGCTGAAGCAACAACTGCCATTAAATTTCAGTAGTATTTACCAGTCTAACCTGTCAGTTTTCCCAAGCTGAACCAAACCAGACTCCAGCCAATAAAGGTACATAACATCAAATAAGAATTCACTCTAATGTAAATATTGCTAGAGTGTGAGGTATAGTGGTAATTCTTCTTAACGTTTCTTTAAATCAGTTTTATAAAATCATCAGGTTTGTCAAATAAATGGAAAAGGTTCTATTATTCACACCAGTGTAACTCCACAGACCGAGCAGAATTCATCTTGATATATACCAGTGCAACAGGAGAATCAAATAAAAAACTGCCAATGTAGGAAACTAGAATAAATGTTGATATCTGAGGAAAGGAATCTTCTAAATAATTGTAATACTTTATGATTTTGTTTATCAGGATATTAAAAAATAATAACTAAATACAAATATTATTTAAAGAAAGGCAAATACTTTTTTTGGTTCTTTTAAGTTGATGAATGGAAAAGAAATTTAAATGGTTCAATGATTTGCCAGAGAACAGAAGAGAATGCTAGTCAGCAACAGAGTATATGTCTCTCTGATTTTAACACTATTTTTCATGACTCCTTTATTAACCTAAAATATCTTATCATTTCTGCCTAGCTTTCAAAGGTAGATTAGCACAGCAGTTCACCCAGCCTGTGCCAAGACAAAGGGCACCTTTCCTGGGTAGATTACATCTCCTTCAGAATCCCAACCAGCTTGTTCAAAGATAAAATAGGTTGCACTGATTATTCCGTAGCAGTCACCCATTAATACGACTGGACAACGTAAGTCATGAATACCCTGTTGCCTCAAAAAGGATCGGGTTTGGGGGGATCTCTGCACTGCTGTATGGCAGGAAAAGCAAACATATGCTTGGTTTGGGTTTCTAGCTTTTATTATGTTAGATTTATGTGTCCTTCAGAATTCACTATTTTCTGTCCTGGAAAGTACTTGTGCAGAATAATCAAGTTACCTCTAAATCTTTGGAGACTGAGTTCTCGAAAGCTCTGACATTAAGACATGTCTACTAGCCGCTAAATAATTCATAGATCTTTTCTGAAATCTTATCCAACTTTTTAACAGCCTTTAAAAATTTTAGTTGGCAGGAGTGAGTCCAGTGCTGGAGTATCTGACTCATTAACATTGTTACTAACGCCACTAACAGCATGTAATTACAACTAATGTAATTAATAAAGGAGAAGGATACTGAAGAAAAACTCAGCTCCCCATTTCTACTCACTACCACCCTGATGAGACAACTTAGGATGGCATCAGCCTTTTCTGCAATGTATCACACAGGAGTTTAGAATAAGGTACATACCTCGTTAGACAGCTGCACTGCCTTCAGTTATATAACGGCTCTCTGTGCCCTAACAAATAGCATAAGACACTGTAACCAAAGCACAAATGGAGGAGATTCACATGAATAAATTGATGACATGGCTGCACCTATTGTCTGCCATTCTGACATCACATCCTGCAGTCTTTCTGGCTGTATCCAAAAAATATTTTGTTTCTATGGGTTTACATGAGGCATGGATAGACTGTTACCTCTAATTCTTACCATTTCATCAACTTTGGCATCATTTACAGATTTAATTGCAATGTGATTTACATGTAATTTAATATTAATTTCCCCATCAGTGATGAAAACATTGAGTCTTACAAGGTGTAGTGCAGATTCCTCACTCTAGCAATTTGCTATACTGATTCTTTCTTTTTATGAAGACATTATTCGATCTTTAAATAAGCTAATTCACACTCCTTTTAGTATTTTATGCATATTTTGTTGGCCGGTTTAAATCATGCTCTTTTTGTCTGCATAAGCAGCAATATAATAGGTCTTCCAAGATGCTTTACCAGACTGGTTTAGAAATTCCAAAAATGCAGATAATTCATCTTGATGTGACCCATTTTCTATTTAATAAAAGGCATTTCTGAAACTAATTATACAGTTCCATTTAACTGTTTGTAAACAGTATTTAATCTGAATATTTTCCATTATTTTGCCTAGAATGACAGCAACATGACCAACTCAGCAAAATTATAGGCATTTTACCCATTTCTACTTGCATGTCTTCTATTAAAGAACTCCTTACTTCTACTCACACTTTTCTGCCTTCTTCCCTTCAACTATGCTTTTTATTTCAAATAGCCATTTGAATTAGCATATCAAATTAACAGATAAACACGTAAGTATATATATGGTATGAAACACAGATGTAACTTTGCAGATAGAGATAGAATTTTCTACAATACTGTTGTGAGATACTGGGTTTTGTTCTCTAGGCTGTCCTAAGTATGCACTCATTTTTGTGTGGCATACTGTGTTCCAAATCTAAAATTATTTTGAATAAATACTTTGTACTGCCTTTAGAAACAGTAGTTAGTTTTTGGGGATGCCTGCATGTGATGTCTGATAGGTGTTATCCAAAACAGAACTTTCATTAAAACATAGTTTTGCTTAATGCATTTTGGAGAAAAATTTGAGAAAAACCTCAGGTATTTCTTTTGCTTGACTCAGTGCTTTTTAACAAACCTACACCTGTACTCTCTTTCTGATTTCTATATCCCCCTGTATCAAAACCTCTGATCTAGTAATTATGGCAACCATTCTCTTTTAGCCAGATACCTTATACAGTAAATACCAGAAAGTGAAAAAGACAACTCCTTTAGTTAATTCAGTAACAGCTGGATACATTTGAGCTTTTGATTTCTGACATTTTTCTCTGGAGGAGTATATTGCAATAGTAAATTATTTTAGGTTTGGAAAGTGATTTAAGATATACTGTAATTAAATGTACTGTGATAAAAAAAAAAAATCAGTTTTATTCTTCATGGAAATTCAAGTTTGATGAAAAATATTTTTACTTTCTGGTACTAAAGATTTCATAGAACACTTAAATTTGCAGCTTGTTTTCCAGTGATGAATACATAAACCTTTCCAACTATTTGAGTAAATTATACTGGATAATGTGTGAATTGAAAAAGTCTTCTTTGGGGTGTGGGTGGGCGTGGAGCTTTTTATTTTTTTTTAAACTCTGATGTAATCTTGTTATGCTTGTACTTCCCTCCCTAAAACTCCATTTGGTTCAACATTCACAGAAATGTAATAAACCCCAAAATCTCAGAACAGTGACAGCAAAATGTTACATAATGATAGAGAAGTCAGTTATATTTTGTTAAAACTGTTGAAAATAATACTGTTATACTATCACTTAAGGTCTGGGCATCGTTTAAAGCACTACTTAAAATACTTGGAAGAAGCCACTTTTTCCCCGGAACTTTTATGGTTTTACTCAACTGTGCACTCGTAATACCTAGCAATACAAAGAGTGATTGGCAAATCCGTTGTGACTAAAGTTCATAGTTTGCAGTTATAAAGCTATTTTAGCTTCATACTATACAGTGATTTCATCAATTGTTTTCTCAAGAAAAGGTGGCGTTCCTTACCTGGTGAGTATCCCTTCAGCCACTTCAGAACTAAAGCCAAACATCCACCTCCAAGGAAACATTTAAATACTAGTAATGAGACTTAAACAAGAATTTAGATATTTAAGCCTACATCTGAAATCTGTTAAAGGTACACCTTCAGGCATTTTCACTGGTAAAGTACTCTGAGAATTGGAAGTTCAGCACATGCACACAAGTCTCAGTTTTGAAGAGCACCAAGTAACGTTCACCTTTGAAACCAGATCCTCTTTTACCTAATTGTTAGGCATGTCCAAATGAGAAAACAGGGAGAGAAAGAAAGGGAGTACATAACAGGTTTGTTTTGGCTCTGTGCTGTTCTTGACACTGCAGATGAAGCAGTGCTGGGAGTTTTAAAATTTGACTCTAGAAGCTATTAAAAAGTCATCCAGCTGCGCCATACAGAAACCCAGAGATCTCTCTTAATCCTCTTCAAGTTTTTCCAGGGACAGTGCATTTATGCTATTTTTTGTAGACTAAGGCTATAGAGGAAAAGCTAGGTGAGTCCTGCATGAACTGAAAGACTCCATACCCTTTCAGAATAACCATTCCTACCTGCTCAATAGAGCTTCAGGTATAATCATCTTTCTCTCCATTAAATTCAAACTATTTAATCTGACAACAGAACAGACTAAGGTGAAATATTTAATCCTCCTCAACAGTCAGAAAATCTAAACAGAAAATACTGCTATTGTAACAGGTAAAGCTAAACATGAAAGAATTGAACATGCAGGTTCTGAAAAAGGTCAGGCTTTGCACTAGAGCCAACCTGATAACACGAAGCACGGATATGTCAACTTTGGGGTATTTCTCTATATAATTTGTATGAAGAATTATAGTTTCTCTAGTGAGTTAAAACAGTCTGTATGGTAAAACAATGTTCACTTCTGGTGCAGTCATGTTAAATCTCTTCTCAATATAGCTGTCAGAATCTGGACCACAAGGGATGAACACCGATGGTCAGTACACGTGGCCCGGAATCCTTTCCGGATTGGCTCTGGACTCTTCTTTTAAAACACAGCTGAAGGGGGTGGTGGGAACAGTTTTCTTGCCAAGCTATTTGATAAAGTAACTATACATGGGAAACAAAGGGCATTTAGACATGTGAAAATAAAGGATAGCAATTATTTTCAGAAGTTTTTATTTTGCTGTGAAATCTTTCATAAAAAAAAATCTGTAGTATCCTGACTTAACAGATATCAAAGATATCTGTTTAAAGTTGACAGCACATTTTATTTTCTTCTTACAACTAAAAATGCAAGATGCTACTTGTTATATTTCATTCAGAAAAAGATGCCATTTCACAGATGCTCTGATTTCTCAGTATTGAAGCTTTCTTGTTACTGAAGGAGCTCTTTTCTCATAGCTGCATTAAAATACTTTGTTGAAAGTATTAATCTAATCCTATATCCAACCAGTCTTTTCTTTCACCTTCAGTTTTTTTAAATAAAAGGCAGAAGGAAGGAGAAAAGGAAAGACAGGGTATAAGCAAACTAGAAATTCCTTATATAAACTACAATATCCTTAGAAAAAAAAAAGTGGGTGTCTAATTACATTTTCTACTCTTTTGACCATGTTTCTTAGGTTGAAAGTGTAATTTCAGTATACTTGCTAAACACTGCTGGCTTGACAGCACCTGCTTCCTTTCTGATGTAATCTGTAATGACATGCATGACTGATAAAAACATCATGCAGCTCTCACAATTCTTCAAATATGTTTTCTTCCTTTTCTCCCATATAAGTACTCATCCTTCTGCCATTTTCTTTTTACCTGTATACATTAACAAGCTGTGAAAGTCCCTTGAGTTGATGGAAATAATGTGTTTTTGTATTACATAAATTTTAACATACCTGGACTAGACACCTTTCAGGAGTTTGTTGCTATGAAATTAGCAACTTGGCAACCAAACTTTTCCACTGCAAACTATGCTGGATCCAGAGTAATACGTTAACAGTTTGCTTTCATGAGAAATGCATAGTTTATATCTAAAAATATTTTCACTGATGCTTTGTTTGTTTTTTTTCTTTCTGACCTATTAAAGCAGCTATAGTAGGAGTAGCAACCAATGTAACCACTGAATAATTGCTTAAATATGCTCTCTCCTCTAAAACACATATGGTAAAATCAAGCTGGTTTTCTGGTACACAGTACATCCAGAAAGCTTATCAGGGATTATGCATGGTCTTGGTCTTTGAGATCTAAGGTCCCAGATGCCCTTCAGAAGCTGTAGTTGCAACTAAACCAGTAGGTGCCAGGGAAGAAGCACTTCAGCTACACTGAGGACATGGCTTCCCAGGTCCTTGGAGGGAGCCAGCTGTGCCTGCCCTATGGATTGACTGCAGTTGCTAAGATTTTAGACCAAAGTTTAAAATCAGCAGATTTTTCTGCACATGAGATTTTCAGTTTTCAGCTTTTCACTGGATTCTGTTAATCAAGCCAAAGAGCCTTCAAAAATTCTATTAACTTCATGTCATTTTGAATGCAGTGGTTTAAGAGATTTGATTTTTTTTAATTAAAGAACTTCTTAAAAGTTCTTTGTCAAAAGACCTGCAAATTTCCTGGAAAATTGCGTAATTTTGCAATTTTTTTTCTGTGACCGCCAGTATTTAGTGGAAGTTAGCAAGGACTATGCTGAGGCCTCTGTTTGGACTTTGATTTCACATTCATTTCTCTATAAAACTAGGTAAAGATATTTCAGCTGTTAAAGAATGTCAAACATCTGATAAAAAGTTATGTTTGTTGCTATCTGTCTTCCTGTGTCTGCTTTCTATTCTGAATGCTTTATATCTGCTCTGAATTTGGGTTCTTTGACACCACAGTTACTAAACCAGTGAAAAACATTATATTAACTTTTTTCATTCCATTGTTTGGTGTTTTGGGGGGTTGCTGGAAGCCACTACACCAGTCCATTATAGAAGGGGTCAACTTATCGTTTTCACTAGGTGTTAGTTTCCTGTTTATTTCAATATTATTATCAAGTTTCAATGCTGTCATGTTTTTAACCTAAATACTACCAAAGAAAAGTATCATTTAATTCATGTTACTTTTCCAGTACCCTTTCATATTTTGGCCAAGATAAAAAATTACAGTATTTATTCTGTGCATTATATTGTATGCATGGATAAATTAACAGTTTAAAAACTCTTTAAAAGATTAAAGAAAATTTCTCTCTCGTTGAGGAAAAAAATAATCCATATATATCAATCATGATTTTTTGGTAAAATAACAGAGCAAAGTGTTCAAATAAGTGTGGCAGTCAGGCCTGGGAAAAAGCTACAACACAGATATCTATATCTTTTAGAGGATTTAAATCTGCTACACAGTTTGGGTGGCATGTGGCAAATTAAATTTAATGTTAATTCATGTAAATTTATTAGACTCTTTCTTTAGAGTCCTCCATGTTTTCACTGTGTATTGTGTTTCAGTACAGATGATAATAAACTCATACAGATGCCACCAGTCATCAGTGCAACATTAATTACTGACTTGCTCAGTAAGTATTTACAGCAAAAGTTAGAACTGGCTGTGCAGTACTGGCAATACTAAGTTACCATTAGCTAAAGAAACAGAAAATCGTACAGCAAATGCTGCTTCAAATCACTAAGTGGGGGAGGAAAAGAGGAGAGCAGTGAAGGTGAGAAGGTCACATTGGAGGCATTCTCTGGAATTTGAATTACCAACTCTAAACTGCAAAGCTGACAAACGCTATCTCTGCTAGACTCAAAACTTGCATTCCAAATGCAAATAGAACGCAGAAAAGGTCTGAGACTTTAAAAAACTATTTTGTGATGTCAGGTCAGAGTCATTCATATTAACCTACCACATCAGATCCCACTGGGAAGAGCAAATATAAACCTTTAAGGTTAGGATTCCAGATGAGAAAAGCAGAAGGTGGGAAGGATAAAGGCATCTAACATATGACAGAACTGACCCAGAAGTCTTAGGACTGTGTAAAAAAAGACTAATGGCTTGTGTTTTCAGAGCACACTAAGCAGACAGCAGGAAGACTGGACTCCCTGTAAATGCAGAAATGTAGCTTATTTTATAAGCTGTCAATGAGATCACCACGTCTATTTTATGGAACAGACAAATCTGCCCAAATGGAAATTGGAGTTCCAGGCTGTCATCAGCCTGAGGGTATTCAGATATGAAAGACTGCCTGAAGCAGCCAGGAGACTATAGACCATTCTAGATGAAGCCATTTTACATCCTTCTCATTAAGTTGAAGTGAGGTAATCAAGATTAATTAGGAAATAATTTACCATTTATTCCATACACTTATCCCAACCATAGTGAAATATCCTCATTATTTATATATATATATATATATACTGTAACTCTCTCTGTGTATAAGAGCTACAGAAATTACATCAAGCTGTTTATCCCCATTTTACCAGTGGAAATGGTTGCATCACAAAGCAAGGACAGAGCTGAATACAATATTTAGGTCAATAAGCCATCCAATTTTCCTTCAGGGTATTTAATAGCAACAGAGATGTTGCAGTTCACTGTCTTGGTTCCTATCTTAATGAGCATAAATCCACATAAGGAAATTAAATCTCAAAATTTATTGTCAGTTTACTTGTTAGTTTGTCAGTTACTTTCTCAGTAGAAGAATACACAGATTGGAAATAGATAATCAAGTATCTCAAGTGCGGGAGCCTGAGCATATTCATATTAGGGAATGTGAAAATTTACATTTCTCTCATCTGAAATCTGTTTTGCTTGGATAGAATTTCTGTCTTTATATTGAAACCATGAAAGCAGTCAGACTAACAATAGACATAATTTTAAATGTGTACTGTTTCTATACAAAATACTCACCTAGAATTTTCATATGCTTCAATTAAAACATTCAGTAAAGTTATTCTCACATCCATGTGGCTACCAGTCTACTAAGTGATCCTGGCATCAGTAAGATTGATTTGTAAATAGAATAGTCCCTGCTGTTTCCTTGCTGTTAGAATAAAGGTTAGACCAAAGAACTGAGGAAGCTGGGAGAGAAAGGAATACAATTGGCTGTAAAAAACCCCACAACTCTAGATGTTATCAACAATCCCTGTGTCTGCCTAATTAGTCATAACATCTGGCAAATCTCTATTTCCAAGTGCAGAAGCATGTATAATGTTGAGATGACAATGACAATATTGACGCTGGTTAAATTGCATCTTATAACAAAAAACAACAACAAATGAAAACCTTATCACTTTCTGCCTCATAACAAACCAAGCCATTTGCTGTCACTTCCTATTGCTGTTGCATATATTCCCTACCTGTCGTAGTTTGTAGAGCGGTGCCATTGCATTCTTTGTGATACACAAACCTAGAAATACCTTTGGACCTGGTGAGTTAAACTCAACTTGAATGCAGTCATAAAGGATTTGCCATTTACTTTGGGAAAGAGAAGCTGTACAGACAAGGTAACTCTCTTTCAAAATGATTGCCAAAAACATCTTAAAAAGATAAGTGCTCCTGCTGCCCCAGGAAAAACAAACCCCAGAAATCTGCAGCCATACCTGCCTGGAGGAACAGAGTGTAACACAAAAGTACGGGAAACAAAATCTTTGTCTGTAGATTGTGTGATGATGGCAAAACTTCCCCAGAGTTTGAACCCCACTTTGGCATTCTGCTCTCCCACCAAGCTCTGTGGGAACAGAAAGTTTTTTCCATTAAATTTGTAAAAGGTTTAGAATCATGTTCTAAAAGTTCTTATTCAAAATCATCAATTTGTATACAGACAGCCTCACCTTGCTCCCTGGAAAGGTGATGGAACAGCTCATCCTTGGACGTCATCTCGAAGCATGTGGAGGAAAAGGAGGTCATTGGGAACAGTCAACTTGGTTTCACCAAGGGGAAATCATGCCTGACCAACATGATAGCCTTCTATAAGGGAATGACTGGCTGGATAGACAAGGGGAGAGGGGGGGAATGTTCTCTACCTTGACCTCAGCAAGGCTTTTGTCAGTGTCTCCCATAACACCCTCATAGGTGAGCTCAGGAATTGTGGACTAGATGAATGGACAGTGAGGTGGACTGAGAACGGGCTGAACGGCGGAGCTGAGAGGGCTGCGACCAGCAGCGCAGAGCCCAGCTGGAGGCCTGTGGCCAGCGGTGCTGCCCAGGGCTCAGTGCCGGGCCCAGTCCCGTTCAGCTGATTCACCGGTGACCTGGGCGAAGGCACAGAGCGTCCCCTCAGCAGGCTGGTGGCTGGTACAAAGGCGGGAGGAGCGGCTGATGCCCCAGAGGCTGCGCTGCCATCCAGCGAGAGCTGGGCAGGCTGGAGAGCTGGGCAGGAGGGACCTGATGGAGCCCAGCAGAGGCCGGTGCCAGGCCCTGCCCTGGGGGGCACAGCCCCACGCACCAGCAGGGGCTGGGGGCTGCCTGCGGGGAGGCAGCTCTGCGGGGAAGGGCCGGGCAGTGCCGGGGCACAGCAGCTGCCCCTGGGCCGGCAGCCAGCCCCGGTGGCCCAGGAGGCCGGTGGCGCCCTGGGGGGCGTGAGGAGGAGCGTGGCCAGCAGGCGCAGGGAGGGGATCCTGCCCCTCGGCTCTGCCCTGGGGAGGCCGCCCCGGGAGTGCTGTGCCCAGCGCTGGGCTCCCCAGTTCCAGAGACAGGGAGCTGCTGGGGAGGGCCCGGCGGGGGCTGCGCAGGGGGTGAGGGGCCTGGGCACCTCCCGGGGGAGGGCAGGCTGGGACACCCGCGGCTGCTCAGCCTGGGGAAGGGAGGGCTGAGAGGGCTCTGATCGATGGCTGCAGACATCTTCAGGGCCAGCGGCAGGAGGACGGGGCCAGGCTCTTTCATTGGTGCCCAGCGACAGGGCGAGGGGCAATGGGCACAAGCTCCATCTGAACATGAAAAGTCTCCTCTGGAGATGTTCAAAATCCACCTGGACACAATCCTGTGCAGACTGCTCTAGGTGAACCTGGACTAGATGTTCTCCAGAGGTCCCCACACCAGGCCTGACCATTCTATGATTCTTTGAAAGATTTCTTCACTCCCCCAAGTTGTATATTCCCCATAAGATACAGGTGACAGAGATTCAAACCTCCCTTTTTCCTGATGGAATTATATCTACATTTTTTTTAGCACTTTTTGAATTGTTGTTGCTAGTTTTTGGGGTGAGATGGACTGCAAAGTTAAGACCCTTGAAATGGAGGAGGGAAACTTGCAATCTGTTTCCAGACCCAAAAAATATTTAAGACTCAAATTCTTAAAGAGAACAATTTATTTTGTATTTAAAGAATTACGTATATGAGAACTTCGCACAAATTTTATACAATTTCATACAGTTACCTAGGGCTAGAAAGGTAACAAGTCTTTCACATCATTATAATTTGAGTATGTGTTTTCATTTATCATAAGTGCATCACAAAATGAGTTTCTTTGGGTCTTTTTTACGCAAAGTATTTGCTTTTGTTGAAGTTATTTCTTATATTCTATTATGGTAACACACACGCGCGTGCTCAAATGTCAAATAATGATTGTAAATAAGATGTAATTACAACCTAAAGGAGAATGCCTGAGACAGCATGCAGCCAATGCTGTTACAGTCTAATCAATAACAGTTCAGAAAAGCCTTTTCTGTCCATATTCTATCTCAACTAAGCGTGATTCAATTAAATAATTCGATTTTTCTCTGTTGTCACAGAACATGATAAGATATTTCTAAAAAAAGTAGGAGCCATTCAAATAAAATCTGGTAAGTATGGCTACAGATGATTTAAATATGAGAGCACAAGCTACAAACAAGAGGTAATGAAAAAAATAATTGTATTACATCTACAAGAATCTTTTCACCCAGATGATTCAAGCAGATGTCCAGTCAGCAGCTTTATAATATTTTCAGGAAGAAGGGAAAAGGGGGGGGGGGGGGCGGCGGGCCGGGCAGAGGAGAGTGGGGACATTCATTCCTCAGCGTTCCTAAGTATCATCATCAGCATTAATATGAATAATCTTAGAAATGGGTAATGAAGCTGGTTTCTAGTGCAAATCTATTAGCATAAATAACTTAAATCAAACTAATGAAACTAAAATTTGATTCAGCTCTAAGCTATTTAGAAGTAACTGTTAAAAATGCAAAGACAATATAATTCTGCCAATTTACCCCCTGAGTGCCTAATTCAAATGAATGTTGACAATCAAATTCAAAGCTTTAATTGTTATCCAGAGGAAAGTCACATTCATAAAACCCACGACATTTACATTTATTTAAAGCCTTTCACATTCTGTGAACAAAAGCATGTGCTATTTTCCCTACGTGGTTGAGTCAACCAGTAGATGGCTCATTATCCCACTAATAACTGTTTGAAAGAATCAAGGACTTTTTGGGGTGTGCTCAGGTTAGGATGTCCAACTTGGTGAGCAGTTTAGTAGCATCAGATACTGACAACAGAGATGTATGTGTCTTAATCCCCAGGGAGAAAGCTAGATAACAATCATCTTTCTTCTAGCTGAAGATACGCACCTGAGAACCTTAAAACAAAAGAATGATATATTGCATTTATGTACATTAGGCAACCATGTTCCAAAAGCATACAAGGGCAACAACTCAGGGTTTTGACAACCAGCGTGCTTTTTGACCTGCCAAAATCAGATCTTAAATGTTACTACCTCAAGAGTTAGGCTGCCTGTCAGTGCAAGTTAGGAATCTCTAGACTATTTATTTATTGGAATGGACACACTTTTGTATACTTGGTCCTAAAAATGAGCTAACAGTTACCCTTACAATCTTGTCTAAATCAGCCTAGATACATTATTTTTCTTTTTTTTAATTTTTTTTTTTAGTCTTGTAGGTCCTTACCTAAACCATTAGGGCACTGAGAAGGGGGTGTGGGGTGGGGGTGGGGGGGCATAGTATCTGGCATGCCTGGGGTTCACAAGTGAGAGAGAAAAATGTTTTCCAGAACCTCACTGAACATGTTTCTGAGCTCTAAAATACCTTCATGATACGCCACTTTTATCTTTCTGCATTTTCTTTCCACTGGCTGAGTCAAATTAAGAAGCAGGCCTTTTGCCAGCACTACCTCACTAGCATACTGCTGGCATGACCATCCCTGCTCTTGGACTACTCGATACATCTTTAGACATTATTATGCACTTATACGTCCAAAATCCTCATTGATTGCAGTTTAAATTTTGCTTAAGAATTGCACAAACAGGCCATCAAACTTCTACAAAATCTTGATATTATAAAAAGCCACCACTATTTATATAGAAGCTGAAAAAAAGATTAGCTTATTTAATTACACAATACATAAACTTTATTGGGAGTGTAAACTAATTTCATGAAAATGGATGCAAAGTAGGAAAAGGTGAACATGAGAAAGGAACCACAGGACTGTTCTTAAAACTGATATGAGCAGAAGATACTACATAAATACTGATATTTTATTTTTTTTTCCCAAAGAGATTTCCTATATTGAACTTTCCTCACAGCCATTCTTTCAATATTCTAAGCAAGAGTCCTTAGCTGGTTCAAATACAGTAATACAGAATATACTGTAGTTTGTTCTAATTAGCTCAGCCTCTGTACTATTTGGGGATTTATATTGTGAAGTTAGACCTATTGCCATATGCTTCAGCATTATGGGAAGGTATATAAAGTTTTCAATCAGCACTTCAAATATTTTCAAGTATATGACAATTACAGAATACTAATTTACTTCCAGTCGTTTTCTCTGATCTACATAGTTTGATAATTTTTGATGTCTGCCTCTAAATTATCTCTTGCATCACCCATTCCTCTATGTATTCTGTTCTTGTCATATTTCTCCCCATTGCTTGCTTCCCTATTAAAAAGGAGCACCAATACATCTATTATGGTGATATTTCTCCTTTGTACTTTACCACATCATCTATTTTTATCTCTCTTACAAGCTGTTTATACTTCCTGACAAACTACTTTTAAATTTGAGATACTCTTTTATTATGCAAGGTGCTTATTTTATTGTTATTGTTTCTATGTTATGCTATTTGATAGCATTTATGCTCAGCACTTGGTGAGGAAAGTATTTTTATAAAAGCATTTGAAAATCTATCATAGTCTGTATCAATGTCCGTATTTCTGTAAATTTCAGAATTTCTAATAGAAATAATATTTTTCAAAAGCTAAGTACTAAAATAATGAATTATAACTGTTTAGAGCAATTCAGAGTTTTAGATGAGAAATGTGATTTTTTTTTAATGGTAAAAATACAGACAATTTCACCTGTAATTATTAGCACCAAGTACTTCCCAGTGATTGCTAGAGGGAAAGATCAGAAAACTTTCAAAAATTTAAAAAAAATAAAAGCATCAATCACATGTATAGCATTTTCAAATTAGATAATACAATAATCTTGTGGATTTTGACTGCCTTCACCAGGTGAGTACAAGCAACTAGAAATCTGAAAGTCAGCTGGTTGACTGCATAAAATATGCAGCTGTTCCATTAAAGAAACTTGTAGATGCAAGTAGAAAGCTACTCTGCCATGTACGAGCAACTGATGTTAGAAAGCCAGCATCGGGATGAAAGCTCGGGACTGGGTAAAAGTTATGAATCAAATGCCTCTCTCCCAGCCCAAAATTCCACAGGGAATCTTAGAACATTTATTTTCTCTGTTCCTCACATCTATACGGAAGATAATACTTCTTCATAAAAAAGATCAGACTATTCAGAGACCGAGAGAACAGGGAACAATGATACTAGCAGGTGGTTGATAACACAGGGTTAAGGATGTCCAACACTAAATTTTTCAGAGGAGAGATCTCCTTTCATGGTGGATATGCATCGCAGATAGCATCATAAAGGTCTCAGATACTAATGGAAGATATCATAATACAAAGGATCTAAAAAAAAATAATCAAATGCAATGCAAATTTAATTGCTAGCAATAAGGCCAACTCACCAAGGTACCAAATCCAACATTAGATATGCTATATGCTGCTCCTCAGCTGCTTAAGCTTGGAAATAGAAAAGTCTTCCATATTCAGAGCTCTCTAGGCAGCACAGTTCTGATCAGAAGCCTGTACAGCTGGTCATCTGAGTGGCACAAGGGGCCTTTGGGAATGCACAGGCTGTGCCTTTCACCTGCCTTGCCTGACACGCCTGCTCTCATTGGCCTTCTCCTACCACATCTGCTGGATCAAGATCTACACTGGTCTCAGGGGTAGGTACAACTCTCCAAGGCATCACAGAAGTGGAAGCTGGTGGCAGCGCACACTGCCCTCTGCTCCACAGGTCTGGGCTGAAAGGACTCACACCAGGGCTGAGAAGGACTCAGCTTCATTCCTCTCTTGTTACTGCGTAGACTAGTATCCTCATCACACTAACTATACAACAAGCTAGTCGGTGAGTTGTAGTATCAGAGAGTGTCTTAGTCTCATTTATCTTTCACTTTTAATAGCCTGGAAAAGCAGGACTGCGGCCTTGCAGTTAAGGCACTCATCCAGGAGCTGGACTGTGTTTTGGTTTCTGCTCTAAGGACTATATATGGGTTTTTAGCTAATGAATGCTTCATGTAAATGCTCAGAGCTGTGCATCACACCCTGATGTGCCTAACTCCCTATGCTTCATGCAGGGTGTGCACAACAAAATCACTTCTGCTGCAGGAGCTCAGGGAGAACACTATGAATCACTAAATCCCTTTATGGATCCATGCCCAAAATTTTTAAGATGTATCAACTAGGCCTTGTAACTGAATCAATATTCTAGTAATTGCTCAGAAGGTTGTGTCCAGAAGTACTAACAATGTCAAGACATGAACTGCACTAATAATATTTCTTCTATCCTACACTTCATTCTCTCTGTAACTTTGCTGCATTTAAAGCAAAACTGGACAGCAAACAGCAAAATGTGCTGCTAAAATTGAGATGGAAAAGGAAAACATGGGTCCAGGTAGATCCACTGCGACCCTGTTCAAAAGTATTTGCATTTTCCATTTCAACTTTTCAATTTAAGGTATTCCTATTTGTTGCGAAATCCATATTTCCAAAAGCATTTTCTATGAGTATGCAAATGAAATCTATTTGACTAATACAGAAAAATAAGTTGATTACATTTTCTCTGAAAATTTCCATTTCACTTACTGAATACTTTAAAAATAAGAAATTTTCTTCATATAGAACAGTTTGCCTTTTCCAGATGTGCTCTGATACACTGTAGAAATAGTAGCTTATACACCTCTTTAGGTTTAGCTGTTTAGCTCTGTCCAGGACTTACGAGCTATGAAATGGATGTGCACAGTGTTTTCAAGCCTGTGCAGAAATCTGTTATGCACAATGTGTGTCAAGCTGCAGACATTTCTTCTCCTGTCTCTTTGTACAGAGCATCTGATTGTTGATGACAACTGACATTTTTTATCATAAGTTCAACAGTTTAGTCTGAAAACATTCACCATAACTTAAGGAATTTATTTTGATAAGAGAATACTGGTAGGCTGAGACCAGCTTTGACCTTTAAAAATGAATGTATTAAAAGAGGAGAGAGCAACAGAAAAATAAAAAAGAAAAAAGGAAAACAAAGCTCAGTTTGCCTGACAGACAAACATTTTTGTTGTCTTGCTGACCAGACTGCTACTTGCAGCTGAGCATCAAGACAAGCAGCCTTCCTCTAGAGCAGGAAGCTGCTTTTGCAAAATCTTTGCGAAGTTCTTTCGAATTTTTTATGGAAAGAGGACGTGCAAAGCTGTCATTGCGCAACCTTGGAGAGTTATTTTTCATAATCCGGGGTACGCATTTTTGGAGATAGTAGTGTTATATGCCAGGAAGCCCACCCATGTTTTAGATATCCTGCTTGATTCAGCATTCAATATTTGATTTACAAAGCCTCTGTTTTCAATTAATCTTTTTTTAATAACTACATGCTATTTTTGAAATACAATATACATCCATAATCGAATTCACACAAAGAATGTATTATCATTCATTTTAAAATGTGTTTTATGGGGTTTCATTCATTCATGAGGAGGCAAAGGTTATGCTAAGAATGAACAGTATTTGCATAGTAACAAGCACCTAGTTCCTGTACTCCCAATCATTGAAGTAAGGGTCCAAATCAGGGTTCATTTGCAACCTGCATTTTTGATTTATCAATCCATTTTTCTCAGTCCAGTGTGAGACTGGGATACAAATGCAGAGTACGCAAAAGTTCAGCTAAATTCTTGTGTCCAGAATTCAGACACAAAGTGGAAGGTGCTGGGAGGAGGAATAGATGTATTCCATACATGTGAAGAGTGTAGAGTGAAAGTAGAAATTCTGAAAGAAATTGTAATCTGAAAATAACTGATGTAGAACAGGATGGAATTCATATGACCTTATCATGGTTTCTGGGTAATGCTAAATGCAAATTAGTTTGGATATGGGCAGAGCAGAACAGGAGGATGGAAAGAACAGCCTCTTGCTTTGGTTCTACCTGGACGTGAGCAGCCCTTGGCTAGTCTGAGCTGTATCACTCAGCTTCTAAAAGATCTTTGGAGGGTTCATGACCTGGCAGACTGCTTTACACGCCACTGTTTTATGTCACATTGTCCCACTATAACATATTCTCTCATTTTGGAAGAACTTGTTCGGGAATTACACAGGTTGCCAAGAAAGTTACAGTATTCAGCAACATATAAGAGGAACATACATGAACATAAAGTTTTGGATGCACAGAAAATACTGAGGAAATATTGTCAGAGTGTTCCCAGAAGATGACTGGTGCTGGATACTCCAGACGGGCAGATTGTTTTAGCTCAAAAACACAAGGTGAACTGTTTTGAAGCTGTATGCCGAAATAAAAAACTGTAGCTGTGTAAAAAACCTGCCCTTTTCTCTGAAGATCTGAAATCACTAGTACACAATGGCACATGACTCTCTTTGAAATAGTACAGTTTTAGTTGAACACTGAATTAAGCTACAGAACTTAATTTTAAGGACTTCTTCTACTTTAATATCTGACTTTTGGAACACCTAGCCCACTGAAAACCCTAACTAGAGAGACACAACCTGTCAGCAAGCTTTAGAAGCCACAGTCCTTAGACATAATTAAAGGACTTTTCTGCAGCCTGGAGGCGAAACCTACGGTATGTTGAGATGGGTAAAAATTTTCCTGATTGGGGGTGGGGGGGGTGGGGGGGTGGGGGGGTGGAAGGAAAAAAGAAAAAAAAAAAAAAGGAAAGAAGGGCAGAGGTTTCCAGGGGCAAAGACAGATGTCTTTTGATTTCTCTCTTCCTTACTCCCAAAGGCTTTGCACCCATTTTCCACTGAGCAACAAGAATTAGTAACAGCTGGACTGTAGATGCTGACATTGACAGAGGCCGAGACGAATGAACCAAATTATTATCACTGAAGAATGGGGTCACCTGCTATTGGCACTAAAACATCATATCACAGTATTTCCCTCTCAGACAGAGCAGACAGTGTGGCCCCACACTGCTTTCTGCTTCCTTGTCCACAGAGCAGCCCACAATTTGGCTGAAGGAGTGGTATAGGATGTTAGTCTTCAGTAACAATGGGAACCTAGTTCATCTCCTGATACTACAAGGGTTCTGCACATCTCATTTACTATAGAGTAGTAGGTATCACATTTCCACAGCAAGAAATCCTGTAGCATGAGGTTTGCTTTCTGCAGATGCATTCCCTGAGTCTAAGTTATAAAGGGCCATCATAGCATCATACAGTGGCAACAGGAATTCCAAACTTCCAAATTGTGGACTAGGAATGAAAGTGGCTCAAGCCATTTAATGAACCTAGGCCTGAACTCTGGGTCTTCTATCCAGTTCAGAAAGTAATCCTTACTGAATCTCATGGATGAGAAGCATCACCTTTGATAGAACACTACGTGTTTGATGCAATCTCTAGAGAAATGTAAGATACATTTTTATGTTGTCTCAGGGAAGAGCATGAGTAGGTACACTAAATTCAATGTACCTACATTTCTGTTATCTAAATAAATGCTGAGACAACTGACCTATAGTGGGATTTTTTTTTTCTTTTTCAAGAAATAAGAAAGGAAAGCCTCACTTTTACTTTCAGTCATATTTAAGAAAACTTATGACTGCTTTTTTTTGTGTAGAAATTGATTCCTTTATTGTTCTCAGAGGACATTTATTTCAGAGAATGTCCTCACATCAGGTAGGTGAAGAAATATTTCATTATGGAACCTGATCAGACTTGAAAGAAACTTGAGAGACATGAGATAATCACTGACCTGCAGAACCCTCCTAAGACTCTTAAGTAACAGGTAACAAAGCAAAACTACAGAGATGTAATGATTTTTGTTACTGAAATTTAAGTTACCTATGGATACAGCTTCATCAGTAGCTACTCAAGTAATAGCAGCACAGTATCTTTTTCCTTTAAGAATCTAAATCTCATTTATTTTTCTTGCTTTTCCTAGATACAGATAGATTGGGGGGTGGGGGGTGGGGGGGAAGTCCATAACTTCCTTAATAGGTTATGACAAGTTCTGTTTATCTTCCATCCTCTTTTTCTAGTATGCTGAAGCCTAAAGTGAAAAGTTAAATCCTATGTGTTACAAATACAAAGCATGGTTTATATTTATTCTATTAAAAAAATAATACAATGACACCTTAAAATTAACAACACAGAAATGATCTCTCCTAATCCTTCCTCCATTTCTGCATTGCACACAAGCTTTTCCAAAGCTATGTGGGCTAATGAACACTTTGAATTCTCTTTGCAGCTCTGGCATTGACCTGCTGCATGAACCTATGCAGTTCACTTATCATTCTTTTGTTCATCTCATCTCTTTAGATCAGAAGCTCTTCAGGGCAAATAAATGATGTACTCATTATGGCTGTAAAAGAGATAAACTGCTATATCTTCTTACTTTTCACTATGCCTTTTCAAGGAAAGTCCCTTTCCGTTAGTCAAAATATCATATTAAAATTGGTCTACAGAACCAAAGGAATTCCTCCAGCAGTATCTGTGAACTATAATCTCACAAAGAATTATGTACAAGCTTAACTTCCTGCCCTATGAAAATTCCATTTAGTATGGCAATATGTCAAGAGAAAGAAGTTCTATTTCTACCTGAAATTAGATGATTATTTTTTTTCTAGTAAATCTTTCATTACATATTTCACAAAGAATCACTCTGTGAATTTGTAGTGTGGCATTTCATAGCAAAAGCACATGAAAAAAAAGATCCAAATTTTGAAGAGTAGACTGTTTTGAAGTACACAATATTGCTAAAAAATGCAAAAAACCTTAAAATTCCATCTATCATTCATTGATGTTATTACACAGAATCATGTAGACAAGATTGTAATTCTGTTTTAGGGAAAACGCTCCCTCTGCGTGGTGGCAACACTGAGCAAACTATGGAGAGAATACAGCTGGGAGCATTACCAGTAGCTGAGATGTAGAAGACTGTTTATCTACTGAATGTTTAGTCATGTATACTGAGATAATTTATCTTTATCTTACTGATGATGATGTGCCACGCCATCAAAATGCAACTCGTATAGGCACTGCTATGTGTTCTGCTTTAATTTGCCACTTGTCTTTTAATCTTTACAATACATATAAAGCATTCAATAACACAGGAAATATTAATAGATTGTCTACTTACATCTACTGCTTTTCATGTCGTTACCACGGATCTCCTCACCTAACAAAGGAAACATAAGTGATTGTCAGTGGAATACAATAGGTAATGAGTTAAACATCCCAAACTAAGCAAATACATCCCAGCAAAGTTACAATGACTTTCATAAAACAGGCATTCAGCTTATGTCTGGACAGATTTAAGTTATGACTAGTGCTAATCAGTATTTCTCTTTGGAGCATTTAGTTGATTTCAGGTGATTTTAATGACCTCTATCTGCCTAGGAAATCTCTAGATTTTTGTTTGGATTTCATTTTTTAATAGTTGCTGAGGAAGATATAAGTCTACCTCCTTAAGGCAGCAAGATCAGGACTAGAAACTTAAAAAAATATTATTTCTTCTTCTTCTTTAGTTATATCTGTTGAAGCATGGAAAGCAATGATGTAAAATGCTGTTCCAATTCAATATCTGCTTTGATTTCATAGATTAAAGAAAGAAATTGAATGAAAAAAAATAGAAATGCAGAATAGGGAAAAATGTTTAAAATAATTTCAAATTTCATACTTTCATAATAAGCAGCAACAAAAATCTTTAATATAAACTTGAGTTTCCTACAGAGCTCTGAACAGAGGCAAATCTAGGTTTTTCATTTGCATCCATCTCTGTTAAAGAAGTGAATCTAGTCGGCCTCATTTTCAGAGGGGATGTTATCAGCTCCACTCTTTATGCACTGTGATATCTCCTTCTCCCAAGCAGATCAGGTTTCAGTAGAATTTGGAGAGATTGTGCAGCCTGACCTTATCTCGCTCTTCAGACACCATGTGCATTTGAATAGGGATTTCTGGCAGGTGCACAAATAGGGAGAACAGCAGCAGATTTGCAGAGAACTTCAGACTCATTTAACAGCCATTACAGTTGGTATCTAACATCACTTTATATTCATGACCTACTAGTATTGACTCAGTATTGCCTTATATTCCTTCTCCCCTCAAGCACCTCCACTTTGCACCCAAATAATTTCTAAGCTGATAGTGAGAATGACTGTTTTGTAATGAAGCTGACACAGACATTAATAATCTTAAAATTAATTGTTCCTATATTCTTTGCCGGTATGCTATTATTTTGCTGTGCTGTTTGGAACTAGATTGACCTTAACTCTCAGGTAATTTCATCATGGCCAAATTAATTGTTTAATGATAAGGTGATATAAACTGCACAGAGTTTGACATTTGGCACCAGTCGTCACCAGCAGCTAAGGATGTTTAGTTATCTTTCTCTTTCTAAATTATTATATCAGCCCTATTGGAAAGTCACTATGCTTTTGTTCGTTTATTTGTTTGAAACTTACCAAATTCTCAATTTAATGCTTCTCTTTCTCTTCTGATGATGTTAGTGGGACCATTTTTCACTACATGTTGAATTTGTGAAGGGTAAAATTAACATCCTGGACACATTTCTGAATTCCTATTGCTGGGGTGAAAACAGACACACCTTTTAGCAAACTTGAGTAATTATACAGTTATGCATAGACTAACATAAATGAAAGGACCCATTCCTACCAGAAAAGGAAACAAATTGTGTCAAAGTTCTTGCTTGAACTTAGATTGTATTATGTCTTTCTTTTCTTTTTTTCTCCAACATGAGACTTCCTACTTAGAAAACCTGAAACTTTCAAACATAGAAGAAACTGATTGTCTTAAGGTTATCTTCCATATTTCGTATGTATTCCATATCTTCCTTAAAAATATCTTCCATATATATTAAAAGGTCTGAACACTTTTTTGTAAATGCTGTATGTCTTCTCACAATATGATTATAGGTTGAAAACAGCACTGATTTCAAAATTTTGATTAAAAAAATAATCAGAAAGGGCATATGATTTTTTTAAGGAAAAAAATAATTCTTCATGAAGTATTATGGTCTTCTTTTTCCCTGTAAGTATGAGAAAGTTTACAAATCATTCATCCAAAGGAAATAAGATTTCTAACCATTAGTAAATGGTTAGAAAAATGACAATTCTTCTTTTCTCTTAAGCAGTACAAGGACAAAAAGATGATGATATACAATACTCTAAAGAAGTCACTGAAAAATTACTATGCTGGTTAATTTTAATGGCAAAGAAAACATAGGGTGTAGGTTTAGAAAGAGAACATTTTATGCCTCAGAAAAAAAAAAGAAAAAAAATAGCTAAGTGAATCAGCACAAGTCAAGAGATAGAACAGCCTTCAATAAAGTGTTAGCAGGAAATAACAGATGGAGGCTGGAATAGGAGAGGGTAGGATATGACAGGTGTGGGAGTTACATCAACTGAGAAACAGTTGAGAGTTTGTGGGTAGTACTAGAACTGCCTTTGCTATTTTGTACATGCAGCAAAAAACCAAAACTCCAATCTACACGTAACCACCCTCTACATATAATAAATCAGTAAATACAAACCCACATTTATTTGCTGAGGTTAGACAAAAAAAAAAAAAAAAAAAAAAAAAAAAAAACAACAACAAAAAAACAACAAAAATACCCCCAAACACCAACCTAGAAATATTTTGGGGAAACAACAGAAAAGAATAAAAAGGGAACTTTAACTTTCTGTTTTAAACAATCACTCTGGCTATACAGTTATCAGGCATTAGGATGTCTTACTGCCTTTATGCCCTAAATACCTACCACGCTTTGAGCAGTATACAAATATTATGAAATGTCTCAGAGTATTAATGCAAGATGAAAAACTATTTAAGTCACTGTATCTTCCAAATATCAGAAAGTTCTCTGTAAAAAATGTTTACCTAAATTAAATTACATTCTGACAACTTCCTTTAACGGATCCTCACCAATATAATATTAATAGCTAATGCTGTAATATTTCTCTTTTAAAAAAATATTACAGCATTCCATTGCAATGAGATTTCAATTGATCCACAGGTGAACACTTGTGGTATTTACCTTTATAGATAAAATGACCCATACTTACTCAGATTGTCTTTTATAGTCATAATGCCAAGGAATAGATATACTTCTGCTGTAAGCCAAATACACTGTTACAGATTTTTACTGCTCTTATTTATTTCTACTTCTCAGCATTTGTTTACTGCATCCAGGATACACAAATGCTCTGTGTTAGTACCTAGGCCAGAAAGTCCTCAGTATTTTCAGTCCTTGATAATATGAGACTAATCAAGCTTTCTGTCACCATCATGACAACAGAGGATCACTCACCTTTCCCTATCACCTATAAACAATTATAAATCTAGAGTTGAAAACTCCACCACCTTGGGCATCAACCCAAGATCCACTGCTAATCTGCAGGAGAAAGAGTATATACTACTTAAGCAGAAGCAGGATTTGGTTAAAAGAAGTGTTGAATTTTATTTTTTTCAAACTGGTGACTCTTTAAGATGCTATATGAACTCTTTTTACCTCTTCTGCTCCCAAAAATTTTTAGGCAACTTTATAAGTATATACCATTCACATGCATTAGAGGTTTTCCAAATCAATTCTGATTTGGAAAAAAAAAAAGTGATCAAGGCCTATAAAATTATTTTCCATTATTCAAAGATATTTCAAACAATAGGCTAGCACTTAAGATTTGAGCAGATCTCATTTTTCACTTATAAGGTGAATAAAGAAGCATTTCACACTGCTTAGGGGACCAGTAGTTTGAAATTCAGTGACCCTCAGATGAGATCTTTTGACAAATTAATTAAAACTGGCGATCATAATTTAGTCATTTTGTATCATTACAAAAATTTTCAAACTATGATTTCAAAGCAGTTTCAATCAGTTTTAGCAAACACCAGCTAGTAGAACGTGATTTTAACATCATCTGTTATTTCTGGAAAAAAAGTAATTTTTAGACGATGGAATTTGCCACCATTCTTTTAAGGAAGAAAAGAAAAATGGAAAATAAACAAGAAACTCCTTCTGAGAAGAGAGCATGCTCACCTTAAAAAGTACTACAGTTATTCTGATGCAGAACACCGTAACTGTTTTAACTGTAAATAAAGTTCCAAGCAATGGAAAAATAGGGATATAGAAGTTTTCAGTGTTTGTAAGAATAAAGCATGACATATTCACTTCTGATCCCCATAATCAGAGCCATAATCATTCTATTCAGAATATAAGAAGCATATAATTGCTGTTCTTTCTAATGAAAACTTCCAAATTAAGTGTAATGATATTGGGCAGGTACTGATACCAAAATGAAACTTCCAAGCTTTTACAATCTCAAAAAAACCTTTAACTAATATTTTGACTGGAACAAGATACCAAAGCTGAGAACCAAAGCTCTTCGTTGTCATCTGTATGCAATAACAGAACTTGGAGAGCAATGGGAAGAAAAGCAAAATACCAAGTTCTAGAGTTAGGAAACTGCATACGAGAAACTAGTCTTGAAAAAGTATCATCTAAATATTCCCCTCATATTGACTTTGGACATCTGAGTTTAGAGAGCTGTGAGCTGAATTCACATTTTTCAATTACTAGTTAAAATACAGTCCCAAATATTTCACACACACAGCCCCCAAAAAATTTGTTATATTTCCAGCTTTTATTTCAAAGCAGAAGAGCTAGAGGGAAAAGTTGGCAAGAGTTAGCTGTGGTCACTCATATTCAAATGTTTTTATGAATTCATTATTGATTTTTTTCTTGTTGGTTGCATTCTTTGCTCCTCTAAATTGTGGGAAGTAGCAACAAAGTGGGAAGAGGCAATAAAGGGAAAGAACATTACACCTGCATGCTGTTGATGCAGGTGCACCCTGCTTCACCTACCATCTGCACTGCAATGTCTTAATAGTCACAGACTCTTACCTCTTCTAGAGTACGTGCTTTATTCCATTACATTATTCCTCTGGGAATACGCTGCTCTAGTCTGTAAAAAAATATTTCCAATCTCATTAGCTATCATCAATCACCTCCTTAGTGCACATGGGTAAATGTTTGCAATCGTTGGAAAATCCTGCTAAATGAAGTCAACATAGAGTTCATTTAAATTAAATAAAATCAGGTGTGTACCTGAATAGGGTGATTGTATTATAGAATGATAGGATGATCTTCCTAGTGCCATAAAACCATTAGGCATTCACTTCTCAGTCAATACACCGATATATTACAAAAGGCCTCACTAACACCCCATAGCATCAGCCAGCCCTAAGCACAACCAAGTAACAACTCAGAAGGCGGCTGTCATGTTAAAGGCATGTCAGTGCAAGACAGGGAAAAGCCCCCAGAAGTTGTCATCCCTCCCAGAGAATATTTTTATTACCTCCATCTTCCATAATAAGCAAAATATAAATCGGTGACTGATTGCAGCTGTGATCACCAGTACAAAAGGGTCTCATGGTTAAAATCTCCTTTCAACTGTTACACTCAGTAAAACTGTCATACTGCATGAAAGCAAAGTAGCATAGGAACCAACAGCAAATTCTTTCTTTAAAACTCAATTGTACTTACCATCCAAGCATTTTAAGTGGGGATTCTGTAAACAAATTTCCAAAGCTTAATGGTATTAAAAATCTTCTTTGAAATGCATCTATAAAATGAATGAAAAACACCCAACTACTGGAATAATAAAGAATTGCAAGAAGAGACCAATATTAGATTTGATAAGTTGATCTCATCTGCAACATGACAATAAGCAGAAATTGAAGGCCACACATACAACTGTATTTTGGAAAGTAATGCCTGGGGAAAAGGCTGAAAGTATACAAGAAGAAACAACTGAACATGTGTTCTACATACAGCGCAGTGCCCAGAAATGGTAATCCAGTCCATGGATAGTGGTAAAATAATCCCTGGATTTCCAAGTCAAATTACAACGCTGTTGCTGCAAATGTCATCTTAAAAACATTTGCAACCTGGTTAGAAGAACCCCTAGCCTTGGATAAATGCATGGTGCTTTATTTTTGAGCTCTCTTTTGCTTTATGCACACTGCCTGAATTCATTTATACCTGGATTTAAATTTAACTTCAACATTAATACATCTTGTGCTATTTTGTCCTGTCTTGTCTAATGCAATCAACAGCATGGGTCTTTTATCATTGTCACTTCGTCTCCAGTATGCAGGGAATGCTCAGCAAACAGGCTCCTGGAAACCTGCTTATTGTATATCACCTCTGACTTTAGCTTCTTATAAAGCAGAGAGACAGTGTAAATTTGCAGGGTTTTTTTCTTTGTGTATTTATCACCAAAAAATGTCAAAATCACCACTGTATTCATACTACAATTTCCATACTTTCTGTGATTTACAGATTGATATAAACTCAAAGAATGACTCTTAAGAGAGGTAACTTTAAAACACACAGTTCTGTTCATGCTAGATAATGACTCTGTTCCTAAATCAATTATCTGCAGAAAGTTTCTACCAAAATGTTATGGCACATTGTCATCACTGTAGGATATTATAATATAGTCTGTTCTTTAAAGTTTAGACAAATTTTAATACACTAACAATGCGCATCACATTTCAAAGTCATCTTTTAAACATTGTGGGTGAAATCCTGGACCCATTTAAAGTCAATGGCAAAACTCCCACTGACCTCAGGAGAAGTCAGATCCTGTCCTTTATTGCTGCCTTTATTCATTTTTGCCAACCAAATGACAAATTATTAATAAATGCACAGGATATTACTTAGTCTAAGCAGAGCTGGTAAGAACTAGAAAAGAAGCTTTTCAAATACATTATACATGAATCAAGCTGTTATCTTTTGAACAATTTGTTCAATGAGTTGGCATTCAACCAGACAGAGAGATGGTCAAATACTGCAAAAGACTATTCTTGAATAATTTATTTAATGAATAACAGCTACTTTGAGAGGATAATGTATTCTGTGAGTAATATTCAACAGCTTACAGCCAAAAGTGTTTTATCCAACATTAATTACTGTTGTTTTGTTTTGGGGAAGCATATAAGTATTGTAAGGTTTTGTTTGTTTTGCTTTGATCTTCCGTCACTGCAGTTGTGCTAACTTGTGTTACAGCACTCCTGCTATAGCACACAAATAATCACCACCTGACTTCTGTTAAATTTAACTTCATGTTGTTTCAGCATGTAGGCTTTATTAACTTTCATCTAAACAAATCAAATGACAGTTTAACATTCTGTGTATCACAAATTTTGTGTAATTGCAGGAAATTTTGTGAAATTAAAACAAAACCCCAAAAAGAAAAAAAAAAATGGGAAAAAACCTCCAGCCTCCAAGCAAGTTGAATACAGATAACATTGACATATTCTTGTTTCCTTCAACAGCTGCCTATTAAGTCCATATTATGATTTTCTAAAAATGCTGGGTTTTGGGGGTTTTTTTTTGTTTGTTTGTTGGTTGTTTTTTTTTAAATATATATTAAGTGATTTACATAAACAGCTGTTATGTTCAATTTCCTATCCTGGGAGAATTCCATTACTGACACAAAAGCATGGAAACAAGCCATGTGTAGTTTTAAGCACTGTTTCCTCCCTTAGAGAAATTTTAAGCAAGGCTTCACATCTCTAAGTCAGAGTTATGCTGTTGGCAGTTCCTTGATGTTATGGCATCCATGCCCTTGACATCCCTGCTTCACTAGACACAAGCAAGAATTTTTCCATTCTCATAACTAAGTCGTACTGCAAGCCATACATTTCAGCCTTCTTTCAGACCCTCCCAGTTAGCCTTAATGCACTTCTTACACAAAGACTTTAATGCACTGTAGCAATGCTACATAAAAAAACAAAACAGCTCTTCAAAACCATGATGAAACTGATGGAGAATACGAATAAAACCAAGAAAGGAGTACATCTAGTTTTGTTTTGTTTTGTTGTTTTGGTTTTTTTTTAAAGTAATTTGTATTGTATAGCAGCAGGATAACCATGCGTGTGAGGTACTGGTGTTATTTCTGTCTCGTGTTCACTGGTCTCAGGTTGGAAACATAATATGTGCCTTTGTGGATGCTCATGGGTACTTCTGCACTAGCCACAAGGAATAGTGCTTTTTATATGAAAGATAACTTGATTTGGAAACCTGCCTTTCTTCTGCTGTAGTAGAAAGTTTAGCGTACCTTGAAGTGTCTCCAAGTGAGCGAGTCTTCATGGAAGACCAGAGTCAAGCGCATGGGTGCTGTCTGTGTCCTACCTGGGTGGGCAGTCACTTCCTCTTTGCTGGGGGCGGGGGGGGGGAGTCCAACAGCTGCTGCCTTACCTCACTGGGAAGTACCTTCATCCAGCTGTTCTCCAAATTAACTGCAAAGTCACAGCCCATAGCCGCCACTTCCCTGCTGAGGCCAGAGATGATCCATCTTCACTCTGCTTCTGGTAGGCAAGTTGTAGTTTCAGCTGTGATGTCTAGCACCACTGGTCATCCATGGCAAGAACCTGGTCCCCTGGAAGGGAGGAGAGGAAGAAAACCATCAGCAAGTTGTTAGCTGAGACAGAGACTGACTTGCCCTGCCACTGCTCAGGTCAAATGAAGCTTGTGGCACCATGAATGGATTTCTAACTACAGAGGTATGATAGATTGGGAAATGCTACTCCGTAGCTGAAATTCTTTTTAAGGGTAAAACTTGCTGTATATTCTTATAATGTTAATTCATTGCCATGTGATTTTAACAAAGATTTAACTTACTGTAATAGGTTTGGGGAAAAATCAGATTTGTATTCCTAGCACAAATACTTACATGTGCATTATGACATTATTCAATATCTGTAAGCTTTAAAGCTTCTCAACAACTTAATTACAGGCTTCATTTATTATCTGAAATAACACAATAATTTTTTTGTTAGGTTAGAAAGTTCTTGCGAAATACAATATATACAATTTTTAAGTAACAGGTAATTTTTTCACTTTTAATACATTTTCAAATTGATTGGCTCAGAACCTTATGTGCAAACGGAATCTAAAATTTGAAAATACAAAATATTATCTCAGAGGCTTTTTAAGAAAAGCTGTTTTAAATAAGCTCTGGGTAAATATGCATTATGGTACAGTCTTCAATCATGCCAGTTTATTTTTACTGTTTTTCTGACAGACTCCTATCTCCTTCAGTGTACTGATTAAATATAGAGGGTACTAAGTAGTGTGTAAAGTATTGCATTTTTAACAAAAGTAGTCATGTCATTTTAACAAAATTTGTCATGTAGGAAATGCAAAGAATGACAAACTAAATGTTATTTTAAAATGTCCTTTATGAGCTTTAACTCGCTTTTTATTAGTCACTAGACTTCCCTGCTCCTGTTTCCAAGACATACATTAAACTATGACTCTCCGATTTTTATTATCATTAAAAGGAAAATAATATATGTAACAATTTCCATCACAATCCCAAAATTAAACACCTCTTTTGAGAGAAATTAACAAAATTGTGCTTAAAAAGGTTATTTCTGGTTACAGCACATTGCTTTTGATAACACAGATCAAAATATATTAGCTACAAAATTAATTCTTGCTGTGGTTTAACCCCAGCTGGCAGCCAAGCCCCACGCAGCCGTTCACTCACTCTCCCCATAGCGGCATGGGGGAGAGGATCGGAAGAGTAAAAGTGAGAAAACTCATGGGTTGAGACAAAGACAGTTTAGTAGGTAAAGCAAAAGCTGCGCACACAAGCAAAGCAAGGAATTAACTCACTGCTTCCCATGGGCAGGCAGGTGCTAAGCCATTCCCAGGACAGCAGGGCTCCATCACACTTAGTGGTGACTTGGGAAGACACACGGCGTAGTGCGGGATGTCCCCCCTGCCACCTTCTTCCCCCCGCTTATATATACTCAGCATGACATCCCATGGTATGAATATCCCTTTGCCTAGTTCAGGTCACCTGTCCTGTCTATGTCCCCTCCCAGATTCTTGTGCCCCTCCAGCTCTCTCGCTTGGCAGGGCCTGAGAAACTAAAAAGTCCTTGACTTAGTATAAACATTACCCAGCAACACGCAAAACCATCAGTGTGTTGTCAACATTGTTCTCACAACAAACCCAAAACACAGCACTGCACCAGCTACTACAAAGAGAATTAACCCTGTCCCAGCTGAAACCAGAAAAATTCTGTTTTGGTGAATAAATCAACATAAGATACACATGGCAAAATAACAGAATAAAGATGGGAAAGCGATTCATTTTTGTGTTTTCACAGATAACTTGTTTATGAACAAACAGATCTAATTGAAAAAAGAGCAAAGCCTTCAAAAGCAGAAAAATATTGAGAATTTTTCTAGAGATGGGTAACTTAAGTAAAATCACATTAGATCCACTGTGTCCTTTAGTTCTTTGAGTTATACGTGCATGTTCTTTTCATGAATATTCTAAATTATTTTTTATATCTGACAGGAGAAAGTGTCGCTATCTTATTTTGCAGAAGAGTTCAAAATATAAAACCTCTAAGCAATGTCTGTCAAATTTCCTTTACCCCCAAGCCTGAAGTCTCAATAATGTAATCACAAAATGAAGCAGCAGTGAGCTGCCCTATAGAAAAAAAAAGACAAAGTAATTTTAAAAGGTTGTCTTTTCTTGATGCTAAATCATTGCTTCTTCTTACCTTACTTACTGTTGTTTGCTTCCGTGCTTCTGGAAAGGGATGAGGTAACAGTCTGAGATAAAATGCAAGTGCTGGAATCAGGTTTTTGATTAAGAAGATAGATTGGAATCATAAGTTTGTTTCTAGTTTCTAATTTAGAGATGACACCCAGCAATTCTTTAAAGTGCTTTTACGTTTAAGTGGGTTTGTTTATATAAGCAATATTTAAAATACATAAATTGTTATTCCTCAAAGATCATACAGAACTATTTATAGGTATTCTTTTGAGTATTAAATGTGTTCTGTAGATTGTGAAGCAACCGAGCACTGTAAGAAATAAATAAAATGGGTATATTATTTTCATTATTCCTAAAATTAGCATGAAGTTTACTTTAGGGTCATATTTTTCTCATTATGTGGTCTTGCATTTTACTTACTACCTACTGAACATATGTATTTTCAGAACAGACTTCTCCTTTGGGGATTTGTGTATAGTATAATCTGAATCACAAGTCACAAATATATCAATTTAATTTTGTAAAGTTCAGAGACAAAAAGACATTTTCATTTTTATTCTGGAAATAAATGGAATAAGAAAAAGTTTACCAGAGTCTGGTCATTAGCACTTCTGATTAAGCTTGCCTTCTTTCTTAAGGCTGGGCCCAACACCTCTCTCAAGAAGAAACTTACTCACAATGACAAATATATATGTAGGGGCAGCCAGAAATTCAGTCTTTCTATGCAGGGATCTTCAACTTTCTTTGTGGTTTAGCATGTCAGAGAAGGTGTATGCAGGAAGCCACCTGGAAAAAGAAATGGGAAAATAACAACGCTAACAGTTTCCCAGGAGGCTCTTTTCATTGACTGCAATTGTGTTTATGAACAGTCAGCACTCTTTTGTCAAGGTTTGAGTCAATGTTTGCAGAAGGTGCATCAGAATTCCCCAAGTGAAATTTGTCACTCTTGGGAGATACTGCCTAGGTAGGCATTGAGGAACTAGGTAACTAAGAATTAGACTCACTGAAACAGCACTGTTGCTTATGCTGAATAGCAAGAAAAAACCCCAAACCGCAGCAGCTAGAAATGTGTGATTTTGACTTCTCCATGCTAACTGCCTCCATTCAAAAGCGGCTCACCAGGGGTGCATGGAAGCTCACTAGTGGTGCACTGGGGGTGGGAGACATGGGGGCAGAAATAGAGAACCAAAAGCCTGTAAAAAACAAAGGAAATATCAGTATAAAACTGACAAAACATGTAGGCTTTTCCCCCCTCTATCTTAGGTAAGTGCTTTAATAAGAAGAAATAATGTTCCCTTGTGAGTTTCCTTTTAAAAAGAACTGAAGGACTTTAAACCAACACTTTTTAAAAAAGTGCTTGGTTTATTTCAGAGATTAACTATGAGGTACCTAAACATTTTTATTTGTGGCTAATTGATTTATTTATTCTATTTCCATAAGAAAAATATAATTTTGGTTTTGAAATTTTCGTAACTCAAAACATCAGGAGAAATTTTGGAAGTTCCGTGAAAATAAATCCGCTGATCATTTCCCCCAGCTAACAGCAGTTAGTGGCCGGTCTGATCTACGTAAATATGACAAAAGTTTAGAAGAAAGAAATTCAAACCTTTCAACATCATACTTCGTAAAACTTTTGAATCTAGTTACCATAACCCAAAGGGTTGACTTTTAAAACTTGTTCTGTTAATTCAATGACAAATTCCTAGTTTACTTTAATGGCACCCTAACTTCAATCTTCATTATGTGTTCAAAAACATTAATGCAAACAGCTTCATCTTACCAGTCAGCCTACTGGACATGTTTTGTGAATGGAATCAGCTGTAAAATGAATCATTTATTTATCAGGCTGCTACAGATAGCAGTTTTCAAGTTTTTCCACGAATACTGAAAAATAACACAAGTTTCTAAACAAACACAGGGAGACAGAAAAAAAAAAAACACAAACAAGCACTCTATGGGCCAGATTGATATACCAATAATAACAATAATAAGCCAACATGCTTTCTATTATATGCAGAACTAATGATGTGCATTCAAGTTTATGAAAGTATCTTCAAGTGGTGCTTACAACTTTCTTTTATCAAAGATGCTGGTCAATACTTTATAGCTACTCTGAGCTTATTTACTCTGATCAAAGTATGGAATATAAAAGATTAAACTTTTCTACTAATTACATGCCTGAAGGCACATTAACAATGCAAGTGTCAAAGCTCTGCTGAAAATTCATTTCGCATTTTTAATAAAAACTGATAGCAATGGTTTGAATGCATCTAACTGGAAAAAAGTAATTTTTGTTTCAGTAGCTTCTTTATGAGGAGAATGTAGAAGCCCTGGAACCTTAAAAATGCGAGGATATAGGTAATTTGTGCTCTGAAAATGGACTACTAGAAATTTTCCTGTTAAACAATTCACAGTGAGTTTCTCCTTAATAACTTGACGAGACCAAAAAATAACTCAGCGCTAGAAATCAACACTAAATTTTTGATCAAAAACATTGATTTCAAAACTTTCAAACACTCAAATATTCAAAATTTACTCTTAGTTTTATGGAACAGAGCTCAACCACTTTCTATTTCAAAATTTGTAATTTTTTTTCATGCCTTAAATATCTTATGTTTCTACAATATTTTTCTTTTACTCCCTTCTTCCCCCCTCCACCACTGCAGCAGACAATAATTTCCTTACCTGAATTGTGTGAAAACATGAAATAAAAGCATTTTATAGACTTCCTGAAAACCTCTGCAGTGTAATAGGCTCCCATGGAACTTGGACTTCTGAAGGCTAGAATATTGCAGAGATGTTTTGCCTTTCACCATAGCTCTTCTTTATCATGATTACATACCAGCTTGTGCTGCGTTTTCAGGGAAGTGGGATTGTTGGACCTTGCCATCAGTGAAATGAGAGCTTTGTGTCTTGAACTCAGCCACACCAGGGATGCCAGCTCCATATCCTCTGTTAGTCAGCGTGGAGTAAAGCAGCCAAGGTATTAAACATGGCATAGCCTGTGACACCATTGGTCCAAGTATAATACAGAAAGGGTCTGTTGGGTGTCCATTATTTGCCAGAAAACATCCTGATAAATTAAGCAACATTAGATAAGATGTCACAAAAATTCTAGCAAAAAATTTCAGTTAGTTCTGCCTGAACTGCATTTGTAAATAATTGAACAAGTGGAGTAAAATTTATTTTTTTGAGCTGGAAGCACTGTCCCTTTGGATACATAGTAAGGCAATCCTTCAGTTTCCAAGATTAGAAAAACTCGCTAAAACTCTTCATCAGTATTTGTCATCTGGATGTGAATGCATTATTCCCAGGTGATTTGGAATTATTTGCTTCTTTGACTTTAACATGATTTTATTCTAAACATAATAATGTTGATATAAGAGTAACTGTGTGACCTCTAAACATGGCAATTTATGAATGATCTATGAAAACCATCCAAAACAGTAATTTACAAAGAAGTCCTGGTTTGTTTGCTTATAATGGATGTCCAAGCAAGACCGTAGAATTGCTCTTATATCACAAAGAATAAACAGCTTAGATAAAAAAGCTTAGATGCTTTGTGAACACTCATACCAAAAGCTGGAAATTAAAAAGCAAAAAAAAAAAAAGCAAAAAAAAAAAAAAGCTAGCAATTATGGGCACTAATATAAATTCTGTGATGATTTTCTAACCTATCTGCCTCTGTGATGAACTTTAACAACAGTTTAACTTGTCTATGGAAATTTTTTAAAAAGGCTTATTATTTTATTCCAGGGGGGAAATAAAACTACTTTCAGTTGTCTCCTGGATCTTTAATTTTGAGAGGTAGGGTAAGAGAAGGGGAAAAGACAGTAAGAAAAACAGCAGATGTTTTCTTATTTAAGACTTATGTACTAAAAACTTTCCTCAAGGGAATCACCAGCTCTACCAGTTTTGTCAAGCACTGTCACAGAGTGAGAGTGCACCTCAACATGTCTAATCAGCCTGCAGCCTAGGAAACTGAGAAAATCACTTTACACTTTCCTTCCACAAATCTCCTCAGATGTGATAAAGCAAAGGAGGAGGGGTGAGGGTGAAGCCACAACAACAAAAAGTATAAGTGTTTCAGAAACACCCAGATGAAGACTTTCTGTTTAAATTATCACACAAACATGCTTTTTCTTCAGCTGGCTTAAGAAAAATTCTAAATAAATATCTCCCACATTGTAGCAAAAAAAAAAGGCAATATCAAGCCTGGTAAAAATGTTGAGGGTCCAATGACACGGTTAGTAGTTTCCAGTTTGACTACAAAAGAAAAAAAAAAAACAAACACAAACTTAGATGCTCCTAGAAAACTAAAACAGAATAATAAATACCTGTCATGATGACCCAAGATGTTTCTGTGGCTGGTATTTTGCCAGGAGCGTATATCTAAATCACAGTATCTGCCAAAAATAATGACAATAAAACCTGTAACCCTGCAATAGCAGTTCAGCTTCCTTGAGTTTTGCTAGGATGTTTATCATCAACCTTTTCCTCCCCTTGTTAGGTCAAACTGTGCTATTAACTTCTATCTATTTAGTTCAAATGCCGGATACTCAACAAATACTAGAATAAATGGCGAACAGATAGAAATTGAGGTATTGAGGATCTAGAAGATATGCTGGTTTTCATCTGATTATGTGACTTTCCACACTGAGGACAAGAATACTAATGAAAGAATCCCTTTCTGTCTAACAAAATACAGTTCAGGTACTGTACCATGCTTCTCACACCACTGACAGTATGCTTACTCAAGGAACTCAAGCTGACAGTGAACAAGAGGAGATCAAATCACCTGCATTACAGTGTGGCATACATACCACAGCTGTTGGCACAGGTAGCATAGCGTACAGTACCATTCATTGGCTAAGACTCATCTCACATGAAAAATTACTGGGGAAATGCTAACACTTATTTCAGTGGCAAAATATTTATAAAGATAATCTTAATGAAGAAAGACACTATCAAGACAAACCACTGGTAGAGCGCTTCACGGCACCAAATTAAGTTGCTTTTGAAGACCTGTAGCTGAGGATCACCAGTCAGTGTAATCATGTAATCGTGTTCTCCTATGCAACCCTCTACCTTCACCTCCACCTTTTCCCAGGAAAGGCACAGACGCAACAGCACATTCTGCTCAGGTTCCCATGCTATCCGAGACTTAGATGGTGTTCTGCAGCCTGCTTTCTCAATTTCTCTCAAAACATTCCTCTTCATACTCAACAAGTTTTAAATGCTTTACAACCCCTACATATTCCTGTAAGAGCTGCAGACTGCAATGATACGTGACTTCAGTAAGATACACTCTCAGGTTTTTAAGTCACGTATTTCTAAATGCTGTTATAAATTATGTATAATTTTACAGTAACCACAGTGCCATGAAAGTCAACATACCTAATAATACCATACAAAACAGTTGTTTGATCAACTGATTAAGCCACTGTTGATATTAATACTGGAACTGGAACTATAGGGACTATTCTTTTTGATTTATATATGTATATAGCAAAACATACCAAAAAATAGTCTAAACAGCATGCAATTTTGTGTATGATACAACAGATATGTAAACCAGACAGGAATAGAAAGTAGTATGTAAGTAGAGTTACAGCATTGTTTAATGAGACAATTGGATTTTAAATTTCACCCTGAGAAAACAGGTTTCTGATATATTGATATATATTTTGAAATATTCCCCTTATTAAATTATTACTGCACACTGTACAGAAAAACAGGGTATTTGCATAAGGCAACTAACGGAAGGGAAGTTAAGGTAAAAATAAGTAATTTGGAAAATCTCCAGTTATACAATATTTATACTAACATTTTTGTCTCAATGTGGGCTGAGATTTTAAATATTTTCTAATCAGACACGGAAGTTCAAGTAGGATGTAATTCACTAAATTCACTGAAAAAATTATTGTCAAATTTTACCCCTTTCTAGTTTCATATTCCAGCCTTCTGTAGAATGCAGGAAAATCCAACTGAAAAATACATTCACATATTAATAAATTTTAAGGAGAAAAAAATTAAATAATTTCAGGTAAGCCTTCAAGTTCCCAGTCTTCATTTCCACTCTAATTCTCTGAACTGTGACGTCTTAATGAACCTCAAATAGTCTTTTTTACAGTTGCTGAAAATCATTGCCTCTTTTGCAGAAGTATCATGCTTGGGATATAAAATGTGCTAACAATAACAACTCCATCAGGGTTTGTTTGGAATAATAATTTTGCAACAAAAATGATAAAATAAAGACAGCATCTTAGCTTCGATAACTCTCCAAGTAGTTCAGTCTACACATTTCTCTGGCTAGCAAAGCAAGTTTGGGGCAGAATATTATAAAGTGAACTTTGAATTATGCTTTACACCTGTGTGAACTGCAGCACTGATATTTCTGCCAGTTTGCACGCTGCTGTTTTAGTGTCAGAACAAAAAGAGGTTTTTATTATCAGTTATAACGATCATGTGCAGACTGCAAAAATAAAGATGACTATGATTGAATACATCGATTTACATTTCCTAATTGTCCTCGTCTTCTTTTATTTAAAAGGTGCTTATATAATTGAAGCTGGTGTTTTTGGAATCACTTTACTAAAATTAACATGGCAGCAGTTTGCAGAGACCGTGAAACAAAGAAAGATGTTTTTCTGCACATACTAAAATGTAATGTGAGCAGTAGCAACAACCATCATACCTGCAAAAGATCTGTTCAGTCACCCTGTCTGTCTGGTCTGGGAACAGCATCTCCATCTCTATTTTATGCACAACCTTCCCTGAAGATTGTATTTGCCTTGTATAATTTTAGGCAAAATTAGACTACAGCCTCAGTGTTATTTTGAATGTGGGTCAACAGGCCAATGACTCAGCCCATTCAGCTGGCACTAGTTCATTAAGGTACATCAGCTGGGAAGGTGCACGAGAATTATCTGTATTTTAAACACCAATAACAACACTACATTATTCAAGTAACAGAAGAGTGCTTAAAACATGTCAGCTAAATGGTTCACTGCAGCTATAATATGCTCTGCAAGGGCACTGGATACACTTTCAAATTGTTTATTCTAATTCAATTCCCCAAGAGATCCAAGGTGTCTGAATTTAAATATTGATCTCGTTCTATTGCATATTTTGCCCTTTCCAATAAAAACCAGCGGTGTATAAAGTGAAAACTCCTGGATGCCCAGGCTGTGACTGACTGCTGGTCATGCTTTCACCTTCTTAGAGATAGGATGACGCTATGCAAGCTGTGTTAAGCTTCAAACCATCTAAATCTGAGTGTATCTAGAGAAAAACCCCACAAAACAAAACTCAATAAATTTGAGGTAAAAAGAATCCTAGGGCTAAATAGAGCACAAGGTTTGGTTTTTGGAATGAATATTGTATGAGGAGCCCAGGTGGTCAGGGCAGAGAGCTGTTTCCACCACACTCTATGCTGGGCAGAGGAGGGAAGGCAGCAGAGGAGTCAGCCCCCATTCAACCATCTGTCATTGAACAACGTGCAGAAACTGCTTCATTTCCCTGTAACTACCTCAACACTTCACAAGGTTAAGGATGGAGGATGTCATCTCAAGCAACAGTTTATGCATCCCAAGAGAAAGGGTGCTTCTACATAGATTGCAGTGATGGATGTACCTGGTTTCCCCATCGACTTTGCGTCATGTTCTCTAGAAAGGGTGGACGAGGTGGTCGGTCTGCCTTTCCAGGCTGCTGCACACCAAGTCTGGCGTGTCTTCCACTAGCAAGGGAAACTTGCCCTTTTCCTATGAGTAAATAGAGGCTGTGACTGAAAATTTCAGCAGTGTTCATTATCAAGTTTGCCCATATATGAAAAGAGAATATATTTGGTAAAACATGTGCTTTATATATTTTCAACAGTTTTTTAACCTCCCATTTGATTAAAGGTTTCTTAAAGCTTCTGTTTACTATGCAATAACCCATTCTTTGCTCTGCTTTTCAAGGCAGCTCTGGAACTAGGTTAGTAGTAGTGGAAAATGTAAAAGGTGTTTTAGAAAAAAATGATTTTATCTTTGACAATTTACTACTGCTTGCTGTTGTTATAGCATAATACTAGTGAAAACATTGGCAACACCATTCTTTCTGGAAGCTATTGAAAAATAAGACTATATCTTCTTATACTTACTCGCCTTTTCACATATCACATAACAAATCAAAATCTGGTATAGATAATCCAGAATTTGTTCTTTGTGTTTGTAAAAGAAAATGATATAAAATAAGTTTTCCTCCTCTATCAAAGGAACTGCAGAACTGCCAGAACACATAGCTGCGTGCACGTATCACCACAGCAGTACAATCATTTTCTTGAAAAGACTTAAAATCTTTTTCAGCTATTGGAACTTACTTTTGCAGGATCGATGCAGGTTGTTTAGGTGCAAGCTGATGTTCCTTGGTGATTATATAAATGAGGATGATGAAAACAACCCCCAGTTCCTGAGTACTCTTTGTTTTTCTTTCCCTGATATACAGTAGTCTATGGAAGTTATTCGAAGACACCGCTGCTAAACAGAAATAAGGAAAAGAGTTGTCATGGGGAGTTGCAAATTAATTCTCAAATGTCTTGCTTCATGTATAAAAGAAAATAACCTTACCTTCTCTAAGTATCTTCATGAAAAAATGGTTGTGTTTCGATAAATCATAAGCACTGAAGACGGAAATTTCATCTGAAAAAACTTTTCTATATATAACATACATATGTTATATGACAACATTATATAATCAAGCAGCACTTAAGGAATCTGCAGAGTGTTCCCTTATAACATTCCAGTACTCTGAATCTGAGTATTTTGAATTCATTATGACAGACATTATGACAGATCTTATAATCCAAAAGGAAATGGCATTTTCATTCAGTAAATGGATTTGGAACTGTTTATGCTTTTTTTTTTTCCTTTTTTTTTTTAAGTAAGGCAGATAGACAAATTGAGTTAATTTAGTAGAATAGAGATAAAGCTTTGTGAGTTATTTAAAAAAGTAATTAAGCTGGAAAACATTTTTGTTATATCATAAATGAAAGTTTAGGATGTCTGACTCGTACAAGTGCACAAGGCAGTAGCAATACGTACTTTAGAAAAAAGCCCTAACATTAAAATAGTGGTTTTCTTTAACATTCTTTAAACCACTGCCTTTCATAAAAAAAGGATACATTTTCTCTTCTCTCTCCCACAGTGATGAGATCAGCATACTTAAAAGGACCATTTGTGCTTCCAAAATACTTACAACTATTATATCACTTTAAAATCTCAAATATTTCAGTAGCGATCATCTATTAGCACTTCTGTCTCTAAAAGATGCAGTCCTAACCCGGTACTTTATCCATGTGTAATTCAGCTAGTTCTGATCCTTACTGATAGACTCTTAACAGGAAAAAAACCAACAACATTCTAGCATAATCTTGCCACTAGGTCTCACTACACCATTTCACTTATTTCTCGTAATATTAATTTACAACCAAAATTATCCTTCACGTGTTTCTGCTTTAAGAACAGTATACTTGCAGAAGACATTTACAGCATCATATATTTTCTAGTAACACAGCCGCACAACTGCTACCTTCACAAACAACGTTTGTAAAAACTAAGTGGCAGGTTCTTGAAAACTCTTTTCACATTGTTGATACATTAATTTTTGGAGGATAAGGAACGTTTCTTCTCTTTTCTTTCCTTCCTATGTTGTACAAAACTGACGTACCAAACTGACAGGTTTGGGAACAAGTTTCTTCCCTGTCTTGAATGGTCCCATAGGTATTCTCTGCCTTGGAAATTTTGAGAAAGATCTTTGATAGCATCCTTTTGACAGACTGTTTTGAAGTATGCTGTACTGCTTTAAAAAAAAATAATAATCCATAAAATTCAATAAAATTCTTTAGCTTGTTTCATGAGAGGTTATGACATTGCTCTGCGTCACTGCTACAAGAGCTTTTCATTCAGCTTGCAAATCCAGTGACATTTTTCCCCAAGAAAGAAGTCAGACCGCAAGGGGTTTCTGCAAGGAAAGTCTCAGACTTCTAAGTGCAGCGTTTACCTTTACAGTCTCCATAAAGTGTTGGAGCATACCAGCCCTTTCAAAAGACAGCAGCAAGCTCTGCTTGGTGTCTTGGAAGAACGACTGCAGGCAACCTGCCGCTGAGGATATAACTCCAGGCAGGGGATCCTGCAAAACCTGGGCATCAGCCTGCAGTCCAAGCCCAAGCAAAACCCACAGAGATGGCTGCTGCTTGGTCCTTGTTGTCCCCCAGTGCTCCCTTTTGTGGTTGCCTGCCTCCAGGCAGCAAAACCCTTCCTAATGTGAGGATTTCCTGAATAATTTGGTCATGGAGCTTTTGGATGGTCATGGGAGAGCTAAAATACACATTTGCCTTACCCTTTCTTTCTTTTTTTCTTTTTTCTTTTTTTTTTTTTTTGTTTTTTTTGTTTTGTTTGGTTTGTTTGTTTTTCTTGGATACAAAGTAAAGACTAAAAAAGCATGAGATAAAACTGTTTTATAGTAAAACTAGCGTCCACCCTAATATGGGTCAGACTGTTTAACATTTGAAATTGAGAATATTTGTGCGTGCCATAAGGCTCATGCCAAACAATACCCTTGAATCCTGAAATCTTTGCTCATTCACACTTGGCTCATTATAGTTCTTTGGTTCTGTGCAGCAGGACCATGACATGACATTTTAACATGCATAGAGCCTGCTTCGAGTATTTTAATTGGTTTAAAACTGTTGGTAGCATCTTTTACTGTATTAATTTATTGCTTCAGCGTTAGTCATCTGAAACCTTTGCCAGATGGCAATACAGCCCCTGAATACTGACGAGGAGAAAGAAAATATTTATAAGATGCAAATGTTTGCTCATTCATTAAGTATTCACAAATTGTTTTTTAGGGTTTATTTTTGTTTGGGTTTTTGGTTTTTTTGGGGTTTTTTTATTCCTTTCACCTGCAATGCAAAAGGAGCCTAAAGGTTCAGATTTACATTTCATGGTAGCATAATTATTAATAATCTAACTCCCTATAACCTGTCACAAAAATGAAGAAAAAAATAATTTGCAAATTTAGTACAACGTTTTCCCCACCTACATTGAATTCCAACAGAAGTAGTATTATGAAACTTCCAGCAGTTTTTATTGTCTGAGCTTCTCCTCCTTTCCCTCCCTCAATGGCAAAGGAGCAACATGGAAGAATAAGTAGAGATGACCTTCTCGCTTCAGTTCTAAGTACAGGCTTCTCTGCAGAACTCTTCAATACTATTCCCAAATGAACCAAAGAGCATTAAAAAATGATGCTAAAGTGCATTACCTCATGAAATTTGCTCCCGCTAGTACTGACAGGGTCTTGGGGAAGTCACCTGCATTCAGACGTATTTCTAATCACCACCTCATCTGTAGTGTTCAGAAATCACTTGAGCCAACAGCCAAAATTCAGCATTTTCTACAATGCTTTCTACTTCTGATAAAGGTAGCAAATGAATTAAACACACAAACAGAAAAGTAATTGGGAATACACATTAATTACAGTTGGAAGTACCTTTGTTGGTCCAGTGATTCCAGGCACATGGGGAAAGGAGGTTTCCCCTGTTTTTTAGCCTTGACCATTAACTTCCTGGCTGTCTTTAAAACTTCCATTTCTTACTGTGTGGTATATATCTTGAAAAAACAGTCTGAATTCACATTTCCTTTTGGCTCTGAACATTTGAAGTCTGTGGCTTTGTGCTGAGGCTATTTGCTAACTACAGAATATCAGATCTACAATACTTGGCAAAATGTGCCTTTCGTTTTCTGATCCTCAGTCTTTAAGTTTCCTCCAGAAAGTCCAGCTCTAACTGTACTAAAGTTATAACCTCCTGACTATTAAGTTTGCATGCTCTGCATGGCGTGGCCTTTGGGTTCCAGCCTTTCATTAGACTAAGAGTGGGATTGCACAAATCTATGCATAAAGCTTGCTTCTCTTGCCTGTCACTAATCCCCTTGCAAAATACACATTGCTTTATATGGCCCTCGGTTGACTATTCTTGCCTGGACATTCCAAGCACATTATTAGTTTGTGATGCCAGTTCTTAAATCCGTTGATATTCCTACTGAAGGAATTTTTATGCAAACTAAATATAAATTGAAATAAATTAAATATTAATTAAATTCAAACAATAAATTTAATACAAATGTTTTACATAGTTCTAATAGTGTAATAGGTGTAATGTCCCGCATCACCGGTCGTGGCCATCCTCAGAGTACGCACTGGTTTTCTGCCTGCGGCACCCGATCCTCTTCAGTGCCTTGCTGGATTGCCTGGAGCCTCCCAGATGTGAAGGTAATGTGGCATGTTGACAGACTTTCTCTCTTGTTTCACCATGCCATCTGTGTTGCGCAGAGGAAGGTATCCCTTTGTCTGCCACCAGTAGTGGCTTTCCTGGGCAGAGCTTTATTTTCACATTATGGGCTGGAGTCTAAATAACATGTACGGTGATCATGACAGTGGACTCAGCAGTGGATCTTTCATGATACTAATACCTTGGATCCAGACTCTAACATTCAACTTGTGCACAAAGATAAATCAATGCAACTGTTCTGTTCCAAAAAACCTAACCAAACAAACCGCAGCTCCTTTTCTCTGAGTACATGCCACTTCTGCATCTACTGGTCCTCTACCAGAAACTGCTGTGAGGTGCTGGGTTCTGCTGCAGTGTTTTGGGTAGGGATTCTGTGCTGTCATGCTGTGGCCTTATGCAACGCTTAAATTCTTTAAAACAAGTAAGTCTTATTTCTGGTTTTGTTTAAATTGCTTATTTATAAGCCTCTGACCAAACCAATACTGCAAACTCATGTTTTTCTCAAGAACCTAGAGAGATAGTTGACAGTCTTTTTACATTGCTGACACTGAATTACTTTCTCTAGGAGTACCCCTGAGGTCCAAACTACATCAGATATTAGAGGTAGATGTCTGGGGTTAGCAGGTCCAACAAAACACATAATTTGTGGAGAATTTGTCATAATGTGCTGGATTACATCTTGGTATATAAAATAAAATTGTCATCACCAACAACACTCAGAGATGTGTATTATCTGGTAACTCAGCAAGTATTTGAGGCGGATAAATTGCTGCTTCACTATCTAGCTCTTGCTTCACCCCCATCCCCATCCCTTCCTTTACTGAGCTTGCATTGCTAATAATTAGTTTTCACTGAAAAATGCCCAATTGGAAGAATTAGGAACAGTGAATTTTTCAGTTAAGACGGACCGATGCATTCTGCTTTCTGAAGATGATATTGCAGAGAGATAAGAATCAAGACATTCAAAGCCAAACTTTAAAATTCATGAAGACCAAATGCCACAAAGTTGTATCACCAAAAGAAAACTCTGGATGATGACACTTGATTCTGAATATACCGTGAACTATAAAATTCATACCATAGATGTGAACTATAAAAGGTTTACGACTTTCAGACAGTAATATTTTCATTTGTTCTTTCTCTGGATATCAAAAAACCCCACACCAATCATATATTGCTGAATTTTTTCAGAGATATCAGTGAATAAATTGTTCTGCGCACCTTAATTTAGTATGAAGTTTTTAGAAAAAGGCACCCACAATAGTTCCCTGAATCTAAACAAACAAAATTGTAAACATTGTTGTGGATTGCCAGAACTCAATGAAAAATATTAGCAAGACTAATTCTTGTGGGTTTTTTTTTTTACATGATGGTAACCAAGTACTTTGTAGTGGAATCAGCACTGCACATTGCTTTAGGAACTGAAGGATAAACTATTTGCAGATTTTTCTGAAACGTTGTCTTATTCATTACATTCGTTTGTGCTTTGGAATGAGACAATCTCTGTATATTCCTGAGGCTGGAATTCATATGAACTGCCTATCACCTGAATTAATCTCATTACCTATATTGGCTATATTAATTTGGTAACTGCTGAGTGTTATAATTGTAGCTAATCAACTGACACTGTTTGATTTGGTAATTGTATTGTCCAATTTAAGTTAGTTTAACAAAACCTGTAATAGGGCTATAGTTTTTCCCGTTTATTTGATCTTCTTCATGTAATTACCTGTCGTTTGGGTATGGGAGGTTCTTTCAAAACAGCAATAGAAATACAAAGGATTTATCAGAACAGTTACCTTTCTTGAGAACTCTATACTGTGTCCCCTATCTTAACTAAAATCTGAAAATGTAATTGTCTTAAATTTTGTAGTATACCCAATTTTTAATATTTCTGAGTTGCTTGCAAAAGCCCAGCAAGTTAAAAACACCCAAAACAACAAAACCAGAAAAAATGCCACTCTAGCTCTCTTACAATCTTCTGCAGTCTGCAATGACAGTACTAATTAACAACTTTTATCAGCTTTTTCAGCATGTCAGGCTTTATTCCTGGCACTGTTAGCTCTGTTTCCTCTCATCCTCCACTTTCTCCCTCCTTCTGAGATTGTTTAGAAAATTAACACACACATAAAAAAAAAAATATTTAAAAATTACCTCCATTTTCTTATCTTTAATACCCAGAGTTAGCTCTTGCATCAGCAGTTCCCGAGTCCTGTAAGTTGTTGGTTTTTTTTTCTTAAAAATTTTGTATTCCCAGTAGTCTGAGTCCTATCAAAATCTTAAATTTCTATTGCTTCAGTTTGTTTGTTAAACACTGCCTTCCTTACTAGGGCTTTCCTACGCCAACAGTCATCTTTTCATGTACTGCACTCTGGCTAACAAAACACACTTGTAAAGCCAAACTTGTAAAACTAAACTGAAAAAAAACCCGAGACACGCTTCATGCTTGTAAAATTAAACTGGTTCTTTATGAATTGAGTTATTTCCTGAGATGCTCCAGTTCAGATAGCATCATACTACACACATACAGGCGGGGTTTCGGTATTCCCACCACCTCTGCACTTCCCTCTAAGTTCTGAGCAGATTGGTGAAAGTTGTCAGTGTCTTCACATAAATAAGATGAGAGAGACTAAAAAACTGATTTCTCCTCTCTAATATTAACTTTAAAAAAAAAATAAATCTAAAAAGAATCAATACCATGTGTTAAGCATATTTCAAATATTGTTGATTTCGTTTAATTTTTCTTAACTTCTGCCCCTGTGAAAATGTATTACACATACTGTTGCCGCAATACAGAATCCAGTTTGTTCATTTAGAAAATAAACTGAAATTATCATTATTTCAGAAAATTTAATTATTTGCCACTTGGCAAAGTCGGTTTTGTCAAAGACAAAGACAGATTTTTCAGTTCTGTTTTAATAACCCTACTGACATGGTTCTACACGCATAGCTAACTCGACATAAACGCTGATAAAGAACAGCAGATCATCAGCTTAATCTTGCCTATAGCTTGCACATTTTGGAAAGGGAAGGTACAAGTTCTTACCTCATACTTCACATTTTGGAGGAATGAATAAGAAAAGTAACAGATGCCAAAAGTAACAAAAAGGTCAGATGCCATAACGTAGGCACCTAAGTTCATACTCACGCACTGCAATCTATAGGAAAGCATTCAAGGATGCAGCCTAATTCTCAAAGCTGTTTGGTACATCCACCTTCCACGTAAATCGGAAGAGGACATTGGGAACCTGTGAAAGTCAGGGTAGCTGGTCTGAGTGTTTAACATTTGGCAAAAAAACCATACTATAATTTTTGCTTCCCCCTGATCCAAGTATTTGGATTGGACATTGTGTTTTTTTTCTCACCATGGAAGAGTACAGCAGGATTTGTATATTATGTCAAGATTATATACGAAAGATATATATACAGTTAAAATCGCAATAGAAAAGTATGGAGGTGCAAATATTCTCTACAGTTATGTGATGACTGGAAACAATGTGCAAGTTTAAAAGCCAATATCTTCATTAAAAGTTTGTATCAGATTGCCACAGTAATGAATAAAACTACATTTATTATTAATCAAGTATTTGGAATATTTTTAAGTGCTGATTAAAAAGCCTAATTTGAATTTTAATCAACATTTTTGAACTTTTCAGATTTCACTGTCAAATGTTTATATAAAGTTAAATGAAAAGTTAAAGAAAACAAAGGAAACACTTCTTGTTTGCACAGCTGATGAAAATTGCATAGCTCATTTTCAGTTATCTTCCTTGAAATTGCAAGGAATCTAAAAAGCATCTTATTATTTAGTCCTGAAAAAATAATTAGAAGACAGTGTAATTTGTCACCAATCTATATACTAAATTTTCTCCTTTCAACTAGGAATCTGTCCTAGAGTACCCTCCTACTTCTTATTTACAATAATCTGTAGTACAAACACTACATGTATGCATCTCAACTATATTGTCTCATCAGGCTAAATCCATGCCATAGTGAACAACATTACAGAGTAGTTTCTAAATATATTGCCAAAACTTTTATTTGGAATTTATGGCTTTTATTTCTCCACTCCCCCCCCCCCCCCCCCCCCCCCCCCCCCAAATATCTAGATATACACTAAAGGCTGAAGGGATTTTTTTCCCTATTCTGTTTATATAAATAAGATAACAGATCCCCTTAATGTAATATGATAAATCATTTCTATTTTAAATCAAAATAATTCATGCATTTTTGCTGCTAGCTACAATAATTGCCAGGAGACAACTGGCACTTTAGTATTGGGATATTCAGTTCGTCTTTTGACCAATGTAGCTTTTATCCATTTACTTAGGTGTGATGTGTTAGAAGACTTCAATGTTACAGAGAGATAACAAGAGTAATATTCTTGCCCAACCAAAAATTCTTTTGCAACTCATTGGTTACAAACGGCAATTTTTGCTTTACATAAAGACCAAGATATACTGTAAATCATACATGTTGTATCTATGCATCCTGTAACATGTTAATCAAAACCGTGAACTTAGAATCAATCAAAATTTAACGGACAAAATGGGCAGGAAAATATATAATATTACAATAGAAATACCACAATACAGGTTGGCAAAACGAAAGGGGTTAGTATAATATCAATACCTTCCATGGCATCTCTGCTATATTTATACCGATTTAAATGAATAGAAAGTTAATTATGTATTCTGTCTTCAGGAAAAAGACATATTTCTGGTGGCACACAGATTTTTTTGTTGTCATTTTTTCCTGAAAAAACATGGGGGGCCGGGGGCGAAGACTGGGTGGATGGAGGACAACAGGAGACAGGACATAGGGATGAACAAATGACAGGACAGTTCTCTTTTAGCTTGTGTTTCTTTTGGTTTTGTTTGTTCATAAGGAAAATCCTTTACAGTATATATTTGTGATTTACAGTCTTCTCACAGTGATGAAAAATCTGCCACCTATTACTCTTCCTGTTTTTTGTCTATCTTCTGTTAGCATGTGCCCTGACTTCTACTTTTTCATGTATCTGATGCAACTGTTTCTCCAATCCACTTACCTTCATTTACTTTTAATTTTAGAGATTTGCTAAATTGAATAATGCCAGTCCAGGTATATTCCATAGATACTAGCAGTGTTCAACAGAGTTTAGGCTTATTGTCATTGTCTTTTCTATTATCATTAAAGCATTTTAAAGTGGGTCTTTTAGATAAGGTAGTTCAGAGGTCTTCAGAGACATCCAGATGTGCTTGACATAGCAATCTTCAATGGTCTGTTCAGACAGCTCTGGTACAGATGCTTCACTTTATCTGCTATAATTCTGTAGCTCTGCCAATTTTATTTGATGCCCATCTCAAGAATGCCAAGATAACGTAGCTGTTGCTAATGCTTGCAAACACTTTCCTGTCTTTTTCTGACAAATTGCTGGGCAAAATATGTCTGCATCCCTTCAGACTAGTAGCAAGCAACAGTGCTCGCTTTTCCTCAGTCCAAAGGTTCATTTGGTTTATTATTTCAAAACATGCATAATAATATTTCTAAGATGATTTTCTTTAAAGCTGACTGTTCTGTGACTTGGTCAATTAAACAAATCTGTGTAAGCATTTGTCTTACCTTATCATAGCAAGAAAAATGATGTGGGATTCTATACTCAGGAAGACAATTGCTCTTCTTTTCCATACCAGGCATTTTCTTCATTGCTGAAAACAGAAATACGTTGTTAAGGCTAAATTGCATTTCCTTATACTAAAGCTACAATTCTTACATACATATCAACTTTACTAGCCAAGCTAAACTGAAAAATCACTTCTCATCCATATCTCTAAAAAGAACACTACATATTATGACACCAAAGAAGAAAAAACGCTACTAAATCATGCTATACATTCTTTTATTGCTTTTCTATCTGAATTTTGTCACCCCTCAACGTACTCAAGCCATAGTAGCGCCTAAAGTCTCCAGTGAGCAGTCCTGTATGTTAGACTATGTACAAAACCAGAGATATAACCCAGAAAACATATCTGTCGATAGACTTCAAAACACATTAAAGGGTCTGAGTGAAAGCTTTTCCTATCAGATTTCTGTCAGATTCTGTTTATACTTCTAAGTGAATCTGGAGGGTCACCTTCAAAAGGAGAGACCACGCATATGCAGGATCATGAAAGGACTGATGTTTAAAAAAAAAAAAAAAAAAGTTCCATCTGCCCTAAATTTTTAGACCTCTACAGCAATGTCTCACCAAACATGTATTTGACTTTTACAATAGCTATATGACTGCAGAACCCTCAAAATAGTGGTTTTAAAAATATTTTTGTTCTTTTAACTGTTAGTTCTTTAAGGGCAATACCTTGGTTCCTTCTCCACAGCAGGAATAAAAGCTTTTTCTCCTTTTGTCAAATTAATACCTCCCCCCCAAAAAAATTGTTAGTTCATCTTCAGTCCTTGATGATTGATAAGCAACTCATCAGAATAGTAGCACATCTTTACTTTGTAGAATGCTTTCAAGCATTTTGTAAAATTTTTCTTCGTTCTCTGTTTAGTAAGCTTTATTGGGCAAATCTTACTGTCATTGGAGATTTAGTTTAGCATTTTCTTTTGTTAGCTTTTATCTGCTCTTTTCTCTGACATTTGGCAGTTTTCACTTCCCTTTCCACAGATACAAAGTTTCTATGATACCGGTCAGTGGATGACATGAGTCTAGAAAAATCCACATCTCTGAAATCTTACTTTAATCTATGAATTCCTGCTGTGGGTGGGAAAATCTTTGTGATTTCCACATACCTTCAAGGCAAACTCTTTGTCAACTTGTAGCTCTTTCAAAAATACCAATGTCTGCAATTGCTATCCAATTGAATTTGTTTTGGAAATCTTGGTGGTTTTATAAGAATAATAGACCTTTCCGTTTAAGAATTAATTGATGTGTATAGCAGTCTCCTTGTTTTTGATGTATGTATGAGTCAATAGTAAACTACTGAAATAGATCTAAATGCAAGATCAGTGTGCAAATGCTACTATTAATCTGATTAAATGTTCAAAAGCTCCTCAGATTTGTTAAACCACAAACATGTTTCATTCAGAAAAGGGAACAGAAGCTCCAGACTTGCTCAGGTGCTTCTAAGTGTATTTATTTCCTTGAGATAGGCATATTAATAATTATATTCATTTCCTAAATCCCAGTGATACTATCTGCAAAAGTAAAGCATTTGCTTTGCAGCTTTGGAGGGCCTTAGTAAAATTTAGTTTCATGTTACTGTTTTCAGGAAACCTGGTGAAACTGATGAGTCCATATTTGAAAACCCATAGGATATATTAGATTTGCATACAATGAAAACTGTGCAATCCTCACCTATTCCTGAAAGCAGAACCTTAAAGAATTATATGAGACAGATTATGATGTTGACTAGCTGGAAGTATTTTTCTGAAAAATACAAAATTATGTTCAAAAAAGAAAGACAAATTAATGTAAGAGAAGTCTTGAAGTGTATAATCCATTAGAGACAAACCAGTCTCATGCTTAGATTCCCCCAAAACTCCTAAAATAGAACCCTAAGGATGAGTATTTAATAACAGTGATGCTGTACTTCAAAATAGGTAATTCTATCTCCAAGAATGTCTCATTAAGCTTTGCCAGCTTCAGACAATTCACAAAAATGGTAAAGGCATGACCATAGTAATTATACTAGATTTTACAGTATAGGGTACTAATATGGCAATTTGAGCTACAGAAACATCTGACAAGCATTTTAACCAAGAGTAAAAATAGTCACTAAAGAAATCATTTCACCCGTGAAAATCTCTTTTGAGCAGACTATCCTGAATATAATTTCAAATGTATTTGTAAGGAACAACTTTGGAGCTAAAGTTCACACAAAAATATGAAGTATATATAGCTGCTTTGCACAAAAATTGTGGCTCTTACAACGTCTTCATTCTATTTATCTAATTACAAATCTTGTGCGCTGAGCAGATAGAGCAATTTTCTGATATGTGACATTTATGAAATTTTAATTATCACAGTTTCTAGCAAGTAAATATCACCTTTGTATTGGAATTAAAATGAAAAGTATGTACAAATGTCATCTGAAGCCACTGAAGAATTTATATTCCTGATTCTAGCTTTTTTACTGCTTCTTACATTTCTTTCAAAAAAACGACAAAATTTTAAAACAGAAGACATCAGAACTTCTCATTGGAGTTAATTTACTATAGAAATCAATTAAAAAATTTGAGGTAAAATAGCGATCTGAACAAGAAGAATAAAAAAGACTGTTCGGAGAGAGGGAGATTATTAAGTCATTTGTTCTCTTGGACAAAGAGAGAAAGCTAAATATTGATTTGAGAACATTGACAGTTTGGTTGGAAGTTGGGTGTGAGAAAATTTACGGTAAAAAGGTAGAAAACTAATACATCTGCTGAGTCTGTGATATGTAATGTGTTAATCTTTTTTAGATTTATGACTCTGGGGTCAACCTCTGAAGGTAATTGGCAGGTTCTCTTAGGAACAGGGACTAGGGGATGGAGGAGGAATGGTTTTGTAAAGAATGCTACTGATTACAAAATGCTGTTTGCCCTTTACTCAGCCTGCGTGAGTGTTTTCTGTTACTTCATGGTTGAATGCTTTTGCTCACACAATTTGAGCTACAACATTTGGTTCCTGGGTAAAATGAATTGCATTCTGTTTGGATGTAGTCTATCTGTTTGTGACACGTGTTGTACTGTTGTGACACGTGTTATTGTACTGTTGATGAAGATTAATCAATAATCTTAAATTTGTTATTGTGGCAAGATCTATGTACAGAGAATACATTGATAGATGACAGAGGACTAGAGAGTAGAAGTAAATTTCTTAGGGTTTATTCTTCTGGCATTGATTAAAAAAAACCTGAACTATTTTCCATATAGGTTCCAATTAACACGGTTTATGTCAATGACACATATACCATCATCAGTTTCTATCTGAAATATCAATTAATAACTTCAAGTACCTTCTTGTAGGTATGATTTAGTCCAGATAAAGCCAAGTGTTGAGATTTTTAAAATTTTCTCTTAATAATTTGAAATCTAAGTTATTAGCAGCTAAAATTCCCTTCACCTTGGCTATTAACCTTACCTTGGACATGAAGACTTTATCACGTTCGTATTTTTGCATTCACAATCCTAAATTTGTGAAGGTAATCATGATAAGTATATGCTAAGTGTTTACCTGTCTTGAAATTAGGCCATTTTTTTTATCACTTGTGATTTGTGACCTCAGTTACTCTTGTGATATTAATTACTCTTTAGTAACTCTTTAGTAACTCTTTGAACCTGTGTGTGTAGATAGGTTTAAATCTCAGAGCATTCAGCTCAGTCTAAAATAAATTCATATTCTGGTGACATGATTGGGGGAGGTCACAGGTAGGGAAGAGACCAGAAGCAGAGTTATGCCAGACTTACCTTGCGTTTCAAGTCGGCATGAATAGTTCAACCAGGAATATAAAGGAAAGACATACAGTGATATTTCGTCACCCAGCCATTGTCTAAAGAATACTTTGGAGGCAAGAAAAAGGTAGTGTGTTTTTTTTTTTTAAAAAAAAAACAAACACCACAATAACACATCCCTAGAAGTTCAATAATTACCAGAATAATAAAACGGAAAAAAATATTGAGCAGCAATATTTCAGCTCACTTTAAGAATATCTTCCTGTATGAATTAATGAATTTGTGGGATAAAAGAGGAAATTAAAGTTCTAGCAGATAGTCATCTGGTACAGCACTGTTTGCAGATGAAGCCAGTAGCTGCATACTTAGGAAAAATTCCAGTTTTCAAAATTGTGTGCTGTTTTGTTTTGATACCCACTGCATTTGTTCCTCACATTATATTATACATGTTTTAAACCATAAGCACATTCTGTAAGCACTGCAACCTGTTACAGTCTACTGGAAAACTTATTGATATTTTTGGTACATTTTCAAACTCCTGTTAACTTGCACAATATTATATAACAGCAAGTGGTTGTATTGCAGGCCCAAATAAGATGTTTAAGATTAAAGTACAACATATTTTCAATTAAAAGAGGAAGGAAGGAAAATAACTTTGGTATACTATGGCACTTACTGCTTGCCATCAATAAAATTATTGCTAAACTTAGCACCTCTGAATGAAGGAGAGCAAGCCCCTGTATGTAGCAAGTCCTTCTTAACTAAAGAGCGTTATAAACCTTGAAAACATCTCAGAGAGCAAATAATGAGAAAATAGCACATTCAGACAAATTATATAAGGGCCAAACATTTTTCATTTTCCATTCTTTTCTTTAAACATCTCTTACTATTTTTACTTTCTAGAAATCAAATACCATGGTAGGCAATTCTACACAAGCAAAGATATACAGGAATTTACAAAGACATTTGCTTGTAATACTGTAATGATACAGTATAAAACCCAAAGCCCACACACACGTCTTTTGGGGTTTTGTTTGTTGGTTTAAGTTTTTGTGTTTTGGGTTTTTTCAAAGGTCAAACCTTGAGAGAAGGGACAGTCCTGTTAAGATAAGAGAGGGCAATATACTTCAGTCTGTATTCTCTTTTTTTCCCCCCTGTTTCAATGTTATAATGCAGTTCCAATTTCTTTGGTTCCAAAGTTGTTCTGCTATAAATAACAAGCTCTCTACTTTATTGAGAGAATTTTCAGTAATTAATTCCAACAAATTTCAATAGTAAAAACATTTGAAATAAGGTTAATTTCACTGTACCGTATTTAATCTGAAGTGTGTTTACAATCCCCAGCTATGCTGCCTCTCAAAGTTGCAGCACACATTTCAGTTCATCCCTTACTGCTGCTCTAGTACAGACTGCTATTTTGCAGCAGAAGCTGGCTGCATAACTTTATAGGACCCTTATGAATGCTATAGTAGCCTCACATAATTCCTTGAACCGCAGAACTGTTCAGAAATCAGTGTGCTTAGTTCTTTTGCTTTCTTTATCCATATGGGAAATGGTTCTTGTGGTTGGACACCACTAAAACTATATTACATAAACATATCTAATTTGGCGCTGATAGCTCACAGAGAATATTTGATTTATAGTTGTATTTGTATTTAAAAATAAAATAAAATACAAACAAAAACAAACAAAAACGAACAAAAAGCCACCACCAGAAAACCCCACACCCAAACCTGGGAAATACTATTTCATGTTAAATTTGGTACCTTCATCTATCATTGCTACAAGACAAGAGATATAAATTCTTTTTGAGATGCCATCCACAAATACTCCTTATCCGCTTAAAAACATACACAGCCACTATCAGTAATTTCTTCCACTGCACTGCATCTAAAACAAATGCTCAGTTTAAACCATCACAAAGGGTTACTTCAAAACTGCTTAAAATCCAATGTGCTAAGAAACAAGTAGTGTAGTGAAAGTAAATGAACTGTTAAAATGCACAGACAATTATTGCTTCAGGTTAAAAGGGAGATCATTGGCCAGATGCTTGAAGGAAAGCACGCTTTGTGCTTACTCACTAAACACTTCTTTGCCTAGTCAAATGTCTAAAGTTAACTGTCTCTCAATCAGACTTAAACAGGGATCCAAAGTCTGCCTTTATACGGGAGAGCAAGCTGGGAAAAAGCTGAACACCTTCGTCACACCTGTATAATTTTGCAGGTAACAAACCAACCAACGCAAGCTTGATTTCACTGTGGTGGGAAAGCATAGACATATGGCTGAGCAAATAAGGTGAATGTACTTTCCCATTCCACTTCAAAAACTTTAGGGTGTAATGTTCTAAAGACTTGTACAAACCTTAACTATGTGGTCTTTTTGCAATTGATGATGTTGACCTACTTTAACAGCTACTATCACCTTCCTCTGGGTTTAATGTGCAGTTGTCTTTAAGAATTCTTCCCCCCCACCCAAATGTGCCTCTCAAACAGCTGATAAATGGAGTTTTCTAATACTAGATAGAATTGAAAACAAAACCCTTGTCTCTAAACACAGGTTCTAAATTTACTAAAAGAACAGAAGGGTCTAGGGTAACTCTTACGCACAAAATAGAAATCAAGTTGAAATACTAAAGAAGGTCTGTGGAATGCAAAACAGAACACATGTATTGTAATCTACAGTTAATTTCTGCAATATTTTACCTTCATGTGAGGTGAGGGATTAACAAAAATTGTGCATCAATAGATACCACTAAAAAAAAATTGATTATTTTTAAATTACCATTAAGTGTGCTACACACAAGTAGATTAACGCTTCTAACTAGAAGCACAGTTATCTCCAATGTTTACAAGCACGTTGTGTATCAGAAGTATTTTATATAAAGAAAGAAGGGTAAGGGGAGACAAACATGCCATGCATCTACCTAACATGGGATCTATCTGAAAGCATCTACCTGATTCAGATGATATATGAGTTTTTATTAAAGTCTTCAAGAGCAAATACCTATTCTAAAACCTAGAAATCCCGGCTCTGAAATTCAAGGATTTTTTGAAATTAATTAGATCAGCTTGAAGTGAAAGGGGATGGCTGGTAGCAATTAGCAGATATTTCTGGTAGCTCAAGACATAGCAAGAATTGTACTTTGTAATTAACAGATTCTTGAGCTTTCATTCTTGGATTATTTCCCACCAGCACAGCTTTCTCATAAATCTGAAGCCAATTTGCAAATGTCATTAATTTAAAAACATATTTTTATTACAATGACATCTTTACTATGAAAAATTATGATGAAAAATACTCACATTCCTAGAGTTTCATTCACTATCTGTACAGAACACTAAGTCTTCATTACAAATTTATTCCTTCTGTTCCTTCAGTGATCTTTGATTTTTGTTTTGGAAAGTTTGTCTAAACCTGTTTTATAGTGAACAAGCAAATCTAAATGTCATTATAGATATACAGATAATAAAGGTCATGTTTTGAAACATATTGTAGCTATGCATTATTTTCTGTTGTGTAAAATTATTTTCTGTATTACTTTGATCATATTAGATGAAATTATTTTATACACTTATTTAGAGATATTCACACAGAAGTTGACAAGATTTTCCACTGTCAGAGTGAGTTAGAAACCATGTGGAGAAAAAACCCCACCACCATATATTTCATAGTAGGGTTGACAGAAGTTTCATCAGCTTATACATACTGTAACAGTATATAGCGCTATCTTGAGAGAGTAGAAATATAGCCTGACGCTGCGTCTCGTGTTTTCAGTCCTAGAGTGCTAGTTCTGGGGGGTTTATCATGAGGACTTTTTTAGCTGCAGAATGTTTTACACATCTGCAGCATTACTCAGAACAAATTGGGTTCCCGTTCTTTCATTTCCAAGCTGTATTTGGGAAGGAAGTACTTGTGTTAATTTTGACAAGCTCTGCCTGCATCCTTCCCAAGGGCCACTGCAGGCACCTCGGGGCAGCACAGACTGCGGTCTGCAGCAGCCCTGGGTTGGACTGACTGACCAGGACTGGAGGTGGAAGATCAGAGGGCACAAAGAACTGTTGCTGTCTGTCCTCTCATTCAGCTTCTTCCCCTACCTTAAGCTGTGCACAGTGACACCACAAGTCTCTGACAAGCACAGTCGATCCCTAAGGAGTTGAACAGATGAGATGGCAACAGTCCCTGGCTTTGCAACGACAGACAAAGCAAGCAGGCAAGACCAAAGGCAAAAGGAATACCGGAAATATATGACTGTGAATTCTGCTTTGTGGTGTGGAACTTTCCTTGTTCTTGTGGTGTTATACTATCCTGCAAGTCACCTCCCGCACATAAGAGTTCCCAGCACCCTAAGACTGAGCAAGCAAGCACATGAGGACCCGTCACAGACTCCTCCAATGGGATACAGCACAGAAAATTACTGCTACTTTGATAATGACTTTTTTCTTCTAGGGAAATATTTTATTTCATTCTTTTCTCAAGCAGGTGATCAGAGCCCTCCAAGGTCACAAAATAAGTTGAGAATATTGCCAGCTCTTAGTTGCCTGCAGTCAGCAGCAATTCAGGCTCCCCAGGGTCATCAGCAATTCAGTTCCTCAAACAATGCAGAGGTGGGGGTGGGGGGTGGAAAATGAGACTGGACTTTAATTACTGGCTTCAAGTATTTACGCTAGGAGGAAATGTCTATTTAGTTGCTGACTGTAGCTGTACTCCTCTGAACAGAGCAGGAAGAAGAGAAAGAAGCGATGGAAAGGTGCTCCTCTTAAGACAAAAAGTGAACAGGAGAATGAGAATAGATGAGAAGGAAGAATTAAAGCCACCTGTAACCTATGTCCAGAGGAGCTGAGCTGCTGCCAGCTCATGAGGTTGCTAACTCATGAGCCAAAACTACATTGTGTTCTCAAAGACTTTAAGAAAAATATATGTTTCAGTGTGTATCTAACGTCCCCATTCCAACTTTTTCTCATTAAAAAGGAGACAATTGCTTCTTATTAATGAAGGTTTTCTTCAGAACATATGCCATGACATACACATTTTAGTGAGGCCTGTCATAAGTGATTTTTATATTACGATTTGTTCACCAATATTTGTAGTCCTGTTCAGCTATGAGAAGAGGTCAGCTGGCTTTTTGTCATCGCTATTGACAGTAATAAGCATTCACTTTATCAAAGAATGAAAATAATCTATGTGATGAACAATGAGTTTCTGCTAAAAATACAATTCTTACTTGCTGTTTCTCTGTTATTACTTTCCCAAACTGCAAACAACATCAGTCATCGAAGACAAACTGCTGTGCTATGACAGAAAATATATGCTTGCCTTACAGTCAGGTTTTTCTTCTTTTATAATGGACATTATTCATAATGGAAATAGTAAATCTTAATGACTGGTTTCAAGAAATTTGGCATCAGACAAGTTCATATTTTATTCAATGTTTTAAGAATTGTTTTTCACAAAAAAATGTATAGTAAATCAAACCTCAAGAAAAATGATTCATCCATATAGATTCACAAGTTATTTAGAGATGATCATTGTAACCATGAAGTTTGGCCTCATGTACACCACAAGCTGCTGCATTTTTCCCTTACCAAATTACAAATTTGAAGTAGTGGATATGCACAATGACATGGCTTAAGTCAATGATAAATTTGCCTTAGATTTAGCTGGTGGGGTTTTGGGGGTTTTTTTTGGTTTTGTCTTTTTTTTTTTATTTTTTTTTTTAATTGTTGAAGCAAGACTGATTCATTCATGGCATTTCATTAGGGTGTACTGACATACCACCCTAATCACCGTTTCCCTTCCCCTTTTCTTAACCATTAACAGTTACAGACATAATCTCAAAATGGAAACCCCTATCTGTTACAAAAGAGAGGACCATCTAGTAGGAAGAATATAGGACTACTCTGTGGCAGACTTATCAATAGGATTTACTTGTTTGTAGGACTGTGTAAGCACATAGTAGTTTTGAAGTCAGTAAATACATAAAATTATAAAGTGTGTTTAGATTTTTCCCCAAAAGGGTTTTTTAACCCAATGTGTTAATCTTTCTCTTCTACTCCTTTTGCTCATTATTGAGCTTAACAGTGTGAGTGCCAGACTGGAAATTATGATGGTTTTCTCCTGCAAATAACAATGTTGATAGCCAGAGATAAAGGAATATCTTTCTTGGCACAATAAATCTTTAAAAGAAAACAAAAATGTCAACTAAATTGTAATCTAACAGGCCACTGTTATGCCCTTAAACAGTTATCAGTTTTCTTTTAAAACGACTGGAGTCTGGAGAAAGATTTTCTTCAAATTAAAAATGTGTTAATAATCAGAGAGAAGAGAGGCAGAGCTATCATAACAACATATCTCATATATACCTGGCCTCTGTAACATATTCACATCCTTAAATTGGCTTTAGGTTTCTTACATAATTTATTAGGAGAGTTAGGCGCCTCAAAATAGGATTAACAAGAGTGAACATGAAGAGTGGCTGAACTTAAAACACCAATACAGGGGGTTATTTAAAATGAATACCTCTTCAGGATAGTTATACAGAGATACCTTCATAAACCTGGGGCTCAGAGCTGAAATTTTCTGCACCTGTCATAAGCACAAGTGATTTTTATTTCAAAGACTGTCAGTTATATGTGTGTCTATTTCCCTTTTTATCAAACAGGTTTACGGTTAAAGTACTTTTAAGTAATTTGGAAATCACCGTTCAATTCTTTTCTCTGAGAGGATTTAAAACATTTTACCTTCTACAAACAGAGCACAGCATCCAGGCTGGGTGCTGGGCATGAGAGGACCCAGCTCGTCCTCCTGAAGCTCTTTCACTTTGCACTAAGCCATTAGATGTCTGCTCGTCCAGCAACTGCACTGCAAAGATTAACAAGGTGCTCATCAGAGGAGGTAGACTGCTGATCCTATCCAGCAACATATAGTAAATCTATGAAAAATTTTCCCACAGTAATATTGAACTAGACTTCCTGAATATAAACTTAATCAGTAGTATTTAAGCAACGGAAAGAAAAAGCAACAGAATTATTATTAACAAATTTGATTTCTATGGAAAATTTTTATGGATAAGCCACCCCTCTTCCTTTCTCCCCCTCTGGCTTTTGAAAATATTTGCATTATATTCTTGACAGCAGAAAAATTTGTCACTGTAACTCCATGTGATTCTTGTCACTATGGTACAGGTTGTTTTGTGTAATGTTTTGGTTTAGTCAGCATGGAAGAAAGAATTGCACACTAACATGTTAACAATGGTATACTGTGGCGCACTGGTCTAGTTAATGTGGCTTTTGCAAATTTACTTACATGGCAATTCCCACTGGACAGCTGCAGAAATTATTGCTTGTTTGGTGTAAGTCAAGCAGCTAGAAGACAAAAACAGTTAACAGTGTTACCCTGAAAGGAAGGAACTATCAGTAGCATGATCTCTTTATTGTAATCTAAACTGAAAATGGAGAGGTATCAGATAGCATCACCATTTCTTAATAAAATTAGAGAAATCACAACACAACAACACACAAAAGAGAAACAGCATTTAAAAGAAAATATTTACCTTGAATGTTCTGCTGAATGTATATTTTTCATGATATAGTTGAATAAATTAAAGTCCAATTCCATTAACTATAATCTTTGCATGAAGTTATAAATTGCACTTAAATTTTTTCTCGATTGAGGTGGTTTCAAAAACTTCAGCTCTTGGATGAACACAAAACCACACAGAGTTTAAAATAAATAGAAAATGTTAGAATTCTTATTCGCTGCTTTACCCAAAACAAGGACTGATGCTGATAGCATGAAGGGTAAGCAGTGATTATAACAGTACAGAAGTGGAATGCAAGCAAAACATTGAATTTTATTGCCTGCCCTGTAGATTATTTTATCTTTTTAGGTATCTATGCCTCTGTAACCAATTTTTGGAAGAATTCCAATAGCCTGAATGAGTATCAAGGTTCGGAAAAGGGAATTAAAATGCTTGAGAAAACAACTGGAACGCAGTTTGCTACTTAGAAATTATAAAAACATTCACAATTCCTTTCTCACTTTTTACCAGGTAATAATACAGACTAATAATTTAAAAACCAGTCACCACATATTGCCTCTGAGCACATTTATTCATCATTAGCATTATTTGACATAGGACAGTTAATAATATAAATTTACCTTTCTGTGAAAATCAAATCTGCTGTGGGTTTTAAAGAGTTATGCATCCAGCACCTCTGTACGTGAAACTGCCATTTCAAGACCACTTGTATGTACCCCTCAGTAAAACATGATTAACCAAATTCTTTCTTGCTTCACTTCAGTAAACTCCCACTTGATGGAAAGTCTTCTGCTGAAATGAGTAGAAAACATTTGCCTACAGCTTTTTATGTAAGCATGTCCTCTATCTAATTACAAGACATTTGTACCTTATGGAAACTCACCATATAATACCTCTTGTATTTATGAGTAATGCATCTGCAATGGTAATTTTCTTTTGCCCAAAATATCAATGATTATCACAATTTTAAGTGAAAATCTAATTTAAATTAGAAACAGTTATTAAACTGCCAACATTTACAAAGACCACCACATCATTGCTACTGCATGGAAAACATAACCTTGTGAGAAAACAAAAAATTTCTCTCCCTTTCTGACGTGTAATGAGCATAGTTCACATAAATGTGCTGCTTGTTCTTGTTAGCAAGTTGCTAATGGTAAACAAACACAATAATGACTCACTGAAAAATCTCATAGTTTACACAGCATTATTTGCAGATGCATTTTCAGCACTGTACACGTATTGCCTGAACATGAGACCTCTGTGGCAGGTTTAAAATATTCCTATATTAAGCAAAGGTCCTACAGTGCTTAAGAATACGGAAAGCTTTCAGGACTGCAGAGACTACTTGTGGAGGAGGCTCATTCCCATCAAAAACTGTAGAAAATAAACCTAAATTTTGAAAAGAACGATCAAACAACCCCTCCCCTTGAATCAGCAAATCAAACAGCAAAATAATCAGCAGGTGGCCAAATCACTCATTGTCTTTATCAGTAGAAGAGCAGAGAGGGCCTGAGGGATTGCTGGTGATCACCTCAGGGGTTTTGCAGAACAGCAGGGAACTTCACCCAGTTTTTTGTTCAGCAGAAAACCTACATTTTGTAGTCTGGCAACTTCCTTGCTTAACTCAGAGCTAACTTTTCCATGTAAAAATAACTGCAAGCACTAGAAATGAAGGAGCAGAAGCAGCTCTGTGCTAACAGCACGTGCACAAAAACCCATATGGCTGGGCACTGTCTTTATAAACATTGCCTACGGATGCAAAGCTGAAAGGCTTTGGGTCATGGAAAGGCATTTTAGGAAACACTTGTGTGACCTCTGATGTTGGGGTTTTTTGCATGGAAACTGGCATCAAATACAATCTGCTGACACACTCAAGATGCCCTTTGAAATGGAGAAGCACATCCTCAGAAAGCATCCCCAGCTGAGGAATCAAATCTTCCATTTCTTTTCCAGGAGCCACAGATAAAAACAAACAAACAAAAAAATCCCCTGCCTTCATAACCTGCGTTTAAGCTCTGCTTTGGTAAGCCCTTGTTATTCTTTTGGTTAGTTGTTTGTGAACACAAAAAATAGCTTTGAAGTAACGTCTGTAATATCATTGATAGCATTTCAGTTATCTAGAGATTATAAGCAAGAGAATGATGCAAAAATAACTCACTTCTTTTGATTAAATAAAAAAAAAACCCAATGGCTTTGCTGAGGTGACTTGACCTAGGTGGAAAATAACCCTAATAATTTTCTATCTAATAGATCTGGATGGATGAAGGATGCTTTTGTTGTAACCCCTATATAACTGAAGCTTAACTTTTTTTTTTTTTCTTTTTTCTTTATACAGGCATAGGATAAATTATCAATACATTCTTTGGCACTTGGAAAGAGTTCTGTTCCTTATGCAAATCCCCATGATCAATTTTTAACATGAAAAGAGAGAAGAAAGGAACAGAAAACCACTGTCAAGTGTTATCAACAGGTCTATAAAGACTCAAGAGACATGGCGAATGAAGACCTTGTCTTTCAAACCTGGCTTTGAGACATTATGAGTTTGCACTACATGCATCAATTCCATTTCTACTGTGAAATAACTTCTCAAACTGACTGTTAATAAGCCATGCTTAAAACCATTAAATTCTTGGAAAAATAAGATTTCTTAAGTATTGCTGGAAATGGGCAAAATAAAGATCTCATAAACAAAAAACCCTGGAAATTTCTTTAAGGAGCCATTATGATCATGACATAAGTAGGCTGAAGTTTATAGTTTTCCATAAAATAGAGTTCATTTGTTTAAAATTGCAATGGAAGAATTCAATACAGAAATGTAAAAACCATTAATGCATGCCAAAGTGAAATAAATTAGAAACGCAGGAATTAGTATAGACATTCCATCTCTAATTCATTCAAGTTCTTTTATCTTCTTTTGGTATAATACACCCTGGACAGAATGTTAGCTTAATTTTGAATTTACTGGTTTAAAAGGTTTTTGTCAGGAACTTTTCATAAGCTAATGGAGAAATTTGTGTTGAATTATCACTGCTTTATCTGAAAAATTTTTTAGCAAACTCCAAGGCAGTAAATGACTCCTAAAAATTTATGTGAGCATGTTTAACCGTACCAGTGGTATAGGCTACGCAAGAGTAACAGCATTCTCTATAGGAGTCTCTGTTCCACCATGCTGTGCATTGTACAGTGAAGCCAAAGTGCATAAACTTAATGGAGAGGAAAGATGATCATGTGCTAATACTTTCCCCTTTCTCAGTATGTAACCATCACCAGTCCTCTTGTAACAGAAGAAGGAACTGAAGTCAACACTGTAAGATGAGCTTAGTCATACCTTTATGTGACATAGTCCCGTGAATAATTTATGTATCAGACGCAGATCTCGGAGATGCTAATCTTTCACAGAGCAGTAGTCAGAGCCCACACGGAGACTGCAATCATCATCTCATGAGCCACATGGCACAGCTGCCCTACTGAAACCACAGAGAACAAGGCAAGGGGTCAGCTTTGCTGCCAGCACTTCCCTGGCACAGGAAGGTGCAGAGGGCTGAGAGCTCTATTTCGGCAAATGGATTCCCCAGTTTTGGCTCAAGTTCTGCACAACCTGCCTGTCTCCTGTAGATCTCGGCTCACGGAACAGTTGAGATGCCGTGCTACCTTCCCTTTTCCATCACAACAAACCAATTGCGTATAGCAAGTCACAAAAGGAAAGTTAAAAAACCATTTTCAGCTTTACTCTAAGAATATTACTGAATCAACGGAGCTACACAGTTTACATTAACACTGCGTCTGGGCACTGTTTCTGGGGAAACTTCCCACACGGTATTTTCACCTGGAAATGGAAATCAGACCTAAAGCAATTTAGTGGAACAAGCAACATTCAAAAATGAATATTTCCATGAAAATACTGCCCCTACCCCCTTCCCCACCCGATTCCCATGTAACAACATCGATATAATGAAAGGAATTACCAGGTTTGAGGAACTGTGAAAATGCACTACATGTTGTTAGTCTTTAAGGGAAGGATTTTCAGGTAGCAAGTAATCTAAAAATCAGTAATACATCAATATGATACCTAATACTCATACTAATTTAGTGTTGTTATGTAATTATTATGTAGCTATTTAATTGCACATCACATGAATCATTTTACAAGGAAATATTTTTCATAGTTGCATGCCATGCTGAAAAAAAAGCACATAATTAGTATGCAATAAGGGCATGTTTCCAGGACGCAATGCTTGTGTTTAAGAAGCAAACAGATAAGGTCGCTAGACTTCTGGTCTTGAAGAATAACAGAGAATAAATAATTCTTCAGTGATTCTTAAATATTCATTTCTAGATTAGGAGATTATACTGAGTGTTTTTATGACACAGGGATGCTACAGTCAGGCTAATTTAAAAGAAATATTTTAAGAAATTATGAGAGAACTATTTAAAATTGTTACAATTTTCTGATTATTCTTTGGTGCAAAATTGCAAGACAGAGGAATAAGGAAAAAGCTTGAAATTGAGACAAGTGAAGAAGGGAAAAGCAAACATGAAAATACTCTAACTGGATAGGGAAAATTATTAAATAGGGTGACAGTATGAGAGTACTAACTTAAGGTACAGCAAGCTTGCAATCATCTAACTACAAAAGCACCTTGATTTACATTATCAAAACTGTAGTATTTTTGTGCTTCAGTTCAGAAATAAAATGTTACAGCAGGAAAGTGACCTTTATAAAGGGGGAACAGGATAGGCATGGCAAGGAGTTACTCTTTTAGATAACCATCACAGTTCTGTTCTGTAAATCTAAAAATCTCATCTTCACTTACCTAAACAAACCTATGAAAGGATATTTCTCGATGTCATCCCAACTGAGCACCATCAGAAACTGAACTGGAAGCTGTATAATTAAAACATGCTTCATTAGACCCCTTCTTGATAAGATCGGAGAACTGAACACACATGGGTAAGGATTAGCTAAAGTGCAGATTTTAGTGTGAGATCTAAAAAAAAAAAAATAAAAAATAAAATCACACTTTTTTCTTGCTGTCAATGAATGTTTGGGGAAAATACTACAACTCTTGAAACAATATTCCATTAAGATCTATCCTGAAGTGATATGAAATTAGCATTTATATCTTGTGAAGCTGTGGGACCCCACATGTGCATCCCACATCCTTCTCACTTGAAAAGATATCCACTGACTTCTCCTTTTATGTTTCTATCCACTTACGTGACACTGAAAAAAAAAATAATTAAAATTTTAAAAAAGTAGTAGTACTTGTTGAAAGGTGCCAAAATTAATCTTTCACATTGCGTAGGTACTAACAGGAAAAGAAATATAAAAGAAAAAGTGATATTCAGCATCTAATTCTCCTATCGGCAATCTTATTTTTAAAAGTACTAATATGCAAAGATGATGACTACTTCTTTTATTTATTTTAGAAAACCATAAAAAGAAGCCTGACTCAAATATTTTCACCTTGGATGGCTTCATTTTCTGCTCCAAGAGAAGAGGGGCTTAAAATCTATTCATAGCAACAGAATTATTTAGACAAAGCTGATTATTGGAAAATAAATTCATATTGAGGAGATTAAAAAACTAGAGCCATTGTTATTTACATTAAATAGATCATCAGGATTAGTAGTACATTTTAAAAATTTGGGGTTTTCTCATAAAATTTTTAAACATACAAAAGCACGGGGTCAATCTTTAATCTAGAAAACAGAGAAATACAGTATCTGCTGCTTATGTTCATCAAGTTTTATTTTAAGGTTACATATAGGTAATAGGTCTTACTGCAATATAATGTCTTTGACACAGTGGACATACTACCTGATGCCTGAACAGTGTCAAAAAGACTGAAGTCTCAAAAGCACTTCCCTCAAAGCATGCACTGTGATGGTGCCTTATAGTTGGTATCCTAACTGCAGCAGCAACAATGCTCAACGGACCCTAACCGAAGTCCCAAAACATAATTTTTATACCAGAACAAATGTTCAGCTGTACTTTAAATCTAACTTTCAGTTATTTATAACCGCTTCCACAAAACTGTGTGGTAACAGGTGTGCTTCATAGAAGTACTACACAAATATCAGACACAGGGCGAAAAGCTTACCTAAAACTCATGGTTCCATGCAAACATGACAGGCATTACCTTCTTACATTTGATGGTAGACTGGCACTTCATTGAGTTTATAAATGGCTGAGATTAAGTAACAGAACCTATACTGAGTCCATAATTCAGAGACAAATTGTGCCAATGTTGATGCTTCATGCTTGATCTCTTAGTGCAAATCCGACAGGATGCCAACCAGCAAGGTGATCTGAGTAGGAGCCGAGACACCTCAAACCAGAAATAACTAGAGACAGAAAAGCTATCACCAGGACAGTGTTATGTGTAGTACACTTTCACATGAATTAATCATGGAACCGGAAGAAAAGAAAGTGAGCTACAGAAGAACTACTGACAAAAATGCTCGACAAGTGTGAGGAGAAAACGGGAGCACTGATGGCAGATGTAAATGAATCATTCCAAAGGTTGCGACAAATAGATTGCCCTCCCGGTTTGTAAAGGCAGCCACTCAATACTACTTTTTGTTTCCTTTTCTTCTAAATCCATTCAGATCTGTGGGCCAAATTCCATTCCTGTCTAAGTTAAGTTACCAGTTACCAGAGTACAGGCACAAATGGAGTCATGGTTATTCCGGGTTTTGGGAGGTTTTTTTCCTCCTATTTTAAAATACAATTCTTTAACATAATAATATCAAACATCATTGTGTTTTTCAGCATGAGAAAAATGCAGGGAAATTAATATACTTATTAAACTTCTTAATTTAATGAGGGATGAATAGAACTCGGGGTGATCATGAGATTAATAGTCTTTACAAGACACTTTGGAGCAAATTAGACAGGGACACTTAAAGCATGCAAGAGATTACATAAAGGACATGGGATGACCGAGATTCTAAGTTTTATCACACAGTTTCCAGGTCAGGCAAGTGAAGAAAAGCAAAATCAACTCTGAAATTGTGACAACTGTTGAAATATAACTTTGCAGCTTTAGGATATATAGATGTTATATAGATATGTATACACATATATTTATAGATATAGCATTAAGACAGAAATATGCACATAGAACACACATTTTAAAATTCAATGATACTTTTCTGCACAGCTGCCACAAGTATATCCACATTTATCAATAAAGAATAAACAAGACCTTTATTTTTTCATATTTTGAATATATTTAGAGCATGAAAGAATGTAATATTACTATATATTGTATCAGGTCTTTATTAACAAGTAACAAAAACATATTAAGCCCTCTAATACTCTCAAAATCCACTACAAATGCATACAGAATTACATACCTAAGCAGTAAAAGACACTGAGGTAAAAAAAATCTTAAATTACAGCTTGACATTTTTATTTATTCTGTTACTTTCTCTCTTTAAGGGAGACATTGTTCTAATTTCCTGGTTTAGGTATTTCAGTAGCACTTTGTAGCAAAACCTCAAAAAGTGTTTTAACCAAGAATTAAAATGTACCAACCATAGGCAACTATAACCCAGCTACCATGATCATAACATTTTTTTGCTTAAGACTGTAGCTGAGTACAACCGATCATTATGCTGAAATCATAATGCTTCATATAATCAAATAATTTCATTGAGAATCCAATTTCCAAAGAAAAAAATAAAATAAAACAGGAAGAAATAGGCAGATTTGTTGGACCCCAAGTCAATATTTTCAAAAAAGTTTGCTTGAAAAGCAATTTGATATGGATAATTTCTACAACTCCAGGTTTTATTCCGCTCAGAACTGGGGATTGATTTTTAAAGTGTTTATTTCCTTTCCAAGTGGAACATGATGATCCAGTCATACAACTTCTGAGCTCAGTTTCCATGGAGTAGTGATTCAACTGAACTGCCACTGTGCATTTGGCATCTAAATGCATAACAGTAGAATTTATTGCTAGATGCTGAGATTATTTTTTATTTGAGGTTTTTATTTCATCTTTCTGAATTTCTTGGTTACATACATTTTGCCAGCTCCACAAGCTCCATAAAATGTCTTTTATGACCATCATTAAAAAAGATATTAAATCATGCTTTGGAATAAAACAAGAACAGCTACCCACACATTGACAGAACAAATCACAATAGTACCTATGTGAATCCATTAAATGGACAAACTAATTAATTATTATCCATTAGATCATTTTGCCCCAAAAACATTGACCAGATTCAGAACCATAGTAAGCACACTCTGGTCAGGCAGTAAACAGCATGATACCAGCTTGCACAACTCTGAGGCCACTGCATTTCCAGATAAGCATCACTTGTATAAAAGAAAAAGCAGCTCTCACCTAATTATGGTCACTTCTAATGCCTAGATGTCTCTAATCTTTGTTGGATGTTTGTTCATCCTACACCTGCACTGTGAAAAACCTCACTAAATTTTACTGTCTTGTAAATTACCTTTCTCCTTATCACTGGCCAGAGAATATATCTTCCATTCTGAATATCCTATGCATTATCCAATCCACAAGTGTCATAAATCCTTCCCAGATGCCGGACATGAAAAGACCAGTTTTAAAATCCCCTATTAAGCAGACCTCATACAATGATGTCTTAGGCAAGTATCTTAATTAAGATGTCAAAACGGAGACTTTATTAGCTCAAACCTTGCAGTTTGTGATGTACCTTTGCAATGTCTTTTGAAACAATGTTGCCCTCTAGCTCCTATAGAATGAAAACAAAATGAAGTCATTTTGTAAAGTACATCATGTGACTTGGGAAAGGCAAATCCAACTTACAGATTGCCTGTATCTTTCTTATCCTGGCGAAATCCTTAGCCTCACTGGGATTTTATAGCTCTAACTGAATTAGCACTTCAATCAATAGCCCCAGAAGTTGATGAATTAAATAAATTAAATCATTTACCAATAAAAAAAGAGAAACTATAGTATGGTGTCTGCCGCCACTATTTCTATAATGACATTTTTTTCTTCTAAAAGATGCTATTTTGACTATGAGGTAAATACATGCTGAGTTGTGTCCTATGGTATGAAAATCCAAGTTATGAAGTACTTGGAGGACTCAAATATTAAAAAAAAAAAAAAAATCAATTCCTTCATAAGTATCTCTGAATTTCAATGACTTTTAATTATAACCTAAAAGGGTACTTCATCAGAAATTACAAATAATAACTTAAAAACCTGTCAGAATGATATTCCACTTCTAAGGGGAAAAAACTGTCCTCAGACTGATCAAAGGCATCACACGTGATAAAATTGCTGTGGTTCACTGTATAGAAAGAATGGATCTGAGCCAAGAGAGTTGGACAGTTGACATACTGCTAATTCACATTCCTTCATTCAACAAAAATATTCTGTGGATTTAAGAATGACAATTAGCTACACATCTTCTAGTAAACAGATTTGTTTGGTTGGGTTTTGTCAGGGCTTTTTTCCAATATCTGAACCTTGTTGAAAACGGAGCAATTTCTTTCGAGCACCTTATGTCTCATCTCCTGAATATCTGCTCAGGGCATTATTAGTACTGACGACTAAGAAATCTGTTGTAGAACAAATGTAAGAACTCGTTCTGAAGAGCGTTCAGGACAGTAAGAACTAAAAAACCTACAAGTTCAGGTACTGAATCCATTACAACTTGTTCAAGTTATTTTCCTGAAGTCAGCTGCGGTACAGTGACCGAGCCCCTGTGATTCGGTAAGCAGAAGAGGGAAGGAGTCCCATTCTGTGGGTAGGCACTGCAGTTCTGCTAGTTCAGGGTAATCTGCCTGTGAAGAGCAGTGAGATCATGATGGCAGAGACTTTACCTATTCCCTGACTGTATAGCTTCTTGAGAACAGGCCTCCAGATCATCTACCCTTCTTCACAGAAAAAGGTGTTTTTCTTGATAAACCTTGGCTAAGTATATACACACACATATAATTTCCAGAGGGTGAACTTAAGAACTTGAAGACATCAGTAACTCCTTATTTAAACTGTCAGCAGAATTTATTGGGAGAGTTACCAAATCAATTACAAAGTGTAAGTCGTTCTAATATGAAAGATGAAGAGTCCTAGTTCAGATTTTAATTCCATTTGCAAATAGCAAAGCATTCCTCATTATCTCATTTGTTGCATTTGTGGCTGTCAATGTCAATCATAAAGATAATAAAAAATAAACTTTCATAAGCTATCAATAAATCTATTTTTAACAGTGTTTAAAACAGAATAAAAGTTCTTTTAATGCCTATACTTATTTTCAAATAATAGGCTCTAGTTTATTGTCAAATATAAGGCTCTAGTCTTGTCATGTCAGCTTCTTTCTCTTGTTAAGAGAGAAGAGCTTCTTGCTCCTTTGGTCTTTAGAAGAAAAATCAATGTATTAAAACTGTAATACTAAGAAACATACTACAAAAATATACATTTCCAGATAACTTGCAGAGGTAACAAAGTATTTCTTGTTTTCTGTAAGAGAGCAGTATGGATATTTTTGAATATATATACATATATATATATTTGGAAAATACAAACTATTTGCCTATCAACGTCAGGCTGATAAAGGAATATATATTGGCTGATTTCATTTTGTTTTGAGGGTGGGGTTTTGCCTTTTTTATTTATCCATATAATTTTATTTTTTAAAGCTAAATATGTTCAGACATTTTCTTGGCATCTCTAAATTCCCAATGTCAGCGTTGTCACGAGAGCAGCTGTGAAGTATATTATAAGCATTTGTTAACTGTACTTAGTTTATAAGAGAATAAAAAAGGAATTTTTGTGTTAAGGCAGTCTTTCTTTCATATGCAAAATAAAACATCGCTGAAAAAGGGAAGATAATTTTCTTAAATTATCCAGAAATACTAATGAAGATCTTTACTGTAATAACTCAGAGTCACAACTTTAATTTTCTCTAAATAGTTTCCATATTCACCAACTTGACCCTAGAACTCTGCAGTAGTTTAACACCTCAAATGCCTTCCTATAGATTTGCATTCCTTTTATTGGGTTTTAATACGGCTCCAAAAGATGATTCCTCATACTTATTTGAACATAAAAATTTTTCCCCTTCTCTCTGGATAGCCTAATACACCTAGAATTTACATTTCTAACATCTTACTTATGAAGGTAAGGGAATGGAATAAAAATAAGAGGCATCTTTTTTTCCTAATTGTCCCTCAGATTTATGTAAATTTGCATCTCTACTTAGTTATTCATTGAGCATCTGGGAAAATTCAAAGAAATCTGTTAACTTTCATAAAATCAGACATTCTTCCTCTTTATCTTATCTCTCCAACATCATATACTTAAGAAACACTTCCAAGTTTGCTGTAGGCTAGTAAAACTATGTGTAGCTTTCCTTTTCACAGTACAATGGAGTAAAGCAGCAAAAGAAAAATCTACCAGAACAGATCTTATTTACAAAAAATGGAAAAATACATTGCAGTTAAAGCAGCAGGCTTTAAACAGAGACCAAGTAATTCAGTAGTAACAGAAGTGATGAGAGAGAAAAAACCCAACCAACCAACAACAACAACAACAAAAAAACAAAACAAAAGATAAAAAACCCACCACTTTTCTGTAAGGCAGAAGTACCCAGGGAGCGTGAACGCAGTACAAACTTTTAAAATATTTATTTTGCATCTGGGGAATAGTGCATGAAATAAAAAAAAAACCTTACATTCTATAGGAGCCATTTCCTCTCTACAAGAAACAGTATGCTGGCTTTTTTTTCTTGCCAATTGTCTGTTATTGTTCTGCCAGAGATAATAATACCAAAAACTATTGACAAAGTGAAGTCTCATACACTGAAGGCAAATGCTATGCAAGTGCTTTACAAAGTCGATTTCTGTGAATAAATCACCCATCCAGTATGAGAAAGTGATGCTATACTGACCTGGGTGCAGACTCACATCACCTACCTGCCTGCCCCTATTTTTTTATTTTTTTTTATGGGAACTGTTGACAAATAGTGTTACAACAAACAGGTCCTTGCACCTAGCTGTGGAATTTTTAAGCAGATGCTACATTCAGGCATGTTTTATTATGGACTCCACATTCTTGCAAGAGTTTCTTTAATTAAATGTGTAGAATATGTTTAAAACAGACTTTTTTTTTTTTTTTTGCCAGTAGTACTTAATGCTGTTTAATTATTATTTCCAAGCTTGTGCTGAATTCTAATGGAAAAACAAAGAAAAAATACCACTGCGTATTTGCCACTTATAAGCAATTTCTACCCTTTCTGTGTTCACAGTCTTGAATATAGTTATACAGAAACTTCTCAGAGCTCTCTGTTCTTGGAATTTAAAGATCATACATGGGAATGTGGCTTATCTGCCAACATTTGTGCAGGGTTCAGCAATGGAAAAAAAACCCTTTGTAGAATAAAACATAATTCTTCTCAGAAACAAAGCCAGCATAAGCAGAGAAAAGGAAATGTAAACCAGCAGGATTGGAACAGCAGTAGGAATCTGCTCTCCAGAAGATTCTGGTATTAATAAAAACACCGAACAAAAAACCAAAACAAAACTATTGCAAGAATAAAAGTCTAGTATTTTTTAAAAATGAGAATTTTGAGGGGTGAGAGGAGGCAAATATGATTTAGCACTGCACCACCACCACCGACAAAAGAATTCCTTGTACATTCTATAGTATAATAAATGTTTTACATTTAAATACATAAATGAACATACTGCATATATAAATTTGGACAGTAAGATATCATATATGTATTAGCATAAAGTCAATTAAAACCAAAATCCCTGAAATAGCATCACCGAAAAAAGTATTTCCACAACTTTGAAACTAAATATCAGAATCTTTTACCTCATGAAGATATTTCGAAATTGAAGTGCTCCTGAAATACTTGCTGACAAAAAGGAGAAATATTATATAATCATAGTTAGTATCCCACCTTTAAGAAATGTACTTTGAGATTGCTTACTGATAACGGATGCACATGAAAGTTCACTGCATCCCAAATGAAGATATCTAAAAAATACTGAAATCCAACTCATCTGAAAAACCTGTGAAGAAAACAGAGGCTGTTGAGCTGTGTTTCACAGAAAACTGTATAAAATATGCTAAAGGACTCTGATATGAAAGCTGAATGGGATTTGAGCGTGTTTTTTAGGTACAGAGACAAATAAAACTGCTAGAATTGTGAAACAACCTTACCTCCTCCCTAGTCATGATTAGCTTGCAGTGTGGTAGGATGATGACAGAAATAGCATCATGTTTGGGCATAGAAAAGGATAAACTGATGACATGATGTATGGAAAATTATGGGGTTTTGCAGAGTCAGAGAAACTTCAAACATGCTTTTCAGAAGCTAGAGCATTGGCCATAATGATGGAGCATCACTGATGGAAATGTGCCCACCTTTTAATAGAAAGATTAAGCATCTGAACGGAGATAACTAAATTTGCAGGACTGAATACTTGACAAGAAATTTGCATGCAAGCAGTTGAAAGAGAAGGAGCAATAGAAGATGAAACAGCAATGATTCCAAAAGCTAATTCTAGCAGCATCTTTTTGAATCAGAGAAAGGTCACAGCCACCGAGTCTAGGAATGCAATTACACCACTAAAGATGCAAGACGAACAGGGTGTAGCTGTGAGTTTGCAAGTGTGAGCAACAAAAAAGTATGAGATCTTGAGATGCCATTGTGAAATAAATCAGCAAGATTCACATACACAGACTGAAGCACAAGACCAACCAAAGATGAAATCAAGAAATCAGGCTTCAGTAGTCAGAAGGGTAGATGGAAAATACCCACAACCTTTCAGAAGGGAGACCAAGAGTGTAAAGCTCAGGATCTCCACCGTACTGGTAAAAGCTTTTGATTGACCACTATCATGTCAATATTTCTAAAGTACATGACATAACCACCTAGTATGTTATTGCTACTAATACCACACTTCACAATAAGTTGTGAGGTTACAGATTCAGAGGTCTAGAAACACCAAAAAATGTTAAAATATTGGCTCAATTGAGTCATCCTGTATAGTGTTACTTTGGTTATATAGTTTCCATATGAATTTAATTACAGGAAGAGATACAGAGAGCTGATACAAATATAAGCAAAATCTACTCAAAAGCAAAAGAATCTTAACTTCTGGAGATAGTTTAGTTCTGCAGCCTTGCAATAATTTCTTCTGATTTTTTTTTTTCTGCCTAATAAGGCATAACAAAAATAAAAGACACAGTAAATCCTGAATTAAAGTGTCAGTCAGGTTTTGCGGAAGTAGAAACTTTTTTTTTGACATTTCTAGTATATCTCATTTATAGTACCTTGTTATCTTGGGAGGTAAGGTCATTTTCACTTCTTCAGATATGCCTTTCATAAAAGCTTATTGCTATAAAATGCAGCAATACTTTAATTACAGCTTGGAAACTATATAAATAAATAAAAGTTAAGTAAAATAAATACATCTACTCTTTCTAGATCTTGACTTTCTTTATGGTCAATCTAATTTCTCAGCATTCCTATCTTAATAGGACTTTAAGAAAGTTAAAAGACTTAAACAAGTTAAAATACAATCACCTATAACTATGCCAAAACATATCTCAATGTATGCACATATCAATAAGATATTTTTAGCTTATACAGCTCTAATTAAATTAAAAACAATTTTTATCAGCATGCATTTTGGAGTTTGCTGATTCTTTTTATGACCTGAATAAATACATTAACTTTAAATTTTACCATCAAAGCAATTCCTAGTGGAATAATTGCAATATAGCATGCAAATTATCCTGAGAACCCAGCTAATATAAATGAGAATTAACAGTGAATAAATCCTATATAATCTTACAAAGAGTGTGTCTAAGACCATAGGACCTTACAGTTATATCTGTCTTTTTCACTTTTTCTTATATATTTATATTTGATAGCAAAGTATAAGTAAATATTTCCTAAAAGGAAACAAACACATAGTACACTTAACTGGTGATGAAAGACTAATCAATCTATCCTTGTAGTGTTTGCATTAACAGCATAATTCTGAAGTTATTGAACACTTTGAAGCCTCATGAAGCTAGTGGAGAGCGTTGATGCTTAGCATCCCTTAGGAACTATCAAATGGAAGTCAGTTCTCCCAGTGTACACCTTCACACTAAGTGGCAAAAATCAAATATACCCTGTGAAGTTCACACACGTTCAGGATGCCAACATAGAGTTCTGCACTAGGTAAATCTTGCTTAGTTATTCAAATTAAAGGTTTAAACAAGATATTTAAAGTGTTCTCTGCTCCAGGTGTTTTGCTTTGAAAAGGATTAATGCAACACCACTGATTCTGAAAATGCTTCTGCAGTACCGACTCAACAAGTTCACTAATGATGCAGAAAAGCTACACTTGCCAAAAAATGTATAGGATACTGTCTTCAAGATGTCTAATATGGATATATAGAGTCTGGCAGGCAGACATGAGCACATTCTGCCTATGTTCTGAATAAAGCAGATGCCATCCTTCTTGAAACCAAACCCAATTAGCCTCAGTTAACACGACATTGAACTAATAAATTGAAACTTGAGGTTAGATATAACTTTTGAACATTTTCGTGGGAAGCTTTTTTGTAAGCTGCCCCTATTCCCAGCCTTCCTCTCACCATTTATTTGGAGAAAAGAGTTTGGATCTAGATTTGTAAATGGAAAAGATGGCCATACTCGTTAGCTTCCAGTAATTCAAGGGAAGGCATCTTAATCTCAGTCCTGTCAGTCCCCATGAATGCTTAAGTTCTTTAAGGCAGAAATACAGTTCTTCCCTCTCCATTTCCTTATTTAATCTCTATCATGTTTACAGAAAGCTATAAACATGTTATATCACAATAAATCATTCAGTCTTTACTCTAGTGTCAAATGATACCTCAAAAATCTTTCCTCTATTGATCAACATAACATTTAGAGTTAGAGTAGGTCTGAAGGAGTTAAAACTTAATCCCTCTTCCAAGGCATAGAAGTCAGCTGAAATTTGGTCATAAGGCTCCTAAGCAATTCTGAAAAATGTGACCTATATATTTACCAATACATATAACAGAAAAATGAAGTGCTCGGAAGACAGACTATATCCAGGCAAACCTGAATGTAGCAGAAATATCTCATATTCCATAAGGTTTTTCTTCTGATACAGTAACAAATACAGTAAATATTCTGAGCTCCCTGGTGGGAGCTGTGCTCAGATCATAAATTATTTTCACTGGGGCAATTATGAAGACCTGTTGTTTCACCTATTGTATTATGATCTACTTGAGAGAACGTGAAAACAGCTTTTGCGCTTTGGTACACAGATAACCCCTACTTGGAAAAAAAAAAAAACAAAAAAAAAACCCAAACAAACACCCAAATCTACTCCTCTGAAGATCTTCACATTTCAAATATGTATGAAAGCAAGACAAAGTAACAACTGGATATTTGTCCTAGTAAACTATTTCAAACACAGAAGTATATTTCAGTTATTTGACTAAATGTATTATGGCTGCATTCACAGAAGTGTACGGTCCTACTCAAAGCCCCTAAATAATTTTTTCTACTGATGTTTTAAACTTGGTCCTGAATTCCTAACTACCTGGCTAAGCCTGCTGAAATGGCCCATAAAACGCCTTCTTGGTTTAAGACTATGGGATCTGGCTACTTATCTGAGCCAGCTGATTAAAAATTAATGGCACCTGCTGCATCAGAGGAAAGGAACAATTAAAGCTGGATGCCAGGGTTTCCCAGCATGGCTGTGGACCACACAAACTGTAAACAGTGTCAGATATAGTACAGTGCTATACAATAACAATTCATTCCTAGATGCTCTCACTAGTTACATATTCACTGCACACGTCAACGCAAGACTGACATGTAATGGTAGTAGCACATTACATCTGTATTCTAAGTGAATCTTCCATTAGTGAACTACACAGACAAGATTAAATCACTGATACTGCAGTTATCTAAATGAGCATTTGATTTAACACACAGATATTCCTTTGCAGTCCAAGGGACTGTGCATAGGTAAAGAGCAAAATGAATCTTAAGTATTGACAAGTTTGGATCTTTTTGTTACTTTAGAAGATATCTCTTTAGGATTTCAAAAAAGAATACCATAAAAAGCAAAAGGAAAAATATAAGAAAAAAAATATTTTCATCTTGCTTTGTTATCACAGAAGCAACATAAACCAGCTCTGTCTTCAGCCTTGAAAAAGTATAAGCTGAATTCCAAGAAAACTCAGACTGTTTTTCCTTTGTGAATTTCAAGATATGTTTCTCATCCCCAGCTAACCTATTAGCTTGCTTTTTTTCCTGTTATCATTGAAAGTAATTTCATCACATATGAGTTTTTCTCCTCACCTAATTTTGATTTGTATGCTAAATTCTTTTGTTTTTCACAAATACTTCTGCTGGTTTAGATATGAATTCCCTCCAGGGAAAGGACTACTGTCAGGTAATTGTCATTTGTTCTGTGAGACATTCTTGATGTGATGTCCTTCAAAGTAGATTCAAGAACATAAATTGATTGGTGTTCATTAACATGCATGTTGTTATCTGTTTTATTATTATAACTACTCCAAAGAGTCACTACTTTTTTTTAATGGTAGGCTTTCTTTTAGTTTCATATTTAATCTTTAGTTATTATTTCTCTAGCTCAGAAATGTTATAATATGTAACTGTAGCTTAGTGATATGTATAATGTCATAATATATAAATTTGTATCTTAGTGATATGTATATAAGTTTATGAAGTTCTTTGCATTTTATTTTCTGATAATCATGAGCCCTTACCAATTAACTTTCTTAAATTTTAGCTAACTATTCCTTCGTTCTTACTATTTATTAATACAGACTAAAGCTTTGGGGAAGTTTTCTTTTCTGTTCTGTTTTTTAAGATCTTAATTTTCCCACATAACTGAAATTCATACTGAATAAAACTGTGATTCAACAAGCAAGTAATACTGCATTTTTCTATTTACATAGTGATATAAATATGTTTTAATATTAATATGTTTTGATATGTGTTAATTAATATGACTAATTAAATTATTTTATTATCTCAGCAGAGACTAACTCCATAGATGACAGCCCCGTATCCTGGTAATCTCGGGGAAGTCTGGCCTTGACAAGCAATCAGCAATACAAATGAATGTACACAGACCTGTTATCCCTTATTGCTAGAAGGGAACCTGCCTTATTTTATAATTCTGAGATAAAGTTATGTTATTCTTTTAGAAAAGCCTCATTCCTGCTAAAAAAACCCACCACCTCATTTAATCCAAAGAAATGCATAACTTGTAGCTTATAATCAGTGAAGTGTTGGCTTTAAACCAATAGAGGAGATTAAAGAGACATAAAATTACAGGTGCAGAGATGTATTTCAGAGGCCCTGTAAACCAAGATTCTATTAGGACTTGTTCAGATTTAAACTACATTATTAACATATTATATTATGCTAAAGAGTATTGCTAAAAGTAATTGTGGATGTACACTCTAGTCCCCATTTATATGTTAGGAAAACATGGTTTAAAACACTTCCTTTTATTTCCCTATTCCTCTTACAAAAGAGAATTTTGCTCATCTCTGCAGCATTGTGAGAAAGGATAGACAAAACACTAAGCAGGAAAGAGAAGTTTGGAGAATTCTGGATTCAATTACTGTCTGAGATCCTCACCTTGTAAATGCGACCTACAGCAGGCAAGATGTCTCAGGAAAGTGGGCTGACAAAATACTGAGCTCATTCTAGAAGTGAGACTCAATCTTAAGCAAAAAGTTCAGGGACTGGGAGATTCATCTGGGATGTCACAAATTGAAGGTAAAACTAGAAATTATAGGAAAGTCAGGTTAGTCCAAGAAATGTGGATTTAGACTGGTCTGGTTAGATATTTGGAAAGCCATTTACTTTCCATATACATCCTCTCAAAGGAAAAGTAAACATCTTGATATATTTGGTGATTTCACAGTAGTTTTAATCTGAAGTTCTGAATTCTCTTTATTCTTCATCTAGACAACTTTACATGCCCTGCTGGCCTATTTCTCATTTCCTGATTATGGTTCTTCATAGCAGCTGTAACATCATTAGGGAAATCATATTCTTCATAGATAGAAAATAATCATAGATAGTATTTATCTTATTTGTTTATTCATATTTGGATGCCTTTTTTAGGACTAGATTCATACAAGATGTAACTCAGCTAGGAAAAATTTGCATTAAAAATTGGCGAGGTAGATGGAGGAGAATGTGTTCTAAAGAAATAAAAATATACTGAGATGGAATGTCTTGAGAACAAAGCACAGTGTTTTCTGACTCAGTAAAAGCAGGAATTCTTTAACATGAGAACAGAATTAATATACTAGAGACAATAAAATTCACCACATGTAAATTTACGCTACTTCCAGTAAGGGCTAAACATGAATATATTTCAATTCCCACAGCATTAGCTTGTGCTCTTATTGTCCTCAGTGCTGCCAAAATTTTCACAGCTTCCAGCTGGATCTTCTCTTAAACTTGCTATTAGTCTCCCATTCTGTACACACTTAAAATTTCCATTCACTTCATTAGGAAATCTTAAATATCAAGAATGCAACAATAACGTTTATTCCAAATCCCTGTTCCAGTGGTTTTACCGCCTTTCTTCTAGATGTCTCTAGAAGCCCACAGTCAGTTCATGTCCTTCATTTTAACACCTCTTTCATTCTTTTAGGATAGAAAGGGATTTCAAGTGAACCACAAATTATTATACATATAAAATACTATTCTTATATTGAAAGTATTTTCCTTTAAACCCAAAATATTTGGAGTGCCTCCCAACAGGACAAGTCTCCCAGATGTTCTTAGGATGAAAAACATATTTGTGACATCTTGAAGCATGTATTTATTCAGAGATTATAATAAAGAAATAAAGCTGGGGAAAGGTATTTATAATCTTACCAGTGTTTTCTGTGTTCAGACAGCTAAAGAGCACACGTAAATGTAACTGTTCTCCTACTCAGCAAGCATTCCCCTTTGCTGTGATACACTTTGCCAACCTCCTCCTCATTAAAATCCTTGTAGGATATGATTTCTGAGTCACACATTCAAGGTTCAGAACAAAGTGTTGCAGCATAAAACTCAGGAATATGGTTCAAAATAAAACGACATTTTGAAAACTAGTGATGTGTGCTTTTTATAAAAAAAAAAAGCAAAAAAAAAGGCAAAAAAAAAGCAATGACTTAATCATCAAAAGGGAAACATTCTCTAGGATCCAGAGAACCTGATTCAGTTCTCATAATGTAAACATGGGGATTGAAATGGGAAAGTCTAACGATGACATTGGAACAAGTGAAATAACAGTACTGTAAAATCATTGTTAGATCAAAATGTTACTCAAACCTGTGCTTCTTTTCATATCTTCGAAGAAGTTTTTAGCATTGCAAACATAAGCTTGTTTTCAGGTTCCCCATATTAATGAATTAGAGCAGAATGGAAGGCAATATAGAGATGCAAAGAAGAGCAAGAAATGCCCAGGTAGAGGAAACTGGTGAATAGCAAAAAGAAAAATAAATAAAAAAAATTAAAAAAATTGAAGATTTGTTCTCATTGACATCTGTCCTTTCTTATATGACTTACTCATTTCTACCTCTAGAATATTCTGTTTATGCTTTTCTATTGGTTTGATTGTATAATGTGACTCTAGTGGAGATAAATGTAGTACCAAGAGGTTAATGAAAATGATGTGAACTAAAAGTACATTTTAGTGAGTGTAATCTAGTATAACACCGAAATACAATTGGTGAAGTATTTTCTTCAACACAACATACATGAAGACACTATTAAACTGTTAAAGTTGGCAGTAACCCTTTCTATTTATTATTACCCATATTAAAAAATTTCTAATAGGTCAGTCAAATTAAAATAAAGAATTGATTTCTCCCAAGAACAGTTTTTGCATTGGACCAGTATCCCAGCCCATCCAACATAGCCATGTCCTAAACTGCATTAACTGTCAAGCTTTATCATAACTAATTAGCAAAAAGAGCACAAATAACGATCCTGGAAAATTGTAAGTTCTTATTCTTTCTGATATAGGCAATTGTTACATACTCAGAATAATTTTAAGACATTTTGAAATTACAGTTAAAGCATAAATAAGTGTTTATTACTAAAGTTTATCTGAATGATATTTCCAATTATTTAGATATCCTCCAAGAAAAGACTGGTGTATCTAAGCTACTTTTCTCATGCCTACCAGAGTCACCAAGCATAAAGGCATTAACCATTACAAAAATTACTTAAAAACGTGCAATAAGGAGGGACATTATTCATATTGATCATCATGCAGCTACACCATTAATTTTGGGTATTCTGAAAAGTGACTGTGTTCAACTTTGTACAAAATGTGGCAGTTAAACCTTATCAAAGGAAGAAAACCACCACCAGAAGTTGTTTCAAAACTAAAGCCTATCCTGGGGGAAGAAAAAATAAATAAAAGAAATGCACACGTCCATGTGATCTATATAAATAAATATAAACAGTTACCAGGAAAAGTCGTGTGTCGCCATCACCCATCCCCGCCCCCCCCACCCCCACCCCCACCACCCCCGCAATCAGATTCTGTTTACATAGTTGTCTTTGCTATTAAAATACTAATGAGGTGAGGTAAGTAGCACCATTCACATTCTATGTATAGGGTGATAACGGATTCTCATCTCAGTCACTAATAAGACTTTTTTATGTCAAACCTGCTGAATCTTTTGAAGCAGATTGAATCATTATTCTCTTAAACTCCAGATGGCCACCTTCCCATTAAGGTATTTTTCTTTATCACTATTATGCTACAGCATGTACTGGCAGATAATGACTATTTACCTTTTTCTTTTCTTTTTTCTTTTTTTTTTTTTTTTTTTTACCTTACATTTGTATGATTCCAATTGCTTTTGCTGATAAAAATCTAAATCAATGTCACCTGAAAGAATAGTTACTCTAATGGTTATTCTCTCTAATGTAATCTAATGGAAGAAGGAAACTAACCATGAAGACTTTTTCTTAAAGGGATAACCTCCTCCCCTCAAGGTCATGATATTATTCTCCATGCAAACAATACGATAGTTATCCTTCTAATAACTGTTTTCTAACACAACTGTTGACCTACTGCCAAGTTTTATTGTTTTCCTTGTGGTTCAAGGGGCAAAAAGACCCGTGTAATATGTCATATCAAGTTATGTATTATTCCAGACCAGGAACAAAGGCAACCACAAACAGAATACAAATATGTTTTAGAGGAAGACAGCCTTAGCCACCAATGCCCACATCCCTCAAAGTCCTTCTACTCCTAAACTAAAAGCCACCAGTCAATGTGCTGCTGTAGCTTCTTTCAACTGTAAGGCAAAGGGAATATACAGCATTTCCTGAAAAAAATATTAAACAAATTACAGAAGAAGGTCTTGCAATACTATATAATAGCACCACCTGGTGACTTCAGTCTTGACGAGAGGGAGAAAATAATCTATATTTTCAGCTACATAGATACAGATACCTCTTTTTCAACTGCTTATCTCAGCAATCTTTATTTTAACTGAAGGAGCTAATCTTCGCTTGTGTAAATTGATTTAAAATATAAACAAGATTGGAATATTGTAAAAATCAGACAACAGGAGTTTGAAATAAAGGGTACATTCTTGTCTCCAAGAACCTTCTACATGCATGTACCTAGGGACAGCAAGACCTTTAAGAAGAAGTGGATACTTATGCTTAATGCTATGACATTTTCCTCACTTGATCTTTGAAAAGAATTCAAATGATTTATCTGACATAAATTAAGTGAACTAAACAGATCAGTAAATAAAAATATATCAAGGCAAGTACCAAGCTTCCCCTTATTCCCTTGTGTTTCTTCAAATGCCTAAAACTCTGGGATATGTCCTTGTAATGACTTAACAGGCAATCTCCATGTAGAATTTTAAGAAGGTTCAAATGAGAGGAAGAATTGATTTAGTGCAGAATAGCTTGGCCTTGTGTCTAAAGAAATAGGATGTTATAGGTTAAGCTCAGCAAGGGGAGTAGCTTTAAAACATCGTCATTATCACTTACTTGTATTGCAGTAGCACCTTCATAGCCAAGCCAAAGACCAGGACATATTGTGCTAGGCTACCACAAACCATTAGTAAGAGGCAATAAGGTAATTTGGACAAGGATTAAGCAGGGCATTCATAGATTTAAAATCCAGGAACACATACAGCTCCCATCTCATACAGACATATTGCATCAAAATGTATTTGAAACATACTGTTTCTATTTCCCTTTAAAAAAAAAAAAAATGAACTAGGCTTTGCAAGACAGAAATGTTGAAAATAAATGAGTGTAATTAGTAAGAAGGAACTATTCACTACATAAATTTTGTGCTATGCAGAACGGAAAAGAAGAATTTCAGAATAACCTTAAACCTTTAGATGCCAAAACATAAAAAATATGTTTGAAGGTAAAAATAATATTGGAAAGAACAAAGTGATATATGAAAGTACAAAATGATATATGAAAATATCATCAACACAATGTCTGGTTCAGACTATGTCATGTTCAGACAACAGAAACATTCATTTTTCTTCGTATTAAGCAAGAAATACATAGGACAGAACATACTTTCTGATTAGAATTCAGAACTTAATTTTTAACAAGATTTGAAAGTTTACAGAAGGCAAGTTTTTGGTTCAAGACAACTTCTCTTTAAAATATTGGTTTAAATCAAGAAACAGGATGAAAAAAATTCTTTAAAATCATGTGTGAGCAACTTTTATGATATCAGCCACTATGTTTTTACAAAACAACAACACTTATAACAGTAAAACTTGAACATAGTAATAAGAATACTGATCAAAGAAACTATATTTGGATTTTTGGAAAAGAATAAAATATTGGTAACCATCTGCTGGCTTGTCAAAGACTAATTCTATGAGTTAGTAAGAGCTAAAGAGTCAGATCTGTGACAGCACAGATTTCTGAGATTAACAAAGAAGAAATATCTTTCATGAAATATTTTCTTTGATTCCTAAATTTCTGGAATCTTGAACACCATATATTAAGGGTAGGAGAGGCCAAAGTCTGTTGCTTTTGGCGTTTTGATTGTTTGTTAAACTTATGACTATGATTTTGCACACAGAGGAATAGAGAAACCGGGAAAAATATATAATATTAAAAACAGAGAAACCGGGAAAAAAATTCTGAGAATAGAATGAAGTTTTTATGCCAACCTATAATATTTCATATGAATCTGGGAAACGTTTATTGTTGGTTTAGATATCCTACAGTGTATTCTGCTTGGGCTCTACATGCCCTGCTGGAAGGATGCAGATTCATTATCAGGCCTGTGATACTTGGCCAGCCTGACATGGATGGCTTGGACACACCAGGGCACCTACAATGTCACTCATTACACATCTATGCTTAGGGAAAGGAATCCCACACCAACAAATAGCTGTACATGACCTAAAGATCACTTTCTCCTGCATTTCTTGCAAGTCATGTTTGCTCAGACTGAACAGCAATAGAAAAATGAGCATATCAGTGGCAGTAGCCTGTCATGTTTCCACTAGTGGGAACAGATCATCATCCACGTAGGCTACCATTGCTCCAGTGAACTCAGTGAAACTTCGATGACAATATATATGCACCAATAAAAATCTGCCAGGGATGTCTACTGATTTATTATTTACTTTCTACAGAAACAATAATTGGGAGATAATGGCAACGCTCAGCTTGTATGATTCTAATGTTCAAAAAAAGGAGCCACTTTAGGCATGATCTCTTGGTGCAGTGTGTGGCAAGGCTTTTAGAAGCTCAGGAAAATCTCTCTGCCTGCAAGCAACAGTTGGGATACTGTCAGATGAACACTAACACAACAGGAGAGCCAGTATTTAAGGAATATGAACACGTAAAGACATCTTAATCTAGAACAACTTTTGTCAAAGTGGGGAAAAATCAGGAATGTAATATGACAACCCTGAGAACAGAGGTAACCTACAAAGCTTGTACCATTAACTCGTTCCAGACAAGTATGAGAAGCAGCAGCTGCTGTCAATGTGATCCACGGTGCAACCATATAATTAATACTCACATACCTGAAATGCATCTTACATCCTTTAGATGAAAACACAAGGAAGAATACATTGAAAGAAGATAAATGTTGGGATCCTCTACGAAGTTTCGTATTCACCACAAAGCATGATGAAACACACCGCTGCGAATCCTCTGCTTCTTCAGGCAGGTTTATTAGCTTTGGCACACAGCTGTATAAGGTTAGGATCAGAGATGTCTTTTTGCAGATGTTCTGTGTCACATTGAACAATGGGCTAGTTTGGGAGTCATTATCACCTTTGAAGTGTCTCATTCTGCAGATAAATTAAAATATTTCAAAATAAAACACAGAGTTATGAATAGTAATATGAATAATAGTGTGACCAGTATGATTAGATCAAAAGAAAAGGCAGCAACTGCTGCTTCTTCCTTTAATGAAATGCATGAAATGATGAAAAGCAGCCAAAGACTGCTTAACTGCCATGGACTGCAGACCCAGGGTTCTTGTAGTGACACTTCAACAGTCAATGTTATTTCACTGAGGGACAAAGATGTTGCACAAGGAAAATCTCACCTTCATATTACATGGATTTTACCCTGTTCCAGGGTAATGTAAGTAGCATATCTTTCCTGTAGAAAACAGATATTTATTTAACAGATATTATTTAAGAGGATTTGATTTAATAAAATGCTACTGATGAAATCAGAGAGGCTTAACCCTGCTGGATTTCTTGTCAGCTCAAATCAGTTTATGAGCATCTCAAAGACAGGTACGTGGGGTTCTGGTCCCCTGCTGTACAACTGACAGCCTTGGCTTGCATCATCTCCCTGTGCTGTGGGACTTATACTGCACCTCTGAGGGGCTCAGCTAAGGATCTCATCCATCAGTCTTTAAGATTGCTAGGGTCAAGAAGTGATGGCAAAAGAGGAAGAGACTGTGAATGCATTTTAAAATTTTCTCTTAGAGTAAAAATTGCTTGTCTCAAGTGATTTACCATTAATAAATTCTAGCTCTTATTTATTTCTGTCAAATGAAAATAACAGGCTAACTAAATACAAAGGACCTTTTGTATAAATAGCTTTATCAGGCAACAAACTGGAAATTAAGAGTCCCCTTCAAGGAAACACAAATGCATTTCAAGTTCATAAATACTTGCTCATCGCAGAACATAATTTACTCCGACTGCTAACCTACAGTGGTTTTGGAAGGGAGGTAGTCCCGACCAGAAATCTGGTGGGGTTTTTTATACTCAGTACAATTTTGATTCCAATCTGTAGTTATACTTTTATTTTGTGATTTTAAGTTACTTCATTATTTTTTCAAAGGTCATGAAAAAACCAGAAACCTATTATGCCTTCTTTACCTTCTGAGTGTATCTGTACTTATTTAATATTATCACAAAATTGCATTATGACGGTTTGTGGTGGTTTTGTTTTTGGGTTTTTTTTTGGGGGGGGGGGGTGTTTGTTGTTTGGTTTGGGGTTGGGGGGGGTGTTGAGTTTTTTTACCAACTCAGAATATACATCAATTAGAACCAAGTCTTAACATTGCTCAGATGCATCACACATTTTCTATTTAGTTGAGAATTTATGGTTTACCTTGAGACTATATTTTAGAAATAATCAAGGTCTTGAAGACTTCAAAATATTCCAGTGCATTCTTATTTTATGCCAAACTACTTTTCCTCACTATGGAAAAATAATTTTTGATTTCTGGTTTTGACTATTTTCATGTCCCCAAAAGTGGATCCACTACAGATCTTGTTAAGTCTTTTCTTAGTCTTTGCACCATCCCTTAACTCTCAGAAACTTCCTAAAGAAGTTTCCACCCATAAGGATGTCAACATTTGGATTTGCTGATCAAGGCTAAACATAACTCTTTGCAATACTGAACAGATCTAAACACTTTAGACAGGCACTACTAAGGCTTGCTTCCATCCACCCACACCACGCCCCCACCCCCAGCTTTAAAGAGGATTTAATAATTCTCTTTTTAACTTTGCATCTCATTTCAAAACTGTGGATGTTGGATGTCCACAAAATCTTTAGTAGTTGTCTTACCTTGTCACATACAATGAAGTATCTTTGCCTGCTGTCTTCCATTTGATATGCTGCTGTTTGTACTCCTAAAGATTATGTCCAGAGTTAACTAAATTTTATTTCATAAAATGTATATATAATGATTATGCACATACATATACATAAATACATAATGCCTTATACCACTTCCATTTTTTAACTGTCCCTATCACACAAAAATGACTGCTTACATTTTCTTTAAGATACATGACTTTGTGTTTGGCCATAATGTTTAATGGAGTATATATTACTAAAGAATATAGATCAGCTGGTACATACTTTTTTTTTGTTCATTGTCCCACCAGTTTTGATGTGATGGAGAAACATTACACGTAATTATTTTTATATGTTTTATAAATCAGTGTGGAAGATACTGATTTAATGAGGCTAAGAATGGACTGTTGAAGGATCTAACTGGAAACATTGTTGGAGGAAGGTTTCCTATCGTAATCTATGAAAAATGCACTTACTGAAGGTATATTGACATTCTATAGTGGTAATTTTTTAATCAAAATGTCATGCAACAGTAACTCAAATCTCAAATGATTTGCAGAAGTCAACATCAACATTTGAGCCTGTCAATTTACAATCTCATAAAAAAATACTAGCAAATGTGTTAAACAGACATCACCTCTCCAAACCATGATAGATATTCATCACACTAATTTCTTTTCCTTACTACATCTAAAAAGAGAATTTCTGTAATGCTATCCAGTAAGTCAAGCTAACTGTTCAATCCTTATCAAGTCGATCGTATTCAAGCTTTTCTAGTGTATATTAACACAACAGTGGTTTTGCTTGGTCCTCTGGCATTTTCCACGGTGATTCAAGCTTTGATAAATATCTAAATGTTGTTCAATGGTTTTAATCCACTTGGGAAAAGTTTGCCTAATCCCAAACATTTAGAATGATAAGATTTAATTGTTTTAAATCCTTTCAAGTTACTAATGGAAGACAATGAATACAGAACTTGGATTTGAAATCTACAACAGTTCTTTGCCAGTAGCCTTATGTGTGAAGAAAAAACCAAGGATCTTTTAAAGAGGTTCAGCCAGCATATGAATCAGCCCATGATTAGTATGCACTTTTTTTTTTTCCTTTTTTGAAATGGGAAATACTGAATTGCACATTATGAAAGTTCAACACACACATTTATATATATATATATATATATATAAAATTCTAGAAGGTTTTTCTCAGTATAAGGAATAAGGTATTTCGTTTTAATTTTTGTTATATATTTTTATATATACTTTGTTTATATCGCTGCATATTGTCTTGTAATATTTCATTCTATATTTTATTTTTGTTCCATATGTTAAGGAGAAAAATACAGAATTTTTTTTGTAATAAAAAGCAACACAAGTTCTCGCCCATAAATTGAAACAAGTCCAAACTGAACTTTAAAAGCTTTCAAACAAAGAAGTAAAACAAGATACATTTTTTACCAGCCAATTTCCATTTTGCATACATTTATACTCCCTAATTCAAGCTGAGATTGGAAGTAAAAGTGCTGAAATATCACAATAAAGCTAATGCCTGTAGCTGTTCCAGCATGACCTGGAATAGTAGGTACAAACAATTTTGGGAGAGAGCCTATTCTCAAGAAATTATTTCTAGCCAGTTCTCAACATTCAGTAAGCTCATAAAGTTCAGCAAATATATTTCTATTTTTCTAAGCATGTGTCTGAAGCAAATCTTTCCAACGTTTTATATTCCCAGGATATAGAGGCCTCCTGGCCCCAGGACAATCAGAAAAAAACAGTGCAAGTGGATGAAGATATTAGAATCTCTTCTTCTCCTGGTGCTTCATCCTCAGTACCTCAGAAGAGGGTATTCCCACCTGCAACTCAGACAGGGCATGTAACCCTCAGGAGAAGGAATAATTAGGGAGTATAATTAATCTTTCTTCTTCTGTTCCCTAACAAAAGGTATTACTCTACCAATTATTTGAAGCTGTGACTATCTAACTAACCCAACCTGATTTAAAAGCAAGGTAGCAACCAATCAAAGGAAGGACACACACACACACAAATAATTAAATCTACAACCAGTACAGAATGAAGCATCTCCAGCTATCCTCATAAGTATTTTGGGAATATCTTCAATGACAGTTTTCGTCTCTTCTTCATATCCATTACTACTAAAATAGCAAATCTGTAAGGCACAAGAAGCAAGAGCAGATGCTCTTGCAATAGCCTGGAAATAGACTGCTTCTCAAAAGTCAGCCGAATTGGAAGTTGCTCTAAATCTGGTAATATGGTAAAATACTTTTCCACTCCAATCTTGTCATTTCTCACTATCTGAATCTGCTTAAATTAGCTTATGACAGTGGAGAATAATTACATTCTCATGCTCATTCAGGCCAGGATTATGCCCATTTGGGATTTTCCACTGACCACATTTTTTTATCACATGGAACCTTGTTAACTTCTATCCCAGTGTCAGCTGTCCTCCCTGAAAGCATGGAAAGTATATAGTTAAAGTGGTTTGGAGTAAAATGCACAAGTTAGAGCAACACTTAAAGGCTAAACTGAGAACTATCAGGAAGAAAGGCCAGAAAAAAATGTGTAGAAAGATAATATAAGTGACTTTCAGGTCACCATATACTTTTTTCAGACTTGCTGAGAGTTTGTTGCTGAATATCCTCCCAGTTTCACTCACAATATTCCATTTTTCCTGGATGTGGGGAAGGAATCAGCAGAAAGTTTGGGGGGGGGGGGGGGGGGGGGGGGGGGGTAGGGGGTGTGGAGGGGAGGCAGTCTTTCATGTTGTTTCCTTTGAGATAGCTAAGACTTTTCCTGAATGGAGAAGTTATTGAGAAATAAGGTAAAGGTGGGATTTTGGATTGCATTAAGTATTCTTCACTGCCTTCCTGCCTAAATGCTCTTAAATTACACATGGTTAGAATCAGAGTCATTGAATGGTGCGTGCCCAGTCTGCCTTGGAGACATGGCTGAACTTCTGAGGAGGACAACGATCACACCTTGACCTGTGGGGAGCCAGGACAGAGCTGTACCACACACCCCTCTGCTGCAGGTCTCCCTCCCTGCACAACCCCATCGGTAGCATGTTGCAAAAACATTCTAAATAACAAAACCCAGAAATACTATTGGTGTGAAAGCACTGCCCACCAAAAAAGTTAGTAAAGAAAAGTTATTTCAGGCATATTTACTCACTAAGAGAAAACCTGCAGAGTTATGAAGTTTCACAAAACAAGCAACTAGAAAGAAAAAAAAAAAGCTAAATTTCAAAACTCAGCATATGACTGAGTTAATAGCCGAACCGTAATGGACCAGCTCATTCAGTAAAACTTAAATAACTCAGAAAATAAACCACCAATAAGCAAACATACAGCACAGAAACATACACAATATCACAAGGTGAATACACTCAAAGTAATGTCTATGAGTTTGGAAGACACAGGAAAGCAAGAGTGTCAGTTATTGAGTATTCAGAGCACTACCTGCCAGATAAAAAAGAAATAAACTTGCTTTGGGGACATCTCTAAATTAATGAAGTGAGCTTTTGCAGTTTACTTTAAAAAAATAAAATAAAAAAAAATTAAAATCTAGTTTCTTCCCCAAACCCATCTGCCATATAATCAGATTCTGTGGTCATCACGCACAGATCCTGTAAAATCAAAGTACAGATGGTGGTTTATTACAAAATAACATAGAAGGCTTAGAATAGATGATACATTTGGTCATTTTTGCACATAAACTCCCTGATTAAGTATGAAAAATGCGAACATTTGTTTATCTTGGAAAACTGCTATTACTTGTCAAGCATGACCAATTAGGTATTTCTAAACTGTTATCCATATAATTAAGAAAAACAACCATCTGTAAAGTCAGAAGTTTGTATCTCTGGGTTTTTTTGTGTGTTTAGTTTGTGGTTTTTTCCACCCATCCACCACCCCCACCACCCCCCACCACCCCCCCCCCCAGAGCATAATTTCTCTAGTGTGATTTACTCAAAACAAAAAAAGCACAGGGGATGCTGATTGCAACAGGTCTATGGAAATTTCCTTGATTTTTCCTTCACGTCTTTTTGAGTTTTCTCCCCTTTTACAGACAGATGTCATCTGGAAATAAGGAAAGAAAATAAGGTGGTTTCTAAGAAATATTTATATTTTTCATCCTCTGCTGCTCTTAAGGGATGCACAAGACCTAGATAACATGAAAAAAAATGAAAGCTGCTTATATTTTTCAACATTGCTTGATTGAGTTTCTAAATTGTGAAAGAAGAAAAATTCTATTTACTTCCAGATTCTGTATGGTTTAGGTAAATCTTAGCCATAGAAAATAGCAAGCAAGACTAACTGCAGTTTAAGCTGATGTAACAGTGTCTGTAAAATGCAGGTCAGATCAATAAAAAGATATTCTGACCTTTTTAACACAGCATTAGAATTAAGGTTGGGCTAGGGATGCTCTCTCTGTAGGCAGTTTCACCAACTCAGAAATTCTTCTAAGAAACATAGGAAAAAATCCAAACCAAATTGTTTCTGAAGGTGTAATAGGCATTGATATGAGAAAAAAAATAATATCTGAAACTAGATCTGAATGGTCTGACACCATCCTCTGTAACCAAAGCATTCTCTCTGGCATTCTTTTTTAATCAGTTCAGAGGACAACTTTGGCTGGAAGATAGGAGGCTCTAAGAGAAGACTCTCCAGAGTTTTAAAAGGATTTAGTAAGGTTGTGTTACCGGACATACAATCACAAAATCAAAATTTAGGTTGGAAGTGACCTCTAGAGGTTTAAGTCATTCCCTCGCTCCAAGGTTTCTCAGGTTGCTCAAGGCCATATCCACACAAGTTCCAAGTATTTCCAAGGATGGAGATTGAACAATTTGACCAGCCTGAACCAGTGTTTGGCAGCTGTCCTCACAAAAACTTTTAAAAAAATACAAACACACTAACCATGCAAGGCATCATCGCTTCTTATATCTTGTGTTTCAGCTTACGTCCATTGCCTCCTGTGCATCTCTGAGAAGGGTCTGTCTTCATCTTCTCCATGCAGTCCCATCAGAAACCTGTAGACAAAGACAAGATCAGCTCTTGAGCCAAATCTTCCCCAGGCTGAACAAGGCTTGTTCCTGCAGCCTCTCCCCATAGGGTAAACTGATCAATCTTTTCCATGTCCTTCATCACCAAGTCATCTGCCATTCCTGAACAACAAGCCCACATTTTCCTCTTCTCTTCTCCTGCGGCTAATGTACTTACAGAGGCAATTTGTGTGACCCTTCACATCTCTTCCTAGTTTCATGAGTAGTTAAATTTTGGTTTTCCTAACTCTGTCCTTGCACGCCCAGTGACTTTATACTCTTCCTGGGTAACCCCTCCCTGCTTTCAGCTTCTGTGTGCTTCCTTTTTGCGCTGAAGCTCAGTCTCCTGTTTCCCAGAATATTTACGATTCAAATTATAAATTCAACTTTATCACTTTGTCACAAGATAGATTTCTTATTTTCTGGACAATTGAAGTTTAATAAGATAGAATATTCTCATTCTAAGACTCTTCAGAAGTTCTACACTTACCTCTAGAAAAGCATCTGCAGACATGCCAGCAGCTGGGTGAACTACCAATGTTTAGGGTTCAAAGATGGTGACTGATTATAACCTGACACACTGAAAACTTAAAAAGCCATTAGCTGAGAAGCAAAGAGATTGTTATTAGGAACATCAGTATTAAGCAAGTTTGATTTCAAATAATATATGTCTACACAGGAAATGTTGTTTTGCAGAGCACTGAACCAGTTACCTAAGGTGTTTGAAGCAGAGATAGTTTTGATGCCTCATTTCCTTGTGCTTATTCTCAGAGAAGGACTGATGTAGAGAAGGCCTTCAGAGAATGAAGAACCAACAGCAGAGATTATGCCTGGGGGGTGGGGGGGTGGGGGGTGGGAAATAATAAAAATAAAGAAATAAGATTTATTTAAATATTAAAATAAACATTGAATTAAAAGAAAATATATAAATTAAAAATACACATTTTGCGTGTTTTATAGCTGAAATCCATTCATCGTTTTCAATACCTTTATTAATTTTGCCACCCAAACCTGTTTCATACACTGATATATCCAACAAGAAATTAATTTTGATTTTATCATCAGTCTTGTGCAGTTAACATTGAAAAATACAAGATGCGAGTTTACATAACATGCCTACAACATCTCCTTCAGCTTGAAAAATACACTCACTGCCTGGTGATTCAGATTGTGGTGACTTTTCTCATGCACTGTCAAAACCAATTTAACTCGCACTATTCTCTCCAGGATTGCTTATGAATTTATACAGCATAAGAGTCAGTCCCAAATACCTGTGCTTCATTGACACAGTCGGTTCCTACAGATGCTACAAAAGTTTGAAGGGAAATGTGCCTTTAAATATCCCTCCCTTCTTGCTCAATAAATTGAGATACAGAGGTTAGCATTTACTATGTATTAAAAGCAGTTCATTAAACAATCCAGAGTAACAGCTTGGTGTTTAGTTGGTAGCTATTAGCAATACTGTCTGTGAAACAGCTGCTTGATTTAATTGGCAAACACTAGTTCCTTTCATTTACAGGCAGAACTGGAACCTTTCTGCCTGCCAACAAGCTAAAGATCGTACACATTTTAAAACAGACACTATTTAACCTGCCTTATAATAAATGCACAAAAGTCCCACCTCACAAGTCAGTTTAGCCTCTATGCATTAAAAAAATAATGCTCAGCTGGCAATCTGGGCTAACAGAAACCACTTTGAAATATTTTTCTGACTTTGATTTGCTCCTGTGCCTCACACTTCTGCTGTATAAAGCACCAAAAAGTCAGTTGAGTCAAATGTTGAAGATGATATGTTAAATGGAGTGAATCAGTCATGAAGTACTAGGTAACAGGGATGTGAACGGTGACTGATGCAATTCTACTGAACGGTGAGACACACAACCCAGACTTCTTTGTGAGTTTACTAATGAACTTTTTTCCATCCTGCCCTTAGCTGTTCTTATAACTCAAGGTTTTCTTTACTAGTGGAGCATTTCCTCTTTGCCCCTGCAGATAATGCTGTCATTGTGGTCACTATGTAAAATTTAATCTCCGAAGTGAAGAAATTTTCTATAAAACTTGAGTTAAAATACAAAAACTCCTAAACTACGTTGGTGATTTTGGCATATTTGACAGAGAAAAATGCCTATCTATGGTTCTGTTAGGAATATTAACTCTTGTCATCAATGAACGATCATGTAGAAGATTGTAAAGAAACTTTCCTTTAGAAGATGAAAGATAGAATTTGCAATCAAATTTCTGTTCTTTTAACTACAGAAATACATATTGTTCGATATACATATCTACCATGACCTTGAGAAACAAAACTAAAAATGATGCACCTAACTAGGCAGCCGCTGTTTAGAGTAAGAATACAAGAACAGAGCAAGGTTTTAGCGATGATTCCCCATGTTCAACTATCCAAACCGCAACTGTGAGCGGCTCAGGGACTTTTTGAGGCAGATGTCCCATTCGCTCCTCTTTAGTCTTAAAATAAGCATATGAAATTAAAACCAGACAATATCTTTCATACACTTTGTCTCCTTGTTTCAGGACTTACCCCAAGATATGCACTTCTTAAATGCATCTTTCCTGAAAGGGAAAAAGTTATTTGGAGCAAGTTATTTATATATTTTCACAGTAGTGATAAATATTTAAGGAACCATCATGTTCACAACTCCACGGCAGAAATTCATGCGAATTCTTCAGCTAACCAATGCACAACTAACATACGACATACATAAAGGAAAAGTAGATAATACTTTTGTTATTACAACGCAAGTGTTGCTTCATCATTACAACATGCAGAGACGGTAATTTTGTGATGTTTTTGTACTCTTGTGTAGGAAGCAAGTCCCGGTTCTTCACTAGGGCAGGTCTTGAAACAGTACCGAACAATTGTCACTACTACAAAAACCTCCTCACTCAAACATACTCATAGTAGAATGTATTTTGTGCTCAAGTTTAACCTTCAGGACTCATTACTTTTAAGTCTAATTCAAGTAGGGTGTTTATAATGTCATGTCTTTAGTGTCCCAAGCTTTTTGCCCATTTCTGGGATCAGTGTCTTTGACCTCCTTCCCATTGATAACAGCCTCCAGCTGGGAGGTTATCAGCAGAGTCTGGCAGGATGGGAACAGAAAGGAAACATCACATTTAAAATTGAAAATGGAATGCAATATTTTCTTTTGAACAGAACTTATCATGTAATTGAAGAAGCAATTTTCATCTGTGGCTTCTGCTAACTTCTGTATAGTTCTCAGTCTTCTGTCTGACAGAATAGACAGCTAAATATCCCTGCAGAGCTGACTACAATCTGAATATGTCAAAAAGACGACCAGGGACCATTTAAACATTGCATTTTCTTTTAAACAGCATTATACTCAAATGTACAAAGAGGCATCTGTCTGTCATTCCTTTCAACATCACTACAGGCCTTAGACTCACATGTTTCAAGAACAGTGCTGTCTCCCCTGAGGGCTATTACATACTTGAAGATCCACAAAGCAAGACCTAGGTCAGGAAAACAGTATTTATTTTAACAAAAAAGACTTGTTTCTCCCTCTAGCATTTCAGATTACTTAGGTAAAAGGCTATATCTAGAAATATTTTGTTGACATAATAATTATTGCAATTAGATTTAATTTTATTTTAATGTTATTCTGCCACGCCACACCTCTTCTTCTTGGAGTCTGACAGCTGCATACTCATGCAGATGCTTATTGTGTTCCTCAGTAAGTTACAGACAGTTTTCAGAGAAAATTCTGACATTGCTTACAATCATCGATTCAATAAATTCTAAATCAAGTGTAATCATTTGTTTAAGAAAGAGCTTAAAATAAAATCAGTTTCCAATGTCACTGTTCTGGTAGACTACACAGCACTTGCATCTTGCACTGACGTACAGTTCTAACTGAAAGCCTGCAGGGATCCATGAAGAATTACCAGGGTGTTCATTTAAACTATAATTCTACTGGACAGCAAGGTCAGATGTTGTGCTTCAAAGGCAAAATTAAAAAGTAGGAGAATAATTCAAATGCAGTTAGAAGGACATGAAGTATAAACATTTTGTCTTTTGTATACATGTAATTTTAGCAACTATTACTATGAATACAAGGATTATTTAATCACTTTGAGAAAGAAAAAATATCTTACCTTATGCCCAAATCTCTCTGACATGTTGTATACTGATCCTTGTAACACTGCCACTACAATGCATGTTGGTGTGATTTTCCTTGGATTATGAATTCCTCTAAAGTCTCAGCAGTCCCACCAGTCTTTAACAATATTAAACTTACAGATTTCGTATTGATACATGTTTATCACACTCCACTTTAACACTTTTGTAAATAAAGCCAGGACTTTAAGTACCTTCCTGCCTACTTCTATCTATTCATATACCGCGGTTCACCTATACTATTATTTTTGTTTCTGGTCTTAGGCCCTGTCAGAGCCTTTAAAGTCAGAGGTGGACTGCACCCGTGGTATACATAGTCATGGTCAGATTAAAATATTAAAGGGCAGAGGCAAAACATATTAAAATTACTAATCTTATGATTAACTCTTTAAATTAATGATCTTACACGTTAGGGAGCAGAACAGGAACTCGGGAGTTCAGGAAAGAGAGAGAAGAACCACAGAGCTAGAGCACTCAGTCTTGGCACAAAAGGGAGAGGTGACTGGATATATAGAAAATCTGGAATAAAACCTACCATTCTTACATAGTGTCATTTCCTATCAGCAAATACTATATAGAAACCCCTGGCAAAAATCACACCATACCTTCCTCTTGTGGCTGATCTACATAAAGGGTGAAAATCCACAACTTCTGCTGCTTATAAATCTTGTTAGCTGAATAAAAAGAACTCTGAACTGTTGACCTCTCTAAATGACAGCTGCATGGGCCTCTATACCATCTCCCCATGATAGCCAGTCCGAGTTTTTCAATTTACTTTTTAACAAACATTGCAAGTTACATGCAAAAACTCTGTTAAGAGATCATGAAGTCTGCAAAGTCAAACACTGAAAAATGAAGAAATGCTAGAATTAACACTGTGGATTTTTAATTCCCTGTACCCTCCCTGCGTGTATGCATTTTGATACAGTTTTTAATTACTTGATTGCATTTTCTGTAGGCTGGACTATGCTCAAGGGATGAATTAGGGCTGCATAGCGAATTAGGCTGTCATCTGTGGGACTTTTGCCTTAGCTGATAAAAAAGCTGGAAGGTAGCAACTGAATATACATTCCGTCATTCACTAGAAGCCCAGGTTTGATAAGTAATTTAGCATCCAGACAGGCTGAATACTATGGTGTTGGCCGCTATACTGACATGGGCAATATAGTAGTAAGTAATCTCTCATTGCAATCTCTCATCTTAATAAGAAAGATGTAGCATAAAAATAAGGTAAATGGATTAAGTGGAGGGAGAAACCATAAGATGTAGAGAGATGTTAAGCACTGAAGAGCAATAATCATAATCAGACTCTTACAACACTTGTTTACATGTAGATAATCATGATTTTTATTTTTTTTTACTGTAAGAAAATGTAAGTACAGTTTGCTAACACTATTTTGTTCAAGTTTGCCATAAGATTTGCAAAGTATGTGGGGTTTTTTGAGGGGTGGGGTCAGAGAAAAATATGATATTTTAAAGTCCACAGCTTCATAGAAAAGAACAGCAATAACTTATAGGATAAATTCCAATTACTGGAACTTGTATTCTGAAATCAGAATCTTAACCTTTGCAAAGGTTCATATGCAACATTTACCATCTGAATTAATCTTGATGCTATGGGAAAACCACAAAAAGTTCAGCATATAACAATGTCTTTGAACTTTGTTTTGCAAAACTGGCAGAAAATCTGGGGCAATAGAATTATAATCCTTTCCTGTTGCAAAAGCCAGTGACTAGCGAACATGCCATGAAGAAGAGGAAGAACTTTCAACATATGGATGGAGGCCAAAATAGAAAGAACTAATTTCAATTTCCCAGACTGTCAACAGAAATAATAAAGCTGAAAATAATTTGTGCCATTTTATCTTTACGAGTAATAAGCAAGTAGGACACCACAAGATCTCTCAGACTACTCTGCAGCTCTTACTCAACAACAAATTGCTCTAAGAGATAAGACAGTCGCCATCTCAACTGCCTAATGTTCCCTTTACTCTGCTGTGAATGCGTGCACAGTATAAGATGGTAGAGCTGGAAGTAGCCAGTTGTATTTCACGTATAGTTACAAAAAACCGAAACCAAACAACTTCCCCAAACTCAGTTATTGCAGCACTAGATGCCTTTCTAATTTCCGATTTGTAATATAGCACAACATAGCTCAAGTCAAATTTGAGCTACATAAAAATGAGGAAAATGATGTTAGTTTGACACTAATATGACAGTCACATAACTGAGATGTATCTAGCGTAGTGTAAGATGCTCTGAACTGTCTTATTTATCCCACGAACAATTTTCAGCAAATAGTGAGAAGCTACTTTAATGCATTCTTTTTCCTCATAGTTTTCTCACATTACATGTCCATATATCTCCTAATGGTTTAATGCATTTTTCTTTATTATAAGAATTCAAAGATCTGTATCATCAGTCTTTTATTATTTTTTTTATTTTTATTCTCTGCTTTTTTAAAGGTTAAAGTATGCTGAGATTCTGGAAAAATGAGTCATCAGAGTATTGATTTTACAGTTTTTCATAAAGCCTATGGTAGAAAGTTCTTAGGTAAATTAGACACTCCTAGCAAAGTTCTTTGGGGTCAGTCATTTGAACTGGGGCCAAGCCTATGAAATGCAGACTTTTGTGGTAAAACTATCATTTGGCAGAGGTTGTGAGAAAAGTAAGGATCATTTTGATTTTCTAGAAAGGGAGAAAGGTTAATAGGATATATTTTGTACAACGTACAAAGTACTGCACTCAGTTCAAAATGACACTAAGAAAAATGTTCTGGATAAATGTTAACGTTACTCTCATCATATTTAGAAAAAAATACACAATCATGAATCTCCTTGATTAATCTCCTAATTATGTTTTTCTTTTCTCTTTGCATTGCTTATGCAATGTCATTTTTCAGTGCATTTATTATTGCATTGTATTTATTTTTCACCGATATCTCCTTCAAGAGTCTCCTCTCCCTGATTAGTAATTAAGGATTTATTCTCTTTATATATAGGTGCTTTTTTTTTCCCCCCTCCCCAAGACAAAGTTTTAACTTGAAGGAGAAATGAATGAACTTCAGATGAAAACTGGGGAGCTGAATCTATTCTAGCTTTGGAGGGTTTGTTTTGTGGACTCTTAGTATGGAGTAGAAGACTTTTGCTCCTTTAAAACAATGATTGAAATTCATGTGGAAATAGAATAATGCAGTCAGTATGTCAAAGATGTCTAACAGATACAAAGTAATTTCAGAACAAGAAGCAATCTCAGAGCACACATACACACACACAAATATTAAAATTTCAGAACTACAGGCTTAATTTAATTAACTTATTTTTCCTATTTTTCTGAAAACAAAACAAACATCATTGATACCAAAATGCAGGTTACATTTTTGTAGCATCTGCACCTTTTTACAGAAAACTATTCATGTTTATATCTCTACTATGAGTATTACATTCTGAAATTGTCTCCAATATCTTCTGAAGCTGCCATCACATGAAGCTGAAATTTTGTTTCTTGAATTTACATTCCTAAGTATTTCACTATTAAAATTTGTTCCCAGAACCGAATAAGAAACCTGTAGAAAATAGATGACAAAATAAGGAAGAGACATGCATCTCTCCCTAGAGAATGTGGCTACCTTATCTGCTACACAGAGCACACATACACCACACTGACATTGTCATTTCCATTTTGAAATCAATAGATATATACCTACATCATCAAGGACATGTGCTGGAACCTCCTCCCTCCTCACATTAGCCCTCATCAAGCTGCTTATGGCTGCAAAGATGCTAATCAGTTTCTGAAAGGCAAATTCACTGTGTGCCCATAATAGCTTCACAGGCCAAGTCTGCCAATCAATACAGACATCTTGCCATGCATTTCACTTGATTCTGTCAATTTATGCCAATACATGGATGAAGTTCACTGATCAAGTCTGTGAAAAGAAATAGAGTGAACTTGTTAAAACACTGCTTTTTAAAAGCCCTTTCACGTTAGCAAATGACATCTTTAATAACCCAATAACAAATGGATGCTTTAATCAACTGAAAGTTACCCATCTCCTTAGAAGCAGTTTGAAGTCTTTTGGATATCCTGCTTATTAAAGTCCAGATGCCAGCTTCAGAGTCAAAAAAGTTTTCAAAAGTCCTATTTCTTCTATTAAAAATAGAAGTATACAAAAGTAAAACCCTAAATATTGCATTCCTTAAGCCATAGCTAAATTATTAACTATGAAACTGAGAATTCAAGACTTGGCAAACGACCTCAGGACTGAGCACACTTAAATAACTGGACAGGTTTATTTCAGCAAGATTTTACAAAGGGGCAAAACAGATGACAAATAATTTTGTCACTGAAGGGCTTTCTGGCACTTAAGCAAAGTGAGTAGGAAGTATTCCCAAAGCACAGTGTATCAGATACTCATTTTAGAAGGCTACTGCTTAGTGGTCACTTCATGGGGTTTAGTACGGGAAAATTAGGTTCAGGGAATTTTTGTATTTTCTATATTTGTTGATCCAGATTTTTTACCATCTTGTTTGTAACACAGTAACTAGCTGTTCATGCCACAGACTATGAACAGCAGATGAGATTGACGTTTTAAAAAGAAAAGATCCTGGGTTTTTATTAATTCTCTTTTTGAAGGCTGGAAAAGCAATAAAGTATGGAAAATGTGAATGTATCAAAAGAAAATGTTTATAAAGAGAATATTTTTCAGACTCATCTGCCATCTGTCGGCTGACAATGATTAATTGTGTGCAGGCTCTGTTATATATAATCAGTGTTTTCAAAAGCGCAAATTTTTAAAAAAATATTAACAATATAGCATTGCAATAGCATAGGTGTACTGAAGGCTGTGCTCTTAAATTTTTCTTCTCAGGAACACCGAGTTAGACTAAGACAGTAAATATCACCTACAGGCTCTTTTTCCTAGGAAATTTGTCTTTCTCCTTGTCTTCTAGAGGCAGACAATGTATTTGTTCAACTGACTAAGGAACCAGCAGGATTCTATTGTTTGTCATAGAGCTCGTCTGCTGAGAGAAAGAAGCTCAAGTGAACCTATTTTTCTTTTTTAGTGATTCAAAAGAACATGTTACAAGACCATCTGTTAGCTGCATGGACTATCCAGTCAGCATCTATTTTCAAAACTACTTGTTTGGCAATAGATATCACAAATACTCTCCTTGTTAATGTTGCAAGTCAAAAGCAAAGATGAAAGCAGCAAATAGCTTTGCTAAAAATCATAACCAAACATAAAAAAAATTCAGCTCTGAATGCCAGTGATGAACTAGATGTGCAATATTCACATGGCATCATCCACAATCTCACCAACCTAAAAGGGAGCTTTAAGTAGCAATGGACTCTCAAGCAAGGTGCACTACACTACGATGTGTGTTCTTCTGGTGGTAACTGAAGTCAACTAAAGAGACTATAGCTTGCATTCAGGGTGTAGAAAGTAATTTGAAAAAAAATTGTTTCACCCAAAATGACATGTGACATCATAACAATTTCTAATGTAACAACTGGAGTGGAGAAAAATAAAATTAAAAAAAATATCTTCTGTGTAAGTGAGGGAAGGAACTACAGAAGTCAATTCTTACATCTTATTTTTAAGTTGAGGGATACTTTTGAAAAAAGATTACCTAGCTGCTGTATTCTCATCAGTTCATTCTTAAAAACATCTTAAAACTACTCTCACATTCTAGTAGTTAAAACGAAACTCAAAAACCCAGTGACAGGTAATGTCTTTTACTTTATGTATGTGATGATATTAGTCAGAATATAATACAGGGAAATATATTTCTACACCTTACTACATATTTCATTCATTTATTTCCTAAAGCACTAATATTACCATTTCAACTGCAGATGTATTCACCTTGAGTTAAGTCACAAATATAAGGTTCTGTCTGCTTTATTCTGCTTGATCTATTTTCTTGATTTTAAAAAACACATTTTGCATTGCTTACCATGGCATCTTTTGAGGTATTTTCGTCATAAATTCACTACTTTGTACCCTTCAGACAAGCAGCACAAATATTCAGTGGCAGCTACACATGCAGTCTTGATGTTTACAGTTTCTTACCTAAAATATTTTCTGGGGAGGATACAACACAAAATTATTCCATACAGTTAAACAGATTGCTAAAAAAAAACACCCACCTAATCAAACAAAACAACTCCAAACAAATATATCCTGGACTTTTAGGGCCAAAATGAAATTCTGTGAAGATTTCTTAAACATAACGTATTTCAAAAAGTGAGTATTCTGTCTCCCCTCCATGCTTTGAAGGTTTGTCCTATTTTTGTCCATTGTATTTATCAGTTCATCAGTGTTCCTGTCCTATAGCCCTGAACAGTTCCAGTGCTAGAGCAGCACATTGACTTCTGATGATTAAGAAAGAAGGTTTAACTCTGTCTGCGTGCGTCGGGACTCACTTTAACTACACATTACAGTCTGTAGCCTCATGATATCACATTCAACAACGGAACTAGAATAACTGTGGCAGGGCGGGGAGGGGGGATTATCAAATAAAGTTAATCAATATTCAATTTTTGAGATATGGATTGAATCCTGCAAACACTTTCCATAGTATCAGAGAAAATGATTGGCAACATTAGCTATGTCTAAATTGGGAGATCCAAAACTATTACCCCAGACGTGTGCCTGTTCGATCTTCCTTTGGAGCTATACACTTACTGTAACTCCCAGGGTGTGGAGTGATCAGATTAGAATAGCTCTGCTATGTACTGTTCAGCATGACATATGTCTTGGGCTTTATCCTGCCTTCCACAGGTTCTTGAAATTTCTATATATTCAGCTGTTCTCCCAACCAGAGAAAGTCTTCAGGATTAATAGGCTTTTTTAGTCTAGAGAGCTTTCCTAATCTTTAAACACTTTACCCCAGGGAGTCTTGAAAGGTAATGGGGTATATCAAAACCATCTATGCCATGAATCACATATGATGTGACCTTCTATTGCAATGTGAAAATTCAAGTAAAATGAAAATTTCTATTGTCCAACCACTTTGTAAAGAACTCTGATTCAGGCTTTACAGCTTGAATTTAATTTGCTTGAAAATATGCATGGTTGTTTTTCAACAGTTAGTCTAAATTGGCACCACAGGCTCTGGGGAGTACAAATAAGATTTTCAAAAAGGTTAAGCTATCACATTTAACAATAGCTGATTTATAATAACTCCCAGGTGAAAGATACTGAATTCCTGTAATCTATAGCCTGTACTATAATGACCTTGGTTTACAGCATTCTACTGTGCCTATAGGAAACCAGAAATGGAAATACATGTCCCTGTTACTATAAGCAAAGTGTTGACTACCTACATGCTTAAAAACCAGCTTCTTACCTCCTTACAAGACACTCACGCTGTGAAATGCACACCTTTCAGTCTCTCATTTTGGACTTCCTCCCTAACAAATGCCTGCAAAAAACACACACATGAATCAAATAACCTGTTCCTATGTAAACAGGTTTAAGAGATTTTGTGGTTTAAAATGATACAAAAATTGGATCTGGATTTTTGCAGATGGGCATATGCTGAACATACGTTTTTATTACTTTACCATATCACATGGCATCAATCAAGTTTGAGAGGTGATTTCTTTAAACCAGTTATTCAAACACATGCCAAAAGAATCAAATATTCTTTCCATAATTGCAATATTTGTCCTAAAAATAGACACTCACAAGATCCCTTCCTTGGTTTTCACTGAAATATATTATGAATAAACAGTATTGGGTTTTTAATGGTTAATACATTAGCTAGAGCTAATACTTTACAATATATTTATAATGCAATAGTTTGCCTAGTTCTTCCCTCTTATTCATCCATTTTCCTACAAATACATACATTTTGAATGTTGAATAGTTTGCTTCGGGGTTTCTCATCCTTTGAATATTGCTCTTTTCTGGTGTAGGTGTTAGCCTAGACCAGCGACGGCTAAAAAAAGGGAATCCAATCAAATAAGAAAGGAAGGTAATGGTACTGAGGTCTAACTTAACACCGTTAAAATCCCAGTAAAGGAATATAAGAATACAGCTATTTGAAAGGTAGTGCTTTCTGCTCCTCCTCTTGGTGGGACTTCTAAATTATAGTACAAAAATGCAACAATCTACACGTACAATCTTTGCTTGCAAGCCCACCACTCTGTGCCCATACCTGGAGAAACATATAAATTTTGAGTAAGTATAACATAAGACTTGCAGAAATATGCTTTTGGGATATTTTTATTTTTTTTAAGTTAGATTAATAAACAAAAAAGCACGAGTAGAAAAGAGAAACAGAGGGGGAAAAAATGAAAGAAAAGAGGAAGAGAGAGCAGTAATTGTGTCAGGACACAGAGTTCCAGAGCAGAGGGATCCCACCTTCCTTCAAAAAGTTTACCCTAAGAGAAGACATTGCAAAACACATCTCCTTGACCTAAAAGAACACCAACTTTTCCTGGGCCCTACACATTGAAAAGACTGAAGTGGTACAGAACAAACTTTGCTTTTTACAAATCTCTACACACAAGTTATTATATATTTGTCAACCCAAAATAGCCTTTATTTACCACATCTAGGTACAGAGGCTAGATCTGTGCGAGGTAGTGATCTCAACAAAGTGTTTTGTTGATACATTTGCTGTCCTCTGAGAAACAGCTGTTTCAGCTTCTTTCACTGACACACAAGCGATAGGTCAGGGGGCACTACTGGGGTTCTCACTCTAAAAGCCAGTAATGCACAGTCTGTGTCTTCAGCGGATGAAAGAGCTGCTGCAGAAGGCTGCTAATTGCCCCCTGCTCTCACAGCACTGAAACTGTGAATGGGGAGAAAGACGTGGGCAAGGAGCCGGTAATCTGCAGTGAGCCTATGACCTAGAATATTTAATTGGGAAGAGTGTGAAGGAGAGAGAACTCAAACAAATTGAGACAGATGGAGTTTCGTTCTATTTCACAAAATAAATATGTTTGAAGAGAGTACAAAGGAGAAGCAAGGATGAAATATGCACAGTTATTTGACTGGCTTTGAGTTGTCTTATCCGAAGAAATTGATGGGAAACAGCTTAGTAACAGAAGCAAAGAACTAAAACCGGAGTTCACGAGATTTGATCCCCACTGACACTATTGATCCACTCCGACCTTGAACAAGTTATTTTGTTGTTGTATGTTCTGAAAGGCAGTTACTAATAGGGCTAATGAATTTCTATGACACATTTTGGAAAGCTTTATGAACAAATATTGGTTTTAAAAAGGTAATAAAAATGCAGTCTTGAAGAAAATTTCCTCAGGATTCAGGCACAAGCAAATTCTTTCCTGGTTATTATCTACTATATTTTGTCTTTCATCAATACACTAGTTTTCTATACCATATATTTGAGAAAAGACCTTCTCTTTCATTAATGTGCTCAAAATTTTAAGGAATTCTTTTCTACTTTCTTTTTACGTCTACATTTTTGTTTCTACTGCATCTGATCACCAGACAACTAGATTAATTCTGTCAGGAAAAAAAAAAAAAAAAAAAACACCATAAAATGCATCTTATAATACGAGCTCTTGTCTGAGTACCCCTGGAAAAGTTTAAATGCTTAACTACAGCTCTTCTAAACTACCTGACATTTTAAGTCCCTTCCATGTGATCTTGCAGCCACAAGATTGATTCACCCTTTCTCCTTGATTGATTGTTTTTGTTTTGCTCTAAACATAATGCTTCACCAAATTTCTCTCAGTTTTTTACGAGACACATCTCAACAGTTCTTTTCCCTTTAATGACAATAGAGTTAAACACATTGCCTGCCTTCTTTAGCTAGCAAGGGCTTCAAAATGACCCACAAACCTCATTTGGCCTATACAGCTGTAAAATACTGCCCAGCATCACTAAAATTTATGGTTCATCTTCTTAAAAATCCCTCTATAAAAATCATTCAGCCTTGTCAGTGAAACTATTTCAATTTAATAACATTTAAGAATTACATCATAAGCTTTTTCATGAGTGCGCTCTGTGTATGTGTAGAAGGAAAAGGGACCATTCAGCCCTGTTCAGTCTGCACTGCTCATCCCTCTGCTCCACACATGTTCTCAATGGGTTGTTTTATTCAGACTTCTCACATGCATAGATCCTCTGGCAGAACAAATCCCAGCTGTCCTGTGCTTTTCTTTGCTGTACTCCCTCTACTCTGCAAGAGGGAACACAATGTTTTAATGACAGGCAGTTTTTAAACTATTTTCTCCTTTGGCCATCTACTGGAAGTGCAGCATTTTTGTTCTTTATAGCAGGTTTTTAGCCTTTCAGTGGTAGGTAAACCGCTTTTTATTTATTAAACAAAAATAGTTTGAATACTGACTTCGGCTATAAGCATGGCTGATACCTGTCTCACTGTCTTCTTCACATATGTAGGTGTAATCTTCAGACAGCTGGAGAGATGGCAAACTAGCAGTTTTCTGAAACTGTTACTTCCCTGAATTCTTATGTGCATTTTGCAATATGTACTCATACAATTAGAGCATTTCTCATTAATAAATCCTTAACTTTACAAGTGCAGTTCCTTCTAATTATGTATTTGTATTGCCCGTGCAATTCTCAACTAATTAGATTGCAACTAGATTAATCTCTTTCATACTTGCTAAACTCAATAATTGTTCTTGCAACAATCAATACACATTTAATTAATAGGAAAATAATTGGCTTATTAAAGTAAAGTTACTTTCCCATGTTTTGCTGAGTGTTTGCATTGAAATGCCATTTTTTATCTCCTGCAATAAATACAAATTTGGAGATAAGGAAGCTAACTCCCTAGGCCATTTTCCAGGTTTTGAAATCAGTAGGACTTTTGCACATGCATGAAATTAAACAGTAGGCCAGGATATAAAACATTTGATCACACTGTTCAAATGTAAATCAGTCTGTCCTCCCCTTCCCTAGCAGTTCTGAAATCACCTTTACATTTAAGACTAACCTGAGAGAAGTCCTAGTTTTCAAAAGATCTCAATTTCTACAGATTCATTAAACATTCCAAGGTATTTTCTCTGGCTTCTCTACCAAAGGAGTTGAGTTACCAAGGGGACCTATAAATTTTGTAAGAGGGCAGGGAAAATTTCATTTGTAGTTCACAGCACACTAAACACCATTAGGCTCAGTCATGAGGCAAAAATCCACGGGATGTTACATTTCACCAAATTGCTTGCTCAGGGAATGACTCTGAATACGGAAGCCATCAAGTATAAAGGTAGGATGGGGGGTTTTGGTGGTGTTGGGTTTTTTTGTGATGGAAAACAGCAAACTAAGACTACATTACAGATCTGCTTGGATTCCACAAACATTAACCATGTGAATTTTACTACTGAAATCACATACACCACATAAGCAGTAGGTGGGGTTCAGTAGACAGATGGTTGCAGGGATGCATACAAGTCCCAAGCGTAACAGCAACCTGAAGTAATGTTGTAGTACCATTACAAGACCCAAATTTAACCTTGGTATGTTTGACATTTTAGTCATATTTACACGCTTGTATCCACAAGGGAAGCAGCTGGGAACAGGAATTCGGAAACTGTGCAGTTCATGAGCTTTCCCTGCATTGGTTTCTGGAACTTGCAGGTACATCCTTAGACTACTGTTTCTGACAGAAATGAGGTCACTATCATTACTTAATATTACAAATGCAGAAGAATGTTACAAGTGAAAATATATCTAAAATTCAATAGCCCAGTTTCATTACTATTACCTCTTTTTTTCCAGTATTTCCACAGTATTGAAATCAATACTGTTTTTTCGTAATATTAGTTTTGAAATTTTAAGTATTGTAGCAATATTTCTCAAACCAGTGCCATTCTAATGTTTTACTTTTTATGAAGTCCAGACATTTCAACAAGTAAATAATAGATAATTCCATTTTTGAAGGCGTTTACTGTTATGAATCAATAACATGCTGTTACTATGTCAGTTTGGCACTATTCATCATCCTCCATTGCCTATTTTCAGAGAAAAAACAGGCTGAGCCTTTCTCAATCTCTCTCTCAGCCACCAAACCTCATTCTCCATCTTTGGCTCTTCTGTCACTCTACCAAGGTCTCTAACATTTTTTTTCCTTTCCCAGATTAATATTTATTCTCTCATCTTGTGCTCCCCCCAATCTTCAGAAACTAATTCAATTGGAGTTACTACATAGTACAAGAATTCAGACTCATCTACTCCCTACAGCATGACAGCAAGATATATTTATATATATATTGAAAGGTCTTAATTAAAAGTCTTAATTAAAAAAACATATGTAAGAGATTATTTCAGTAATTCTTGTTACTTAAAACAATTAATTTAAAGAACAAATTATACTGCAAATGTATTTAAAAATTTTATTTGAGGCAATACACATTACTTTTGACCCTTAACTCACTGATTTTCAACACAAAGTTTCCAGCTGAGCAGCCAGAAAGGAGGACAATTATTTTTTTTTTTTAAATAAATGATTTCTAGACATATCTTCCTAAAACATATTTAGTCTTAATGACTTTTGCTTCTAGTTTAGATTGAAGTGATAAAGAAGTATGTAACATTTCAGGAAGAGATTCATCAGCTCTATGAATACAGACATTTTGAAAAGTATTTTTTGAAGTTTCCTTAAATTTCAGTGAAAAGGGAACTGGAATAGACTTATGGGGAGCCAGGTTGAATGATACAAATGCTTTAAGTGCTGAAGAAATATACTGAATTAGAACTGGTTTTCTCTCACTGAGTAGCAGCAGCTGGTGTAAAAGCTAATCCTGTTATCACTTCCACAGGTTTTCTACTAGCACATCCCCAAAGAATAGGATCTTTAACCACAAATTAAACAGGCTGCACTCTTTTCTTGTCCATTATTTGCATAAAAATAAAACTAGTCCTTTGTGTTTTAATTGTCGTGCTAAGTTTTAAAATGGTACCATTTTTCAGAGGCAAGAGATTACACTCACATTTCCAAGAGATGTGATAACATGAATCAAGTGACTGTTAAAAGGCACACCGCTGCATCAGGTCACATGATAGGAAAACGTGCATTTCAGAGGTGCAAGATTAAGATAGTCTTAGATAGGATCAAAAAGTCCCTTGGTTCATATGATAGAAAGATCAGAAAAGAGGCTGCAGCGAGGAAGAAGAGCTACATTAAACAAAGGTCCCTGATACTAGGTGCACATTTCCCAGCTGCCATGAAATGCTCCTGTATCTATCCTCCCTGGCTCTGGGATGTCATGCATCAAATAGAGTTGGACCAGCTTCCCAACCACTTCTACCAGCACACAGCATTCTAGGGGAAGGAGAAAGGCTCTGAGCAGGAGAGTGTGTCCTTTGTTCTACAGGTATTTTGAATCATTCAGCTAGACAATAAATTTGATTGTATACATGTATGTATGTATATATGTAACACCATACTTATTTTTTTAGTTCTCTGATATCTCTGTTTCTGTAGTTCCTCTTCTTGCTGAGCTATTCCTGTACAATTGCTTAATTGCCTAAAACAGGAAGAACAACAACTTGCCTTCGGAAGCTTCTGGACATCCATATTTTCAAATGAAAGAAGGATTTTGGTTTTATGCTCTCTGCCACAGGTCAGTCAGTTTTCATTACACACAGTGAGGTATCCATCCAGGTTTCTTCTCTCAAGACAGACTTTGGAACTGAAGGTCTGTCTGCTGCTGTAGTCAATTCTTACTAACTACAAAAGTAGGCATTAGCTAAAATGAATCTAATAGTTAATACTGGTCCATCGAGATCAAGGCAAATAGGTCAGGCAGGATGAGTCAAGGCAAATCTCATGGAAGTACTTTGTACAAATCAAGAGAAAATTAAATGTACATATGTCTATGAAAACACTGCTGGTGTCAATTGTTATTAGATGCTAGAAAGACTTTGTTTTCCCTATTAATCTTATTTATAATAGTTAGAATTCTTAATTTTTTTATTTAAACTTTTTGGATTTTTTTGGAATTGAGTATTTTCTGTGAAGAGAAGATACAGCTTTGAAGGCCTCATCTTTTCTATATATTTGTACTCCATTTTTATTTTCTCGGATAGACATATCTTAACTGAGATTTACCTAACGCTTATTTGAAACATCTCCATTTATCACTGTTTCATGATTAATTAATGGGTTAATTAATTGTCCTCTATTATCGTCAGCCCACAAGTAACACAATCAATGTAGTCATGCCGTTAAATATTAATAATCATATATACAGTATATTTTCTACAGCCTTTAACAAAGTAAATGTTACACATGAATGTAAACCTCTTTAAACCCACTGAGTATCTAGTGACTATTAGTTGAATCGATTTTTTTCTTATTCTTGGCTCTGCTCTTCTCACATGTACTAAAGATTTGTTCCTTCCATATATCTTAAGTAAGTCAGTACTATCCAACAGCCACAATGATACTGACCAGCTCCAAAGAAAAACTCACTTCAGCCTAAGATTTCATAGGTTATGATCAGTTATATACAATATTAGAGTTCTCATTTAAGGAAATGTCCTCAATGACTGCAGCTGTAACTTTGAATACCCTTCAATAGCTCATTATATTCTGTACAGTTGTGCAAGAACTTAGTCATTATCAGAAAGGAAATAGAAACATATCCCCTGAAGTATTTGTCTTTTATTAAAAACAGTGACAACATCATCTTACTTTCTTCAGAATTCATCACTTTCCTTGGACATCTGATAAAGGATGTTAAAACGCATTCAGTTGCTTGGTGATAGAATGTTTTATTAATAAAGCCAACCTTCAGATGCTCAGGTTTAAATATTAGTGTTGTCATCTGTGTACTGCATTCTTCTGCATGCCGTGAAGTTTAGAAATGCTCAAATTCAAAGAAATTGAAGTAGATAGATTTTAAAAATAGCTGGTATTTAGACTTGCGAATTCCACTCTGTAATAACTGTATAAATGTTTTTTTTTAAAAAAAAAAAAACAACTTAACATATTCCTATTTTGAAGGCAGAGAAAGTAAAGCAGAAACATCAAGTGCAAAGCCAGACCTTTTAATTAGTGTCTAAGGCTCCACATCTCACAGATCAAGAAGGACAGATACAATCACTTGTATGATAAACAAAATAGTGTTGCTTACCTTAGGATATTATTAAATGCTGTCCCTCCCATAAATTAACGGTGGCGGAAGAGGCAAATAGATTAGATTCTTTTCTGGTGTATAGTTCTTGTTAATTTCAGTATTGATTTTACACCAACTCAGGATATGACCAAATGCTTTTAAAATAATACACTACAGTGCAACCGTCAAAACGTGTTCTTTTAAACAAAACTGCATTTCATTTTGAACAGATGGACAAACCTTTCTTTTATGTGGAACAAAAGAAAAACTTCAATTAAAATGTTCAGAACTGCAGGCACCAACAAGTAAAGGGAAGCTTAAAGCTGTTTAGTCTGGTTTTATCTCAAAAGGCATTCAATTATCCAGTGGCTCAGTTCTCACTGGTATTCCAGAAACAAATTCTCACCTTGGTTTCAGTGAAATGGCAGTTTTCTAACTCATATAGGCACAGATATTATTTCCTCCTACCATCTAAGGGTTTTTAAATAAATAACCCAATTATCCACAATTATAGGGTAATGTGGTATGCCAGCTTTCAGTCGGCATGGAAAGAAACAAAGAAAAAGCACACAAAAAAACCCCAAACCAAAATAAAACCAGTGAGGGGACACAGGCATGAATCTGCAGTCATGCACAGCTTAAAACCAAAACAGAAGCAAAAATTTTGCCTTTCCTAACCTCAGGGCATAGAGAAACAAATTATGTGTGTCTTGGACATGTTTTCATGTAGTTATTTAGGGTCCTTTGAACCTCTGCAGGTAGTTAAATACCTTATAAAATGCAGTTTATGTCAATATTTTGCATGATTGAGGGTATCTACAAGTCCTCACATGTTAGGGGCAACACAAATAATTTAGCTAATAGAAGGACTAACCCTGGGATAAGTATTTCCTAGGATGACACCAAAATTGGCACCTCCTGGCAGTAAGAATTACTCATTGATGCATTCCTCCTCAGAACATACAGCACGAAATGCACAGTATTCCACCAGATCCAAAAGATGAACAGAAAAGGAGGGAGGAAAATGATGGTAGTTTGTATATGTATGACCTAACCCTGGCTACCACTTCAAAACATTCAATAACCTATCAGCAGGGCTTATTATGCTTTAGCTCAGTGCTACACTCATACAGTCAGAATTATTTTGGTTCAGAAGCCAGCTCACATCAGCCTGCAATGCATAGTATGAATATAGTCTTTGTTCCCTAAAGTCCAACTAAATCTCCCAAGCAATTACAGAAGAACATGGGAGCTGAAACAAGAATGGTATTTTTAAACAGTATCTTTATTCCTCTCCCAGTCTTCACACATAAATACAGGTACTTTCAAAAGGTGATTCCCAGCCTTCTTCACCAGAAATGGCTTCAAAAAAATGGAGAGGAAAGTGGTAGCACGGGCTGTGTGGATAGTAGAGTGCTTTTAAGGTGTTGACAGGGTTTTTACAGAAAAATAGTAAAATTTAGTCCCTCTTTTCTGTATACTAACAGACAAGATTAATCAGAAAAAGATTTTTCATTTCTTAGCATTTTAACAAATTACAATTTCAAGTCTATTAATTAAAATATTAAAGTAGAAAAAAATTAAAATAGCTCTCATGGGAACAACCACATTTCACTATTTATGTAAAACCAGCACTTTATAAATATTGGATTGCAGTGATACATCCCCATATGTCAAGGTTTCTGTTCATCCGAATAGTTACTAATTATTACTTAAATTAGTTGTGATCTATTTTGCTCCTAACAAGAAACAAGGTAATTAATGCCAAAAATTTCCCAAATTAATTCCAATGGGATTGATTTACCATAGCAGCTGTAATTTTTCACCTTAGATCACAATATCAGCTCAAAAAGGAGAATTCATCAGCTTGAAGGATGGTTTAGTTTACCAGTCCGTTTCCTCCTCCATTTCCCAAACATTCAACAGAGTCAATGATAAAGCAACACTTCTAGTGACCACTGTTTTGTTTCCACAAGCTGTCTTTGCTAAACAGCACTGATCTGGTTTTACTGCTACCAAAGCATGTCCTAGGGTTCAGACATGAAAGCTTGTCCAGAGAATTCTCTTTATTGTTGAAGAAGAGTTTTAGGAATCTGTAGGCAGCAATATTTTTAATATAGAACTCCTAGCTGCCTCAATTTTGTGTTGGGAAATGAAACACTTCAGCCTGAGCAGCTCAGCACCCGTCCCATGGGCAAGTCGCAAAAGGCCACATTCTTCTGCCTACCCCACCTGCAGCAGCTGCGCCAGCGAGGACTCACACCTGGAACAACGCTCCCCTTTGAGCAATGGTTAGAACAGCATCTCACCTGGAATTAATTAATATTTCTGCACAAGCATATGAAAACCTTTGCTCCTCCCTTTCCACCTGCTTCATGAAGCGACACCTTGTTATGAGATACATGCACAGTAATAGCATGATGTAGACTGAGTAGAGCATTTCTGCTGTCAGGCCAGTGACCAAACGAAAAGGTTAGGTGGTTTCATTTGTTTTATTTCAGTGCAAAGGTAAGGAACAGTTCATGTATTCAGGTATGAGAATAACAACGTCTTACTTCTTGGAGAAAAGTCTGTCTCCTTAATATTGCTGTAATAATGCATCTTGACATATCAACTACCTCAAGAGTTCACTCAGGTACCTCCAGCCCGGCACCGAGTTGCAAGGTGTGATGGATATGCACCTAAGTCTCTCCAGAAACAGTAGATACTGAGCTCCAAGTAGTTACATACCTAAAAGTTACTTATAACGAAATACTTTCTTTCCTTGAAAGACCTATCAGTATGTCCAGCTGTTCAGTCTTTTTATCAAGAAAATAGCTGAAAAGCATTCTTATGTAATAAATTACAGCAGTAATATACATATACGTCAAGCTGAACATAAATATCCAGTCCAAAACAGCATTATAATACAGGAATAAAATAATGAAAAAACCCACATACTATATTAAAACAAGAAGAACATGCAAAATAGTATTTACCCTTTCCAGATTTCCACTTTAGTTGTTTTATAGCTAAACTCCAGGGACACAATAATTGATCCCTTCAGAACTATTCAGAAAGCTCTTAACTATTTCTGAACTGACACTTCAGCATCAGATTATTTTTTGGGTTTTACTTTTTAAAATATATAGTAAATTGTCTGATTCTCTAAAGAGTGTACTGTCTGATTCTAAATCTGAAAAATCAGAGTTGTAGCTGGAGAAAATCGTGAATTTCATTGCCTGCTACTTGGTTTTCCCTTCTATCTTTAGATCAGTTGAAAAGAAAGAAAAAAACTTTTATAATTTTATATTAGCATTAATAAAATGACTCTTTTGCAGATAACAGCAGAAAAGGGTTTGGCTTCTTTTTTGATTTTGTTTAGGTTTTGGGTGGGGTTTTTTTTTTCCTCCTTTGTTTCCTTTTTCGTCTTCTGCAACTGAAGCACATGCTTTTATCTACATCCAAACTGTTCCCCAACTGTTAGGAAACTAAGGGAACATTTCCAAATTCTGCTCAGCTTCTTTAATTAAACTTGTCAAACCTAGATGAGCATCCATATGGGAAACAGACATGGCTTTATGCAAGGTTAACATTCTTTTAACCTCCTTCAGAACCAGTCATGTTGCTGTTACTGGCCTCCACAATTTGAATGAGGTCTTACTAGCATTGATGGATTACTCCAGCAAAATCCCTTCTAGTTAAAAGCATTTGAAAGACACCCAAGGGGAGAAATAGCATTAAAACAGAGATGTATTTATTTATTGCCAGGCAGGGATGCCCTCAGAAAGAAGTAAATCAAAGATATCTTATGCAGTTTTAGGAACAAGGAAAAGACAATGGAATGACTAGTTTTTCCATGGCCCTTGAATCGAGAAAAACACTAGTTTGAAACAGAAAATCATAGTAGATTTATTACAGATTATCTTCACATCAGGATGCTTCCAGAATAATGAAAAAGTTAGGAACAAGTGTATTTGTAAGAGTGACTGTCCTAGAGCTTGTATTTCTCTATGCAAGAAAATGCTTAAATACCCTTCCTTTACTTACATGATTATCTACTTGGGGGACAAAGATCATAGTCTAATGCAAATCACTGCTACTGTGGAACAAGAATTTAAGTCAAAATAAGCCCCTCTTATTTGTTAAACCAGATAATTACTATATTAGTTATGCATTTTAGGCTTAGTGAAAATGGTACTAACAACACAATCTGAATTTTAGGAGCACGCTCTTAAATAGAGAGCCTGTATAACTGTAACATTACCCAGACATTGCAGCAAAATACAATATAATTGGTGGGTTTCAACTAGACCAGTATAGTACCTCTCAGGAAGACTTTGTTATACTAGATAAGCTTCCTGTGAAGTCACTGAAGTCTTTCTGCTGATTTCAGTAGAAGACTAAATGAATCCATCCATAACAGCTTTGACCTTTCATTAAGGTTGCAATCCAGTATTGCACTAGAATTATCCAGAGCCAAAGAATATCTCTAAGTCCCTTTTTTCTAATGCAGTCATCTGCTAGAAGGTAATATTCCTGAATGAAAAAGTAAATATGAAATCCTTCTCCCTTCCAGAGAATCCTCTCTTGCAACAGGACTGAACAAACTCAAGACAGAAATCAGAGCCCTAGGTCTCCCACAGCTTACAGGAACTCTAAGGACAGCACCAACATACCAAACCTACATCAGTGTCTGTAGCCAGTCTCATACAACTAACTAATATCATTTCCATCTGCCTTTGGGTCAACGAGCAGGTTAGTGGAATCAGCTCTGTCACAGCCTGTAAACATAGAGCTGTTAAGCCTCAGACTAAGCATAATAACTATCTCAAAAGATCAGCATTTTCTTCCAGATGCAGACCTCAGTCTTCAGTTGTTCTATACATATGTAAAAAAAGGCTTCTCCCTAAATAGAAGAGGACTGGTTTTTAGAGAAGTCATTAAAGTTTCAGTAGCATACAGTCTACTGTATTTAAAAATAAAGCTGATTTAAGTGAAATGAAAAACTCAAAATTGTTAAAATTAAAACCTGAACTCATGAATTTAGAAGCATGACTGATATCAATATCAGAGATTGTACTTCCACCAGGCACACAGTAGTTACTGTACTTAACTATGGACAGTAACCAAATGTCACTGTTATGCTCTCTTAAAGACTACAGTTGGGCAGAAGCTGCTTTTCACTGGGTACTGCCTGGAAACACAGAGCGGTTACTTCTTTCCTGAAGGCAACCGAGCCACTGTTTCCATGTGCCACAGATCCCAGGAAATGAAAGGGGACAAGAAGGAAAGGCAGGGAGAGACAGGGAAGATGTCTAAAGCAGGGACTGAAAGCCTTGTAGAGGAGCAAGGGACAGACAGTCTTCACAGACTATGAAAATAAAGTCAAAGGATCCAAAAAGCCAGCATGGAGTGATTTGCAATCTGGAAAGCATTTAAATTATAATATGAGAATAAAGGTGAAACTTCGGGTCCACCAGGCAACTCAGCATCGCAATAATGAGACTTCCTTACAACATGTTTTTTCCAGAGCTGCAGTTTCTCTGCATAAAAGGTTATCTTCTGCTTTGGCCTAATAGCTTTTCTGAGTCTTTCTGGAATTTCTTCAACTATGCTTGCTTTAACATAAAGGTAGAAGTAGAACTATCTTGCTTCTCTTCAGATCTGGTCCTAGCAAAGCAAAGCAGGGAACATAATCTGTTATCCAATTTACACTGCTCATTCCTTATGTCGATACTCCCTGCACACACTTCCAAATAAACCTCTTTCCTCTACATAGCACATCCATTTTTACCCCTTTTTTAAGTTAAGACAAAACAAATGTGAAGCCAGGACCAGCTTCACAGATCTGTGCAGATAGCCTTGCTAGTTATATTGATGGGTTTGAATGAAGTTTTCAAATAGCTAAAGTAATTTTTAGATACAATTTTAAGTGCCTTTGATGTACAGTGGCCAAAGTAGTTACAGTGAGTTAGAAAGAATCACTAAGTGCATACCACAGTCCCTTCATAGGATGTTATGAATGCCAATTTCGCATAAACTTCAGGGCCTTAGTAGATGTCACAACAATCTCATCACGTTGACAGAAAAATTCTGTTGAGACTATGTGTTTGAATGTCATGATGAAATGAAACAATGACTGTGACAGTCTAGAGACCTGATCCTACTATATAAGATTACTGCAACAGATCTGCTGGAATAGACTTTCATGTGAACTATTAATTTTATCATCAAAGCTAGTTTGAAATGATATAGAAGTATACAAACCGACAAAAATCAATACTTTAAAACTATTTGCTATAATGGCCATAAACACTTAAACTACTTTTTGCACTTTTACATATGAAGACAGATGCCCATTTTGTGATGAAAGTAAATATTATTTGCTGTTAAGTTTAACCAGAAAATATTTTTTCTTCCATAATGAGCTAATGATATTCATACATTTTTACAACGACCTTGTGTTCAGCTTCAAAACCTAGAAGGAAGTAAATAGACATATTCGTATTACAACAAACTATTTTAGATATTAATTCTCAAAGTATGTGTTTATGTTCAAATATGTATGCTTATTTCGTAAGATAGTTGCCATCAACATTATGTTCAAATATGTATGCTTATTTCATAAGATAGTTGCCATCAACATTGGTAGTCACTACGTAGACAAGCACATTTTGATCTAAATTTCTATATTTGCAATAGGATTTTCATATGCCCATACTGTCATGCTTCACATCTACAGTTCCATGATTGCCAGAGGAATTAAAGAAAGACGAGTTACTCCATTCTTAGAGTCCAGCTTTTTCAGAAACTTTTCTCTTTCCAGCTTGATTTCATTGACACTGACATCATGGAGAACATCAAGTGAGCTAATGCAACAGTGGGCTGCTCTCCAGCAACCAGACTTCCAAGTTCTTCACTTCTCACCTCCACCAAAGTGTGCACCCATCAAAGAGACAGAGCTCTGACACAGGGCAGATCAGTCAGGTGACACTGGGCACAAAGCAGCACTAGTCAACTTGGAAGAAGTGCTACTAAAAGGATTTGTTCTTTTGTGTTAGTTTTAGCGTGTCAATTAGTGATATACAATACAATGATGTACTATTTTATTCATTAAGTTAAAAAACTACAAACAGCTGAAGAAAAGGAATGTCAGCCTTTACCCCGAAAAACCCATCACACTTTGTAAACGAATCTCTCAGAAGCAATATAGACATATTATCATTCTATATGGAAAAAAGCTTACCTAGGATACATCAAGTTCTCTAGAAACCTAGGCATGGAGGAAAGTCATGGTGTTGGCACTATCTTCAGCCCAGTGAAGCCCTGCTTAAAAGATGGTCTAGTTCTCAGCCATAATAGAATTGTACTGGATCTAAGAAAAAGATCCACAGAAAAAAAATCTGGGAGGAAGGAAACCACAAAATTAGGTATAAATAATAAAACAAAAACAAAACCAAACCTAAACCCAAACGAACCACAAAAAAACCCAAAAAACACGACCAACCATTTTTCTGCACTCTCTTAAGGAAAATCAAGGCAATAGGGCTCCCACAATGGTTCCAGAAACAGTTGCCAGTTATAAGGCAGCAATTATTACTTCCCCAAAAAAATATTGGCAGTTCCCAGAAAAAATAATAATATTATTGAAAATATTAAAAATAAATTTTGCAGTTACAGCATTCTCTTGCATCTTGTACTCCTTCACTTCTGCCTAAGGCAAAAGGATTCTTTGAAGTGTGAAGTGTAAATATCTTTGCCTTTATTTACCTTCACACCATCCCAAAATAATCTGAAAAGAGCATAGGAAGAGTGAAACTGCAAACTGGAAGCAAAGAAAAATACCTTAGAACAATACAATGGAATCATTATAACTGGACCACAGCTCTTCGAATCACAAAACAAGAATATTCACTGGTAAGCTTTATTGATCTTATCCTGTCTCAAATAATTCAAAGAGTTGTTAAAATTGGCTTATTGGTTGAATGTGTTTAGGCCTCTTGTGGGTACTTAACAGATAGGTCCTAGGACAGCTTGTAGGATTTTAAGTTTCTACGTAATTTTTTCATTTTTCAACTGAGTAATCAGTATCTGGAAGTTCATAATAAGCATGGAATACCCTCTGTTGTTTTTCTTCTAATTGAGGGTTGGTTTGGGTTTGGTTTTTTTTTTAATAATGCACAAAATTGAACTCACCTGAAGTTAAGTTTTCATCTTGAAACCTTACCTTCTCCTGTATCTGCACCAGTTTTTGACGTTACCGCTTGTATCATCTGCAGTATTAGGAGCCAGTTTTGGAAATCTGTGAGGTTCTTTCTCTACTTAATTTGTGAACCTAACTACATGAGTCAACTCGCTCATACTGGGTGACCTTCATTCTACATTTACTGGATGTGCACAAGTGACAGCAGATATAACTAGCAAGAAAAATACTCTTTCACGCACACTAAATGGAAGAGCTATATCATATAAAGACAAGTTAGGGGAAGAAAAGAAATAATGCTTACTTGAGCTGTTGTTATACTCAAATATTTTCTTTAGAGGCATAATTATTACTAGGGCTTAGTTTACAAAGATGGCTTTTGTCTTGGAGAGTTTGAAATCTGATTAGACAATGAGAAAATGAAAGATAAATTAAAAAAACATATTAACCAGTATACTGTTTCTTTCTATTGAAAAATATTTCTGGGGTAAAGAGCACTTGAATGACATGGAGTTACATTCTTCAGGGGAAACAACGGGAATTACTTGTACCCAATTTAGGATTATTATTATTAATCAAAATTTAGAATAGGAGGAATCCCCAAACTGTTTTCTAGTTCCTAGTGTTTAACCCTATAAACCACAGGAATTAATGATCGTACTGACAACTGGAATGGAAGAAGCCCTTAGAACATTAGCATTTTATAGAAACAATGACCTTAAGACCAGAATGTTTTCTAGGCATTAGTGCCAGAGAGCCACATCTAATTAAATTAAAGCAAGACCCATTCCAATTAACTATGATTTATAGAGTTTAATGTACCTATTTGCATATTTTTATTTTATATGTTACTGTATTTAAGCAATTTTTTTTCAGTTTCCTCTGCATATAAATTCTTTTGACATCAGCAGAAACAAATCTCAATAGCCCAACGCACATGTGCCTTTTTGCATCGCAGTATAAAGGAACAGAACTTAAAGCCCAGTGGAGTGAAATTAATTTAATTTAATACAACAGAAAGCTATTCCTCTTTTTAAGAACTATTTTTTGTGTGTATTTAGATTTGGTTTGGGGATCAGAGCCACTGGACTGTTACTAGGTACATGCTCACAGTGCATATTTTTCCAAGAAATAATACAGTTTTCCAGCCTGCAAGCAAAAGTATTCATGGATTTTGCATTTGAAATGTTAGCAGGTTTGATTATAGTTTTCAGAAGCAAAAGACTGTCTCAACTTTACATAAGATCAAACCTAAAATTTCAGGCTGGGTTGTTTTTTTGATTGGGATTTTTTTCTTTTTCTTTCTTTTTTTTTTTTTTTTTCTCCTCTCCTTCATTTTTTATGTTGAGCTTTTAGGAAGTGCAAAATTCCCTTGTCTGGCTCACCTACAGTCACGCAGAATACAGAAGTATCACTTGACTCTTCCACTTCATAGGTGACTGCCTGGAGATTATCCGGAAAATGATCTAAGGTGTATCATCTGTTTAATTTTTTCTGAATAATTTCAACATGGGCTATTCTGATAGCGCTGAACAGAAAACATTTTATGGAATGGAAAAATCTAGTTAGTTACAAACTTTCTGTGGGTTCCCCCCCCGCCCCCCCATTATTTAAATGGTTAAATTTATCAGTAGTGAGCAAGGTTCTTTTGTCAACTCTAAACATACAATGAGAGAGCAAAATATTAATAATGTATTTATCCTATCTTTGCTAATAAAACAGCAGCTTTCATAACATCCATAATCAAAACAAAGAAAGGGGAAGAGAAAAATAAGTGGTTTCATAACAAGTTAGACAAGTTAAAATCATAAAAATCATAAGACCACCTATTGCTACTGGTTTTTTATGTGTAGCCTTTTCTTTTCTCTTTTTTTTTTTTTTTTTTTTTTTTACATCATTTTAGCAATTAGGACTGAATGCAAGTTGTTATGCAGGATTATAGGTAAAGCTGAAAATCTCACAAAACTAGCCCAAACTGTTAACGTTAATAATAAGTACTCTGCAAACATATCCAAAATGCATACAAGTTAAGCCTTTGGGAAAAAATAAGAATGACCTCCTTAAAGCAGTGCGAATAAAAGAAAAGGGATCACAGAAAGCAGGGAAACAGAAAGAAAACAAGTATACGGAAAGGAAATCCACCACTAAAACCCAGAAACTCTGGCCACACTATCAGGTACAGTTATAAATGGCACCAAAAATGTTAGCAATCTTAATGCATCTTTGCACTGTATTCCAAAATTGAATTAAATGAAACTATAAAACGCATGTTAACAACTACAAGACTTGCACTTTATGTTTTTTGGTATGTTGTTACATGAACCAAATTCTATCAGTAAAGCTGAAATAAATCAGACAAGACTTTTGGTCACTTTTTGTAATAGACCGTCATGCATAGGTAGTGTAACCTTTCACACATTTGTGTGCTGTGTGCCCAGTATAATCAGTACAAGGTTTCTCATGAAGCAACATCACAAACTAATAAGCCACCAAGCAAACAAATCACCATTCAGTAGTGCTATGTCCATTGAATTCTTTGGGCATGAACGTCTTATTTCTCTATATTAACTTTCAGTGATTAGTACTTCAAAATGGAAATTTAATCTGCTAAATTCTAAAAGGTAGAAGTAGTTCATTGGTAAAAAGGATTCACAGCTAAACTAAATGGAAAATCTTGCCCTGCATTCTGTTAAATCAAAGGAAAACAATCAACAGATGTTACTTTGAACAGGACTGGACTTATAGAAGAATTTAAAAGTGTTTCCACATACTAGTAGCCTCAAGTAAGACAACAAATCAGCAACAGCCATGTTAAAAAAGTAGGTACGAGGATTTTTATTTTGTTATTTAGACTAATCTTACACTATTGTCCTTCAGTTATCGGAACAATGATAGAATGAATGTCAGCTAAGAAATACTGTCAACTAATTGTGTGATGTTATATCTAGACTAGCTGTATGGACAGTCATAAGAGTAACAGCCTATAAAAGAGGAAAGAAATAGAGGGTTGTGTCATTGCTAGGTGGAACTTCAGAAATTGCCACTTTTTATTTCTGTAGCATGATCCTATTTTTAATCTAAAAATATAGTGCAAATATCTGCAGTAGTCTTGGCTCTCTAGTTCTTGCTAAGGTAGATATTCTCAGTCCTTCAGTGGATGTTGCCGAATTGTGCAGCTCACAGCTAACTGTAGTTTTGAAAATTAACTTTAGACATTAAGTTTTGAAAAATAAATAAGTTTGTTCTAGACACTCCTGCAGGCAACAAGACATAAGTTATTGAGCTTAATGCAAGGGTAACTGGGAGCAGTTTAATGGCCCCTGGCCATTAAATATGCAGGAGGGTCAAATTACACGATCAAGTGGCTGCTCAAGCCTTTAAGCACATAAAATATATGAAACTCCCTGAAATAACAGCAGCTTGCATGTTATATATTTTCTTTTGCGTTTACAAGATCCTGGAGATATTAAGATGTATTGTCTTTCCTGGAATAAGCCTAGATGTCACTGGGGGAGCTCAAATAAGTCCTGGGAACTTCTGCTGACTTTTAAAGAGAAGAGTCAAGGGAGTCTGCTACCTGTTATCTGCAGTAAAGTATGAAGAGATTTATGACATTAGCCTTAAAAGAAATAATGGCACACTAGTGAATCAATGATATAATTGCGCATGGTGCTGAGTCTCCTGGCCCAAGACCAAAAAAGCACTTCATGATGTATGGAGCTTAAAGCCAAAGGTAGTTTGCTAGGCAAAGTTACTTAAAAGCTAGATTTTCCTAAATTCTTGGCTAATTTCAAAGGTAGTCAGCTCCCACCTCACTATCAAGAAAGATAATATGTACATTGGGGTCAGCAGCAGATCTAGTAGGAAATTCTCATGAGGATTATTATTCCATTTGAAAAAGGCCAAGTTCACTGGAACTAAGGCTGGCTATTAGGAGGAAGAAAAATAAAAGACAACAAAAAAGAAACCCGTAAAAGCCCTCAATCTGTGTACTGAGAATACAGATTTTCAACATACCCTAAAGAAAAAGGAGATGGTAAGATGGGAGGCTGCAAACAAATAAAATAGTAATATCTTTTTCTTTCAAAAGGACCTTCACACATAGGGGTGTTTCTCTCCAAAGAAAAGACAAGATAAACAGGAAGGAAAGGAAGAAAAAGACAGACTCTTTCCTGAGTAGTAAGACCCTGTGGTCAGAAAATTCCTAGCGTAGACATGTAAATTCAAAAGCCTCCTCCAAATTAAGCAAATATTTAGGATTTTTTCTAATTCAAGGATATCTGATGGGATTATTTCACTTTAAAATTCAACGGAATTAACTTCCAATAGGTCAAATATATATTAATAAGTGTAATAATAGATCTTAAATCAGATTTTAAAACTTTTCATTTTGTGCAAGAGCAAAATTCAATGAGACTATATGTTTAACAACTTGTACTGAATGCCTGAACAGAGAGAAGAAAAAAACACAACCTAGTACTTTTTGAGCATTTTTATTATTCAGTATTTCACACAGTTCCAGTTAAGTAAGTAAACCCTGATAACATACACTGTAATATTTAATCCCAAATTATGTCTACTTCACAAATGAACCAAAGTTAATACATTTACTGTTTCATATGAGCCAAAGCAGTGTCAGACCAGTTTTGTCCCTTCCGATTTCTGCCTTTGACTGCAGAATTATTACAAACCGCCTTAAGGCATACCTTTCCTTTTAATAACATGCAGAAAATACAAACCTTCAAGTGTAGTTATTGTTCAGCATTATGTAGTAGAAGAGAAGTAGCATGTAGTTATTAAATTGTCAGACATTAAAACATGCATAAATCATAAACAAATCTCATTAAATGCTGTGCACCAGCCAAAGTTTACAACTTCAGGATAAGTTCTAGGAGATGGAAACATCTAAATGTTAGAGACCCAACTGCCAACCATCTGCATGCATGAACATACACACAAAACAACATTGACAAAGGAAATCAGGGAAGATTTCATGTGATCAATGACAATGTGCAACCCCAAGTATACCTCACAGCAGCCACATACTGAAAAGAAAATTAGCTGTGGACCTTGTAAGAAAGAACAGCTCATCTACCTGGCAAGATTAATCAATTAAAGCAAATTAACCTGCGTTAGCAGGTCCTAACATTGACCTGTTCTTCAAATGTATTTGTAAATTATATTGGTTATGCTAACATAAAGAAGAAACTCTTATCCAGAACAATTTTAAGCACTATGAACATGAAATGTCACATAGTACAAGCCTGTATATGCATTAAAAAAAATATTTATACATTATAAATAATGTTATAAAAAAATTGAGAGAACACATGCAATAGCTATTTTCAATTAGTTATAACAATGTTTTATTCAACTTAATTGTTCCAAAGAACAAGGAATATTCTCAAAAAGTTGAGTAATCAAAGCTAAATCCTCCACACAGAGGGTCAGTTGATGCATCAAGCTGGTAGTTATGAATATATTCTAGCTTTTACTCAAAAGCTCCTAGTTGCATATTTCCAAACTTGCCATGTTCTACCTCTGACACTCTTTCCAGACACTTTTAGGAAAAGAGACGATCTTTTGTCACCGGTACAGAAATTCATCAAGCATTCAAGCAAATCATATCAGTTCTGCAAGTCTTTGCCACCTAACTATCTTTATGAATCAATTCTTGTGCAATTTAAATTTTACCAAAACATTTTGCATTCATGTTATTCAAGGAAGCAACATTCTGGAAAATGGATATCAGAGAAGTTGAGGAAGAGAGCTATTTGAAATCAATGTATCCTTAAAAGCAATAGTCTAGAATGTTCTCAAAATAAGTAAATAATAAATGCCCACCAACTTTCAACAATATATTTTAAATAGCAAAGTTTCCTTAGGTGGTGGAGATCAGGGGTAGTGTAACAATTCCTTCCCAGCTCTTGGCTAAATCATGGGATTAAAATACACTTACTTTTTCTGCTAATCACTGATCTAGTCTATAAAACGTAGAGTGGCTACTCTTCATTCACAGTATTTTAATGAGGATTAACATCCCAGACTCATCTAACAAGCTATAAGGCCGGGGGAGAGTGACAGAGAAGTACTGTCTATTCAAGAATGGAATCTGCTTGTAAACATGCGACAATGACAGGAATTTTGTCCCTCCCTACATATAACAACTTGTATTGCAGCACTTTTAGCAACCTTCAGTATCAGAACAATTCACACAGTCATCAGACACAGGCAGCTTTTTTGTTACAGTGTGAAAATTCTATTTACAAGCAGTATTACAGATATATATGTAAATTAATTTAGATACATTTTTTTATACTTGTCTTTTTCTTTTTAAAAAATAATATTTATTCCTTTGTTCAGAATGTGAATTCTTAAGTTATACTCTGCTGACAAAAACACTTCTTTATTGTAGAACGGAAGACCCAGGGAAAGAACCTGCAATGGTTACTGTGCCTCTTTTGCTATCAGATTCCTGTAAGGAACCCCCAGACAGACTGACAGTGCTGAAACATGTAAAGGAACACACAGAAAACAACCTAAATGGACAAAAAGGAAAGTTTCAGACTTAAAACATGGTGTTTGGACCCAAACATTATTAGCATAGTTGTTATCACTAACTCTTAAATGAGGCTATTAAAGAATGTATTAAAAATAGACCATAATTTAAAAACTGAGAAATCCTTGTGATTAGTATCTCTGATTTTTTCTTAATTTAGACATCATTCCTCCAAAAATTGTGTTAAAAGCAGTAAACATCCATATGTTGCCATTCATAATATGTGAAGTAGTTATTGTCTGAACAATCCTCAGAGTCAACCACAGTAGTTCTGAATAAATAGTACTATTCGATGTAAATAAAACTGACATAGACTGGCTCAGGGGCTGTGACAGAAAGAATACTTTTCCAAGGGAAAGTAAAAAATACAGTAATGAATTGACAGGCTAAAAATGCATGTCTATGCACGAGACACCTCCTCGGTTGCTTTGTATTAGCCCCAGAGATAATGGTACGTGAACTTTGAACAAAGTGATCTCCCAAAAGGGAGCAACAGTTAAAATATGCTTTTAAATTTAGATTTCATCCATCTTAACCAATTTATTCTGCTAATTATTTTCAGTAGACATATATATATATTTTTTTTTTTTTGTGGGTAGCCACTTATTCATGCCTTGTTTGTAGTTACGATGGGAAATAATGAATATTCAAGTGTTTCAACTCTTTTTCTGCTTCTGTATTTCATGATACTAGTAGTGCACTGTGCAATACCTCCAACTACAAGTATACTTAAGAACATTTGAAATATTTATGACTGTGGGCTACATTAAATAAATAAATAAAAACAAGTAATTTTCACAGTTTTCCCCAAATGTATCCACTTATTTTTATGCGTGACTTACACAGTGTAGATTTTTCCTATAAAGAAAAATTACAGATTACAGAAAAATACAGATATATGATGATAGGACCAAAGATTTATGAAATTTGAGAATTAAAATACAACAGTTTGGCTCACCTGGAGGTATTCACATGCCTATATCAGTAGGTTATGCAGGAAAAGGTGGTTTCAATGCCTGCTATTTTACTAAGCTATCTCAAAAAGCAGTAATTAGCTAGAAAGGAACCGTATGTTACACAGGTCATGATATAAAGCCCAGTCCCAGTATTTGAGACCTAGAAAAGAAGAAAGAATATAGTTCAAGTCCTGCCTGACTCCTCAATGTTTTGATGATAAACTTAATTAATAAAGGACCATTTTTCTGTGGGTATTACCAGATTTCCCAAGCCAACTCCATAAACCAAATGGTGCTTTACAAATTTGTATACAGTAAGCTACATTTTTTCCTTTAAGGCCTTGTTAAAATTTTTTCTTCTCAGTTTCTTAACGGTTAAGAAACTGCATACTGAGATAATAACATTGGGGTTTTTTCCTAATTTTAGTGCATTGAATAACTGTGTGCTTACAACCATATGGAAGAAAAAAATACATATGTGGTTAGACATTCCCTTTCAATAAAGCTGTCAGCCTGCCTTGCAAAGGTCACATCACTGATAGAAAATACCAGACAGCAGTGGAAGTCATTGCATGCATCAGTCATCAAAATAATGCTACAAATCACAATATGACCATTTTATTATATCACTATTATTCACTATTATTACATGTTTTTAAGTTCAGTCGGCAATCAACCTGTTTTTTTTCCTTAGTACGTTTTCATAGACTGAGAAAAAGCAATTTTATTCTATCTCTATTCACTGTTTATCTACTTCTTATCAGGGAGATAATGTTCTGCATGTTATTGTTGGGGGAACTGTCTTTTAAACTGTAAAAATATAGCTGTAAAGAGAGTAGTTTCATGCCAAGCCCAGAACATACCACCCTGTTTTAGTTTCAGGCAGCAAATCCCACAGCAGTAGGAGGTACTAAGCTTATTCCAACACTCTTGGAAAAGCTACAAAAATGGAATATACCCAGCAACTGGATTTTAGCAAATCATGTTCAATGCAACTACTATGCCTCTTTTGCTACTAACCTCAATTGTAAATTACTCTGTGTTGCACACGATCCATCTCTTTCAGCATTCAAACCCAGGACCTTTCCAGATGTGAACAGTGGAAGGTAGACCCCAACTAAAAGCTTTCCAAGCACCAGCTTTTCTTTTCAGTCTAATAAAACACAGCTATTGCTTTTTAATCAAGTAAGGACTTCCATATGTTCCAATGATTGCCCGTATTCTTTACTCTCAAACAAAGAACATTTTCCCATCACCACATTACGTTTCCTTATTTAAATATGTACTTATCCAAATCCCACCAATACAATGCATACTTTGGTTTGCAAAGAGATTATTTTCTGGGTGAACTATAATAAGGAGTAAGAAAAAAAGCAGTCTAAATACAAGCAAACACAATGCAGAGTTAAAATAGTTAATGGTTTACCTTTTCAGTTCTATTGTAATACTGTGTTTTATGTAGATAATGAAAGGGCATACAAAGCTGGTTTACATCTAATGACTAACATTCTGTTACCTTTGGAACCGCCATTGTAAGGTAAAAGCTTATACAAGAAAACTGGGGAAATGGTTTGTTATTTTAGTAAAGCCATCCCACGGGTGGTGTTTTTCATGTTTGTGACGCAAAATTTTTCTGTCTCAAGTGTCTCTGTCAGCAATAGTGAACTTGTGAAAATAGAGGCTGCAAAATCCTGACATAGCTGCTAAACCTTGACGTAGTAGTCTGCTCAGTCTAATTTAGGTACCATCTGGTATGCACTTTTCTACCCTTCCTGCAGTTTCATCTTTAAATGGGAGTATCTACAGGAGAAATTCACACAGAAAGGCTAAAGAGGCAAATACAACTGAAGAAAGTTAATGGCAATCTTTGCTTAGAAAGTACAAAGTACAGTGAAAAAACAGAGAAGGCAGGTGGATACAAAAAATAATACAGTAGAAATTTTGACCGTACTTCAGACAACACAGAAATGTGCAATAGTGAGCTCAGTCTGATTGACAATTGATCATTGATTCAGTGGTCTGTGAGATAACAAGAGCATAGAAGGGTGCTTCTCCACATATCTTCTTTTTGTTTTGTGGTATAAGGATTATGTGACAGTTCATTCTACATACATATATACACACATGCATATTCCTATACATATAAATATACATACACACAGATATATATAACAAAATATATTTATATAAACTCTAAATGGAAAACTGCAAGTGCAGTTTTAATTAAGGGATGTGAAGACTCAGTGCATCTATCAACTTCTAATTGAATTAGTTTCCAGGCTTGTCTGTAGAAGTCACCTAAACTGAAAACTGTCAAAGGAAGGGTACCAGGCAAACTAGGTCACTTATTTGATCTAATATGCAATTTCCTACAAATTACTTAATATAAAGATTCAGGCTTTCTGGGAATAACATGAACTGTCTCCCATCATTTTCTAGACTTGGTGCCTGCCTTCCTCTATTTTTTTTTCTTCTCACTGAAGTTCTTTGTCCTGCTTCCTCCTCAGTTTCCACTACCCTCAAAATGTTTATTACCCTTCCCTAATTCATCCAAGGAAGGGTGGATTAATCTTATTTGTCCCTGCAAGAAATTGTCTGTTTTGTTTAGAAGCTTGCATAAGCAAAAGTGACTGACAGTAACAGATCTCTACATAACTTGCATGGGTTTTAACATATACATTGACTGCTTTTACCATATTTTTTTCCCTGGTACATGGTCTCTTTTTTAAACACAGGAAACAATTTGCACAGTTTCCACCTCAAACCAAAAAACATGGGGTTTTCTTATTTTTCTTTAATCAGTCCTAACCAATTTAGCAAGTTGATAGCATCTGGCTTGTGACTACCTTACTTTGCTGATTGCTTAAAATCCTATTTCAAGGTAATGTTACCCCCAGCATAGTATAATTCAAAGACTCTGAACTTTGACCATTCCCTTTGAAAATGTGAAAAATTGACTCTTGTAGCTGTCAAATGCAAGACTCAGTGGAACAGCAATGAGGAAAAAGGATACAGAATTTCCTCATAACTGCAATTTTTTGTATTACTTAGTGAGAACTAGGCAGTATTTGTCTCTTCTAACAGCTTATTTTCCTTCACAGGACCAATATTCCCATCATGAGTCATTACCATCCTAAATCTTCCTGTCTCAAGTATTTAGAGATGTACACTTTGCTGAAAAATAAAGTGAGCTTTATTAACCCACCAAAAGCTATATAAGAAAAAAAAGCATTATGTGGGGTGGTAGTAGGGAAGTTTTTTAGAAGGCTTTATGGATTTGTATGTGACTGTTGTCATTGCTACTATCATACCTGGGAACAAGAAAGAAGAAATTGCATTCAATTTTATTTTTTATTTTCAACAGCAGCTCGTTGTAGTGCAGCAAAGCAGAGGAAAAATGCTTTGGAGAAATTAAGAGATATAAAAACATAACTGAAATAAAATAAGTGAAATATTTGAGGATCACTTATAATAATTATACAGTACATGAAATAACAGCATAAAACATTAAAGGATCTAGTGGGGATGAAGTCAATGGTTGGTTATGTCTGTTCACACCGAATAATGGAGTTCCTTTTGTGACTTTTTGTGAAGGATGTATTTTGTTTCTTAGAACTTAAAGTCTTTTCTCACCACATTTTTAAATCAAATGAAACAAGTCGCCACACCTAAAAATGTTGATCAAGGCAATGTGATAGAGTCCACGATTGTTTCACTTTGTAAAAAGATCAGAATAAGGGAGCTAACAGTATTGAATCTTTGGGCCAAAATTGTCATGAAACATAATAGCATGATATGCCCTGAGGTAGTCTGGGCTGTCATCCTGAACAGCTATGTGATATGGAGCTGCCTTGTGATATCAAACTTCATCTGGCCCAGTAAAATTTAGGATTTGTTTTCATCTGTCACCTACTAAGAGGTACTAGCTTTAGAAACAGTTCAATTCAAAGAATAAAAACAAATCAAGCTTGCAGATATGTTGTTCACTTGCAAAATTTGGAAAGATGTAGGTTTTAAAACCATTCAGAGCATGTTTCATGAACCATTGTAAAAGCCCTTCCAAACTATCATGCAACCATGCTCTGGGAAAAAATTAAGTATGACGGGGAAGAAAGAATATTATTTGTTTCTCATTAATCTGGCAGAGAAGTAAGACTAAATAGTGAAGTGACTTATAACTTTATAATTCCGTGCAACCTTTTGCAGTAAAAATTTCAATAGCATAAAAAATTAGGGAATGCCAAAGTAAGAGTGAATACATTAGGTCAGAGTCTGTGCTTACGTGAAGAGGTGCGGACATTCACATGTTTCGGTCAGCTACAAATAGGCTAGGCTAGAACAGATGGAAATTGTGTTTAACTATGACTTTAACATAGATTCCCTGAAGCAAAACCAGAACCAACTTAGTTACTAATATCTATGTTCTGCTAGTCACTAACAGGAGTCCAATCAATCTTTAGTTGCATGATGCAATTAGGTTCAGAAGACACTTTTTGCACCATGTATTTTTTGTACTAATATTTCATAATTAAAATGTAAATCAGTGACATTACTCCATTCACAAATGTTGTCCATTTCTTCTGGACACTCAAATTTTGCTAAAGCAATTGCTCTCATAATAGGCTATAGTATGCAGCAAAATATCAAATTAGGATCATCATAGAGATAAAACATAAGAAAACCCAGGTTATGCAAGGGATTCATTGAAAGATTTTACTAGCGAAACATTTGAGTTATATTTACAAAAATCATATGAAGCATTGAGTAGGCTACTTACAAAACACATAGGTAACGTGTTAGTTACATACTACAACAGAAAATAATTATCATAAGGCTGACTAATAAGGAAGATTGACTGTTATTCATAGACAGGCACAGGAGCTTCTTCTGTAAATTAAATTTCAAGACTTTAGATTGCAATTTGAAGGGGAGGTTTAGGTTGGATATTAGGAAAAAATTCTTCACTAAAAGAGTGTCAAGCATTGGAACAGGCTACCCAGGAAAGTGGTGGAAGCACCATCCCAGGAATTTTTTTAAAAATGCATAGATCTATGGTTTAGTTGTGACCTTGGTAGCCCTGGGTTCACGGTTAGACATGATGATCTGAAAGGTCTTTTCCAACCTAAATGATTCTATGATTCTATGAAATAAATAAGAACAAGAACTGTTCAAAAATAAACTGAACCAAAGCCAAGATACAAAACAAATAAGGTTGCTACTGGGAATGGAGAAAAAGTATGGAAAGCCATCTAAAACACATGCAGACTGTTAAATGCAATCTAAACAGAAATCCAGCTTTGGGAAGGCATCCAAGAAGGAACCAGGACAGATTTGATCCAGAACAGATGTGGAGAGGGAATTTTTAAAATTAAAATCTAAAGTGAACTAATTCTTTACAACAACAACAGCAATAATAATGTAATTGGGGGTTTTGTTTGTTTTGTTTTCTGGCCACACCAAAATTATTCTGTCCAGAATGAGGTTTCCAATGGTAAAGGGACACCACAATATGTTGATTTTTCATAAAGAATATAATTACTTTTATCTTTTGAGTCTATTTTAAGCTAAATTAATGCAAATACTGTATATGTTTATAAATGTATGATTATTCATTGCATGTAGACAAATAATCCCAAATCTCAAAACAGACCTTGGAAATTTTGGGGGTAAAAAATACTTGAGATATCACAAATAGACAAAATCCAAAATGTATACATAAGCAAATAAACCACAAATTTTAAACATTAACTAGGAGTTATAATTTTGAGTTAAACTATGAGATATCACTGCATCTCAAACCCAACAATAAGCTGTATAAATGTTTTATATAAAACAGAGCTGTCTTGCTAACAGTGTAACTAGTTTCATATTTGTGTAGCTTGCTATAGAGCTGTGATAGTTTTCAGTAAGAATGTAGTTGAAAATATGTAGGGTTAAAATAATACCATTGGAATCACATTGTGCCTTTTTCATCTCCTTCCACTGTTGATAAAATTGATGGAATCAAGACATGTTGCTAGAATTTGGGCATGACGACTAATCTATATGTACATCATTATGACTGGAATGAGTGGTTGCACAATGAGATGAGGCTTGTCCTTGGAAACAGTTAATTCAGCAAGGAATACTACTTTCATAAATGTACTGTTAAAAATTTTTTTAAAAGTAATCAAGATGGGATATTATGGAAGCAATGAAAAGGAACACATACATAGACTTTTAATGCTGTGGTTTATGACAAATAATGTTCCTTCCACATTTAGAAAGTTGAATGCACATACAAAAATTACTGCTTCTCTTACCTGTGCTCAGCATCGAACTCTAAAGTGTAATTTCTGGTGTGCATTTTATGCCCATTATAATCACTATCATACAAGGTTCAGCTGGTCTTATTATTAGAAAAGATGGATTAATAATCAGCTTTTTAGTTTCCACTAGGAACCACCTGCCCTCCAGTTTTTACAGAAACAGCTTTCTTACTTGAAAACTATTCTGAGCCATGTCATGTGTCCCATGGTAGAACTAGACTAACTTTCTATTATTCTTATTGCTATTATTAAAAATTAATTAATCTTCTGCCCTTGGGAGTGACAGATCAGAATGGTTCTTGCAAACTCTCGCAATGTAAGCTAGGCTAAATTTAAAAGTTTGCAGCCAAAGGTTACTGGCAAAAGGCAGAGAAACTGATAATAAAAAAAACGATGATTTGACCACTTTAGTTGCTGCTGTTCAAAGTCTGATGTACTAATGTAAATTGTCACTGATTTCACTAAATACACCAGAGTCCGAATTGTGACAGCTGATGGCTTTGAATCATGATCACTGCCAAACTGAACAGCAGCCGTTGAAGTGGATGCCACTGCCTTTGGTAATAACACACATTTGTCTCGCACAGTAAAGTGTAAATGCAACCAGTTAAAAAGATTTTTTCTAAAGATCTACATACACATATTGGGGAGGGGGGGGGGGGGGGGGGCGCTAGGGAGGGGGGCAGGGAAGTCAGAAATTTATTCCCAGTTCGGTGCAAGGAGATCTGGTGCAAGAAGGCTGGGATCTGAGAACTACCTCTAGACTACTGCACAGTACAGTAACTTAACATTCTTGCTACTAAGAGCTACTTTCCATCCAAAAATCCAATAATAAAAGCACAGAGCCATTGAGACAAAGAATAAATTACTTCTGAAGATCTTAGCTCCCACATAAATGAAGAACATATAACAAAATACTTCTGAAAACAGCTTGACTTGCTCCCTGCCGAGTACCAGGATAATTCAGAATGAAGATGCTACAGCTGCTCTATCCTTTCATCCAAAATCCGTATCTATCTGCCTATAATGAAGACCACTGGAGTCTTCAAATTACTGTGAAAGCAGTTTACTTTGCTGTTCTTATAGGGCATGACACAGAAAAGGAAGAAATAGATCCTGAAAACTTATTTTCCTTGATGACATCGACACTTGGAAGTACTGGTTGAAATGGACATAGTCTTTGAGGTTCCTCCCTGCTCCTCCCAAGAACCAAAACCTTTTCATTCAGGAGAGAACACAAATTCAATCATTGTTACTTTCTTTAAACTGTAACATCAATGGTTTATCTAAGACCTATTCAGATATTTTGATTTCTCTATATCCGTCATTGATATCCACTTTTGGTTAGCTTTAGGTGAGCTGCCTCGTACTGTAAGCAAAGTCCAACAAAAACTGCCTTGACATATGGGCACTAGAGTGATTTCTAGGCCAAGGACTGATCAAAATGGTCAGGATTCAAGGACAAAATAAACTAGATGAGAGCTAATACCCTTTAGGCTGCTGGGTGGTTATACCCAGAAGGAGGAGGTGAAGGACTGTGGCAGTGGAGTGACTATGAGGCAGCGGTGGGGACAAATAAAAAAGTGTCAAGGCAAAAGTTTCTCAATTTTTTTCCTCCATAAACATAGGAATGGGCATTTATATTCCAGCTGACTGCAAAGAAATTCACTGAGATAATTTAGATGAACTTCTCAACAATAAGGCCAAGAAAACCAGTTGTACAAGGAAACAAATCTTTCCTAGCATATTACCATAGAATATTTCTGTACTTACATACTGTGAATAGAAATACGTTTGTGAATTAGATTCAGACATTTAATGAACTATTGCATGGAGAAAGCTGAGTTAAAGAAAAAATAATTCAAAGGAGAAAAGAATATAACACACATTCTCCAGCTCTCCCAACACTGTCACACTGAAAAGTACCCTCTGAGTTCACACAAGCCTCTGTCTAGTTGTCCTATGGGGCCTACATTAGCTCATGACCTATGGCATACAGACAAAACCGAGCTATTTTTAAGGTGTTAACAATATTTATCATTGAGGAAAGTGCTTTGAGAAAACTTCATTACAGATTTCAAAAGGCATCCTTTATGTAATAACAAAAACTTGCACTTGAAATTCAAGAAGAATGGTATGTATATTGACAATGCAGGTTTTTCATCTCTGAAAAATAAAGCCAAGAGGATAATTACATAAAATGTTAAAAATATTCTTTAGACTTCCCCAGAATATTTCACAGAATGGCTTCTGCAAAGGCGGCAGCTTGAATATCATCACAACCTAAAATTTCCAAGGGAGACTTAAATGAAGAGCAGGTACATTGATCAAAGCTAACAGTATCTACTGCACTCCCTTTATCCACAGAGCAAGTTATCTCACCACAGAAGTCGACTGGGTTGGTCAAGCACTATTTGCACTTGGGTAAATTCATGCTGACTATTTCCAGTAGGAGCTGTTTGAGAGTTATGACATAAAAGCAGCATAGTAAAAGCTATAGATTTTGTCTGTGGATCTCTGTAAAGTCCATGGGATACCATTTCATAGCTTTGTTCAGGGTTGCTATATCATAGTACAGACCATCAAATTGGACTTGTCTTCAAGAATGGCTCAAAAATATTTCAAAGCATTATGACAAGCTTTAAAAAAAAGAGATAAAATAGAAATGTTAAGCATCCAGTGGAGAAACAGATCATTAGTTTCATACATGTAAAAAAGAGAAAACAAGGATTCACAAAGGTAGTGGAACTTGCCTCAAAACAAGTTTCATAAAAAGCACGTTTGACTTGAAATTATTGCAAACAAATCAGGCAAGGCAGCAAGCCTCTGCAATTCAGGAATTCCATTTCCCATCTTCTCCAATAACTTCATATGCTATCTACTATCCATAAACCCTACGAGTTTTCATATAGATGGATTGGTATCATTATAAAAAGAATACAGACTATCATTTATAAACTGTCAGTATCTTAGCTTTAAATTTTAATAAGTGAAATATGTTTGTTTTCAGGAAGAATAAACTCACATGTCTGCACTAGTTGTGGGTCTTTTTTAAATAACTTTTTTTTGAAAATTATAATCAATCAGTTAAATGAGACAAACATTTAATGAACTGGACCTATTTTCTAGTACAACATCTGCTTAGTAACATTTTTATTCCGGTATCTTTAGCGATTGTAACACAGAGCTAATTAAAGAAAAAACCCACAAAGAATAGAAAACAGCAGGCTCACAAGCTTGATATATATATATATATGTATATAAAATCTATGCCAGCTAATACTTGATTCTTTAATGGTTCAGTTGCCTCATATTTATTCTCAGCTCTCAAGGATATCCCAGATTGCTCTGACTTGGTTATCCCCACAATAATCCTTTGCATTTCCTTTTATGAATACAAGGATAATGCCCAGCAGGATGCTTTAAATTAAAAATAACACTATGAAACTTTAATATATTGCTATATGATCATTGGCTTAAATGTGGTAAGTTGCAATTCCATATTTAACATTCTAACATCACATTCTTGTGGGGGAAAAAAGAAAAAAAATCCAACAAAATTTAAAGCAAGCACTGCTGTCAACTTTCTGAACCAAGTGTTCATTTGTCCTTACTTACATATATATCATTTCTCAATAATTGAACTGTCATTTAGTACTTTTATTAATGCCTTGCTTTTAAGTCAGTCAATTAATCTGAAAGCCATTTTATTTCAGAATTAATTACTTCTATTTTTATTGCCTTGTTTGCATGAAGAAACGCCCATATTAGTGTATGAAGTGCTACAGTAAATATGTGAAGCTGAAGAAGTATTCTGTGTTTTAACATCCTGTTTTTAAGGAATAAAAAGATCTGCCAAAAAGGAAATCAACTTTTATCAAAATGTTTACATTTGTATCATAAATTATTGAAAACAATTTGTGCATAATTTGACTGACAGAAATCATGCTTTAGCACATTCCCTTTCAAGTGAATTCTAGTTTAGCAGTCCCAGGAAATCTCTCATATAGCAATCACAGATGCTGTGCATCATTCTGATTTTACTACCAGGAGGAAACAGGTTTCTTACAGCTTGATGAAACTTAGGTTTAAAAATTGTCTTTTACATGAAAGCTAAGAGATTGTCTGGTCTTTTACATGAAAGCTAAGAGATTGTCTGGTCTTTTACATGAAAGCTAAGAGATTGTCTGTATCTGCCAGCTACTCCAGGTCAACAGCACTGCTGGGGTTCTTTCACCCAATTACTTCATGAACACTGACATTCTTGTCTAGTCCCTTTCCACATTTGTCTTTGTAGACAGTCTTTCTAAAGAAATTCCTTTCCAAGTAGTCACGAGCTCAGAAGAGGTACTCTTGACCTGGTAAAGCATAAATCCTTTTGGTATAGATATGACTGCAGTTTAGACAAGTGGCAGAAAGAAAGGACTTTTTAACACTGGTCAAGTGACCTTTGTCGAAAAGATATTTCTCTGCTCTCCATTACAGCATTCCTCACAAGAAAAAGCAAGCTGGAGAAAAGGAGGTGCTATGCAACTGATGCAGGAGAGCTCAAACGCTTGTTTGTGTCAATGTGGCACCTGTTAGTTTAGTCCTTTTCTACCAAAACATTTTTTTTTCCTCCAAGACTTTCCAAACAGCATATCTCCAAGACCTTCCAAACAGCATGTCCTCACTGCAGATTTCAGAACACAATCTGAAATTTACATATAAAAATGCAGCACACAATATTAATCAAAGTGCATTTACTACAGTGAAGCGAGAATTTGTTCTGTGCTTTTAAGACACCAATGAAAACCAAAACAAGCAGAAAGTCTTTGGATTGTTTTTGGTAACTTGAATGCTTGTAAGTATCTTGATTATTTTTGAGCAGATAATTTGTTAAATATGGAATGTGCTTCATAGAAGGCAGAAGAAAAAGAAAAGAACAGCCCAATCAAGGCTAAGGAGCATATTTCTTTCAATGCAAAAGCTTTTATGACACACCTGTGCTTTTATAAAAAGTGTCAAAACAAACTTTGTCAACAATATGAATTTCTTATAAATATGTATTACTAATTTCTGAATTTTTATTTTTTATTTGAGTGTATTTTAACCCTACACACACACATATCGAGCAGCAGAGATACTATAATCACTGTCACCTTAATGGCAAAAAAAGTAATTCAAACATCTGCTGACCTTTGGGGAAAGGCTGGCTGCAGTTCTCTTATGTCAGGATTTCAGACAGGACTACGGTAACTGTGGAAAGCACCTTAAGTATTATATGAAATTACAGGTTTAGCATGTTAATCCATAACTAAGAATAAAGGTAAGATAGTAAAAGATAGCTATTAATAACAACAGTGTCTCTCTGAAGATATCCAGCATATCCTAATTAACTTTGGTGATTTATTGACCTATTTTTACAGATGTAGTAATTGCATGAACAAGCAAAGGCTGAGCTCAAGGTAAGTGGCTCAAGGACACCTAGGACCCTGTAGTAGGCCAGAGTCAAATATTCATATCCTTATTCCCCACTTCATTATTTAAGCAGATTATCTTTTGAATATGCAGCATATAAGACACGTAGCATATAAGACACTTACCAAAACACTCATGAGTGTTTGAAGTGGAAGACATTGAGAAATATAAGGTAAAATATGGCTAAGTTCTTAACACATTCCAAAATTAAGGAATTGCCCTGAGTCAGTGTTGTCCCCTTCATATGCACTTCCAGCACTTCCAGCCCAGATGTTTCTTCCTCTGTGATCTGATTAAAAATACTGAGGTATTTTTGCATACATAAATACAAAGAACACACGCTGCATGATGAATACGAGAAAAAAGTATGTATTGTATACTATATGTGACATTATAATCCTTAGGACTATGTTTAACTACATAATATGTATAAATTATATGTATTTATATACAGATCGATTTTCCATATCAACAAGCATATCAGCGAGAAGCTCCCTTCACATTTCAAACTAAGCAGCAGTGTGTTCTAAATTATTCTCTAAGACCATTGTAAATTAATTCAAGCTAGAAGGGTCATCCCGCGTGTATCAAAAATATGACTTTTTACTCTGCTACATCACAGGATAATTCAGGGTTCTAGGGCAATGATTAAGTGACAAAAGATTTCAATTAATTAATTGTGGGGGTTTAAAAGGTTCACAAGGGAAAGGGCAGGAGAGAGTAATTGATTTGTTATACAACAAATTAGCTACTGCTAATTAAATCTTTCATTAACATCTTATGAGTATGGGAGATATCCATCTCTTTTTTCCTTTGACCTCTTGCATTCATTGATAAAAGTAGTAGTATAGATTTGTGTTTATGTTACTCTGTTTCTAATAGCTACAAAAGCCTAGTAGAACCATTCTACTCTCCTTTCATCTTACTAAAAATGTGAAGATTATGGACAAAATGGGGCAATTTATAAAAAAATTACTCTCTTTTTCTTTGAAAGGAAAATATATTTCCAGTTATGTAGACATTTCCACCAGCTTCAGTGAGGGCTTTGAGATTTCAGGCAGATGGGTACTCTTTAATCCCGATTTCTGCTGTCACTGAAGTCTTTCTCTATCTCCTGATCATAGCAGCCTTCTTTTCCAACTCAATAATTGACAACATTAAACATGAAAATCCATCCAAATCAGAACACCAGTGTGGAGATACTGTTAACCGAAAGGATAGACATGAAGCGGAAAGAAAAAGAGCAAAGACAGCTCTACGAATGTGTTTTTCATGTTCTGGTTGAAAAAGCCTTTGGAGACTATTTACCTGCCTTAACTCACTTTTCCCATTGAAATGGCCTTAACTTTTTGTTCCCTGAATTCTCAGGGCTGTGGTAATGCCCCTGCAAGCACTTTAACAATATGGTCTGTCATTGTTCTTCACTATTGGTCTAATTATTCCCTATTTAATTGTCACTGTTAAAGTTAACGGTTTTATAGAGCTAGACAAATATAAGAAATGTAAACTGTAATAAGAATTTAGAAAAATGATGAAAAAAACATGTTTCAAATGGTAGATTATCTATAGATCTCACAAAGGCCTAGAAAAATGAGACTTTGTACTTGTGGGTACTAACATAACAGCTAGAGTGCAAAAAATAGAAGTAATAGAAAGCTGTCAAAATAATGGCTTAGGTTAGTGTGATTACAGAAAAAAGAACTTCAGATTGCTAGAAATAGCAGTACAAATGCCTATTTCAAAACGGAATGTGCTAAGTTATCAGTTTAGAAGAATAACCTTTGACTGACTGGTCAAGCATCCCAAGAAAGGCTCGAGTGTCTTTACTTCAATAATAAAATAAAAGTCTACTCTTCATTTTAAAATAACCATCTTCAGCTAGAATAATAATTTTTCACAGAGGTAAGATTTCTCAAATAAGTGTAAAGATACATTCAGATAATTATTATTTACAGATATGTATAAAAAACCTGAACAAATACAAGAAATACACTAGAAAACAATACGCACACTCAGAAATGTATCTAGAATGCAAAATTACAAAGTAAACCCCATAGAAACTAAATACATCTTGCTTCATTTAGTACATAGGAAACTAAAACTTGTTAAGGATTTTTGTTAAAACAGGCTGCAGAGAAAAAGAAATGATTTCTTAAACTCTTCTTTGGCTTATTATTAAAGTAAGAGCAAATATGAGGAAGTGTTTTCAACAGGATTATTATTGCTCTAAATACATTTGCTTCCCCAAATATATGTATTTCATACACACAAACTGCTAAGAATTTCATGTTTTCTCCCAGGTGAGCCTGGGAGTGAAAGCTAATCTTTTCTGATTTCAAATACAAGAGTCTGCCAAGATTTTCTTGGGTCAGCTTCAGAAGAAAAGCAGTACTCTGAAAGAAAATGATTTTTTTTTTTCTTGAAAAGACATTTCATAGAAGTTACTGATCATATTGCTAAGTATGAGGAACCAAGCAATGAAATCAATGTGAAAGGAAAAAAACAAACCTTCATCTAAATGAGATCTATAAAACATTTACTAAATTAGTAACTTCATACACCTTAGTAATGTTGAGATTTCTCCCATTAAAATTAAAGCTTGTGTAGTTTGCACTTCACCATATTGTCATTACAAAACAGGCATGCACTTCAATAACAAAAGGAATTTATGTTTTTCAAGAAATTACACCTGAAAATTTTATTCAAGCTGTTTTATTACGGATTACCATCTAGTTTGACTACTGAAGTGTTCACAGAAATCTCTAAGTAAACAAGGATGGCGTAAATCCTTTCCTAGTGTAAATATATACTAGAAACTTATAACCCATGAAGAACAAGAGCTGGCATTTTTAGTTTTACTGCATTTATTAACAAATATTAAGAGAAAAGAAGACCTGGCTCAATGACAGGTGATATACCACTGCATGACTATATTATAATCTTAAATATATCCAATATTAAAATTATTAGGCATCAATAGTACTGCAGTATTGCTTACATCAACAATACCAGCCTAAGCTTATATGCCCACACACTGCTGTGCTATTTCTATATTATCCCTGTCTCCTGTTTCTGAACTGGGCTGGGACCATCTGCACAGATAATCAGCTCCCACGACAAAGGGCAAATGGAGCTAGAGCTGGGCCATGTTCATTTTATTTTTCCTTTTTAATCCTTGAACATGCGGGTGTAGGCTAGTAAATGTGAATGAATGGGCCTATGTAAGCATGAAGGGTTTTTTTTTTTTCTTTGTGTTTTAATCCTTCCCCTCTCCTACCATTACCAAGATTTTTCTCCCAGGAAATGAACACCACAATATGTTAGTGCCATTTAGTAGATCCCTAAAACTGCAACAAAGGGCACAGTGTCTACAGGATACCATTTTCATATCACAGATTTATGTGTAGATACAATATGGAAGCAAACAGAAGAAAAAACCCAACAGACTGAATACTGAGAAACGTATCTCATCAGCGTGTAGTATAAATTGATAAAGTGAGGCAACAAAATGTATAGACAAACATGTAGACATCACTTCAGAGCTAGGTTCCGAGTTAGATAATATTTAGATGAGTCCTTAAGCATTTCTTTTCTGCAAAGGCAACTGTGGATTTCCAGTCCTCCTACATACCTATACTAATCTTAGTTTCCTAATCCCCCAGGACAGTTGTCATCTTTTTTTCCTCTGTGCCTTTAGCAGTCTTCTCTCTTCTACAGGGAAAAAGGCTATTCTAAAATGCTGATCATTTGGATCTCAGAAAATTAAGTGGGAGTCTAAAAGAAATTAGAGGGCTATTGGTGAACATAAATGAGGCAGTATTTTTACTGAAAATGAAATTGCCTCATCTCTAGGGGCTTGCCACCACTTAAACATTTTCTCCAGAAGCACAAAGTAGTCCAGAATATGGTGGAATCCTCAAGGTTATGCATTGTCCAAAATTGTTGGGAAGAAACAACTAAACCCTAAAGAATTGGTTGATCCACTCTGTTCAGATGGAGTGCCAATAGGTGAATGGAGATTAATTTTACCTAGGGTTTTGTTCTGAAAGGCACTTTTTATGATAGGCTGATCCAAATGTTTTTACAAAAAGTGTAATGCAATTAGCTTTTCCAAATGCAGAAGTCTTTTTACTTGCATATATTGAAGGGTTTTGGCAATCTGCACACAGAGAGGAAGGGGGAAATGAGAAAACAGGCCTTTTAGTGGTTGTGAAGTACAACTACATCCCTTTGTCGATTTGTTATGGTACAAAAGAACTGCCAACACTTCAGAGAGGCTGCAGAGGCAAAAAGATCTGCCCAGAGGCCCATGGACTCCAAGGAGGTGAGCCCTAAGGAATCCCTTCCACCTAGCTGCTAGAAAGGACAAAAGAAAATCCCACTGCAAGGGGGGACAAAACCCAAAAAACAACTAGCAAACCCAGTCATTCTGCAACCTTTGAACACCTTTTTGATCCATAAAACCTGTCTCAATGGTCTCGTTAACATTAAGGTAGCCCCTGTCCTTCTGCCATTACTCATTACTCATCAACTTTAAGCTGGCTTTTTTCTCAGCAATTTATCGGTACGACTTGCTAATACCATCAGTTCTCTGTCCTGTGACTTCAGTCTTCCTTTAATGCTTCTATAGCAGAGATTTACTTAAAAACAGCATTACATGGTCATGCTGAGTAATTAAAGCAGTAAGATTCATAACTAATATGATTTGTCCTTATTTCCCCTGCCCCTATTCTCTCCTTGTATCCCAGTAGGTTTGAAATAAACAAACCCTGTTCAGAAAGCATCATAACATAAAAGAAATGGGTGAGCTAAAGTAGTAGCAGTAATTTTCATTTATGGAAAAAGTTAACAGTAGTTGTAAATGCAACTATTAAGTGATTTCATTCCTAATAAACTTCTCTTTATTTTACTGCGTAAATAAATAGGACTGGTAGGACATCAAGCTTTTATGTTACATAGCTGATGCTGTTTAATCTTGTTAAAAATAGAGAGTAAAGTGAATACCGTATACTAAAAATTACTGCAATGTATTAGCTACCTACTTTGTTGCCTTGGACACCATGAATTTTGAAACTACAAACCCTAGTAGAAACCAAATACTAAAATTGCCTGCTATTCTTAACATTAGCTATCAAGTTACAAACATGTACCCATTACTTTCTTATAGTCCTATCCCAAAGCCTCGTATGTGTCTTTCTTATGTATTCCTTGTCTTCTGATTATATTCTGAAAGGGTGGTATGAATATATATATATGCATATACGTTTTTGTGCGTAAGCACATTCTGAAATGCATGTAGACCCATGGTTCCTTTTACAGCAGCTATTGGACCCCACAGCGGCTAAGCATATAAATATCCCTGCATATGTATTATAAATATATAGACATACATCTATATAACAGGCCCACTGAACATTTAATTTTCATTCTCCACCTTCTTCCATTAAAATAATGAAAAGCTAATTTGGAGTTTGTGGTGGGCTGACCCTGGCCAGACACCAGGTGCCCACCAGAGACGCCTTGTCCCTGCCCTCCTCACCTGGGGAGGGGGAGAGAAAATAACAAAAAGTGCCTGGGTTGAGGTGAGGGCAGGGAGAGAGCACTCACCAGTTACCGCCACAGGCAAAACAGACTTGACTTGAGGCAATTAGTTTCATTTATTACCAATCAGATCAGAGTAGGGTAACAAGAAATAGACCCAAACCTCAAAACCACCTTCCCCCCACAGCTCCCTTCTTCCTGGGTTTACCTTCCCTCCCGATCGTCTCTCCCCCGCCACCCCCCCAGCAGCGCAGGGGAACAGGGGTCACCTCAGCCCCCACACGCTGTCCCTGCCGCCCCCTCCCCCACAGGGGACCCCTCACACCCTGCCCTGCCCCAGCCGGGACCCCCGGCAGGCTGCCCCCCACCGCAGCCCCTCAGGCCCGGCCGGCTCCAGCGTGGGCCGCCTGGCATCGGCTCCATCGGACACGGGGGAAGCTTCCAGCAGCTTCTCACAGAAGCCGCCCCTGTAGTCCCCCTGCCACACAAACCCAATGCAGAGATCTCCCACTTTAAGTGGTTGTGCTGCCCATCACAAATACAAAATACGACTTTATTAGCAAACATAGATATGCACTGTATCTCAGCGACACGAGCATTTGTCATTTTAAAGACAATTTAGTTTCTATTATTCCCCAACTTTTGACACCTAATGAAAATTTGGATAGTAATCTCATTCGCCTTTGGTTTTTTATTTATATGTAGTAACTCTACAGCAAAACTATATTACTCATTGCCTTGTTGTCTGTCCCATCTTGCATCACTCCACAGTTTAAGCAACCAGTGGTAATGTGTCATAAATACTGAAGTAATATAAATGAGAATGTGCAATTTATTGCTTTACTGTTTTCTAGAGAACAGCATTCGTAATCTAAACATCAGTTTTACCACACAGAAGACACATTTAATATTTTAAACCACATCATTTTACAGTAATCCTATGATGAGTTACACTTGTGACACTTTTTGTTCAGTTACATGTACGTTGCTTAACTGTATAGGTCTTTCTATAGACTCATTCAAGTTGGAAAGGACCCTTAAAATAGTTGAGTCCAACTATTTTTAAATGTAAACTCTCTTAATGAACAAATCAATTAAAATGCACCTCAGGATGCATTTATTTGTGCATAAATTTCTAACATGTCCTGGGATTCTGAAATATGAATGTCAACAAGTTACTGAATGAGCCTTTGTGTTTTCATTTTTCTTGATTTGAGGATTAATTTAAATAGAAATACTTTCCACTGGCCTTATTCTGATGTCCAGCTAATCATTATTTTCATAGAAATAATTTTAAATAACCAAATAGTTACTATTTCTTTCATTACACTGCTATCATTCTCTTCTACTAGGATCAATTATAGTATATTTAAAGGGGGTGGTGGAGAAATACTTTCTTTGGTTTTGGAAAGGAAACATTTAGAGAAACAGAATTATTAAGAATTCTACAATGAAGAGAAGTCCTTGATCTGAAATGGTGTTCAGTGGTCAGTGCAAAGCTAAGCGGACTATTTCAAGTCACCGGTGAAAAAGAAGGTCAGTTTATGACTCTCACAGTTTCTGTTTTGTGGATGTTAACATACACATACTGAAATGTATTATTTCATTGGCTGCTAATTTAAGAGCCAACAGCAGCAAGGATACCTGTGACAGGAGGCTGACATTACATGCCTGATTTTACCAGGTCACTTGCTGAGTACATCTGTTTTCCCATCTACAAAATATTATTATTCTGTAATATTGTAGATAGATGGATTACAGAAACTATACATGGAAGGAAAGGATGTTACTTAATACTAATCACAGCCAGTCAATCTTACTGTGTTCTGTACTATGGCCTTTCTCTCGCTTGCAGGTCCACAAGCCTGCGTATTTTTTTGTCACCAATGATTTTACAGATAACAAACAACTTAGATCTCTTCCTCCCCTTAGAAATAAAGATTAAAAAGGATGTGCTATAGAAACCTGTAGGAGATGAGCATCTTCAAAAGTTAGTAAAATATTAATTTCATTCATCATTGATGTGATCTGAGCAAGCAAAATGGTCTTCTCTTAATGGGTTTTAAGAAAGTATGTTTTGTCAAGCTGTTAATTAGATCTTAGGAGACAGGCAACTGATTAAAGCTTTGTGTGCTCTAAAGATTACATTTTTGTAGAAGGCTATTTACATATATTGCTTGCACAATTAAATTCTAATGGAAGTACAATTTTAAATGGAAAATATTATTCAGAATTTGTCTGACAAATATTACTGCTTTTGTGACAGTTTTCTTTTTCTCAAGTTTTAGAGTCTTTATCCTTGAATATTGTCTTCAAGTAGTTAATTAGTTTTGTCAGTCAACTGCCTCAAACTGGATTACCAATATATTTTTTTTTTATTTTAATTTTAAATCTCAGATCCTTCTGACTGAAATCGTGTGGAAAGGACACACTAAAAGCTTAGAGTTAGCTGTGGGCATATAAATACAATAAAATTAGAGCACAGAAAAGATTTCCATGGTTTATTTAATGTGCACATCTGAACAATATTAAAGGATCAAAGCTCTGTCTATCATTCCATTCCAAATCTTTTTTACCTATTTAAGATTAAGTACTCCACTATTCTCTGAATACACTAGAGAGCCATATCGAAGTATCTCATTAATTGTATTATTAAAAGGTTTCTGAAAAACTTGTTGAGATACTTGATAAAACACAGTAAGTCTCTTTGGAAAGTTAGGGTGAGTTGATAAAATACATTTATAAAATATCAAAATGAACATGAATATATTCAATTGATATTAATTTTAAACAGATATTGGTAAAATTATTGTTGCATTACATCTGTTGCTAACAGAAGCAACTTAAGTGATTTTCAGCCAACTACATTTGTTTCCTACCCTCAAAGAGTTATATTCTTTACAGATCTGTTTGGTGGAATGATACACCTGAGCCAATATAACCTTATGAGAAACTTCCAGGTGCACAGACTTCACAGTATATTTGATAAGTGATATTTTCAGTATCTCTTAAAATCCATTACTCTTTTGCACAAGAACTTATCCCTACCTTGAATTCTGTGCTCAATTTCTTTTTTTAAAAAAGCAATACTTGGTTAAAAAAAATATGTCTTTTAAAGAATCAACATATGACAGTAAGATTAAATCTTGAGATAGAAACATGATGATGCTTACCTTTGAAGATCACTTAGAAATAGAAAAAAATTCACATTGTAAATACAAGCCTAAGGCAAGTCTGTGTATTGCAAATCAGAGGAAAGAATATCAGCTACTGATTTTTATATATATTTAAAAAAAAAAAATCTTAAGCAAGATCCATGATTTCTTTCTCTCAGTTTATCCACCCACAATTGCAGAGGCTTCCCTATCTCCCAGGGTTTTGTAAGGCTTATAGGAAAACAAACAAACAAACAAACTTCAAACACCCCACTCCCCTAACCCTCCCCACCCCCCCGGCAAAAAAAAAAAAAAAAGAAGATTGATATATAAAAGGAGTTATGCAAGTACAAACCTGTAGCAGAAACATCATGAACTTCAAATTCTGAAAGAAAACAAGATTTAGGCAAATAAACAGCAGATGAATTCTTCTGAAATGCTGAGGAACAGACATATTTTTCTCTACTGGGCAGCCATAAATTTATTCATGTATATATATTTTTTCTTTTTTGTTAGTACAGAGCTATTAAACAGTAACAATTTTTCTGTACTTTAAATATCTATGCCCCATGACAAAAACAGCAATGAAACTTGAAGAATTTGTTTTTAACTTATTTATGCTTTCAAATGAGGTTGAAATAGAACAACTAAAAAATTACAAAAAAGAAAGACTTTAAATCCTTTTTCATAAGCTCTTAGGATTCATGGCTCTGTTTAAGCTTTCTTTAGTTCTGTTTCTAAGAGCTCATGGGTATCTAACTCATTTCAATGGGAATAGCCTTTCTGGATGCTCCAGTAGAGACCAGATGGCAAGTTATTTAGAAATACTTAACTGGTAAATGACACAAGCATTAAAACCTATAGCAATCCAAAAATGCTTTGAGTTATACCAGAGCAAAAATTTATCCTGTTTTCTGCGAATAACCTAATCTCAAAGACTATTGAAAAACTGGTTTATTCATTTAGGTTAGTGACAGATTTATCACTTTCAGTTACCCTAACATTAAGTAATAACTTAAAGAAAATTAAAAGAACATTTTTGTCTGGTGAACAATTTTCTTATGCTATTAATCATAAGAAATTTAGAATTATCTGATCCAATGAGTTTTGCTACATAGGAAATGCTCCTACCTGTGCTATTATTGAACACTTGCACAGTTCAGCAGAATATGCCACCTTTCAGGAACAACAGGAAAATCTACACAAAAGAATAATAATAAAGATGCTGGTTTTTATTAAAATAATTAAGGAGAAGGCTTTTCCTAACCTTCCATAAGAAAACTGAATCTGTTCCGGAATTAACATTGACACAAATGCCTGAAGAGGAAACAAAGACATTTGAAAACTTCTCATCTCATAGTCTATAACCTCAAGGAACCCTGCTGAAGTTCAGATCCCCCTCCCAGAACACATCCTTCAAGGAATTCAGTAAAACTTCACTGATGTAATTTGGACCATGGTGGAATGTACCACTTGCTAGACATGTTTGTCTCCAATGGGAGCACCATGGGTGCTTACTGCGCCTAAAGGTCAGTGATAGCAAACTGCACATCCGTCAGCAGAAGCTGACACCACACGTGCAGCATGACCAGCCGGGGACTGGTCACACTGGGGAAGTACTGCTCACCAGTTCAGTAACTGGGCTTGCCTTGTGCTTAAAGGCATCTGTAATCATGAATAACAGTGACTTTGAACACTGCCAGTGCCAAAACAGAAACTTTATTTCCCTATAATTGTCACTTAACATTTCATGAAAAAAAACAAAAACAAAAAAAAAACCCACCTGTGACAATTGAAATCCATATCCTCCCCAAACCATTTTTTTTTCAAATGTGAAAACAGGCTTGACTAAATTATCTGCTTTGCCTCATATTTTCAATATAGTTTTACTACTATGACAACACAGCAAGGGTTTATTTTTCTTTTTTACTTTTTTTTTCCTGAGCTGGAGGAACAAACAGCTGCTGTGTATCTTGGAATTGTAATTCATTCAGGATAGAAGAATGGTAAGAACAACAAAAGCAATCTATTACACTGAATCCAACACTAAAAAGTGCTTCTCACAAACACTGATTCTCTCTGACTTTTCACACTGTCAGTCTTTCCTCTGATATGTCCTTACTTTTCCACTTGTTTTGGAAAAATTATCCAGGCCCTCCCCACTCACACCCCATGCCCAAGGTCCCTCCTGAAATTCCCATGCAAATTTCACTCTAGCAATTTATTTTGCTAATTTTAGCACTTCTAATCATGTTGTTAACATTCAGCCTGAGAAAAACCAAGCACAGCAGGAAGAACTTATGATCTAACCTTCATTTCTTTCATGTTGCACAACACAAGTTTCATTTTTCCTTAGGAAAATTCATTAAAGCATGTAAAATCTCATTGTGTAATTTAAGTATAAACACTTTATCACAGTGCATCTTTGTTTAAATATCGAAATTGTACTATAAAAGGCTTTCTGAGGAATCCTTATCCATAACTATCACACTTTCTGGGCTGTACCATGGCTAGTAACACACAAAACTTCGCAAACTGCACTGCATAATGCACTTAGAAATGCGTGGATGAATATCATCGAGCTGACATGTTTTTAAAGCAAAATATTGTGTTTCCTACTTCCTCCCAGCCCTTTCCTCCATGCAGCAGTTTTAAACACAGAGAAAACAAGCTACCAAATGGAGTAAAGAAGGTTCTGAGAAACAATCGGCAATGAAACCAGGGTAGCAAGAATGTAAAGATACTATCATCACAACATAGCATAATTTAGAAAAGTCTCTTGCACGACACTGCTTCTTACTTTTCTGTACACAAAAAATAAAAGCATTGTAATAGAAATTAGTAAACAACCTACACAATGTACTTTTTATATTTTCTGTACACATCTCGTATTTAAAGAACTTCGTATCAGAGATCTAGGCAAGTAGGCTGATTGGAACCATAAATGTGTCAAAGATCAATATAAATTTAAGATTAGATTTCATGTAGGAAGATATTTACTGGATTTAGGTGCTCTACAAATATTGACAAAATGTGATAGTTGATCCCAATTGCAGAATAATCACTAGATATAAGAAAGAAACTGAGAGTAACTTGATAGCTGAAGAAAAGACATTTCCATCTAGAGGTACAATCAGGTTAAAAAAAATATCTGTTTCTACGTTTAAGGGTATTAATACAGTTTTTAAAAAGGTAAAGACATAAGACCAATTTCTAAGATCTTACAGACACAAAGTAATGCATAAAAGTCATTGATTCATATTATAAATTAGGAATTAGAAATGAAAATACACACTGATTGCTCACTGCATTTTCTAAATGTATTCAATCTACATGTAATCCCCCAATTTTACATACAAATACTTATTTCTTTAGATCTCAGGACTCCCCACAGGTTGAAGACTATGTAAATATGGAAAAGAATAAGTATGGAAGTCTATCAAATTGCTCATGTTATTTCTCCTTTCTTTTCAGCTAAGGTAACAGTATCAGTTTTAAGGGCACCACAGTTTCAGCAGCAGGAATAGGATATTTGTTTGCTGCTAACGTGCACAAAGTTTTAATCTGAAAACATGCCCGTAAACTGAAGGTCAATACCCAGTGTAAGTAGACCACCAAGCAAAGCAGTTCAGGATTTTTCAACAGAAGCATGTGTTGAGTGTGCCACCCTTCACCTACTGAAGATACATTTTTTTTTTTCCTCATCTGTCAGGTGTATCCCTCCTTAGTCAACCAGTAATGCTCCTTGTCAATGTCCTCCATTCTTTATAAGCACCTATTGATGCTTATGGGACACAGAGCCCCACAAAGAGTTCAGTTTCCTGATTTTAATGTTAAATCTGGCTTTCCAACTCTTTTTATTTACATTGTACTTCATTCCTGTTCTTGTAAAGGCAGGTCCTCCAAGCATCTTATTTGCTTTTCTCTTTTGCTATCCTGACACTCTTCTTACCCGTGCTTTTCTTTCTCCAGCGTTTTCTCTTTTGTGCACTCGACAGCCAAAGAACATTTTTTCCTTTCTTTATTTTTGCAACACGAATGAGCAACAGATATGCTATTGAGTAGAAGATAAGAAAGATCTACAGAGTATTTCCCTTCCTCACCATCAAATGATATCACAAAAGCAACACAAAATCATTTATGAACCTACTCAAAAGTTCAAGGTGGCAGCCGCTCAGTCACTCTGCCCCCATCCCTCGGTGGGATGGGGAGGATATTCAGGAAAAAGGTAAAACTCCTGGTTTGAGATAAGAACAGTTTAATAATTTAAATAAAATTAAATATTATAATAATAGCAATAGTAGTAATAATTGTGATGAAAAAGAGAGAGAGGGTGAGAGGAATAGGATTAAAAAGGAAAAAAAACCCAAACACCACAACAAACAAAACAAGTGAAGCACAATACAATTGCTCACCACCCACTGACTGATGGCCAGCAAGTCCCTGAGGAACGACTGCAAGGCCCTGGCCAACTCCCCCCAGTTTGTATACTCAGCATGACATTCTATGGTATGGAATATCCCTTTGGCCAGTTCGGGTCAGCTGTCCTGGCTGTGTCCCCTCTCAGTTTCTTGTGCCCCTCCACCCTTCTCACTGGCAGGGCCTAAGAAACTGAAAAAGTCCTTGGCTGAGTATAAATATTACTTAGCAGCAACTAAAAAAATCAGTGTGTTATTAACATTGTTCTCATACTAAATGCAAAACACAGCACCGTACCAGTTACTTAGAAGAAATTTAGCTGTATCCCAGCTGAAAGCAGGACACATTGTAATCAACAGATCCAGCAAAGATGGAGACAGCATATTCGAGAAACTATGAAGAAAGAAATTGAAGCTGTCTCAGTTACAGAATGGAAAGAGATATTTCTTCTCAGACCTCTAGATTTCATGTAAAGAGAAAGCAGCAGGCCAGAAACAATTTTAGAGGAACGGGGAGTGAAGGAAGCCTTCCAAGAGAAATGCACACCTGAAAAAGGAAACAAAGACCCACCAGTCCAAGAGTACCACTAAACAGAATCAAGTTAAGGAAAGTTACTCCTCTGTTCCTCGTAATACATTCAATAGTATTCCTAAAGAGGTTTGCCAGTTTCTCATATATTTGCATGAGAGATACTATATCATTTAACACAAGTAAAAAAAGTATGTTCCATTTATTTCCTTTAAATTTTGTGAAAAGTTTCATTATTTGTTTTCATATTTTACAGTTAACAGTAAGATAGCACAAGAATTTGCATATTGAACAGGCCACTCCTTGAAATTCAGCTCTTATAAATGCATTTTTTTTATATGTCACTCCTTTTTCAGGAATATATGCTAATAAAATTCTCATACCTCTTGTCATTACACAATAGTCTGAACTCTGAAAATTGTCACACCTTTAAGGAGTAAAATGTATCATGTTCTGTAGCTACTGGAGGGGATAGTAATCTCAAGTGAAATTCTTCTAACTCCAATTTTCACATCAAAGGCAGTATCTATGTGCATTAGAGTCACCCTGGCATAACGTAAATTACTTGTTACATATATACTTCAGTATAAATGCTCTGTAACATTTGGAAATGGCAAAAAATAGGTTTAAAGTATCTGGACATTTAACCACAAAGCTTCTGAAAATGTAACTGTGGGTGATTTTGTACCATGCATAGGCTTACATTCTTGCAAAACAATGAAATACGTGAATAAACATGATAGTTTTCAGATTCAAAAAGTGAATTCACCAAGAATATTTTTTATAGGTACTCATGAAACTGAATCAGCAATATCTTGAATAGTATGGTAACTAGTGCTACATTTCTGCAAACTTCTAGTTTCTTATCTCTTCTCCTTATTAAACGCTGCCATCCAAACACTTGGCAAATAATGAGAAGAGCCATTGAAGCACATATTTTTGTTCAAGTGACTCATATTCTCCTCTGTATTTAAGATACAATCACAGCCTCTATTTTCACTTAAAAGCATGTAACAGAATTGAATTAGGGACCTAATAAAAAAAAAAAAAAAAAAGCTTTAGTTCTATTCGTTTTCTAATTCTTTTATTCTAATGCCTTTAAAAATTGTGCTACAATGCATGATCATTAATGCTTAGTTTTTTCTTTACTGTTTGTTTCTCCCGAGAGTTTTCTTCTCAGACAGATGCACAGATCAAAAAAAAAATTGTTTCCTTCTTTAATAAAAATAAATGGTAAGCCAAGACACAAAAATTGTTGGTGCACACTGCTGAAGAAAAATCAGCTCTAGACTATTACAGTCTTGTCCAAACTATGAAAATTTATTTGTTGCACATACATTCAAGGAAAAAAGTCCAGGCTGTATTTTCATCGCATTTTTTTTAATAGCATTCATCATTCCTCCAAAAGTTTCTTTTTTCCTTTACTTTTTCTTTAAAAAGTAAATATTTCACTTGCAAACTGAATTGCCTGTATTAGCCATTCAATCATGCAAACCTGCACAATGATTTCTAACTATTAAAAGAAAGATGCATTTAGTGATGGGGGGCGTTGTACATTAAGAACCTAAAACTGATGTCATTTTCCTTTCAGGCAGAGAACATACAGGAACCACAGTTTGTTAATTTTTTATTTTTTTTTTTTTAATATAAAGCTTTGAGCCATCATCATTTTGGGACTGAATTACTAGTATGAGCGCTGAATCCTGATCCACCCATTACTAGCAATGGTTCATGGAAATAGTTAAATATAAAGCATAATTCATAGAAAAGTTTAAATAGTTTTATTCCTAATAAGGACAAATTTTAAATTGTATATATGTGTGTATATATATTCATAGACACACTACATTTAGATGTTTTTACTTTATATTTCTGAGTTATTTTCATTTTAATTTCTTGTTAATGAAATGTACAATGTTAATACTTGGATTGATGCCAGAACCCTTAGAACAGGAAAAAATCTTATTGACTGGAAAGGAAGGTTAAATAAAGGATTGTAGGGTTTTGTTCAGAGCAGCCACAAAGCAAAACATAAACATTTGCCGGCTTCAAAATTATTACTTCCAGGTCTTTTTTTTTCCCCAAGGGTCAGAAACGACACTGTTGAAACCGAAGATGCAAATAAAATATGAAGCATCTTAATCTGCTCTTCAGACTGAGAATTACTTCAGATCAAACGCCTTCTGAGTCATGTATGGATATTCTGGTGAAGTTCCATGGTGTGCTGGTTTTGTCTGGGGTAGAGTTAATTTTCCTCACAGTATTGAGTATGGGGCTATGTTTTAGATTTGTGCTGAAAACAGTGTTGATAATACAGGGATGTTTTCATATACAGCTGAGCAGCGTTTACAGAGCCAAGGGCTTCTCTGCGCTGTACCCCATCCCACCAGCGAGCAGCTGGGTGGGGGGCACAAGGAGCTGGGAAGGGACACAGGAGAGCTGACCAACACTGACCTAAGGGATATCCCATAACATAAGGCATCATGCTCACCTTACAAATCTGGGTGAAGAAGGAAGCAGGGGATGTTTGGATTTAGGGCCTTTTGTCTTCCCAAGTCACCATTACACATGATGGAGCCCTGCTTTTTGGGGATGCCTGGACACCTGCCTGCCCATGGGAAGTGGCGAATGAATTCCTTGGTTGGCTTTTCTTGCATGTGTGGGTTTTGCATTACCTATTAAACTATCTCAGCCCACAGGTTTCCTCACTTTTACCTCTCTGATTCTCTCCTCTGTCCCACTGGGGCAGAGTCAGCAGCTGTGTGGGGCTTAGCTCCCAGCTGAGGTTAAACCATGACACCTGGCTCACAGTAACAGCTGTAAGGGTAGATGGTTTATTCATTACTTCTGAGACTATGAGACTATTACACAAACATGGGAGAATTCAAATTGTAAAGGTGACTTATTTGTTCAAGCTATGCAATATCTATTGTAAAAGTATAATAAAACCAGAGGAATTTAAAGTTCCTTGCTTTATGGTAAAGTATGCCTGCTTAATTTTTTAAGTTGCACTCTATGTAACTTATACCACTGAACTGTCATTGAGAGATGCTTCCCCATGTCCCTCCATCCTGTTCAGATCAGTTACCTACGACCTTGATACACTAACTAGATGGATAGCAAAACTAGCACAAACCAAGGTGATTTCACAGCTTCTCTCAGCAAATTAAAGCAGTACAAAAATAAGCCAGGAACTTTCAATTTAAAATTCTGCTGTAGGGAGAGTGAAAAAAAATCCTTTCATTTCCTGCTTCCACTCTGGGTTACTTTCCTGATCTTAAACCATGTCATATACAACACCGTGTAATATAATATGGCAGAAACTGACTCTGAGTAACCCAAAGAAGGAAATAAATCTGACTTTTGCCCTGAAGACAGGACCCAGGCTCGTCATTTAAGGACATTCACACAGGATCACAGAATAATCGAGGTTGGAAGGGACCTCTGGAGGTCATCTGGTCCAACCCACTTGCTCAAATGATATCACACCAGAACAGGCTATCCAGGACCATGTCCAGATAGATTTTGAGTATTTCCAGGGAAGGACACACCACAATCTCTCTGGGCAATCTGTGCCAATGCTTGGTCACCCTTACAGTGAAAAAGTCTTTCCTGATGTTTTGAAAAAAACTCCTGTGCCTCAGTTTGTGCCCATTACCTCTTGTCCTGTCACTGGGAACCACTGGAAAGAGCCTGGCTCCATCTTTTTTGCATCCTCTCTTCACGTATTTGTACACATTGATAAGACTCCTGAGAGCCTTCTCCAGGCCGTCTCAGCCCTTCCTTGTACAAGAGATGCTCCAGTCCCTTAACCACCTACTTAGTAGTCCTTTGCTGGGCTCTCTCCAGTATGTCCACATTTCCCTCATGCGTTTGAGTATTACTGGCACAAACTTTACATTTATACTCGATACTGATAGCTTTGCACCACAAACACAGACCAGAAGGGTTATTCCGTGTCACATTCCACGTACTCGTTTAATCTGCAGCTTCACAAAACTAAAGTCAGCGACACCTTTGCTACAATTTCTCTTAGTTTTGCAAGAAATTTTCAGCTCTAGGCTGCCCATATTACTTTATAAATCAGGGACATTTTATTGTAATAATGACCTCTGAATCACACATTAAATATATGGAAGGTTTTGTTCAGTATTCACAATACCTCACACATATATATTACATATATAAACTTCAGTAATAGCCTGTATTTGAAATAGCAATGCAGGCACTAAGTCAAAGAATATGCCTTACCACCTGATGAAAATAATTTTGCAAAGATAGGGACAATTTGAAGAAGTAGGAGAACAGGTATAAGGCTACAAAGTTAATCTACCTGGCTAATAATTGGACATAATTTAAGTGACCGAAATCGATGCAATCTCATTTGCACTACGTGCTGTCCATGAATAAACTGACTTTGTAGATTCCAAGACCAACTTTATAACAAAATATGTCACTTCACAGTTAGAGAAGTGCTCTTTCATTATTCATAAGAACATTATTAGATAATTACATTCACTGGGACCAACTATGAAGGAGAAATTCTACCAGCACTAAATCAGCACAGTACATGAAGATCTTTACACTTTGCTTTCTAGTGAAATGTAATGAAGTGGTAAAGGACTGAATCACTGGTAGAAGAACAAATATGAAAGTGCTAATTCTTGTGTTAGGTGTTACCGCAATAGATAATCTTACATACTTCCTCTTTTACACATAATTTCAATGAGACAGGATTCTGTGAAAATCATGAACAGATATGAAGCTGTTTGGCAATAATTTCACACAAAGTACAGATTGCTCAAAATCTGTCAACAACAACAAAAAAGTATTAAACTGGAAATCTAACCTTCTTAAATGCAAGGACTTCTGTCAGGAAGATGAAGAACAACAATGGCAAGTCTTCAGTCCCCAGGATACCAGATGAGCAAGCGCTAGATAAAAGCTGAAACGCAATATTAAATTTAACTTAGATAACACCTCTTATCTGAAGAGTGGACAAGGCAGGGTAACTAGTAAATTTTTCTAATGGTTTTTTTTTGGGGTGCATCCTCCCAAAATATATTTCATCCAGAATGTGACATTTTATTTCCAAATAGAGATGCCCTGAACTTTAATGAATGCAGATGATATACATTGCCTCTAGCTGAATACCACAAAACCACTGTTATCTTCATTTGCATTACCAACTACTCACTTGTTCCATATGTCCACATGATATCTATGAAAGCCTTAAAGGTCTTCATTTTTCTGTCAGAGGCTGTAAAAGGTAGTTAATGTGGTTTTTTTCTCTCAGCATAAAAAAAAATATTTTCATATGCAAATTCATGGTTGATTCAAATTCATAAAGCCATTTCTGCTAGTAGTAGAGCAAGAGGCAATAATGCCTTCACTGGGTTTTTTTAATGCCTGGCCTCAAAATTGGCATTCCTATCACCTCAACCTTTTTTTTTTTTTTTTTTTTCCTGCTGTAAAAGCATCTGCATGCTTTATAGTAGGAAGTATAAAACCACATTTCTCTCTCTACATTCCTATTGTTTGCAATTTTGTTTAAAAAGTCCTTAAAAAAAAACTTGAAGAGAACAACAGGATACAATTAAAATGAGGGAAAAAAACCCAAACCACAAACAGCTATCAGCAACCAGCCACATGTCTTACTGTCATCTAACAACATCTTAGTATTCTGACCTGAATGCAGGTTGGTACCTGATCTTCAAGAGAATGATAGGATAAACATTTTGGTGAAACTAGTAGTATTATAGACAGGGTAAGGACAGGCATTTCCAAGTGGTCAAGGATGACAGGTTACCTGTGATCAGGGAAACTGCAAGCAACAAGCTACACTTCAGAGCAAGCAGCAACAAAGATCGTGACTGAAACTCCACCCAAGGTTGTGGCTGGGGGAAGTACATGTGAATTAGGGAGCCATTTAAGAAACCTGGCTGCTCAAACTCTTTTTGTGCTTTTAATGGCAACTTTGGAAAGTGATCTGAAAACTTTAACATGGGTGGAGAGTGTCTGTTTTGTTTTTATTCCCTTTGGCACCTAATAGACAGATTTAAAATGCTTAAGAGGCTGGATAAGTAAAATGGATAATTACCCTCGTTTTGCATCAGTTGAATTTTTAACTAAGTTGTGATTTCACACACCATTGTATATATTTATGTCTCTCCAGCCACTATACCAGCACAATGTAGAATTTACGAGGTAAGCCTTAATCTTTATTATGTTTATTATTCAAAAATAAAACCCCAACACCCTCAAAAATCTAACTCTCAAAAAAAAAAACCCAGAAAAACCCCCCACCAACCAAAAAACCCAGAACCCAAAAAACCAACCACCAACCAAATAACAAGTTGTATCTCAGAAGAAAACCAGCCTGACACTGATGCCAAAACGGTACAAAGTAACTTCTCAGAGACCAATTTTGTCTTTAAGCAGCAAAATATTTATTTCATGCAACGCTGGGGAGCTAGCCGATTGGCACCGGACAAACAAGCTCCAGAGTGTTCAATGAAGAGTTAGGTGTTTTCATGAGAGGTTACAACATCTTTACGTACATACTCATTTGATTTTGACACCTAATCATTCCATTCACAATAGGCGGGATGTAGGTGGAGTAGACCTTTCAATTTTCTTTGTTCAACCATTTCCTGACTTGATGGTCTCCCTATCTCCTTCAGGTGCCCACCTTATCTTTTCTAATTATTCAGAGTACACCGCTTTCTCAACACAGAGCATCACCTAGAGCATTGTACCAAACTTATCCTGACTAATCTTTTTATTTTAAGACCTTTTTCTGTTTCAACACTCCAAACAGAGATGAATGTTCAATGCAATAGAAGAATATAAACCAATAAATAAATACTACTAAAAAAAAAGAAACCCCAAATAAAAACAAGAATGTTTCTCTTTTTCTCTTTTTTGACAGGAAGGTATTATTTATCTAACTTCTTTTTGTTTGTTTTGTTTTGTTTTCAGTAGTCTACTTCTTATTTCAGAAGCCTTAAAGATCTTTTAAAGATATATCCTGTTGTAAGGAAAAAAAAACATAATTAGTATTTATTAGCCTGACTGCTATGAATCTGTGCTAAACACCCACTTAATATGTATGTAAAACTGCCTAATTTCCAAGTAACACATTTATGTATCTTTTACACATGTACATACATGCTTATAAGTATACCATTATAAAATCTCTTCACTTTTTGAAATCCAATACAATTCTAGTTTTCCCAGGCCTATTAAAAAATGTTTTATACTAGACAAGGCCAAAATGCACATAAATGGATCATGAAACCTAGAGGTATTTGATTCTCTTGAAAAGATCTTTGATGAGGACAAACTATAAATAGAAAAAAGAAGTTCCCTTTCTTTTAACAGCCCATGGTTTTCAAGACATTTTCAGATTCTGCTTTTCTGATAAAGTAAGCTGAAATTCACACACACATAAAAAAAAAACACCCATGCGACAGCATCTATTTAGAAACAAGCATGAGGCAGCTAAATAAAATGCTGTTAAGTTCTGAAAATTTACCTCACTTAGGCCACAGAGGTGAATAGTATTAAGTTACTTTTACCCAATCTATTAAAAAACACCTCTGACAATTAATCAAAGTATTCTGATAGTCTAAGACTCGTATACAGGATAATATATAGGGTTATAAAGTGTTACTAATTTTATTGTCAAATTTCCATTTAAATTAACATTAAATTTTGACGTAAGTAATTATAAAAAGCTTAGTTGCTATATTAACTGGATGTTTAAAGCGGCATGTGCTGCACAGAGTTACAAGAAATGAAAAGTACGATCAGGTGAGTTAAGCATTTAGAAAGTAAAAATTATCTATGATCTTTTTTATGCTGTCATAGCTGACAGGTGCTTTGACCATCTGGCCTTAATCACACTACAAAAATCTTCCTGAATAAACACTAATTAGAAACTTCTTACCCTCCCTTTGAATAAGTCAGGAGTAGAACATAACTCCATTACTACATATAATTGAATTAGTGGTTTTCCTGGTCTGCCTTACCACCCTAGCTATAAATGAAATACAAGAACATGCTAAGACATATTGAAAAAAGTTAAAAGATTCAGTGATACTTGGACAGAGCTGAATTGCCAACTTAGTTTTTTTACCTTTATATAAATGTGGGGTATATATGAACTCAGAATAGGGATACTCTATGTTACACAGAAAAATCTACCTATAATTTGAGCCTTCTCAGCTTCCTTCCCCCTCTTTTTGCTTTTAACAGTAGAGCAAAATTTTTGTGTTTCTAATAGAACATAATAGTGCAATTTGATAGTACACTGATTCATGCTGAAACAATCCACCAAAGCCAGAAGCCAGTAAAGTTAGGGAAGAACCATATTGAAAATGTCTAGTTGTCACAGGGAGAGGGGAGATACTCTTCCATCCTGGTACACATGGTCAGATAGGGAAACACTGAAATGGTTCATTCTGGCTAGAATGAACCATCTTAGAATATGAAACTAATTGTTTTTAACATTTCAAGAATGTTTTTATTATTATAATTTTGGCCAATATAATTTGGAAAAATCTATTCAAATTCATGATTTTTTTTTTTTTATTCTTCAGGAGTGGAAACTTTAGTAAATAAAGAAAAATAATATGCACATTTTTACAGGCTAAGCGAGGATTTTGCTAGCTGCTATTCCACTTCAGACTCTCAAGCAGTACAGGACTCCATTTTCCATTAAAAGATCTTCAAAAGCGTAAGACTTTGAAAAATGATGTAAAAATAAAAAGAATTCTCTATAGAATTGTGAAGGGAAGGGTAAGTCACCAGAGAGGTGGGAATGTATGGAAAAGAGGGCATTTTTAGTAGGATATAAAAATACTAGAAAGGACCGAGAAAAGGAGTTTTAAAGAACAAAAATACTATAAAGGGAAGATAAAACAATTCAGACTAAATATGAGCTCTTCTGCACAGAGCAAGAAATTGTTTCATTTTCAGGCTCCACTTGAAGTTGCAAAACCAATCTTTCACTCCTTCACTACAAGAGTTTTTTGGAGAAAAAAGAAATCCAAGATTTAGACAGTTATGTTCAATGTCTATGAAAGCATGCCAGCAATTTAATCCATTTCACATTCAGAAGCTCCTGAAGTTTGAGAGCACATTTGGTCACATCTATATTTAAATTTGTTAGACTTAGTCATAATTTCTAAACATACTCTCCATAAGTCTTTTTTTCTTGAAAGAAACATTTGCTGTAGAATAATGAATATGAATTATGCAAAGAAAATCTTTAAAGAAATTCTTGCATATTTTAAGCCTGTTAAAAAGTTGAGTTTGAAAGACATTGTCATCCAGAGAGATTCACTTCTTTTTATAATGAAAAAAAATTATCACAAAATTGTAGTACAGAATGTGTCAGTTAAGTTACTCTAGGCAGAGAAATTTGTGCCACAGCTATTCTTTTCAATGTTTTTAAGGCTAGAAACCTTACACTAATCATATTGTAGAAAGTAAAAATATTTTTAATTCAGTGCCTTAACTCAACTTGAAGTTAAGACAAAAAACCCCTTAATGTTACCTATCTGACAAAACTTTTCCCATTTAAGATGGAATTTAACTCAGAAGAATGGTTCAGCCACTGAAGATGGAAGTCTGCTGTCAGCCTCAGGATTCAGCACCAGCTCCTACAGTAACTACTGTCAACTCTAAATTAGGCTCCTCCTCATAAGTAAGTTAGAAAAGGGAAAGACACAGAAATGAGCAGCTATGCCAAGTCATTACAATTTTTAATCCCAATGCAAAAAAAATCCTGCCATGCCTAGACCTGGATTTTGCTTCCTTCACGAAAGTGAATCCTCTCCTGGATGCAGACATGAACACTGATCCAGAAGCTAGCTTTAGCCTTGTGACCTATTTCTTGTCCTAAATATACTTTGGAGGCTACAGGTAATATCAAGTGTTAAAATCTGGTTACAACTCCTTTTCTAAATCTAGCTACAAAACAATCCTTGCTTTTAAGTTTGAACCCTCTTGCTAAGTCTGGTAACCCTTAGCAGACACAGACAAACTCACCAATTTCCAGCAACTTCTCTGAATCAAGAACTAACCTTAGTCAGCAAGTTTCCTGTAAATTCAGCCCTAAATAAAAAAAAAAATCCACCCTAACCTTGCTCGATCTTAGCCCAGGGGTCATATCTTGTGGGACCTGATTAAAATCGTAGGAGAAAGTAGTACTTCTTCTGGAAGCCACCTTGCATACAGATCCAGGCCTTTCTCTAACGCACAAAATTGCTTAACTGCCATGCTAAGGTTGCACCTCTCAACTGTTGTTCACCCATGCTAAAAGGTTCTTCTTCATTTAATGTGTGTTTTTCTTGGTCACGGGGTTCCTCCCTTTCTTTTTAGCACCAAGCGCTGACATTCCACTTGCAAACTCAAATACAGGTAACATTCTACACACAGTGCAACTTCTCTTAGATTCAGTCACCATATGGACAGACACCCAAACTTAAAGTTTACAACAAGGTAGTAATTGTTGCCAGAAGCAGACCTAGAACATTACTTGAATCATTTTACCTCTTTAGCTTAACATGTATGTATTCTTGCTTTCTGACACTCTTCATAAAGGCAGTCTCGTAAACGTGTTGAAAGAAAAGAACATCTCTTAGCAGAACATCAGAGACATCCCTGATAAGCTCAGTCAAACCTCCTTGATAGGGAGTAGTTGGCAGGGCAAAGAAACCTGGATGGGTGCAGGATGAAGAATCCCTGATAACGAACTGACCTCCCAGGAGGAGAACAGGAGTCAGCAATAACTAGTGTCCCACAACCACTTAGGTATCTACACCAAAAAGGTATTGAAAAAACTCACCACCTACCTAAAAGGAGTATCTCTGAAAAAGCCTCCCTGGACAAGATCTCCTAGGCAGACAAGACCCTGGACAGGGACACCTGGCTGACTCCAGCCTCCATGACCTGGATAATTTATAAGACATCCATCGATCAGACCCACTCCCTGGAGTGGCTTAGTGCTCAGGTGCAGTAAAGCCAGAAACTGTTGTGAGCAAAAAAAGAACATGTAACAATGGAAAATGAAGGAAGCTCCCTGGGATTTTTTCCATTCTTTTCTTACATTATACTTTATGGCTGCTACATAGTAACTTAGTCTGCCTCAACAGCTCAAATATTTTCCATTTAACAAAAGAATGAGATATTCATGTTATCTGGGGTGGGGTGGGGGGTGTTTCAGTTTTTTAATATCTGTAACAAAAAAAATACGCAGGGCAGTTCTCTTGTTCTTTCAGTCTACACAGCTGTGTTAGGTGGAAAGGTGTTTTTACAGATGCCATTTTAGCATACAGAAAAGTGACACCTGTCTCCCAGAACTGTAAGCAAAGGTTTTATGCCCTCTTTTTACATTACCTTTGAGAGGCACTTTTATCCCATCAGCTTTGCTGTTTTACACAGGTTCAGACCCTTCTAACTACAAATTAATTTGAATTTGCATATTATAAAATAAATTAATATAGAAGTACCCTTTCCATTTTATAAAATTTTTGGTCTACTGTCACAATCAGGAACTTTGAAGGCTGATAGAATTTATTTTTATAATTTCATAGATAAAAACTTATTATTATTAACTGTTTTAATCTTCAGCATCTTCAAGTTTCAATATGAGTTTTGGTACTGACCAAAGTTTCATTACTTTAATCACTTAAAATGTAATAAAACTTCAGAAAGATTAATGGCAGTTAACAAGAAACATTCTCTTCCTATGTAAGACCTTCCCATCAGCACTGCATGTCATTTTTACATATGCTGTTAATTCTAAATATTTCAAAGTTGGTAAACCCAAAGACAAAGAAGAAGGTCTATCTGTCTTAAAAGAGACCTAATGATTCAATAGATAATGGCAAAAGAACTTCAGAACAATTGTTGTGTTGCAGAGTTCTAGTGAAACCAACCAGATCTACAACCCACAAAAAAAAAAAAAAATAGCCGTCATCCCAAGAGCATAAGGAGGAAAAAATGTGCTGTGAATTCCAGCACCTTGTTAACAATAGCAGATTGTTGTGTAAGAGTTCCTTTAATCAAAAGTCCAACTACACTTCATTATGGAAGAATACCCACCTATCTGCCATAAACTGACATTTTTGGAAAAAGTTACTGAAAATTAGGTTATGGTTCTGAATCAACTAAAACTTGTACATCAGAAACATAGTTCTTCATAAATATTCATAGAATTGGATAAACAAAATATTGTTCTAGCAGCTTAAACATTTCTTACACAGAAAAAAAACACAATCACGCTGTCATTTATCAAATAATTTTTAAAACATTTCTCTGTCATGCTTTCTTCACACATACCTGTGCAGAATGGGACTTTTTCATCAGCATCGCGTGCTTTTGTCATATTACCATCTGAAGTTTTTCCCACTTTAGAGAAACTATTTTCAGGATTAAACATCTAAGGAGCTAATTTTGCATTAGACAAGTAGATCCTATGGGTCAAATCTTAGTCATAAACACAGAACTTTGTTCTGAAAAGGTCATTTACTTAGAAGGCAAAAGGACTATCATTTACTAATGGGAGATAAGCCAAAATGAAAAATCTAAAATATTTATCGAGTGTCCTGCTGATTCTGCAGACGTTTTTCCAGGTGTACTAGTCATCATAACAGCTGAGGAAAAAATCTGTACTGCAAGCAGTAGTGCAAAATAGTCTACTGCTACAGGTTAGCATTTTCATGTATCACAATGGTCAGAAACTTAAGCCAGGGCGGGGGGGCGGGGCAGGGGGAAGGTGTGTGGATGGGGACTGGGAAGAAAACATATAGATGATCATAACCCATTCTTAAGATTTTTTTAAGCAGCACAGATTTATGTGAGTTTGTGTAACATTTCTCATCTTGTTTTTCCACCTTAGTCTGCCTGCATTGCTAGAATGTAATTTGTGACATTGAGTTGTTATTAGCAACTAGTCATACATAGTAATTTTTTTAGCATAACTAATAATTATTAGTTCTACTAAGCAGATAGAAAGCATGATGGAGAATTCATTCAGATTGGAGCACTTGTTAGATTTACTGTAGAACAAGGACACTTCATTTCCTCTGCACACATACATCTAACTATCAAAGCATCTGTAGGGTCCCCTGAAATAACAGGATCCTGATTCTGCAATCATATACTTTGATTTTTGATTTATGAATTCACTGACTTTATTGAAGCAAATCACAAATGTATAGATAGGCACGCACGCATCTGAAGCACTGGAAGTATTTGGCTTGTCTAGAACATTGATCCATTTTTCCAATGAAAATGCGAATGCAAGAAATGGCGAATCCTAATAATATTTAGAAAGCACAGTAACAAATGAAAAACAGATAATCATAACATTTCTTGGGGAAAAAAAAAAAAGAACCAACACACAAGTATATGCAGTGTTAGTTCTATTTTGACAGTTTCAGTAACAAATAACCTACAATGCTGTAACATATACTCCAGTTACTAAGAGAAAAAATATTTGAAATTTCAATACTTAAACTACTAAACTGCCTTGAAAACTGTAAATCTCTACAGTACTGTATAAACAAGGATAACCCAAATATCAGTCATTTCATAGTAATACTTTTATCTCAAAGAAAACCGTATACTTAAACCAAATACTTTTAAAAGATAGCACTTACATCCATAAATATGAGTAAGCTAAATGAACCACTCCCTCATCTCTTCAGAGCTAGTTGTAAAAGTACAAAATGTACAGGTCTTAGAAGGACTGACCTCTTGAGAATATAGGAGTTTTTGTCAGGCTGATTTGCTACAGCACAATACAGATTAACAGCAATTAAATACATTTCATTCATCCTCTGTCTACCATTTAGTTCTAATACAAGACCAATGTACCTAATATAAATGTTTGAAAGAACAAATTTTAGGTGTATTCAAAAGAATGAGAACTTGACAATCCCACTAAGAACACCCAAAGCGGATTAAAAAAAAACAGGTCAAGAATTAAATAAAACCTCCAGATTTGAACTGAAAGACAATAACAAGGTATTCAGGAAGGGTGACAAAGAAAGCTTGCTTTCCATTGCCTGTTCTTAGTGTGATGTGTCTGGAGGCTTAGTTATCAGAGGGATGTTCAAAGAACTGCTGCTTACTTAGAAGAATGGAGCAAACCTCTTTGAAAAAAATCATAAAAGGAGTATTTTTACATAAAATAAAATAGAAAGGATAAAGGTTAATTAGCACTGATCACATCCTGAGAAAGTCAGGTGATGGCATAGTAGGTTTTATGCTTATGAAGGCCCAGAGCTGGAACAAAGCACTACCAAAAGTTCTACACAGATTTTAGACAAGAGAAAGTAGGATTGAGCGCACCGTCAGCAGGTTTGCTGATGACACCAAGCTGTGTGGCATGGTCAGCACACTGGAGAGAAGGGATGCCACCAGACGGACCTCAACTGGCTCCAGGGTAGGGCCCATGCAAACCTCAGGAAGTTCAGCAAGGCCAAGGACAAGGTCTTGCACGTGGTTCATGGTAATCCCAAACATAAATACAGGCTGAGCAGAAAATGGATTGAGAGCAGCCCTGAGGAGGACTCGGGGGTGCTGGTTGATGAGCAGCTCAACACGACCCAGCCCGGCAATATGCGCTTGCAGCACAGAAAGCCAGCTGCCTCCTGGGCTGCACCAAAAGCAGCATGGCCAGCAGGTCGAGGGAGGTGCTTCCGCCTCTCTCCTCTGCTCTTGTGAGACCCCACCTGCAGTCCTGCATCCAGCTCTGGGGCCGCCACCATAAGGAGGACATGGATGTGTTGGAGTCAGTCTCACATGTTGCTACAAATTCCTCTTCTTTCTCTGGCTGAGCCAAGCAGAGTCTTTTAAAAGCTCTGTCTTTAACATTTGGGAACAGTAGGAAAACTAGTGATAAGGGAGTCTTGAATGTCTTTTATCTGGTGTTACTTATGCCTTGCTGGCCTGGTTTTGGCTGGGATAGAGTTAAATTTTTTCTTAGTGGCTAGTGCAGTGCTGTGTTTTGGAATTTGTCAGGGACTTTTCAGTTTCTAGTGGCCTGCCAGCCAGAAGGCTGGAGGGGCACAGGAAGCTGGGAGGGGACGCAGCCAGGACAGCTGCCCCAAACTAGCCAAAGGGGTATTCCATACCATGGGACACCATGCTGAGTGTATGAACTGAGGGTGGGGGGTGTTGGCCAGGGCTGCCGATTGCTGCTGGGGCATCAGTCAGCAGGTGGTGAGCACTTGTGCTGGTATCACTAGTTTTCTCTCTTCCCTTTGGATTTCATTCCTCTCCCCTTCTCCTTCTTTTAACTGTTATTATTATTACTATTCTTTGGGTTTATCTTATTTCAATTATTAAATCATTCTTATCTCAACCTTTTGAGTTTTACATTCCTTTCTGATTGTCCTCCCCACCCACTCTGGGTGAGGGGGGACAGAGTGAGCAGATGCATGGTACTTAATTACCAGCTGGGATTAAACCACAATGCTTGCACTTAACAGGAGCAGAAGTTCCTAAAAAGCAGAGTTGCAAATTCCTAGCTTTAATTTTTCTGCTAAGGAAAAATAGAAAGAAAAAAAATTGGGCTCAAGCCAATTCTATCATGGTAAGTAGAGAAAGAGCACAATGAATATTAGACTACATTCCATAGAAGTATAACGCACAGGGAAAAGACTAAAGAGGTACTTTAAAGCAGTCCAGAGGTGATCCTTTCTTCTTGCATCTTTTCTATTCCTAGGACAGATAATAGGAGTAAATAACCATAACATTTACATAACAGTGTAACATGAGAGAAGGTTGTATAATATACCAGTAGGGGTAAAAATAAATTTCTTGGGTGTCTAATGGGTTATTCTGTTATAAATAAAGGACATAGGTTACTCCAGACAATATGCATTTACCACAGTAATAAACATTCCTAAAGGCACCTCAGCCGGTAAGATTGTGAAGTAATCTGTTCCCCCTTTATTCTTCTGTCTGAACTTCCTACACAAGGATGAATGATTTACATGATCCTTTGTGATTTTTACAGCAAACATATGCTACAGCAATCTGTATCTGCCTTTCTTTCATTCATACAATTAAGGCTGCATGGGCCAGACTCTAAGCTCTGCTGCTTCAGTAGCTGAAAGCATTTCCTGCTCTTTCACATAATCAGAACCCAGCATGTCAAAAATTATTTCTACAAAAAGACTGCATGCTTTCCCCAATGCTAACTGCAGTGTTACAGGGGAAAGTTGGCTTTTGAACACTCATATTTAAACTAATACATGCAAATAAATTTATATGTGTATGTGACAATAGAATGCAACTTGAAACCTGGAAACAATGTTCAAAATTAAATATAAGAAAATTTTTGCAATCAAGCACAATAGCAGTGGTACAGAGATAATAAATTGAACAGCACACTAAAGTTATCTACATTAACATTTATATTTATTCACCATTTTTCCTGCAGATAAGTGCATTTAATAACCTTTTCCCCCTCCCCAAGCTCATACTGCAAGCAAACAAATTCAGGGAGAAGGTATGAAAGTGAGTGTCTGAGACTGCAATGTTTCTAATATTCCCTGTTCTATGACATGCATCTACTTTCACTTCAACAAAGGAGATTCAGGGAAGAACTTGAATCACTTCAATAATTGGTATTCATTCATGCTGGTTCAGATGGATTATTGTTACTATGATAGGCAGATAACATTCAATGTCAAATTAACATGAAATACAAAGATGGAAATAAGTTTAAACGTATATATTTTATATTGAAATGAAAAAAAATAATCAAAATTGATCCTTCAGGGCTAATAATATATATAGTACCTAACTTAGCATAAAATTTTATTTATTTCATACCAAAAATCTAGTTTTATAAAGGTAAACTAGGGACCCGCTATTGAGTAAAATATTGCATACAACAGTAAGTATGAACCAGAAGGATTTACTAGATGAGAGGTATCACTGAATATGTCAGGAACTGAGTATCATGAACATGTAAGGAATAATGCAGAACATATCTGGCTATTCACCTACCCCAAGCTGTTTACTAGTGCAGAATACTCAATAGCAATAAATTAATCTCATGATCTACCAGCAAAGTGTTTGTTGCATTAAAGCACGATATGTTTCCATTACAGTTCTTTCAGACTGAATAGATAATGTGAGAGAAGTCTTCTGAAGGAATGCGAGAGGAGAACCACTAGAAGATGCTATTTTTATCTTTAAATTTTATTATTTTTAGATTTGCCATTACAGAGACTTCAGTTTGTTCCAAGCCATAAATTTCTACAGATGGAAAAGGTTTTCAACAAAAGTTTTGCTATGAAAAAATATCTGCATAAATGTTCTGAAAAGAATAAAAGTTCTGAACCAGAAAAGAAGCTGCTCAGCCAGTACAGGGAGTCCAAAATAGATTAGCAGCTCTGGCTCCCACAAACTATACAAAAAATCATATTTAACAGATGGAAGCAAAGAATATCCCATGCTGGAGGCTAATATCATTATCATGAGGCTACTTAATTATTTGGGACAGAGTAAGGCTTATTTCTCTGACCCAACTACCAGCTATTCTAGTTAATTTCTATTTCATTGCCAACTAAAATTATATTTCCAAGATAAAAAAAAAAAACCAAACAACAAAACAACAAACAGACAAAAAAAAAGCCCCACACACAAACCCACACCAAGAATTGAAATCTAAAAAATTAGTTTGAAGGAAAAATTATCTTCTCTTTCTGTCAGTAAAGAATATAGTTTTTGTTATGGATACAAATGCAGATAACACAGATGCATGTTGAACTTAATTCCTCAAATACTGATAGCAATAAAACCATGAAATCTGTGAACATTGCTTTTTCAAAAAGGATTTTTTTTTTTTTAGTTTGAGTAAATTATGGCAAAATTCCTTTCTATCCTGAGCTGGACATGCATTAGTTGTATGGCATAGTTTATTTATGAAAAATGTTTTTGTTTATTTTCCTTATTTTAAAATCAGTTAGTGCTTTTATCATATTTTTTAAATATGGAAACAATGTAATGTGCTGCTAAAGGTATTTCTGAACTAGTGTCATTCAAATTGCAAAATAAATATTTTATAATTGACAAGAATGCTGGAGGGAAACATTTTCACGTTTATTATGGTTTGTGGCTGATTTTAGGTATTTGTATGTTAAGAATTTAAATAAATATTTTTAAAAAAAAATTATGTTGCAAGATCACTTCTACAAATAGCCTTTGATCTAACTTAAGTAGGATATAAACAAGGCAAACTGTAAGAAAGAGAACATAGACTGAAAATAGCAATTCAGAATTAATCAGGCCTTTTTTCACCAGCATCAGTCATGGTTTGTCATTATCAATGAGGCCTCTGCTCAAGATTAGTTTCTATGGAAACCATCACTGAGATTACTGACATTTGTAGCTTTTTTTTTCAAAAGCATGTGAAGTTAGTTCTCATTGCTCGTTTACTCTGTACAACTTTGTCATTTTATTTTGCACACTTTAGGAATGTGGCAAAACTCAGTAATAAGATCCTGAATCATGTGTTAAGATGTTATAGTTCTCAGAGGTCTGATCTGCTGCAGAAATAAAGAATATGCGTGGTACATGATTTCTCAGGAAAATATTTTGCTTTTGGAAGTGGCATCTACAACACAAAGTATTACAACAACAACAGTTTAAAGAAACCAACTCACAAACAGAACAGAGTCAGATCACATTCTATAGTTCAATAAGCAAGATGTCAAGAACCACAAAAAGAATTTAAGACACACAGTTACAATACAATACGTAAAGAGAATCTAATTACCGATAGATAGTATTACTTGGCTAATAGATCATATTACCTTGTTGAAAATCTAGCAGATTGTAGAAATGTCAGAAAAGATTGTTTAAATTTAATAAACCAGCTGCAAATTAAACTAGAATATGTTGGCTGTGTAATCACTGAAGATGGCACAGTGCCAAATGCATCAAAAATGCCAGCTATTACATAATTGTCTACAGCAGAAAACATAAAGCAACTGGAATAATTCCTGGAATTTTTAAATTATTTAGCCAAATTATTTCCAAGCTTTGTTCAAGCTACAATAAAGTCCTGTTTCAACCTCCGAAGACAGGAGTTCCAGAAGAACTGTCATAATTTACTATTCCACACGCACCCATCCCCCAATAAAAGTACTCTCTTAGGTTACCTATGAGCTCCCGTATAAAATTAAGGATAGAGGTTTTGACACCTAATAGGAATACATGGTGGTAGCCTGTTCTCAAGCTTTATATAAGGGCAAAAAGACCCTTTTTTCCTGGCAAACCAGGAAAAGAAATCTATTCCTTGGAACTATATGGCGATTATGGGTGACAAATCCAACATTGCAGTTTAAGAGAAAGTGTGTCATATAATAAAGCATTAGGAAGACTGATCAAAAAACCGTTCCATTAAAACATCTATGACCATATCTGCTGTGGTTGGGAATAAGAGTTACAGAATGTTGAGAAACAAGGAAATATACCACTAGAAAGGCAATAGCAATTGCAGGTGCATTGACAAGTTACATTTAATCTCAGGATTTCATGGAATATACCACTGATAAGTAACATACATGCCCTATAGGCTCAACAGTGACTTACTTCAAGCAGCTGTAAAAACAGTAATGCCAATTGCAATTACGGTTAGAGTCTGACCAATATATTAACTATCAGATGGTCTGACAAAGAAAAGAATTATGGACAACGACTTTAATTACTCCAGCAGCAGAAGGATGTATGATCTGAAGTATGTGGTATTACACTGGAAGGAAGAAAAACTGTAAGGGAACCTTAAAACACTTGACAGATAAATTTAGAATACTATCATGAAGTCATGGAAGAAAAAGTTTATCTTTCCAACCAAATTTGGTTCTGTTCCTTTAGGAAGACATCTAAAAAAAGACAACAATTAAGTATATATGCTACCAAGGTATCAGTTGTTCTCAAAAAAAAAAAGCTGAAGTGAAGAAAATTAGATTAGGCTTACTGAACAGAAATGATCCTCACAGAAGTGTGGATGACATCCGTTACTACTTGAAATGCATAAGACTAATAAAGCCTATGCCCCTTTTCCCCATCCCTCCAAAGGGAGTTGCTGTGTAAGCTTACCTACTCATTACTTATGGTAGGACATTCAAAACCTATGGTAGACCTCAACCTGAAAATAAATAAATAAATAAATAAAAATTAGTATACTTCCAATGAAAACATAAGAAGAAAAGACATAACATCACGTCCAGCCCATTCTCATTCATTTTCCAAACAAACAGCATAAAATTCCAAGAATTTATAGAAAAATCTCAAGACCAATATAATTTTTAAGATGGCTATTTTCTTACACATACGTTTAGCTAAGTACATACAGGGCTTGCACAGCTGTTAATGAACAGAAGGTAAAAAACAACTCCAACTCAGGAAAAGACAATAGAAATTCTGCCAGCTGTCTTGGCACAAGATTGGTACCCAAATTTATTGCTAAAGGCTTTGAGGCATCCATTCTTAATTTGGTATAAACACAAAGGAATAAAGATAAATAATAGAAAGTTCACATTATGCAGACAGCGTAAAAAAAAAAAAAAAAAAAAAAAAAAAAAAGTATTTCCCAAAGCTTCTAGGGAGAATCTACTACAGGAGTAAATCCATGTTCAAAAACTAGAAATAGTGTACCTAACCAATCTGAACAGCAATGTTCCAGATGAAACAGACCAACCATATCAAATCAAATCAGCAGTTTAACTGTTCATCACATCAGGACTGCATCAGATATGTTTCCTTTAGCTGTTCTGCAGAGGATCAAAGAGATATAGTAATTCCAATATCTAAGTGTACCTGAAACCTTGCTAACAACCTGTATTGTTAACAATTTTATTAGGCTTGAAAGAAGCAAACAAGTTTTCTTATCAAATGTCAGCAACATATTTTTTCAAGATGAACACCGAGTTAGGCTTTTCCTTACCTATAATCTCATTAAAAAATGGCACGTTTTGGGTAAGTTTTCACCGAGATATTTGTAACTTATGCCATTTTTAATTCTTGCTATATTTCTCTCATTTCCTGAAAATAAACTACAATAGCAATATCATTTAATATCAGATAAACTGTACATAACTTTAATAACTGCATTATAGCGTGTCATAATAATTTTGGCACTACCCTAATTTTTTCATATGCAGATTAAAACAGTAATCTCAACATGAACACACACATTAATGCCTTTTATCATATGCTATTACATCTCTGTGCGAGTCTTAAAAGTTTCCATTTCTTCATCATGCAAAAAGATTGACCACGTTTTCTTTCAATACAACTCAGTCCCAGAAATTTACAGTTTCACTTGCTGGGTGCTAGTAGCTAGACCACATCATTTTACTCCTTTGATAAGCTGAACAAAATAATCCTTTCTTAAAGTATATCCCACAAAGCCTAACTCATACTATACCTCACACACTCCCTTCTTGTGGCATGTAACATATATACATACATGCAGACATAAGTATATATGTTTACGCATATTATTACATACTTCATAGGTGTCTTGGCTAAATAACAGAAAATTATGTCAACTTTAATAGACTGAATAAATATATATATATATACACACACATAAATTTGTCTTTCAATAAACTCTCCTGTCTTTTAAGGGCTGCCGTATTTCACTTCCAAGCAGTTATAGTGGAATTTTATTTACTTCATGTAAGAAAGGAAAACACAAGAAAACACGTATTGATATTTCTATTATTATGAAAAGCAATTAAATATTCATGTAAATAAAGGGTTTTAAGAACTTGGATACCTATTGTTTATAAGTTAGGCTGCCATTAAGACCTGGAGAAGCCAGATCTCCAGAGCAAGATAGTTTCAGGAGATTTGTTCAAGGTATGGCAACATCTGAACAACCTAGACAGTAACAGAACATACCTGCTGAAAAACTTAGAAGTTTTTTTCTTAACTCAAAATCTTCAAAAGCAAAGGTAACAAACCCAGCAACTTTCACCCTGACTGAACAGATATAAATGTAATAGATAGAAAGGATGTTAACATTTACAGAGAGTCAGGATAGTGGACTGCTTTTTTTTATTTTTTATTAGCTTCCTCAGTTCAGCAACGGGACAACTCACTTTTCATTGTTCTATGAGAAATACACAAATAAAAACCAATTTAGACAGACCATGAGCTTTTTGTAGTCTCCACAGTCATACCTCATGTTACCTCTTCTGGTAATTAAGTAAGTTAGTTTATCACACTGATTTAAAGACTAGCTTAAACAGTGTCAGTTTTATTATTTTGATTGTGCTCAAATAACTTACCAGGAACATTATACTGGAGTTATTTGTTCTCCACTTATCCCAAACAAGATAAACTCTGGACTGGGGAACTAAAATGTAGTTCTGCATCAAATCCTAGATTATTTTTCAAGCATCTTCAGAATGAGTGTGTGTATGTGCACACACGTGCATACATGTGTCTATTTAATAGAAGATTATTTTATACAATGAGACCTCAAACAATTTTCATAATACATCACGACTAATACCAAAATGAACACTTGCTGGAATTTGAGAGCACACTTGCACAGGTAAACAATTACGCACTTTCCCCAAACACACACAAACCGACTTAATTTGAATCATCACCTAACTAGCTTTAGTACACATTAAACAAAGAAGGAGAATTAACATATAATTCTTACTGCCTCGTTTATACTCGTTTAGCTGCCAGATTTAATAAGTACACTACAAAAATGTTTAGACCAAGGCTGTTGTATTAGACACAGCCTCCGGCACTACTGCTCATTATGTTGATTTAAGTCATAGTGTGCCTTAATGATAGGTTGGAAAATCCATCTCGTTTGAAGTGCACAACCTGAGGTTATATTTAACAGGATTCATTCTAATGTACTCTGCCTTTACTTGGTATTGGTTTTCTTGGGAGGTAGAGATTTTCACTAGAGGAAAAATAACAATGAAGAGAAATTACAGAAGACTAAAACAACCTAGTCCATAAGGAGGACAGGCATGCTGTCCCTTTTAAACACATCAAGAGCTTAGGAAAGCCAGTTTCACGTCTTAGCAAAATAGGATTCTTGCATATACCTGTATTTTCCAGGGTTCAGCTTTGGACCCAAGATCCAGCCTAGAATAAATAAGCAGGATACTTTTAGGGAGTTTTACACATTTTGAGCTACATTAGTTTTCTACAAATACACAAAATACCACTAAACATGTAGGATACAAAGACAGAACAAAAGAATATTCTGCTCAAAGATACATTGATTTCAAGTAGATCACTTAATATACCAAACATATTTTTTTTGTGTGTGTTGCTTTTCTGCTTCTGTTCACGATACAACCATGATTCTTCTCACGCTTAATCTTTAATTCTAGTTACATCTCATCTTCCCTAAATGTCTTTGAGGTCAATCATTTCTCAAGCCTTTTTAAAAGGAATGCTTCCTTACAGACACAGCGTGCATGTCTAGAAACACTTTCATGATCTGCGACTACTGTATCCTACAACATATATACTAAGAAGAGTTAAACCTGGAAGTATGCTAGTATTAAAATCCATTAAAATTGCCAATTTTCAGGATGGTTGCAAAAATACATTTGCAAAAATTCTGAAGCACATCACCTCTGTAGAGGGATTTTTAAAGGACCGAGGACATACGTTACCATTGTCCGGGCTAGACAACCCAGGCCTGTTAGTTGAAGCTGCAGAGCAACCTTAAATTGTCCTGGGAACAAGCAGGGTGAGAAAGAAAACAAGCTACGCACAAACAAGAAGCCAGGTGCAGAGCAAGTCCTGGGAACCGCGGGATCAACACACTCTCATCGGCACACTGTGATCAGGCGCCAGCAGCATGCCCACCGATCAGCGACACGGACGCCCGCCTGGCCAGAGACTTTTATCCAATCACCTGTGCATAAAGTCGTGTGAGCGGTCGGTTTAAGTTATAAATATGACCTGCTTGTTTAATAAAGTGAGCACGGCATGTAGCCATATTGGTGTGGTTGTCGTGACTTGGCCGACTCTCCATGGGGGACCCTCTTTGCACCTCCACAAACCCATCTAGTATCATCGAGAAGTGTATTATAATCAAGCTTGCTTAGATGTCCGAGCACTAGTCTCTCTCCCCTCTGCCCCCTACCCCCAATATGCCAGCCTCCTCTTTTTTCCACTCATTTAGTATCCCATTCCCCCAGGTCTTTTAACAGTCTTAATTTCAGACTTTCTGAACCAGTTCAAAGTAATCATCTGTTGTTTTTTGGATTGCTTTTTTTATTTGTTTTGTGGTTGTTTGGGGGTGTGTGGTGTTTATGTGCATATATAAAAATAGTGCCATTTCAAGTACAGATGAAGGTCATATGGCAATAACGTAAGCAATACAGAATATATCCAAAGTTGAATTTTATTTGATTTACTTAAAAATAAGAATATACTCTGAACTTTCACATCTCTGACATTACTGTAGGAAAGTCTATCAAACAATTTTTTTTAAATTATGGTTCAGGACAATTTGCCTTGAAATTTAACATAAGAAAGAAAACAAAAAGCACACACAAATTACCTGCTTTAAGAATATGCTTTTCCAATAATACGGATGGCCAAAATTCCCATTTATGTTCATGAGTTCTGCGGAAAAAAAAATACCCCTTAGAATTCTTGATATACTTTTCTCAGCAGAATACATCCTCGGGATAACAGTTTTTTAACTACAATTTGCATGCGCCTGTAAGCATGGCAAGCACCAGATCTACAGCTTTCTCCTTCCCTGCAAATTAAGCCAAAGCTATTTATATATCTTTGAATGTATAATATGCATTTATACGGTTGATATCTACATTATACATTAATATTTTCAGATAAAGCCAGCATGATACGTCACCTAGAATCCAACTGTGTTTCGTAGGTAATTTGTACATTTTTTTGTCCAATAAAGTGCTGAGCTCTGAAGTCCACCATTTTCAGTAATATTTAAAAATATTACAACTACTGTGATCATATATCATAGTCTGTCTCGATACAGTAAAGCAACAAATACAGTAATTCCACTATTTTAATGGACAAGTCTCTGAAAGTGGACTAAATAGTGCATTTGTAAGCATAGGATTTTTCATGTACTTTTCAATGATGTCATGTATGTTTAACAGCATTTGAATGCCCAGAATGTAAAAAAAATAAAAACACTGCTCACTTAAAGTTTAAAGAATCCCTTGTAATCTTCACAATAATTACACACACATCATTACAAAACAAAAATCAGAACAGTAGGCAACTGGAAACAGAGAGCACAGATACGTGAATTAAAACAAAGATGGTGGCTGTTGGTGTGTGGGCTACATTCAGAATAGGAAAAACCTTCACTCTTCTTAACAGGATAAACCTCTATGTCACAACAAGGCAATAATTTAATATTACTTGACATGAAAATAATTGTAAAACGCTACTAATGTACAGTTAAGGATCTGGTTAAAACTTTAAGGTAACAGTTTCTATTGTTAAAGGAAAAATTCACACAGATGTGGGTACCACTAGGCTTGCTTTAATCACAACTCCAAGTTGGGCCACCACATCAGTGACTGGCAGAGAACAAAGGGATGCAGCATAGCTTATATAGACTTATCAAATCATTAGTCAATGTCCAAAGTTTTTAGAAGTTACCTTCGATCTTTTCTGTTCTGTGAATCCATCACCTGACACTGTCCCAGTTGATTCACCTATTTTTGTTCCAGTCTAGCTTCCAAGCTCCTCCTCGGGTCTTGATCTTTCTGCCTCCTTTAACTCACACAATCCTTCAAGCACACTTAGTTTTTCAACAAGCAATCGCTATTCACCTATACTAATTTTTCTAAAAACACCTGCATTTCTGAGAGCACCTGTGTATACAAATCGATCGTCTATTGTTTCTCTATTCTCCTACTGATTAACTCGACTAAGTTTTAAACCAGCCTTGAAATAGGGCTTGAACAAGGGACAAGGCTTGGTTCTGCCATTTAGCACTTTAAATTTCTTAATTCAAAATACATTTTCTTTAACACTGTCCTGTACGCATTTATGAATCAGAGAGAACTCTTTCCTTCTAGTGATACAAATTGCTCCAGCATGTAGACTAAAAGCTTATTAAAAATTACTTTTCATTAAATTATTATTGAAAATAAGTCATGAAGTTTGGTTTTGTATCACACTTCACAGATATCATAAACTATGTCAGATCTTTATAGCTATATAGTCTTTGAAAAGAAACAAACAAGATCTGAAAATTTGTTCTGAGCTTCCTGAACACCTTTTGAGACCTGACTGTGTGAAATGAAGGACAGTAACTGCCCATTGGCTGCAATCTAAATTGTCCTTATCAGTAAACGAAGCAAAGGTTCAAAACCAGTCTTTACTGAGTTTGAAAATTTAAAAACATTTTTTTCAGTGGAATGTTATTGAACAGTTAGTAACAGAGTACGAAACACATTTTAGCCCAAAAGCCAAGATGGGAACTAATCAAAAAGTATTCGAGTCAGAGCTCCTGTAAAAGCCCTTTAAGTCACCTAGCAAGTCAGACATCAAGCTATGGAGCATTTGGCAGACAGACTGCAAGGTTTCAGTAAACAACTTAAATTCAGTAAAAGACACCAAGATAGAGAGTTGTTGTGGTTTGGAGGGTTTTTTAATATTAAAATTGAACCCAAACAAATAAACAATTAAATCCTTTGAGTACATCCATTTCATTTCATAAACCAGTCCCAATCCACACCATAAAGTCTATTTTGTTGTTATTAAAAATAGAGTAGTTCTAGCTACAGAATAAGACCAAGAGTTAACCTTACATATCAAGACACTGAACTGAAACAAAGACGCGATACTCGTTATCTCTGAATATCCTGACTGCTCAGATACCAACTATTTCAGGTTGCACAAATTCATGTCTTGCCTGAAATAATCTTTTTTTAAAATACAAATAAATATGATGTTTTAACTCTGATATAGAGGAAATAAACCTACTGTATATTGCTTAATGGAGATCTGATTTATTATTCTTGAAAGTGACATAAAACAAGGAAATCAATTTGCATAAATAAAAAAATAATCATTAGCATTTTACTTATTCTGATATTAGACAAAGTTTATGGTACAAGCATCTCTCCAGAATATCCATCTTAGACTGGACTAGAAAACAACTCTAAAACAAAACAACAACAAAAAAACCTGTCCTAAGTTGTTGTTAACAAGGGCATTAACGCAAAGTGCCTACTTGAGAAGAATACTTTAGTTTTGTCACCTCTGAATTAATACATGACGCTTGTCATTTTCTCACATTTCTCTTCTATTTCTTTCTCTTGTATTTCCTTTAAAGATGAATGGAAGGGAAAAATGAAAAAAGGCACCAGAAGGGAAAAAGGCAAATTGAAACTAGACAAGAGAATTTGTTCTAAGCTCTATAAAGTAGAGGAAAAGCAGCATACACAAAGATACAAAAGAAGTTTCTCCTCGCTTCTCTACATCACTATGATAAAGTACAGTGCATGACCCTGTTCTGCCCTTTCCTCCTCTTTTGGGATGTGGAGGCTTACTCTCTTTTATACTCAGGGCAGAGCAGGAAGCTGTCAACTGGTTTTGAGACATTTAAAACAATAGAAGCAAAAAGTATTTTATGGTTTTCAACAACAGCCCAGCAAACAAAGTAAACTCAGGCTGGAGTCAACTCTTTGCCTCTAACCGAATCACTGTGCTGCTATCTGCCTTGAAGCCAGTCCACGGAATTTTTCCTTTCATTGGAAGGGATGCAAGACCTCTTATATTAGTTACCTCTACTGTATTCATAAGCTGGGCCTAAAAGATGTGAAACACCACCTAATGATTCGGACTAAAGAAAGCAGAAAATGCTGCAGTAGTAGCATAGCTCTGCAACACAACTCAAACATACATAGTTCTAGTGCTAGCAAACTCCATACCTTATGCTTTGTTTCATCTTGTATCCTAAATGAATATTAACTGCTCACACATAAGAGAACAAAACTAAGTAGCCTCGTAAAACAGGATTCCCAAAAATAGGGAAAGAAAAAGAGCAAGAGCTATGCTTGATAGATTTTGTAAACAGTCTTTAATGCTCGGTAGGGAGCCACTCAGATGTCCAGATAACCACAGTTAGCAGAACTACAGAGAATTAATACAGGTACATCCTCCATTCATTGAAAAGTGTGATGTAAGCTAAAACGTAAGTAACATTTTATCTTGTGGTTTTGTTTGGTCCCCCGCTACATCAGCATATCTGTTAATTAAACAAAAGAATTTAGTTTACCATGGTCGTGCTGTTTTATGGAAATCTTTGAGCTAGAGAGTTGTCAGGCCTCTTCTGCAAATGTTCAAAAAGTTGAATTAAAATAACATAATTATAATAATAGAAAGTATAAGAATATAAAAAAGGAGAAAGAAATATTAACAGCTGAAAGTCAGTGCTAAAAACTAAAAAACCCAATGTAAATCCAGTTGTGAAAGTCCTATGTCCACCCTCCACTTCATGAGTATTTATAAATACCATTATGGCTACTACTGAGTATCAAATCAGTTACATGCAAATAACAGACTTAAAAACAGAGTAAATAAAAACTTAACCTTTAGATCTGGGTTGTTGTTGTTGTTGGGGGGGGGGGGGGGCGGGGCGGGAAGTAGGAAATCACACCAAAACAAAAACCAGTAATTCTTTATTCTAAACAGACAGTGATTTTGATTAAACCTGTGTTAGGCTGTCTATGTTTTATTTTATGTCTCTTTCTCCCTCAACAGTGATGAAACTTGCTAGCCTTTTCTCTAATATCCAAGACTAACACATAAAACTTTTCCTTCATGAAGAGATCAACACAAGCTGCCAGACTTCAAACCAGAAGAGAAAGAATAGATGGGAAGAAAAAAAAAAAAAAAAAAGGCTCAAAGCTCATAAACATTATCCATTAGTTAAAGCATCACTGTCTAGCACATTGTTTAGATGCTTGTTCATCTCTCTCACCTGAAAAGAAAACAACATGCAAGATTTTCTTTCACTAAACCTCTACAAACATTTTTATCTTAAAAAATATTTAAAACAATTTAAACTATTGTCAAATTGTTTCAGATCTTTTAGGGTAAGGCTGCTCTATTTTGATTGACAATTCTGTAGGATAGTAGAACGGTACTTTAGAACAATAGAACACTCTGTAAAGCTGTAGAAATATGTGGGATACTCTTTAAAAAAAGAAATTATATACTGTTGGCATACTGAAACATGGATCTGAAGTTCAGATGTTCCCCTCCTAGGAATTTAATTTACTGAAGACAATTAACTAAAAGAAAAGTACACTTATCTCTAGAGGAGAGAGATTTGTTTACAAACTTTTTTTGTTTTGTGTAGAAAAACTGTGTTGCTAGCAAAGTGGGGGTTTATGTAGTTTGCTTTTTTGGTTTAGTTTGTTGTTTGGTTTTGTTTTTTTTTTACTTTTGAAAGCTCTTGTTACGTTAATATCTATTTGGCTTTAGAAAGTAATACAAAGTTTATTTTAAAATCAAAACAGATTACACCTATTAAGTTAATACAAAAAAAAAAAAAAAAGTCCTCCCTTGTTCAGTGGACACTTCAGCAAAAGGACATCTTATGCTGGCTTTTTCCCCAATTAAGCAACATTGGTTGCTTATGTAGAACTACTACTGTTGCAACTATTTTGCCAAAAGTAAATTGTATATCATTATATATATATATATAAAAAAAGTCCTTACAAATAAAAAGTAAGTTGTCAGTACACTCTTCAGATATTCCTTTTACTAAAAGGGCCTGATTTCCCAACCTTGTCTATGGATTTACAGAAGTAAAGGTTGGGTTTTTTTAAAATAGAAAGGACACAGATGGACCTATAGCTATTATTCTTTTCCCTTTGTTCTTTGGGTTAGCTATCTTCCAATATGCATAAGTCACACTCAGTATAATAATTTGTCTGTCAAGTTCTCATACTTTCAAATTCTAATAGATTTACATCTAACCAAACAAAAAACAAAAAACAATTAATACAAAACTGGAGTTTCCTTTCCAAGCAAGCCAGAGAGGCAATAGCTCTTCAGGCAGCCCATTGTGTGTCACTGCACACCTTGTCCTGGAACAAGTCACTAATATTGTTTCCAATATGATACTAAGACCTTTACTACAGTGAAAAATATGGAGCAGTGTTTAAAACTGTTGAATATATTGCACCTTCAGTGAAATAAATTGAGTACGACAATAAGAGAGAATTATTTTTGTGGAGAGAAAAGAGTTCTCGTCCATTTTTTTTATCCTCAGTTGCTTGGAGAATTCCACACCCGAACCTACAACACCAAGCTCAGTGGGAGTGTTGATCTGCTTGAGCATAGGAAGGCCCTACAGAGGGTTCTGCGCAGGTCGAATCTATGGGCTGAGGCCACCGTATAAGGTTCAACAAGGCTCAGCGCTGGGTCCTGCACTTGAGTCACAACAACCCCACACAACGCTACAAGGCTTGAGGAAGAGTGGCTGGAATGCTGACCAATAGGAAAAGGACTTGAGGCAGTCAACAACTGGCTGAATGTGTGCAAACATTGTGCCCAAGTGGCCAAGGCGGCCAACAGCATCCTGGTTTGTATCCAAAACAGTGTGGCCACCAGGACTAAGGAAGTGACCATCCGCCTGTGCTCAGCACTGATGAGGCCACACCTTGAATCCCGTGTTCAGTTTCAGGCCCCCCACTACAAGACAGACATTGAGGTGCTGGAGTGTGTCCAGAGACGGGCAATGGAGCTGAAGCACAAGTCTTATCAGGAGCAGCTAGGGGAACTTGGGTGGTTTTGCCTGGAGAAAAGAGAAAAGAAGGATCAGGGGAGACTTCCTCACTTTCTACAACTACCTGAAAAGAGGCTGTGGTGAGGTGGGTGTTAGTCTTTTCTCTGACATAACAAGCTGTAGAACAAGAAGAAATGGCCTCAAGTTGTACCAGGGAAGATTTAGATTGGCTATCAGAAAAAAAAATTCTTCACCTGAAGGGTTGTCAAGCACTGGAACAGGCTGCCCAGGGAGGTGGTTGAGTCACCACTCTGGAGGTATGTAAAAGATGTACAGAAGCAGCACTTGAGGACATGGTTTAGTGGTAGACTTGGCAGCCCTGGGTTAGCAGTTGGACTCTATGATTTTAAAGGTCTTTTCCAACCTAAATGATTGTGTGATGACCTAGAGCTGTTTCCAGTTGTTTGTAACACATACAAATAAAGCACTTTATATAGCGAGTGATAAAAACTTCAAGGACAAAACCAGTGTCTGTTAATGTCTATACAATGCATGGCACAGGAATTTTTTTATTAGAATTATACTATTTGTATAATAGCAACACATAAGTATTTCATTAAGGCAAAGTCTGATCTGAACTCAAAGATGAAGACTAAAATATCACTATCTTAACTTTTATTGCAATGCAGACAGAAATATGAGACAGAGAATATTCCACACAACATTAATATTTCACACTCAGGTATCTGATGAAAGTAACAGGAAGACCTTTTTCTTAAAAGTTTTGGGGGGTTTTATGTTCAGGTAACTAAGAAGAAAAAAAAATAATCCTCAAATAAGTCCTTTAACGACTTAAGTGCTACATAAATCAGACACTCTTGTAAATAATTTTTTTATGCTGAAGAAAGAATCATCACCACGTTGCATTTTCATAAAAACAGAAAATTATAACAATAATACTAAAAGACCAATCACTGCATAGTCAGATAGAATACTACAAATTATTTTTTAATATTAATGACAGCATAGATCTATTTAACGTATTGTCAAATTTAACTAAGTATCTTTCAAATATACTAACATGCTTAAACTCCAGATAATTCTCTCATTTCTTCTATTAATATTTTCGCTATAACAAAGCAAACCATCTATTGCTTGCAATTTTTTAATCAAATAATAACTATAGGTTCATAACATATTTGTATTGAATCTCTCAGCCTTTCCAACACAGTTCACCCATTTTTTTAGATTTCCTTCTATATCACTTGATTGACTATTCCCCAAACAGCATTATATTACCAATATATGTAACTACTGAAAGCACAAGCATAGTTTGTAATAGGTTAAAAAAGTTAGAATTTGTGCTTTTGTGGTGAAGCAACGGGGCGCCAATTATACACTCACATGTTGCAGAAAACATGAGGCATAGACAATTGAAAAAAAATTTAAAGCAGTCTCATACCATCTATTTCTATTGGTACCCATTTTAAGTATAAATACCTTCACTTGTTCATTACTTCATGTAATTGAGACCAATGAAGCCGTTTCATCCAAATTCCATTCCTCTGGTGTTTGGTAGGCCCTCTGTGGGACAAATCTGAAAACATGACAAGTAAAAGTTAAATTTGGCTTTAAAAACACAAGAAAAAGCTGGGCATTTGCTATATACCAGGATTACTTTACATTTCTGTAATGTTTACTTTTCAAAATAAATGGAATACCACATAGTTGTGTCTTCGCTTCAAATTCTTCAGTTACTGTGGTATTAAGGAAAGACTGCATCATTTATTTCCAGGGCTTTTTGTGTGGGTTTTTTTGTTTGTTTGTGGGTTTTTGTTGGTTTGTTTGTTTTTTTTAAATGTATATGGGAAATTCTGGTCTACTAAGGCAATAAGTACTCAGAGTTACATTGAAGAACCATAAGATGAAAGAAGCATGCATAAGGAAAACTAGGAAGAAAAAGTACAAAGGAAGACAGGGTTTATATTAGCAGTTATTCTGTATCAAAAACTGTCAGATAATTTTTAGTATCTATTTCTTACATGAGACATCACGAAGTGACAGTGAATAAAGACACCTTCTCCCTTTAAAAGTATTCAAATTAAAACCATAGAGAAGCACACCATTTTATGAGGGAAAATTTTTGATGGTAAGCAACTAAATGACAAAAGGCCCTTTTGCAGTGTACTTACCTGCATACATGCAATTCCCACTAGGCAAGAAGCTCCATACTGGGAGCAATGATCAAAAAAATCAATTTTCAGAGGATCGACTCAACACACCTACTCTAGGAGCATAATGCTACAAAACAATAGAAGAAAATATATGCTTAATTAAATGAACTTGATAGGACAAGCAGCTTATGATGACCTGAAAAAATAAAGATTAAGAGCACATGCATTTTGAAAAACAAAAATATCTAAATACTCTCCATAACAAAGATGGACCCTGTGTCTACCCTCTCCCCTCCCCATTTTTTGGGGTGGGGGGAATCAGCTGACTGGCTCCTCAGGCAGTACTTTGAATTCAGCAGCTGATCTAGACCTTCATTAGTTATTTTCCCTAAAGTAGCTCTCACAATTCCTCCTTAAATAAAAAAAAAAAAAAAAAAAAAGGTATTGGCTTATTCTACACTTCTACTTATTGCACTGGTCATTTCCATAACCATAATAGAGTCGGATCACTGGCTGTCTTTCGTGACATAGAAATAATATGAAAGAGTCTTAGGGCTGCCTTAGGCAACAAACTAGGGACATTAGCATATCTGAGGTGCCCTGGGCTCACCGCCTCAGAAGTATGCAGTAATATCAGGTGAAGACAAAGCAATAGGCAGTTATGAGAGAACTTGTCCCCAGGGGAAGTTTTATTCCAGCTTTCAATAGATACTGGTCTGTGTCCTGGACAAAAAGGATTATATCCCCTATAAATATATATTGGGGGGTTGTTATAATTTTTGTTTAATATTATAATTCTATACTCTTGTTATTCAAATAAATGGATGGGTCTGTTATGAAAAAGCTAAGGTGCCAGTAATAAAGAGCTATCTGAGGGGCTTCTTGATTTATGCAATAATAATGCGTTGACTGCATCTGAGCTTCCCCAACCCTCTTTTAGAACTTATGACTTTTCATAAGTTAAAAAATAATACTACAAGGGTGTCCAATCATCTTCATTGAAATGCTAAAAATGCCAAGCCATACAATACTGGAAGCCCAATATTATAATCAGTACGGAACTATTAGCACTGCAGAGTTACTGTAGGTGGTATTACAACAGCTGAAGGAAGCGTACAGGTCACTTTCTAATACATGATTAGATGAACCCCTGAAATAGGTAAGATAGGAAAATAATAGGTACTATTAATAAAGCATTATGGGTCAGGAAAGGTAAAATGCATTACTGCATTATTTTAATTGGTTTCATAAATTGTACCATAAAAAGGTAATTCTCGAGCTTTCTGAGGCTTAAGATACAGAAATTCAGACTACAACCCGCAAAAAGTATGCGGTTTTATCTTACATTAGTACTATTGGGAAAAGAATAACATCATTAAGATAAGCTCAAAAGTTGGAACTCTATTCAAGCAATCCAGACTTTATTCTTTTTGCAATTCCAACTGTATTTTATTTCATTCCCTCACTGTGGATTTTCCTGTTCTGACCATTCACTGACATGTCTGTACAATTTAACTGTAATGATATGGGGAATGTCGGGATACAGGGAGGGTAAAGATACACAGAGAGATATAAATATATATGGAGCATAAGGATAATCTCATTTATGAGCACAGAATCCAGAGGCAATGGATAGGACTGATGTCAAAATGGCACAGAGTAACTGCTCAGAGACCAGTTTTGTCTTTAAGCAGCAAAGTTATTTATTTCACGCAACATGAGGGAGCTAGCCGATTGGCACCAGACAAACTAGCTCCAGAGTGCTCAGTGAAAAGTTAGGTGGTTTATACAGTTTTCAGAGGTTACAACATCTTTACATACATATTCATTTGACTTTGACACCCAATCATTCCATTCATAATTGGTGGGAACTAGGTGAAATAAACCTTTCAGTTTTCTTTGTTCAACGATTTCCTGGTCTCCCTATCTCCTTAAGGTGCCCACCTTTTCTTTTCAAATTATTCAGAGTACATTCCTTTACTTCAACACCATCAGTGGAACCTTTTCTTATTCAGAGTACTTTTCTTATTATGCAGAGTACATTCCTTTCTCAACACAAACAGAGCATCACCCAGAGCATTGTAACAAACTCATCCTGACTTTTTTTTTTTTTTTTTTTTTTTTTAAATACCTTGTTCTGTTTCAGGACAAGTAATAAATTGCAGATAGATGTACAAATCCCAAAGACAGGAGATAGATAATGAAGACTATAACCAAGACCACCACTGATGGCTGCTTCTTGAAAGAACCAGCCAGAGCTTTGTAACCAATAGGAAGGTAGGGAGAAAAATTGTATTATTATGTATCTCATTTGAAAGAGCAAACTCATTATGGCAAACCTATTATAGGGTGTTGAATGAGATTGTGGCATCATGTAAAACATTCTATAATGTTTTAAGGGGATTGTTGGAATGTATACCACTTCCTATGGGGTGTTTAGGAGAAGGGACAGAGACAGGGAAAGGAGAAGTGACAGTGAATGAGGAAGGAACAAGAGCAGGAAAATGGAGAGAAGGAAGATACAAGGGGAAATGTTATGCCTAAAGCAGCTGCTGGTCAGCACACTTACCTGGCCAAGGCCTGCACTGACCAACTCGGTCTATACCAGCCAATTTCTGTAACAATTGCCTCTGTTCTCTGCATGTGCAGGTGCATGTGATTCACTAGACCAAGCTTTAACTGGACTAGCCAGGAGACCAGCACCTGGAAAGACCCAGAGTTTGAGCTAGAGACAGAGTAAGCAGGGCCAGCATCTGCCTAAGGATTTCAGAGAGCCTGAAGGTCCAAAGGTTGCAGAGAATGGGAAAGCGTTTTTATGTGGATGTCAGGAAAGGCTGTACTGCTTTGTGAGCCCACCATATATGCTTGCACTTACCAGGTGAGATGCACTCTGAGGGCAACTCTGCTCCTGCCTGGACCTGAAGATGCAGAAGCACTGCAGGCTGGCTCATTGATGAGTACCCTTTGACTCCATAACCATCAAAGAAAGCCCACAGGATTCAACTACCTTTAAACTTAACTTTTTTCCAGTATTCTACATCTTTACACACTATTCCCTATTTCAGCTGTGGCGATGACACAGTGAAGGCAGCAGCCATCTTTTGTCAAGTTAGAGTGCTGTCTTAGTCCCCTTGCAAATACGAAGCAGAGGCAGTCCGAGGGATCAGGTTTTCCAAGGCATTATTTCTTAATACTGCCATTCAGTATTTCTCTTCCTATGAAGGAAGGATTTTTTGGCTATGACTACCAAGGGTAAATTAACATCCTTACAGAAACCAAGTATAGCACATCTACAAATCTTCAGTGAACACTAATAATAAAGGAAGTCTGAAGCATCTGTGTATCATTATTAAAACTACTGAAAGCATAATATTCTAGTCTGACATATGGCACTAAATTTCTTCAAACATCCATGTTAATCCAATAATATTCCTTTGGTCTATTGAATTATGAGAAAAGCCATACCATATTAAACCGGAGTATGACAATTACTCAGAATAGATTTTATTATTGTTAGTATTGAAAAGATGTATCAAGCAACAAGCTCAGTCCTCTAACATCAATGTGATGTTACATAAACCTCAGGTGTCAGGGTGGCAAAAAACCCGTGCTGAACCTGCTTTCTCGCACATTAAGGTGCATGCAAAAAACCCACAGTGGTGTATTTTATGGCAGTTATGTGCAATTTACAGACACTAAATCATAAAGAAAATAATTCAAAACCCAAGAACTCTTCTCACATCTTGTTTCAGGTAGCGGATAACACCAAAAATCAGAGTTATCTAATCTGAGTCTGTAAGCACTCTTTATGTGTAACTCTGTACATCAGCGCATGACTTTTTTGATAGTCACTGTCTTAATTCTGTACTAACAGCATGTATCATTACCCTAAGAAAAAGTGTGGAGGGTTGGCCCTGGGTGGGTGCCAGGTGCCCACCAAAGCCACTCTGTCATTCCCCTCCTCAGCTGGATAGGGGAAAAAGAACATAACGCAGGATTATGATCTTATTCACACCATGGAGACATGGTGGAATGGCTCCTATGACTGGAGCGTTGGGATGGAAGGACACAAGCTCTTTAGGAAGGGCAAGCAGGGGAGAGGAGAAAGGGATGTCGATCTCTATGTCAGTGGCCATCTGGAGTGCATGGAGCTCTACCTGGGGATGGATTAGGAGCCAATCAAGAGCCTATGTGTCAGGATCAAAAGGAAGACAGGGACAGGTGACGTTATAATGGGGTCTGCTACAGGCCACCTGACCAGGAAGACCGAGCAGGTGAGGCCCTCTATAGGAAAACAGGAGCAGCCTCATGGTCACAAGCCCTGGTCTCATGGGGGACTTCAACCACCCCAATATCTGTTGGAGGAACAACACAGCAGGGCATAAGCAATCCAGGAGGTTCCTGGAATTCACTGATGATGATAACTCCCTTCTCCAAGGGATAGAGGAGCCAATGAGGAGCGGTGCCATGCTGGACCTTGTTCTCACCAACAAGGAGGGGCTGGTGGAGAACGTGAAGCTCAAGGGCAGCCTTGGCTGCAGTGACCATGAAACGGTGGAGTTCAAGATCCCTAGGGCAGCAAGGAGGGAGCACAGCAAGATCACTACCCTGGGCTTCAGGAGGGTTGACTTTGGCCTCTTCAGGGATCTAGAGGGGCCCCCAAAAGCTGGTTAACATTCAAGGATCACCTCCTCTGATCTCAGCACCGATGTGTCCCAGCAAAGAGGAAGTCGGGCAAAAACACCAGAAGGCCTGCATGGGCGAACAGGGGGCTCCTGGGCAAACTCAAACAGAAGAAGGAAGCCTACAGGGGGTGGAAGCAAGGACAGGTAGCCTGGGAGGAATACAGAGAAGCTATTGGAGCAGCTAAGGACCAGGTTAGAAAAACTAAAGCCTTGACAGAATTAAATCCTGTCAGGGACATCAAGGGCAATAAAACCCACTTCTATAGGCATGTTGGTGATACTAGGAGAACTATGGGCCCTCTGTGGAAAAGAAATGGGAGAGCTGGCTACCCAGGACATGGAGAAGGCTGAAATACTCAATGACTTTTGCCTTGGTCTTCACCAGAAAATTCTCCAGCCACACTTCCCTAGTCACAGAAGGCAAAGGCAGGATGGACTGGGAGAATGAAGAGTCACCCTCTGGAGGAAAGCAACAGTTTCAAGACCACCTAAGGAAGCTGAAGAATTACAATCCATGGGTCCTGAGGGAACTGGCAGGTGAAGTGGCTAAGCCACTGCCCATCATATTTGAGAAGTCATGGCACTCTGGCAAAGTTCCCACTGACTGGAAAAAGGGAACCATAACCCCCATTTTTAAATACAGACAAAAATTAAGACCTGGGGAACTTCAGACTGGTTAGTCTCACCTTAGTGCCTGGCAAGAACACAGAGCAGATCCTGCTGAAAACTATGCTAAGGCACGTGGAAAATAAAGAAGTGATTGGTGACAACCTACACTGCTTCAGTAAGGGCAAATCGTGCCCGAGAAATTTTGTGGCCCTCTACAATGGGGTTATAGCATTGGTGGATGAGGGAAGAGCAACTGCCATCACCTATCTGGACTTGTGCAAAGCATTTAACACTGTTCTGCACAACACCAGTGCCTCTAAACTGGAGACACATGGATCTGACAGGTGGACTACTCAGCATCTAAGAAATTGGCTGAAAGGTTGCACTCACAGTTGTGGTCAAGGGCTCAATGTCCAAGTGGAGACCAGTGACAAACGGCCTTCCTCCAGAGTTCATATTAGGACCCCTTTGTCAGCAACAGGGACAGTGGGAGCAATTGCACCCTCAGCCAGTTTGATGACAACACCAGGCTGAGTGGTGTGGTCACTACAATGGAGGGAAGGGATGCTATCTAGAGGGACGTTGACAGGCTTGAGAGGTGGGCCCATGCAAACCTCATGAAGTTCAACAAGCCCAAGTACAAGGTCCTGCTCAGGGCACCCCTCAATATCAATACAGGCTGAGTGGAGAGTGGATTGAGAGCAGCCCTGAGGAGAAAGACTTGCAGGTGTTGGTGGACAAGAACATCAATGCTGTACACTTGCAGCCCAGAAAGCCAACTAAAACGTGGGCTGCATCAAAAGCAGCACAATCAGCAAGTTGAGAGAGTTGATTCTCCCCCTCTACTCTGCTCTGCTCTTGAGACCCCATCTGGAGCATTGTGTTCAGCTCTGGGGCCCCCAATATAAGAAGGACATGGGCCTGTTGGAGCAAGTCCAGAGGAGGGCCACAAAAATGACCAGAAGACTGGAGCACCTCTCCTATGAAGATGGGCTGAGAGTTGGCAATGTTCAGCCTAGAGAAGAGAAAGCTCCACAAAGATCTTATGGCAACCTTCCAGTACCCAAAGGGGCCTACAAGAAAGCTGGCAGGGGGCTTCATACAAGGATCTGTGGTGACAGGACAAAGGGTAATGGCTTTAAACTGAAAGAGGGTAGATTAGATTAGATATTAGGAAGAAATTCTTCATTATGAAGGTAGTGAGGCACTGTCCCAGGTTGCCCAGAGCAGCTGTGGGTGCCCCATCCCTGGCAGTGCTCATGGCCAGGCTGGATGGGGCTGGGAGCAACCTGGGCTAGTGGAAGGTGTCCCTGCCTGTGGCAGAGGGATTGAAACAACGTGGTCTTTAAGGTCCCTTCCAACCCAAACCATTCTGATTTTATGATATCAGCACTGTGCTTTTCCTTACCTTCTATGGAAATACTTAAAAGTAAGTGACATCAGCAAGCTCATTCAACTTTGAATCACTTAACATTTCCTGACACCACCATGCAAGACAATTATTCTCTGGATTGTACTGTACAGTACGCACAGCCCTTGGCTGTTCTGCGAGTTTCTTACACAAGTATAATTACCTCAGGGGGATCGAGTACATGGAACTAATTGATGTTTAACATTTAAGGAATGTAACACAGTTTTATGCCTGTGTAAAAATGTCAAAAGTAATTCATAGGATTTGAAGAAATTTCACTGTTGGCAGAATCAATAGCTACACATGGGAAATTATCCCAAATAAGAGTGCCACATCTAATATAAAACTTACAAAAAGAAAACTTTGTGAGTGATATTGATACAGCTACCTGGTAACAACCAATATATCGAAAAAAAACCTACATTTAAAGAAAACATCTACATGTCTATTAATAACAAAATTATTTTTGCTTCTTTTTGTTCTTTTCAGTACAGAAATCACTTTGAACATGAACAGATTACCATATAAATAATGCAGGTGTAATGTCAACCCAAGAAGAAACATGAACAAGTACATTCATGACATGCATCGCCATCAGGACTTCCTAAGAAGTTTTTAACAAAAATTCAGATTCTGTAGTCCTCAAACTACAACACAACTTTGAACTAAAGAATGTTTCTCTTACTTTTGGTGAAGAACAGTCACAGATGTATATCAATGAAGTGAAGTCAAGGTAACCACATTTCTTGCTTCTGCATATTATGACCACTAGAAACCTGAATAATACAGTATCAATAGAATCAACTTTCTATGATGAGAAAAAGCTTTTTAAGAAATATTTTAAGCATTATGCTAAAGGGCATACCATCAGAACCAATTCTGAAATGTAATTGTATAAGAAATTCCAACATTCATTAAGGAGCTTTTATTTATTTTTTTGAATAGTTCTGAAATGGTCTGTGTATTTTGTATGAAGATATTGTAGATTAATGGAAATGGTCTTAAATTCAGATGCAAATTATATTTTAACAGTTTATCTTACCCCTTCCATTTCAAACAGACACGTACAATTTGCAGGAGTATAGTTTAGTTTCAAAGCTCAAAGTTATGAGTTTTCTTCAGACCAAGGATGAACCTTCATGAGCATTCATAATGTGTTTCTACTGATTTCCATGAAGCTAAGATTCACTCTAAGAGTGTAAGTTTCTCAAGTCTGTTAATAGCCCCTATGAGCAGGCTTCCAAAGTAAAGCAGCACAGTTTTGTTGATTCTAGGGGAAATAATCATTGGCTTAATCTTAAGGATAGCATCGTGATTATTCCAATACTTGGAATTGTCTTGCGAGACTGAGGGCTCAGCAGCTTGCAAAACCAAACTCAATGAGGCACAGTGAATAATAGAACATGGATCTAAAAGTAATATGGGACCTTTTGATCTGCTTTTACTCTGGGCCAAATTGTGTTTACACAAGTGAATACCTTTGATTTATTATTTGTAAACATAAGGAGCCTACATCTACATCAGTGTAGCACTGCTAATTTCAGCTTCAATAGACAGAAGAGCATAGGTAGTGAATGAGACAGGGAACCAGAGTTTCCCATGCCTATTCAACACGATCTTTAAAGGCTGCAACAAATGAATGAGGGAGGTATTCACTCATTAAACAGTGAAAATAAAAATAAATATTGAACAGCTGCATCATTAACTGTGTGCAGTTCAATTTGCATGCTAAATGAGGCAAAGATCCCATGGAAATAACACTATGTCATGTAATTAATAACCATATTGTAATGTTTATTCACATGTACTAGAGACAGTATGGCAAAAGCGATCATATCTGACTTTTTTTTTTCTCTCTTAATTCTTCATTCATTTTCAGGAGTGGTCCTGTACAGTTATTGTAGGAAGTAGTACTTAAGGACTTAAAGGTAAAAAGTCTTTACTAGGCTAAAATGAATTAACTGCTTACAAAAAGCAAAATTATGTTAAAGTAATAAGTAGTTAAAATTATATTACTGTCATGGTAGACTCAAGATAGCATTTCAGAAATGATTTTTCAAAATATGTTTCTGAAATGGTATATATATTTTATACCAGTATTAACATGATTAAGCTTCCTATGAAATGACATAATTCAAAACTCTTCATTTTGAGCAACAGCTAGTATCAGGTATTACACATGTACAGATTTTTTTTAAGAGCACAGTGATTTATTATAAATTTCATTAATGCTTTGACTGATAAAACCAGGAGAGTTAAGACAAACAAATGACTAACATTCTTGGGATTCCACAATATCTGACCAGTGCCAATTTGTTACCTATGTTAGCAATGTAAGGAAACAATTTTTTTAAAAATAAATTCTTACGGTTTGTTTTGAGTGGGACTTATCATTCATTCTTGTATAGTTTTGCCAAAAAACCCACAGGAATTATTATCACGAGACAATCACTGATTACTAAGATGCAGTTTTGGCCAATGTATATGTCCTGAATTAATAAGACTATCACCCTATTCCATGAAGGGGTACCTGTGCTTCCCTGTCCTCATAACAGGAGTGCTATAGAGTCTAATACTTAAAAAAAAAACCAAACAAAAAAAAAAGTAGTTAAAACTAGATTAAAATCTCTGAAAACAACAGCAGAGCAAATAAGGAACATATGATTACAGACCTGGTAAAGGAATCACTATAGAATTTGACATATACTTTGACTGGTATGGAAGACAAAGACAAGGCAGGGAAAAGAAAACAGTGGATTTCAAGAAGGGAAACAGAACAAAAGCAAAATAAAGCAAGATAAATGGAAATGAATCATACAGGAGATGGACAGGAAATTCAGATTTGTGAGTCCAGAAAGCTCAATATATTCATTACACAGATTTAAATTAAGTAGCACTCAATAATTTAGTCTGTCCACAAAAAATGAAGTTAGACTGCCACCTCTTTTCTTTGTACAGGAAGAAAGACCAATTGAAACAGGCGGCAGATTATAGATCAGACTGTACATTCATTTGTCCACAAGCAGTAAAAAAGAAAAGAGTAAGCTCCCTGAAACTATGCACATCGTATGGTTGATTTTTATTTGGTTAAAAATTAATATTACTTTCTCTGCAGAGTTCAGACAGCTTTGAGTTCTGCCTTCATCTAAATGATACCCTAAGAAAGCACAATATTAATTTCATAGCTTGAAATGGTATATAAAAAAATAGGCATAGACCTTAATATTTCTTCACTCAGGTGGACTATAAGATTTGGGACACTAAACAACTGAGCCTACTCTTTAAATATCTTTGGTTATACACCTTTGACAAAAATTTAAGCTATAATTAAATTTATATAAAACTATACTCCTTAACATGGGCATATACCTCATCAAAGCTGACAATTTTTTCTAAGCTTTTCCCTTTAACTCCCATTAGCTGAGCTAATGAAAGAGATATTCAAACATATATTCAGAAAATAGGATCCATTGGTCCTGAATCAACCAGTGTGAATGGCAATCTGAAAGCAACGGCAGAGTTTTATATATTAGCACCTAGCAGAAAGCAGCAACATATCTAAGCCAAAACTGTAAATCCCATAAAATCTAACCTTCAGCTAATAAAACTGGGTGCATCTAGGAATTTGGCTTGCTGGAATAGTGTAAGATTTCACTGTGTTGTGACAACACCTTTTAAAATTGTATCAGAAGCAAAGAGACCTACCAGTCTCTACCTTTTCCTCTACACCCTTCTAACTTGTCAGGACCTCAATATTCCCTTTATTCCACTCTTCTAACTGAAGACAATTTCTGTCTGAAAGTCTGAACTTTATATTAGGCACTGACAACCTTCTTCTCCTTATTTCCAGTTTTAAAAAGCCCAGTGCACAAGGGATGAAGAAATACCATCCATCTTACCCCAACTTGATGACCTAGAATAAATGCATTTTCACAGATTCATACCTGGAGAAGAAGTAGTCACATCACAAAAACGGTGTCATCACAACGAGTATCCAAGCTTAGCAGACTGTTTAAGGCTTTAATATGTGCCACAACAGACAGCTTACCTTCAAGTACTAACAGTTGTCTGTCAATACAAGGTTTTACGCACTTTCAGAGAAGTCACTAAGGAAGTCTGTACCATTGGTAAGAAATATTACTTTTTTTGACTGAGCAAAGTATTTTGTTCTTTGAGAATATAATTCTGAAAGTTTTAGAAAAATTGACTTCACCCAATTGACAAATATTTCCACATCTCGCAACATGTTTTGGCACAATGAAAACTAAATCCTCTTCCATACCTGTCATTGCTAGGAAATAATGAGAGAAGTTGACATCAAAGTGGTGCCAGAGCAAAATAATGGACTTGTAGCAATGTGAGCAGGAGTCACTAGCTGTTTAACCTAAAAGTTCTTCTAGGAAAAAGGGCAAAAGGCATTTACATACAGAAGAGATGGTAAAACACAAAGTGAGAGGAAAAAATGAAAAAACAAGTAAAAACACCAAGAAAAAAGCCTGCATGGAAAGCTTTGTATCCCAAAGTAAAATCGCCTTCAATACTTGTCATAAAAATGGTATACTGGCATTTAAATTAGCATAAAGTTGTGAGTTCCTAATTTTTACATTGTAAGAGCATCATTTCTTTTCACAACAAATAAAGGGGCTATGTGGTGTTACAATTCACTTTCCTAAAGAAGAAATAGCACAAGATTGTGAAGGTATTCGTCAAAGCGCAGCGAACAATTTGAAACACTTCATTGTACAAAAGAGAATAGAAATGAACCCATAATCCATTTTACACTCATTTATAACAAAGTTTTCCATTAAAAGGCAATGACCTAGCATCCTTCCCTCAAGCATACCTACAGGCTGTAGTTTTTGAGGGTTGAGTGGGGGAGCTGTTTGTTTCATTTTTAAGAATATTTTTTGGCTACAAAATAAAACCAGAAAGTCTAATCTCTGCTTCCAAGGATAAAACCCATTTTTCCATATAAGAGCTCGAACTGATACCTCTCAAGTGTAATCCATCTATAACTGGTAACATCATGAAGTAACATATGTCAAAATGTTTATTATCTGGGCTTTGCAGAACAATATTAACAATGACAGCAAGCAAAAAAAGTTTTGAAACATCACTAACAGCAAACTTCCTTGAAAAGTGTTTTATCTGAAATAGTAGGATCTTTATGTATCATTGCCACAAAGACTTTCAAGGCAGCCTAATACCACTGCTCCTTCCCCAGTAAGTTTCCAATATATCACATGAAGTAATAAAAAAAAAAACAAACCCAAACACAACAAAAACCCCCACACCTGAATCTAAAAATGTCACTATTTAAACTGTCATTTTCATGCCAAAACTAGAATTTGTTAACAAAAAGAATTGCTGCAGTGTTTATTGACTCAATGAAACAATCAATACCTTCTGAAACCTCTCCTATGCATCAAGAAAGTTTTTGTTGTGTTGTTGGGTTTTGGGATTTTTTTGTTTGGTTTGGGGGGATTTTTTAATAATCTGAAGCAGCAAGTGTAAGTGTATTTTATTTGTCTTGAGCAACTAATTATACTGTCAGGTGACTTTTTCAAAGTAAAACTTAGGGGTAAAAGGGGAAACATTGCAGCTTCAGGTGAATTAAAACAAAAAAGTAAAAAAGCCTCACAAAAACAACAAGCAGCGAAATTATGCAACTTGTCATGCTTAAGACAGTAAGTCTTCCAATGGGTTTTTGCAGTAACTCTCATAAGATGGCAACCAAAAGATTTCTCTCACACATGTTGTTCTTCTGTGGCTAAAGTTACTGCTATTTTGTACTAGTAGTAAATGGTTTATGTAGGTGCAAAACAAATATGAAATGTTTGACAGATTTTGCAAACAGATACGAAAGTTGAGAACTTTAGATGCTCAGCCCTGAATATGTAAGTGAAACCTGGATAGATCAACAATTTGGATTTCATATAAAAATCTTGAAGCAAACCTGCTCAAAAAAATTACTGTAGAGAACTGAAATGTCAGCCATCACTAATAATCTTTTTGATTCATTCAAATCAAGACAAGAAAAACATTGTTAATTAAAGTCAATAATGGCACATTATGTGGGAGGCCAAAGAAATTTTAAGGTCTTTTGGGATATAATTATGTTTTGCAAATAACCGATTTGGATTACTTCAGAGAAAACATACATATGCTGTATTTTCCACTTGATTTTACAGAATTTTCTGAGGCTAATTAAAAAGCTGCTGGTGGGGAAAAAAAACCCTATGTTTTTTTGTGTCTTCTTGAAATGCATAATCTACAGGCCTAAAACCACGTTGAATATTGAGTTTTTCTATTTTGTTGGGGTTTTTGGGTTGGGTTGTTGTGGGGTTTTTTAGTGCATCAAAGCACAGAATGAATTTTTTTAACACATTTATATTTGCCAAATTATAAAAAAACCCCAAAACAACCCAAACAAAATCAAGTCCCTTGTTAGCATAAGAATTGTTAATCTGGTCCTAACAAGACATTCCATGATTGTCTGGTCCTGTTAAGACATTCCACAGCAACATTAAAGAAAAAAAATTCAAAGAAGAAAGTCTGTGGAGGTTATTACAGACAATAGTCTAATGCCTGCAGCTCCAGTTCAGACAAAAACAGAAGTATAAACAGGAACAATTTTTAACAAAAATAATTCATGGCTTTGGCCTCCTAATTTTTTCAACAGAAGCTAGATCTTACGTTGTGTTCCTCATGGGCATCTTTAATATATGAATACAGTTCTACACCTGAATTTCCATTGGAGGTATGATAATGGAAACAAGGTAAACGTGTGGACTGTAAGTAGTGCCACTTCAGGTAATTTACTGCACTGGCCAGATCCTTGCCAGTGCTTGCTAAGCCTGGACTCTTTACCACTTTCCCTTCTTTACTCTTTTTTATTTTCATTATTTAGCTAAGAAGGTTTCACAGTATTATATTTTTTCCCTAAAAAGAATTACCTTAGGTTATTGCCTCAGTGAATCCATGGATTTCAGCTAGAAATGATTTACAGTGAAAGTAGCTGTCCAGACATTGGGCATCTGTTGCGTGTCCCGTAGCACAGCACCTCCATGCAACTTGTAACAATCCATAAGAGAAACGGGGTGGGGAGGGGGAAGGAAGGCATTATAAGATCAATTGAAAAACTTACCTGGTTTATCCAAATAAAATCCAATGCAGAATTTAAGATGCCACATTTGACACATATGCCATTGCTGCACAGGCAATCGGTTTTACCACTTGTGTTTTGGTGAAAGTCATTTGCAAATGTATACTACAAGAGAAAACAATAATTGAAAGGTTACTTTGGTTTATTCAGTGTTGCATTAAAAGTTATTTTGCTTATAGAAGATATCCAGGAAGGCTCTTTTTCCCCTCCCCTCCACCCCTGTTGCTCCTTGTTTGTGTGCAGTACGAGACTGACAACGTCTACACAGTCTTAGGAGTTGCTGGCAAGTATTCATATCCAAAGTGTGTAAAACTAAGCAGAAAATAATGCCATAAATACTTAAGTTACAGGTAATAGGTAGGAGTAAAGCATGTTTCCTACTTTAAACAACATTTATTAAATAAATCAAACCATTAAGTCCTGCCAGAATTTAAAATAAGGAACATAAACTGATAGACAGAAATCCTGATATAGATGACAATGTATTTTGCAATTGTAAGGCTGTTTCAGTACATTGGACTAGAAAAAGAGATACAGAAATAATAAGGAGATTTACTTATACAATTTTTAAAAGTAGAAAAAATAATTAGTTTTCAATCAGTGAGAACTGCTGTATCTTCCTTTTGTTTAGTTTTAGCTAATTAGAATTAAAAATAAGACATTTATTCCTGTGGAATTTTGAGGCTACTGATAGCAAGTTCATTTGGTTTGAAGATAAGTTTGACTTCACTAGTTATTGGTAAGTGACCCTCTGAAGGAGGCTAAAGTTTTTGATCTACTTTAAGTTCTGCAGGAAGTTAGAAGTAGTCTTTTCTAATAAAATTGAAAACTAAGACTTCCAAGTCTCTTTAGAAAAGTGTTAATACAGGAAACAATTGTCAAAAAAGATAACATTGAAAACCATGCCAATTCAGTTTCTGAAGACAATTTATTATGTCAAATTTTAAAAGTTGTTGTTATGTAAAATAACCATAGCACTTCATTTTTTGCAAAAGTAGTGACTAAAGTCTATCTTTCAAACCTGTTTTAAAATCTATATTTGAACACCATTCGACCTTGAAAAACCACAGCCTTAGGGTTCTACTCTCGAGTCATTCAACCCATTGCCTGATCAGACTATAACTTTTAAGTCTTATATCTCTCTCTGAATGCTGGGGTATCAGAACAATGGTCTTGCAGTAGGACAGAAACAGGTTTGGAAAGAAAAGCAGAGCAAGAGAGGAAAAATAATCCAAGCAGTAAAAACTTCTAGAGAAATTTTAGAATTGATCTTTCTGCTTGCCTACTCAGTTATTTCTTGGCTTCTGAATGTCTTTTGGTTCACTCTTCATTTAAGCTCAGTTTTTGCCTTATTTTCCTCTTGGGTTCCTTTTGTGTTTGAAGATAACAGATGATAAAACAATATAGCTACTGCTATTACTTTCCCCTCCCTCATTTCAAAGGCTGGATTTCAACTCATCCGAAACACTTGTTTCTTTAACCAATTTTTATAACTACAGAAGTTAATAAATTTAGACAGATTAGATATCTTTAGAAGTTATCCAGAAGTATAACTCCATTTTTTTTTTTTTGCTTTTGTTTTGTTTTCAGCTTTCAATATTTACTACACACCTGTAGTAATTCCAACTACTAGCCACAAAACTATCAACAAAAAATGACATATAATTGGCCACATATATTTAGATGACACAAAAATAAAGTCATTTTTAGTTGACTGTTAAAAAAAAAATGTACTAAATCACCAGAGAGCGCTCACTCTTATGTGAAAAGCAAATAAAGAACCATGGATTTAAAGTGTACAAGATTTTCCTAGTGACTGAGCACACATTCCAGTGACATGACAATGTAACTGTAGCTAATGCTGATACCACTCTGTAAATACTTGTGACTACAACTGGAGAAATAGGGGGGGAGGGGAAGGTACCATTTAAAATACAATTGATCATGCTTGTAGAATTTATGTTGCAGCAAGACTGCCAACTCTTGCTGGAAAGGATATTATATTGCAAGAAGACTGACAAAAACAATAGTTCATATTACTGGAAGGGGTGGGCCAGGCAGGGGCCAGCAAAAAAATCACTAGATCCTTCTTTGGGGAAATTGCTGTCGTGCAAATACATATCATTCAACCAAATATGCACATTCAGTTTTCAGCTTTTTCTCAATATTCACAGTTAAAGCTACCTCATAGTTTAAAGAGAAATGAGTGATTATTGTGCAATTCATGCAGAGATAAAGTATAGATTTCAAATCATTATTAACATTTTTAAAGCAAAACACAAAACACTTCTGTTTTCCTAGTTACCAACTAAGTAAAAGTATTTTTTGAAATCAAACCAAAAATAAACAGCTCCTTTACGGGTCTAAAGGTAATTTCCATTGAACTGAAATTTGAAACGTAACTCTGATGTCCATTTTTTCATACATTTTAGACGCACATAAACAAAAAAAAAAAAACCCAACTTTGCAATTGGTACAATGGAGCAAGTCCTAAAGTATGTCTAAACACATTTGCAAATCATTAAGTGAGAATACTGTAGGAGACAAAACTGATTTGCTGGTATACAGCCTTTGTTCCCAATTTACTAAGCATCAGCAAACAGAATCGTAATATTGTACTAATCTAGTGAAGTGAGCCAGAGCCAGCTCCAGAAATGCCACACATAGGTAAACCACTAGCAAAACTGATGCTCATGAACTTGCCTCTTCCATATTGCTCAGAAGGTGGCCAAGCATCAAACACATGCGCGCGCACACACACACACAGCAACACCCAGTAAGTAGCAGTGGGGCCACACAGGACTTCAGTCTTGTTTTGGAGAAAAAGTGTTCGGAAAGCAATTAGCTTAGTCTTATTTTCCTGTATGTTCCAGGAAACCAAGGCGCTAAAGGTTCTCTCCATTCCCTGTGAGAGGATTCCTAGAATCTGCCAGCCCCCCAGCCACACTGGATGGCTTTGGCAGCACTGATGGGTACTGCTGCAGATGGATGGGAGAGCAAAGAAGGGGACAAATACTACTCGCTGACACCAAGTTAATTGAAATTTTCTGGTTCCTTAATTACTAATATACAGTTCACAGTTGTGAAGCATTTGAAGTTTACCTCTTGTGAAGGGCAAATTAAAACAGATGACCAGCTTCTGCAGTGCTCAGCTTCACAGCATCCATATTATCACACTTTATGAATGTAAAGTGCTGCTTCAAAGCTACTCATTCCAACATACTATATGTATGTATTAGAATAGTATACATCAGAAGGCAGACCATTAATTTCTCTGATTTAAGATACACATATTCAGCATATAGTTCTTTCCAGACACTTCATTAACAAAATAAATAAAAAAAAAAATCAATGCAATAAACTTTTTGGTTTGAGATATTAAGTTGCAAAAAAATTACATTAAGATTTGGGGGGTGGGGTGGGGGGTGGTGGTTAACGATAGTAAAATTATTTTTAATTAGGACAAAATGTAGGAGGAAGACAAACTCAAATCACTCCATGAATTATTTTCTGCAGCTGTGGTCCATTTAGTATCCAAATCTGTTTTTAAGTAAACTCAAGGATAATCCAAAACACTATTGAATTTGACCTACTGAAAAAAAAAATAAAATATATATATATATATACTCCATGGTCTCACCCAGAACTTCATTTCCTCTTTGCAAAAGCTTCTCTGGATCAGTAACTGGGAACCTATAACCATCTTCACTCATTCTTTGGAAGAAAAGCTTAAAACTGACAGCTGAACTTTGCATTCACATCATGATTTAGGATTCAAAGTTAAGCTTAAGCACGAAAGCCAACTAAAATGGCCAAATCAATGGATAATTACGCTTTCCTATTGAAAATAGACATATTATTCCTCATGGTAAATTACAAAGCCAGGTAAAATTGTTTATCCTACAGGTGATTTAGCCCTAAAGAAGGGCAATAGCAACAGCTGAAGCAGAAGAGTGCCGCCTGTTTATCAAATACTCTTGTATAAACCTTTCTAACAAATCCCTGTGTGTTTCTTAACATGCTGACCTTTTATCCATCAAAGGATTGTGGCTACTAAAAACTGCAGTTTGAAGTAATTTCTGCCTCTGAAACACTATAGCCAGAAGGTGGTTGGTTGGGGGTTTTTTTCTCCTCCTTTTTCACAAGAAAACAGACACGACTCACCACTCAGTTACTATAACCACAAAACTGTCCTTAAGAATTTGAGGCATATAAACCGAATCTTAAAGCACGGGATATATTTTTGTATTATTTACTATTTAATAATTTTTCAAGAAGAAATAAAAAAGGAAGCAAAGTAAAAGGGGTTTTGTGGGTTTTTTTGTTTGTTTGTGGTTGGAGGAGCATTTTTGTTTGGGGTGGGTTTTTTTTCTATTTTGTTGTTGTAGGTTGTTTTGTGGTGATGGTGGGTTTTTTGGTTTTTGGTTGTTTTTTTTTTTAGGAAGGAATCATCCTTTACCCTGCATTTTCCACATTTGAATTACTCTATTCCTCAGGTTTTTCTTTTTTCTTTTCTTCAATTTGACTGAAAATAAAATTCAGTCAGAGATGGTAATTCTTTAGCAACCAGATTGCCTATTAGTGGCTCACCTTTGTGTACTAGATAAATACATTTTTCAATATCTGACTTTAAGTTGAATACAATAATGTATTAAAATAAAGGAGATATTCAAATTTAATAACAGCTATTTAAAGAATAATATACAGAGTTAAGAGCACAGGAAGAAATAAGTGGCTTGAGCGCTGTTTAACAGAGTGAAACTCAAATGTTTCGTAACTCCAAAAGCTTTCTCTTGTAAGTACACTCAACATCAAAAACATTTATTATGAACACCTTGAAATTACCTTGTTTGTCCCCTTGTAATTCCTGTTTAGCATCCATGAAAGGTGTTGGTCTAAGAAAAGCCTCTATTTGTTATTTATGGATATTCCACCAATTAGTGATGCCAAGAGACCAGTTTATTTTCTCTGAATTTATACTTACATGTGTAATGCAGGACATAAATGGAAATTTATATTTAGTGTGCTTTAGTAAAGGCTTTTAAATATGCTAAAAAAGTTTCTAGTCTTATAACAACTGAATTGTAATATAAAGCTTAGAAATAAAGATTTCATGTTAGCATTAATCTTTTTGAAATATTTAATGCAATTTATAACCTTAAAATGATTAATCAAGTTAACCTTACTATAACTAACTTTAAGTGAAAGTTGTTCTTCTTTACCTGTATGATTTTCAGAATTTATTCAGGTGTGCCTTCTTAATTTTGAAGGAATTTTTGTCATTTTTATAATTTCAACAATAGTAATTTAAACAGAGTTCTGTCTACATTCAGCTTACAGAAGATTAGGTAACACTCAATCCAAGAAAAAAAAAACATTTCCCAAAAGAACATTTATTATCAAAGATGAAAGAAAAATCTACTTCATTGATGTAACCTGCACAGAGTCATAAGATCATAATTTAAAGTCACAGTGTGAAACAGACAAGGCACAAACATTTTGGAATCAATAGTATGAGAAACTGCCTAACAAACCTTTTCTTTCAGTCCTTGCTCTATAGAAAATACTTGTCTGGTACTTTATTTCCCGATACAACAAGGAGACTTTGTCATTTACTCTGATCCAAAACCACCTTCCAATATTCATAAATTAAAATGAAATATAGAATTCCTAGATGTCTCATTTCTTGATTACCTTTTTAAAGAAAATGTCAAAAAACTTTTCTCATTAAACATTAATATTTCAAGGTAAATGTTACCCTTTTCTTCAGAGAAAAAGAAAAATACTGCTATTATTTTCTGCTTTTCAGAGCAACTAGAACCTATGAGATGGACTTTCCTTATAGGACAGGCAGTACGATCAACACATTATCCGTGTTTTCTCACTGCACAAAGAGTGAATGATAACCCTCATTTTGGAAAACACTACAGTCTGAGTCTACAATTTAAAAATTATAATCAAGTAGTGTCAAACAGTTTTTATAGCATTTTACAACAAGAGCACATCTGAGCTTTACAGATGTGCTGCAGCACTTGAACAAAATCTCCAAGTAATTTAAATTACTTTGAATTCTGAAGTTTCTTCACATACAGTTTTGGCACACAGGACATTAAAAGTTCCATTGACTTTCAGTAAGATTTAGGCTCCTAAATATCTTAATGCCTGACTTTTACTTTCCCAAAAATCTTTCAAAAGGCAAAATAATACTGGTGACCTAAAGTATTATACCTGCTCTTTCTTAAAAAGCACTTCATTTAGTGTAGATTCTCAAAGAACCTGCAATGGGACAAAGTTTTCTTCACCACAATTACGATCATCATGAAGACTGTCTTCATAAAAACCAAACATTATTGAATAACAGCCACCATAATTGGCAGTAATTGAGAGAACATAGTAAATACCACTATAATAAATAGTCAATTTAAACTACTTCTAAAGTCCATGTTGTTTGACTCTCCAGTCATACCCTCTGACTTGCTGTGGTAGCTTCTCACTCAGGCAATATTCTCACTTAAAATATAAGCTTTGACAAGGAAGGATAGTGGAGATCACTGGTTTCTGGGGGTGGGGGTGAAGAGTTTGTTAAAGAACAAATATAAGTGTTTTGTAAACACTTGCTAACACTCACTGCTGAAACAAAACAAGGAGGGGTGAAAAAAACCCTGAAACAAAAACCAAACAATCCCCAAACCCAACAAAATAAAAAACATCAAGTCATCCACGCATGCAAACTCGCTTGTTCAGATGAGTTTCACCATAATGTTTCAGTGGAGATACACGTCTTGTTTTCCTTCAGTGGGAAACTATCTAGGTTCATATTTCAAATATCTGACAAGAACCTGTTATAATCTAAGTCTTAGAACCAAGATAAAAATACATTTTCTCTGAAGGGGCAAATTTTGACATAACCAAGACATTTCAGATACTTAAGAGGCAATGACAACTGTAAAGTTAAATTGCTGATTAAATGTTAAAGAAAATCTTTGACATTAACCTGGAAGCAATGGCTTTAAGAAAGCTGACAGTAAGTCATATACTTGCTCAAAACAAAATTGGTTGCAGAAACAATAAATTAGAGGAAGGCAGTGGCTGCAAAGCATATAAATTAGCTCAAGAGCAATCTAGATGTATTTCTCAAGGGAACGATTGAAGGAATAGTAAGAAAGCTGAAAAACGGATTGAGATCAGCAACAACAAAAAGAGGCATGCTGCGTAGATAACATTTTCATGTTCTTAAATTTCTGATATTCTTATCTTGGCACAGCAGGACCATGTTGTGCTTAACTGGATTCTGAAGACTTGCCAAAAAGGTGTGTGCAACAAGTGTGTATTGCATATGTTAAGCTAGTGAAGCAAAACAGAACAGTTCAGTTGGAAGGGACCTACAAGGATCAGCTGGTCCAACTCCAACTGAAACACCCTTCCTCTCTCCACTTTTTTGCATAATAGTATATTTAAAAATACCTTTCTCCTTTCAGGGCTTATTTTAGTAGCATTCTATTTCCCTCTTAACATGCACTCTTAGCATATGTAACAATCTGGAATACCTTGGGCATGCATCATCTCCTATAAGGGTAATTTTCACTAGCATTGTGCCAATGTCCCATTGTGGTTCTCTTATGCCTATAGGGGCTATCTACTTAGATAATGACAACAGTTCCTGAGCTGGCAGACCAGACTAAGTTTTAGTCTATCGGGTCACTCTTGCACCCCTCCTGTGTTGAGCTTTTTTGATATTTTTTTTTTAATGTGGGTTTAAGACAATATTTTAAGAGTTTGGGGTTTTGTTGGGGTTTTGTTGGTTGGTTGTTTGTTTTTTTTTTTTGGGGGGGGGGGGGGGGTGTTTGTTGGTTCCCACCCCACCACCATTACCCTTGGTAAAATGGAGCAATACAGACATATTTGTATTCAGAAGGCAGAACAGAAAAGACTCAAAAGGTTACCAAATTTCTTTTTTTGTCCTCCATGAGGTCCCTCCTGCCCAGCTCTCCAGCCTGCCCAGCTCTCGCTGGATGGCAGCGCAGCCTCTGGGGCATCAGCCGCTCCTCCCGCCTTTGTACCAGCCACCAGCCTGCTGAGGGGACGCTCTGTGCCTTCGCCCAGGTCACCGGTGAATCAGCTGAACGGGACTGGGCCCAGCGCTGAGCCCTGGGCAGCACCGCTGGCCACAGGCCTCCAGCTGGGCTCTGCGCTGCTGGTCACAGCCCTCTCAGCTCCGCCGTTCAGCCCGTTCTGTCCACCTCACTGTCCACTCATCTAGTCCATAATTCCTGAGTTCACCTATGAGGATGTTAGGGGAGACTGCGTCAAAAGCACTGCTGAGGTCAGGGTAGACAACACCCACTGCTCTCCCCTTGTCTATCCAGCCAGTCTTTCCCTTATAGAAGGCTATCATGTTGGTCAGGCATGATTTCCCCTTGGTGAGTCCATGTTGACTGTTCCCAATGACGTCTTTTTCCTCCACATGCTTCGAGACGACCTCCAGGATGAGCTGTTCCATCACCTTTCCAGGGATCGACGTGAGGTTGACAGGCCTGTAGTTTCCTGGGTCCTCCTTGCCCCTTCTGAAGACTGGAGTGACATTGGCTTTCCTCCAGTCCTCAGTCACCTCTCCTGTTCTCCATGACCTTTCAAAGATGATGCAGAGTGGCTTGGCAATAACATCTGCCAGCTCCCTCAGCACTCAGGGGTGCTTCCCATCAGGGCCCATTTTCTTTTCCTTTCTTTCTATGCAACAATTGCAGCGTTGCAGAACCTGGATAAGTGCTGATATGATGTCACTTGAGTAAGTACGTTGAAAAGGAGGTCTAGCCATAGAGACTTGTTACAGGTTGGCAATTTTTCTTATTTGCTCCTATGATTAGCTACTGGAATGTGTAATAAACCCTGTGTAAGCAGAAATTATTTTTATTCATGCTGCCCTGCTATATTTCTTTTATGAAACATCAGTGTCTTCATGCAAATTCATTTAGCTTACACAGGTTATTCATATTTTACCTCTTCTGACTGTTGATTTTCCTACATCTTGCTTCTAACCAAGTTTAAAGAAGTCAGGCTGAGCGTGCCCTTTGTGACTGCAAGAGCTAATTAGGCAGGAATACCCTTCAAATCCTGAGCACTATGCAAGTTTGAGAAATAAGTAATACTGCCTGAAATTGTAGGGCTTAATTCATCATGTATCTTTCCACTCATTTCTTAAGAGCAGTACTGATCAGACTGGGCAGCTCCATCATGAAGCCCTCTGTCAGGAGGAAGAAGCAAATCCACATGAATATATGGCAGCACAGTATATGATAAGGAATATGCATGATTTGAGTGTTAAAAATACCAGCTATTGCATTAGAGTAAAAGAACACAATTACCATTTTCTAAGAAATCCCATATTTTCTAAAAAATAAAAGGTCTAAAAAAAAAAAAGCTTACTTGACAATATTTTTCCTTCCCCCAAAGGTCTGTAATACCCATCTTGGTAAAAGCTACAGGAGAAAGACAAGGAGATAGGTGACCAAGTCTTACCACAAGATGATCAAAGCAGCTAACAGAAACAGCTTGTTCTAATAAGGATTGTTAGAAAAATTGCTGTGGGGAAAAGCATGTCCAAAGACAAGGCATTAAAATCTCATCTTTAGCTGAAGACTAAAAGAAAAAGTTATCTTAGAAAGTGGTAATAAAAGTACACAGATATTTTATTTATAGTGGGAATACACCTGAGGTTCAAACAGTACTTTTACTACCAGAATGGCAGCTTCAGTTATAACCACTAATAACAGTTACACATGAGAAAAGTCATACTAAATGAGAGGTCCAGAGCTTTTGCTTTGCACCATGGAAACCATAAAGTAATAGAATCTTACTGAGATTCTAATTCACAGATTCCTTTGGGTCCAGTGGCCTCCAGATCAGTATTGAACAAGACCTATCACAGCTATTATAATGCATGCTAGACAAAGGGTTTTTTCAGTCTTCCTACTAAAAAGCCTGTTACATATACTTTTTGTTACATACTGTTGCATATACAGCTCTGCCTCAGTATTCGCGTTCTCATCTGGGATCAAACTTCTATAAGTAAATGGAATTAAATATTAACTATTTTTGCCAGGAAAAATTGCTTTTGTTCAGATTAAAAAGACAGCAGTGTGGGTTTATTCATGCTCCATCTGTTGTTCTATTTTCTCCAATGGCAACTTCAAAGCACTTTAGCATTACCGAGTGTTTGCAAAGGAATGGCAGCACAATAGTCCTCCCTCAGAGAGTAAAGAAAAATATCAGAAGAGTTCAAAAGTACAAGAAATCTAGTCACTCAGCTGGCTGTTTAATCCACTATTTAATTATATGTGTATTTATTTCTATTGATTATATTTTAATTTTTTTTTTTAAGACTGATGGAAAGAAAATAACTTGCAGCCTTCTTAACGTAGGAACAATTACAGCAGGAGCCCATATCCTTTACCAAATGAACAATGCTATTCATAAATGATGGAAATTTCAAAGGCTTGCTTCCTGCTGCTAATTTTGCTAGGGAGCTGAATTAGCAGGAAACTGCTGGGAACAGCAGGAGATCTTTATGATACTTTTTCAGAAAGGGAAAGATACGATGACTAGTGTTAATCACTAAAAAGCAGTTATTGTAGGTGTCAAAAAAGATCCAAAATACGATTCTCTTTTTCCCTTCCAGCCTTCCCTCCCTACCTCTTACAATTTCAGTTGTAGGTAACTGTAAAAAATGGAAGATTTAAAACACGGTCTTGCATATTGATTAGATGTTCACTTTAAAATTACATTGCACAGGACCTGAACAAAACAAGACAAGCAGATTTTTACCTCCCTTTCACTATCTTCACCGTGGCTCTTAAGCCATCTCAGTCCCCTCTTTTTTTGGTTTCTTGAATCTGTCTGATTATAGGCATTAGCAAATAAACCTGCAGATTTCAGTCTACTGTAGGAAAATATTTAATCTTGCTTGACACTTTACACAAGTCCTTATCCAGGAACTGTTAAGGAGCTTAGTTCAGAACTGCATTTCACCGCTCTTCTGGAATGTTTTGAAGTGACCTCATTTCCAACCTTGCAGTATCCCTGTCTTCCTTAATTCCAATTTTAATTCAATTTGTTGTATAACTAATAATTTTTTTTCCATAATACTTTGGAACAGTATAATACCCCTAAGATTGTTTCGTTGTTCCTGAGCAGTGAAGATGGCAAAAGGCCTTCCTGCCTGGTCACTCACAGCTGACCCTATGGTTGTGCTGACAGAACTATGCGTAGGAACATGCTGTACACAAAATTACTACATATAGTCACGCAGTAGAGAAAGTCTTCGAAAATCGCTGTCATTAAATATCATTGATGTGCTGTGAAAAAGCAGTGCTTCAGAAGCAGTAGAGTTAGCACAAGCAACAGGGAAAACCATCAGATAATAAATACTCTTTTAATGATGATTTTACCCTAAAAACTCCCAAACTTTAAATACACCTAAGTTTACCAGCAACTTAATTTTCATAAATTCACAAGATTAAGTATCTAGTCAGCACCTGGAGACTAGTTTTATTGTCACAGATTACTGCAACAGGGAAAGGCAGTTTTGTTGGACCACTCCACCATATGCCTTCTGGTCAGTAAATACATTTCAGGCTCATTTTGTATATATGCTGCCTCAAATGCATGGGTGCCTTGACTGTGATTAAAGAAAATACTAGACACGTACAATTAGTATTACCCGCAAAGTAAAGAGAAGACCCTTATTTCAGAGAGATTTCAGACAGTTAACTATTTTCACCCATCTAGCCCACAGTTTAACCAAAGCTAACACACACATGAAAAAAAACCCTTTCATCTAGCAGTACAGTTTAGATACAGGAGTAATACATGGAGTCTCTCCCCCTTTAGCTGTTCCATACTAAGATATCTCTTGCAGACTTCTGAACCACAGAAGCACAACTCTGTTCCCCCCTCCCCCCCCCCCAGCTATTAAATTCTCTGGTTGTTACTGCTTAATTCAGTCATCAAGTTAACACATATGCGCAACAACATTGAAAGTAAATACTGAACATGACTAAGCACTTAACACTTCTCTAATTTTCTCTCATTCTGCACTTGCTCTCTGTAGGGCAGGGCAAGTAACCCATATACGTAAGAGGAGAGCTGCAGCAGGGTACTGACAGACTGATGCTCAGCAGTCTGCCAAAAAAAATAGCATCTCTGGGACAAGATCCTCCAGGATCATTGGGGTAATCAACAGGTCAGTGCTGCAGGACATCTTGCTCCTGCTCTCTCTTCTTCGCTCCCAGCTGCACAGTTTTGCTTTCTCCCTTGAGAGCAGTGCGACATTTACTGCTCAAGTGACTCTGGTCACTTCTGCCAGAGAGCGGTACCCCCCATCCTGGCCTTTCCTCGCACTCCCAGGTTAGCGTGCTGAATTAACTCACAAAGCTCCGGTGAATGCCAGACCTGACACTGGGTAAATAAGTGACCGCACCCAATCAAAGGAGACAGCAAGCCAGGGTATCACCACAAGCCTAATTCATCCTCAGGGATTGCAATCCCAAACAGCACAGCTGTGGACATAATTATTTTGCTTTTAAAACAAGAAAGATTAGGTGGAGGTTATACTTCTACAGGAGATGATCACCACAGTATAAATCGTCTCACTTTGGGGTTCATAATACTAGATGAGGTAGATCAACTGTCCAGAGAAAATTCAAATTTCTTCAAAATACTTCAATAGTTGACCTTTATACCATTGAGATTTTTGCAGATCTTTCTCCCTGTATAAAACAAATTGGACAGAAGTGCTCTAAAATCCTTAGAAGTGTGACTGATTTATTGGAGATGGGATTACAAAAAGCAGTCTACTGAGTGTACCACCTCATCAGGAAAAGAATTAGACCTCTGAAGTCACTAAACTGAGGTCAGTCTGTCAGATACTGTGGTTATTCCCGATCACTGAAAAAACTGCTTCTACAGAAGGAGAACAGGAGGATATTAAATAAGTATATTCCTATTATCCAGCATGCACTGTATACCTTCATCTTTAAGTCAGGCATTGAGTTTGTGCAACATTTGGAGCCGTATTCATGTTCAATATTCCTTTTGTCTAGCTTACAAGGTTTTCAAATATATTTGTTATTAACCTTGGGTTCTGAAAACCTACCCTATTCCTGCTTCTTTTTGCTACAGCTAGCTCAAGTACAGGTTGACTTTCTTTCAAGAAAGTGTGTTCTTTACTCCTAGACACGGGTGACTTAGGTACTGCCATTCTGTCAAACAAATAATTAAGGAAAAGGGACATTATGGGCTCTGCACTGTCTTCAGACACACTTAACTAGATTATCTGGGTCTTGCACTGACTCTATTAGGGCTAGCATATTGCACAGAGCACCTATCAGCAAACCACTCATCACAGTATTGATTTACACTCAGTTAGCACTTAAATGACATTTGTTTCTGACTTTGAAACAATGAGGGCTAGAAACATTTTAAAGGATTCCACAAGTCTTTGTTAAGTTATTCAAGGGAAAATAATTTCTTACGTGCACCAGATAACTGAATTCATACAAATCGCAACACCTTTGCTGTACTACTTTCTCTCATACTACCTCGTTCTTGTGTGGGTCTCGAATACAAGAAGATGACTCTTTAGGGTTGTCTTCATGTTCACAAGGCCCAAAGAAATTCTGGATGCTTAGCACAAAAGCTTGTATTTCCACTCAGCTCTTTCTAACTTCACGTTAACAAAGTCCGTCTTTTAAAGTTACTTCCTTATATAAAGCATGTCTCATTGTTCCTCCCTTTCTTTTCACAAGCATATTTTCCTGCACTTTTCACAAAACATGAAATAGAAGGGATATCACCCCATTAGATCAGAATTATTCCAGCTAGTCTTTTATAGTATGATGGCAGTGATGTTGCATTGATACACAACTTAAAAGTTTTGATTTTTTTATTCTTATAGTATTATTTGGCAATGCTTTCAGAATATCATTAATCTTGTGCGGCCTTATGAAAACAAATTTCCATGATGGGGTTAAGTTAACCTGAAACATTTGGATAAAAATAAGCACTTCACTGAAAGTTTGTGCACCATGCTTATAGTTTTCCATCTACCATAACAAACTTTACTATGCACTGTAAGCCACAATAAATCACAAAAACCTGCCCGCTAATCTTTACTCAGAAAGAGGTCACCTGGCAAACCCTAGTTATTTGGGGTTTGGAGTACACTACTAAAGCTGAACAACTTCAGTATATGCATTTTAAGGAGGCACATATTATTCTTTTTCTAGGAAAAGAACAAAATAAAAAATTTGTCATTAGCCCTTTGACAAAATTATCTAAAAGAGCAATAACTCTATTTAAATCCATGCCTTTAAAGGTACTGTACTATCTCAAACAAGAAAGGAGCCTCCACTCATGATATTGAATGATACTTGGATAAATTTAACAAATGTGAAAAAGGTTACGTTTGTTATACACAAAGTAGTATCCCAATGCTAGTAACAATAAAAAATTACTGCATACATGAAAAAGGAATTCAGCAAGTGTTAGTCTGCAGCACATCACCAACTAGTTGTCAGAGACCTTAAAAAGAATAATCCCTTTCTTACACTTTTTTTTTTATTTAGGTTTATAATTTCATGCACTGCAGCCATACCTTTCCCCCCCTCCTCATCTCTCAATTCTGTTTCCTTTAACTTTTACTTCATTACTAGTGAAATAACTGTTTCTTCTCTCATGTGCTGCTGGATTGACCATGCAGAGAGTACCCATTTCCAAAAAAGTAGTAGTTCTGTGAATAAAAATGTATTATCTAGTACAAGATATTAGAAAATATTCTTACCATGCATCCCGCTTCCCAAAGCTTCCTAGACATTAAGAAACTGTTAATCCCAAGGCAAAACTTAACTCTGATCGTAGTTTAGTAGTTTTCTACTGATTGTTAAAGAAATACTATTTCTTACTGGTCTTGTGTTTATTACCAATTCTTCAAGCTTCTATTATATGCCAGAGAGGTTTTTACCTTGCAAAACCATGAAGCCACAACAGATCTTCAGTCCCAATAAACGTGACTAACTCTTCCATACAGGTCTTGTTGAGAGACTTCTATCTTAGCATGCAGAAAGCACTTCAAAATGCAGTAGACATGAGAGTCTTGACTTTTGATGCAAAGTGTGTACTTAAGTTTTACAGAGTAATCTCCCATTGAGCTTGTGAGATTCAAAGCACTGAAGCCTAGACTATGGACTGTCTCTGCAGGGTAGAAGCCAAAGGTTTAATTTGCACTTTCTACTGAACACCTAAAAGGAATTTAGATTGACTGGGAGGCTCGAATTGAATTGAATTTGATATTATTATTTGCAGCTACACTAGGAAAACCAGGAACTATGGTGGGTCTGTATAATACAAGGATCATAGCTGTACAAAATAGATTGGTTAATAAATACAACAAAATATCAGCATACTGCATGCTATGAGCAGTGACCACAAAAGACTCAAATTGTGTTAATATCTTTCTTCTACTTCAGAGATTGCACACATGTGCAAATAGGGCCGGACCGGGCTTCCTGGCTGAACGTAGTCGCGGATGTAGCATGTTCACCTGCATCATTTGGAAACCAAGTGAAGTAGCATCTGCCCTTTAGCAAGCACCTACTTTTCTCAGTGTTTAACTACAAAAATGGACATGAGGGTCACTCCCCATCTACTGCTTCACTCTGAGAAGTCCGTCAACCTTTCCTACTGTTATTTCCACATCTGTAAATTGAGAACCACCACCCCTACATAAGATTAACTGCAGCCATACAGCATAGTAGATATTCACAAGGTATATACTAAAATGAAATTTCAGTTACACTGTTGGTATTTATGAAGCAATATATTTCAGCTTTTGATTACATGAAGGAGACTTTCTATTACCACTTGCTTTTCCAAATAAAGAGCTGTAAATACTGAAGAAAAACGGAAGTAATCTATTTGAACATAAAGTATTAATATATTTGGAAAAGTCATGCTGTTCTCTTTCTGTACTTCTACCTATAAATTACAGATTTAAGTTGATTCTTAGGACCGAATTTCCTTGTATTAACGTTAGCACACAAAAATCAAGCTACTTACTAGATCCACCTCCAATCAGAATCCCCAGGAAAGTATAATGAACAAAAGGAAAACCAAAAACTAACCTGTAACAGCAAAATTTTTAAGCAGTAGGCCAGTATAGCTCCTGTAAAGTAGTTAACCAGAAAGAGGCAGGAAAGGAATCAGAGTACATTCTGCTTAGTTATTTCATTCTGTCTTCATTCATGGGGGCCCATGAAACGTCATCTTTAGGCCTCCACACCAAGCTGATCTTGTTGTCATTAAATAGAGTTTAATCCAAAGTATTTACAGCTTTGAAACATCGTATCATGTGTCTTCTATCAGGTAATCCGTATGAAGTGAAGATTTTGTTGCTTTTGATATATTTGTCAACTCAACTTTTTTTAAAAAAATGGTGGGCATGGGCTAGGAAAATTTATCATAAAATCACCTATTCTCACAAATAAACTGCTAAGAATCAAAAGCTGGTTTACAAGCTAAGATCACAATGCCAGCATACAATTTAAAGGTAATGGTTCTATAGGCCAAAGCCAGTAGCAGGGCATCCTTATCCTTCAGTATGAATAGGATTAGCCCTGCAAACATTCCCCTAACATAGAATTAAGCTGTCAAGTTTACTTTGCTGCTGCACGGACATATAAACAAAATGAGCATAAGTTCAGGTCAAGTGTAACACTGCTCTACTATTATGCATTGCTCATAAGGCCGAAAAAACAGAAGGAGGAGAATTAAGTCAAGAATTGAATTGCTGCTGCTAAGCACATTTTAGGACATTAGCATTATTAGTCTTAAACAGACTAACTGGATCATGCTGAAAAGATTGTGACAACCATTTAAATGAAACTTTCTTTAAAATATATATATTGCCCTTTAAGCTCCTCAAGTATTCTTGATTTCAAATCCTTCTAATTTTATTCCCAGAATTACTGTCACACAAACATGTCCGTTTCTTTACTTAATTATAGAAAACTATTATCATTGGTCTAAAAATACATGAAATTACCACTGGAGGAAGTCGAATATTCATGAATTCTGTTATGCTTCTACAAAAACAGTCACAAAATAGGTTATGGTTTTGTTTTGTTTTGTTTTTCCACACAGCAGTTACACACAGGTACATCAGCACCCCTAAAGGGATTTCCCCCACCTCCTACATCTGCAAAGGTGTCTACTTTTGTCTGTCACTGTTTGCCTGTTGAAATGAAGGAAGGATTGTTATCACTTTGTTATTGAAACAGAGGAAGAATCAATCACATGTTATGTCTGTAAAAGCGCAAGCAGCGCAGACATTCACCACACATGAGTAATTTACTCTTTTCCAATATAAGGCACCAAAACAAGCCGTAAGGAAGCAGTACCAGAAACATCCAAAAAGTGCATGCAATGCATAATTAAACAAAGGAGAAGTTTGTCCTGTCCATGCCAAAAGCACAGTCTCTCAAACCTTATGTAAATACGTGTATGGGGAAAAAAATACCAAAATGCAGTTGAGATTACTGAAAACACAGAAACCTGTCAAGACCATTCTGAACAGTGTGTAGCTGGAGACTGGAAGGATACTAGGGAGAAAGCATCGTATATGCTTTGCCTTATTCCTGTATTCTCTTGCCTAGATGCTGATTTTCCTAGTCTCTAGGCAATTGGAAGAGAGTTAAACCTAATTTAATTTTGTGTTCTCTTTGATATAAAAAAAACAATGAAAACTGCATTATGTATCAAAAAGGTGTTAAGGTTTAGGATTGTGTGTGCGTGTGTGATTTTCAACAGCTATTCTCTGAATATTTACAACATGCAAATATACACAGGAACAATTTAAACATAAAATCTACCCTAAGCGATTACACAAGTAAAAACCCCATGATTTCACAATATATTCTTGTATAAAAATGCAGCCAGCTATACTTATAACCAAACTTAAACAAGGTTTAGAGCATGAGCTTTTATACATGGGTAATATTTGAACAAGGTACGTTATGGGAATAAGTGTATGCTAGACCAGGCTTTCTGCTACGTAGCTAAAAATTTCTAACTGTATTTCAAAAGCAAGAAAATAATGTCTTCAACTGTTTTAAAAAAAAAAGCAACACATTATGTAGCACAACTTGAGAGCAAGATATGATTACCCGATCAGCAGATACTTGTAAAGCTTTTACATTTTTTCCATCAGACGACAAAAAAATCATAACACCAAAGAACTACTGCTTTAAAGTACACATTTCCCTTACAAAAATGTTACCAAATATGCTTTCCCATTCGTTCCCTGCTTTCAAATCTTTTGCATAGTTTATTTTAAACAAAAATGATACTTTGAAGAATTTTGTCTCTCTCCACAAAGTACTAAGATGTTCTAGAACACTTTACCTTTCACATGAAAGTTAAACCCACTGATTTTACATGTTCATATTACTTTTAAGCATTAATGAATGTTACTAAAATAACAGTTTGGAAGTAATATCGCTACTTATAATTTAATTAAAACCAGCAAAACAATATAAGCAAATAAAAGATGTTAAATGGACCCAAGTAACTTCCCACTATATGAAGATAATACCTATCAATGTATCAAGTTATAATATCAGAACATATTAGAGTAGTCAAACTACACAAAGTTGGGAAAAAAGGGATCTATTTCGTATATATTCATACCAACCAGAGGTTTCAGCTTCATTTTTAATGCCCTGGTCTGACAGCTTCCATTTCTAATCAGTTACAAACATAAATGAGCAAGACTTAAAGAACAGCAATAGACTTGTGGACAACTTCATACTGGGAGTTGGGAAGTTGTTTGCACAGTCATTCCAGTAAAAGTACTAAAAATTACTAAGCCAGAATTTTCTATAAAGCAGATTATAAAGATACACAATAATCGTCCAATCAACTGTACTGAAGGAACAACATAACTTTTTTCTCTACCACCACTCCTCTTTTATTTAATAAATTATTAAAATTGGGTATTTATTTTCACTATTCCCAACTCCATTTCGTGCTCATCCCATTCAATGTGTGCAAGAAAAAAAAAATAACTATGGTGGTAACTGTTACTCAGTACATAACCCAGCATTTATAAGCATGTTTCAACATAGACAGCAATCGATCAGATAGGATCGCCAGGTCAGCAAGCAGGTCAGTTCTTAACATAAAAGCCCTTGTAGTCTCTAAAACTTTTAAGGCATATGTTATGGCATACATCTAAAGAAAGAATCAGAACTGACTTTGTCTCAGCTGATCAGAGTTGCCTTGAACATCACTTGGATTTTTCACAATGGAAGTGGTTTTAACTATGCAGACCCCCCAGAAAATAAAAAAGTATTCATACAATACCTGTTTCAAGTTGTCATGATAGACTCCAGACTGCTTCTTGAATTTTATGGCTCATTTATTACAACTTCTCTTACAAAGTCAGGGTGCATTGGATGTTTTGGCAGAAGTTAATGTCAAAAACATTTTTCTATTTCCAAACTACAACAAACATAGAGCACACTAGATACTGTAGTAATGTTTGGACGCAGCATTTATGATACTACCTACAAATACATCAGACCTGGAAGCCTTTACCTCCCTATTCACCCGATAGAAGCTGCAAGAAGTAGCAGAGTCCATTTCTGGATGTTGGAATTTGACCATAAGCCTGAAACCACACAGAGATCCCCAGCTCAGAACCACCACCATGCAGTCAAGCCACCCTAGCAGCTTCTCATGGTAATAATTTCTACTTGCATGACAGCGTAAGATATAAGTTACTCACCAAATTGCCACTAGTTCTAAAATTGCTCCAGAGCCTTTCAACAAAGCAAACTTGACAAACTGCTGAGCAGTGGTACCCTGCCAAGAAATTGACTTAAGTTCCTTAACTTTCCTGGTCTTTCCTCAATCAGTGCATCCCTGTTGAATGGAATAATTTCTATTCATGAATATACTGCAACTCATTACCACAACCGAAGATCACCCTGCTAAAACCTGCTAAAGCTTTACTGAAGGTCTGTGCAATTGGTGGCTGATTTGTATTTTTTTTTTTTAATAGTCTGTCTTCTTCCAACCTATTTTATCAGTAACGAGTTCCTAGTGTCAAAGCAAGTGGATTTTTGCATGTACTTGGACTGACAATTTGTGCAATTTGGCTTCCACTTACAACACACTTAAAGCTGAGCTAGTAAAGTCATGGAGCTCTCAGTAACTGACAGTCTTTTCACTGTTACAGTCTTAAAACCGACACTCACTCCATTTGATAAGCTTGCCAGACCTACCTAATAATAATCTGGCTTTAATAATCAATTTTTCGTTGTCCTTACTTCCTGGAATATAACCCCTGCACTATAGTTAGCCTGAAGCAGATGTATGTATCAAGCAAAGGATAATCCCATGAAATCTGTGTGGTCTATCTCTATATTGCCATGCTCAGCATATGCTGGTTACACATCTACCACTACGATGCATCACCTCTAAAGCAGCAGAATAGGTAAGAAGCACATCCAGTCTCCTATCGCTGTTTTTTCAGTATTTTATCCAGACACCAAAAGGTATTCTTGCTAAATGACTGCACTCTGAGCATACTGACGCCAACTATGCATTTTCTCATCAAAGGCTCTACAATTTCACAATCAAATTACATTCAATTCTTTTGCCACTGGTCTTCCTGAAAATGTTACTAATGATCAAGATCCAGAGTGGATTTCTGGAATAATCGCAATAACTGGTTATGGCTGATCTCTTAAATCAAACAGGTTGAGGGTACAAGAATGCGCATCTTTGTCAGAAAGAATGCCATAGCATATTTATTTAAACACAATTATTCCATAACTCTCATACTGTTTAATCTCTTAAGTATTTTACTTTTTATTGTGATTTATTCTTCGTGTATTAGCTAATTCAATACTAATGGATGAGAAAAATGCCTCAAGAAAAGCAGATTACTGTTTCAATGCATGCGACCGTTGGTCATTTTGCACCTTGAAACACACTTAAAAGGTAACACTCAGTTTGGCTTGTTAACCGTCTTGTGACATGCCCCTTCTAAAGAACAGCTTCATTTTTCAAGGCTTTTTTTTTTATATATATATATATATATATAAAGGCTAAGCTTTCTCTTTCGTTCCTAGGTGATTATTTAACTACATGTTCATTATAACAAAGTACATATTTGCAATCTGTTTCAATCAAAAACCATCATTTAGAGCTCAATATGATATGTACAGCTTTTCCCCACCCCAAGCTTCTCACAAAATATGAACCTTTGGTCAACATGGATACCTACTTCCACAAACAGTTCCTCACTGTCAAAACAAAGCACCACATCACAAATATTTTGATTCTATCTATATCAGATTATACAACAATATTCATAAATTCAACATTTTCAGATAAAACACTTTCAACAGCTCCTTTATTAAAATCTGGTTGCTTTTCTAGTTAAATGTAATATTGTGCACAGCAGAGCACTTAAGATAAAGGTGTTTGCACTCAAATGAAAGGATATGGCATTCTATGACTAGTAAAATTCAGCCCTGATGTAATGAGTATTCCAATAAAGTTTCATCATGGATGATTTTTTGATTTAAGTTTTAGTCAAACATTTATTCTATAACACACTCATTTAAGAGAAACTTACATTATGGTCACAGAATGTAGTTTACAGAAGACATGACTTCATTTTGATCCATTCTGTCAAAGCCTTGACTTTGTGAAAGAAAGAAAACACATGTGGCACCTAGAAATAATAGTTGTTAAGAGATCTGCAGTATAAGACTCCAGTTTAAATCAAATTTCAGGCCATGAAAGGGATTCACAATAGCATTAAAAAATAATCTATTTTTTTCAACTGCCTGTGATTCAGAAAATCAATAACAGGGTGTTGGATAACAGATGCATTATTTTATTTAAATGGAATATAGACCTGAAATTGAGGGATTCATAAAACAAAAGCCTCCTAAAAAGATGTCTTTGAGGCATTTCATTAGAACTGTTCAGAGCAACAAGTTTAAGTAGGTATGATGGGTAATAAGTTTAAAATACTACTTGAGTTCTCTGAAGAAATACGCTCATGCTCTCTAAAAAGCTCAGTGCTAACCATACATACATAAACACACAATTTTAAAACCAGATGAGTGAAGACAAAACACAGTGGGGGGGTGGGGGGTTAAGATCTAAAGGAAAGACCAAGAATGCTGAAAAAAATAAAACCTCCAATACTGTTAAAAAAAAATCTAAAAAGAAAGAGGAAGCTATTAAAAAGGACTAAGACAAAAAGTACAAAAAACTTTTAAGATTTTTGAAGTTTTTTCTAAAGAGCTTTCACATGCACTTAAAGTCATTGTTAGCTTTCTGTTATGAGGCACTTTGACCAAAACTTTCAGCAGGTAATTAGGAAGTCAAATTACTTGTTTGTGATGCTGTACTTTATACTATTGACAATGTTCCTCACCATGGTATTACACAGATGCACACTGATAATTTTCAGTGAGACTGCCTCCAAGATCCCCTGCCACTGAAATGCAAATTGTTAAATTTGGTTTGTTTGGTTTTCATTGAGCACCTCTGGCATACTTTGGTATCCAGTCAGCAGTGACAGGAAGAACCTGGCAAAGGCTAATCTACAGCACCACATGTTTGTTTGTTTATTAGAATATTTCACAACATTTTAGTGGTTAGATATTTAACCTCTTTCCAGCATGCATGGTATTATAACAGTGTCTAATTTTACTCAGCATACTCAAGTGGGTGACCATTTGCCACCAGACATTTCGTAATAACCTAGAAGCTACTGTGCTCTTAATATGTTATGGGATCTGAAGTACTTAAAAACCTCTTATTTTAACAATTGGAGGCTTCTTAAATCTAGATTTATATTGAATAATTTGTATTATAGTCTTAATTTTAACATCTCTATAACTTAAAGTCATTCAGCTATAGGCTTTCAGGATGTAAAGACAAATTTAAAAATCAACTTCGAAATGAATCCCTCTCAAAATATACAATTCCTACCTTGCCTTCAAACAAAGACTTTCTCAAAGACTTCAGAAGATCATAAACATTTGAATGGATTGGAATTTACAATACTGCTTTACTGAAAATGTTTTGCCTTCATCTTTTCAAAAGAAACTGTAAACCAGAGCATTTCTGCTTTTTCCGAAGTTGCCAACATGGTTTACAAAGAAGCAGACCTGCAAGAGTCTAACAATGTACAACTCCTATAAATCAAACAATGTACAACTCCTATAAATCAACATCAATACCTTCAGCTGACATCAAAACCAACCGGACACCGAAGGCTATAGAAATACAAGAACCAGATTTTTTTTTTTTAGTAAGATGATTAGACAAGACATCACTCATAAATGCGCAGTTTAGCCTTTAGAAGCAATTTTCAGAAGCTTTAAAGAACAGGTTAAACACCTAATGTGTTTCTAAAGTCCAAAAGAAAGTTATCATGTGAAGTATATAAAAAAAGTGAACTAAAATATTAAACTGAATTCCCGCCCCCCCCCCCCCCCCCCCAGTCATTGCTTTCAATGTGATTACAGTAGCATGTTTTTTGCAGCATCAGTTAAAGTATTTTCCCTTGCAACTAGTCTATAAATTCTTATTTAGATTTTGGTACATCCCATACATTGAAATAGTTACCCGAGTATCAGACCTTCAGAGTAAAAACAACAAAAATCCAACAACCACCACACACACACACCCCAGTATCAAGACCCAACGAAAAAGCAGAACACTTTGTCCTAGTATTTTCTTTATAATTCCTGGAGAAGTAGAAGGGTATAAAATTCTAACCGTAACAAGTAGGTACAATTACTTTGATGTTTGTTTGGTTTGAGGAAAAAAAGACTGCGGGAATCAAACTCTACCTCAGAAGGACACAGAATGTTACCCTATTTACAACTGCTGTTTCAGTGACTCTTCTGTGATAGCAGTAACACCAGATACTACACAGAATACATATAGGAGGACTCGGTAACTATTTATGTGTGGGATTTTATTTTTTTTTTTTTTAAATCAGGTATCACAATTAACTACTATGTCTACTCAACAGAACTTAATCACTTTGTAAGAATCTAGTTTATCCATCCAAAAGATAAGCAGATTGTGTCACACTTTTCTGCTTTCTCAGAGGACGGATAAGAACAAGAACAAAAGTATTTTAACTAGGAGTGGATAATGTTCACATTCTTTTCTTAATGCCATTACAGTGTTAGTTTATCATAGCAAACTGAAAACAGGTTTTCATTTTTAAGATCAATTAGCTACATTTTACCAAATAACTAATTTTACTCGATTTCATAAAAATATCATGAGCTTAGGAAGTCTAAAAGACATTAGATGCTTCCTACATATTTCCATCCTCCAAAATAAATTCAGTTTCACTGACTGAAAGCAACACTTCTTCTTCAGAATGACCAGAAACCATGTGCCTTCCTCCAAGGATCTTGTTGCAATGACCTTTTGCTCCTGCCAGATAAGGCCACAGCACTGAACTTTGCCTAAAACTCTGCCCATGGCACACCATGGCAACACTTTTTACACCCCTCTCCTTCACCCCACTTGCCTCCAGCAGCACAGGATGAAGGTTGTCCCATCTCTCCTACTTCTACTGTCCTACTTCTGCAAAGACTTTGAATGCCAGAGCAAGGCTACATCCTGGTGTTCAGAGCCATCTGCTTTCAGACCCACGAGAGTCTTCTCCAGCATATCTCACTGTGTAAAGCAGCATAAGCAATCCATAGGAAGTATCACTTCCAAACATTATTGTGAGTCCCAAAACAACCCAGGCAGATATTTGCCAAGCAAAAAATCAACAAAACACCTTGGAACGAACATGACGTTGTAACATGAACATAACCTAGATCAGTGACAAGTTGAATGGAATTAGGGCAGTAAAGTAACTTCAACTTGGAAGGACAACAGAGCAAGCATCAGCCATCCCTAGCACTCAATGAAGCCTCTGACTCCATGTAAGAAATTGCATCTACATAGCAGCCTGAAGCCTTTAAAGGGTCTGACAGATGGGGTTCAGGGTGGAGGAGAAAACAGGAAAGTCCTGCCTGAACAAAATCGTAAAACCCAGACGTGCAAAAAGCCGCACAAGGTCTGATCAATCCCACTGAACTGCAGTTTTGTGTATCAGCAGTAAGTAAACTCAGCACATCCCGTAACTGTTGGTACTAAAGGCACACACAGCATGACCAGTGACAAGTTGTCAATCATGCTGTGCTTTAGAGCCTTGCACCTCACTGAAAAGCTGTCTGCCGTTCCTGCTACAACTTGGGGACAGAGGTTTTCCCTTATTCCGCTGGCTTGGCTAGTGAGCAGCCATGACATTCAGCTGGCATTTAACAGAGACATAAGTACAGTGAATAAAAGTGTCAGCAGGGCAGAGCTCCTCCATGTCACCTCCAGCCCAGTGGTGAGCTACTAATGTGATAAGCAAGGCAAGAAAGGATAGCCTCAGATGCTTTGGATAAGTACTTGGCTCTTGAAAACTTCAGTAAAGATTTTCTCTGTCATTCCTGATACCATCTGTTTTGCAAGCTGCAAAGAATGCTGGATATACAGTTTTCAGACCCAGTTTGAAACCCTTTTGCCTTTACATAGTAGTCAGCTAAAGAATTAAAATTATAACTTATTTTATAGTATAAGCTTGTGACTTCCAAAGATGTTGTTAGTTCACCTTTGCAAGGCTCTTCGTATGTTCATAGCCTACAACACCGGTATGGTACTCCGTCTACAATTGGTTGTTTATGAATAGATCAGTTAGAAATAATGCCTGCCAACACTGTTCAAACTGACTACTCTGCTAGTAGTAAAAACATTCATATAAAAGTTGATTTAATAACCACTAACACAGTAACCAGTTACTTGGAAGATCCATTAAGCAAGTCTTTCCTTTAAATTATTAAAATTCACAGCCCAAACACCTTGTAATTTTCTTCATTAACACCACTTTAAATGCTTGAGCCCTCTCCCCTTTTTTGTTTTGGTTTTTAGCTTTCCGAGATGCACAGCGTACTCAGGGGGTACACTGAATGGAACCAGAATGGCCCTTCTGAAACACTTCTGCCTGAAGGCAATTCCCTCTATTCAGTTTATCCTCTGACATTAACATGAGCATATTTCATCTTTCCTTTTCTTCCTATGTCCTTTTATTAAACACCTGTGCAGACAGAGGAGTTAAAACCTAATGAAGATTCGCTCCTCCTTACCCACACCTTCAGCTGTATTGAACATGAACTTTGGTTTGATACAGCTCTTCTTGGCAGACTACGTAAGGTTTTTTTCATTTCTGGAAAGAAATGAATCACCACAGAGCCATTACTGAATTACATTTTAGTAAAACAATATTACAAGCTTTAGTGACTGTAGTCTAAAAAATATTTTGTTTGTTTGTTTTGTTAAAACAGCAGCTTCCTGTGTAAATATTAGAAAAGTTTTAATGGTTTAAGTACACCGCTGATTTTTTTCCACCCTACTAATTAATCGTTTATAGGTAAATGGAAATACCATTATTGTTGCTTCTTTACCCTTCGTTCTGTTTTTAAGCTGTATTATGCAAGTGAAAGACTTAGGAACACTGCAGTCTTCTACAACTCCACTAAAGTATAATACACACCTCTTTCTGAGCATAACGTGATGACATATTAGTTACCTTGGCTTTTTTTCGTCTGCTATCCTTGCACAGCCATTATAGTAGTAAAGGCAGTTCATGAGTATCCAACTTTGTAGCGCACAGGCAACCAGACTTTCACTGCCCCAGTATTTACATATGGAATGCTTAAATTGCCTTTATGTATTTAACGGCTGTACTCAGTAAATTTTCACAGATAACTAATTTTGAATAACAGAAATTGAAATTGGTTTAAATCAGTCCTTATTTTCTGCAAGTTTTCCAGTGTAGTTGCCTTTCTAAGCTCAAGTACATCAGTTCTTTCCAGGGAAAACAGCATATTCCTCTTTCTCCAATTAACTTAGGGTTTGAGTCAAGGTTTCCAGATGGCTAACAAAGCATTTTTACTGGCTTCTTAAAATAAATAAAATGCATCATAGGAATAAAAGTTTCCTATATTATATAGTACCATTTAAGTGAGGGTCTCAGACATTAGTTGTAAGCATTTAAAAGAAGTACAAAAGAATTGGACATTTCACACATTTACTTCTGTGATATTTCATCAAGAGTTTAAAAACCAGGAATGTCAGAAAGGCTTTCCTTATATTATACACATATTTCAAAGAGGGGTGGGGTGTATATCAAAGGTCTTGGTTTCCATGGACTTGCTAAAGGTAGTGCTCCATGTACAACCATCTTTGAGGTCTTAGCAAGCTTGCATTATGATCCTTTTCTATTATCTTCAGATTACGTCTCGATTTTATTCAGGACCTCATAAAAAATGAAACCATTTTTAAACAATGTGAAATTAGTTGATAAGAAGCAAAGAGTAAACACAGAGAACATTAATGTTAGAACAATAGATGGGAAAGTTATCAAAGTTTCTTCTTTACATAGGCTTATCTTCATCACCATCATCCTTGCATTAATCAATTCATAAAATCAAACCATATTAATGCAATTGTTTAACCATATTTTTTTGCTAGCCAGCTGGATCACACTTGCAAGCCACTGCAACAAAAGCTTCAGAAACAATGAAGTGAAGAAACACTTCTACCGCTGTTCTATTGTGGAAGCATCAGATATTTCTTTCTTTGTTGGCGTGGAAAATTGGCTTCATAAAGCCATGACTTTGTTGTTTAAGATACCAGAAGTGATTTTAGATTGAAAATGGAAGCATAGCTTTCCATTTGTTCTGTCAGGAAATATTTATAAATTTGAGCTTCGAGAAATCTTTTAGGAGTATACTGAGCTATAAGTTACACAGACTTAAGTATTACTGTGCTTTATAGACTTCTCAGTGCCAGGAAAGGGAAAACTGATATTTTCAACTATTTATCTCTGAGGAAAAAGTTTATCAATTTCCACACAACCCCCATGCAGTCCGTTATTCGTGGCTCAGTCATCAGGAGAGTTAACATTAACTTAATCCAAGTAAGATGGTAAAATACCAGCTACAAATGAGTTAGTCATTTTGTCCAAATATCATACAAATACATGAGCATAATCAAAGCAGAGCTCAAATTCCTGGATAACATTTGAATCCTCTCAGAACTTCCCATGCCTATTAATAGCACATTACCAAAATCACTTTGGCATTTCTGTACCACTTTCACAGATTGCTTTACTGAATTACTCAATTTCTTCGGCTTTGTTTTTCAAAACAGCCTATAACGGTAGTCATGTTAGGTACAGCCTGCAGTAACACTATTACAAATAGTGTTACTACTTCAAACTGTTCCAAAAGTTTAAAAAAAGCCTCCTTCAATGGTAACCAAGACACCTATAGTTACAAAATGGGGATGCTACTGTACTTAACACCCTGAACCAAGCTTCCCAAATTACTATACTGAGAAATTAGTTGCCTTCATTTTTGGTAATTCTGAGGGCACCTCAAAGAAGAAGATACTGTGTGTCAGTATTTTACACATACAGAATTACCCCATGTGAAAGGAAAATAACCAAGAAACTAGTCTTGTTTAAATCCTTTAGCTGGTGTCGAATGCCAAAAGGTTTAAATCCCACTTTCACAACAGAATCCATGAGTTATCTGAACAGGTTAATTCTACCTATGCAAGATGGAAGTAAATGGTTGTTATAGTAAAGAAGAAAGGGGTGGTGTTAGAGCAGTGGTACTGATACAGCTTGTGTAGAACCATTACTGTACAGAAAAAATAAACGTTTTTCTTTCAAACTTTCAGAGGGACATGACTTGATATGCCAACAACATGCGACCATCGCTGCTTTCACTCATGTGAGAAACGCACGACTAATTGCTAGAATATCTTGATGTAGCCTGTTCTTCGAACCAAGTAACACGCAAAGATTATAGCAGCGTGTGTCTTTCATGCTTTGTGAACATGTAAGGGAGAACCTCGTCAGAGCAGCAGCTGCATCACGAAGAGCTCCATCCAAACTGCTCATCGGCTATTTCTCTCCTACCCCTTCCCCAGTTATTCACCGTACGTAAAGTTTTGGCAGGACCACCGTGGGGCCCAGGGGCAGCACCAACTCCGTTACTACTACGAAGCCTGACGTGGTCCCGCCACCTAGAGGCAACCGCGCTGCACAGCTACGGGAACGGATCCCTCCGAGCAGCCCCTCGGGGCACGTTCAACAGCACCGGGGGAGCCACCGGGAAAGGGGAGAAAGAGGAAAAGCCCGAGTTTCTTCGAAGACAGTTTTCCATGGGAATTTTAAAGCTTAATCGATACCTATCGATTTCTGTGCTTCAGGAATTTGCTTTGGTCTGACTTTACAGAAGCATTAAACAAAAAAAATACTTGTCTTCAAGCCATTAGTAATAAAACAATTACCATTCTGCCTCCTATGTTTACAATGCATTACGTTTATTTACACACAGAAAGGAGATTTAGGTAGAATTCTTTCAATCTTTAAATTCCAGAAAGTAGTCGGGTTGCCGAGTAGGCAAGACTGATTGAGGAAGCAGTGGAGACTTGAAACTTTCTTGGGAAAACATGCTGTAGAAATGTAATGCAAACCAGCCTAGATCTGCTTTTCTCTTTCAACTGTTTTTGTGGACTGCCCCCGTTAAGCAGATGACCTGAGACTCTATTCTATTGAACTCCTGCTGCAAGGGAACAGCAAAATAGGAAGAAGAAAGAAAACAGTAAGAAAATCTGGTGTATACTTCAATAACTGCTGGAGCGTTTATTAGTTTCGGTGTAATAGGTCAATTAAAAGTTTAAGACAATAAAGACTCCAAGGGAAAAAAGTGATTTTCTATTTTTAGCGTTCCCAGATGTGCACGCCCTCATGGCTGTTACTCTTACTATATTCAGAAGTTTAGAAAAAGGGTGTATTTTTCAGTTTTAGCCTGAGACAGGTGAAAAAGTGGCATTTGCAGCTATTGCAGTTGCACAGCATGGAAGATAGCATCTATAGACTGATCAATTACTGAATTTATTTGTGTCTGGTAAGGCATGCATACTGATGCAATCCCACAAACTAAGCACCTAGTCTAATTTTCAAGACATATGAAAACTTGTAGTATTAAATAGCAATATACAAAGGAATCCTTGCAAATCAGGCTGTCAAGAGACTTCTGTTTAACACGTTATTAACCCAGTCTTGCAACTGAACTGATATTACTCATTCTTGAGTGCAGTGCTGCACTACAGTTGCCCTCTGGCTGTGCAGATATAAGGAAGTCAGTTCTTGCTATAAAGTGCTAGGATGAAATGCTAGTAGTGCTAGGTTTCTGGCAGGGAAGCAGAAGCCAGAGACTATAGCTTCCTCTTGACAGAAACCTAGCGCACCCTGAAGTCCACTAACATGCCAGCACTACCGTTTTTTAAGAAGTCGGTGTCCTCCATAATCATTGCCACCACCCACAGCTGCACTACACCAGATCCAGATCCGAGGTACACTGGTTCAGCACCAGGCTGGAAGCCTTCTCCTTCCCCACCCCTGCCTACAATGTGTCATTCCTCACCATCCTGGAGATAACTTCCCAGCTGAGTCTGGGGCAACCTTATTATTAAGGGCCTTTAAAAGAAAAGGATCATTCACATTAATATTCTCCAAGTACATAGAAACACTTTTTTCATCTATAAACTGCTCTTGTAATAACAACCGAGATGCTTCCTTACTGTTTCATTTCTAAATTCAGCATTTCAAAAGGCCACTTGGAGCTCTGCTTCCTTAGATAATCCTCATCAATCAAGGTAACGGGCTTTGAATTTGCTTCCCTTATTCTCAGGTATAGAGATTAGCTCATATTGTAATAGGTGTTGATTTTATTGAGCTAGTGTTGATTTGCCTGTTCTAAACCTTATTCATTTTTTTCTTCTCTTGAAATACCAGCTGACAGGCTTCATGCATACTATTCATCTGACAGCTTCATGTATACTGTTTACCTGCCTTCCTCATAATAAAAATATTTTTCCTTTTAATCCTTCAACATAAGAAAGTATCAGGCATATTATCAGGTTTAGTGAGGTTTAAGTAAACACAGAAGGAAAACAAACATTTTAGCTGCTGCAGCTTGCCCCACTGGGAAGGCCTTCTGCTACTCAAGAATACGCTGCTGTCAGGACTGACAGGCAGATACAACCACTATTGCCGGTGAATCAGACTGTAGGAATCAAACCAGAAAGCAGCCTCACCACCTTAAATTTTGGGAGCTGAGCGATAGGCTCAGCCTTCTCAGCGTGACAGCCTCAGAGACATCACTCTAGTTTTCCCCCATGCCAGAGCAAGATCCCTTGCTCCAGCCTTGGCAGGCTTTGCACAGTGCCGGAGTCCCCTGCACACAGCTCCCACGGCCGAAAGCAGCGCTACGCAGCGACTGTGCAATATGTTCTTACAAGCAATTCACTTTGCTTCTTCGCTTACACAACAGGGTACTTATATCCAAACAGAAAATCCTCCAGGACTACTACTACTACTGTTGAACTGTGGCTTTGCATTTCCGAAATTTATTTTGTGCGCACGCACATTGTGTTCATTTTCAGTCTTCAATCAAAAGCAAAATCACTGCAGGGGTGGCTTACAGAACAATAAAAATGAAGAAAAAAATAATATCGACTTCTAAAGATTAAAAAAAAAAACAAAACCAACACACACACACATAAACCCCACCCCTAAACCTTGAACTTATTAAAAATTACCTTTTCTATATTTCAATCTAAAATCCGCGGCAGAACCCCGGCCGCCGTGCCGGGAGCCGGGCGGGCGCGGAGCGATGCTGCCACCTCCCGGAGCCGCCGCTGCTCGCACGGCGCGGGCAGGGCCGGGAGATGGGCTCACCGGGAGAGAGCCCGAAACCTTCAGCACCAGAAAACACATTCCGACTGCATTGTAGTAGCAGGCAAAATTGTTTTAACTCGTCTGTCTCGTTTCAGCGAGCTCAAAGAGGTTCTTCATTTACCACGCGTTATCAATTAATTTGTCACACTGAGTTAGGAGGAAAGCGCTTTTCCTGGTTAATTCTGAAGGAGTCCCTGCTTGGGAGCTTACATGATTCACCAAAACGTGTGTGCCCATTTTTAGACACTTACGGGTTTGTGCAGCGATGAGGCTACAACGTTAGTTGCTCTCACTGTTACAGATCACTGCCTTTCCACAGACATACTGTAATTTAGCAGCCTAATGCAGCACCGTGGAATTTCAAAACATCTGTTGCTAAGCATTCTGCAGAGATGTGGAGTTAGTTGTCAAAGTATTTATCCTTTGCTGCTCTGAAAAAAAGTGGACAAACTGGAAAGGGACCTGTACAAGTATTTCCATGCCATGAAGAAGCAGCAATGAAAGAGACACATTCCTGCAATATTTTTTCCTGTTTGTGATAGTGCTGTCCCTTGACAATTTATTTCTTCTGCAGAAGAGAAACAAGCCTACAAAAGGAAATACTACAGACTCTAAAAAAAAATATTTTCTGACTTCCAGATAGAGTATAAAAACAAGAGAGAAAAAGATGAAATTTAGATTTTCTAAGCTAGCACAACTGCTTTATAAAGAGCAAATACTTGCAGTTATGCACATTGCAAAGAGCTGGATGGCAAGCCACATAGCAAGCTTTGATTATATTGAACTGTATCTCTCTATTTGGTAAAAAAAAGATAAATATTCCCCCCTTAGATAGAAGTTATTCTCCACAGAACAACTGTGTTCAGGACACGACTGTCATTGAGCGAGCTATTCATACACATCAATAGAGGAATATAACCTTCAACACATGTGATGGATGGCATAATTTGAATTCGATCTAAACTTCCAACAAGCAAATCCAATTCTTCTGTTCCAAAGTTTGGGGTTTGTGTGTGGATTCCAAATGACTTGCAGATCACAGAAGTGAGGTTTTGTACTTTTTTTTTTTTTTGGGGGGGGGGGGTGGGGGTGGGGGGTGTAGTGGTCTATTTTGAACCCTTGTACTTTTAAATGGCAGTTTGGGCAATTTACAAGCATTTTTTTTTCTACCGGGGGAAAAAAAAAAAAAAAAAAAAAAAGGCCACTGAAAAGCATGTTACACAATTAAAAAAAAAAGGAGAAAATATTTTTAATATGCTAATTAAATATTTTTAAGATGCTACAGCAGGAATAGTAGTTCTAAAAATTTTCAAAAAGTTAGTAAGGAAAACAATGCTGGACTGTATCTGCACATTATTAGAGATGCCTAATTTTCCCCCATGCATTTATTCTGCTTTTCTTCCAACCTCTTAAACTCTAATGTCTACTTCCTTCCCTTCATCTTTATCACCTTCCATGAACCTTCCCACAGCTTATGTGTAATTTACTGCCTCTTGTTCCTTCTTTCTTTCCTCTCCTTATCTCCACCACATTCAAACACCCCAAAAGCCTACTGGATTCTGTCCAAAAATAGTTACAGATTTCCAAAAAAAATTCAAGTCTATTCTGATGAACACCCTATCTGAACAGATTCTTGACAAGACACAAAGCATTTAGGACAGCAAATTCTTTAATCTGCTGGTGTTTGGCACATGTACTCATCACATACAGAATCATCTAGCATGTGTATCACCATAAAGAAAAAACAAAACTAAAAATAAAAGTGTATAGCAGGAGAAAGCAATGAGCAGCAAGCACTTCTCAGAGGGGACAGTGAATCAGCCATTATCTGGTACACAAATACAAGGCTAACAGAGCATTTGTGTAGTCAAATTTCAAAAATCACATACTATAAAATAATTACCAAGACAATAATTAAGTTGCCATGAAAGAAGTGCAAAAGGAATCCAGGCTACCTATACAAATCATGAAAGAGAAGGAAAAAATGAAATTTGATCTCAGATCTAAAGGGATAAGCTTTTGCATTTTGTTTTTAACTAGTTTGACCCGTCATCTTTCTAGACAATTACTCTGGAAAACCAAAGTTGATTAATAAAATTCTCAGGAAACGGCCAAATATACATCATGAAGAAGCATTGTTAAAGAAAAAGCAGCAAGAGCTCTGAAAAAGGCTGTTTGTCATATTTGACACTTATCCAGAAATGTTATGAGATAATAAAAGAAATGCAAATATTTTACAACAGAAACCTAGAAAATTTAAGACAATAAAGGCTGAAATATTTGGCCTCTCTAAATTCCTTAGAAAACTAAAACTTTGGAAGTGGAAAGCCTTCTAAGTGGGAAAAGCATGTAGGAACTGAAAAGTAGTAAGTTGAGATTGGAAATTGGAAGGTGACTTCTAACTGCCTTAGGAGGAAGGATCTAGAACAGCGAGAGAAATTGTATCGAAACATGGTGGTTTATATCAAGTAGGAAGGTAAGCTTCTAGCTAAAATTCAGTTTGACAAAGAAAGATAAAGTTGTTACACAGTGCAGTCAGAAATTTGGTTTAGGTCTCCGATTTAGTCAAGATCAATTCTAAGTATCCTCAGCAACAGTGCTCAAATTCACCACTAAAATAATTCCAAAATCTTTAAAATTCAGTGCAAAACACATGTAGAACCATGAGAACAACTATAGTCAATTAAATCAGCATGAAACATGTAGACATTCCATTTGGTCATACATTTTAACACCACTAAGAATGAAATACAAACTTATACTTTTTTAATAAAGAAATTAAAGTTGTTATTACAATTTTTAAAGTATTATTTGTTACATAGATTCATTATAAGGCATTGACTGAACTTTAATTCCACAGCAGGGAACGTGTTCAAAGCTTTCCAAAGTAATAATAGATTTGCAAAAAATCCAGTAATACGAAATGCTCTGTTGAATCCTAAAATACAAAGATGATGAAGTCACCACACACACTTATTTGTAATTATTACGTTACATTTCAACTATAATTACTAAGACAATGCGTAAGAAATTTAAGTAATATTTGGCACACAAACTAATGACATTGCTAGCGGCATGAAGGAATACATTCTCCATTCTCCTTCAGTCTTGAACCGTCAGATTTCAAATAGCCATCTGAACTTCAATAGTTTTCAGGCTACATTTAATTCTAAAACTGTTAAGACAAACTTAGATAGCCATCATTTTTATAAAAAAAGCTTTAATTCTTTCTGTTCATCCATAGCATCCCTGTTCATAAGCTAAATAGAGGAAAAAGTTCAAGTCTAAAGAGAAAAATTCTGTGATAAATTGAAAACTTCAAAGTTGGAGTATCATTTTGTTACTAGAGCAGAATTAGTGTTTTAAAAAATAAAAGAAAGAATCTACCATCCTAGTTTACAAGCAGGTACCAGAACCACGTCTGCATTCCTAGAAGTCAGAGGTATGTGGGCTTCATGTTTGTGGAGCCAAGTTCTTATGCCAGGTTGATACTCTGGGTATAATTATACAAAGCTCTAACGCACCTGTTTTCTATTTTACTGTAGAAAATGAAGCAAATTTGATGGCCATAAAACTGATGCAGATGAAACCAAGATTTGTAGACCAGAGTACTTCTTCCCACATCTCAATTGCTTAAAAATTCCGTATTTCCATGCACTTCACTGATAGTCCATAAAAATAAAGTGAAAGGAATGGAGGAAGAGAACCTCAGGAAAGGAAAAACTCCTGAAAACTGGCGATTTAAAAAAATGTTCCTCACAATTTCAGTACTGCTCATCTAGTCTTAATCTCACACGTATCAGGAAAAAGCTTCAAGCAACAATTTCATCTTTGAGTTGCAAGCTAAAACAATATAGATATTGACAACTTTAACTAGAAGATTTGAGGTAAAACTTTCCCAGCAGGTGCTTACAAAAAAGTTGTTCTAGAGTTTTCTTGTATAATTTTTGGCTTTAAATCATGGAAGCATGTAAGCATGAAAAACAATCAGATTTCATTGATTTCATTTTAAAAACAGCAGAGGCTGTAGCACTTGAAATATTTCCTCATTTTAATCAGCTTTCTAAATTCAATAAAAACAAGTTTTGAAGATTTTTTTAATCATAGATAATTGGATTTATTTTTTTTCAAACAATGTTTTTAATTTACTTCTGAAGCTGAACTATTTCTCCCAATGCACCTGGTAAATTTCTAACCAGGCCAATATACTAAACCAGACAAAAATATATTCACTAATCACTGCTATTAGTTACATGAGCATTAAAAGCAAGAAAACTGGTAGGGAAACGCTTTTGTTTAGTAATCAGATTGCTGTTTGATGCAGAACTATTATAACTTTTAGAGGCAGCGTGGCAGAGAAATCAGGCTTTTAAAGTTATAAAGAGGTAAGGTACATGGAACACTATCAATATTTTATCCTAATATAAAAAGATACATCACAGATATAAGAATATGGCAGGGTTGCTTTTTTTTTTTTTAAAGGATTTTCTAACATCTGCAGAGCAAACAGAAGTACAGTGTAAATGAAATGGTCTAACAGAGGTTGCGATCTTTTTAAACTAGCACTTTCATTAGACACATTGTCATTCTAGGATTTTTTCCTCAGATTATTAATGGATAGTTTAACTGTTACCTTTCTATTCTTTCACTTTACAGACACAGAATTGTGTTTCAATGAGCCCAGCAACTGAAGGTTTTATTTTCCATGTGTGGTCCTTTGGGGGCCTTTTGTGTCAACTTGGGCTTTCTGTTTCATTATTACTTCTTAAAAATGTCAAGACATTGGAAAGAAGTCCAGAAAAGCTCATAAAACATGAAGGACAGGTTAACATTATTTCTATTCAGCAGTTTAATGATCTTGAGCTATGTAAGTCACACAAAATTAACATGAAAGAGTCTACCCTTACATACATTCCAAATAAACAGATGTCCCTCAATAAGAGGGGAAATCCAATAAAGGATGTTGCTGTTTAATACTTCAGAAGATAATTAAATTCAGTGGCCCTTATGGTCTAGTGAAGGCATGTTAAGAAAGATTATGCATACTTCACAGAAATTGCTACTCAACAATACTGGCCATACTGGAGCTTATTAAAAAAATATTAAAAAGTAACTAATTTGAGTCTATATGTAGTTTACATCACTCCAAAAGTTACTTCATTTATGCCTCCTAAATTTTAAGAGGGAGCACATTTGTGTTAACCAACTGAAAAGACATTCCCTGTTAAGTTATTTTTGAATTTTCATAGGGTTTTTTCTCTCTCTGAAAGTTTCCATTGTCATGGTGATTCTACCCACACCCACTACCTACCTAGCTTCAGACAGACATCTACTTCTGAGGTGATTTGACCTTTCTTTTTAAACATTATGCTGAGATGGAAAAAAAACCCAACAAAAACAACAACAACAACAAAAAAAAATCACACAAACCACCCACAATGGATTTAAAGAAAAGGAATTTCGAGTCATTGGCTTCACACAATTTCAGAACTGTATCTCTTGAAAATCTAGGCAAATTTTCCTACTATGAGACCAAAACTGACTTTATCTCAGTCTCTCATTCTGTGAAAGTAGTAAAGTATTTACTCCTTAAGCATGAAGTTAGCCTCATCAAAATGAGCAGATACTCTCTCCCTTAGTATTAAGAACGGGCTTCAGTGTTTTTATCAAATGAATGAACTTTTGACTAGTTTAAAGCCTTATCCCTACCACTACGTAAGGGAAACTCCCTAGTCCCACTCAAGTCAATGTAGATTTCACCATCAACTTCAGCAGAGTTGGAATGTCACCCTAGAGTGATTTAGCCTTTATGCTAACTTTCCAAAGTTGCTTAATCAATTTAAAATTAATGGAAATTGGGTATTCAGAATGCTTAGTAAGCTTTTGAAATTTCAGACCTCAGTGATTAAGTTAAAGATGAAAAAAAATCAAAGTAAAATTATTCTCAGAAGTTTCATAGCAACTTTTAGGCAAAAAAACCCCATGCAATGGATGTTATATATTTAAGTACCAAACAAAGAAGTATTCCTGATGTACGTTAAACCACGACAAACACATTTTATTAGATAATTCTTCTACCCAATAGTATCCAATCGCTGATGTTTAGTATCAGAACCCCGCATTTTCTACCTAAGAAGGTCTATGGTTGATCTGATTGGAAATAATAATCCACTGAAAAATAGCACAGTCAGAGGGTACTTCTAGGAAGCAGATTTACTTAGAACGGTCTCAATGCTAGTGCAATCACACAGGGCCTTTTTGGATGTGTATTGTGATGTTGTGAGCACTTAGGGAAAGGGAAAAAAAATGTGCTCTGTATTTCACATATTTGAGCACAGTACTGGAAGTTATGCAAAGACATGAAGACAAATGCTGTAGTTATACAACGTGTCTCCTCAATATACAAAGAATGAAGGGAGGGAGAGAAAGAAAAACTCTTTCCTTCCATGTACCTAGTACTAACTCATTGCTGGAAAAGAAATAACAAGGACTATTAGACAAATAAGGAAGAATTGAAGTTTCAGGTCTTCACATATAGGTCTAAACCCATACGTTATCTCAACGTCCCACATGAAGCACTCCAAATCAAGTCCAACGATCAAGAAAAAAACATTTTAAAGAATCAAGTAAAGCTCAGACCCAAAACATACAACAAAAACTTGACAAGAGTTTTAAATGATCCATTCATCCCTCGTTAAAAGGTTTAACAGCAAATATCAAGTTCTGCATTGAAAGATTTTAAAAGAGAAAGAAATTTAGTTCTCTAAACCAGCCAAAAAACTAATGTACCTGAATGTTTGAGGAAGCAGTGGAAAAGCTTGAATTTCTAGGTGTCTTAATATACGACTTAAATGCCTTCGAAGCTGGCTTATTTCTTATGTTGAATGTTACCTTAATTGAGATAGCTTTGTAGGAAACAAGGAACCCTTCCTGTCTGATTTTTATTCTGCTGAAAGTAATCCTCCAAATTTAGAATTTAAAAGCCATCCAGAAGACTTATCTATATATTTTAATACAGAATTCCTTATTCAATTGAAAACTCATTTTATTCTATTGATTTCTGCATTTCAGACAGGAAAGTATGTGTACTTCCATTTTTTTTACATGAGTAGTTATGGATAGCACAAACATCTAAAAGACATCTCAGTAGTTTGCTTAAGTTTGATTCTATTTTTCTGTGTTCATTTGAGCAGTCCCAAAATTTATTTGGGAAGCCATCAATTGCTTCAAAGCCTAGAATAGGTGTTTGGGTCATTTTTTTTATCATGTCTAGCACCATCACAGAGAAACCTTTACAGCAGAACCTCCAGTTGCCAATCTTAAGGGAAAACTGACTTCACCATTTTATGTATGTCCACATACCTTTTGGATTCCTTTGACTAGTTGCAATATCTTAAGCCGAGATCTGTCATTATTGCATTAGCATAAGTTAAATGGTAAAAGACAAAAAATCCAAAGGATTAGTTCACAATCTTCTGGGAAGAAAAAAAAAAAAAAAAAAAGAAAAAGAGCGCTTAAAGATATGAATGAAGCTCAACAAACTTTAAATACAATCTCTGATAAAGTACAAGGATTTGTCCAAGCGGCAGTGCTATGTAATATGTTACACCATCACATTGATTTATTGTACACCAAAACTTGAACTTCAGTACATCTATAGTGTTAAATATTTGACTTCTGTATGCTTAGGTCTTATATTTCCAACTAGTGAGATGTTCCCATATAGGACACTGAGGCAACCGAAGTCCAACCTTACTGAAAATAAGGATCAGCAGGAACAATCTCTTGACAGGATGTTCAAATAAACCAGGGGAAAAAAAAAGTTTGAACAAAAATATTCAGGCTCGCTCTCTACCTTCTCATTATTTTGAAGTTCCGCTGGATTTAATCTTAGCAACAATCTGAAGAGCAAAAGAATCCCAGGTTACTTTACCAGTAAGATCTGGTAGTGATCTGATACTGAGGAACTTGAGACAGTAACAGAAGCTGCCAACTTGTTCCCCTCTTAGGCATATATCCTTCCTGTGTGTGCAGCTACTAAAAAGTCACATCTGTAAAACGCACTCAAGTCTTTATAAGTGCTGTAACCCAAAGTAATCCAACTGCTCTGTTCAATGGAGAACACTTCCCTTCACAGCAGATATCTGATATTCTTTACAAGAGAGATAACTGTTGAAAACCATTAGTTTGTTGGTACAAAAAGAAAAAGTGGGTTTAAGATGCTAATAGAGACAGTGACACAGACTGAAAAAAAGATGTGAGGATCTGCCACACTAGGGGTATGTTCTGCCCCTCTTCAACCATGACAAAACTGCACTTGAAATTAAGAAAGGCTTAGCAAAGGCTTGAAGACGACAAACAGCTGTGGTGACTGGAATTTAGCCAAGGCAGCTAGAGCATCTCAAACGTTTAAAGCCCTGACTACAAAACACAGAATTCAACCATTAGCTACCAAGAGATGCATCTTAATTGAACATTGGACCTCTGCCATCATATTTATATCAGAAGTTGACTTAGACATCAGACTTATGAAGGAATGAAATGAAGAAGTGTTCCTTAGTGGTAGTAATTAATCCGGGTAGTGCAGAGCACAAGGCAGAACACCAGCTGACTAACAAGGAACTGGTGCACATTTGCACCTGTGGCAGTAAGTGCCAGATCTTATTATAAGGCAGTACTCCATGGATATTTTTGAGCAGGAAAAAAAGAAAACACTAACCCAAAACTGAGTAATTTGGCAAAGTTCTGTCTCATTGGCACTTTCCAGTCACAAAAGACCAACAATAAAAAAAGCCGGTTATTCCAAGTCAGCACTGAACTGTAATACAGCAATCTGCAAAACCTTGCTACTAATATCTTGCTTTTATGACCTCTAATATGCAGTTATTTATCAAAAAGTGACAAAAAGAATACCTATCCTCTAAATTAATTTCAAAAAGTATTACTTTGACATTTTTATAGCCTTCTAAGTCAAAACTAGAACATACTCTGAAACAAAATATACTTCATAGTTCTTCATATTGAGATTTTGCTCTTTCTCCCGTCTTATACAGGCTCTTTAGAACAGTGATTAAACAGTTCTTTTAATTCTGTCTATTACACAGAAATCCCAGCTTTTCCACCATCCAGTTCAGATGGTCTACTTGTTCCCAAAACAACCCCTCAAAACTTCTTGAACTTAAAACCAGAAACAGAAAATTTGTGGGCTATACCCAACTGAAACACTAAACAGTGTAAAGTTACAATGGGGCTAAGGGCAGGGAAGACACCAAAGATACTTTTGCAAGTTTATCTAAATCGAGGGTCCTCAAATTTTTTAGGCAGGGGGCCGGCGCGCGGATGAAGTGGCAGGCAGTCATCTGCAGCTGCTTGGTTTCCCCCCCCCAACCCGCGGGGGTGTGGGGTGTCTGTAAATACCAGGGACCAGATATTAAGGACCCTGGGGGGCCGTATCTGGCCCATGGGCTGTAGTTTGAGGACCCTTATCTACATACTTCAACCATTTTGATTACAAAAAATATTTTTAATTTATATATACGTGTGTGTCTTCACAAGAGTTACCTGTTCCTTTGGTTTTGGCAGTTTGCTCTGACTGATTCCATCCAGTTCAGTAGCAGAAACATACCAGAAACAAAAACAGAAAACAACTTTATGATTATTAGCAAAAATCGTTAGAAAACAAATAAAACAATTCCTAGAATATCCACAGAAAACTACAAGTCTTAATCAACTTACATAAGAGTTGTTATGCTTTCAAGATTTTACAGTTCTGACAGCCAAGCAGCCAGCTAGTAAGCAATGGGTAAGTACAAGAGCAGATATATTGAGATAGACATGAGGACTGGTAAATCACCACAACTAGCAGTGAGAATTGGTAATATAAAAATATATACCTTTACTGTCATTCTCATAGAGCCAGGTAAACTCAATGGGCTAACTCTTCCTGCATTCCTAGGTATACCAGTCAAACGGAAGGATGATGTGTTCCCAAATGGGCAGTTTGAAGGTGTTCAGTGTTCATTGCTACTAGTTTGTTATTTTGAGAATAAAATACAGTACTCTTTCATCCTCAGAACCTAGACTGCACGTTTCACGCATACTACACAAAAGTAGTTTAGAGGAATTCTGCTAGGAAAAGTGTCAAGCATATTATCTGTGTTTCTTCCTTATCTTTCTAGAGATCTATTCATTCCACAGTTTTTTCTATCTATTAAAAAATTTTATTAAGTGTTAGCTACACATGTCCTGGTGTTAACTAGGATAGAATTAATTATTTTCTTAGTAGCAGGTACGATGCTGTGGTTTTGGATTTTGTATGAGGATGATGTTAATAAAACACTGAAGTTTTAGTTGTTGCTAAGTAGTGCTACTATAAATCAAGGACACTACAAGTTTCCCATGTTCTGCCAATGATTTGGTGGACAAGAAGCTGGGAGGTAGTGGAGCCAAGACAGCTGACCCAAACTAGCCAAAGGGATATTCCACACCGTAAAACATCATGCTCAGTATATAAACTGGAGGGACTTGGCCAGGGGTCACCAATTGCTGCTGGGGGACTGGCTGAGCATCAGTCAGCAGGTGTTGAGCAATTACATGGTGCATCACGTATTTGAGCTTTTTTTCTCTCATTCCTTTCTCCCCCTCCTCTTCTTTACTGTTACTGTTGTTGACAACTAGCTGCTTTATTTCTATTCTTGAACTGTTCTTACCCCAGCCCATGGTTTTTTCTTTTTCCTGATTCTCCTCCTCACCCCACCAATGGCAAGGGGGAGGACAGGGGTGGAGGGGGGTAGCAAGCATATGGCTGCATGGTACTTAGTTGCTGGCTGGGCCTAAACCACAACAATATTTACTTCAGTTGTTTGGGTTTTTATCCATAGGCCCAGTACTGCAAAGACTAAGATACCATACATTTGTCCATTATGCCATGCTCTCAGACCTCTAGATCTTGTGCTAGTACTGTTGTTCCATCTATAAATCGCATGAAAAAAATCTGGCCCTTAGTCCACACTCAGAGTGTACTGTACCAAACTATACTTGTCTCATTAAGAAGTCAAAGAAAAAGGAACGTAACCAAAACATTTCAGAGAAACAGACCAAATTAGCATCAGCCGTTTTAAAATTCCTGGCATCATCTTCAAGCACGGTCAGTAATAAGCCTTTAGAAGGGCACATCAGAATTACAATGAACAATTTAAACAGATTTTGCTAGTGGCCAATGCTCTTAGCCACTCATATTGAAGGGCTGAAATAGCAGCTGCAGTAGCAGCAGCAAGGTTGTGATCAAAATTGATAGTAATACACATATATTAATTTCTTTTCTTAGACACTGGAGTCAGTTATAATTGTTAGTTGCAGTGAAACGCTAGCATAGCCACATGCATAATTTACACATTTGCAGTTATCACATGTATATGCTTGTGCAGTCATTTGATTGACCTAAAGCAGCATATTGACTATGAGTATTGAGATGGGAGACTAATCATTCCTTGTATATATGTATGTACATATTAGTTTTATAAGAGACTGTAGAACCACATTACAGCAGGTTACAGTCATCTTAATGACATCCAGAAAAAAAATTTCCCAAAATATATAAAAGAAATAAGCAAAGAGCAAAAAAATTACAAACTGCATCCTGAACAGCCCAGCACCTAGACTAACACAGAAAACACAAATTTGTGAACATTATTAACTATCATAGTAAGAACAAAGAACAAGGTTCTCGAAGATCATTGCCTTCCTCCATTTTCTAAGAAACTGATTGAGCTAGACACAGGACACTTAAGATGGAAAAAGTATACTGAATTAACACATCTTACTAAAGATAATTTAGTATTTTATAGAACTGCATATTCATACATTATTATTCCTGCAAAATAGGAGTGCAATAAAAGGTATAAAGAAAAACATTCAAGGGGTAGAAGTTAACAAATTGCAAGTCTAGACAAAGGTCAAGGACTAAAATCCAACAGAAATATATGACCTTCTAATAACAGACACTGTAAAGCGCGTGATCCTAAAAACAGAGCAACAGTGACCTTAGAAGAAAAAATATTCATGATGAACTTTACTGCAACGCATAAGGAATTATAAGCAATCCCAATTTTAGTCCCGTTTACATTTCAAATGTAACTTGCAGGAATTCAGTCTCAGCCTTATAGAAACATTCCTTTTGTATCATGTAATCCTACCTATTCACACAATAAAACAGGTCCAATACACAAACAATATTTCCAGATTTTCCATCTACCTTTACAGAAAAAGGATAAGAATAAAAAACATTTGTATTTTATATAGAATTTGAAAACTGAAGCAATCTGAAGGAAGTGAAATAATGCCTGGAACCAAGAAACTTAATTATAAATTTATAGGGTTTGAATATCAGGTTAATAAGTTCTAATAACTTCCTATTTAACAAAATAAACTTGTCTAAAATTGCTGAAAACAAAATCTTTTGCTTGGAAAAAACACTTGTGAAAAAGAAACCAAGCACTCCGGGCGGTCTAGAACTTAACATTCTTCTGCCAACATATTTTAACAAAGCACAGAATTTTGTAACCTGAAACAATGCTTTAAACAAATAATTATTCCAGTCTTTACCTACACCAGTCATTTGATGATGACACAGCATAAAAGCATTCTGCAGAAATCTGTCCATCACAGTGTCAATAAAAACATAACAAACAGAAGAAAAGCTACCACTAGACACACAATTCTTCTAAACAAAGCACAGATCTAATCTTCTCAGAATTCCCTCTTGGGAATTAAAATACTTTGGAAGCATTTATTTCCGTAAATTAATTACTTCATATTGAAATGGAAATATTTTGCTTCTGGTTTTGCCAATATCTATACTGTTAAATATTTTTTTTAATCCAATTTCTAGCCAAATAGGTATCAAGAGTTTCGCAATACAAACCTAGATTAATCAACATACAGTCCTACTTCTGTAAGGCAATACACGGAACAAAACCAGAGGGTAAAGGGAAAAAAAATTAAAAAAAATCACGTACATCCTTAGCAACACACATTCATAGTCACCAGAGTGTAAATTGGAGCTCTTACCCTTTAAAGGATTTTTCATGTGAAACTGTAAGCAACCTCTTATGAAGCGCTTCCTGCATTGTAACTGTTTAAGCAAAATTTTTATGTTGGTCCAGTCACTGACTGATAAAAATGCTGACAAAATAGGACAAACCACAAAGTTCTGTATCTGATTTATGGTTTTGAGAAGATCGGAGCAAGACAAGCAAGGAACTAATGACAGAGCTTTTTCCAGGTTTGTCTTGTCCGTCCTGTTAGTACTATTGGTCAAGTAGCAGTGACTTCTCATGTTACAATTTTTACATGAAGTCTATGATCATTTGATAATGATATATGAAAAAGTTATTTATATTTCAAGAGAAACACATGTCTCACCAATAGAAGGCCCAAATACAAGCCTTATATTCTAGTCGTCCAATGTGCGTGTGTGAGGAATTATTCTATGCTGTGCTACACTGCAAACAAGACCTGAATAAGACAGCCAAGAAATTTATCAGAATGCTACTTAATTTCTATATTTATAATTTCTTACTACAAAAATAAGGTTTTTTGAGAATTTGTCAGCTTAGCAGTGCAGAAGAACACATAAAAGGCCTACTTCTTTTAAAAACATTTGTAGAAATAACGTTTCTCCAAAAAGAAGTCTGCAGGATCCCATAACAAATATTCAGTATCTACAAGCTAAGCAAAACAACAACAAAACTGGGCAATCCTACAACTGCTATGTTAGAGGAAAACTGGGTGGGATTTTTTTTTTTGTTTTGTTTGTTTTGGGGTTTTTTTCCTCTCTTGTGAGTGAAAAAGAACATAGTGTACATAATAGCTGTGGCCTGTTGGAAAGTAAGGCCACTCAGGAGCAGGTAGGACTGCAGACCAGCTTTTCATAGACCTCAGTATCAGCCAAACCTAGTTTTTCCTTACAAAATCCAAGGTTTCATTTTCTCTTCCTTCCCCACATCTGAATTTTAATGCAAGTAAAAGCACAGGGGAGTTTTGACAAACAATATAAACAATGAGTTTGGATAAGCAAGAGTTTTTCCTGGTCTACAGAACTCAGTAGTTTTATAACAGCATGCAAAGTAGGAGCCAACAGTGGTTTAGACCTAAACCCCCATTTACCAGCAGTTCAAAAATATATATAAATTCATCACACCTTAAGCCAAGATTCAAGGATCAGTAGGCGACACGCAGAATTTGTTACCTTCTATACAAGTAGGTTTGCACATCAGAAATGGCCACGATCCAAAAACCAAAACAGGTGGGATTAATACACTTGTTCTCCATATCTTTTAGAAAAAGACCTTTTTCACACCCACCGTGTGACAATATAGTTTATTTGAATTGTTTAAAATAGTAATAATCAGGTCGGCTGGATTCATTGCTTTAAAGATGCCCAGAAACCTATTTCTCCTTAATTCCTTCCCCAGAAATAAGTCAGCATTTTATCATATATCATGACCTGTTGCAACTCCATTGGGCAATGACAACCCCTGTTAAAATTACTTTATATTCTCTTCAAGACTGAGCCCAAAGTAAGGCACATTCAAGTTGATTCATAGATGTGCTGATGTGGAACATATTATTCATAGGCCTCAGAATTCAAGGAAGGGAAAAGAGGTGACCAGCTCCACAACAGTATGCTGAACAGAACACTTGATTGCTTTTCTGTGAATAAAAAAAATAAAAAATAAAAATCTGGCTTAAACAACTAGAAGGTCCTCACAGGGACATTTAGATCTGCTTACAGCAGATTACCCAAATAAAAAACTGTGCAGAACACTAATGACAACATGGGAAAACACCGAGTACCATCTGAAGATTAGTTTTGTGTAAAAGTAATAGTATAAAAGAACTCTTTCAAGCCATTATTTGAGTATTAAAAAAATTTTAGGTTTTCATTTTACCACATTCTTGTGTTACTTCTGACAGAAATGAATACATTTAACTTGAGTGTTCTATAACAAAAGTACAAGCTTTTTGCAACATAAGTTACAAACCATCATAAACGGTGTCATAACTTTTTAACAGTTTCCTAGAGAAGACTGACTTTATCACCTCTGTGCTCTTGAAGGACACTCAAGTCGCACACAACTGCTGTTAACAAACAGAATGTGCTGTTTTAATTCGTTTTTGGAAAAAAGGAAGATTCAACCTCTTAACAGCAGGAGCAAGGATAGCAAACATATGGACAACTGCTGAGATTAGTTTCATCCAGAAAGTCGATGCATAATTTCCATGTAAGGTCAATAGGCAAATATAAAAGTTAAACCTAATTCTTGCCAGCTTTGAAAATAAATACTAGAAATAAAGTTGCATTGGTAGGGGTTTTCTTAGTTTTCTTTCATGGCTGAATAGTTTTGGTCAGATAAGTGATATCACATGTAAACTGTTCTTTTGAGCTGTCATGAAGATTATCTTATCTGATTTTTTTATAAGTCATTTAAACCTAGAATATGTACAAAATTGCAACACTGAGAGCATTCAACTTTAATATAGTAGAAATCTGTGTCAACAACTACTTTTGACTTATAGCTAGTCTGGTTTGTGTGCGCTAACAATGAGATCATTCTGTCATAACAGTGACATGTATAGTGCCCAAACAAAACAAAAAACAAACCAAAACACCAAAACACAACAGTACCATGAAGAATGGCTGTTTAAAGAAAAAATACAATGCATTCTTATAGCCCATACTAGCATAAATGCAAACAAGGAACCCAAATCCACACCAGCTGGCTGGTGAGCAGGTTAACACAATGCATGTAGGTAAATATCTAAGTGTTTGTTCTCGCTCAAAAGGGCTTCTTGTGGCCCGCACAGAGATAAAGGCTTTGTAACAAAGTTTGGAACTTTCCTTAGATGCACATGATTATTACTTTAATTATTTTTCTTCAAAGACGGAACCAGAAAGTAATAATCAACACATTTCTTTCATGTATGCCTTTTGAAGGGGTTTATTTCCTAGATTTCCAACACATGAAATATAATGTATGTCTAGTGACTCCCTAACCCAGTAATTCCTTTTACTAAAAGTACCAACTACAAGGTGCTATTGTTGAGAAGAGCTACAAAGCTTCTGTAAAAAATGCTTTTAACACCACATTACAAAGTATTAACAATAAATACTTTTGAATGTACTGGACACAGCAGCAGAAGCTTTTTTTTTTAATCTGGGTATTAAAACTGTAGGAAAATGCTTTCACTGATTCATTATATGGTTATTAAACATGTAATAGATGCATATAATTTCATATATTTTATCAAACATGGAAACTTTCTATTTAGTCATAGAATAGCTTTCCAGTTATCTTGATGATTAAGTACCTAAACTATTACTAATTAATGCAGTATTTAAAAGTATATTCAGGAAGTAGAAACCGAGATAGTTTTCACGCTTTGGTAACGACATAAAGGAAATAATTCCTTGTTTCGTATTCTAATTTATATCACACACAGCATGAGAAAGCAAATACCAAGTTGCAGCATCAATAATAATCACTCTGTCACCCAGTAGCTCCGTAAGACAATTTCCTAGCACCTTGTGCATAGGAGAAGAAAAAGCTGAGCTGGTTCCTTCTAAGGCATATGAGCATTATTCATTATGGATCAACAAGCTGATTTACCCTAGACTGGCAAACTAATTCTATTCTGAAGTCAGTCAAAAAAAAAAAAAAAAAGAATAAAAAAAAAAAATGTTGCCACATACTTCAGCAAAATAAACTAAGTGTTTGTTACAACCCTTTCCTGAATCTGCGGGGAACTTCTTACTCCTAAAAAGGGAGTCCACAGAAATCATGCATACTTTACTAATTCCTGCAGTACTGGTTTCATTCAATTTTGACTGTTGGAATAAGCAGAACCCATAGGCAGTCACACTACCAGTTAGTTCAGGAGTTGTACTAAATAGAAAATACATTGAAGGTCTGATTTCCTATGATTAATAAGAAAGATAATGTTCTTCTCTGGTTCAAAACTGGTGCTAAATTGGTATTTTGTATTGGAATTCAACAGAAAGTCTATTAACAGAATCATCATGAGCCAGAAACAGACATGTGGCCACCTTGATATTATCAGTATTCAGGTATAAGAGATGTCAGTAAGGTTATTTCTTGACTTACAATTGTTAGTGTTTTGTTACAAGTCTTTGGAAGATTCTTTTTTAAATCTTATGTTCTTATGTGTTTAATGTTAAAGCTAGTATCTTGAGCTCCCTCTGAAGAAGTCTTGACTAGTGTCAGCAGTGACATTGTACTCAAATTCTCTAACACAATCTTATGAAAACATAAATGCCTTCTATGTAAATTAAAACTCTGCATGAAGTCACAAGGCCTGAAATACATTTCATCAGAGGGTCTTCATAGCATTCTTGTAACCATTTTGGATGCTATCTGTTACAGAATTCAGAAATGTTACTTACATGTATCACAATTTTTTCCCCCTTTCCCTCTAAACCAAAGTTGTTGGTTTGGAGGGAAAGTAAACCACAGGTTTAAGTGTCCTGTGAGAGCAAATCTCTCTCTCAGGAGTCAGGGGAAGTGAGAGCTCACTGGACTTTTTTGTCTGTCGTTGTCAAGGTCCCAAGGCAGGGAAGTGGTGAGGAGAAAATAAGACAAGAAATCAGAGAGGTACTAGGATGTAAAAATTATTTTTCTGTAATTCAGGAGAATACTTTAGGTTGACTTAATTATATAGAAAGACTGAAAGTACCACTCTAATGTTTTGAGGCTGGCAAATTAGTCTTGCAAACTGATCCTGATCCGGGTGGGGGAAGGAGTGCAGGGCTGCAAGCAAAGTGTTTGACATGTTCCACAGAGGTTGCTTTATCATGCTAAAAGCTGTGAACGCTTCAGAAACACAAGATTTCTGGAGAGCACAAGTACCACCGTATCCTTGAAACAATGACATGGTGTTTACCACCACACCTCATTAGCTAGGTAGGTAATTGACTTGCTATCTTTAGTGCTCTTAATTCAGAAATGACCTAAGGATAAAGTTAAAGCTTTGTGGAAAAGATTTGCCTAGTATAGGGTGGATGTTCAGCTCAAGACCAGACCAGAACACCAAACATTTCTTTATGGACTGACAAACACAGATACTTCTGCAACAGCATTTACCTAGGGTAAAGAAAACTCATTTTGAGCTTATCACTTTTTTTTTTTTTAAAAGAAACTGCCAGAAACTCACTGGAAGTTGTGGGGTTTGTTTGGTGGAGAAGGGGTTCTCGTTTGTATTCTTTATTATTATTATTTATAAGGGTAAATAAAGCTTTCAGAAGCATTCTTGTGGTGGGGGAAGGGAGAAGATATTGGACATTTTTAAATTGTTTGGAAAAGCCCTATTCATCTACTGCTATTGCCAAAATCATAAGCCCCGAAATATGGATAAACTGGAGCCAAGACAAACTTTGAACTTTAGACGGATTATTCATCCAAATGTCACAGGGAACAATAACAGATCTCAAAAGTAACAAAGATAGCTGAAGAGAATTGCTGATTAGAGAGTTAAGGGGTGAGAGCTAGAGTAGGGGAAGGGAAGGAAATTTGTGACTAGGAATCTACACTCTCTACAATCTCCTATTTGTTTGGGATCAATCTGATAGTGCTTTGGTGATTAAGTGTTTTCTAAATTTCCATGATGAAAAAGATGTTAGACAGATTCTAGAATTACACTTGTCAAAATTTTAACTGCCACCACAAGTAAAGCGCACTTTAAAATCCAAAACAAGACCTCCGCATTTCACACGCAACTTTGGTGTATTGATGGTGCCATGTAGTGGTTGTAGGAGGGAGGCCATGGCCTTTGCTGCATTGTTCTTGGTTTTGTCTGTCCCCTGTTGACATCAAAGGTTAATGATCACAACATATTTCCTGCAGTAGTCTTAACCACAGCTTACAACCCCCTATGTTGTAAACCATCACATTCCAACACTCCATTCTTAATACAATTATACATCATTCTAATGGGACAGAACAATCAATGTATGCCTTTATTATGCATGCAGATATTGTTCTTAAAAGAAAAGTTTATCAAAATAAACAACAACATGCAAAAAAGTCAATAGATACAGTGACACCTTCCAAATACCACTCTTCTTGCATCTCTAAGTAGAGAAGTATTTTCACTTCATCCTACACTTAATTCTTAGATCAACATTTTTCAATGTTTTCTTCTCTATTGGTTCTTTACATGTGCTCACTCTACCAAACAGTTCATGAAAGAGGCAGTAACTGGAAACAGTAAACAATACCATTAGGAAAGATTCCTCTGAAACAGAGAAGCTATTACTTCAAGAATTAGCTTCAGAGTTTTGTTGTTTTACTCCTACTAATACAATGGGGTAAAGTTAGGCCCCAACAATAATTCAGACACCTAAATTCAAATTTAGTTTAGTCGCTACTTCCTGCATTATACCATCCCTGTCGAAAAGTTTTGCTTAAAGAATATCCTCCATCCACAAAGACTAAAAATCATTTTTGTTCAGCTGCAGCCTATTCACAGGAGATATTGCACCTCATTTTTTTTTCTTTTTTTTTTTTTTATTCTGTTCTGTAAGTATCTATTACAGGTCACAAAATGATTGTTCTTTGTATATGAAAAGAAAAAGTGTGCACCTTCAGTGCTTGTAGAAATAAAGAGTTCAAACACAAAGCGGTGGAGTGATCTTCTATTTTGAAAAAAGTTACTAGACAGCTCAAATATTTTTGGAGAAGAAATAAGGTCTTTTGTGCAAGAACATATTTAAGTTCAAAACAGAATACCGTAATTAAAAATACTGTAAGAATTGACAATATTAATAAATATATGTACATGTCATGCAATTTCAAAGCATGTTGGAAAACTATTGAATATGCTTGAATGAAATGCATTGTTGGTTGGTTAGTATGGTTGTTGGTTTTATTTTTACGATTCACTAAGAAACAAGCATGCTAAAATAATAGATAAAGAAGTGTTTACCTGCTACTATTTTCTTCAAAATGGATGCCTCCCAAAATTCCACATTCGGACACAGAATAATTTTTAGGAAATTAAAGGAAAAAACAAGCAACTAGATGCCATACCACAGGTTTTCACAGCAGTAGTAAACCCACAACTGTCTGACTTTGGCAAGGAACTGTTACAGAATTCAAGTGATATGACATTGCCAGAAGTGACAGGAACTGGATTCCTAGGGATAGTTTCTCACCTATTTGCTACTGACAAGTACAAATCTGAGCCATTAGCAATACTTGTACATCTGGCACTTCCCAGTCTCTAAGGCTTCTTGGAGATTTTGTTCCTCTCATCCATGGAAAGATATTGATATGAAGCCATTAATTAGCTTGAAGGGGGAATTAGATAAGAAATTTTGACCAATGAAAATTTGTCTAAGTCAAAGAGCTTTAAACAATTTCTTTTAAAACAAGTGGATTCTCCACTGCAAAACTACAGTATCAATGTTAGCTATAACCAAAAAGTAGATTAGACCAAAACCAAGAGAAGTTGCTTGACAGCCTAATCTACTAATCCCAGTACCTAAACACACTTCTCCAAAAATACCTGAAAGGGTTTAAATTTCACTGCACCCATTGACCTCATTACTAAACAAGACTGATTATAGTGGAATGCCTGTGGTTACAGAGTCTTTCCATCAGTGGAAAAGAAAGCTTTCCTTTCCACATTTCCAGTTCCCCATAGGATGTTAACCCAATATGCTCAGATCAAATGTCTTATTAGTATTTGTCAGTTTGAAAAAAATTTTGGAGTAAAAACCTGATCATCAGCAATGACTTGTCATATATATATATGAGTATATATCGCTCTACCCCAAAAATATGAAACTCTACAGGCTGCATTATTGACTTCTGTAAAACATAATCTAAGTCATAAGGTTCTCTGCACTTGCAGAATTTATCCCTACAAAGCTATCTGACCTTATCCTGTAATAGATATGAAAGTCATGGAGGCTTTAAAAACAACGAAACATGTTAGGCATCATATATGAATATGTAGGAGGACTGCTTCATTACTCTTGGCACCATAACTGTTTCTTGAAATAAGTGGTTATTAGTTTAGATGTTGAGAGGATTTCTATATACAAATCTCAACACACCCGGCAAGGACAATGGAAAGCAAAGGGGGAAAGTAGTGTAAAGTGGCCAATTTAAATTACAGTTGTTTGAACCAAAACTTTGAAAGACCATTAACTGTAAAAATAGCAATAAAAGATCAGTTAGGCTCAGGAGTGGGATCATTCTTTCAATCCAGGAATATACTACCTATGGAAAAGTGACAGCTAAGAAAGCGGACTTGCTTCTTAACCACATGTAGGTTGGCAAAACACCTGCTTATCCAGCTACATCTTTTCTGTTTTTTATCCTAAAGCAAACGATTTATACTTTGTAAAAAGTATTTTCATTGCAGTAGTCACTGCTTCTAGAAAAACAGTCCTACAACAGCTTCAACTCAATACCTACTTGGAAGACTGGAATTGCTAAAAGAAAACCCTGATGTTAGGGACACCAGCCTTACCAGACAGATCACAACCTGAAGGTCTGAGAAATTACTCTGCAAGTTAGAGGCTTTTGATTCACTAGTTGTGCCAGGAATTTTTACTTTTAAATAGACAACCTTAATCAGGAGTTTGTTAAGTCACTTTAATTCTCACCTATTAAAAGTTATTACCTGTTAGCTTTTCCCTTCCACTTTAAGGTCTTGGTGATATTTTTCATATAGCATTATGATACTTACAATAAAAATGAAAAAAAACCCCACCTGTTTCAAAGCCATCTTGATTTCCTCCCCACCCCCACCCCTTGTCCACAGTAATAAAACCACACTGCTAAAAAAGAATGCTTTCTGTGTAAATGTGGCTCTATTGCAAGCCTCTCACCCAAAAGGAAAATTCAAAATAAGTTTACTGTTCTTCAAAACCAGATTACCTGTGCAATACTAGGATATTTAACAGAAGATGTCTACACGAGTATTATGGGACCATTTTTCTTCTCCTCCCAATGATATTACAGTATTTATAGCCCTATGCTATAAATCTCACACAAACAGAAATTGTCCTCTGTCAATTCTCAAACCTGCACAGATTACTAAATACTTCCAATACATCTGGAGATTTCTAAACAAGTTATTTTCAGTTATTAGTATTACAGAAGCCAGCTTCTCACACCTCCTCAGCTCATCAAGCACAGGAAATTAGCTAAAAAATGCGTAAAGTGACAGAGGCTAGAAAGTGAAAAGATGTTCTCAGCTTAAAATAGAATCCTCTTCAGCTAAGAAATAATGGTTTTTTCCTGTTAAGTTTCTAGATCCTACTGACATAACCAGTCTGCCAAGCCCCAGAACTCAGTGTTGGCACTGCTTATTACTTTTAACAGAATTACAAAGAGGACAGAAGTGGTACTACTGTTCTAATATAGTCAGTTGCCAAACAAGTCTGTTTAGCCTCCTAAAGTTGATACAAACTTTTTTGTTTTTAAAGTACCTGCTGCAAAGATCAAATGAATTTACTCTTTTTTTTTATATATATAAACTTTTTTTTTTTTTTTCCATGAGTAAATATTGAAGATAGTGGCAAAAGGAATACATAAGCTTACCTGACTGGAAGAAGTACTATTTTGTGACTGAAAATTTAACAAGCATATTCAAACATCCAAAAGGTTTTGTGGTTTTTTTTTTTGTTTGGTGCTCTTTGGCAATTTAAATTGGCTCCTCCCACCACAACTGCAACTCTTATCTTACTTATTCCAGACCTATTTTAGTAGCATAGCACTGTTAATTTTAGTATATCTCCACTCAGAGTTCTGTGTATTCTAGCATTTTGCAGATCTGGAGTCAAAAACCTAAATACCTGGACAGAAATTATTCTGTATGACAGGATAGGACACTACACATCATATTCATTCCTTCTGCTGCTTTCCTCTCTCGGAAGTAATGAAGCCGGAACCCAAAGCAGATTGTGTTTTTTGACTGCACACAGACCATCATTCACATTACCCTTCCTTTCCCCCTTTGTTCATCAAAGCTATTCTTCTTAAGAGACACAGACCCATAGATGCACACACTCACATATGTAGTACATACAGAAAAAGCTTTCTTTGCCAAAATGTTATTCCCTTTGGTCAACAAATAACCAGTTGATTTAAATGGTTGCTAGAGAGTTAAGTCACTAAGAAGATAAGAACAATTCTAACCGTGGGGAATGTACCAAGAAACTTTTGTAGCCACAAGTACCATCCTGTTTGCACGAATGACACTTCCCCTACTTAATCTAAAGGCAAACCTGCCGGCTATGGAAAACACAGATCTTAAGAATCAATAAGGGACAGAGAGAACTCAAGTAGTGACTGAAGCTTAGCAAACAATTTATTCACCCGATTCAGCCACATTAATTGCCCATAAAAATAATTGTTTTCTAATACATTATCATTCAGTTGTAACAGTATTTCAATGATTTGGTATTAAAAAGCGTTAATAACCACTCATATTAGAAATTCAGACTACACAGTTTAATCACAACTGGTCAGATGAACTTCAAAATGCTTCTCAAATATTCTCAGATCAAATCAGGACACAAGCATTCCCAGTACTAGATACTTTTAAGTGGTCTTCATTACCATGTTGCTTGCACAGAGTCCTAAAAAAAACTGTCTCTCAATGCTTGGGCAGTATACCTTGAAAAAAAATAAATTAGCGAACAAGATAAGGAAAGGATAAATTTGTGCTGATGTTTAGAAACGAAGGGGTTTGTGCTGTTTTCCAGAAGTCAGGATGACTAAAGCTGGGAACTCACAGGTTGAACTAGCACCTTTGATCTCATTTTGGGCAAAACCCCCATATCCAGCACTAGTAACTCAGTTAACAGGCAGACCAATACACCTACAAAACAACTAATATATTCTCACATGACAAGATCTGCTCTGTATTTTATTCCACTCAGAGGAAATGGTTTGTTAAATCGCTGAGAAATTCCAATAAGCCTACATTTGCTTCAAAGAGTACCTTTCTGATATAATTAAATATTGCCAGGGGAAAAAAAAACAACAAAACAAAAAAATAACACCACCAAAAAATCAGTAAAACCCAAACAAAACACTTGGGATGGCATAATGCGCATTTTACAGGAGAAATGGAAATCGGTTCTTCCATTCATTTGTAAAACAAGAACTCATCACCCAGAGAGCAGGTGAATTCCTGCAGTCACACACACTTCTCTTGGAAAACGGTTTAGCAGACCCAGGATAACAGAAGGCCAACAGACTAAACCCTAAGGCATTTTCCTTAGTGTCATCATATGCAACTGTTTCACTTGTTAGCCTTCTGTGAAAAAGGCTTTCATTAACGATTTTGTTGTTGTTGTTGAGCTTCCATCCTGATGTTTATTTGTTATACTCAATATTTATTCCACAGAGCTCTACCTCAAAAGCCTGGAAGGCTTGGGACCTGCACCCAATCCCAGACCGTACACATAAAGCAGTAAGAACTTTATTTTAGCAAGAACAGCTGTCATTGAGTCACTAAACTTAAGACCTTGTGATTCCCCACCACTTCACAGGATTTACAGATACATAACAAAAAAAAAAAATATCCAAAAAACCCCACCCAAAACCACCAAAAAAGACAGCCCTACCTATGTGTTTAGAAATGTCAAAAGACAGAAAGACAGCAGATGGGTTGTTATTCTCATAAATTCATAATTAGACACAGAAGTTAGTGAGTTCAAGGTGCAGAGTACCTTAAACCTGTGGCACTTCATACAATGTGTAAGAAAGTGAAAGAAAGATTGTCAATGTTGAAATCAATGTATTTGTATGAAATGTTATGCTACTTATCTTTTAGCTGTAATACCATGAAGTCAGACAGCAAATACAATTTTAATTTATTGGAACTGTTTCATCATTTAGATAATATATTCAAATACTTGCTGAGAAGCTTAAAATTATCAAAGCCTAGAGGACATTACAAAAGATTTATAATTAAGTTTTTTAGTTAGGAAAAATTTTTTTAGAGAAAGCTAAAGGTCTCTTAAGAATTTGCAAACAGCTGTATTCAAAGCTATTCAGTTTGACTGTCCTAACCTCAGGGTACCATGATCCACCTGACATTTCTTTCCTCCTACACACACACCACACCCATCCACCTCCCTTTTTTTTATTTTATTTTTCCTAAGTACAGGAAACTTTGATAAAGATAGGTACTATGAAAGTAATGACCTAGTCTGCACATTGATCACTAGTACCTTCCTAGTTTTCATATTAGGTTAAAGCTAATAATACTATAGTCACTTTTAAACACAGTTTTATACTAAACCTGTCATTATTTCAGGCACATTGAAAGCAAGCCACTTGATTTTTCACTGCCAATTCAACACATAGCTTCAATATATTTTGTTTCATGTTATACACAGACTCCAGAAATGTGAAAGCTTTGCAACTTGAAAACATGCATTTAGTTGTTGGTGGTTTTTTTTTAATAAAACACCACAAAACCACACACAACACAGGAGGTGAAATTTTATATCATGACAGAAGTTCCACCCACAACCAACAGTCTCTGTGATGTCAATCATTTGGAAAACCTACCAACAGTTTTATAACGGAGTCAATCATTTAAGTTAAAGTCATTGATTTAGCATCTAGTTTCAAAGGCCCCTCCACTTAAGCATCAGCTAAATCACATCCCTGTGCAATGACTTCAGCAGATATTTGATAATAATGCAAAGAATGTAACAAGTTATGAGATGGAGCACACTTTTACATTGTTTAAAATTTAGGAAAACATTAACATTTCCTCTTTATACTGGAGCTTACTTACATTATACAGTCAGACAAGAGAGGGACTATGCTTTATAGCACTGGCCAGCGTCAGCATGTCTAAACATCGTAGAATGGTTTAGGTTAGAAAGGACGTTAAAAATCACTTAGCTCCAACACCTCTGCCAGGGGAAGGGACACCTTCCAGTAGACAACATTGCTCAAAGCCCCATTAACATCCAAATTGTATTTCCATTATCTTAAGTTTTAAACAGGCATAGCTCTGCTACATTTAGCTATCAGAAAGCAGCAACCAAGATGCTTTTCTTTGTTCTCTATGGACTATTCTGGCAATTAGATCACTTTTTATCAAAACAACATTTAAGGTAAGGTTTTCAGCCCTTCTCTGTGTACAAATTACACTGTGCACATCTTACATAGAAAAGCAAGACCTTTCTTTTTACTTAACCAGCATGTGGGGCTGAGAATAACTCAGCCTACTTGAGCCTGGACTATACTGGACATGTTGAGCGCAATTGATTTCTCGTGTTGTGTCAAATTTCTCAAATACTCATTTCCGTAGGTCATGTCCTGTTCCGTTAACAAATAGAACACTGCTACAACCATTGACCTATTTTGTCCTTCAGTCACCATCTTAAACTAAACAGATATATACTGTAATGGAAAAGAAATGCACACAAACACCAAAACCATTTTTAGTTTACTCATTTTGAATGAAAATAACATGCAGCATCACAATATTTATTCAGTTATTACCACCTGCACATACCATTTACATTAGCACACCTACAATACATCAGGCAACGATGCCGAAGTAGTTGTAATTTAACCTAATCAGAATGGCTTTACAGTGAATAATTTATGAAACTACTTAGAGGGGGACAATGTTTCATTGTCATCACACACAGTCCAAAAGGAAATTGCATTCCTGTATTCCCACTCTTTTAAGCAGGTGCCTGAACTGTACTCTAAGTACTATTTACACCAGCTACAGCTGAATTAAAAACCCAGTCAAAATAATCTATACAGAGACTTTTCCAGGGGGACAGGCATCAGTTTCCCTTTCCTCTGTAAATTACAAGTACTTCAGTCTCATCTTTAGCTGTGCTTTCCATCTTTGTAGAAATATATTAGTCAGAATGGCAGTTGGTTAGCCACAGGGGTAAACCTTCAATAAACAAGTAATTTCAGAGGGTAGACAGCACAACTTTCCTCAGGTATGCAAGAAAACCCAAACCTCTCTCTCTTCTACCTGGCTCACCGAGAACTGGTCACTCTCCATGGTGTTTTTAGGAGAAAAGAACATAAAAGAGGGTTCATTTCTTGGTCCCTGAAGCAGTACACACTACAAAGATGCTGGCTGTAGGGATTTATCCAGTGATAACACATTCACAACTGTACTAAATGCCATACTAAATATCATGTACTGCAAGTTTAGCAACAACTCTTCACTGCTTCTGTCTAATGACATGGGGTTTCTTTTATTTCATTCTGGTTTTTTCATTGTCATGTCATGCTATGATGAGTGCATGTTTCCCCATATAAAAATGCTGAACCACTGACAAATCCAGATGTCAGATTATTCTTGATATATCAGAGTAAATATTGGTTTCCATGGCACCGCTATGTGCTGGGACCTCTCTCTTGTTTTAAATACTCCAGGGATTTTTTACATCATCTTCAGTATCAAAAGAAGATTGCTACTAATATTTGATCGTCGTAAGAAAAAATGTAGTGATAACCAATGGCAAAGTATTAAAATAAACCATGATCTTGGATTATTTTTAACTGAAATAATTTTGAAAGTCACTGTTTAAGTAATCTCTCTGTTTTAATTAAACTAACACTCAATAAGTCTTATTAAGGGATGGAGAAAGAGATATAGTCTCTTCTGAGAAGACTGGAAAGATTATTTTTCTTTTAAATGCATGTTAAGTGACATCAACACAGTGCAGAGCATACTTTCAGAACTCTTCTGGGAATATTGACATCCCTCCAGGTGTAAACAATGTCACAATCCTAACCTTGAGTTGAATACTAAAAGTCAGTAAGCCTGTACATGTTAAGGAGTGAGAAAAAGAGTTTCAAACTCAATGCCAATTCACCAGTTTGTTTTTAAACATATTCTTTTATCAGATACATTCTAAATTGTATCTCTCTACAGACAGTATCCCACCACAAAAAAAAAAAAGTATGTTATAGTTATTACAGTAAACTAAGCATCTGATTTTGTAACTTCTGCATTTGTCATTCAGAAAGGTTTTTCCTCTTTCTTTCTTCCCCAAGGCTTCTCTGCTTCAGTTAATTCTTTCACATTTTGTCAGTAATATGAAAATACAGGTTTACAGTTAATGAGACACAATCAATCAATGATGCCACATTGAACTGCAACAGAAACAGATTTACCTTGGATCCAGGTAGCATTGCAACAAACAGGGCATTCAAATTCTTCACTTCAATTTTCATCATAAATCCAGTACACTCTAAAGATGAAAGATGTGCACAAAATTAGTATTTTATGTGGGATTAAAGGAAATTACACAGTTACATCTCTAAGTTAATACCATAAAGATACATCAAAAGCTACCAAATTCAGCTAAGGCATAAATCTAATTCCTAGAGGAAGAAAAACTCTCCCTCAAGAAAGTAACTCAATTATCCTGTCTCCCTCAGTGATCCCCAACACAATACATCAACCAGAAAACTTCAAATTAGGCAGAGCAACAGACAAAAATAATAATAATAAATATAAAGCAGGTTCAGAAAAAAGATAATACAGCTTTCCAATTCTTTTAAGTGAAGGAATAGAGGAATATTTTTTCCCCCTATTTATACTGTTCAATACATTATTTTTATGTATTATATTGCAAAGCAGTATTGTTATTACCTCAGAAACATAGCTATATTACCAAAATCTTGCAAAAGAACCATTCTGAATACCAGCTTTCAAGTTGTATCTACTTCAGTGCCCACCCGTGGATTTTTGAGGATCCCAGATTCAGATACAGGACATGATTCATCCTCAGTGATTCAATAAACGTTTATCTATTTAGTCAAAAATAATTTTCTTCCAATAAGTGTATACACATCACCAAAATACAACACAGTAGCAGTGTCCAATTAAGCCTTTTAGAAATAAGTACCCTTAGTTAGTAAGATACTATCATGAAAATGAGCATGGAGAATTATCTCCAAGGGAGTTCTGCATCAGCTCCTTAGTTAAAGAAACAAAGCTTTCTGAAAGGTTCTGTTTTCTCCCCTTATACCTTCTGAAAACCTCTACCTTAGCTAAAGCTTCATCTTCCAAGGCTTGAAACAATAATAAAAAAAGAACTCTAAAAAGGCCATAGAAGCACTCATTCTTCCCATAGAGTACTGGGTTATTAGAAACATTAACCTACATAGAAAACTGAGTCAGGATTTTAAAATCCTGAAATTCATTACTTATTGCTATTAGGTAACAACCACACATCCTCATACTTGTTGTGATAGTCCAAACACACATACCTCAGAACTCTACCTTGAAGAAATAGATTTGCACTCATATTCTGCCTCATACTACATTTATGAGCTAGAAAAACACGTACATACATAGATACATACACATATATACAAACATGTCAGCATGGAAACTGAAAAGTAACTATCAAAGTAAAATAAAAAAACCCCCATACTCAACTCCATAAACAGTTTTTTTTGTAGCTTCACCTGAATTTTTCCAATGCTTTACCAACATCACAGTCTTTTTTCACTATTTATTCTTCAGAATTCAGCTTAATTAATTAATTTCACCACTACTAACTCTTTTGAGCAATCAGACCCACCTTATAGGCTATTTTCCAATAAACTTAGAGCTCCATTGCTGTTGACTGGCTACTTAACAGACAAATACAAAAGCCTTCTTTCTTCCTACCATATCTGCTACAAAAGGTTTTTGAAGGTCTTTTCAAATTAGCTGCCTGATCTGCTAATTATCCTGTTCAGGTGGTCCAACTCAAAGCACCTGTGCTAGATGCACTGAAGGGAGCGGGGAAAACAACAGATTGGCTTTAGGGATATTTCCTGCCTTAGGCCCTACACTATATTACAATCTTTCAGATGCTAAATTTTTCTGTGCCAAGTTTCCCTTTGTAAATAAAAGAAAAAAATAAAAATAAAATTTTTCCAGTTAATACTCTACAGATAAAACAAGCAGGGCAACTCCTGGTCCTTTTTGGTTTTGTCCCTCACAGACTTCATTCCTGCCATGCCAGAAGGTGCATTACAGTATCTAATCCCTCATTTCACCCCTCCCATCCTCCTAGGGGTTTTATATATTCACAAACCTTTCTAATATCATATTAGGAACATCTGTGTCTACTTTCACCTCCACTACCTTTCTGGAAGATCCAGATGCATGGTCTTTCTTTCCTCAAAAGAGATTTGATGCACTTTATTTATATTTCTTGTTTTTATTTAATTTTCCCTATATTTTTCTCTATCAAGATTCCTTTTTTCGGTTTTGAGGAAATAGTAGCAACAGTTTAGCTCTATATGGAAAACAAGCAGAGAGGAGTTTCCGGTGGCAGCTCTACAGGCAAAAACCGAGGTTGAAGAGGCAGTAACTGAACAGTATTCTCCAAATGAAAGGGACCCCATAAACCATTTTTTGAGGTTCCAGAAGTTCAGCAATTTACCCAGAACAGCTGTAACTGAACTAGCAGTGAAGTAAGAAACCTGGAAATATGTCACCCAGACAGATCGAATAAATCTTATTGACAAATAACACATCACACCAAAGAAATCTTGAAGCGTATCCCATAATAGGACAACTAAGAATCAATGCTCCAGCCCTACGCAGATGGCAGATACTCTTTTCAGCACCCTGGCAGTGCCCACTGAGCACAGACCCCAGGGACTGCACCCTGTCTTCTGGCTGCCCCCCGTTCGGAGCAGCCCCGCTCCTGCTGTGCCCTGACATGGCAGCAAGCTGATGAAGAACCAGCTGCATCTGAGGTAAAACCAATTTCTCAGATGGCTCAGGTGTTTAAGCAGACTATGCAGACTTCAATTCTGCATGTACAACAGGGCTCTACTTAATTCCAAAATGTTAACCAATTTTTCTGATGTTGGGAAAAGGCATATAAATGCATAATTATCTTGAAGCAGTGTTAAAATGTAACTGAACATATAAGAGATATGTTTTCTGCTCAAAAGAACATACTTGAAAAAAGATGTTACTTTTTTTCTTTAATGCTTATTTCTGTAAAGAAAATTTTCTGTAATAAGATCTTATTTCTGAAAAAAAAAAAAAAAAAGAAAAAAAAAGGTTACTTTTAGAGGATATCCTATCCAGATTTCTGCTTATAAAACCCCCAAACATTCACCTTTTTCTTCTTCAGCTCTTTCTAAAATAAAAAGCATTACAGTAGTCATATAAATAAGTAAAACACAACCTTTTAACTTATTTTAGTTAAATATTATACAATAATTGGAATACTACTGGAATATGCTAGTTAATTTCTGAACAATGTTACTTGTTTTCAACCACATTATATAAGATATGAAAGCACATTAGCTTTTGCTTTCTCTTTCACCAACAACCTTCACTTCTTTAGACTTGTAATCATATATACTAGTTCTGCCATTTATTACCTAAAATATCTGTGTATTAACTAATCAAGTACATTTATCGAATTCTGATATTTGATGTCAAGATGTTGGACAGCTTATAAGTGGTATATACAGCTAAAAAGGCAGCTGACCTCTACACTGTAATACTGCCTGATTCCATACAACCTGCTTAGTCTCCTTACACAAAAAAAGCCTCTTTTTGGTTTGCAAGATGACTCTTACTCTTCCTTCTGATGGGAGAAATAGATCACAAAACAGCTTGATTTTTCCCTATTTGGTCTTTGACTAGAAAATGTAAAAATTAGTTTTGACTTAGCACGGAAGTAGCAGCTTTCAGAATTTCTCACTTAAAAGGTATGGGAGTTAAACACTCGATTTGTAGAATTTTAACTGAATATGAGCAGCAGAGTTTAAAAATCTTCAAACGAAAGCAGAGAAAAATGTGAAATAACGTGCTCCCAGAGAAGAGGGCAGAACAGTTAACTTGCAAAAAGAGACCTGAGTTCATGTTTGCCTGTTTACTTGCTTCACAACAGAAATCGAGGTCTGCCACTTTACTGATGAGTGCTAATGGGCTATAAGGTATTCTGCATGAGCTCTGTATTGCATAAAGTGTTTTAATACCAAGTAAAAGTAAAAAAGAGTCCAGGGTTTCACCTTTCACATAGGTGCCCTAAACAAATGGTTACAAAGTAATTTTCTGTCTCAATGAATATTCATTTAAGTAAAACAGTTCCTGCAGAAGAGACAGAAAAACACACTAATATTCTGTATACCCAAGTAAATAAGACAGTATTACTGAAGGCTAAAAATCTTGGTTCTATTTTCTTTTCCAGTAAAACAGAAGGAAGATTTGAAACTTTCTCTCAAGCTCTAAGTATTGGAACTGGTAAATTAAATCATTTTAAAATTACCAGAGACCAGATATTTCCAAACAGACAGGGACCACAGAGTTTTGTCTACCTTGGCAACAACATTTCCTGACTCTTTACAAGATTTGAGTCTCTAGCTGAGAGTGTCTCTGGAAGTCCTTGAACAACTTATGCAGTTTCTGTATCTGCAACAAGATCTGTCTGACAGAGGGCTTTACTGAGTACAGTCCTTATCCTTTTATGCCTCTTTCCATTGTCCTTCTCTTCTGATTTCTTCAAAATGCTTCTTTTTATATTTTTTTCCTGGGGGATGCTGGTTATTTTTTGATGACACAAGCCCTTGTTGCCATGTCGACTGGAGTCAAAAACAATGCCCCATTCAAGCATTCCATTGTCACAAGCAGGAGCTGTATTTACATGAACTTCCCTCACAAAACCCCAGTGAGCTCAAGGAAACACTATCACAACTCTGAAACAAGTAGAAAATACCATCAAGCAGATAACCTTCATGATATTTTTAAGCTCACAGTTACCGTTTCTTTCACCAAGTCTTATGAAAAAGTATGCAAAAGAATGTTGAAAACCAATTTGAAGCAACAGTGGGTCAAAAAAAATTTCATAGAGGTTACTGTACAAGTTTATTAAAATTTGGAGATGTTGACTTGGCAAAACGAAGGGAAAATAAATGTAACAAAGAATTTCTACTTTGGAAATTATTTCGAATGTACATAAAAGTATCTATGAAAAGAATTTACATGTGGCTTTGTTTATCCTAGTATACATAGTTATTTGAAAGGGGCTTCTCTACAGCATATTAGGAAAGTGAACTTGGTGTTAATTAAGGTGGACTTTTTGCAATCAAGTTTTTCTGAAAAAACTGGATCACATCTTTTAAACTCTATTAGTAAATACAGAACTGAGTAAGAATTCAATATCACAAGATCATAACTTACTTGGCATCATAGTGAGATGACTAAAACAAAATTCAGCTCCTGAGATACAGCATTTGAACAGATTAACAAGAGGTTTTTTCACTCAAAAGGAAGTTCACAGAAACTCCCAGTATTTCTTCATAAATCTTTATCAATATTTTTGTCCCCTTACTAGAAAGAAAACACCAACAAAAATGTCATGAAAATAATATTATACCTGTGAAAAGAATGGGGTTGACACACAGAGGAACCTTTTTAGCCATAGGAAATGTATCCTCTGGCAATCAGCATCTTCCTGATATTTCTGCAAGTCCTAACCTTCCCTGTCAGGAAAACTCTAGGGGAAAAATATAGTTCAGTCTCCACACACTTTGTCAGTTGCCCTTTGTCTTGAGAAAACAAGTAACTGTCAACCTGTGTCAACTGTAATGTTAGCTCTTGCAATCTGGATATCAATCCTGTAATAACAGGACTGGGACCATTTCAGGTAAGCATCCAGCAGCTCTTTAACGTTAATAGGTTCATAAGCAAGGTCCCATCTTTGCTCATTTGATAGCAAAGAATGATAAACTCAACGAAGTCCATAATATTTAGGAAGCATAATACAATTAGGAAACAGAGAGTCTCCACTGTCTATAGTATTCCAATTTGTTAAAGATCCTTTAAGAAGAAATTAATTCATTTTTGTTTTCTCTTACATGCAAACACATTGGAAGGTATGCACTGCAACTTGACGATGAGCAAAGTCTGAATTGTAATACCTGTCTTTACATATAATGTGACACACTTACAGGCAAAGTGTGTCATGGGAAGAGGTAGGAAGGAGAAACTGACTACATATGGACTTGGTTAAAAGCTACATGGCTATACATTGGCTTAGAATCTATAGAATGGTAAGCACCTCTGCACATATTGATCATTTTGAGAGCATTTAAAATGTGATTGAATGAGATGAAAAAAACCCGAACTTTTGAGAGAAAGTATAAAGAAAAAGGTTTTGAAGAAAGTCATGTAGGCTGGTGAAAAAAAAACAAACAAAAAAACCCAAACAAACCCAAACAACCAACAGCCATGTTTTCAAGACATACAACAAATAAAAGCTAATTGTGAATTACAGACATACATTTTCCCATTAAATCTTATACAAATTCCATGCATTCACATTTCCGTGAGGTAAGAGGCAAAGCTCTTCCCCCTGGAGTACAGAAACAATTCATCCAGCTAATAACAAGTAACTTAGAGAACAGTTGCTAAAGATGTATGAATATTTTTCACACACATTTGTGGAAGAAGATCTACTTTATTCAGATTGATGAAATACAAATGATGTGCTTGAATTAATCCTTGCCATCTCTAGTCTACTGGTTTGGGAGATTCTCCATTATAAATGTGAAAGCCATACGGATAAGTTCTCAAATTTGCTGCTGATAGAAGTGGGCACAACTCCACTTGTATTTAATGAAATTATGCCAAGTTATTCCAGCACTGATTCTGGCCCTTGTACCTCAGTTGGAAGCAGCCCTGACTCATACAGCTCTATACCCCAATGGCAAGTCTCCAGTTTTTCTTGCTTCAGAAATAAGTAATAATAAAAAAAAGCCAACAACAAACGTTTATAGCTTTATTGTATAGGGTCATTGATACTCTGGATCTAGCAGTGAATTAGAATTTGTCTATTAGATGAACTACCTCTGTTTTTCTGTTTGTGAATTGACTGACAATAAGCTGAAGATGTCCACAGATAAATTATTGATCCAAAATGTAGCTGGGCATGAGTTTGAAAGCAAAAAAAGGTCAAGTAGTGTTTTAAGGGATTAAATTCTTTAGTGAAAAGTTTAGTGGGTTTTCTTAGAAGTATGCCCTGTAGAATATTGTATAAACTTGCTTCTAGAAGGAATATAAAAACATCATTATAAGTTTTACAGACTCTCCAAAGTTCTGAACTTAAGTCTACGTGTAAAGTGTTTAACCCATCAGTCAGTAGTTGCTGCTAGACTCCATTAATAAATAATGGCAATAAGTGAAACAAGAGTGGCCAACATTCTGAAAGAAAATCAAAACCTAACATTTCTTTTTTTCAGGATGTAAATAATGTCAACTACAAAGAGTTTGGGGCAGGTTCATGGACTGAGAAATATTGTTTCACTATTGAATCTTGGGCACTGCACTCAGTAACTGCAAAATAAATCTCACATTTCTTTAAAAGACAACATTGAAAGTCTCTCCTTTAAGAGTTTGACATGCCCTAAAACTGTGAATAAATCTTATCTGAAAACATCACATTTTGCATGGATTCAATGTCAAGCGCAAGTTCTTTCCAAGAACTTGTAAAAGTCCTGGAAACAGACTAATGTTTATTCAAAATGTTTGAGCCTTTGATCAAATTTTGCAGAAGGAACTAAGTATCAAATCTAAACTAAAAATAAATAAAAAAAGTTCAGGAAGCTTTACAACTGAAGGTTTCGCAGATGTCTGGAGATGTTTCAGTGTTTCATACAGTACTTGCTAGCGTTTTGTGAATTGTTTACATTATGGCTCTAGAGAATTTAGATTCTGACAACCTGATTAAATCTGGCAACATACTCCAATAGACTAATTAAGTCTGGCACAAATGTCATCTGCATAACATAAGTAAAACATATTTTGTCTAACAAGCTGAAAATAATTAAATGACACAACAGAATCTTGTGAAGAAACTACCATATCTACACCCCTTTCCTCCTCTCTTTTTGTCCCTTCTTTTAGCTCACACCTAGTTCACTTCTAATGAAACTTCTGCCATCTTATGTTGTAACGTGCTGTCTCAGTGCAAGATTTTGAGATGCCCAAGCCATTTTACACTTCACTGCATTCATCTTCTATTCTGTATCAACACAATTGTACATCATCCTCTGTATCAGATTCAAACAGCATCAGAAACTTGAATAATGACAATGACAATGATGATGGAAGGGTGGTCATAAATATCACAGGTTCAAAAACTAGGAGAAAAAACCTCAAACAATGTACTGGTGTACCCATTCCTATAAGTGATATATAATTAAATAAACAGAGCAAAGTTTCCCTTATTAGGTAAAATAGCTGATATTGAACAGTTATGCACTTAAAATCCCAAGGCAGAGGAAGACGTGGGAATGATAGGAGAATTCATAAAGTAATAGCTTGGACTGGAATAAAACCCGCCATAACAGATCAAACTAAGAACACCTCCTCCAGTGAATAATGCAATCATTTTGAATTTTTCATGTTATTTTCACTAAAATAACCAGGGAACATTTTTTGAACAATGAGGTTTGAACATAGGATTTCCCAGCATGGCAGTTAAATACATTGCCCAGAGAAGGTGTGGATGCTTCATCCCCAGAACTGTTGAAAACTGGGTTGGACAGGGCTTTGAGCAACCTGATCAACTAAAAGATGTCCCAGCCCACGCAAGGGGGTTGGACTAGGTGGTCTTTAAACATCCAACCCAAACCATTCTGTGATTCTATGATCATGGCAACATCATCCAGTCTCTGCAACATATGTGTACAAATGTTCTTTTATGACAGACTGTTTCTCTTCCAGTGAGATTTCCGGTTGGAGAAGATACTTGAGCATTTTTTAAACAAGAAAGGCGTGAAGACTAGAAATCAGACAGACTTTGACTGTCCTGATGTCAAAGGACCCTAACTATAATAAAATTGCCAAATAAGAGGGGTCAGATGAGATCTATCCACATGGTGAAAAATAACCTTGGAAAGTATGGTAGAAAAATCACATGCAAACAAACATGCTTTCAGTATAGATCTTAGCTATGGAGTCTTGTACTCCTCTCCTATATGATGAATGGGAAAGAAAAAAAATCCTACAAACTGAATTTTCAAAGACATCAGTATTGTAAAATTAAAATGATCATTTTTTGCTCTCATGCAGGAATGAATATATAGCATCATTAAAACACTTGCATTTGGAATGATCAATGACAGAGTGCTTTAAGCAACTTTGTAAAAGAAAAATAGCTTAGCCTTTGAATTTTTTATTAATGAGGACTATAATCAGAACTTCCTGTTTCCCTTCTCCATAATTTCTAGCAATGTACATTCTTACAACTGAATTTCATAGCTAACATGGAGACCAATGTTTTGATAAATGTTGTGAAGTTGATTCTTTGGCAGGTGAAATAAAAGCCTAGCTTTCTAAGTTTGCAACCTGTTAGACTAAGGAGATTTTGAGGGAAGAATCTACACCTTTTTGTATTTTGGGGAAAAAAAAAAAAAGATAAAAAATAAATTTAAAAAATGCTATTCCTTAAATAAAGATTTTTGTTCCTTTGAGATCAGGAACATAATGGAGAAGCATAATTAGGAAGCCATGAAGACTTGTAAACTAATTTGAATTTAGGGGTACCCTAGAGAGCTAGTTGTTTAAAGAAAAGCTACTAAATATCAAAAATGTGTTTTTAATGATCATAAGTATCCTCTCTACGTACACTCAGAAATCTCAACACAGAAAGTGTACGCATTATGTAGCATGTACATATGAAGTTCACCTCTTTTCACTAAAATGTAGGCAGAGGTTTCTATGAAAGGAATAATCAGACACTATAATATTCTGACTCAAATTTTAACATACACAGCTGGGTGTGTGGTTTTCTTTCCTTAATGTAATAGACAAAATTAAATGTTTTATTTACTGCATTTATAGCAAAAATCTCTTGTTAACTTAAACTGATGTTTAACCAACTAAAACTAGATCTAGCAAAATGAAACTTAATATTGCAAAGCCAGACACTTCCAGTATCATAGTGAAAATAGACACTAATATAGTGTGTATAAAAAATGACATATTTGTTCTCATTCACAGTCCTAATGAGAATTCTGAGCTCACAGGAGGATTTTGAAGGAGGCTGCAAGGAGTGGTGTTAAAGAGATACAGTCTCCTTTTATATACTTTAGAAGGAAACTTCTAATATAATATGGAATGAAAACATAAAAGGACGAGGGAAACTAGAAATGGTCTTTCCTTTTCAGGCACTCTGAGAGTCTTACCAGACAATTGCATTATCTTTTTAACAACATAGTACAGACTTGGTCCATTTACTGCACTAATTTTGCATAGCTCTGTAAACCCAATGTATTCCATTTAATTTGTGGTGAAAGCTAAACAACTTCTAGCCTGTGTTATGTTTTACATTTCTTCTCCTGCCTTTTCTCATTTCTTTCACTCTGCAAAAAAAAGATTGCTGCCTCCTTTTTTCCCCTCATTCTTCTCATCTTTCTCCTTTTCTCCTGTTAATCTTTTGTTCCCAGCTGCATCTGACACGAACATACCCTCTCCTATACACAGTTATTCATTCATTCCCTGATCAGGGTATAGAAGTATCTTAAATTACCTTGTTAGCTAAGTAAGGAATAGAGAGATGGCTAGATTGATCAATGTAGTGCAAACTGGGAAATGAAGTGTAAAGGGGGCTTGACTCCACTGGTCTGGCTTCAAAGAAGAGGGGCAGTTTTCTGCAGATGCCAATTCCAGTAACTTCACCATAGATAAGATTGAAAATGTGATGTTTCACTCAGTTTACTAATGCAGCTCATAGCATCGTCAGATGAAATAGCAGACTGAGCCTTACATCATAGCTATGAAAATGAGAAAAAGGGATAAAAACATTCTCTATGGGAAATACTATTCCAGGATCATTGACGGTATTAAGGGGAAATGCTGTCGAGTGTTCAGTAAAATTCCTTTCAATATGAAAAGCTTATTGCTGTTGCTGGAGAATAATTTGTGTGTTGCGCCTTGCAGGATAATATTTGTGTGTTGTGGGTTGGGTCAGCCCAATAGACACGCAACTGGCAGACTGCGAAGACACTGCTGCGAAGGACAGATTGATGAGCTTCTCTTGCATACACCCTGCTCATAATTGTTTTTCAGGTTTGTCGCTGATGTGGACCCTGGAACCAGTAGGGGAGAATATATGGAAAACGTGCTGAAAACCTAACACATACATAATTTGAACAGAAGCATTTAAAATAGTAAATAGAAGCTCTATAGTGATAAAATCATAGACTGCCAAAACAGAAATGTGAAAACATGGGAATATGACCCAAAGGAGCAATTTGCCCCAGGTCTTTTAAGGCTCGTCCCCAAAAACTGCCAGCTGTGCTAAAATGGACCTGACCCTTTATTAAATATCACAGTACCGGCATGCACCTGCTAATTTAAGGGTTATTCCTGCAGCATCCGCAGTAAGCTTGCTTTCAGCTCCGAGTGGGTGTCATATGTTAGCCTTCTTTTCTTTTTCTTTGTAATGGGGAGGTTGTATAGGACCCATCTGTACTGATCTGCCCGGGGGACCATTGCGCGTTGAGGAGTCAGCGATGCGCAGCCCGGTTAAGCCGGGCAGGCGCAGCCCTGCGCGGTGCCGCGCAAACCCTTTGGCCGCAGGGTAACGCCGAGCAGCTCCTGGCAGCCGAGGAGCCGGCGGGCGGGGACCGGCCCCTGCACCGCCTGCCGGCCTGGCCCGTACCCCAGGGGCAGCCAGTTCTCATGAGAACATCCGTAAGGAATAGGCTTGCTTTCTTGGAGGGAAACTATAGCTTAGCTCCGAGGATCAAAATGGGGAACTTCTGTCCACTGACGGGATCAGCTCTGGTCTGCACAGCGTGCCATGGGAAAATCCATCCAGGCTCCTTCAGATGCTGCACTATCACAGGGTGCCCAGCATCTCAAGGTACATAAGATTTACTCACTGTCTGTATTCCTCTTCGTATTCTGTCTTACTCAGTCCATTACCGTATCAAGCCATTTGTTTTGGGGCCTTGCCTATTGAGATCCAGAAAGAACCCTGCACCACCTATTTCTCTCCCTCTCTACCCCAGTGCAGAACAGCATCTAAAAAGTCACCTCACAAATAAACAAGAAAAATAAATAAATAAATAAATAAATGACATCATAAAGGTTAATGATGCCATTCTTAACTGCCTTAAGCACTAAACTATGCAGAACAAGCCTAGTGGATATGAAACAAACCATCAAAGGTCAACCAAAGCTAGTCATGGTGAATTCCAGGCTTTACCTTCTGACTTCTGCAGAGCAGGTTGTACTTACCCCAAAATGGAAGACAATTATGTGGTACAACAACCGTAAAATGAGTGAAGGTTTTTCAGGGATACTGGAGGTTAGCAAGCACCAGGTTTTATTCTTAATGGAATATTTTTTTATAAAGATCACAGTTTCTACAGAATATAATGACAGAATTCGGTATCAAAGATGTCAGGAATGAAGACCACATGGTTATTGTGAGAAATAACATTTAACCTTTCTCTTGTGGCTGATGGAGGCCAATGCAGTATTTTATTATCAACATTGGCAGGTGATTTATTACCACTGTTTCTACTCCAGTAAAACCACATTAGGCTGTGCTTGATGTATCATTTGTTATCTTCAAACTCCCCATACACTTTCTGCATGCATAATCTCTTTCTTGTAACACACTTCAACAGAAAATGGTAAATATTTAAGTCATGATTCCAGATTCATCAAAAGCTTAGGGACTGAAATACAGTAGCTAAATGGATTGTGCCAGACAATACTTGATGCCAACATAAAGCTTAAGTCTTGCACAGAGTGATGTAATACATCTGAAACATCAGCCATGCATAATAGTGCATTAAGGCAGATTCAGGAGTGACAGAAAATAAATCATTAACAGACTTCAAAGGAGAACAGAACTTTATAGAATAAATTCAGGTCAGCTATCACAATGCCATTTGCTTGTGTAACAGTAAACTTTCCATCAAGAAATTTATGAAAGAACTTTTCAGATACAACCATAATAGGATCTGTGCCTGCAGTCCTTAGATCACAAAGGTATTAATGGAAAAACTTCCACTGACTTCAACAAAGCCAAGTATTTATGTTGTATTTAACAGTCAAAAGTCGTTACTCAAGTATTAATGGAAATAAAATGTTGTCCACCTAACTTTTCTATCTTGTTCTACTGATTACCTTAATACTCTTCATAAACTCATTCAAAACAGTTCCTAATTTTATAATAAAGAATTACAGGAGGATATCAGGAACAGAGCATGAATACTGCTATTTCTTAAAGATATACCTTTTTTGACACTCAGCATTTTGGCTATAAGGCATAAAAGGATAAACCAAGAATTCTGGCAATGTTTGCATCATTATTTCCACTTGATTTGGCTTTCACCAAATTACATCCATTATGTTTCCCTGCATTTCATAGGTGAGGACATATAAGCAGTTTAATGTAACATACAGAAATTATATTTTTTTCCTGACTAGAACAAGTCATTTATTTTAGGTGAAGTTTTCTCTGTTACACATCTGAACTGTAAGCCCATCGGAGCACACTTGACTTTCGTGAAAGCTCAGATTAGAATCAACACCGACACCCACCCTCTCTTAGGAAATGAAATGGGTATTAGTAATGATAAAATATGCATATTTATCTGAACAGCTACTTGTAGAATTTGTATAGATCTCACAGTGAAAATTCGGTCACATTCCCCTTACACTTATTGCATTAAATAGCATGGCAATTCAATGGAGACTGTGATTCTAATGCCTCCTTTTCTTTAGGGGAAGTTCAAGAGCAAAAACACGGGAACAAAAAACCCTTCACCTCTTTTAATCAAAGACTTTTCTTACCTTGTCTAAATTTTGTTGTTGGAGATTCAATTGGAAATGCCAGGCTCTCCAAATTAAAATGTAGTAAGTTGCATATTAACACAATTCAGATCTTGTTTCAGAGCTTTCTTATTTCTCTACATCTTCAAGATAAATTCTTCTCTACATCTGTGAGAATTGCATCCATGCAGGTCATCACTAGAGAATGTGAAGATTAAAAGTAAATATATACAATTAAATTGGATAGCAAGAGACCATAAGATTATCCTATAACTGAAAGGGATTTATTGATACATAAAAATGTTACAAGTAATATCTTGTATCTGTTTCTGTGAAGTGTGATGCAAAAGGTTGATACCCGAGTGTAGAATACAAGAGAACCTTTTAACTCAGGGGACAAAACCCCTGTAGGAAGTAGGTGAAGAACCAAAGTTCTGATAGTGGTGTAGGTCTGCATTGCAGATGATAATACTGCTTCATCAAATATTTTATTTGATTGAATCCTTATGAAAGCCATCATACTTGTATGAAGATTTTTCATCTGGTTTCTTAAGGGAGCAAGGTTTATACAAATGCTGTATCTCATTTCTGTCCAATAACTTTTCAATCTGCTGGACAACTTCCTCTTGACTTAAGAAATGGAAACAGAGTAGTACTTCCATCAAGAAATATTTGCAGCATGTTACCCACACATTTTGCTGGATGTCTGCAGTGTGATGGCAGGTATATTATTAAAACTACACATGGAAGAGAGAGATTAGTAATACCTTGCTGAACAGACTTCATCTCTTATTAGGTATAGGGAAACCCAACGATGAGACACAAAGCAAAACCCATCTTCTAAAAATTTCATTGCTTAGTCAACTCCTTGACATATCTATCCCAGGACAGTCTAATGAAGTATTTCTTAGTTTTCCTTAAAAATGTGCAAACTATCATCCTGAGACTTAAGCTTTTTGTCACTACAGTTAAGAAAGACGAGCCTTTTTTCTGAAAGGCACTCGGGAACTAAAGTTCTTGGAGTCAGTCACAACAAACAAAACCCAATGAATACTGTATAGTCTACGTAGTAATTCCTTCAACTTTTAATTTTGAAGTGTTTTTACTCTTCTGATAACAAAAATTCATTAGCTGTCTCATTAACATAAAGTCTTCCTTGATAATCAAGACATATCTTTTTATATGTAAAAACAACAATTAAAATATTAGTTAATGTCAGCCAAAAATCTTCATTAGACTTCCACAGTCATGAAAAAATAATTAATAGAGACATTCCTCTTTTAACTTTCACAAAATTATTTGAAAAATCTCTTTTATTAGAAAAATATTTGAGGGCCAGAAGAGGGTTTCTGACTTTCTTGATGGTAAGGAATTAACTTTGTTTGCAGCTTTTTTTTATGTGTCTTCTTTTCAAAGGTGCTAAGGATATACATTGTTAAATAACAAGAAAACTTCAAAACAGAATAGTCTCTTTTACCCTTGTCTAACAGTTTCTTCTGTTTGGAACAGTTCCTACTACACCACATGCATGTACTACGCTTTGCTTTGAAGTCTCATTAGATATGTATGAGTTCATAGTTTAGCAAACTGTTGAAATATCTTTTTCAAAGCTCTGCTTGGCAGTGTGATATTTGACTAAACAAGTCAATTAAACTGAAGAAGATAAATTACATTCCAAAAGAAAGGTACCATTAGATAACTACCGCATATTCCTAGCAATTCATTAGAGTGCTCCCGAGTTTATCTTTTCCAATTTAGTATGCAAGTAAAATGCGATACTAATGAAAACAACAGAGATTATTTATTCACTTAATCAATCAGTTTCAAACTTTTGAGTGAAAAGTTTACTTAAGTTAATTGAACGTATAACTTTGTGAAACCCAAGCCTAGTGTAAGCACAGACAAATCCTGCCATTCTGTAATGCAGCACACAGAGAAGCGCTGCCACATGCAGTACTGGTCCTAAGGCTTTTCTCTCGACAATCAGAGACAAGCTACTTCAGTATTAAGAAATGAACTATTACCTTACCCTCCTGCCTCTCCTACGGTGTTGAAAGATAAGTATTATGTTAAACAGAAAATACATGGCAGCCACGTTTTGAAATTAAGAAGAAAATAGTCTCAACTTCAAAAAAATACAGCTTCATTTCTTAACATTAACTTAGTGCTGTGTGGAAAGAGTTTTATTTCGACTTAAATTGGTTTTACCTGTTTTAAATCACGGGTGTGTTTTTGAAGTAAAAGAAATCAGTCATATGCAATCATCTTGAAACAACCTGACCCTGTTGTTTGGGAGGCAAAATTATCTGCAAATTAATTCAGTGACTGAAGAGTTTATTCACTACTATTTAATATTAAGTGAAAAAAGGAGAAAGCAAATTGGTATAGATTCCAGTTCAGCCATTGTGTGATTGTCTGTACGCGTCAAACTAACTTCTGACCACCTCATTTGCTACCTCTCAACAATAAAATCTGGGGTTAAAAATAAGTACAGAGGAAAACCTTGCTCATTTCAGTTGGTATAAAGATTTAAATTTACAGATTCATGACCATTTCTCATGTGTTCTTGGCAGCCTGTGTATGCCCTGTGTTTCAGCTATAAAACACCATAGCTGAGTGTTCGTGACCCTAGATATCCATGAATTTTCACATCTGCATTTTTTTCTACATTTCTGAATACTATAGTGTTCTTAATGCTGTTTATTTTATTGTCTGTAGTTGCAAATTCCAGCACTTCTCTAGATTTCATCAGCAGTAATGCTGCTGGAGAGATCTGTGTAAATGTCACCCTTAGGTGGTGGCTTTTGCAAGATCAGGGCTACAGTTTACACTTTGAACTTTATGGGGAAGACTGATTATGCCTGATATAGTTCCATAATAATTTTATTAAGTTCAGTAACAGTATCATACTTTGAATTTGTTGTCTATTGACCCAATAAAATACAGAAAATTATTTTTCAGAGAAATTAGAACTTCAGCTTTCCCAACAACATGCAATACTTTACAAGGATGAACTGTCTGTGACGCAGTTCATATTTAGTTACATGGCATGAGTTCTGCTTAAACAGAATACAAATTGAAGAGAGCATGAAATGGGACTTGGCTCAACCACCTAAAATAGATTGCATTGCTGCCTTTGAATAATTCAGATCAGTTCCATGAATTAAAAACAAAACCTAAACCCCCTAAACCTCAAGAACAACAACAAAACCCAGCAAGGGAGAGAAAAGATAATGATTCTACAGGTTATGTCATGCTGGATATCTAGTACTAGAACTGAGATTATCAGATGACTCGGTCTCTCATTATGACGATAAATATTCAGAGTGCATAGGGATTGCTGTCTACATATACTGCAAGTAATGATAGCTACTACAGTGATTCACAGCAGCCTGCTTTCAATATAAAATTTGGAAAGCAGATAATCACTTGGTTAGGAATCCCCTTTGCTAATGAATATGCTGCTTAGTTCACTTCCCTGCTGAGTTATTATTAGATGGCACATTGTTATCAAATAAATAGTTCACTTTTCAGCAGGAACTATCTATCATTGTCATATAAATCATGAATCAGTGAAGTTTTCCTTTTACTGTTATCCTCCCAAACAAAAAGGAAATACTGACTGTCAAAGCACAGGGTGGCTGAGTTCCTGCTGCGCCCAATTTCCCCGTCTATTAGGTAGGGACAGTAGGAGACAGTAACACATAAATGAGGGGAAGAATATATCAGGGAACAACAGAAATAGGCTGATGTCTACCTGAACCATCTGCCCATTCCAGTTACCTCTGCACACTGAGAAACAAGACAAACCTATTAGTGCAAGAGTCATGCAAAACGAGGATGGGAATTATTTCATTTGCAGTGAGAAATACAGCATTATAAGTGCAAGATAGACCATTAGTATCAGCTGACCAAATGTTCTTCCTTCTCTTTTGGTAATGAAATATACATCTATGTATCAGCCACAGGAATGCTGCAAGATAGTGTCTGCACAACAACATATGATATTTCCATAAACTCTTCCTCCTCTCATAAAGTACAGTGATATTTGTGTACCACTTTTTTTTCACATTTACCTTCCATAATAGATGCAATGTTAAAGTTCATGAAATTTAAAAATGTTAATATGGCTAAAATAGACCCTAATTGTGTCACAGGGACAAAAATGAAAAAGGTATTTTGTTGATTATAATGAAAGTAATACAAAAGTATTCAAAGTTATAGTTCCAAGTTCTTTTAGTAAACTTAGTCTTACTTAGCCCTGCTTTGGGATCATTACAATTGAAAGTTTTTGCAGTAGTTTAAGGTTACTGCGTTTGATATGATTAACTTGTCAAGAGCATGGATTGCTATCCTCTGGTACTTTTTCATGTGGACAGAAATGACACCATAAGCCAGAACCTGGGCAGAATCAAGGAAGACTATAAAGCCCTAGGGGTGCAAGTGAAAAATGTTGGTGCCCAAGTTATTTCCTCTTACATTTTACCAGTAAGAGGAAGGGGTGCAGCCAGAAATATAATGTACATCAACCTCTGGCTTCATGGCTGGTGCTGTCATGAGGGTTTTGGCTTCTGTGACAATGGGACATTCTTTGACTATAGCCTGTTAGGGAGGGACAGGATCCATCTGTCCAGAACAGGCAAAGGAATCTTTGGTAGGAGGCTGGCCAACTTGGTGAGACAGGCTTTAAACTGAAGGGCTCAGCATGAGGGGTGGCAATGCTCATGCCACCACATTCAACTGGGGCAGTGAGGTGGACAGAACTGGCTGAACGGCGGAGCTGAGAGGGCTGCGACCAGCAGCGCAGAGCCCAGCTGGAGGCCTGTGGCCAGCGGTGCTGCCCAGGGCTCAGCGCTGGGCCCAGTCCCGTTCAGCTGATTCACCGGTGACCTGGGCGAAGGCACAGAGCGTCCCCTCAGCAGGCTGGTGGCTGGTACAAAGGCGGGAGGAGCGGCTGATGCCCCAGAGGCTGCGCTGCCATGCAGCGAGAGCTGGGCAGGCTGGAGAGCTGGGCAGGAGGGACCTGATGGAGCCCTGGGGAGCTCCATCACTAGAGTCCCCATCACTGAAGGTTTTCAAGATGCAGTTGGACAGGGTGCTAGGTAATCTCATCTGGGCTTCCTTTCCCATGAAAAGTTTGACCAGATGATCTTTCAAGGTCCCTTTCAACCTGTGCTATTCTATTATTCTATGAGGTAAGATTTATCTGTGTTCCTAGCTGTACTGAATGCTAGATTACATTACATCTAATCAAAGGGGTAAAACTCCATTCTGCTAAACACAGGCTTGATCACTTTGCACACACACAGCTGGGAAGATTTTAGGGGTGGTACAAGATGCACTAAGTCTGTTTATGGCTTTTGCATCATAAAAATATCAGAACACAGGAAAGAATATGAAGGTAGCAAGAATATATAATACCTCCCCTCTGATATTCCCCTAACCTCCAATCATCTTCATCTCTAGGAATCTGATGATCATATTTTTGTTTTTTTTCCATTTAGAAACCTTTTTGTAAGTGACTGTCCATTCTTCTCCTGAAGTCATATAGACTTTATCCATCTGCAGCTGCTTTGGCAAGAAGTACCAGAAATCTGTGATGTGCTGCTTGAAGGACAAAGCTCCCTTTCTTCATCATGAAGCTGTCTGCTCTCAGCTTCCTCTATTTATCACCAATGGAGGCCTCAAATGCAAAAGGTGTTGAGAAATCCCATGGTTTTGTTCCTACATAGCAAAATAATTGAGTACAAAGTGACCCAGTTATACCTTCTGTTGCTCTCTTCCTCCTGCTAATCCTTTCAATTTCATACCTCAAATGAAAACTCTAAGTATGGTGGGTTTTTTGTTCGTTTTTGTTGTTGTTGTTTAAATCACTTTTATGGGACTGAGTGGTTTTTAACTCTTACTGAAAAGACTGCAGGCATACATTTGTAATACATATATACCTCTTCTTCACTCATTCAAAAGTAATATTAACTTTACAACCCTAGTAATGATCAGCCATGTGATTTGAATTGCTTTGAAAAAATGGTAATTTTCCAACCTTTAGAGTGATGTAAAATATTATATGAATCTCCTGCCAAATAATATTTTTTATATCAGCCTGGGTCAGCAGAAAACAGACATCTCTTAGCGCTCTTTCCAGAGCTTTATAAGCAATATAAACAAAAGAGTTGTCTTAAATACAGTATAATTAATAACAGAAAATAAAATGGATTTTTAGTGACAAGATTTGGAGGTGGCAGTTTGGAACAGTTGCAATGGTAAGTTTTTGTAGATTTTTTTTTTTAACATACATATGTTGAGAAATGTATGGGGTCATCAAATTGCTCTTTTTATGAGAATCACTATTTTTTCCACATGCTTCAGTTGCATCTGTTGACATCTGCTTTCTACTCTATTACACCTGAGACTGGATCCAACTCATAGCTCTCATACATCTTTACTGAAATATATCCTCAGTGTATATGCTTCCTTTTAAAAGCTAGTCTTTCACTAGCAACAGTTAATATGTCATCTATCTGTTACCTATGGAAAATAAAAAGGACTTTAAAATTCTCTGCTACTGCTGCAACATTTGCTTTCTTGTCCTTTAATTTTCTATGGTTGTATAGTTGGGTTCATGATGAATAACTGACATGAGCATCTAAAAATTTGGGTTAAGCACTTCAGCATGTGAGAGCCTTATATGCTTTGAAGGTTTTACTGGCAGTACCTTGGACTACCTTAAATTGGCTTAGAGCTCTGCCAACACAGTTGAAGTGTTGTGTCCAGGTAAGCTGGGTGCTTATAAAGTATATGAGCCTCAATGTGTGGGCTCATTTTCCTTAAAAAGGTGGTAAGTTACCTTTATAGAACTGTTACGATAGCAGAACAGAATATTACAGGAACCTCCGTTTTTATCTGCTGATTAGTTCATAGTATGCTTTCCATTTCTTAGTCATTTAAGAGTTATAAGATATGAGCAGTCAGACAGCATTAAGTATAAAGTATTTTATGACCATGTATAAATATATACAATGAACATATGATGCTACTTTGATTTATCAAACTATGATTAAATATTAAACTTCTATAGCTTCATCCTCCATACAGTATAAATCTTACATCATATTCTATGTATGTTAAACTATAATTTCAGATAAGAAATATTATGAAGTGGGCAATTTTGCTGTTGAAAAGTTGTCAGCAGAACTAATCAAAGTATCCCAAGAGATTACAGAATAACTTGGTTTCTTTCTTTGGTTTGTTTTTTTTTAATGATTCAAAAGACAAGTTAAACATGATCTGTGTGTTCTTAATCTTGAACTACCTATCAATTGTATCCAATACTTATAAATTCAACAAAAGCTGAATAGCTTTTCCCAGTGCTTAGAAACCGAGTGAAATTGTTGATCTTCAGAGGAGGCAGAACTGTTTTATATACAATCTAATCTAACAACCTCTTCCTGAATTTACATACATGCCTTCCTTGAATGTACTTAACTTAGGAAAGGTAAGACGGAAGGTATGATTTCGGATCCCCTTTTTGACTTAAGAGCTAGCTGCACTACGCTTTGGCTGCAAAAAGGGTGGAATTACTCTGTAAAATTAAATTGCCTAGGATCCAATCAGGAATGAGGCTCAGCTTCAAGCTGGTTTAAATTTTGTCCACATTTCCTGGAAAGGAAGAGGATAGCATGGAGTTTGATGGGGTATGTGCACAATATTTATTGTCTTCGAGAAAAACAGTTTGTGGAGAGAAGAATGGAGGACTGTCTGCTAATATGCATTTACAGGTCTCAAATTTCCATGCCAAAATTACCTATGTTCTATGCGCTTTGAATGACCATGTTTGCTTCCAATTGTTTGATGATGGCAGCAAATATTGTATACTGAGTAATCATACTCAGTATGGCTCGTACATACCTATGTCTCTTGGTATGGGTCTCCTATGTGACTTCATAGGACACTGGCACTCTACAATTCAAGAGTATTTACAGTTGTTCAAGTATGAGAAAATACAGTGTTATGTATTATTTTAGTATTGGCTCTGAAGAAAATCAGGAAAATTACTAAATCCCGATTCATAAAGCATCAGATTTCAAATTCACATTCTGCAGACTATGGAAACAAATCAATATTAGATAATTTTTCAAGTTATTTCTGTAAGTGCTCAAATTAATAATTAACAGACTAAGAAAAAAGAAATCTGTTTCTAATGAAAGCTTATTACTATTAAATGAATAATATATGATTAAGTGGGATTTTTTTACTTGTATGTTTGCTTACATATTTAATTTATATGCCTGTTATCAAGGTAGAAAAATTAAACAGAACTATATGGTAGCTGAAGGTACCCAGAAAAACACAGAAAGTCCATTAGTATTGACAGATCTGGCTGCTGAGATGCTTTGAGTTTTAGAAACTGACTGTGTGGAAGAAAAGAGGGGTAGTACACCATGGGACATTAGAAAGATTACAGTATTTAAATAACACAAAGGAAATAATTTGGAGATATGTTTGGCATTCTCCAAAAGGCCAACTGTACTCTTACTTCTTTTCAAAACAGGAGCGTTGTTTGCATTTTACAGGTCTGTGGCATTTTACAGATTACGCAACAGGTATGTTAAGTTACTGCTACAGTAATATGTCTAGCAGTTGGAAGAATTTCCTTTGGGAGGTTTGGGGAGTTAAGCCAACACTGCCAAGGTTAAAACATTACTAAATTTTTGAGGGTCTTTTTAAGAGTCCTGTCTCAGAGAGAGAAATCAGCCTGAATGTTTCTTTCCAATGGAACAAAAGATGAAGAAAAACAGCATGCTTGATGGCAATCCCAGACAAATTACTGAAAGCCACTGGATTATTTATTTTGCAAAAAGAAATACCTACCTGGGCCTTCAACCAATGACTGGATTCACCGACATTTTCATTCTCCCTTGAGTTCCACAGGCCTGGCCATCAAATAACTGGCTGCTCCCTATTGGCTTCAGAGAAAACAAAATTTCAGCGTGCATTTTTCATACTGTTTTCTGTCCTCATCTATTTTCATCCTGTATGCTTCTTCCTGGACAAAATACTTAAAATTTTGAGATTGCTTTGCTAACTCATGGTAGAGGTTTTATACAGGACAAGATTGGGATATCCTGCTTCTAAAACACTGTATGCTATCTGAAGTCAAACTTCTGACAATTTTGAAAATAATCAGCAAATAAGGAGACTATATTTTCTACTTGTCAGATACAGTCTTAGGAAAACAATGATCAGAGTTAATTGCACAATATTAATAATTTCTGCAACAATTTGCTGACATAAACCTGGAGTCTTAGTGCTTCCATATGTAATAACTAATAGGTATGTTAACCTGAATTTACCTAGTGGGTAAGGCAGCCTCTTAAAAAGAAATAGACTGATAATTATGTCAATGTCATTCTTTCATCTTTTAGAAGCCTTCTGAAGAGAAAAGTCTAATTAGGATGACAAATAAAGAAAGGCCCTAATGGAAAGATGCCCTTATGCAGAGGTAATTGTTGATAAGGATGCTGAAAGCAATTGAGTTCATATGAACAAATAATTCTCATTAGCAGGTAAAGAAAAGGTCTCATTATTTCCATTCCAGTAGAGCCCTGACAAGACAGATAAATAAACAATAGAAAATACATTACTTCATCTTAAAGTATTTAAAAACATGATCTAAAAGTAATAGAAATTTTGTTGAATGACCTTAATGTCAGTACAGTTCTGGTTTAGTTGGTGGTGGTATTTTAATTTTTTTTTTTTTTTGCTGCTGCACTGAAGTCCTGCTAACGGACAAAGGCACTCGAAACTTGGTAGCTGAGGTGATTACAAGTTTACAGTTAATTCTCCAACCTCAAAATGACAGCCATTGTGTCACTTATGATAGCGGGTTTGTATAATAAGAAGTTATCTAAAAGTCACCTTACAATCCTTAGTGAGAGTGAAGCTCATGTTTTTAACTGTTTGACCTTAAGCACACAGGAGTAAGTTCACAGTACTCAGTAATCTATTGCAAACAATTTGGGTGCTCAACAGACTGTTCTGTGTGCTGTAGATCTCTCTGTGGAGCAATGTTGAAGAACACAGCTATAATTCATTGCAAGTATTGATTACAATTGACTCATTAAGAAGGAAATCAATTCCTGTGAAGTATATAAATTGAAAAGTGGAAAACAAAAGTGACTGAAGACAGTGTTTTGGTATTCATGGAACACTTTTAATAACAGGTTCTGAAGAACGAAACTAAAATGTTTCACACTAGAAAAAGACACGCTTATTCCTAATGCCCATTATTACAATACTGCTGGCATCTGCCTCTCTACTACACATTCTGCATTCCTTTTTGGTAAACAGGATTATTATACTTTGTACTCTGTAGTACTATTTCAACATATTAACAGTGCTATGAATGCCCCTCTTCTTTAAAAATCCTCATCAAACCTTAGCAGTAAATATTTCTCATTCAGGTTTTTACCCACAACATGAAACGCAACACTTCAGAAATATCTGTGATGCTAAAACTAAGCCATTCAGCAATCCCCCACCCCATACTTCATATTCCATGTAAATGTGTGATGTAATGAAATGAAGTATCATTAAAACAACCTTCACATAATTGTAAGCTATTATTTGGAATGATCGTAAAATGCAGAGGGGGAGAAAGAAATTTTTAGCAAGAAATAACATGAATTTTTTCTTTTCAGGAAGTATTATCTATATAATTTCTAAAATGTTACACTTCCAAGTTTTGAGAACTTTGATTCTACTATCTTTATGTTTCTATATGGAAACATTTTGTTTTATATATGTCCGTAAAAAAAATCAAAGCTATTTAAGGAAAAATCTATAAATAAACAATAGCATTTTAAAAAATTGTTTTGTTGTACCTTTGATTTTAATGAAAACTTGTTTCTAGGGGGAAATAAAAAAAAAAAGTTTGGGTGTTTCCAAGTTAACTTTGGAGCCTTTTTTCTAATACTTTCTAAAGAAAAATTCATCCTGTTCCTCACTATCTTATAATTGACATGCTTATCAGTGTTTTCTCCAGTTCAATTAATTAGCCTCCAGTTCAATTAATTAACCTGTGCTGGTTCTGCCAGAAGTCATCTAGGCTGTGGAGGGGTGCACAGAGGTTGTTGATTTAGATCTCGCTGTGGTCCTAAGACCTAGTCATCTTTAGAAAGAAATAGAACTTTTTCTTTGCGTTTTAAGCCTGCTAGAGGCCATACAGTTTTGGTCCCCATATGACTGACTGCTAAACACTTCTGGATTGGAAAACACTGAATAGATAGGGTGAGAGGAATAGACAACATACAGTAGTGCAAAACTAGATTTGTTTTGGGTAGGCAGGAAGACTTAGAGATTTTATCCACCACCATTAGTCTTTAAAAGCTTCGAATATGTCCACAGCCACCCAGCAGACACCTGACAGAACAGCACTTTACCCTTAAGAAGCCCTTTCCCAGGGGGTATAGGAAAACATTTGGAAGGAATTCCAGGAAAGTGAGTGCCTGGAAAGAGAGGTAATGTTAGACATCCATCCTAAGCAGTAAGTTTGGAATTTTAGACTTACCATGTTTTATTTCTCCAATCAAATTAAATTGGTCACTGTCATGGCAGAATGAATGATACTCACCTGTAATACAACTGCAGTCTATATTTATAGTATTTAACTTCATCCCACTTTTCTTACTCAATTCCTCTAGGGTTTTTTATTTGACATTTTCATTCTCTTCTGACAAGGCAAGGCCTTCCAGCTTTGTGTCATTAGTAAATTTCATTTACACCATCCTTCTTCTTGTGTGCCAAGATAACTAATTAAATGACTTAAGATTTATACCAGTAACATTCCTGCAGCCTGATACTCTTGCCTTTCAATGCAACCATTTGCTAAGTCTAATTCATCCAGTTCCTTACAACCTTACAATTAATATGCCAATCAGTGTTTTCTCCACTTCAGTTAATTTCTCCCTTGTGAATATTAAATGTTTCTGGGTTACTACTGCAGAACACTGAAGGACCATGCATGAAAGTGCACAGCTTTAGCAGCATCTGCTTTTCCCTAGTCGTACATACAACTGAAAAATTTTCATCTACTCTGGTTTTTGTCATGAGGAACGGACTTGCAAAACACAGTACAAGTCCACAGCTATATAATATCATGCAGACAACCCTAGTGCACACAATTATGTTTCATTTCTATGATTTGTTAGCTTAATTGTTTGTTTTTCAAATGGCATCAAATCTAACTGCTATGGGAGTAATGGATTTCTGTATGCTGAGATTATTCTTTTGGATCAAAATAAATCAAAATAACCCTTGGAGGACCACTCCACACTTTGTGACAGAACTTTTATGTCAAAAGGAAATATATAAAAAGCTTATCCAGAAGAAAGCATCTCTGCCAGTCTGTATCTTGTAAGAAGCTGTCTCCACCAACTGCTGCCAAAGGAACACAATAGCTTTTCACTGGGGAAAATCCACTTCGTTATCACCCATCTTATGTTTCCATTTACATCATTGCAAATATTTAGACATTATCATTTTCCTGAAGACTGGCTTGTGCATTCACTTTGTAATATTATAAGCAACAAAGGTCACCCCTCATGCATCCCTGCTAACAGAAGTAGGTCATATTTCCATCAACCCTTACACCCTTGTCTTACTAGTTTACCCAAAAAAACCCCTGATAGCTTTCTCTATAGTGTGGCATTGCAAGCACTTAGGTTTGTCTTAAGGGATGGCCACTGTGGACATAAGCATAAGAGGAGAGGACAGGAGTGGAATTACATAGCAGATACTTCTAGCAGTTGCTGTGTCTTATGCTTGCAAAATGTGTGGAACTCAAGGCGTACAGGTTCAAGGCAGCAAGGACCATCCAAGCTGTCACTGCCATACTGCTGTTACACAAGGCCTTACAGACCTCACTTTTTGCTGGTACAGTGTGCTTACTATATGGCATGTGGGATTTTTTGACTTAGTTTCAAACTAAACAGGCTTATTTTGCGGCCTGTGTTAATGAAAAAATTATAAGGTGAAACCAGAGTGGAGGGGGAAAACAGGGAAAAATTGTGTTGTATTGTGGCCAACAAGGTAGCTTGCATTCTGCAGCATAGTGTCTGAAAGTATTTATCTTGAGGGTTTAGAGCTGCTATAAAATAGTTAACGTTAAAAGTTCCTAACCTTCAATCAATAAGACTACAACTTATGTTTATACCTGCTGATGGCTTGCCTTTGTACATTGCTTGTAGGTTACGATGAATTGCTTGGGACAACTGTTAGCACAATGAAGTAGTAGACCTGAATTCACAGCTATGTCTTTCTACCAACAGTGTAATTCCATTTAGTTCAGGTACATTTACAATACAGTCTACTCAAACATTTAAGATATTTGCCTGAAATTTCACTGCAAATATTTAACTTCTTTCATTTTAAATTCTTAAGACCTTCTGAAGTCATGAAAATCAGTGAATCTGTATCTGAATAGAATACAACAGCAATAAATCTTGTGCAAGTCAGAAATATTGCAACAAAGCATTTCTTGCTTGAAAAGATCCCTTTTCTAAAACTGAGAACTGAATCCTCTTAGAGATGCTAATTGAAAATATAGCATAATGGTTACCTGAGACACAGGGTATTTTGTATTTATTTTCCTCTTCCTGAGCTTTAAAGAAATAACACATTTATAGAAACCTAGTTCAGAATCACCAAAAGGCTACAAAAAAGGTTATAATGTGATGCCATAGAACAGTAACAGAAAGATTTACTTTTAGTTTCTTTAAGAGAAATATATTTGGGATGGAGAAGAACATATTCTACCTTAGCTCAGCAGTTATGGTTTTCATCCCAGACATGCCAACAGCCTAAGGAGGTGACCATCTTATAATCAGTACATTAACCCTTTCATTTTGACTTTGGACATAGGTGTTAGTCAGCTTTCAGTGTTCAACTTACAATCCTGCTGACTTGTCATTTAGCTATAAACCCAGAACTGGGCTCATGATCATCTTACTGCGTGATTACCGCAATATTAGACTTTGCTTATATCACCATAACTCTAGCCAAACATGTAGTACATCATTTTGGATGTATCAGGAGCTGTTTATTTTAATTCTGCTCCTTCATTAAACTTACCAAGCCAAATGACCTATGTCTTGATTTATTTTCAGCAACTCTCAAAAAGACTGTCTGAAAGCCAACAGTGCTCATCCTCAGCTCATTCATTGAATTTCATCGTTCTTAAAAATTGAACCACCAATACAGGTAATCGATCAATTTTGTTCTAGAGAAGTTCCAAAAGCCAATGGACTTCATGCATTTAAGGTATTAACCTATAAAATTTCAAACAGTATTTTCTCATTATCTACAGCTTTTTACTGAAAAAACCCCACTTCTTGCTGCTCAGTGATACTGTCAATTTTCATTCTTTAATAAAGTGAGATCTTTGTTAACTTCTAAATTAAGTAAAATCTGTGCAATACATCATCACAGAAAATTAGAAGGCATGGATTGGCAAAAAAGAATGCTGTGGCCTCCCTGGACAGAGATAGATGGCAGTGGCAGTAGAAATATTTGCCTTTTACATAGTGGACTTTGGACTAGAAGTAGTACAAGCCGCGTAAACTTGCTGAGACTAGTGACTAGGGATTAATTATTAATATAAGGAATAAGGCTCCCTTCTTCCTCCACCTTGCATTTTTTGTCACATTTTATTCAATGTCTGCCTAACCCAATGTGAAAATCAGTAAAGAGTGGAATGGGAATTTAACCTCTTTCAGTCTTGACTGATCCTACCAGCAGACGTTAGAGGCGTACATACCTCTGTTGCTCGCTGTTCATAAACCCTCGCACCACTTTGTCATAGTGTGCTCCCCTCTCTGATCTGCTCTGCCAGCATAGGCTGGTGATTAAGGATGCCCTCTTTTCTTCTTAAATTAGTGATTGTGAGGAAATATAGGCAAAAGATAGATGCACAGATCAATTCAGGTGCTCCTGCATATGTATGCATGTCCAAGCCGCCTAGACAAGCAGAGTGTGACTTGGTTAAATACTGATCTGTGGATTTCTTTACCAAAACTATACATTATTTACAGTCTGGGTCTTACTTAAACAATCACATAAGGTATAAAATAAAGACTAAACAAGGAAGTGAAACTCCTACTCCGTTCTTCCTAATCTACACAAGACTTTCTTGACAAAGAATCAGAAGTGTGGTAGATACTTTAGTCTCTTCACAAAGTGCAACCAGGACTTTCAACTTCAGTATTATATTTTCAAGAAGAAAGAAAAGCAGATATTGTCTTAAAATACTTTAAAACAGTGGCCTGGAAACCTGGAGAAAATGGGACAGATAAGCTCAATTTCTTTTTTTCTTATTTTTGGTTGCAAAATTTTTATCATCTGCCAGATGAGGTGTTCAGAGCACCCAGCAGGATAGCCCCTGTGTAACTATTAAAGACTTGACATGGACAGTAACTGATCCTGAACTGAAACCAGTCAAAAATTCATTGGTTTCATTCATTTAATTTTTTTCAGGATTATGAGTACTTACATTTTTTTCTAACTTTCTCACTAGTTAATTTTTTTAACTCATCTGTTTTTTTTTAACTCTCTATCTATTCCTGACAATTAACTCTGAAGAATCAACTGAAACAAACCAGAAAGAACCCCACAATACTTTTTTTTTTTCTTTAAGAAATTTAATAACCATACTTTAGAGTTACCAGACTTTTTACTTTTATACCATAGACCTTCATATTTCATAAAAGCTAACACCAGGATAGAAAAATATCAATTTAGCAGATATCTTCCCTTCCTACTCTGAAGTCTGAACTCTTGCCTGTTTTTAACTTACAGAAACGAAGACCCCAAAAAGATGTTTTAATGGCAGGAAAGGAGGGAGGGTGGAAATCAATTCCTCTTATTCCCACAAGTGCATCTTTTGTCAACTTTATGGGAAAAGTTTAAAACTTTGGGTCATGTGATTAGACTTTAAAAAAAAACCCCAAACTTGTTTAAGCCCCAGTGCATCTAATTAAAGTTCATTACAGGCGAAACCATAGGTGAACACAAGAACTGAAAGATAGTGACACACCAACCACAAGATCAGTACTGAGATGAAATGTGCAAAATAATGAGCACATTTTTCGGTACCTTTAGCTGGATGCTCAAAGCAAAGCTAAAGTCAATGCACCTTACAATTAATCACTACAAGCATGTATCAAACACACTAGTTTCTCTCCTGAAGGACAGTGCTGTTGTTCAGGAAGACTGGTAGTATGAAATGAGTGTTCTCAGAGAAGTGACCCTGAAAGTTTGGATGTCAGTACACACACAATTTCTTGAAATGCATTTTGAAAGCCTATGAAAATTACCTCTTTGCAGTGTCTATGTTCACACATTTCAAGGCAGACAACCTCCACAAAGTACTTACCAGCCTGCCCTCAGCGAGGCTTAAATCTTCTGGGAGAAAAAGGTCCACTGAACTCTAGTGAACTATTTTAGACATAGTCCAGCAGATTAGTTTTCCTCCCACATGTATTTTATCGTCAACATTTATTTGGCAAGATAATTTTCTAGGTAGGTTCTTTTGAGAGAAGTTTTAGAAATTCTGTTCATAGGGGAAATTGAGGACACATTAATAGGCCTGCTTCTTATTTCTTCTGTTCTCTAGACAAAAAGATGAAGTTTTAATTCACAAAGATAAAGTTTTAATTCACAAAGTGCTAAGTATCATAAAGTGAAATTCTCTTTTTGTTATACAGTTTTAAAAACAAGACTTTTAATTTCCTAGTTCCCTTGGACATTCCTTAGACATGTGTGTTGATTTCTTAAGTGAATGTAGAATCCTTGGCTTAAAACCCCCATGTAATAGATCAAAGGACAAAGAGTTTCAAAGAATAAACATTCAAAGTTTCATTGTAGGTATAATGCAATCACAGGCATTAGACATGCACATGTCTTTAATGGGTATAGTGAAAATGGCAAAAAAAGTAGCTGTGTTATAGTTTTGGATCTTTACGATGGTCTTTCAGCAACCAGCAAACCCACGAATTTCTCTGTGCCCTGCCTCTACAGAATCAGAACTTTCAAATGCCCAGTACCTGGTATTAGCAGTACATCCACAATCGAGGCCTAAGAAAAAACCTAGGGGATACATCGTCACAATTGTGTGAAAGACCACTTTGGGCCAAAGATAGGTTCTCCATTTCCAGGTCAAATTCCCTGTGGTCAGACAGACATGAAAAAGGACCTGCTGAAGCAATGACTTCTATCCAGCACATGGCTGAGGGCTTGGAGAAATTGAATATCACTAAAAAGTACAGAAGCAGCAACACAGAGGTTAAGCTGCAGCTCTAGCTGCAAGCTTCAGTGTACTTCAAGGTGAACACATTTTTCCATGGTCAAACGTAGCAAGAGCTGCCCACTGGGAAAATGAATGAGGTAACACATTGGTCTGAATTATAAGCATGCCTAATGACAATCCTGCAAAGGTCTCTTTCAGAGTTGTAATTACCTCTGAACTCAACCAGAACCTTGTGGCATCTCTCAGGCGATGTTAAGAAATGCAGCCTCTAAACAGACTTCAGGCAAATGAAAAACAAGCACAGACTTATTTATCAATAAGTTAACAAATTAATTCCAAATTTCAGGAGCTTGCAGCATAGTAATTGAAGTCACAGCTATTTTGAAGATCCTTTTATTTTACTTTGTATTTTTACATAAAGAATTTAATGCATTTAGGGTTTGTTCGTTTGGGGTTTTTAAATCATAAAAATGAGATATATTTTACCTTTGTTGGCTTTTTAAGAAAATAAGCTAAACTATATCACTTTCAAGAACACAGGTTTTACCACACAGGTTAAAACAGTCTGAACCTTCCCTTATCCTCATTGTAGTCTGTTTTACAGCTCCTCAAGTGACTTGGTTACTCCACGCCACTGAACGTGCCTGCATGTTGTTAGGTGTAGTTCAGCTTTCCAGTCTCTAGAGGTCTCTGCATATCGCATTTTAGCTCAGTGACATCTCTGCAGCAATGGCATTTGGAAGGTGAGACTGAAGAACTGCATGAGAAAGGTCTGCTGGCACCAGGTCTGACTCTGACAGTGCTGTCATGAGAATTTAGCTCTCCTAGTAATTTACAGAAGCCAAAGAGAGGGAGAGAGATTTATACTGTAGCATTAGCTAACATCAGCATTGCACAAGCAGGAACATTTTACATTCTGTCCTTAGAATTCAGATAATCATAGCTCTTAACATTCAGCTAGAAATGGTTGAATTTGGTGATGTAGAAAGATGGCTGTTAACACCAGATGCCAGAAATATTAGCTTTTAAACTCTGACATTGGCCACACCTGGGCTGGTGGTGGGTTTTTTTTTCCTTTTGTGGTTGATGATTTTTTCCCTCCAAAAAAATTATTTCTGATTTAAAGTATTATGATCCAGCTAACCATAGAAGAATTTGTTTACTAAAATTTGAATGTAGCTGCATTTTTAGGATAGGTGCAGCTGCCTTCCACCTGTACCTTTGCTGTCATCTCTTGTCTAGAAGCCTGCATGCTGGCTGTTGAGTACCTTTCCTGATTGACTTTGTATTATTTTTTTGTATTTTTAATATCATAATTGAACATATAAAAAATCTTATCTATCTAAGGAATAGATTCTGAAAATAATAACAAAAAAATCCAAGGCAACTCAAAAGAAATAAGTTGCTTCCTTTGCCTGGAAGGATCTTAGAGCCTCCTCAGTACCTCACACCAATTTTACATTCAGAGTCAAGTCTTTGCCTATGGATAGATTAAAGCAAATAAATTAATAAATAAAATACCCGCAACTACTCAAAGGCATTTCTGATTCTAAAGCCCTTTTTAAGGCCTTCAGTAACCACTCCACATTATCAGCACAAGCAACTTGGCAGAACAGGTAGTTGCTAAGGCAGCCAAATACAAAGAATAGCAGAGAACTGCAAAACCAACTTTGTTGCAGTCACAGCTTCTGCAAAGATAAGAACAGAAGGTGGCATTTGATTTCATTATTTTTTATTTAGGCTACCACAATCATTACAAAGATACGGAAAAATTAGGTGAGCCTACTTTTACATTGCAGCTTGAACAGTTTTAATAGCTTTATAAATAGTGTATTTATGTTAAAGTAATAGCAGGTTTTTGAGATGTCTTGTCAACTCTATACTGCTGCTTGGACCCTAGTTCTACTCCTTACTAAGCTATGTGCAGAAGACAGAATTTTCTCAGTAAACTGTGTGTGCCTGTTCTCAAAGACGTGTCTTTCCGTAGCTGTAGCTTTCTGACACATAGCAATTCTTTATTCTGAGAATTATTAATTTGCTTGCCGCTTCTTCTGAATAACAGGCAGTGAAATAATATGGAAATAGGTGCTAGTTGATAGTTTTTACAGAAGAAACCAAGAGTTGCCCTGTTTCTGTCCTGAGAACCGCATTTCCTGCATAATGATCCATAATAATCTGCCAGTCCTGGACCTTCAAAACTTTGTCATTTCCCCACATACAAAGTTTTCTCGAAATTATAAACTGTGATGTCTTCTAAGCCCCTTTCTAATCTAAGACAGTTATTCCTCAGGAATTCTGCACAAACATTAAGTCATAACATTTGCTTCTCAAAGCTCTGTTGGCTTTTTTTAAAAAAAAGCAAAAGTAAACTGTCTGATCCACAAAAAGCCCATTTAAGTTTCAGAAGCATTAGTTCTGCTTCTCTTAGATGTACATAGTGTAGCACTCCATGGATTTTTATTGTTTAAAATTTCAAAATAACCTCCATGCAACACTTAAAACACCTTTTTTTTTCTCTCCCATGAAATTTAGAACATACAGAACATTTAATGTTTGAAGGTTTTCACTTTTCAACATCAAATTTCACGAGAAAGCTCTCTACTAAACTGTTATATCTTCTAAAACTGTAAGTAAATTTTGATAGATCTGTCTTTCAATTTCTTTAATCATCTGAACATGCTTTTCCAAGGAAGCTGCAAGAAGGGCAGAAATTAATCTCGACGTTATCTCAGCTTGGCATTTTACACTGTGAGGAATACTACACCTATGCAGAAAAACATTCTTGTCTGTTTCCAAAAGTCTACCAGGAAGTTCCACAATTTTAGTGATGTAGGAGAACAATTTTAGCAATTTCCATTAACAAGCAACCTCATGTTTGCAAAATTAAAATAATTTAAAAAATCATAGTACTACTACAGTGCGCATGAGTTCACAGAATTATACTATTCATTAGTAACTGGAAAATTCTGCCTGTAATGAATGTATACATCTTTTCTTTTTTTTTTTTTTTTTTTTTTTGTAAAAGCTTACAACTATAAACAGGTTATCGAGTCTGACAATCAATAATAAATTTGCTCATATCATACTGAAAACTGAAGAAACTAAAAATTAAGAAACTAAGTATTTAAAAAAGAAGAGCTTATGTTCACTTTGTTATATAAATTCATGAATATACCAAAATGAGGAATTCTTAATTCTGTGAACAGACTCATGTAATAGTATGCATAGTATCCACAACAGTTTTAAGAAGTCATCAACTTTACTGCTTTTAGATTGCATCAGGGTTTTCAGCTGCCCAGGTGTGTTTATATTGTGCAATTTTTAAGCAATTCAATCCCCACTAAAGTGATTGTTCCAGCAAAGATGTTGTCAGAAGATTTTAAAAGTGTTCCATTGTATAACAAGATTTTAACTTTTTTTACTTATGTGCAATCATTTCTTCTCATTGTGATAGATGCTGTGAGTATATACAACTCTGCCAATAATCTTTGTTCAAAGGTTTCCAAGGCAAAGAGGTTAAGATCTGTATTGACCCTGTGAACAAAGCATCAGCTAGTTTGTGGGGAGAAAACTCAGTAGGATATACTTATTTTTAATAATTGAATCATAGTAACTGTAATGTGTCTTGGAATTACGATCTGAGATCAGAGAGACAGTAACCCTTTGGGTTACATTCAGGGAATTTCCAAAACAGAAGGCAGCAACAAGGAAGGAGACTCAAACACATTTTAGAAGGCAGCAGTGAATCTGGGAACACTGGCAGAGCAGAAAACCCCAGGAACTGTTTTAAAAATGGAGAACAAATGCAGATGCAGGACCCAGAAGTTTGATATCGACTATTTCAGAAAGGCATGTGACCCATTAAAAGCAAAGAGATCACCCATATTATTTTTTAAAACCAGATACACTTAATGTAGAGCATTTAGCATAAGGCATGATGTTGCCACGAAGAACATCAGGAAGAGCTCGAGTATGAAGGCAGTAATACCTAGCTGCTTGAAGAGATCGGGACAGCTGATACATTTGAAGAGATGCTGTCCACCTCAGCACTGTTGGAACATTAGACAGTAGTTTCTTGTGCAAGGATTGTCTGTTACTTTATGGCTGTACAGTGATTAATAGGATAAGTCTTTGGGAATTTACACAGTAGAAATAACCCTTACACTTCATATTGTAGTAGTGCTTCTATTATCATGGAAGTGTGCAACTTTCATTAGTGATCTGTTAATATAGGGATTTTTGGCTGTCTGCTTGTTTTTCCTTACATTCAGAAATGCTTTGTAAATTGTACTACATTAACTGAAGTAAATTTGAGTATGAGGTACACAGGTCATCAGCAGTATTTGGTTTATGAGCTTTATTATTTGGCTGAGTAAGTAATTCAAGACATCCAAGGCAATCAATCTTATGTTCTGTCCAGCTTCAGGAGAGAAAGCTATTTCCTGGAGGGATTCTGTGAATAGTTAACTTTTTTTGTTCCCTTAAACATACTAATATAAATCCTATATATTTCTCTCCTCAGTAAACATGCAATGCCAGTTGTGAAAAGGAAGAGGTCAATAAAACCACGAGTAATGACAGCGGATTTCTTCCCTAGTTGGAAAAAGTAAATATTTTTATGGTTCTTCCAGTATAGAAGAAAAAAAAAAGATCCAACCATTAAAGACTAGTAGGAGAAACATTGGAACAGGCTGCCTAGAGAGGTGACAGAATCACCGACCCTGGAGGTGTTTAAAAAATGCGTGGATGGCATGCTTAGCAAGATGATTTAGTGGTGGACATGGCAGTCCTGGGTTAACAGTTGGAATTGATGATCTTACAAGGTCTTTTCCAACCTAAATGATTCTATGAAGAAAATCAACCTACTAAAGGACTTTGAGAAGATGTAGCCTGAGAAACAAAGGTTAAAGCTTTTGTGGTACAGTCTGAACTGAAGAGCAAAATGTGAGACTTCATATACTAGGTTAATTCATTAACATGTTTGTGCAAAGGAAAAGCAAAATAAAAACCCTAACCCAACACACTAGCCAGAAAACATCTATCTGTTGCAGAGAAGAGCATATGGAAGAAGGGGTAAGAATCACTTTCATCAGTCTGTTCGTTTGGATAAGCTGGCAATACAATAGCTGACATCCTTTGGTGGGTAACAGAGCAAGTTTAACTAAAGAAAAGCTGAAAAACCAATATGCATGAAAAGACTAACTTCTAAAAGAAATATTGAAGGGTCAGGGGAATCAAGTAATATTACAGTAAATTACTTAGCACTCAAATTTTAGCATTTATTATGAAGTCCACTATTTTGAGTATCCCACAAAATATCTGTTGGTAGCTGTCCTTCAGAGGTCAGGAGATGAAACAGATGAGAGCAGTAACATCCAAGGTATACAGGAGAAAAGTCTGAAATAGAATGGTGAGAGCCAGAAGATAGCACTACAACCTTCAAAACCGAAGACAAACAAAAGTAATCAATGCTTAATAAGGTCTTAATATGCGTCCAAAAAAGATCATCTGGGAGTCTGTCAGAAGTACCATGGTCTATACACTTCAGTCAAATATTAGCACTCATACAACTGTAAGAAAATTATATTTAAAAGAGGGAAAAAAAAAAAAGAAAAAGTACTAAAGGCCTGTAAGTTAAGAAGTTGATTATATAACTTTTTACATATTGATAACTAGAAGTCAGGTATACTCTCAGTTCAGGAATCTCTTGTTCCACAGACCTTTATATAAATAAAGAAATGCACATTTTAGCTACTCAGCAGGAATTTGTGTCATAATACTAATCAAGAGTTGATAAGTTAAATAGAATATGTTCAGTTTTGGAGAAGATTAATGCATTGCAAGTAGTGCAAGGCTCTCCTGAAGAGAGAGAAAAATCATCTTTACCTAAAATGATTCTTCACTTGTCTGATTGGGTTTGTGATGTTTTTCTCATTTTACCTGGTATTTTCTTAGTAGCATCAGTCACATTCAGTGGTATAAAGTGCTGTCCCCTATTGTCAGCAAAGAGGTTCTTTGAAAATAATATAGATTTTAGTTCTCACATTTTAGAATGGCATTAAGTTGCTTGATATTCTGACTTTGACCAGAGGCTAAATTTAGAGATGAGGAAAGCCCTCTATCTTGTGTAGCATGAACTGCATTGCAAATATTTCTTACAACAGTAACAAAGAACATTTGAGTGAGTTTGTACACCGTGCTTAGTATTTAATGAAACGATCTGATAAGTTGCTTTTCAAGTTGTCTCTCACACAGGTGGCAAATAACTGTCCTATCTTAACTGACTAAAAAAAATACAGAAAAAAGATTATCTTTGTAATAGTGATCTACTATAGAACAGACACAATTTCAACTTCATCATTAGATATGCTCTAAATTATTCACCTGTGATGGTGGAAAACCACATTTCATCAATGTATTTCTCCTCACACTCAAATGGATTTTATTTAAAATAGAAAAAGAATCCCTAGTTCATGACTTTTTTCCCTCTTTAAGTCATAAATCCACAAGATTTTTATTTTTTTTTTTTAAAGTAGGGCATAATAAGGAAGCCGATGAAGCATTTCCCGGAGTTATAAAGTTGGTACTTTACGTAGCCGTTTCCATCCATAACAGGTTTTTCTCTAGAAAACCCGTGGCGGCAGCAATAGTTACCTCCTACCATTGGAGGGAGCCAACAGCACTTGTACAGAAATTTTCTTTCCTAAGCCTCTGTTTGGAAGAAGTCAACTTTTTCAGCACTGCGGTAGTGGCATTGTATACTGAAAAGCTGCAGCACGCTCCACTTTTCATAATAAAAATGATTTCTAAAAAGTAATGGCGTATTCCTTATGATACAGTCTAGTTACCCTTACTTAGAAGTATTAAAGAACATGCTTTAAGCTTAGAGCAAGCTATATTGGTGCTTATTTTGGAGATTTTATAAAGACAGGAGGTTTACTTTATAGAGCTATCATATATGCTTTTTATTTTTTTAAAGACAGACAAAAAATCACGTTAAATATGAACTAAATATTTTTAAAAGTTTTTAAATAAAACCACATTCTTTCTAGTTCACGATCTCATTTAACTCTACAGTTAAAAGAGAGTAGTAGTACAAAGAAAGTAATATAGAAAAATGTTGTATTGTATTTGGATTTTTTAAATGTTGTTTTGCTTGTGCACCAAGATGTTGTATGAACCAAGATTTTACTTTTGTATTGTTATCCAGAGACAGGGAACAAGATACAACAGTATAGGCTGTACCTTCAAATAAGATACTAGGTTCTGAACTGTAGCAAATAAGACGAATTGAGGACCCACGGTGGCCATACCCAAGATTGAGATATGTTTTCTTAATTTTTGTCTTAAAGTGGAATTTCACTTACATCTAACTGCCACATAGGTAAAGAAGACCAAGAAAATAAGTTAACGTAAGAACCCACCAAAGCTTTGCTCTAAATGAAATTAGAGTTGAACATATTGAGTTAAACAGTTAGGACCAGAAAGGAAAAAGAAGTTAATCTAGCTTGTGAATATTATACTCTGTGACTCAAAATAACTGTGTGTGACTTTCACAGCCTTTTCCAGTTTTAAAGTGCTTTCCATTCACAGAAGGTTAGAACGTAGCCTGGCCTGTGCTTACATATAAAGAAATAAGGAAAAAAAAGAAGCTTCTCTAAGGTTTCTTGGCATATTGTAAAAGCACAAAAGTATGGGAAATTGCTAGAGATATTTACCCTCTCTTGCCTCTGTCCCAAGGTAACTTGGGATGATATGCCTAAAACAACAGACATGATATAGCCTCATCATAATGCCAGCACAATCTGAACTACCTTAATTTATAGCCCATGTCACCAAGTTAGCACTACAGCAACATTACAAAGTCACAAATGACTCAGACTGGGATTACCTCAGCCAAAATCCCTCTGTTCTGGAAGTTCTTTTTCTCCTTGCTGAATAGACCCATTGAACTTCTGAGCTGACTGCATCAGCTTCCCTGAAAATCAGACCTGCCCAGACATTATGCTTATTTCATTAGTTTTGTACATTTCTTTGTGCTTGAAAAATCGCAGGTATTCTAATTCGTAAAAGGAGTAACAGCTGACACTTTTGGTTGCAATTGTTTGTGATTCCAGAATTATCAATGTAGTCTATAGTAGAGAGCTTCACTGCAATCACATGACAACTATTCTTTTGTAGCATTCCAGGCTTAATGGTATAAACTGGATGCGTGGGTTTCTTCTATATATTAAGACACCACTATGTTCTAAGAAGCTAAAATACTAGTTGGTGTGCCTAACTATCCAGCAAAGTATTTTGTGTCTTCTCACAGAAGACATCTGTGAGAATAGATGGTTGCTGTCCTTGATATGCTTAAAGATAGGCAACATGCAAACTACAAACACATGCAAGAGTGTATGATGCTGTCTCTGCTTTTCATCAGGTCTAACTCTTTCAAAATGTCCTGGTTTAAAGATGTAGCCCAAATAGGAAGATTTAGCAAAGGAAGTTTAGGACTGTAAATTTTCAGGTGTCATATTCTCAGCACTCAAGCCATCTCATTTAAAAAAAATATATCTTAGCATCACAGAATAATTCAAGTTGGAAGGAATGTCAGGAGGTGTCACCTCCAACCTCCTGCTCACAGCAGGGTGACCTTTGAGGCTGACCAAATTGCTCAGGGCTTTATCTTGAAAACCCAAAAGGATAGAGAATGCACAAGCTCTCCTTGCTACACTCCTTGGCTGTACCCAAAGTGAGAAGGCTTTTCCCTCTATCCTGTCTGAATACCTGTTGTTTCAGTTCTTGTCTGCGTGCACTATGTAGAAACATATCTATGCTTGTGCCTGTAGAGCTAAATAGTCACTGAAAATACATAATGAAAATGTTAAAATGTGACAGTTCTTAATAAAAATATCAGATTGCCATAAATTGTTACCTTCCTAAAATCTGCACTGGTGGGGACTGAGCTGGTCTTTGGAGTTTTTGATTGGTTGGTTGGTTTTGTTTTGGGGTTTTTCTGTTTGGTTCTTTTGGGGTTTTTTTTGCTTAATTTATCTGTAACAATTAAGAATTTTTGACAGGTTATTGAAACTGGTATTGATTCTGTAGTTTTATAGTGAAATAGAACTTGTCACTGGATTGTAAAGTAGTCTTATGTAGGTTAATAACATTAATGTTGACTTAATCAGCCCTTCACTTCCTCTAAGAGGCATGTGCTTCTCTCTGCTATGAACTTGGCTACAATACTGCAAATTAATGTGTAGTCATCATAGTGCTATGATTTATTTTTCCTCCAAGATCACATATATGTGATTATGTCACACATTTATCAGCTGAAGAACAAAGAAGGGTTTGAAGGGTTATGAAACCTCTGGTTTCCTAAGATGTTCCAATAAGTTTGTTTCATTTTTCATATACATGTGTTTTAAGCTTTTCAAATTAAATAACACAGGCTAAATTCACTTAAACACAAAGCATATATAGTCACAGTTACGCTGAAGAAAGATATTCTTGAGTTGTTGTTGCATGCTATCACTCATGTTTTCCAGGATGTCTCCTGGAACCTGCATCTCTCAGAGCTACCACGCATGGACTGCCCTTTGGTCATGGTTCCTAGAAGCTTGTCTCACAAGTCAAGTCCTTAGCTCTGCATCCATCCACCTAGAAACATGGGGAAGCCTGGCTCTAGCTGCACTTTGGCTTCTAAAGACCCTTGCAACAACGCTTAGAAAATATCCTTTGGTTAAAACCGGGGTTACAAAGGGCTCCGAGAGAAGGATTTTACAACCTCAGTATAGCATGCCTGATCTGCTGCAAAGATGTTGACCTCCAAGTCCCATTAGATAGGTTTCTATAAAACTCTTGCTGTTTGTTTCCTCCAAGGACACACGGTTGAGCTCCGAAGCCCATCCCTTAGGTAGACTGGCCACAGGCTAATCCAGAGTCCTACTCTGTGTCATTCTCTGAAGTCACTTTGCAGAATTCTGTAGAGTTGGGGTAGTTGAAAAGGAGTTTTAGATGGATTTAAACTAACCTTGTAAAACTTCAAATGAAACCGGAGAAGTAGCATTTCCTGAGTTCTTTTGATAGCAAAATATGATAATTGACTGGGGGTTTTTGTCCCCATTTAACATCGTAAAATAAGAAAATAATTACTGTAATGCAAATTTTAAATTGGGAGGTGGGGGGTGTTTTGTTTTGTTTTTTTTCTTTTGTCAGTGGTTCTAAAAGTTCAAGATAATTTCAGAGTGGCCAAAAGCCACAGAGTAACTCTAAACAGGGAGATGCATCCCGTTACATGCTGTCCAACACTGCATATTCAAGCAGCTAAGAGAAAAAATACTGTTTGTATGATCAGCCGTACCTTGTCAATTGAATATTAAATATAAACATATTATATAAATGTTGTAAACAGAATAATACAATTAGACTGCAATTGTATTCTCTCTCTAGAGAGAGAGATATGTATATATCTAGAAGTGAGACCTTTGTCAAAACTAAAGCACACTAAAACTTTTTAAAGAGAAAGTTGGTACCTGGAAATACGATAAGGCAGAAAACATCAGATAATCCATTAGTTTTGAACAGTTTTCCATTGTCTTGAAAAGCTACTCAAACATTTCAGAATTTTAGCATTGCCTTCCATTAAGGAGGGATAGTTATTGTAATAAGACTTAACAGATAGCAACTATCTGTTAATAGTAATAGCTGTAGTCTCAATGTTTCTGAGTCTCCAGGAAAAAAAAAGGAAAAAGAAAAAAAATGTGCTTTACTGGGATGTGATAAGAACGAACAGCATTTGCTGTCGTTGACTTAAACTGAGTGAGACACTTTTAAAAATTAAGTAACCAGATCCTCTGGAGGCAATCATTTTTTCATCTTGGAAGAAGTGACGAGGTTGTAAGCTCTTGTCAGGAAAAATGTTAAAGACCAAATGGTTAGTTTCCACTGTTGCTGGTCGGGAGTGCTTTAATGCTTGCCAGTGGCAAGTCTGTTAGCAATATGCACACTTGGAACTGTGAAATTTCCTTCACACCACTTTCATTGTAGTAGTGCAAAACACTGCACACTGTTTACCAGAGCTGCAATCTACCTTTGTGATAAATTTCATTAATTGATTTCCTCTCCCTGATACTCGGGCCAATACGGGAAGAGCTTATGCTTATTTACTTTACATTATTCCTGATCCTTCTCAGATCTCACACATCTCAAGAGCTTCTTGTAATTCTTAACTATGATCATCATGTTGATCAGTTCAGTACATCTTTTATAAGACTACTAATCCGTAAAGATGATACAAAGAGCTAGTATCACCGGTTTCTAACAAAATCTGAGTTTTAATTTCAATAGATAGTATGCCAAATATTACTAATTTTCAACACAACCCTTCAGGTTGCATTGAAGTCTGAAGTATCAGATCTGATACTTGACTATGAAACGTTCTGTTTCTATCCATTTTGAATTAAAATTCCCCTTGTCAAACAGGAGGAAATTATTAAATTGCTGTAGAGTCTCCAGGAGAAGTAGCTTTGCCTGCAGAACAAGTATTTTTCCTAATAATTTACGTCTGCAAGTGTCATAGTCTCATTGACATAACAGTATCTTGCCACAAAACATTACAAAACTGTATTTATATTTGATTGTCAGATATTAATCATAGCTAGGAGAAAAGGGGGTTGTTATTCTATGATATTTAGCGTATGGAACAGTAAACACCACAGGTAAGTCTGCACCCCATACTTGCTATAGAAAGAATCATGCAAAGCAGAAAAAGCAATTTGAATTTAAGCTTTCTTGTTCCAAATATTTCATAATCTGAATGGGGTTTTTTAGGTTTGGGGTTTGTTTTTTTTCTGGTCTATGAACTATCAAGCTCCACAAAGAGCACATAAGATAAGTTGTGCCGTACAGTAAAAGTAGTGCAGCTATCCTTCACTATGTTAGAATTACATATTTAGGCAACCCAACTTTTCTGTTCTACTGTTTTTTTCATATGGCACATGAAAAGCTCCTACAAGGCACTCCATAAGAATTTTCTAAAACCATGAGAATCTTCAGGATAAAGACCATGATCTGCTTGTTGTTTCTGCAGCAAACCCCACTTTCTGAATGAAGCTTGGTGTAGTACTACATACCGTTTTTTTTCTTTGAACACAAAAAGTTTTCCAACCACAGTCGTAAAGAAAAAAGGCAAAACCCGGCTCACGTGATCAGTGACTACTGTCAGTGACTACTATGAATGACCCAGTATCTCCACATAGCATCTTGATCATTTGAGCTACACCTATTCTTATTCTTCTTTTTTTTACTTTACATGAGATAGGGAACATGTGTGTGTGTGTGTGTGTATGTGTGTGAGTGCACACAGTCTTCCAATCAGGTAGGTTAACAGACAACCAATAGTAAGAACGAAAATTGAAATTTAGGCAAGTGATCTACCATGGACCAGGATTATCATCTGGTACAGGAATTTTCTGCAACAAAGTTCCATTATTCTGTAGCAGAACAAGACTGCAGCACAACACTAATAGATTATAATGGTTATTTTTCTGCATGTGGGACAAAACACATTTTCTGTTTGGTGAGATACAATAAAGCTGTGTTGGAGGAAAATCATCATTGGATATTCATCTCGTTTTCTGAAAAAGTTTACAGTCAGATTTATTATCTTTTTCCAGAAAGGATTACATTCACTATCTAATGTCTGAACAGATTGAAACTGTGAAGTTTTGTTTCACTTCACAAAAAGTATCAGCATGGTTCCTGTTGTTTTCAAGATAGGTAGCAAGAAAGGCTAAAAAAAGCCCAACCACCACCATCAAACAAACAAAAAGACATAGCTAAGAAAGACTTAAAAAACCCTGTAGACCAATGGTTTGGAAAACAAACAAGAAACCTAATCTCGATGAGTAAGGTTGTGTAAACACATTTGACCTTACATAAAGGAAACAATTGAGGTAAGTGTTGATTTACAAAGTGCTGTATGGTTTTGGAATGCATAACCTCACATCAAACATAGTCTGGTATATCTTTGAGAGGTCTTTGGAATGTCTCTGAAGGGATGCACCTTATAAATGTGGACTACTCTGAAAGTTCAAGACTGGCCATCATTTCAGGTGTAGAATGACGTCTTAAAGCTATCTTGTAAGCCTAAAGTAGGCAGTCTATATTCAGTTAGTTTCCCCTCTCTACACCCTGAGTCTAATATTTTAGAGCTGTGTGTAGTGAAGAAAAGCTTTGAAGTCCAATGTACCTGGTTTTCTAACATTATGTGATATTTCAAGACATTTTGAAAATGTTAATTAAATCCTAATGTCTTCGTTTTTTTTTAAAAAAAGTCAATACAACTATCAACAAAGGCAATGTTAGCAAGCCAAAGACCAATTGCTATAATCTATTCCTTGAATATTAGATGACAACACACTGTGGTTATAGGAAGGCATACAAGCTTTGGGCAAATGGTTTTTTTAATAATTTAAAGATTTTTTCAAATTACTATATCCATGTGGTACCTCTGAGTATATAAATTAAAAAAAAAAGTAAGATAATGAAAACACGCTTAACTTACAATGCTATTTCTCAGAGTGAATCTCTCTTTTGAAAGAACCCATTCAAAGCAAAAAAAGAAATTTAATCAAGGGTGGGTTTTTTGTCAAATTATTACTTTCCCCCAAGACATTTAATTTTAACTGTGTAATAGTGTGCTTAATAACAAGAACTGGGTTTTAATGAAAATCTTGTCAGAAAAAAGGCTTTAAGGAGGATCTTCGAGTTCTTTTTAATACCAAATATAGATATAGCATGTAATGCAGTTGTACTTTCTAGCCCTTAGCAAAAGGATGTTACTACACTGTTGCTCATTTTCTTTCCATAAAATAATTTTTCATTTGAAAGATTCACACTGCTGTGCTTGTAAGAATTCTCTTATCCAGCTATAGAAAAAAGTCATTGCCTTACTACATATAACCAAGAAGTTCTAGGTGAGTTTCACTTGTCATTTCTCATGGTGTCCGATACCTTCTCCCCACTTTCCTGCACATATGTCACAGTTATTTTCCATGGAGCGTAAGAATCTCTGTTGCTACATAAGCATTAGCAGAAAAATCCTTAGAAAAACGCCATTTGCAGGTATTATAGCATTAAGTGGCTTAGGTGTTGGGATTCTATGGTAATGGAACAGGCTGAGAACCTGAATAGAATAAAGGAAAATACTTAATGCATCCTATGTACTGGGGCGGGGGGAGATGCAGGGTGGGAGGCCAACAATTTATCCCAGTTGCAATTGTAAGAGCTACACAGGAAGAATCTTTCCATACCACAACACTGCTGGAAAATCAAGCAGCTGGTTCAAGTCAGGGTTTGGTAGAACACAAAGGGACACAGAATCAGTGTCACTTTCCATCATGCTCTGAAACTGGACATAAGGAGAGATGAGCTGGAGGCCGTGACACCGGCTGATCCAGAGTTAAGCTCCACAGCTTATGCAGATGGACTTTCACAACTGGCTAGACAAGCTTGAATGAATGATGATACTCTTTGCTACCTTACAGATTTGCTGTACTCAACTTGGATTTACAAAAACTGCCATGAAGACAGAGCACTTGTAACTGAGCAAACAGACAATACGTAAGTATTGAAAAGCAATAGTGGTGGAGCTGAGAACAAGTCAATTTTCCTGTGTGTTTAGGAAACTTGATCAGTGTTGACAGTTCTATCAGGGATGAGATAAAAAGGAGATAAGCCTCAGGCACAAGTATGCACACACAAAAAAGATGAAATAATGGACTGATAAAAACATTATGTTTAGTACTGAAGTACAACTTTTTCAAAGTAACCTGCCAAGAGGATTTTGCTTTGTGCTCAAACCTTAAAAAATTTCGTAAAAGCCAAATATATATCAGCTCTTGCCTTCTGCCCTTTTTTGCTTTCCACATTCTCAATTTTGTAATGCCAAGTATGTTTTAAAACAAGCGGGAAAATATTTTCTAAAAAGAGGAAAAAATAGATAGCCTACATACACTATTTTCCTGTGTTTCTATGCTTTCTGTTCCTTCTTCTCACACTATTAAAAACAACAAAAATAAAAACCACCCCAAAACCTACCCCAAACCACCAAGACTTGTATTTACTGATTCTAGAAGCATGGAGAAAGTCCAGAAAATTTACATATGGATTACTTCTCATACTTATCTGTGATTAAGTGTGGATGGAAGATAGCATAACTTAATGGCAAGAGCTCTGTAGACTGAAAACATTCAGTAAAAACACTTATCCTCCCCGACAAAAAATTCTCTGAGAGGAAGACTAACTCCAGCGTCTACATTTCTACACCATTAGTACACATCCCTTAAAGCTGGGAAGTTAAAAAATAATAGTGAAAATGATCAGATACTTCAACGTACCTTTAAGGTAGATTTATTTATATAAAAGAATATACAGGTTCTGGCTTTTCCTCTCTCTGTAATTTTCTTCAGTTTTCCTTCATTGGATGCCCCCTTCATTCCATCCTGATTCCCAGCCTCAAGTCACTTATGTCTTTTACACAGACCTTGCTGGTTCCCCAGTCTGGATTCACCGATAGTTTTAATAATTAATAAATGAGCTATTCTTCTAACTCACTTTAAATGAATGAGACAAGAAAAATCATTTGCCTGAAGGAGAACATGGTGCTTCAAAAATTTTATGTCTGAAGTACAGATAGAACAGATTTTACTCGTGAAAAAATATGTTTTTCAATGTGCTAGGTTTTAACATTATGTGACAGAACCAATCTGTGATAATGTTGACTGTTTACCTGCCAACAACAATCTTGATGTAAGCTCTACATCTCTTTCCTGTGAAAATATGACTGATACCTTTAAAAAGTCAGGTGCTTCAGATAGTTTATTATTTGGTGTGATTTAACAGCAAGTACAGACCATCCCAGCTCGTGCTAATATGGCAACTAGTCCCCAGGCTCCTATCCTGTAAATGTGTACTTAACCCTGTCACAACGGGCCTTTGACAAGGAGTGTGGTATATGAGATCTATAATATTTTAACATTGTGTTCACATTACTATTTACTTAATATTTCATTGGCTGGGAACTGTTGTATGTTTATGGTAAGTACCTTTACCTACATACAGTAGGAATCCAGGTAAACAGCTGTAGTGTCTGAAGAGCTGTTGCTGTCAAGCACACTTGCACTGAAGTCATTACACGTTCTTCTCTTTCCCAATCTCAATGATGATTCCAAGGGGCCGCATATATGAAAGTCCTGTATATTTCAAGCAGTATATGCCAACATGTTTCAGATATTAAAACTCTCGGTTTATTCTGAAAACATGAAATGTGGACATTTAAAAGAGAGATACAGGAAAAAATAGAATATAAATGCTTTTTTATAGAAAAATCTATAGAACTCTTGTGCCGAATAGTTCCATTATATCAGTGCAAGATTTCTATAGATTTTCTCTGCTTGTCTTCATTGCTTGATGGAAAATCCCTGCGCGTAGATACTTAAATGCCACACAGTGTCTGATTTGAAATGTTATCAGTAAGCACAGTGCAGCCAACACTGAATTACTGCATCTTTACTATCAAGATACCAGATGATACTGTCATTCACTGTGCACTCAAATTATTCAAGCCTGTTGAATATCGTATTTCCCATTTGCAATATGCCCCTTGTGATTGTACTACCATTTCAGTATTTATTTGCCCTATTTCTACATATCCTGGCACATTACATTAAAAATGACAATTGCTGTGTCTCAGTTCTCTACGTCATTCTCTGACATCCTGAAACATCCTACCAAAATAAATCATAATTCTCTGCTGAATAAATAATTCATGTATGCATTCTGTAGATTTGGTATCAAACTAGAAAGATCAAGGGAATCAGATTCCTCTTTTGTCAAAATATCTAAATGCACGTTACTGTGCAAGCAGCATCTGATACAAGGACAAGACCTCAGAAATACATAAGTAATATGTAATTTACAGTGTACGTAAACCTTATGTTTTTAAAGAAGCATCAGTACTCTACATTCTTCAGCTCTGTAGCTTCTATAATCATAAAAGCTACATACACCAATGTAAACCTAATTTGTGGTATCCTTAATACTTATTAGAGCTTGTATCTAGGAATTTATTTTACATAGTGACACTGAAAAGATTATTGTATATTCCCTGAGAAAAATAAACTATATGTATTTATAAAGATTTAATAACAATGAGAGAGAGAATTTTGTGGTGCTACTTAAGGTTTTCCAGAACAGCAAAACAAAAAATATTTTTGAAACTGCTAAAAACCCCCAGGAGCGATGTGAAAACATCTCAAACCAAGTAGCTAATAATAAAGCTTATACCAAACTAATCTCCCTGCAGCTCATCTTCCTGCACGTGCTTTAGGATGGCCATTCTGTCCCATTAGTTGGTTAGCTCTACATCTCAGTTAACTCTAGTACACTGTACACAAGGTTCAGTCTTCCTTTATACTTCTGCAATTGCACTTGTCATAAAAACAGCTTTCCACAAGTTTACCTCATTACCGTATTCAATACTGTGCTCATTGTAGTTCCTGCATATAATCACATATCTGTTGAGAGATGGCCCAGTCAGAGCAATTGTCTCGAAACAAAAAAAAAAAACACCACAAAACCAAACAGAAATAAAATAGAAAGCATTAATCCTAAAAATGCTCTGCATCTGTATATAATTGTAGAGGAATGAAGCTGGGTTAATTAATATTGATAACATACAGCTGTGGGCTGGCTTCAGGGGCAGTGGGTTGGCTGATGTAGATAAGGTGCAGCTGTGGCTGGTTCTGTTAAGCAGTTGGGCAGCCAAGGAAGAGAGAGAACAAGCACCCTGGATGAGGTGAGACTAGGAAAAGACAGCAGAGGGACTGGTATGAAGATATGCTGGTATGTGGTGGTAAAAGACCTTGTTGCAGCTTGATAGTTTTGAAAGTGCTGTGACATATAATCATATATCAAATATGTGAAATGATTTAATGTATAGATCTTAAAAATATTCCTAGAGAATAAGGATTTACTTGGAACTGAGTTGTAGAAGTTTTAACAGATAATGTTGAAAAGGTGAAGAATTGAAAATTGATTTCCATGGCATAGCCTGTACACCAGTAATGCCTTACATTTTCCTTGAATTTAGAGCTACTGCCAGTTCATCACTCAGTAAAAGAAGCAGAAAGCAATCATGACATACCCTCTATTGATAAATTTCATTCCAGACTCAACTACAATACCAGACTATCCCATTACATACCAACATCCACAGACATAAATTATGTCATTACATTACATCATTCTACATGTATCTAATACAAAATTACCATACACTTCTAAAACCTGAAGGGCCAGTAAGGCACTATCACCTATTTATAGGAAAAGATTTGCTGTAGCCTTGTGAAAATCCAGCCCCCTAGAGCACAATAATTGTGTACTAGAGATGTTGCATCCTAGCTCTGATATTATATACCCTGGTGTTGCAGCACAATCAAACTAGTAGACTGCAACAAGGCTTTACCTTTGGTCAGATTCTACTGTCTGTGCTGTAGCTCCTTCCTCCACAGGCCAGACCACACTGCTCCTCCATCCAGCCACCTCTGCCCCCATCCTCAGGGCTATTTAACCACTTAGCAGAATGAGCTACAGCTGCACATCGTCCATGTCAATCAACCCACTGCCTCTGAGGCAAGGCCACAGCTGCATGTTATCAATGTTTATCATCCCACTGCCTTCAGTCCTCTACACCTTGGTAATGTAAACTACATGAGTCCACATGACCGGATAGGGTGCATGTGAACACATTAAGAGAGCTCATTAATGTTATTGTCACACTTTTCTCCATCATTTTTGCAAGGTCACAGTGATGGGGACTCCTGAGAATGGGGGAAGGACAAACTTTATGCCTGTCTTGGAGAACGGCAAAAAAGATGATGCAGGGATCTACAGGTGGATCAGCCTTACCTTAGTCCCCTGGATATTTACATATCCATGTATGTAAATAAGTGATGGTTCAGAACAGCTAACATGGATTTACCAAGGTCAAATGTTGCCTAACGCCTGTGATGAGACAAGTGGTTTATGGATAAAGGACATGCAACATATATAGTTCACCATTACAATAGTGAGGTCTTTGCCAGTCTTCCATGCTATCTTTATAGCCAAATTGGTGAGATGCAGTTGATTTGGATGTTAACGTCATGAAAAGAATAAATAAGTAAATGTTTTAAGAAACAAGCAGGACAAAAGAAGCAAAAAACCCCAGTACCAGCTGTCTGGAGAATATATTTTGGAGAAAATTATTTCTTTATATTTAGTTGCATTTGGTCTATGTTTGGGCAATATTCTTCAATACAATGAAATCTTAACTGCCTCCCCAGCAACAGCTATAAGTGTCTTGTCATTCTTCTATCACTTTTATCTGTTCTGCCTGTTTCTAAAGTTTTAATATAGAAAAATTAATTTATGAAATGTACTTTTACAAATGTTATTTGTATTTTAATATTAGAAACTGTACGACTGTGTTTTCTGAACACTTCTCAACACAACATATAATCAATACACAAAAGAGATTTCACTCAAGAAACCTTTGAGTCTTTATTCATAAATTATTTTCCTAGATGCTTGACTATTGAAATGTCAAAGTCTTCAGCTTAAATATATACCTCAGTTAAAAAATTATGTAAAACAGCACCAGCCAAGTACTTCAGATTAGCCTCTTAATCAGTTAAGTATATGATACTGTCAGAGAGAAACATCTGAAAATTCAACTATTATAGTATTCTAGTTGCTTTTTAAATAACTCAGAGTTAAAAGCTTGAATAAAGAAACCAGTCTGTAAGAATGAAACCCAAATCTTAAAAAATAGAGCTGAATTAGCAAAATACACTCGAACGATAAACCTTATACCTGGTCAGTTAACAAAACGCTTAATCTCATTACCAAGTTACTACACAGAACAAACCATTTTGAAAAGCAGTACCGGTAAGTGATATATGTTGATCAATCAGCAAGCTATGAAATCAAATCATAAAGCTGTAAGAAACACAAGCTACTTCAGTAGAAAGTTCTACCACAGAAAAGGAAAAAACCCCACTCCCTTAGCTAAAAGCATGGTAACCTATGATAAGTTTCATTTAAAATGGCATTTGACATCTTTCTACAGTTTCAAACATCCACCAGAAAAATAGTAAAAATAAGCTTGATTATTAAAACATACAACCATATAAGAAAACTGGAATATGTACTACAACCTGGCATTACAGAGGCTGTTCTAAACAAAATTGCTGGTTGGTCTTCAAACTCAAGGTAAGTAAAGAGGCCTGTTTTAAAGCCACTCAGCATTTTCAGGTCTCACTGATAAGCTGTAATTAAAGTGATCTGAAAAGTCTGTCCATTTCATTCTTGACCTTCAGAAAAGGAAAAGTTAAAAAAAAAGAAAAAAAAAAGAAAAAGACAAAGCAACTCGAAGATTCTGCCCTTTTACAAGGTTAACTTGCAGGAGGGCAAAATGTATGCTCATTAAATGTGAAGACTGTAATTTGGCAGACCAATGCAAAAACATGTTCTTTAAAGTAGTCTTACATTTCATTTCTGCATGCTTGAACTGACTAGCAAGTCAATATTTGCATAGCTGTGAATGACAGAAAGTATGTGCTGGCCCAGATACACAAATAAGGAACATGAGAGGAACAGCGGGTAATTGGGGCCATAACAATAAACAGAAAAATAGGCTTCCTTGCTTTTATTGATCATGTCCTTATTGGACAAGACTTTTCTCCAAAGAAATTGTTATTTCTCAATACAAATAAGTATTACTACTCCTCTCTAGTTTTTTTCTAGTTTCAAATTCAGGAATAGTTCATCAGCTATAAGTAGGGTTAATAACGTACTGTGATATTTTTACTTTGAGTGTTGAAATTGTAAGCTTTTCCTGTGTGCTTACTACAAGACACAAATTCCTATGAAATATATTATGATATATAACAAGACAGCTATTTGTTACTGCATACTGTTATATCATTTCATGGTTGCTCAATAAATAAAAGTTGTATGCAGTATTTACCAAGAATACTACTGTTAAATCACTCTGAAACAAAAGCATTCAGATATTCATCAAGCCACAGATATGAACAAGCATGAATGTTAGTGAAGTATTATTTTAAGTTTGGGGTGATACTTTTGCCATGACTGATAAAATTAGACACCTGATATGAAAAAACAGTTTTAATCCAGGCCTCCTGTGGTCTGAAATCATGTCCTCTTAACGTTGATACTCAATTTGTAACAACTGCAGTTTATGATTCCACTACATAATATTCCAAAACATACCAGGAGCCTGATATAATTTGATATAATTTGCCTGCTACTTTCCTTTAGGAAAGATTACCCTGTTCCCTGGAAAAACTTTAAGAACTGTTGTTGATAGCAAGTAGTGGTGGCTGCGAATGCCTTCAGGGTATAGAAACACCTCTTCTGACAAGCATTTCCTGGCGTTAAAATTTGTTGTACCCCTTCTGTTGATCATAATCTTCAGCAAAAATGTACTCCTGTCAGAACAATCAGTAAGGGGATCATACAGCCAGTTACTGCTGTACAGCCAGAACTATGACCCTCAGCGGTAAAAACAGCACCCACATGGTGCAGTGATGTCAAAGACTAGCTTATGGCATCCTATTGTGAACAAAATAAAGCATTATGTGGTAATAGAAGATTTTAAATTAGATCTGACATCTCCTAACTTTCCAGTTTTTCATTTTACAATTCAATTAATCTTTTGACTTTTAGTGTTGATGGTGGCATGTATTAGATACCTGGAGGAAGTCAGCTATCTATGCAAATTCAGACACATAACTCTCCTTTGCATTTGAAGCTAACTTCTAAGTTTGGTCCTGTTTGTGAAATGTAGACCTGTCTTTTATGGCATAATGGATCATATTTGACAAGAGAACAATGAAGAGAAGGAAGCAGTTAGAATCAAAACATCAGATTTAGGACTGCTCTCGTGATCCTCCGTGCAATCTTCCAGTGAGCAAGAAAAGAAGAAATGAAATAATCACATGATGTTAACTTGTTAGCAGCATCCTCTGAAAGTTTTCCTAGTTTCAAATATCCTCTGGCAATCCATATTTCACCATCAACTGTAAAAACTTTCTTAAAATGCCCAAACAAACCTGTTTTAGCAATGCTGTTCTCCACAGTAACTGCTTACAGCTCTGCTCAGTCAGCTGAACTCTTTACCACTTCTATATTTTATGCAGAACCTTATCAGCCAGACCAAGGAACAAATAAGCATCTAACCCAAAAGCTGAGGCATCAGGTGAACACAAGCCAGCAATATGCCCCTGTGGCAAAAAAAGCTGTTTGTCTATCTCTGCTCAATTATGGTTGTCAGTGTTTCTTTTGAACAGCACTGAAGTTTCTTTATATATGTCTTTATGCTGGTGTGTGCATAAAAAGGCAATGGAGAAAGGATATTATAGTCTTTGCAATACCTAAGCAGTCTAAAAACAAGTCAAAGTATGTTTGTACAAAGTATGTTTCAAAGTATGTTCTCAAAAAGATACATGAAGGCTGGAACTCTCATTTTCTAAATAATAACAGTTTACTGGAAGTACTGGTCTGTAATCTACCTCCACAGTAAGAGGAACTATAGTATTCCTTCTGACATAAGAGATTTTAGTTCTCTTGTGGTTTGGTTTAACCCCAAGGACCTTAGCCTCACTGTTCTGTCCCAGTTTATCCACTGAGAATACACTTCTGAAGCCAAATACCATTCGTTTATTAGCTGAACAGCGCTGTAATGATGATAGAAACCTGTAAAAACAAACTGGTTGCCATCCACTATGTGGGGTCATAACGTAGAAAAGTTTTTTGTGCCTTTGAATTTATGCATTAGCAAGAACTTGCAATGTTGTTTTATCTTTAACTCTTGAACTTAAATCAGCTATGTCTAGCTCTGCCTGAAGGTGAATAGCAATTGCTTAGATAATTTTTTATAATGGCTCTTACAATAAAATTTGAAATACAAATATTTTTTTTTTAATTTATGGAGAATTAATTTCCTTAAGCTTTCCTGTGCTTCTTGGAAACCTTTTTATTCCCCCCCTCAATTATGAAGTATATACCATCTGTAAGACGGACACATCTTTTCCTGTCAGTCTTCCTCTTATCACTATAGTTGGTTTACTGAGAAACAAAATTATACTTTATGCTTGAAATAAACAGCATAAGAAGGTTTAAAAAGAAGTAGTACAGCACTTTTAAATGTAAAATTATGATTGCGAAAGCACAATGATGACAGAAAAAAAAACTTTCCTCTTCAACTCATGGTTTTGTCCAAACGAATTAAATGATGTTGCAAGAATTAATCAGTGCAATATGCAAACTAAACCTTTTGTGCTTCTTTATCAGTAAGAACATTACTTCTGAATTCCTTTTACTGAAAATAGTATTTTGGGGTCAGTAAGAATTCATTATCTTTGAAAACAGGTATCCATCCATTTTCAACATGCTTTTACTGCAAATTTAGCAGAAGCCCAGATCTGCAATGAAAGGGAATAGTCAAGATGTTCTGTAGATGATACACTGTGTCATAGCTGGAGCAGCTGAAATAGCTACTTACAATTCAGAGAAGAGATTCAGACTCGCCATTCTATGACATATATTACATAATGGCATATATTTATAACTATAACCTATGAAGACAATCATTATTAAAAAAAAAAAAAGGAACTTTTCAATCTTGGGAAAAAAAAAGATAATTTTATGAAGTTGCTAAATCAACTTAGCTAACTAGGATTAGAATTATGAAAATATTTTTCTGTGGATTTTTTTTCATTTTATCGTCTCAGACAGATGTGTTGCTCCTTTAACAGAAAATCAGAAACTATTTCTATAATTTCACATCAGCCTGAGTGTGTTGAAAAATGTAATTCCTATTTCAGTATTGTCATCTCTTTCCCCTACTCATGTATAGACACATACACAGACTCTTCAGGTCTTCTTAGGTAACATTCTACAGGTTTCTGCTGAGTAGAATTTGACACTTTATTTGCTGCACAATTTCCTATGGAATCTAACAGCGAGCATTCTCTGTCTCACTGTTTTCTGAGCCCCTACACAGACAGTCTGTAAACAAGCGTGAAAGCCAGAGAAGTTGTGCAATGTATCTGTCACTCAAGGGATGTCTTATGACAGCCGCGACAAACACGTTGAATAGCTAGACTCAACTGCCTATTCTTTAATCTTAAATTATTAAGCTGTTAAGGGCTATTGTACAGACTATGACTTAGAATTAAAGTAATTAATTAGTCTTACTGCAAAAGAAATGAAATACATAAACTTCTTTTTATTAAGTTAAACCAGAATCCATTTAAAAGGCAGGAATACATAAGACAGCAGAGAGTCCTCCAGTCAGTTAAAAGTTTCCTGGTACAAAAACAAACAAACAAACAAAAAAACCACCAAAAGGAACCCTGTGCTATGAATATATTTTTTTCTGGCACTTTTTAGTTCCTGATCCTGCAATTCAAAATTCAGACAAGTAAGTCTCACATGAAAAATGAGGGCTTTTGAAAGCTGCATCTACTTATCTGAGGCAATATTGTCAATTCAGTATTTTCAGTGAAACTTTGCAAAGATAAAGAAAATAAAAAAGGGAATTAGTAACCAACTGAAAAGATGTTTCAAAGATAATACAATTATATTCTATCACTCAAAGCTTTTGTTAAAACTGTGGTAAATATCCCTTCTCAATATCCTTGCCTAAAAAAAGAATAATTTACCGCTTTTGTAATTGCAAATGGAAGAAAAAGTTAAAAAATCAGTTGATTTAAACAGGTTTTATACTGTCATAGCTTCAACTGAAAGAAAAAAAAATTAATTTCACAGTTTCTGAAGGAGCGAATAACTCAGAATAAAGCATATTAAGATAAAAAGATATAAATCAAGGCAAAATTACTGAAACCATACCCCAAAGTTGAGACATTTTAATAAACATCTTCTATGTTTCCACTTACTATATGAAATCTTCTAGAATATTATAAGGAAATACAACATTCAATGTTTATTATTTTATTACACTTCACACAGTCCAGAAGTAAGGTGAATAGATTCATCACAGGCAAATTCAGCGTCTGGATGTTAAAAAATCTGATTCAAAAGAATGTTTGGCACTTCTATTTAAAAGACCATGTATAGCAAACATATTGAGCAGAAAAATAATTTCTTGTATTAGTTCTCCCACTTATATTTATCTTGTTTAGTCCCCTATGGACCTCCAGAAAGGAAGAATCACTTGTGGTTACAGAAACAAAGGGTCTAGATACCATAGTTGGGAAACAGGGACTACACTAGAACAGCAACAATGTGGGAGGATCTTGTGAATGCGTGAGAGAATAAAGAAAAGAAAATGGGAGGAAGATAATTTACGAGGCTACCCTGCTAACCAAGGATTTCTCTTCTCCCTGAAGGAACTGGAGTGGCTTCTTGCAGTCCCCAAGACAAGAACTGATGCGCTGAATCCCAGCTTTCTGAAATGAGGCCAGAAATAGTTTTCTGTTTTCTGCATAGCGGAACGAGCATTCAGAATAAAATAGCAACTCAGATCACTACTGAATCCTGAAGTTGTAATCTTAACTTTACATTCTTTTGTGTAGGTATTATAGTGAATGACCAGATGTGAAGGTAACAAGTGAAAAATTTTCCTGTTCATGCAACAGTTCAATTTTCCTGAATCAGTCATTCTGCACAGTAGGTATAAGGTGAAGAGATATAATGGAAGCAATAATGACGTTTTGCAGAGCAGAACATCTCCATTAGAGTAAAACTAGAGAGCTAGTGTCAGCACCTATCTGGCTGTCTTGCAGCTGAGCAAACCTTAGAAAATGGGTCTCTCAAGACTTTTTAACAACAGAAGTACTCACTGCTTACCAATGGACATATAGGATTTGCAGTTCTGTGCTGTGTGTATCACTTTGCATGTTCTGAAGTGAATATGATAAGCTTCTGGAGCAGCAGCTACCTCAATACTCAAAAGGCAAAACGCATTCTTTGTAGTTGCTGTTTAGCATAAACAGAGAATGATTACAAGGAAACACAAGTGTATTTAGAAATACAGGATTAGGAGGAGCTTTCTGTCTCTTAATGAACAGAACCTTATTATCTCAGGTAATGCACCATGTAAACCTTTTCAAAAACACATCAATTTTATCTTTAATAAGCGGAGTTCTCCCCCTAACTATTCTACTGAAAGACTGCATTGTAACTGGTTGTATTGATGGTTAGGAATATTATTATAGTATCCTCTCATTGCCAGTCTAAATATATTCAAAAACTATCCACTCATATTTCTGACCACATTGTGCTTCCTGGCTATAAGCTCTATGGTTTATTTACAGTGAGCCACTCTCACTTCTTAGTTATCATTTTGCTGAACTGTGTAACTGGAGATGGAGTTGGCAATAGTCATGAATATATGTTTCAGAAATAGAGTCAGTGCTAAGAATAAACGTTTTTATACTTCTGCATTTTTCAAAATAAACTTCTCTAACAGAAGAATTGTGACCACTTTTATTCGGAAAAGAAAGAAAAAAAAGCATGCACAGAAAGAAAAGCCCCTTGCAAGGGCTGAAGCTTCTTAGAATGTTTGTGTAAGAAGTTGACAGAGTATTCAAAATGAGAATAAATCCAGAGATAAATACTTCCCCCCCCCCCCCCCCCCCCCCCATTTTCATTCATTCCAGTTTTCTCTCTGCTCACCACTAAAAAATCCCTGAGACTGGAACATGTCTATAAAAAAAACTGGTTGTTTTTCATGCTGGAGCTAAAACTCTAAAATATGTAAGCCTCAGTCTTTTCCTACTGAAATGAATCTGAGCCTGAATCTGAATGAGTTACCCCAGGGCAAAAAATCCTGCAAAAGATATTCTAACAAACTTCAGCATCTCAGCTATAGAAAGGGAGGTTAATATAGCACACTAAATAAGGGAAATGAGGATAAATTAAATATCTGTATTTACCAAGTGCTACACCTCAGTTTCATGACCCTTTGAGGAAAGAATTAAAGTGGTTGCATGACAAAGTATTTTGTTTATTCTTTTAGTTAAGGTAACTCAGAACTGGCTGAAGCTTTAAATTTATAATAAACAGCTATGTGTAGTTTAGTTCTTTGAAAGACCTTACGAGCTTGCCACTAATGCTGAAGTGTTCTTGGCACTAAACCCTAGCCCTAGCCTGACTTTCCATATCAGAGACATTCTGAACTTCCACTTCGGTTGAGCATTTTTTTTTTTTTTTGCTTCCATTTGGAAGCAAACCCAAATTTTCACTCTCCTAGACTCCCATAGTGATTCCAAATGATATTTTCTCTTGTTTTTTTAATGGGCCTTTGCTGCACAGTTCTGAAATGCAAACCTTTTCTGCCTCTTAATGTCACTGGACTGTTGGATCATCTGAAGCCACGTGTCTTATGAGTTTCTCTATTGTAAACTGTGAAATTCTATCGTAACTTTTTGAGTCTCCATTTCATTCTTGGGTTCTCTCTAAGCACTCCCCTAAATGGTGACTAGAGTGCATATTTGAAGATCCCTATACTTGCCCAATAGAAACCAAAAGAGTTTCTTAGATCTTGTCACAGGAATTAACGGTCTTATTTGTAAAGATATTTCTTCTTTTTATGAATGGTATTTTATTTCCTTCACCTAATATTTTTCCCTGGGGTTTTTTTTGTTTGGTTTTTTTTTGTTTTGTGTTGTTTTTTGTTTTTTTTTAAAAAATACATGCCCAGGAATATGTACTAATTGTTTAAGAGTATGTTAGGCCAAATTTTCAATGACAGTCTCTGAGGGAAGCTTCCAAGCTCATAACTTAAGATACCCCTTTTCAGAAAGGATCAGTTATTTCTGAGCATTTTGGACAGTGATATTTTTTTTTGTTTACCTATACCAACTTAATCCAGAACTGCAGACTGCACGAAAAATACACTTTTTGTTGTTTGGGGTTTTTTTACCATGCAAAGCATCACAGATATACATGATACATCTGTATGTCTCAAAAGTGTTCCTCTTTACAGTGAGACATCATTCTTTTGCAACTTTTGACAATTAAGAACTTGCATATTTTACAGAATAGATTTTTGGCTCAGAACCACATCAGATATGTTAATGCATGAAAACAGCAACAGAGCCTTGCAAAACTTTTAAGGAAACAGAAGTTAAAATTGTAAATGTGAAACAGTAGACGCATAGTATATGAACTTTTACAGGAACAATAACACAGCACAGCACACACTATGTTTCTATACATGGGTGGTTGTAAATAGAAATTCTTAAAAAATAGTCTTAAATAAATTTAATAGTTTTGTAATAGATTCATTATTTTTACAGCTTAGCCTGACTTGTGGTTTAAAAAGTTGTTGTAAGGGAAGATGATAAAATTTGGACTGGGACAAAGTCTCATTGTGAATAAGAAACTTCATGTAGTGCTGTAAAATCCTGTGGTTTGTTTAACAATGGTTCTAGCAGGTGGCATATGGCTTATACCAAGTCTGTCACTATCTCCAGGGTGCCAGACATTCCTCAAATTTTCTGTGAGAGGAATTTTTTTGGTAGATTTGGATTGTAAAGGCACGTGAGCATCTGCTGCCTGCTCAGTCTCATTATCATCAACAGAGTTAACTCCTACAGCTCTCAGCCTAGCAGCCAGAGCCAGGAGCTCAATTTTGCTTTCACTGTGACCAGTGAATTTTACAATCTATCTTGAAAAAATGCTCCATTTGAATACAACAAAAGATTTTCTTGTAAAATAAATCCTACTTTCTCAAGAAACATTAGAAATCTTAAACCCAAATAATTTAATATGCTTTCCTGAGAAATATTACTATCTTTAAGTTGAATTCTTAAGTTGGGATTAAAACATTTGCATTTTATTTAATTGCAAATGCATTAAAACATTTTCTTTCCCATTGTTTAAAAGAAAACTGAGACCTGAAACAAAACGTATAATCTAAATTTATCTGCAGTTGGAAACATCTAAAGTATTTACCTGTTACATTGAGTCTTATATTATCAACAGTCACCACGGTATTTAAATGACAATCAAGTAAAATCAAGTACAACAAAGACCATAGTGAGATCGAAGGACTCTGGAACTTTCTCTGTTCTTTACTTAAGGCATGTTCTTTGACTTTGCAGACTGATACTCCTTTTTTTTCCCCCTGTTGCTATTAAATCACTGATGGCTTTAAGACAGAAACATGAAAGGCATTATGAAAGGCATTGGAGAAATAAAGCTAAAGGAAGTGTTGCTGTCCACTTACCTTTGTGTCTATAACAGCTTTTCTTGGGGACTATTTAACCTCAGCATCTCCCCATAAATACACACCCATCTTTTACCACTGGTGAACTAGAACAAAAAAAGCTTCCCTAAAGGTAAGCCATGGGTATTGAGAGCTTCTGATAAGATGCTTGGTGAAAACAGTGAAAAAAAAATCAGATGAAATTTTGCAGTAAACTTCTGGGTTTAACCTTGGGCTCTCAAAGAAGAAATTGGGTGGAACGTGTTAATTTAGGTCTACGAGCCCTCCATTTTTCACTGCTCAAGGTCCCCAGGCACCAGAGTTTTGAAATGTGGAGCACTGGTAGACAAATGCTTTGCATATTTGGTCAGTCCTTGACTCTTTGATGCCTGCAAGATACCAAGCTTAACTCCTGAAAGATAATCTTCCTACCCTTGGTTATCTGTTCTATAATTCCTCTATATATAGCATAAAACCCAGGCCAGATTCACAACTCAAAAGAAGTCTTCAACACGTGTCCTAAAAATATACTTGCTTAAAGAGCAGACTCTGGAAATGTTCTGTCTAAATACCTTTTTGAACAAAATGCAAAGTATGGTGTAATGGCAGTGTTTTTCTTATCATACTAATATGCCACTTCAATTTTAATCTACAGGAATTGTTTGGCTTTGGCATTGCTCCACTTCTGCAGGATGAAGCTACTAAAAATGGCTGACACTGACATGAAGAATTTGAAATGGGGAGAGCAAATTGCGAATGCTGAGCGTTTTCGGGACCCCACTGTGCATTCTTGAACACTTAGAAGAGCTAATAAAACTTCTCAGCACAACAGAAATGGCATCTACTTTTGCTTCCATGAGTACATACAGGTACTCAAATTGCCGTTTATGAGGTTTTTACTAAACTGATGGTTATAATTGGTGCACTAACAACGATGGTAGGTCGTCAGCCGTTAGCAGTAAGGGTTCCTCCATGAGGTACTTACTTGTCCATGCATAGTGAGGGCTGACAGTGTCCTGCAGTACTAGAGGCAGTGGCCAGGCCTATATAGCCCACCATAAGGGCAGGACCATGAGGCTGGGGCAGCCCACCTGGCCACCTACCCCATGGCTGAGGGCCTGGGGACCATGCTCTGGACCCAGCCCAGAAGCGAGGGCCATTGCTGCAGCACACCCATAAGCAGCTCTGTGGCCTGGCAGTGCCGCCAGGCTGCAGCCTTATCTCTGTGACAGGCATGATCTGCCCAGGGGTAGTTGCAGGGTGGTGCCACTGGTGACTGCATGGGCTACAGGCCAGCCCCACCAACACATGATGACTAAAATTTTGAAACAACATTTGATATGCCATGTGTAACTGTTGGCTACCTCAACAAACACAATCTCCAGTCATGTAAAAACCAACATGCTAAACTTTAAGATGTATAATCCCATTAAAAAAAAAAACCACCAACAAACAGACAAAACCAACCAAACAAACAAAAAATAAAAACCAAGCAGGAAAAATGAAATAGCCACTTGGAGAAATCTGGTTCTTCAGTGTAGCAGTTTCTCTTTTGGAGGGTTATGAAAACCAGTCCCTCTAGGTTAGGGACCAAGCCCAGATGTTGTTATCTGTAGGATACTATAGGTGAAGCGGTGTTACAGGCTGGGAAGCGCCATGTCCAGGGCAGCTGCAAATGCTGCCCAGAGATCTGACATATGAGCAGGGAAGATGCCACTAATTTTGAAATACCTGGAGGGGTAGAGAAATCTCTCCTTAGGAACAAGTAATCTCTGTTTATTTGCTTTCATGACATATCAAACTGGTGCTAATACCCTGCCTTATATGAGGAAAAACATGACTTTCCTTCAAAAACATTTATGGAAGAAAAGCTTTCAGAGAGAAAGACGCTTTGTTTATTTGCTTGTTTTATGAAGAAAAAGAAAAAGCTTTCGTACACAATTCCCTTTGCCAGTTTTGACCTGTCACAAGGAACAAACCAGATGCATTCAATATAGTGGGTTTTCATATTTTTCTTTGTCATGAAATGTTGATAGTGACAGGTATTAAAAATTTTCAAAAGGAATGCACACATACAAAAAATGTGTAATTGCTTTCAAGTGCCAGATGTGCCAAGCATTAATCTCAGATGTCGCATTACAAACCTAATGACTAACAACAGCACTTTTAATAACCCTATTGAGGTAGGAGCAGCTGAACAGTAACTTGAATGTAGGCAGGCCAGAAACAGAAATAATGATGTGTACTTGGTCACGCCTTTCCTCCTATGGGCATTTTAGAACATCTGAAAAGAGCTGCCTGGGGAAAATGATGGCAGTTTACTCCTGCTGGCCCTCAGTATGAATCACTGGCTGCTGTTCATGGAGCCCTAACATAGATGAGCGCAACTCAAAAGTTTTGTAGGAAAATTATTACAATATTAATTCCAAAGTATAGAAGTTGTCAAAAGACTTGCCACTGGTCTCACAAGAGATGCAGCTGATACAGAGTCAAAACCCAGAGAATCTTTTGTTTGGCATGGTGGCCAGAGACAGACACCTTATTTCCCTGATTTTTTAAGTGGTGAGACCAAGAAACACAGTGGCTGCATGTGTACAACCTGATCTTCGAGTTTGAATTAACTGGATATACATTTAGGCACACAATACTGAGCATGTAAACATCTGATCAAAACTCTCCTGAAGCCTCCCATCTTTTTATTCATACAATACATGTGAATCATGCTTCTCTTTATAGTTTAAAAACAAAATGACGTCTGAGAAAAAAAATTAAATACATGAAACAGACCATATATAAATCAAAGGAATACTTACATTTTAAGGAATACAAAACTAAAGGTTCAGACATGTGGAATATGCCAGTTTCTGAGGTATTTTCTTCATTAGCGTGTACAGTGTTGCAAAACTCATGTAGAAGAAAGCATGCTGTTTCCACAGAATTTTTATGTTTAAGATTTTGGTTTTATTCAGTCCAGGAAATAAGTCAAAGAACCACTGGAACTTTCAACCCTTTGCCCTAGGAAAAAATGCATTCTTCATTAAGTGAATCGAAACATCCACCCTTGACTTGTATGTTTTCCTAAAATCATGGATACTGAGGCCCTGAGTTTCCTAATGTTCTTACTCTGAGGGGCTGCTCTGTAAATCATGGAGTAAGAGAAAACTACGTTGAAAAGGTTTTCTTCAAAAAATCAGAAAGAATTAGGCAGACAGCATAAAGGGACAGTCAGGCATGAAGCCAGAAACCTCTTTATTCACAAGCACATTGTAATGTAACCCTACCTAGCTTTTGCCATTCCTTCAATGGTGTCACTGTCATAAAAACAACCAATTTTGATGACTGAGCAATGTTCTAATGTTTTTTTTTCTAAATGTCTCTCAAAGTGTTGAGTACCAGAGGGTGATTTTTCTAACATTGGTTAAGATATATGGTTCTTTGTTTTATATATATTTTTTTAATAATCTCTGTGTGGAAGGCAAATAGTGTGCTATTAATCATGTGTTTGACAGTTTTATTTCTTTAACATCTTGTGTTAGAAATGAGAAAATGTTAGACAAGGGAATAAATCCCAGAATAGGTGTTCTGTATGCTTGCCATACCTTCCTGCTCTACTTCTACATTCGGTGGCAATGTAGTAATATAGTATGCGGTAACAGCAGATGTATAAGTGTACAGATCGTTGCAGGTGTAGAAATCAATTATTCCTATTTTCCATGCTTAATACTACAGTTTAAGAAAACATCTTGCAAAACGTATCATGAAAAAATGTCTCTAGATGCCTGGTTTTGTTGGCTTTTGAAAGTCACTTACACTATGGTATTAACACCAAGCTTTAGAACTATTTTTATGCTACCTGTTCTTGCAGTGGAATAGCAAAAAGGACACACTAGCTAAGGTTTCTCTTGATTCGTGACGCAGCTTTGGCAAGAATTAGCCCTTGGGGAGCTGCCCTGTCCTAAAGCACATAGTCTGCAGTGTGGGTCTGAATCACAGCACATTCCAAACACCTTCCCAAAGCACAGTAGAAAAAAACCCCTCCAAGGATGCCATTTTACCCCCAAAATCCTTTAAAAGCTCAAGGCTAGACCCATTCTGGCATTGAAGTTACTTCCTATCTATATACTACACTTCATAATCTCCCTGTGCCTTGATGATGTGTTTTATCTAAAACTAAAGGCATCTTAAATCACCATTTGCAGTTTAGGACACTTTCAAAACTGGGCAGACTCTATCACAAATGCAATCATATACCGTAAGTACTGAATCCATTATAAAACACTGGAATAAGACATTGTTTAATTTTCTTCCTGAGACATGCATGATACCATCTTTTCTCATCTTGATTTCAAAGTTAGCTATGCTGCTAAGGGTAAATGTCTCCTGTAATTTGCTAACTCTGTTCAAACCAGTCATACACTGCATACAAAAGATACGTTCCAAATTTTATGTAGCTGCATTTGATACTTCCGTCATTTCTGTATTTCCTTTTCTACACTGCACAATTACCACAGCAATTGTTTGACTTTGCTTTTTACTCTCCCTACAAGCTCATAAATCCTCTATTATTCTAATTTCACAATCACTTCTAACAAAAATATTTCCCAAAATGCGAGACTGTCTGCTTACACTCTGCTGACGTTTTTAGCAGCGCAAGCCACTAACCTACTTATACTGAAAAAATACAAAGATATTCTGGTTGTGCCAGAATACACAAGGAACTTCTTTCTGACTTTCTTTTTAGCCACTAGCAGCTGTGTATAAACATCTTGCTTATGAAAATGATCTTAAAGTCATCCTAGGATTAAAAACATGCTTAGTGTCCTGCCTCAAGTTTCAGCATTCTAAATGAACCCAGTTTGATAATTAGACTTATTAAAAATTCTGTCAATGTGTTGTGAGTGGAAAAAAAGGGTCTTGCCGCAGGTTCCCAGAACTTGTCTGTTCCAGGAAAGACAGGAATACAGAGCAAAAGTCTCACACTTTGGACACACATTTAGTTGAAATTAGTTTACTGGGCCATGTACAAGTGGTTAAAGCTAGTGTTGGACTAAGCAAAACATTCACTGAACTTCCCCTCACTCTTTTAGCCAGCCAGCCAGCCACTTTTCATACGCAGAAGGCACCGTTGGCATATGTCTTTAATAGTGAGAAGAAAACAGATCATTCATGTGCAGTGAGGTAGAGACAGGGATTATGTCATGCCCACGTCAGGGTGCGCAACTCAAAGATGTTGTGCTCAGGCATGTTTGGGTCTATAGCAGTGTTCATGCTGACAGCACAAGAAGCATCACAGGGGACTTCTCTTGGTACAGGTTAGTAGGCAGCAGATTGAGAATTGTTTTTGAAAGGAGCGTGTAATACTTGTTTTTATGGTAAGGCACAAAATATGTTAATGAAAATCCTTGCTGAACGCTCTACAAAATACATATAATATCAAGCAAAACTTGTTGCAGTCCTTGAAATTAAATATTTCTTGTCCTTAAGCAAGAGGGAACCCCACCAATTAAGGCTTTACCCCATATTGTCTTACTACATCAGCAATTGTGCTGCTGGACTAGGCAGCCCAACAATTGCTTTATTTGGAACAGCACAGCTTTTACAGTGAAAGCTACAAATAAAACAGCACAGTCAAACTTTTTAGAGCCTGTCCTGAACTGGTGACACAGATTGCTAGTATGCCACTTACTTCTGTTCAAGAGAATAAAGATGTCTTCTAAATAACTGGATTAGGTTATGGAGTTGACAGACGCTAATCTTCCCACTCAGCTTACTCTCATATCGCTCCCTGAAAGTAGATAACAAAACTGAGACATGAGAGTATGACTGGAGCAGTTTTAAAGTTGCAGGCAACCATGGTGTAAAAGATTCAGACTTTGTCGAACCCAAAGAGAAAGCCTCTTCCAAAGCAGATACATTACAAAATGCTTAACTCCAGCAGCTCTCTGAGGCAGTGGCAATGTGCGTTCCTGTGAAATAGCTAACTTTTCAGCATAGTAAATTTTGTTACTTAAGCAATCTGTCGTATAGGGTATAGTTTCATTCTAGATATCATCTCTTCTGTAATTCCAGGCATAAACATAAGTTATTTGCATGTGACCATTAGGCAGTAGGAAATACTGGGTAAAACGGTAAGCAGAAAGTAAAGCTAATTTATACCTTCAGGTCCTAGAATTATTGGAGTTATCTCAGTCTCACACATGGGCTTGAGGGTGATTCCTCTTGAAAATGCTGTACTATTTTGTATGGTTGTATTTCATGGTCCTAGCTAAAATATTTTTCATGTGATTGTTTTGTTTTGAAACCAGAATGGCAGCCTGTACCTTCCTATACATTTTTCTCCTTATTTATGTAAAATCCCCAAAAGGAAGAATATTCTGAATGTAAACACTGAAGTCCCACATTAGATGCCTAATATGCAAGAGATTGTATACTTTTGTTGTGGGATATAGTCATGAAAATAGCCATAGAAACCATGAGTTTCTAGAAACCCATTATCAAGATAATCTTAATTACATAGTAAGCATTTTTTGTCCTCCTAACATAACTCATAACTAAATTTTCCTTGAACAAAAGAAAAATTTTCCTTGAACAAAAGAAAAACCTGGATATTTTCTGTAATTTAAAATTGCCTTATTATTACTACAATGCCGATGAATAGATACAAAGAACTTCAAGCTCCTGAAACATTGAAAAGTAAGAATAATTCCCCTAAGTATTTAACAAACCAAGTTCTTTTTGGATTCCTTTGTAAGTGATTTTTTTAAATGAAATTTTTATTTTGTCCCCATTTTTTGACATCTTGATAGGGTTTGGGGGGGCTGGTTTTTCAAAAAGACATATTATTTACTCAGTTTTACTTATTTAATGTTTTCCCTTTTTCATGCTTTGATGAAGCTTCTCTAGAAGTTTGCCTAGCGTAATTTTGCCTTGTGTAATGTTGCTTAACAATTACATAATTAACATTTCTAGTTTACAAAGCTTCATAAGTTTACTGAAAATAATATGTGTGTCATAGTAAAAGCTCTTTCAGTGAACACAGAATTATCTGAGAAGTCTGCAAGTGTTAACCAGAAGAGAAATGTGAAAAAAATCCACATTGAAACCTTTTTCAGAAAAATGTGTACATAAATATTCACAGTTGTAAAAACAAACAACATACAGATTATTACTAAAAGAAACTGTAACATCTCTTTTGTAGCCTTGAAACATTCTTTTCCCTCCTTTTTGATATTGAAAATATTTATACTTACTTCTTTACTCAGGTAGTAGATAGAAAGAGTTCTTATAACTCTGTGTTCATCACTAAACACTGTGTTTGCTATTTCAATCCATTGTTACTGAGGTCTGAGGGAGTCCACTGTCTTTTCATTTCCTGAAGAAAAATAACTTTCATTATTTCTGGAAGAACACCCATACCGTGTGCGATGTTTAGAATAATTACATTTCGCTCTGACTTTTCCATGCTAGCCTGAAAGTTTGATTAGGTCACATTGTCTAGCTCTAGCTGGTTGATAAATGTCTGGTTAGTGTTATGAATTAACAGGACTCTGTTTCAGGGCAGACAAATGTCTGCATGGCAGCTGAAATGGCAGCACAGGGAGGGCTAGCACCACGATGGGGCAGCGACTTCATGGAGCATCGTAAGCCAAAAGGCCTTATTTACCGTTTGGCTTTTTTGGCCTTTCTACCACACTGAGACTACTTGTCTGCTTATTCCTCCTTACCAACGAAGTTTGGAGGGACAGCTCATGGCCCTGCAGGCACCAGCAGGCCATAAGTGTGCCCCTGCATCCACAGGCTGGGCCCATCCCCTGAGGGTGCCAGGGCCGTGTGGGCACCATGGCCACCATCACCTCTCTTCCCACCCTGTGTGTGTGTGTGGCAGCATGGGGCAGCAGGCAAGGCCACGGCCGTGCCGGAGCTGGCCTCCTCTCCCAGCTGGTTCCCCCTCACGGAGCAGCCCTGCGGCCCCAACAGGCAGAGTAAAACACTGATTTGTCCAAATTGTACCGATTTTTTTAGCAGAAAAGAGAACACACTTTAAAAGTAAGCAGAAAGAATGAGAAACGAGGAGCTGGGAGAACCAGGAGCTTTAATTTTCTTCACTTGTTACCTGCTAGCTAGAGCCCCGTGCCTATCACCACTCCCCCCAGCCCTGGAAATGGCGGCAAGAGGCAGGTGCAGTGCATGCAGTTAATGGGGAGCAGGAGACACAGCAACTGTCCCTTGAAACTCTGAGGAAACTACCCTTTCAAGCCCAAGAGTACAGCCCTTTGCCTGACACTCTAAAAAGCAGATTTCAGTTTTCCAATAAGCAGCATGATGGTGGCACTGCCAATAGAGTCACACAGGCAATTACTCCCACTTAATAGTACAGTTCCCCATGGAAGAGTAGGGTCACGGTCCCATGGGTTATCGTGGTCTTCATTTCACAAGCCAGCCTTCATCTCTACAAACGTCCTCCTGGGAAACCTCTATTTCAAACTGGCATTTTCCAGCAGAAAAAACAAGGCCATTCTGATAACAATCTTACAGCACTGCTCTCAAAAGTCAAAAGACAAACAACAGCAACATTAAAACCTTGTGGGCGAGGGTTATTTAATTAACGTTCTTGTGCCCTTTAACAACCAGCATCTGAATAAAGGGCATAGGGAAAGAACTGAGAGCTGAGAAGTCAAGACAGACTTCTGGAATTAAAAAATAAGGGGGGGTGGGAGGGGGAGGAAGACAGAGGAAGGCAGATACACTTACTGCTACTTTCTGGTAAAGATCTTAACAAACAGGTTAGTCTAGGACATAGTATGATATAATGTGATATACTATGATACCAGTTTGTATGTGCTGAGAACACAGTTACTTCATTGTATTTAGCGGAATCCAGATGATGACTTTGTTTTACCCCCTCTCCTTTTCAGAAAAAAAATGCTATTAATGTTTCTATCACATTCTTCATCTCATGTAAAAGTGAAAAGATGTCATATTTCTGCAGCTTTTTTTCATAAGGAAAAGTGACCGTATATGCAAACAATAAATACTGTAAAAGGTAACATGCTCTTTCCAGTCTTATTATAGTGTTATATAAATGCCCTTATTCAAGGTAGATAGCAATGGTAGTATCTTCGGTTCCATTATACACCGAAGGTGGTTATCTTGTAGTAACTGAATAGGTTGCTGTTTTTCTAAAAACTGTCTCAGGCAGTAATATAAACACTGTTGATATTTTGGTTCTGAATCTGAGCAGGATATTTTAAAAGGCTTGTGAACTGATTCAAGATTTTAGATCCTGAACCTATGGATGTCTGTAATAAAGTAACCTAATTCTTAGCGTATCTTGTGAGAAACTTCTCTTCTTCAGTGGCGTGAAAATATAAAGTTATTTAAAGTGCATACAAGTCTTCTGATTAGAATAAAACTGGTTTAAAGTTTACTTTATCATTTCTATAGCTAGAAACTTTCTGTACAAATGAGCTGCAATGTAGGGATATATCCTTCATGTACTCAGATGAGAACTTCTCCTCTTATTTCATAACAAAAAACTGTCATGGGATATTCACAGAAAAGGGAGCTGCAAGTAAAGGTAATGTTTCTATAGCAACAAAACTATCTTGTTTCCTGTTCCTATCCACACTAATTGTTTTTCCCTGAGCCAGTTCTTGCATTTTTGCAACCGAAAAAAAAGGACAACAAAAATTACCTCTTGCATTTGTGCAATTAACTCCTCAAATGCACCTATCAGGCTGGAACTTACTTCAAAGGCATGCAATTAATGATCACAGAATACCTGTCAGGCAGAAACGGTGTTATAACAATTTTGGACTTTTACCACAATCTTCGCCTTGCTGGAAAACCAAATACAGATTAAATTTAAATCAATGTGTGGGAAAATGTCCTGTGAAAAATATATTTTGCAGTCAGAAGTATTAGAGAAATGGGGAAAAGTAATTTTTTTACTTAAATATGACTTTTCTCCTTATTCATCTAGTTAATAACCTTTCAGATCTGCTTCATTTTGGATTTCCACTCATTCAATTCCCTTTTTTCTGACTTAGATAAAAATCTGCTTATATGTATTCAAAATGAATGGATAGTACATTCTAGCTTGCTCCTGGGAAGAACTCCTTCTAAATACCCACACCTCTCCCCTTTTTATATTACTTCATGTTCTTATATGGTGTAATGTCTACAATAAATAAGTAAAGTTTCTACAGAACATGGTATAGAAATCTTCACTGGTGCCTGATCTTTTTGCAAGATGAATAGCAATTTATTTTTATAGCCTATTACTTAGTGATATATATTTTATGATACCAGTGCAAAGCTATCCAGCTGTCAACATCAGTTCTGGCAGTATGATGTTGGCTATAATTGAAAAACACTTTTAAAATAGTGTTAAGAGCTACAAGGGAAGTCCAAAAGGAAGAACTGATTCAGTTTTTATGTCTAGCATTAAAGGAAGGAAATTAGTTTAATTTTTTATTTGGATCATTTTCTTTTTTGAATTAATCCTTTGGAAAAACAAATCTAAAATGTGGGATTTGTTGTCCACATCTGATAAATTCCTTTTATCAGGGTTATTTGAAACTAGCTCAAACATCAAGCATAACCTTCCTACTTCATTATCTTAAATAATGCTGAAATAGCTAACACTTACATACTGTAGCAGACTGAAAATGGGAAGATGATTAAAGTTCAATTCACGCTCCTTGAACTACTTGGCCCCAAACTGGAATTTACACTTACTCAGCAAGAAACATGTATCAACAATTAAAAGTCTGTAGTAACAGAGAATGAGATTTTCATACAGAGAAGAATAATATGGATAATATTTTATTAATAGGCAAATAATGTATTTATTTTTTGTATTTTATTTGTGCCTACAAAAAAAAAAAAATCCTTAGAAAGTGAGAATTTCTAAGGCTCAGATTAAGAACCATGCAGCACTAAGAGACATGTGAAGAGGTCTGGAAATGATGCCAAAGCTTTTCAGCTGCCTCAGAATGCAGCAAAGTCCCCAAATATGAACAGATTTATGAAGTATCTCTATCAATCTTAACAAGCCTTGCTAATTTTAGAGACTTACTGCATGGTAAATTGTATGAAAAGTCAACAGGAGCTGCTGCAGACCTGTGTGCCTTTTAAAGTCTTTCCAGATAATCTGTACTAAGCAAAAGCTTGTCTGCATGTTATGCATACATTGCATACTTTAGAAACTCCTGCCTTTCAGACACTGAACAAAATTTAATAAGGCAAGGTTTATCTTGAAACTGTTTTACATATCGCCCTGAAGTAATTTGCCATCAAGTTATTACATCTCCTAACATGAAAAGACAAACCTTTTATTGATGAATGTATCCTTTACCACATAAAGGAATTTCCCTCTTCGTTATTCCTTCCCTCCCCCATTTCAAACCATTCATAATCAAATTCCTTTAGTTCAAAGCCGAATTAATCTAACATGTTACAATTCTTCAAAAATTAGATGGCTTAAAATGAAGAATAAGTCAGAGGACTTGATACAGCTTCTGTCACAACAACCACTCGATATTCTTAGTAGGTTTTAGGGAGAGAACACTAGATCTATTTTCAAGTTTAAGAAACAATCTTTCCAGTGAATATATATAATTTGAGGGGACAGAGCTGCTCTGCAATGCAAAACTACTTCTAAAGGTTCTGCCACCACCTGGAGAACTAAGGATATGTGTTCTCATGTCATTGTCCTCTTTATTTGGGCTCCAGCAGTCACGCCTCTTCTGGGCTTCCATAGTCACTGCTGTATGCTTTTTTTTAATAGAGACATTGGCACTTACTAATTAGCACTTCAAGGGAAAAAAGTGAGTGTGTATTAATTAACTAAGCACTACATAAGTTCCTGGCTGGGCGAAAGGAGAGCTCGCCTGTCACTTAGTTTAGATTATCTTATTCACAGGTCAAAATGTGTTTAAGTAAAGTATAAAGGTTCTATTACCAGTGATAAACATTCACTGTTTAATGTACATGATACATTGAAGCAAATATTTAGTAACAAAAATATTAAAGTATTGTTGAAAGATGCTCAGCACAATCCATTATGTATCTATAAAAAAAGTCAGTGATTTGGTGAAATACTAATCTGCAAAGTACTTTCATAAATTAAGCTTCATGTACCTGTAAACCTTATTCTTAAGACTGCATGCAAAAAGGGATGCAGCACACCTCTGGTCTGTTCCAACACTTTCAGCCCAGTCTGATTTAAGTAGTGTTCATTTTTGCTGATCTTTCTACAAAGGAACCATTTTACTAAAAGAGTGTGTGTGGAGGTGATGGGGGAAAAAATTATAAGCATCTTGCTCCCAGATGCTGAGTGAAGACAGAAGCATACAGCGAAATCTATTCTCTAGGCATATCCTAGAAGCCTACAGGAGGCAGATTTGATCTCAACACCCTTTAACCACGCACACTGCTATACAAACAGATCTGTAATGAAAAAGGCCCTTGTATTACGGAGAAAGTAGTGTACTTCAGGATATATTGTCAGCTGTAGAACCTCTGTGTGAACACCATTCAGGTCTAGCAATTTGTAACTAATCATTTATCAGTTTCTCCTGTTTCTACTGATACTGCTGAGAAATAATGATTCTGATTTTTTTTAGATAGATTTCATATCCAGATGACTGTTTAATAGCCCTTGATTAACAACTTTTCCCATGCATTTTGACTAGGCACTGTTTCAGTACATTTATATTTTTGGTGACCACAGCTTTCTTTGCCAATGACAATTTAATTACCTCCCTTTTGTTTGTACAGAATGTCTCCCCAGTAATTCACTTGCTGTATCCCCCTGGACAGTCTGCATGACACCTGCCAAAATTAACTACTTTAGCTGATCCTTTAATTTTCTATTCATAAATACTCTCATTTTGATGTAGTTCCCATTTTCACTTGGAATAATTATCAGGTGGAATTTTTTGTTTCCACAAAAGTGTTGAATTTGAATACTTTACAACCACATTTAGAATGGCTTTTCGTTAGTATATATTCATCCAGGGCTTAAACGAGAAATGCTTTCCCACTTTAGAATTCCCTCATTAGTTGCTCCTAATGTACAAGTTTATGATGAATAAAAGTGTTAGCCTATGCATTACATACTTTTCTAACACTAGTTCTAGTCTACTTACACTTAGCTGAAGTCACCTTTTATGTGGTAATAATATAGCAGAATTTTCCTCTTATTTTCCATAGTTTTCGGTACTTCTTACAAAATTAGTTGGAAAGCCCCAGTGCTATTCCCTGCCCTCCCAGCGCATGACATTCCAATCTGAAGTGGGTTTATAGTACTTTAATGATATAATAAATATAGTCCTCTGGTTGTTATTTGTTTGTTTGTTTGTTGGTTGGTTGGTTTTGTATGATTTTTTTTAAAAGATAAAATACAATTCTTATAAAGTGATCTATTCTGTCAATTTTCATACCCGATGACTAGGTTCTTGTTGATTTTCCTCCACCAACCTCTTTGGAAGCATCAATATTTGCATTTAGAAAAAGTGCTTCCATTTGTCCACTTTGCTTTCTACATCTACCTCTTAAATACAAGAATATGAGAGTATTATTTAGTCTTTTCTCATTATGTACTCTTTAGCCTTGCTTGGTAATTTTTTTAGACTGCATAGTATTTGGATTATCTTTTTAGAAAAACTAGGAGAAGTGGGTATGCATTATACAATTTATAGCCAATTACAGAATAAAATACTTGATTTCATACAAGTAGAAAGACATTCCAAAAAAGCTCAGTACTTGTCTTAGAAGATTAATGGATGCTAACACCAGTCTTCAATTTCAATTACTTGTTCTCTGTCAAATCCCTGTATCACTAGGGGACACATACTGGAAACTTTCTCTACTAAGTCGTCAGAGTACATGGGGGTGAGCAGTCCACAACAGACAGTACTTTAGCAAACACTGAACAGTTCATTGGTTTGTGTGCTAGTTTGATGATGGTTTCAGACTGAAGTTTGCTTGTGCCTTGTCAGATTGGTCTATGTTAGTGCTACGATGTATACACCTTACCACACAGTGAGGATAAAAACTATGTTACTGAACTATCACCATTGTTTTAAAACCTTTCTGAAATAATGTTCATGTTCAGCATGTTCTGATTTTTTGTCTGCCTCATTTCTCAGTGCCTTCAGCACTATTCAATTTTTCTAACATTTGCTATCCATGCAGCTAGATCCTAGACATGCCCTGCACAGTCTTTAAACTTATATTTCCTCAGCTATGGGAACTTGATTACATTCCAGCTCCCATAAATATTAACTGCGATGAAAAGAACATTTCTTTGATAAATGGGGGAAGTTCAATCTGTGAATGGCAATGTCAGTCAAATCGCAAGTTGTTTAGGTCAGTCAGAGAGAAGGTATTGTTCAGAACCAGAACTTCAGACACCTGTTGACATTTGGTGGCAAGGTGGAATTCAAACAACTACACAGATGAGGAATTTCAACTTTTGGATCATGATTGGATGGCAGCTCGAAGGATAGAAATTTGGGAGTAGGGCATGCATACGAGACACACCTATGTCCTTAGGATGTCTTTGTATATAAAAAGGTCATCAACCCACTGCCAGTCCATCCACCGGAGAGTTCTTACCTGCCCAGACTACAGAATGTTGTAAGTCTTCCCTTCAGCAAGTAGAAGTGATCTACATTGTAAGTGCTGAAAGTGAGAAATACCTGGTAATTAACCAGATTCAGTTCAGCTTTTCGGCTAGTACCTCTCCACCAGGAAGGATTTTGTGCACCTCCACACACCTGCATTTTTCTGTGAAAGATTGTGCCTCCATATGCTCAACTATTCTTTTAGCATTTAGTTCATCATTTTAGTTCATCATTTAGGATTAGTATTTTCCTGGGAGTTTCTAGTTCCCAGTTTACCATAAACCTCAATTTGATATCACTCAAGCACCGGAGATAACAATTTATGAAAGCTATGAGGTTATGGTCCACTTTTGCTACAAAATCACTTCAGCTAAATATACTCATGTACTAGTCAATGCGACTGACATATCGTAAGTGTCAATACCTTAGAGAAAACTGCAGTAATGAACAATAATAAAAGTAATTTCCAAATACCCTTCTTTTTTTTCTTTGTTTCTCAATCATATGCTAAATTCTCCCCAAAGATTTATTTTTAGGTCTTATCAAAGAGATTACACCAAGTATTTCCTGACCGAAATAGTTCAGTATCTTGGTTTGGAGCAATTTCTGTGTAGTGCTACTTTGCATAAGTAGCAATACTGGCTACTAGTATTTCATGTTAATTGACCTGATTTGGGGAACCTCAACACCATTCAGACTGATACTTCCTTTGCAGAAGTTGGCAAAAAGGTTAAAGATTACGACTAAGGATAGAGAAACTTATTTCTCCACTATAAGGAGACATCTAAAATGAATTTGCTTGGTAATATAGGATTGAACAAGTAGGGAGAGGGAAAACAACAGCATGCCATCCTCTATAGGTTGAGGAGGTGCTGTCCTTTGATCCCATAGTTTTAGTAGTCAAGAGAAATGGAGTTGCTGTCATTTGCTCTGAATCATGTTCTGTGATATAACATCTGTCAATGAATCAAATCTAAAGAACGTACTTAGAACAAAAGTCGTATAGACTTGTCCTCGGAACATGAGGCCTGGTATTTGCACTCAGTTGCCATACATCCTCGCGAACTGGAGCTTTCACTATAGAAACAGCAATGCAGTCAGTGGTTAAGTGTTGGGAAAGTAACAAATACAATATATAAATCTAAGAGATTAAGACTACTTTATTAGGACTGTAAAGGCACTGTCCTACAAACACCTAATGTAGATAATTATGTGGCATAACTACCCTCAATACAGAGAAATAAACATACTGTAATTGCATGATGTGTACTTTCCTTTGGCTAGCCATTTATCTATTAACAAAAATTAATAACAAACAAGCTTCTATCCAGAAAACCCCCAAAACCATAAAGGGATTACACTATCAGTCAGTAACATCCTCAGTGAAATAAAGTATCAAAGAAACGTTATCAAACTGGCTATATAGACAGCTGAATTAGACTACAAAAAAAGATCATTATTAAATTAATTGGACGCTATTTGATCAGCACTATTACTGTCTGTGGTATTTTTCTATATAGATGAGTTTATAAAGTTTGGAGCACAGCCAGATAGGTATTGAGTATACCTAAGATCACATAACTCTGTACATTTTACATATTATTAACATTGAAGCATTGGAGGGCATAAATGGGTGCTTCCAATCTGCTCTGCAAATAAGTTGATATATAAACTGAAGGAAATGCAAACATCTGGAATTGGAGACAAAGTATACACTTTATAGTTGTATTTTTTCACTTTTGAATATTCTATTTTTACCTTGTATTTAATAAAGTATTTAGTACTTTTATACTTATTTTCATATATTATATATTGTACAGTCTTACATTTCATATGTAAAATATTTTATAATGTATATTGATAAATGTTACATATATTATATAATATATATTTTAATATATTTTTTAATCTTCTAGTTCTTGAAGTGGAATGCTTTAATAATTTCAGGTATTTCTGTTTTCTTCATTAGAATCTGAGTCTGGAGAAATCTTGAACTATCAGATTTCAAAATGTTGAAAACTATGTTTCTCAGAGAAATATCATTCTGGTTTTAAGTTACTTCTAATTTCTAATAAAGGTGCTTATTTTCCTAAGAACAATTTTCAACTAAGTCTTTCTTTCTTTGCTTCACTTTTTCGCAGTCTTACACCTTTTCCTGTGGGTTTGACAGTTGCCTTGAAAACATACATATATGTACACTTGACTTCATCGGCTACACACCTCATTTCAGTCTAACTCCTCCTTCTTCCACCATATAATTAATTTTGTGACTTTATTATATCAAATGCCAGAGAGGTTGTCACCCCCAAACAAAAAGAGCACCCACCCCACTAAAAAGTTCAGTAACTCCTGTTAGTGAAAAGGTGTTAAAAAACGTTTTGCAGCCCAGTCTGTGCTACATGCCATTGCCCTTGCTCTGCAGCTGGTGGAAATACGCGCTGGGACTGCGCGGCTCAGCCGGGCTCGGCCTTTCCTCGCCCCGGCCACCAGGTGTCGCCCCCCGCGGCAGCTGCCCGGCCCCAGCCGCCCCGCCCCGGGGGTAAGGGCACGGCGGCACCGCCTGCCGCCTTCCTAACGGCTACAACGGTAGGGCCACATCATGCAATTTAATGCAATTGAAACAAAGTTTCCCAAGTCCTTTCAAAGCGTTCCGTGCCATAGCAGAAAGCTCGGGGAAAGAAGGGATTTTCCCAGTGTTATTCTTACCCTCCAATGAGTACATCCGTAGATTTTTGCTGCAATAGTTAGACCCTAGAAGGAGCAGCAGCCAGCGAGGCTGAGACAGCCCCATCCTCCCTGTAACATCCCTAATAACCAATAGCTAGAAGGAGACCGAGACATACTTAGAATATTTTCCATTAAAAGTTTTCACATTAGCATGAATCTTAATTTTTGATGTAAACAATCTATTCTATTGAACATGTTTGATAGCAGCAATATTCATTAGAACGTCAAACTGGCTAAAAAAAAAAAAAAAAAAAAAAAGCAGTGTGGTTTTAATTAAAAGGAATTCATCATTAACAACCTGAAGTTTTATCTTGTTTCCAAATTATTGTTGAGACAAAAAAACCCCAGCTAATTCGCAGATGTTGTATAATAAAGAATTCAAAGTTTCACTGGTTTTAAAGCCTTCATAGACCCACTTCCGACTGACATTTTCCCTATTACTGCCCTCAGAGTCCTGTCCTGTGTTTTGCATAAGCATCAAATATGCCTGGATTTCTAAAAAACCCAGGAGAGCAGGCGATGAGCATGCTTTCTGAGAGCCAAGTAGAAAGGAGAATTTGGCTGGCTCAAAGGCCATGGGAAGAAGTGCCCTTGCAGAGAGTGTTGCTAGCAAAAGGCTGAAGGAATAACAGCTACACACAGCCTGCAAGAACAGGAGGAAGCAAATAACTGCAGCAGGTTTCAAAGCTGTAAACTGAGAAAGGATGCAGTTAGAGTGGGAGGAAATACGGGACAAAAATACAGGAAGGAAGTGCTAAAGAGCGAGGGGAGATTTAAGAGCTCACAAGCACGCTGGTGAGAAGGAAGCCCGAGCTGGGAAAGTTTGTGTGGGAAGGTACTGGAATGAGGATGAGAAAGAGGGCATAACAGGGACAGGTAGGATAGGAAATGCTGGGTGCTTAAGCCCCGAGATAAAGGGAAAGGATTGGGATCTGGGACACAAATGGTATAAGAGTAGGAGATAGATTTACAGCTTTACAACCTCAGTCCCTTCTTTTTTGTCTTAGAATTTCGGTAGTTGTTTTATATATATATATATGTATATATGTATATATATGTGTGCCTTATAGAAAGCCTTTATATAGAGGGGTTCAGAGTCTGCAATGGTATAGCTGGAGATAGATTCCTAAAGTCAAAACCTGGTGACATTCATCCTGAAGAACTTTCTTTGACATGTGGATTATGATACACACCCTCCATTGTAAACCTCAGAGCCACATTCACCATCAGCATGGTGTTGCTGTAATGGCTTATAAAAAACACAAGGCTGAAAGCATCTGATGTATTTCCTTCGTTTCAGACTAATGATAGTAGAGAATTATCTCTCCGTATTTTGCAGTTTCTTTTAATAATGGAAAGAATGCATTCTAACCAGACCCAACCGCATCAGGGAGACAGCTAAAAGTGACAGTAAATATTGCAGGTTTGTTGAAGAATGTAGCTTCAGAAGAAGCAGCAAAATCATTGTCAAGTTCAGACTGGAGAATTACTTCAGTTCAGAAATTACACATAGGCAAACCCAAGAGTATTTTGACAACCTAATTATTTTTTTTTTCAGAGTGGTCCTTTCAATTTTTAGATGCACTATTTTTTACAAAGATATGATTTTTCTGAAATTATTATTAAATACTTCAAGTTGAAGAAATCATTTTGAATCAGAAAGCTTCCTTCCACCCTCCAAAAAGGTTTGAGGTTTCTTTTCTTTTGCCTACAGAACTAAAAATGGCAGTATTTGCAAACCTATAGGTGGAGCAGATAGTTGGTAGGAACAGTTTCATGCGCCTCTGCACCCCAGCGCCCCTTCACCCCACCCACACGCCCACCACGCTGGGAAGCAGGTCTAGAAACCAACACTCCTACGTTGTAGGCTGAGCTTACGTGGGGCTCCTGGGCCCACGGGAAGAGGAGTGAGCAGGCACCCCAGGTGCCAGGGAGTCCTATAAGCACCCTCTGGGCTCTGACATTTTTATGCAACACATGAGTTGTGTGATTAATCATACGCTTTTTTTTTTTTTTTCTAGATCACAGCATGTGTAATGTAATGTGTGCTAACTTGAATAACAGTAAAAGAAGCTAACAGTAAAAGAGGCTAATGTTTCTTAAAATTTGTGACATGCCAGGAGTATGCGTAAGTCATATGTCTAAAATCAGATATAGTGATTTTTGATGTAATCGGCTTTGCAACTGAACCCTCAGCTAGGCTATCAAGGGCAAGATATTGAAAGGCATTGGTGTGCTGTAAAAGCAAATGGATTATTTGAAAATTCTGTAAGGGTATATTAGAGGAGTGCAATGTTTAGCCATTTTAAAAGACAGCTTGGCTGCTATTTGTGTGCATAGGACTAGATTAGTAAAGTTTTGTTTAAATGTCTGCAAATGAAGATGTACCACAAAACAAAAAGAAAAATGCATAAGCACCTCATATCCTTTAGGAGCTAGCTTTATAGATGATTTTGAAACACTTACCCAGCAACCTCTCTGAATCTGTCAAGGTCTAATGTCATTAAAATTGGCCATAAGTGCAGAAGTTACTTTTGAAAAATAGACTCATTTTCTTCAGACGTTTATGTCCCTCTGTATCTTTGCTTAAATGCAGGATGATTTTCAAAGTATTACCAATAAGCAAGTATTTCACTATTCCAAACATTAAGAACCTTCCTGGAAACTTGTCGAAGAACCCTCACAAAACTGGTGGGTTTTTTTTCTTTTGCTTTCACACTACTGCAGTTTTAAGTCTCAGATTAAACTCATAAACAATAATCATGTATTACTTCTATATAGCTGTCAGTGTTTGTGGCCCAAAGAAGCAGGGAAGATACTTCTTTGTCTTTCTGTTTTATTTCATAGGAGGGTTTTTTGTTTTTTTGATCTTGCCTTTTCTGTCCGCTTTTTTCCAGGCCAAATCTCTTGACTGGGTTAAATACATGATCCAAACAACAGCTTATTTATCATGCTGTTTGGTGATGGATGCTTGGTGATTGCCTCCTATTCTTTTCCAACTGTAAAACTGAATTAGATTCTACACCGTGCAAATGTACACAATACACATTGTAATGGCAGCTGGTGGAGTGCTGCTGTAGCCAATTCTGAGTCTTTTTCCAGTCACAACTTCTGTTTCTTGTCTTCTATGCGTAGGTCTCCACCAACCCCCCTCCCAAACAGCACCCTAAAGAAAATGTAAAAAGTACCAGGCAATGGCACCAGCTGGTCCTGTTTTCTGTCCACAGACATTCATGGTCTCTGATTGCAGTCATGATCCCCTAAAAGCCACACTTAGACAGGAAAAAAAAAAAAAAAAGCACCGTACCTTTTTGTCACAAAAAGTTAAACAGTTTAGAAAACAGGCTTATGTACTTCTTGTTCCAAAGATGGTCCTTTAAATAATAAAATTTCAGCTTCTTCAGAACATGAATGCATAAAAGTACACAGCATAAGCATGTAGCAGCATGACTTCAGTATCTTTTCCACTTAAGTGTGTTTTCCTGAAAGGAATGAGGTGCTACCTGTTTGTAACTTTAAGAGGATTAATCTTATTATTTTTATTTTTATTATTAGTAGTAGTATTATCATAAACAACAACACAGGTGTTCTTAATAGTTATGGGCATTTGTTTTACAGTAAAGAATCACAAGACTAGCAGTCCCATGAAATTTTTGCATGAAATAAAGGAATTAAAAAAAAAAAAAAGTAACTTCAATCCATCCTCCTTTTTTGTTTTCTTTATTTAGATTTGTCTCTGCTTTCTTAGGGTTTTTTGGTGGGTTTTGTTGTGGTTTTTTTTTTTTAATTCGAGAGGTCACTAAACAAAGGCACACAGCCTTTTAGTTTTAGACTTCTGATTGTTTTTTCATTCATATTAAGAGGTAGTCATCTGAGCTGATTTAAGCAGGTTTTGTTTTTTGATTTCCCAGTATAATACAATTTCATGCAAGCCTACTGTTGGTTAATATATCTCAATGTGGCTACATAAGCGATGGGCCAAAGGCATTTTGCAGACTGCTGCAAGGTGACTAACCATGATCGATTAATTTACTGTTCAATGGTGTAACTGTTAAATAGATCCTCTCTTTTCAGCTGCCAGTTTCTTACAGTTATTGAGACAGCAGCTGAACTACCTCTCTTCCCCTTTCTCCTTGGTTAAAGTGAATTATCTCTTTATTTATACCACAAAAGTGGTGTGTAGTTCTGAAATTCTGTGATAAGTGTCGTGTGTCTACTTCACTGCAGGTATAAGGGTAGGTTGTACTTTCTCCACACGTTTATCATTCTTAGTGGAAAGAATTCCTTCCAGAACACTTTTAATGCCTAGGGTTTTTAAACCTAAATGCATTTGTGTTTCCCTCGCAGCTTATCATCTGCCTGTGCACTTTCCCATATACTGTAGAATACAGAAACTTTTACCTGAACCACCATTCTAACCTCTCTCTTTTGGCCTTTCTAATTTTTATAGATTTACAGTTACATTTTGGAGTTGAAATAAACATTTTTTTTTTTTATGTACATTGATTTTAATAAATAAACTTTTTTTAATGCCCTTGGACTTTAAAAAAGCTTCATCTTAAAAGAAATCCCCCAATATCATTCTTTTTCTAGAGAACATTTTGCCTTCCTTAATACAAGAATAAGGAAAAGAAAGGAAGGAGTATGAATTTAAACCTGTAACTCTTATACCGTTGGTTGTCTGAGGCCATCCCTTGCCATACAGCCCTGGATCTTTCATGCAGTACCATGCTCCTCAGTGTTTTTTCCCTTTTGTGATCTCTTTTCCTCCCTGAGATACAACAGCTTCCGACAAAGTCACCTTCACCAGCTTTGTCGTCACTCCCCTACCCACTGGGAATTTTGCAGTCCTGCTTCCTGACTGCTTTGGTTCCGTCTTACAGAAAATCTTGTGTTAAATGAATTTGTTAAACTGAACAACCCAGCCTATACATCTTATTTATGAAGTTCCCATATAACTCTCTTTTCTGAGACAGTTTCCTTTTATTTCATTAGCTCTGTGTTTGTAACCTTTATAAGGAACAGAAGTATACAGCCTATTGCATCAAGCATCATATTTCATCATATGTTTCACAAAGGAAAACGTTTAGCAAAAATTGGTCCAAGATGCAGAGATAGGTTTGGGTTCAAACCCAACGATCACAGATTTTCTTGTGTTATCACAGCAGACCCGTTTACAGTGTCATACTGAACTGTCCTTATCATTTAGCGCTAACAGCTTCTAATTAGTGTACCAGTGGTTTTAATTTCCTGCTCTCTATCACCCACTGATCCTTTCCCAGGTGGTCGCTTTTCATCAAATTCATTGTTTGGTAACTTCAGTCAGTACCAAGTTTCCTAAAATTATATATCCTGGCTTCTGTGTAAGCTCCATAACATACAGACTTCCTTCCTTTTCGTAAAATGTACGGTGACTACACCAAGAACAAATCATACACTGGAAAAAAAAATTTACTGGTCTCATTTGTCTGGAACACTTGTCTCCCTGATCTCTTTATGATCTTCACAAATATTTGCAAAGGTAAAGCATGAAATCCAATGAAAGCGTTGGAGAGGATATAAAAAGAACAAATTTGTCAGTTTAAAGCTCCACATCCAACAATGTGCTGTAAGCTGTCTGCACCATGTTTAAAATTGAAAGCAAGGGAGAAAAACACTCAGAACATACAGATAATAAAGAACAAAACAGACTGTAAACGGGAGACAGCTGGAGACAGCAATTCTGAAACTATAATCTTCCTTCAGTATATCTAAAACAGAGCAATCATTTCTCTTCCTTGACATTAGCAAAGCACGACTCTGATTCACTGAAAATTTAGACTTTGTTCTGATCTTCCATATGTAGGGTTTAGTCCTTAGTGACACTGTAACTACCAAGCGCATTAAGAATCAAACAGACAGTTATTCTGCACATGTTATCAGAAGGTACTGAGGATAGAGGATAAACAAAAGTATCTCTGACCTATAAAAGATGAAATGAAGGAGGAATGTTATCAGTGTTATAACAGGAATAATTAGTTAGGAGATGTCATAGAAGTAGAGCATCCTTGTCAGTCATAGGAAAAAAAAAAAACCAACTTCCAACTTGGCTTCAGCTTGTTTTTTCCACAAAAAAAAAAAAAAATCAACAAAAAAACCAAACAAACAACTTACTGAGCTCTAGTCTGATCATCTTTGCATGAATATAAACTGCACTGAGTTGAGCAGAGTTATCCTGGTGTATTCAACGATAATTTGAACGGTCCTATGCAAACCTGAAACTCCAGTGAGAAATGAATTGGGAAGACGACAGCGAGATAACTCATTTTAGGGGGAACTGTGCTGGAATTTCCAGAGTGCAAAGCACACTTACAGTGGTTCAGCATCACTGAAGAAGACATGGTAACTCGGGCCTAAGTCAAAGGCAGCAGCAGAAACAGCAGGAGGCATGTTTGCTGAATACTGAAGAGCAGATTCCATTCCCATAGATATGAAAATAGAAAGGTAACATGAAGTAGAAAGCTGTGGGGTATACAGGTGATACAAGGCACTTTACTCTGAAAAATGAGAGAGACTGACCTTTCAGTATATGCAAGAAATAATCTTATCAGGACATACTTTTACCAAAGTGTAAAGCGTCATGCTTCTGATCTTTAGGTAAGAATATTGTGACAATTTCATTCTGCCAGAAAATAGTGTTTACTAAAATCCCATACGAGTGCACTTTTATTCTTATTGTATATACTCTAAAGAATTGACATTTTCACCTCTCTTGTCTTGGTATAATTGATCTATAAGCAGGAAAGCAAAAGACACTTAAACCCAACAGTTATATGCGGAATTACAAAAAAAAAAATAATAGAAACATGCTACTATTGCTATAATTTCATAGCTACTAAAATGACAGTATACCACCCAGTGTTTATAGGCATCTAGGGGAATCTATAAGCTTGGGGTTATATATGGCATTTTGCCAGCTCAATCTGTCACTGCAGAACATCCTGGAGTCCTGATTACCAGCCCACTCCAGGATGTTTCAAGTGCTATTTCATTAAAAGCTATACTTCACATTCCTGGCTTGATGGGGTGAGAAGTTACATCAGTGAAAAAAGCTTTCTGATTTACACTGAAAACTCAATTCATTTGCCTAAACATGGGAGCCTAACACCACCTGAGCTATTTCAAGGTACCTAAGATTTCTGCGTGCAACTGGCAGAGACGTACAGGGTGTACAGGTGACTGGTGTCCTTTTGTTCTCTGTTTTCACTAGATCCCTTTGTGTGGGCAACTGAACAAAGTCATGGGCAGCACCCAGAGAAGCCTACCTCTACTTAAGTTTCTCCTGCTTTCCTTTAAGCATGGCCTAACCAGACACAGCCCTGGAAGTTTTTCAGAACATTAACATTAAGGGAATAATAACAAAAAATGGGTGGGGAGGGAGGAGGAAAAAAAAAAAGAATCACGCTAACATTACAGAGTTGAAATACATTAATATAAAAATTTGAATTTCTGAAAATATCTAGCTGTAGGTACCACCAAACAATAAGAAAATGTGTCCCAGGCACGGACACGCAGAATTGAAGACTTAGAAATCCCCATCATTCAGCCACTAGCCAAACATCTATATACATCTAGACTTCAACTTGTATCATAATGGAAGCACTTTGTGAGGACAAAATGTGAATATAGTATTTCTCTACAGAAATCAAATTATGATTTTGTGCAGTCAGTAGTTCCTTGTTGGCTTTTTAGGTGGAATTTAAATAGAAAGATTTGAAGTCTTTGTCCCAAACATTTCCCAACAATGGAGAAAGTATAAGGTACATTTAGGTCTGTGACTAATTTTACCAAGGTGGCATTTGCTTTCTGAAAAATACTAAAATTCTTAGTATGCTTTGGCATCTAACCTTTTGGCCATAACATCCTTATGTACCTCCAGCATTTGAAGAAACTCCATCCATTTATGGTGTGTACACGTATGTATATATGTATACGTATAAGCACATGAAAGTACACAAGCATGTTAGACTATTTTCATCCTACTGGAAGCTAGTGAACAGAATCAGAAGTTAGGGTCTTCTTGGAGCTAAAATGGATTATTTTTTTTCTCCCAGCTTTCCTGAAAAAAAACCAAAGCAGACAGAGAAATGTCCAATAGAAATCATAAGCAATTGTAGTAATTTTACTTTTCATACTGCCCATTTGTATCATTTGTCCTCCTATGTGTCAGCTACATTCTGCACTTTCTCCCTCCTCACAAGCTGGTTTCTTGCTGGTTGATTTATTTACCAGGAAGTTATTATTATTATCAGATTTTATACCTGGGTAATATTGTACTAAAAGTGTCTCATCTTCAAATCATGACTCCTGGGCTACAGGAATGCCAGATAAAGTAGAAGACAAGCAGATTTGGAATCAGGCAGATGTAGCATTAATTGACAAAATCTTTCACAGAAATGAGAACCTCTATCCACTGATGCACAGACCACTATCATGTAATTCTAAAATTTCATCTCTGACATGAAATAAAAATATATATGCCAGCAGAATCAGTCACATTCTTTTCATATAATGCTTTAAAAGTGAGCACATGAGAGCAAATTTTAGTATCCCTGTTCTAAGACAATGAAGGTCTCTTGAACTTAGTCACAGCAAAACCATTCTTGGAGTAAGAATGTGTTTGATTTTTTTATTTTCCTTAATATTTGATTTTCATAGCCTTGCATTTTTCTATACGAGTATCACCAAAAATACTCAAGGAAATGGGACAGAGAGGTGTGAGTGACTCAGTGACATTGCTTCTGTCAAAATATTAAAACTAATGTAATTTTTTTAAAAAAGGTAAATACTACTTGGTGTAGGATTAAATTTATTTTAAATGTCTGAAAAGAAACAAGAGATAAGACCTGATAAGTTTTTTTTAAAATTGGGCAGTTATTCCCCAGATACGTATACATTTCTTCTACATAAGTATTAAAACATCATTAATGAAGTTGGTGAGCAGAACCGTGCCTAAAAACCCGTATCACTGCTTGCGTAAGAAGAAACATGGTTAAGATGAAGCTTAACCTCCTTTGATACAGATATGGAAGAGAAGGCTGAAGCTCAGGTAGACAGTGAAGCTGTGTGTGTGTGAATACCTGGACACAGCAGTCAAGGAATATTACTGAGGGATGAAAAAGTTTGAAAGATGTGAATTAAAAACAAAACCAGAGAGAGAGAGAGAGAGAGAAAGAACAAATGGAAAGAGGAAAAGAAAACCATAAATTAAGTAAATAAAGTATTCTAGATACTGCTACAGTTACAGACTTTGCTTCTTGGACTAATAGTTCTTCAGTTTTCCATATTGGATGTTGTCTTTCGAGGTCATTTGGGGTATTTGACACTATGCCCGAGACAAGATTTTAGAACTGACTCTTCATTGTAATTAGGGTCCTTTCACACGTCATTAATGCAATCAGTAAGGGTTATCAAGAAGTTTCTTTTCCCTTGTTTAGTTGTAGATGAGCAGCTAAAAACTTATTACTGTTGTTACGTTTGGTACTTTTATTAATTGCTATAAGCCATAGTTATTGTGTTTTGAAAAGATTCTGGAATTAATAACAGTGATGAAGAAATAAAAACAATTAAGACTAAGCCAACAGGAAAAAACTTTTTTTGCTCTTTAAAAGCAGAAACAATACAAGTTGCCTCTAAATAATTCACATGCGGTGCTGAGCCAGCTTCTCAGAAAAGCAGCATTTCCATTTTCATTTACAAGTTTCCCCAAATGTTTCATTAAAATTCAAAGGCTGTGCTGAAAAACAAACTGAAGTACTTTCAGGTATAAAGGTTTGGGTTTGTTTAGTTTTTTCTTTTTTAGTTTTAAACAAGTTACCTTCTTCCCTTATCTTCTTCAACAGCTGGCACTTATAAATGAAACAATTTTTTTTCAAACTGCTGAATTCCAAAATTCTGATCACTAAATAAAGGCTGGTGAGATGCAACATGGGTACATTCTCTCCTCCCGTGGCCTTTCCTCGACTGTTCTGCTTCCTCTCCAGCTCAGTCTGTGGCACTTCATTGCAGAGCCTGATTTTTCTCGTGATGAAGAAATAAGGGACCCTCTGAGAAATAAGACACCACGTAATAATGGTCTGCTCTGCAGAAGTAGTCTATTTTAATTTCATGGTTATTGCATTATCCCACATGATTTCTCACAAGACATTACAGCAGAATCACAATAATGCCACCACCAGTATGTACATAAAGCAATGTTAACTCTAAAATTGTTGTTGTTTCAAGTACTTTCTTTTTCCATGCTCTATAAAGCATTACTTTATAATGATTGAATCTCCCATTTTACTATTTTTCTGGTAAAAAAACCCCACCCATATTTATCCGATATACACATATGCTCAAAGCTAAAGTTGAGGGGGTTTTGTTTTAGCACAAGGAAAGGACCTGAGTCCAAGTACAAGAGACCAGTATTCAGTGGCTAATATTAAATAGCAAAACATTTTGAAAGAATAACACTGAAAAGAAAAGGATATTCACGAAAGAAAAAATATTTTTTTAGTAGGTTTTGGTTGTTTTGTTTTTTTTTTTCTTAAAACGTATGAAATGTATTATTTCTTTAGTTGTTTCAGGAACTCTGTGACTAAATAGTTGATACCGCCTTTTTTTCAGATGATGCAGCTAAAATTTTTATCCTTGAAAAATCCTCATTTCTTGTTAACCTTATGTATAAAAATTATAATAATAACATGTGCACAGAATTATAGCTGCTCTATTTTGTATTTCCAACAGAGCTCCAAAACAGAAGGCTTTTTTGACAGTGAACATGACCCCTTGTTGTGCATGAAACATTTTTCTCTGTGTGTTTTCCAGTGGTAGAAGAATTTTGAATGTGCTGGTGTATGAACTCACTTTAGTTATTGAGCAGCATTATGAGGTATTAAAGTCTCAAGGGGAAAAAAACCACACAAGAACAAAACACCACCACTGCAAACACTAATAGCTGTCTGTAAACAGATTATCAAAAATATCAGTTAGCCAAAACTCAGTCCGAACCTGCATGTATTTGACTTAGTGCCACATCTTTGGCAGTGGCCAGTAGCAGATGCTTATCAAACACTAGAATGATGCTCCCCTAAGGTATGATCCTCCTTTCCAGGGATCTAAAACCGTACACTTCCTAAATCTGTTTTAGTCATATATTCAGTAACAGTTCTTGATAGACTTTCATGACATTTTTCTAAATACTCTGCTGTTGAGGGGTTTTGAACCTCAACGATATGAGCACCTGCATGACTGAGCTGTGTACTCGCTCTTCTAATCTCACAACATTGCCAGCAATATTTCAATCTGTTATGTGGAAAAGATGGCAAACAAGTAAATATGGGGCATAATCTCAACGAGAGGCAGTCCATAAACAGAAGTAAAAGTTATGCCAACAATTTCACACATACTGTGACTGTGATGAAGGTGAGGAATTTCATAACTGGGGTATACAAATACATGGCATAAGGACATTATTCCTATCGTAGATTCTTTATACAACCCACTGGTTCAACCTGGGTGACTCTTCCTAGTGACTGGCAGAGTGGAGAGAGGGAAAAAACCAAAAACAGAGCATACTGCTGTCAGCAACAAAGCATTGGGATAGAGTGCTAGAGTCTTGTAGCCAAATTTAATGTTTAATTATTGGCTTACAGGGTAGAAAGTTCATTGGTTTTGTTTGTGTGACTTTTTCATTTCGTGTAATAAAAGCCTCTACATTTTTTCAAGAATTGATTCCCCCTATCACCCCATGTCATGTCTTCCTCTTACTTTCAACACCCTCCACTGCTGGGCATTTACAGATCATAAAAGACAAGAAAATTATTTTTTTTTTTTTACATTCCTCCTACTGCCTTGTGATCTAATACCTCCCAGAGGTTTAGCTGGTACAGAAACTGTTCACATCCTCCATTCATTTAAATTTTCCAGGTCCACTAAACATCAGAAATCTGAAAGAAAAAAAAAAAAAAAAAGAAAAAAAAAAAGACAAGACTTTTAAAGCAGGCTTCAGTGATGACCACAAATCCCTCTGTCAGTAAAGGAGAAAAGGAGGATAAATTTGAGGCTAATTCAGAAACCTGCCTCATACGGTCGGTCCATTTCTGGTTTATCTTTTGATGTGACAGTTGCATCAGAAGTGAAGGTGAAATCATGTTTCTGCTTGCTGATACTGGCGGATCACCTGTCAGCAGGCTGGACGTGCCACCTCTCCAGACACATCCTGTGCTCCAGTTCTAGGCCCATAAGAGGAAGAGCTCAGGAAATTTTTATCTTCTCATTCAACCCAAGGAGAAGAAGATCTTCAAAATGTAAAATACACACTTTCAACTGCATTATAGTATGCATTTGAATATATAAGCTTCTTCAGAACTAGCCTTTCAGAACACTCTCTTAAATATTGCATTTTTTTGGATTTTTAGGGACTTTGCCATAGTCTGCAACATGAAGTCCCTACAACTTCAGCTAAGATGTTGCAGGGGTTGAGTGTCTTGGGGCACTTGCTGAAGTGACATGTAGAGTGTTTCCTCCCCCCATCAGGTACACAGCAATAGAATTCCTGTTAGCATCCAGTAAAAACAGTGCAGTAGTTAAAATAAGCAACTAAAGTCTAGTGAAAAGTATTCCTGTGGTTCCACTACATCTCTGCTTCCGAAGTACTTTCCATGTTGACTTAGTATACCAAGATGAAAAAACAAAAAACCTCATAAACCTACCAAAAGTGAGGAAAGAAGGTAAGAGTTGCTCACTGATCAAAGCAACCTACATGCGAAGTGGTACAAGAGCCACTGAAAATAAAATAAAATAAATAAAAGCAGTCATCTCTACCTAGGACATTGCTGGTGTTGTCATTCAAGTTTTCCATCTATTCTATCTTATCTACTGCAGGATCTGTCTGAAAGCTTATTCATCCAGCTTTTGTTTAGTCTCATCGCCCCTCCACACAGGCATACTTTTTCCCCTTTCCGTGTACACTGGACAGAGAATTTCATTAAACCAGACACAATAATTCCCGGATCCATTTTTTTAAGTCCCATCCAGATGTATTAGGATTTCAAACTAATCTTTTACATGCATGTTGTCTAAAATTTATTATCAGAAACTAGTATGCTTTTCTTAGATCTTGATGTGTTCATTCCTTCTGAAACTCTTCAGTTTTATTTCATTTGAATAAGCTTAAATAGTTCTATATAATCTGTACATTTTACCTATTCAGAGCTTGTCTGTACTTAGAGCTCTAGTTTTAGTAGAGAACATTTTGAATTTGCACATCAGCCCTTCAACTCACTAAAATGGGCATAAACATATTGTGATACCCTGGTAAAATATAAAAGCATGTGGGAGGAGTTAAAATGATGCCTCTTTTTGTAGACAGTGGCATTAAATATTTATCAGCAGTGTAATCAGTCCTACTGCTTCATTTTTTTGCGATAGTCTTTCTGTAAAATTACAAAACCAACAGCAAAGTTAGTGAGATTAAACTAGTTAAAAAGGCCCAAAAGACAGCAAATTTACGTGGGTTGATACGTTGGTAAAGGGTAATGCCTAAGTATTTTTTGTCTTATACCCCACTCTTGAAAGTAACTTCTGAGTGAGGCTTTAGATGTTGCAATACCAATAGGCACCTGATCTCCAACCACCTGAAGCCCAGCACGGAGACCACAACTCTCCGTTAAGTATCTATATGAAATACGGAGCACAGAGACATAGAGTGTGATTATGTTAGCCCTTCTGGTCACTACTGAGATTGAAGCCTGCATCTCACTACCCAGTGGTGGTAGTGTTGGGCTCTACCAAGCAAAAAGCGCTTATACACGTCAAGTAACATTGCGGGCACTTCTACTGAAGTCTCGTGCCTGTGGTATTCTATTCAAAAAACAGGAGCTGTTTTCTTTGAAGTATCATAGGCAGAAACTGTAGTGGTAGTGTTTTTCCCATTCCTACACTTGCATCCACTTTTATTTTATTCATTTGCTAAAGCATTCCAGTGGGGTCAAGAGCCCCATATACAACGTTCTCTTTGCCATAGTAGAACTCAAACCCATACCTCCAAGGAATAGCTGTAATTGCTGCAAGGAAGCACTCTATTCCTCCTGCTGAGGCTATCTCACTTTGCATAAGAGAAATAATTAACTGGAGCATGAATGTGTAGGAAAGTCTTTTGAGAGAGGTCTTATATTCCCCTTCCTCATCTGTGCAGGTTCTGCGTTTTTTCCAGTGATTAATGTGAAAAACAACCAGGCAGGAGAGTCTGGTATTCAAAAAATCCTTACCAACTCCCTCCTCCTCTTGTCTGGAATGCCTTAACCGGATAGTCACATTTTCTTTTGCCAGTCCAAGGCATTAATTGTATGTGCCCAATGGAAAATTTTTGACTGCTCATCATTTTACTTAGTCTAAAATTAATTTCTCAGGTTTATTCCTCCAGGTAGGGAGTATGAATTTTAACTTTCAAATGAAAACTTGAATGTTTGATTCTAGTCAATATACGTATGGTCTTCAGACTGGTACAATACCTAACACTTCACCCTGAGGTGCTGGGCTGTGCAAGGAATTGAAGTTGAGGACCTTTAATGGCTGAAAATGAAGGAACTACAGTGGGAGGCTTTCCAAATTAGCAGCTGAAAAGCATTTTGAGAATCTGTGTTGAACCACTTTGGAACTGGGATTAACCACACAAGTAGCACCTAAGTATACTACAAATGGTCATTTCCGTACTAGAGAGTGCCAGGTAGCATTTGGTGTGCTCCCTCCTTTCTCTAAAACAGCTAGTGGGACTTGTTTTCATGCTTTTTCATTTTTATTGTTGTTTTTACTGTGATATTAAACTGACGATTAAACGGCAGACATGTTTTGTTTTGAAAACAGTGAAACCTGTAACCATACTTATAGTCATTTATTTAGAAGGGAATTCTGTAGTCTAGAGGAAGATGCTCCCAAAATTATCTCCTACTACCATGTGTTTCACCCTTGAAACTGGCAGCTTTGCTGTTTCTGAAGAAAGCCGACACAAAAGCAAGTTTTAACAGAATCAAAACCAGTTGTTTAGGGCTGGGGCTGTGCCCAGTCTTCCCATGCAGAATATTATAAACATCCGTTCAACCTTGATCATGCTGTCTCCTCTTTCATTCCTGCTCTTTAAGGCACAAAGAACATCAAATAAAACTTTGAATGGCTGAGGACTATAGACAAAGTTATTTCTAACCTTTGTTACATGGTTTTGCACAAAGACTTGAAATGTTATTAGTAGCAGATTACTGTTATGACTAAAATTTGCCATAGATTTTGTTCATTCATGAAGGGACTCTGATTTTTTCTGAATTGCTTTCAGATTGGTAACAAAAGCCAATGAATACTTCCTGTGCATAATTATCAAGGTATGGATTATTCCCTGCTAGTCACAGTATGTCCCCTGTTCTACAAATTACAAAAGTATTATTTAATAAGAATGTGATGAATAAGCCAGTTCCTGTCTGAAATTTTAGAAGTTTGCAATAAAATCCACACATCAGTGAAAAGGTTCATGAGGACTTTGCAGCCAACAAAGTATTTGTGAGTTACAAATAACAAAGCTCCAAGCTTCAAAAAAGTCAAATCTTGGTCCAACATTCTAGACACTAGTGTACCGCAACATTATGGTAGAGTGAAGGTACTTGCATCAGCATCAGCCCAAGTAATGAAATTTTAGTGAACCTGTGACTGGGGTAATTTTCTTAGTCAGAAAGTGTATTCCTCATCACACTTCTTAGGCATCTATAAGATAGACTCTTCTGATAGCTAACAAGCACTAGAAAATAAGTTGAAGTGGAAGTGTTCTTGGAAGATGTCTTCACCTAATCGTGGTATAAAACTTAAAGACAAAGCTTGCATCTGCACAGGGGCCCAAAATGGACTTAGTAGCCCACACGCCCAGGTTTTGGCGCACGCATACACAATATATTCCCACTCCTTCACTATATGCTGATTTTGATTGGCTTTTCACCCATGGAAAATCTGGGTGTGTAAGCAAGAAGAAAAGAATGGTGGGCTTTGGATAGAAGTTCAAACTGAAGAGAGGAAACAAAAACATGGTACAGACTGCAGTATACAACTGCAGGGCAGATGCTTGCCTATTTTTTTTCCCCCGTCATCGACAGGGCTGAGTGTCTTATATGTTCAGGAAAGGAAGAATGAAAAGACTCCATTTTGCGAATGGAGACTAGAAAAACAAAAACTTTCAGCACAGAAATGTAGAGAGAGCAATTAAAACTAGCTCTTGCAAATCGTTATCTTACTGTTTAAATTCTGCAGGAGTATAATGGCATGGAAGTTCAGCAGCAGACATGCCAATACAGCATGGGACAGGTATTAGTGCCTTTTTTTACTTGAAAGGTCTGTGGTTAGACATTTGTGAATGGACAAGATAGAACAGTATATTATTTCAGTCAGGAATATTTTCATACACACAAAAAAGTTACTGGCCTGAGAAACAGCACATGCCAAACATCCAGAAGACCAAAACTCAGTACAGAGATAAACTATTGTATCAATAAAGGTCTTAAAAACAGTTAAATCAAAACACTGTTCCAAACATGAGTGAACTAACTGTAGAATCTGTGTACCTAAGTCTTGATTAAGCATGATTTTGGATCACTTCACTGCTCTTGAGTTTATTAAAACCACAGGGTCAAATTTACTTCCATGAAGTTAACCATGTGCTCTATACCTTCTTGAACAGGATCTTGAGAGCAAACCTCAGAAAATAGAGAGAAATCTTCCTATATACAGTGGAAATTTTAAATCCACCTCTTCACTGGCATCTGCTTCAAAATTAAAAGATAGAGGGGAAAGAGGAAGAAAATTCATTGAGGTACATTAAAGTCAGTAGTTTTTTATGTTTTTAACTTTGTACAATCTACAGTTAGAAAAGCGGAATTTGCTGAAATCCAGATTGAGTTGTGCTCATTTATATCAGGGAGGAAGGTAAATCTGGTGTAGTATGTAAGAGTACCTAGTTTAGCTAATATACAGCACATGCTGCATTGCATTTCTTTTAAAGACTTTATTTAGCATTTCATAAAGCAAGGACCCACAGAAAAATAACCAAAGAATCAACATACCAAGTTGCTTTCTCTCAAACACATTTTTGGTTTGTTTTTAAAGCAATTTATATAAAGTGCTCTAATTGCTACTTACTTTAGGAGTGGTTTAGCTCCACAAAAATGCAGACTAGACCAAAGATATTTTGAGAAATTTTAGAAAAATAGACAGTGATACCAAACTGCTGCACCTATGTAGCATTTGGGGTTTCATGGTTTTTACCTCTTGCAGACAAGAGGGAAAAATAGAAGTCTACAACCTTGGCAGTTGTTCCACTTTAGTTGATGCATTCCATTTCATATAAATTTGTTACAGTAGTTAAGGAAAACAATGGTGCTTCTATTTTCAAGCCATGTTATTTTTTAACATGTACCAGAGCTGTCATGCAGGCAGCCCGTTTGCCTGCACTGAGAGAAGGTTTTATATTCCAAAAGGCTTCCACCCCCTGCTCCTTAACAGTGAAAATAAATCAATTTCATCTGCTGGTAGTTTCATTTCTCCCCCCATGCCCCCCCCCCCCCCCTTTTTTTTTTTTCTTTCCATTTCCCTCTCCTTCCTTTGTGGGCCCCTTTCCACAATGCCATATGGCAGCTGAAGGAAGGGTAGAGCAATGATCTGCATTTTCAGCTCCTAACAAAAGATGCAATAGTGTCAAAGAGGCTCATGAATGCATGAGACACACATGTATAGAGAAGTGCCTCCAGTCCTGTCAGGAGGGACTAAAGAGAAGCCTGATAAACCTGACATCGCTTTAGTGCAAAGAAAGGCAGCAGTGCTTCTCTCGGTACTTCATCTCGCTCCCATCCATCTCCTCCCGCCCCCCCTCTCCCCTCCCACCCCTTTGGTTCCATGCCAAAATCCCATTAGCTCTATTAATGACATGTGGTTCGAAGTAAAAGCGTGTGGCAGAACAAGAAAGGCACAAGATCAACCATCCTATCTATTCGTTTTTGATACATGTATCACGAGATAGAAGTATTTCAGCAGGGGCCCTGTCAGCTTGGCTACATGAACAGCAAAGAAAATATGCAGCAAGGGGCTGTAATCAGTTTCTCAGCTGTCCCACTTCATCTCCCTAGTCTTAACATATGAATAGATGAAACTTAATTTTAAAACGCTGACAAAGTTTTCAGCATTCGTGTTTGAAATGCACTTGGGCTTTGTCTGCCCCTCGCCCTCCCCAAGACTTTAAGCAGTTTAAATACAGTCCTGATCAGCATTGTGTGGCAGCATGAATACACCTTGTCCTATTTCAACCACTTACTTAGGACTCCCTTAGTTAAACAAAAAAAGGCACAACCGCATTCTTCAGTAAGGAACCAGAGCTCCCAAGCTTAGAGGCATGGCATTTCAATACGCAGAAGGTGTTTTCTCCTGGAGTATGTTTTAAGGGCTGCCTACAATAAGGTTTGCTGTATTTCTTAATTATTTAGACCTAGCACACTTTGTAACTTGATTTGCCTGTATGAAGTTACTTTTTAAAAGCAGGCATTTTTTAATAAATAAATAAATAAAAAAATCCTTTTTCAAACTGAAATAAATCCTAACTTCGGCAAGCAAGCAAGGTGGTGTCTGTTATATTTATAAGGCGACACCTTATTTTATTAAAGTTGTAGAAAAGTACAAGAGTATTGATTGGCAATATAATAAACATCCTGTTTGATTCCTTTTGCCTCAGGAAACTTCTGCTTAGTCCACTACAAGTCAACAAACAGTTAAATTTCATTCAGAAGTCAGCAAGATTTGCCACAGTCTTAGTGCCATTTTAAATAACAATAAAAAATTTTAATGAGAATATATTTTTAAAAGCACCTGAATCCGTTCCAGAGGTATAACTTCAGTCTTTCAACATCTGCACATGCTTTTCTGGTTAGCCCCAAATAACTCAGAAAATAACTATCGACCTGTAGCTGTCTCTAGGGCAAAAGTGTAAAGTTGAGAGTTTCTATTGGATTTAGCTGCACTTAAAGCCTGGCTGGATTTGTTGGTCATGGCAACCACCCTTTAAACCTGTAACTGTCAGTCCAAGCAGAACTGCAACAAAATAATTCAGCTATTCAACATTGCCTTTTCTCTCTAAAAAGATCTGCTTATGTAGCTGATGGCTACTCAATAGAGTGGGGATATTTTATCAGCAACACAGGGGTTAGGGCTGCTTGGGGATCCAGAAATAGGTAATCCTTTTTTTTTTTTTTTTCCTTTAACATTTGTATTGCATATAACTTTTAGCTATCAGTCTTGCAGTTTCTTTTCAATTTATTTATTTTTTTTTAACATCAAGTTATGGTGCATCTAAGCATGATTTCAAACACAAGATAAAGCAAAAAAAAAAAAAAAAAAACACTGCCCCTAAAACCAGAGTCCTAGATGTGAGGGTATTTCATATTTTGATTGGAAGTGCCAATAATCCCTGCAATTGTAAAGATCCAAGTGGCTTTGGATTCTAGAAACTTGTGAACATCAGCCATATATTTCATCTTCAATTCTGCCAAAATCTAAGTATCTCTCTGCAAATTGTTCCTATATCTGGACTTCTCTCAGGTAAAGGCTGGTAATTTCCCTGCGATGTAAAGCCACTTGTGCTCAGTTATACCAATGACATATTAGGTGCATCAGACACATCGCGAGAGAGGGACAAGTGGAGCAGACCCTTCTGGGTGAGGACACCAAGACCATGCAGTTAACTCATACTGTTTCTATTCTAATATTATTGGACAGAGTGCTTACAAATGAAGATACATGAGCACTCTAGAATATGTGATTATGGGCACATCTCCAGCCATGAGATAAGCATGAGCTGATTACATGCTTTTTGCCATCACTGATGCTTTCTTCCTAATACGGTACCCTTTGCTCATCTGGATTTTATCCTGAGGTAGTGCTTGACACTGTGCAGTCCTTAGACCGTCCTCAGCCGATAGCCCATCCCAGTTACCCCTCAGCTGTACCAGAAACTAAGGTCCTGCCATGTTTTCAGATGTAACTTGGTCAATACTATGTCTGGTATGCACAGACTGGCAGCACACCCGTTTTGGTATGGGGTCTTGAGGCAATACTCTTAGCTTTACGCATTTACGTCTTTGTGGGCACAGCAGTCATAGTGACTCACTGCCTGCTGACTAGGAATTTCTATACTCATCACCATGAACTCACCTGTGGTTTGGGATTTAGCCCATACCTTTCTTCATTGCCTGCCTTGTTCTATATATAGCAAATAAACTAGCGCATTTTGGGAAATGTCTACGTTTCTCAAGAACACAGAGGATAACTTGTACTTCCCTTTCCTTTTACCAGAACACATAATTGAGGTCCATTATTTGGGAATACAGAAAAAAAAATTGTGGTTTTAGAGATTATATGCAGAAAACATACTTTTTTTTTTTTTTCCCCCCTATAGGAACTAGTTAAAACCAGAAATATTTTGATGGAGAAGTAGACAATCTCCTGACCTCCACAGGCATGCTTAAACATCCTGTCACCACAACAGCAACATCTCTTTTGGATTAGGGGTATTGTTTTAATACCTCAAATGCCAAGTTTACTAGCATAAACCCAAAAGGCACTTTATTTTTCTGATGGAAATTACTTATCTTCTGCGCTGATCAAAACAGAAAAAAAAATCATGCCAGTCTTGGCAATGTAGAATAACATTCCTTTTGATAACACGGGACTTTGTCTCCTTTGATCAGGGACTGACAAAAGGCATTAGTTAAAAAGACATTAAGAGAAAAGAGATTCAACATTTCCCTGATAATCTGGATAGTGATGAACCCAAGCAGTTCATCCAAATGACACCCTAGCAGTGCCTTTTTAATTCTTCTTCCCCCCTCCCCCCCAGATTCTTCCAGTGCCTCAAATCTCCAGATTTGGCCCCAGAGGGTAAAGGGCTTTCTGCCAAGCTGTAGCCAGAAAGCATGAAATATCTAACTTCTTCCTCGTTGCACAGATTAGCTGAGCTAGACTGAGACTTGAGCGTGAGGTGACTTCAGAGAGGTCCATTGCCTGGTCTAATAGCCACTTGATGGGAACTATTGGCAAAAGAGTAAGATGGGGCAAATCACTGAGGGGTTAAGTTTTGGACTGGAAGAACTTTCTTTCAATATATTTTCCCTCCTCTTAGTCATAATTTCATCTACCATGCTTGAAATTGCAAGCATGACACCTCAGGTTTATCTGGCTGTAGCAATTTTTTCCTAGCTAGTAACAGATTCATTTCTACTAAAATTCTATTACTCCCAGCTATTTCTCTCAAGGATTGTAACAATTCTTCTGAAAAGAGATCAGCAGCTTTGGTATAATCTTACTCCCTATAACTGGAACAAGGTCTGCTTCTAGTAAATCCTGCAACTAGATGTGACAAGAATAGAAAACTTCTTTTCATTTCCTCCCTGCCACCCAGACAGGTAGTAATGAAAGACAGTTTGAAGTTTTCTGATTCCAGATGCAGTGTTAATTGCCAGCCCTCAGTGAAAGAATGCAGCTAATGTTATAAACATTTTTCCCTACAGCTTTGACATTAAGCAGGGACAGCACAGGAGGGGTCATTTCTCATGTGTGAGGTTGACAAATAAAGGAAGTTAGCACGGAATAAACATGTAGATTCTAACAGATTTATTAAAGGGGCATTTTCATTACCTTTGATGTTTATGAAACAGACCTTGTGTCTAGATAAATTAAAACCAGGGTTTATACTATAAATTATGTGGATGGATTTGAAATGCTATGCATATAGAATTGACAAGAAAAATTTATGTGAACTCCATAATTTTGTCTCAAAGCCCCTAATGCTGCATTTTTTATTTTTTACATTTAGGTGGATTCAGTCTTGCTCAATACACATGTGGTTATGCACAAGATTAAAACTAAAGGCCTCATTCTCTTAGTGGAATGTTTTGCAATATTTTTCAAGTTACTCGAATTTGGCTGTAGGCAATTTTAAAAAAAAAAAATCTTTGTACTGCAAACAAGCATTTGTTGTGAACATCTGACATTCAAATGTTTAATATTTCAGCTTGCTTTGTTAAGTCTGACTGTTCATATAGGTTACATGGAGTTTTGTTTTCCTTTGGTTACAGGAGTAAGAATTAGAATAAGAGGAAGAAGAAATTTGGCCTCTGAATCTGTGTTGTCAGCAAGCAGCTCTAGAGCAGTAATACATCTTAAGAAATATAAAGCATCTCAGTGCTGTTAGGTAAAATTTCATAGATACAAATTATTAAGCTGTATTATGCACAGAATTTAATTTTCTTCTGATCACATTCACACAAAGCAACTGCCTGTGGATGCATTGTCCCGGCTATAATGGATACTTTCAGATCCTTGCCCAGATAAATTTTTTTTTTCTGCTCATGGCTCTGATGAAGAGCTTTTGGAAATTATGTCGTATTTCATGTAACATTGTAGTGGGAACATTTTAGCTGATGTGCCTAAAACTCACCATCTCTGAGCAAATTAGTGTCAGCAAAACAGTCTATGGATGTTCAAACGTTCAGAAAAATTGATACATTGGTGGAAAGAAGCAGAAGCAAGTCACACCAAATAAACTCATACACATTTCAAAATTATTTTATGCCAAAATAGATTGTGTTCAGTAGGCACTGGTTTATATAATCCAAAAAATTTGCAAAGTTCCATCTATACAGACCAATGTAAGGTAACTTACTGGGAACTGCAGAAATACATCAGAAGCCTCAAAAGTGACTATTTTGAACAGAAGTTGTTAATTGTTAGAATACTTCACACAGGGGTAAGTGCAAGGCAGAGTGCTTTTAGTTTAAGGAGGAAGGTAGACTGTCCCTAGGTAAAAGGGGCAACTGAAGGATTCTGTTAATGGATGTGCAAATCTCATCCACCAGATCCATCTGACTACAACACAGGACTTCTGAAAAGGACAAATGCCACAGGCTAATAGTTTTGGAGGACATTAAGGATCTTCCAAAACCCTGTAAAAGGAACCTTGTGACTGCAAGTCAGGAAGTGCTGGGGGTGAATCTAGGGCAGAAATCCACAGCAATGTCTAAACAGAAGGGCAGATGTGCTCCACTCTCAGCCAAGTCTCCCTGCTGCTTTCTTCCTCTAAACCAAGCCCAGGTATCAACCTGGGACACATGGCACATGTACCTAGATGCAGAAGGTGTGATGCAATCCCAGCTCTTGCCCTTGAGACATAACACAGCTCCAGGGGTGCCGCAGGAACACCAGAACACAGAAGGGCTCACAGAATCTGTGTTTGGTACAGCTCCTTGGCACCACGATGTTCAGTAAACCCAGGAGAAATCTGTTGCTCCAGACTGATATGGCCAATGAATCTCTAGGTATCCTACCTCAGCATAACACTGCTTAAAGATTCTCAGAAGGGCATCGGTTATACACTTAACTGTAGAGTTAAAGGAATCCAGAGAAGTTTCCGGGGGGAAGAGGAGCAGAGGAAACTACTAAAATTATTTTGGGAGCCACATCCCAAACCACCTCACAAAATTTTATTTTCAGACTTTTGCAGTCAGTTTTAACTACTGAACTCCAAAATGTGATATCTGAGAATGTTTCTCTGAGACATTATTACAAATCAACATATTTCCTGGACATCTTCAAAAAAAAAAAAAAAAAAGAAATACCATCCACACACACCACTGAAAAACACCTTAAAATATCACAGACACTCTGGGAATAATCTTCCTCATACTACTACTTCTCTCAAATTAGAGTTACAAAGTGATCACCGCCATGTAACCCAATTAATCACAAGTAGTATGTAGCTGGAGATAAAGCACAGGAAGTTTCTGCATTGTCAGACCTCTACCTATTTTCTCAGGAAGCACCTCAGAAATACAAAACTAATAAGTTCCAGACAATGCAGCAGAGGAAAAAGTATTAGAAGTAACATAGTTAAAATTTTACCCTGGTGAACTGGAAAAACAAAACCAAAACCAAGCAGCCTGGTAAGTCTTGAATGTCATTAGACTCGTGGCACAGGATAAGTTATATATGCATACAGATATGTACACAACCATGTACATTCTTCACAAATGGTCATAGCTATGCTGAAGATAAAGAAATTAGGATAGTCTGCAAAGATAAGGAACTACTATTGAGTATTTAGCTGCTCTGCCAAAACTGTTTTGGGAAAAGTACACTCTATTTGGAGAAAAGCAGGCAATGCTCTTACTTGAACATTTAGTAGAATTTATAGAGAAAGGTGCTGTGCAGTTTTGTTTGCCCAATTCTCCCGAGATATGAGGCTGTCTGCCGCAACAGTATTAGTGCTGACACAGGTATCACTTATCACCCAGAAATAAGCGCACGACATTTTCAAATTTGGTGCACTAATCATCTCCTTAGAAGCCAAGATTCTGCTAGCACAGTGACAGGATTTAATTTACTTTCTCTTCTCATAGCACAATAGAATTTTATCTGAATATTAAATGGGAAGGCAAGATCTTTCCTGTTAGCTGGGCAGTAGCTAATGGAATGGGTAACAAGTTTGTTGAATATGGGTGTGATATAAGGTATGATAAAATGTAAAGGATAGATCTGTAAGGCTTTTTGATCTTACCAGCCAGTCCTGTGGACTGCTGTCATGTTTTCCAGAGGACATTAGACATACTAGGAGTGTAATAAAACATTTCATTTTAACATGTCATATAGAGAGCTGTCGAGGCTTAAAGTTCAAAGATGCAAGGGAAGGGCCTCAGTAGCCAAATGCAGATGTGGGACCACTCCTGGTGAAAAAGCAAATTAGACAAAGAGGAAGGAAGCATTGGAATGGAGGCATAGTTAATGTTACCTCATTACTAGCAACTATTTACATTTCATTTATTATATCTATATTTAACCAGCCACAGAGACCCTCACCATACGAGCTTCAGGAAATACTCCCTTACAAACTGGGTGGTAACTCAACACTAATGCAGAGACAAATGAAATCAGACTCCAAACATCAGCATTTCTGAACTTTAGTGATTGGATAAAGTACCATAATCTAATCATTACTTTTCATTAGTCCCAAATTAGATCGTTATGAAAATTAATTAGGAAGACTCCAGAAAATTGCATTCAGGAGATGCAAATTCAAATTTGGGATTACTTTACATCTCTAGATCTTACTGGCTTTCTTGGTTTGAAATGACATGGCTTTTGGTAGACGACTAAACTGTGATGAGGGATGATGCTCTGAGGTGTTTAAACCCATGAATTAGGAAGAACAGCATGATTATTGAAGCATTATCTTTTGACTTGGAAGAGAACCAAATGACTTGTTTTGTCACAGTTTGCAATTTTGGGGACCATCTTCTCTAGATAAGATCACAGAAGGACAAAGTCGCTTATGTGTTTTATTGGGGGGTAGGGACACGAGGGTTGTAGACTTTTTGCTATGCAATTAGGTGCCTATGTGAAAAAAGCAGGATATTAAAATACACAGAAGCAATTTATTTCCTTGAAGTAGGTGTTTAGTGCTAGCTGAGATGGTTGAGATTGTCTAGCATCTTTTAGACCTCAGTATAGTGGAAAACAAGAGAGAGAATCAGGAGACTCTATCTCTGGAACAACACCTGGCAGCCAGGTAGAATATCTTCAGCTATCTAAAATGGTATTAGAAACCTACGTCTACAAAACTAAACATTTATGACAGCAGTGTCAGGAGGTGCTGATCCTTCTGTGTTTTTCTGCACTAACATTCTTTTCAGTGGTAGAGTCTGTTCCATCAGAAAACCTTCCTGCATAATACAATTAATTCAAAACTTGCCAGTGGCTAGAGGTTTTTCCCATCCCACAGTCCTAGCAGAAACTCTTTTTCTCTGAATAACCTAGGCCAATTCAGTCAACCTCCTGAAGCTCAAGTCAACATTTAATACCTGTAACACTGGAAAGAAAGGCACAAGTTAATGTAATAAGGTTAATCAAATAAGCCATCCTCAGTGTGTATTCATTATTTTGCTAGCCCTTTATGTTTCAGTGTATTTATTTCAGTGAAGTAAGGGAATGTCTGTCTTATTAAGTAAAGGACAAAGGACATCAGGAACGACACAGACCAGATACAGAGAAAGAAATTTAAAAGTAGCAAGAACAAGGTAATGGAAATTTGGATCTTCCAAAGCATGAACATTCCCAAGATCCAATTGCAAACACTGGGTTTCATGAGCATCTGAAGCTAGTGACAGAATAGAATAAAATATAATAAATGTTCTTATTAGAATCTGTGGTATGTTTCAGTATAGCACTATTACATTTTACAAATACAAAAGGTAAGTAACCAGTACTAGACAACAATGAAAGCGACATTACTGAAAAGCCAGCAGTAGATAAAACCCAGAATGTAAAGTCGCATCACAAACTGTGTACCTAATGTGTACAAGGAACATACAGGGCAAATCCATTTTTTCTAGTCTCTAAAGGAAGCAGGTTTTCTGATTTGAATGGAAACCTTAAGTGCTAGTATTTTAGATTTGAGTCTAAAAAGAAAAAAAAAAAATCAAGACTTTTCATCTGCTTCATTTAAGATCAATTGAAACATGCCATTATAATTTTGGATCATGTCACCGTTTTGTTTTAATTGTTAGCTTTACATCTTGTTATGTTTATAAAAGCACAAAGAACACTTTGAAAGAAGAAAAATTGTCAAGTTTTAAAAAACTGAAACATTCTATTCTGAAAATGTTAACACGGTAAAGGAAAAAATCATAAGTCAAAAGTCATGTAGTCAAACCCAGCAGTTTCCAACAGTATTTTGGATGGATGAGAAGTAATAAGATATTTTCCTTCGGGGTTGATAAGCTTATATATTTAGGGAATAGCAGAACTCCAAAACTATTGCCAGTAATCAAAATAAATATTGCCAAAATATGTTCCAAATCTGTCTTGTGTAAATCTTCTTTCATTAGATATTTGAACAAATTTTGTGGTGCATGCCAGTACTGAAGACATTATTTTCATCTATTTTCTGTGCCACACGGACTTCTATAAGAATATTATTTTTTTCAAAATACTTTGGTAGAGTGGGTGGATGTTTTATCTGGAAACAATCTAAAAAGGAAAATATAAATCAAACAATCCAGGTGGTATTTCGCTGAATAATAAAATGAAGCTATCTGTGCACTAAGTGAAAAAAAATCCTGTAATTACAAAAGTTTTATAATTATGGGAAAATTACAAATAGTTACAAGTCTTAAACCTTTAAGTAACTTTTTCCAATAACATCCTTGCAGCCTGATTTGAATGCTTTCCAAAGAAATTGGCCATGTTGGATTGAGTTGTACCAGTAACAACTGCATTTAAAGTGCTTATCCAGGTAATCATGATTAGATCCCCTTGCATTCATGGCTATATGGTATGCAGTTTCATCAGGTTTTTCTTACAGTCAGCTTTGTTTAGCACTTATTTAAGTAAGAGCTGGTAAAACTGAAAAAAGAGCATTTTACATAAGACAATTTTATGCTTATGGTAAATCCACAGGAGAAACATTTCTGTGTCTTAGTAAAATATTTAGATTCTCTGAACACATTTTGGATTGTACTGTGGACAATACAACCCCCTTTGAAGTCACTGTCAAGTAGTCCAATTAGAATTGCGTAAAAAGTAACTTTTCCACCACAATAAAACCCACATGTTCAAAAATTTTCTGTTCCATTCTAATAGCAAACAGTTGGTTTTTTAAAAAAAATGTATTTTCCTTGAAAGAAAATGTTTGTTCCCAAACAAATATTTCCAGTTCCTCTAGCATGTTGTTTCAATTCATTATTTCTAATTTCTCTAGAAATATTTCTCTGAAATGACACATCTAAATGGGTTTTCATTCTACCTCAAAAGGAATATAGTGACTCACCAATATAATTCATTAGGTTGCAATTTATGTCTCTTCCCTAAAGCTGGCTATTCTGACATAATACCATTTTACCTCCTTTTCATAAGTCTCGAACTCCTGTCAATGTTTACAGAAAAAGAGGGTCAATAAAGAATCAGTTCCAATATTAGTTTCATGCTCTGATAAATCTCATTTGTAGGGACACTGCTATAAGACAGACATTTTCTATGCTAATGTTTGGCCGATAACATTATTACGATGGAAACTCTGGAGAGGAAATAATTTGCATTCTTGTCCAGTGAGGTGCACCGGCAAAGCTAAAAAGCAGATTTCACGAGCTTCCTATGTCATGAAAAGCAAACCTGTGAACTTTCAGTCCTGGCATGCCAATGTGTTACATGCCTCCTGACAGACATTACATTCACCCAATAATTGCTGCAGTCTTTATGGGCAACGCTTGAAAAGAATTTCCTTTTAGGAGAGCTTTAGCTCAGGTTAAAGAACAGTCCATTGCAAATTCTTAGCATTTGCATATGGTGTGTGGTTATTTCTGTAGCTCAAGAGACTGCATTACAGCCCATAATTCCTTTTTAACCCTGCCATACTCCTGCTGCCATGGAAACCAGCTGTCTTTCACAGACAAGCAGCAAAGTTTTCTCTTAACGTTTTCTGCTATCTCTTTTAACAAACCTTGCCCACTGCCAAGCTTGCTGTAAGGACTCACAAGTCACTTGAAAATATGGGCTTAAATCATTGAAAAAGCTCAGATATGACAAGAGTTAGGAACAAATACCCTGATAAGCAACACAAGTTGCAGATAATAAATCTAAAGTTCTTTCCAGGTAAGTGATCAATATTTGTTTTCCACTGGGCAATAGAGGAAGTTGAAAGGATTTTTATATTAACTGAATTGGTTTTGGTAAGATTGGAAATAAAGAAAAGACTTTGTCCCAAGTCTGTTATGAGAATACTTGCTTATTTTTACTGCTGGCTAAGTGTTGTTTGTTATTATTGTGGTGGCATGTTTAGAGAGACTGTATTTAAATATTTTCTTTTTCTTCAGAAAAAGATACTTTGTTGCTGATGAAATAATTTTCTTCCTTGTTGCAACCTGTTCTCAGTTATTTTTGGATAGTAATGTGCTCTATTAGTCAGTTTGCTGTTGAATTTTCTGTGCTTCCAGCTCATAATTTGCATCTGATCTGACTTTCACACTGCACAGTATCTTGCCTCATACTTCTAAAATGAAGAGAAGCTCAATTCAAGCTTGTTTTAACTCAAGGATTGCTGTGAATTTCAACACAAGATCTATACATCATGAAACCAGGGAAGTGTCATATTATCCAATATTTCACTCTTTCATCTGTAAAACCCTTTGATTTGGGTGAACTTTGGCAATCCTAAAAGCCAAGTCCCTGGTCAGTGAATGGGTTCAAACCCATTAAGTCCAGTAAACGTCCTGTCCAGCCACAGCACGGCTCCAGCTTTCCTAGCTCTGTTCTTCCATCTTTAGGGCACTAGAGGAGCACGGACCCACCTGCAGTCCCAGACTTAGTTCTCTAGAGGACATTGAGTAGGTACAGGTACATACCCCCAGCCCACTTCCAATTCCCTTGACGCTTTTTTTAACTTGCAGCTATTACATCAGAGACCCACTGGGAGCTCCATAGACGGAGTATATCTTTTTCTTGCAACACAGGGCAGAAGGAATGTGAATTGGCTGCTTCCTTTCATACTACTACGATATTTTGAAAAAAATATCTCATTTCAAAACAATTTTTCTCCCTCCCTCCCCCCCCCCCCCCCCCCGAATTGCATTGCTCAGTTCCTACTCATCCTTACAAGTCAGCTGAAATTCATTGTCTTGCACAATAAATTAACAGGTTTTGGTTGCTTAGTAACCATAACCTCTTGGTAATTTATTAGGAGCCAAGTGTTGACAGTAAAAAGGTGAATATTCTAATTTGCAATATATTTGGGACCATTTCTTTGCAGGTTGTGTGCTCATAGTATGTGCAGCCTTTCTCATTTGTGCAAATGTTAATGCTTCTTATCCCAGTGTGACAGCTGTGCATCTTTCTACAATGCTTCATGGGTAAGCTCCTATTTATGCTCATACAGGTAGATTTTTCTGCAGCTCATCTAGAAGCATCTGAAAATATGTCCTTTGAAGTACATGAATGTGTAAGGGTAAGTAGAATGTGAATATGTCTTTCAGATGTTAATTTTTTATTCTAATTTCTGAGAGTCAGGAAAAAAAGATGGTCTCAGTTCTGTATTCCTAGCTGTATTGAGTGATAACTCAGTAAAGAAGTGTTATGAAGTGATAGATTTCCAACTTTTAGGCCTTTTAAAGTAAATAAATAAATAAAAAAATCTATATGCTGTGCGCTGCCAATATATTTTGCTTTCTCATCTACATAAATTACAACAGCAGCCAATGATCGTGGCAAGACTGTATGAACACAGCTCCAAAGATAGGATTAAACAGAAGCGAGTCACTAAACACAACACTAGCATTGCTGTCAAATTATTAAATAACTAATTCATTAAACCACAGAGCCAAATTAGAAAAGCTGGCCATTTGTGCATGTAGACACACTGTAGTTAGGATAATTGGGACCAGCTGTTGTACTGTTTTGCTTCTGGAAGGGATCCAGTACTATTTGAAGGCAACGCCACAACATGGAGGCAGGCTGCAGAGTGATGATAGTGTTTCAGCTTCCACCCTTCAAGCCCTTTTTCCTCAAGCGGTTTATTTGACAGCTACGATGACTCAAGCTCCATCCAGCTCATCTAGCAATCGTAAACCAGCTGGAATGATTGGACCAGAATTAGTTGGTGAAAAACACATAACTGAAACCTCTCCCAGTAATCCATTATAGAGAGACTTTTACCACCCTAAAACATATACCCACTTTCATATGCTATCACACAAGGACTAAAAAACCCCTTTACCTAGATTAAAAAGACAAATAGCATGAAAAGTAAGCTTTTTAATTACATATTTTCAAATGCTGTCCATAGGGAATACTGAACTATTGCTAAATCTCATTCTTAAACTTGGCAATTTAGATATTATTTCACAGCACAGTATGAGAGCTTAAATAAATACTAGCTGTAAAGGGTACTGCAAGAGTGTCCGAAAAAGGCTGCACATTAAGTAATCTTTTATTCCATGACATGCATGTAAGTCAGAACAAAAAAGGAGTTGAGAATTTAATTCACAAGTCTATACCTCTCACTGTAAGGTTTGTAGTATTTTCCTTATTTCCAAACAAACAAACAAAATCTAAGTAGTAAAAGTGAAAGCATTATGTTGCTTCTATGTTTTTATGCCAATTTATAAAACACAAACTTTTCTATCCTTTATAACAACATTCTTGTCTGAGGAAAAAGTAATTTGATAGAGTTAAAGCAGATCTGTAGCATTTTAACTGAGATTCAAATATGTAGGGAACTTCAGGTATCACTAACCTATAATTTTTTGTTAAAAGTGTTGCAGACAGAGCGGACTGTAATCGCCTGGCTCCACTTCTTTGCCTGCCTCAAGCAACAGATTATGGTGCCAAAGGTGTTGACATTTTTCTGCTTTTTAAAGGTCTGGAACTGAATGACAACTTCCAGAAGGGATGCGTATTCTTTGAGGGGTGAGGGAATAAATACATACCACAAAATTCCCAAAGAAATACACCAAGCCTTAAAACTATGATAATTCTAAAATTATATTTAAAAAAATCAGCCCAAAGAGAGTACTTGTGCATTCTTTCCTCTGATAGAAAAGGTTTTGTTTTTCAATTTAATCTGAAACTTCTTTTATTACATCCCTGTCTGTGGTTTTGATCGTTTTTCATCTCTGACAAAAATTCGCAGAAGATAATCAAAGATGATGGACATACTGGCTGTAGACTCTAACATGCAATGGTATGTTCTGCAAATACCAATGCTCTATCCCTCAGTCTGGAATCATGGCACATTAACACAGAGCTGTACAACACGTGAGCTGTTCACTCCTATTTAAAGCCTGGAACAGTTAATTCAGGCTTTACACAGCTTTGAGAAGTCAGGCTAATATCTTCTTGCCACAGTGCTGTGTCCTACGGAAGCATCAGCGCTAGCTTGGGGATCACTGCTGAAAAGGTAGCGCATGAGTGTCCACATATAGGGGAAACAATGCCACAGAAAGTAGCATTCTGCTGTATAAGTATTTCACAGTTTATCTAGGGAGGCATCAAATTATCTTCCCTGCAAATTAAGTCATGTTATTCCTTTTGCCTTGTAAAGCAAATTTCTGAGGACAGCTAAAAAGGTTTTTCCTTGATTAAGGACTCCAGATCCACCCTTAACTTATAACTTAAGGCATTCTCCTCTGAACAGATTAAAAAACACACAGCAAAAAAAGAGACAGCATTAATACCACTGCATCTGTTGGGTACGGTCTGTTGTCAGGGTTGTCTTGAGTCATGTGTGAGGGTCGTCTGAATGAAAAGCCTTAGGCATAAACACACTTTAAAGATAATTAAATTATTGAAGTTATATTTTCATTCATATAACTAAACCCCTAGTAATCACAGAAAATATTTTCCTCAACAAAAAAAAATCTCAGGATTATAATCTGAAATACATACCAAGGATCAACAGAAAATACAACATAACCGCAAGTGCATAACTCAGCAATTCAGAGCAGACACCTCACTAACGTTACAATCAATCTTCACATTTCCGCAGTTCCTTTTATCTTAGAAAATAAGCAGAAAAATACCATGACTGAATACCTGTAACTCAAATATTTCCTTCAAAACAAGGCAGCCTTTCTTGTAAATGTAAATAAAATTCAGGAGCCACCAGACCTAAAAGGCAATGTTAAAAAGACTCAAGTCATATAGAGTACAAGACAAATACAATCTACATAGATATGTTTACCCCATTTGGGGAAGTAGAATTACAAGTGACATCACAGAAGTGCTATGCCAGCATCATTTGCCCATTTTCAAAGAGGGCCACAGCAACGCTCCAAGAGCAAGCCAAGAAACAAATTGCAACTCTACAATCACCACATGAGGATCTGACGCCTTCTCTCCAGAAAGAAGGAAAGCACCAGCCCTTTATTAAGCTCCGAATACACTCCTTCTGGAATGACTCAGCTATAGCAGTCATTATGCTTTTCCAAAAAAAAAAAATAATAATAATTGTGTTCCCCACCCTCTCCTGCCCATCTTTCAGGGAAGAGTCATCCCTCTTGTTGCCTGTTGTTAGCCACAGCCAGGTGGCCAACACAGAGGGCTTTTTTTTTTTTTTTCCCCTGCCACTACTGCAAGCACCGCAGGAAGAGGTTACCTTCTCCACCACCAAGTGCTTAAAATGAGCTTTCTGAACAGTATATATCTCCTTGTAACATGAAATACCTCACATCTCAGGCATCAAACTTTGAAAGATTATCATATAAACTTTCAGAAATTTGAGCAAAAACAAAAAAGCATTTTAAACCCTGTATTTAGTTATGTGCTAATGTAATTATGCCCCCCATTTTCCATTTATTTTTAAATCATGACAAATTTATACTTTCTTCTAAGTAGAGAACTTATGTTTTAATTCTTTCAGGGGTTTTATTTCTTATCTGTGGATAAGAAATTCACTGGATGGTTGGATTCAAAGAGTTGCAGTCAACAGCTTGATGTCCAAGTGGAGACCAGCGATGAGCGGCGTTCCTCAATGACTGGTGTTGAGACTGGCACTGTTCAAATCTTTGTCAGCAACATGGACAGTGGGATTGAGCGCACTCTCAGCCAGTTTGCCAACACCAAGCTGAGCGCTGCAGTTGACACGCTGGAGGGAAGGTATACCATCCAGAGGGGCCTTGCAGGCTGGATAGGTGAGCCCCTGCAAGCCTCATGAAGGCATCCAGAAGGCCAAGTGCAAGGTCCACATGGGTTGGAGCAACCTTCAGTATCAATATTGGCTGGATGGAGAATGGACTGAGAGCAGCCCTGAGGAGGAGGACTCAGGGGTGTTGGTAGACAAGAACCTCAACATGACCCAACAATGGACTCTTGCAGCCCAGAAAGCCAAGCAAATCCTGGGCTGCATCAAAAGCAGCACGGCCAGCACGTCAAGGAAGGTGCTTCTCCCTCTCTGCTCTGCTCTCATGAGACACCACCTGCAGTATTGTGTTCAGCTCTGCCCCCCCCCGCCCCAAGAAGGACATGGACCTGTTGGAGCCAGTCCAGAGGAAGGCCACAAAGATGATCAGAGGGTTGAAGCACCTCTCCCATGAAGACAGGCTGAGAGAGTTGGGGTTGTTCAGCCTGGAGGACAGAAGGCTCCAGGAAGACCTTGTAGCAGCCTTCCAGTACCCAAAAGGGACCTACAAGCAAGCTGGAGAGGGGCTTTTACAAGGGCACAGAGGAATAGGACAAGGGGGAATGGATTTAAACTGAAAGAGGGTACATTTAGGTTAGATATTAAGAAAAAATCCTTCACTATGAGGGTGGTGAGGCACTGGCACAGGCTGCCCCATCCCTGGCAGTGCTCAAGGCCAGGCTGGACGGGGCTGGGAGCAACCTGGGCTGGTGGAAGGTGTCCCTGCCCATGGCAGGGGGTTGGAACTAGATGGTCTTTAAGGTCCCTTCCAACCCAAACCATTCTATGATCATTAAGTCAGACCTCTATCAAGAACTGGTTATAGAGAAATGAAGAGCTTCAAATGCATAGCCCATGTTAGGCTATTGTGGAAACAAACCTGACTGAGGGGTGTGGGGGGAGGGAATCAGTTCATTATTTTGACAGTTTCTACAAGCAAAGGAAAATATTGTTCTACAATTAGTTGTAAATAATATTTACAGTGAATCAGAAAGTAGGGCAGAGGGGTGGGGGGGAAAGGAATGCTATTTGAAATGAAACTAACTGGTTTTTCCTACTGTGAAGTCTCTGAGAAAAGGAAAGAAGGTAGGTTAAAGAGATGATTGCACAGGATACAGAGATGACTGTACTGTTTTTCTCATTTGGGGAAAAACACGAAGTTTTGAGGCATCTCAAGCTCAGCCTTTGCTGCTTTGCCTTACTCAGTGCTGTAAGACAAAATCATGGATCCTGCCTCTGTAGAGGTAGAGTATTAACTGCAATCTTTTCCATGAAACTCTTCAATGTGCTGTACGTTTAAAAGGTGGCTTTTAAAAATAAAACTATAGAGGTGGGGTTTATTGGGGTTTTTTTCCAGTTTCAAGAAACACTATGCCACTACAACAGAGTTCAGATGAATTATGGACAGACACGTACATTGGACCTGAAATGGCTTTGTCCTGTCAGATTCATTTGTCTTCTGGAAAGCAGAAGAATGCAAGGAGAGCCTACATCCATTTTTTCTGTACCACTGACAGTTAAATGCATGACACTTACCTACAAAAAAATCAAATGTATATACATTGATTACTAAACAGGAAAAATATCTTACATGTGAATATCCTGTTCTCTCAAATGAGAGCATTTACTTGACATTTGTCTCTGCTCCTTCAAGTAAAGAAATCCCTAAGAAAGTGTCTGTCTTTACATCCAGGTTTTGATTAATTAACGATCTCAAACTGTGGTTGCTTTTAGATCTAGGCACTGCTTGCTTATTAGAACCTGAAGGTAACCAATTTGGCTAAACAGAAGAGATTCAATCTGCTTATATTTAATACAATAAAAGGAAATACCTTTCCAGTACGTATGCTGCCTCATTGTACTGAAAGCTGTCTATAGAAAAAATTGCTTTAAAAATTACTTGAATTTGAAATCTGATTTACATACCTGCAAATCTAACCAAGGCCAAAATGACTTGCACATAAGTTAAAGTTGCTATTGATGCAAGTAGGAATCATCTTAAAAGATTTCAGAACCTGTTTGCTTGCCATCTGCCAGTAAAAGAACTTACACTTAATGATCATTTGTAATGAGTGTTCTTATTCTTCATTTCATATGAGGACCTATTTTAAACTTATGTTACCCATTTTAAAGCATAGATTTATTCTGTGCTAGTAATTAAATATCACAAGGTCTACATAGCTAAGTATGTTAAAGATTAAGGACAAATTCACGTATTTCCGGCTCAACATATCAGGTTACAAATGCTTATCAGACACTGAACTCCCAGACACAGAAAACATGCTCCAAAACACAGTGTTAGTATTCAGCTAAGTAGGCAAGTGTTTACAGAGAAAGCAGGCAGCAGTTTACAGAATTTCATCAGACAACCTCCAGAATTTGCACTGGTGCATTTGAAAGCTTGAGCAAAGGCCACGGCCAACAGGGCGCCCAGAGAGGAGAACAAGGGCTTGTGGCACTTTTTGATGCTGGAAGGGAAGGAAGTTCCCTGTAAGGTCTCCCCTGCCAGAAAAGACAAGGAGTTCCTTTCACCCTGAAAATGAGACAGGCACTTTGGGCACGTCATGCAGAACAATGTGGCCAGTGGTACTTTCCTACCTCAGTAACGTCTGAGGCAGAGCTGCATAAATCCTTTTTCCATTCAATGATTCTTTTCCCAGGATAAGCACAGACTTTGAGAAGGAGTTATCTCTCTATCCTGAAGCACAGGAGGAAAAATGGAAAGAAGGTGTAGAGGCAACGGGTGTGAGTGCGTAGAGAGACTCACCGTGCTGTACAGCAGGTCGCCTGGCGGCCTGGGTATGGTGCTCAGGCCTGACACCCAGGTGAGCGCTCTATACACCAAACAGGCCTGCCTTCCCAAATACCTACTGTAGATTCACATTCTACTTCAGTGACCGTCTCACATAAACCTTGACACACTCTGGAGTTTCTACAGCAGCCTTTTACAGTCTCAGATACAGGAGATAAATTGCGGTAAGGAGGTGCTGGATCTGGCATCCCCACAGAGGCAAGGCTGCGGCTGCTCCTGCGTCCAGCCAGCAGCAAGGCTGAGCATCTATTCCCGATAAGCACAGACACAAATACATTTATTACACACGCATATACACACAGCCAGCCACACAGATCAAACACTCGGCACTCATAAGCACAACCAGCAAAAACGACCTCAACCCGTCCCCCTCTCTGGCAGGTCAGGGTGAAGGTCTGTTGGTAAGAAATACACACACGTCTGCACCCCTGCAGTAGCTGGGCTCAGACAACTTGGTCCATCCAGTAGCTGCTCCTGGATCCCCAGTTTCTGTCATCCGGACATGGAAGCCCCAAGGCCCACAGCCCATCCCAAGCCCTCCTCACACACACCAACACACAGATCCACACAGCTGATGCCTATAGTAACTGTTTTATACTGGGCTCACTCACACACCAGCCCTTGCATCTTATCTCCAGTCCCTTGCACCCAGGGGGAGGTGGACACAAGGAGGTCTCCACAAGGAGGTCTCAAGCAGTCACCAGACTCCAGTCTCTGTAGTAGCCAGCTCCTCCAGGTGCCTCGCTCCCAGACACAAAGCCAGGGATCCTAGCCCACTTGTTGCACTTAACTATCCCAGCCTGATATTCCTTAGCAATCATATTAGCACCCAGACCCTCACCTGCTCCAGCTGCTGGCAGCAGACATCTGTGCCTCATGATCTCACCCCAACGTTTTTCCCTTGCATCCCATGATGAGTCCCATACCCCTTTCAGGCAGCACCCTCCTAAGCCCAAAAGGTGCTTTGGGGGGCCTTTCCTTTGGATCATCATGATCAGCATTGCCGCCAGACCATGGGGCTGACTACCCTCACGGGACAGCCTCCAGAGGAGGCAGATCAGGGTGCTTGTCCACCTGCCACAGTTATGGGGGTTCCCCCACCCGCCTTTGCTTCTCTGCCCTCCTTTGCCTGCACAGCTGGGAGCCTTTTGTCACATAACCTAACGGTAATTGTTGTGAAGAAGGAAAGAGTTTGTGAAAGAAATCCAATTACAGGGATATGATTAGGGTTTTCAGATAGGTTCATTAGTGGACTGAGCAACCATAAAGTTACTCCGCATGGAAGTCAAATAATGTATCAGTTAAGTTATCCAAGCCACGGATTCAGTTCAAGCTGAATCTGAGCATACCAAAATAAAGCAAATTTCTGTGACACTGCATACTCTCTGAACCATGAAAGTAATCTCATTGCAAAGTATTTGTAATCATTTTTGGACACTGTTAAATTTTGTAGAAAGCAAATTAGTTACAGTTGTAGAAAAAAATTTGAAATGTCAACAATACAAGCTCTTTGTTGATTGCAAAAGACATTTTCCATCTGGTCCCAAGCATGAAAATATCCTGAAGTGACCTGCATATGCCAGAGCTCAGCTGAACTGAATGATAATGTAATCCTGCAAAAGCCTCCAAACAGGGAAAAGCCTTTTCATTTAAGGCTAGATCCTTCTTCCACTGAAGTCAGTAACAGAACTTCCATTAACTCATGTGGCAGGACATGTCTCAAAGTGATCTAATATAATCATTTTTGATATGCAGACACAGATACACACATAAAAACATAGGCTATGTGCATTTGGGGCAAATGATTGGCATAAAGAAATCTAGAATGACATTCCAACCCACTGATATTTGAGCTTTACAGTCAGAATACAGCTAAGAAACTGTCTCAGTACACTATTTTATATGACCTACAGTTAATGAAAAGTATTATTTTCCAATTGCAAAGAGAGAGTTAGAGAGCAGTTGCAATCTTAATGATACGCGTTTTTCCCCTCATTATAGCTTAAATTACATGAAATCACAATATATTGCCTCCTACAACATACACACAGTGAAAGCCAATTACAGTAAGTCTTTACAAAAATGCTCATAAATGCACTTGTGGCTCTCCAAATGGATCTTGTAATGTATACCAAAAATGGTTATGAAAATCTTGCTATCAGCTATTGCACAAATGGACTGTAAAAGGGGCTAAATTAGCCATAATACTGTAACAGATATTATATTTAGATATTAAAATGAGAAGATTAATATTAATTACTATAAATAGCAAGGCTATAAATCTCAGTAATAGTGATGTAGGGAGCTACAGTCTTAGTTTTATTTATTCATCTTAGGTAATACTTTGAATAAGATTTTACTTTTTTCCGCTTCAGCTTGCTAATTTCCTTGCCCATGTCTAATTTCTCCAATTTGCTAAGTTATTTTCTAAGAAGCACTTTGCAGATCAGTATATATGATGCAGCAGATTGTTTAGGAGAACACATTGGTTCTGAACAGGAAGGGACAGTAGATATGTTCCCACCACCAGCAACGCATGATTATTTTCAAAGTATGGTAAAACATACAGATGTGCTTTTGATGTTCATTTGTATGCAGTATTTTTTTTCCAAATTGTTTTCTGCTAAACTTGAAGTACTGGGTTCCATCCTTTTAAATTTAAACCTTTTCCACAGTTATATTGGAAGCTGTGTGTTCAGACGCCTAAGTACCTGTAGTTTCATAGACTAAGTCCACACCGCTGAAGGCTGAATCACACCAAAGAGACTTAACTCGTATGCATTACTTGTTTACATGTACTTAACTAAAGAAACAAGAGCCAAACAAACCTTCTGACTACTCAGATGAGAAAGGTTGTTTATTTTCCAGGAAAAAGGGAACATGAAGTGACTATAAAAATATTTATCTCTGCTATCGCAATATTATTTTAAAGAATTGCTAATCGCCAAGTAATAAACCATTCTCCTAAGCCCAGCCTTTGGAAGGATGAGAGGCATGTGCATAGTGTCTTGGGAGAAAAGGAAACACAGCACTCCCTGACTTAGTCAGCCAAGCCACATACCCCTGAGGTCTCCCGTATTGTTGTGGAAGGACCAGGAGAAGAAACTCAGCAGTGCTTTTTGCAGTACTGCTCTTTGGAATCCAACGTATTTCCAAGTGCATGGACTGACACACAGAAAGGTGAAACAAACTCCCCATTTCTGCATTTGCTTTTGAGAAGAATCCAAGTGTTTGACATTGCCAACACTCATGTCAGGGCCCTGTGCTAAGGTCCAAGTAATCCTTCCATGGCTGCATGGTGGGAAGGTTTTTCCTCCCTTCAGAGTCGGTCACAGTTAAATTCTAAATTCATAACTAGAACATAATTCACACAGCAATTTACATGCACCAAGAGATTATGTGGCCTCACTCTGGAATGCTGCACCACAAAGGAAGTTTCTATAGTTATTTAAAGCAACCAGCCTTTCCCCAGCTATTAAAGAAATTTAATCTTCTTATCCCTATATGGAAGCAGTCTTTGTTTATATGAAAAAAAAAAATAAAATCCCCTTGCAATGTCCTATCCCCTCACCATTAAGTTTTCTGTTCTTTTTTTGCTTTGGCAAAGAAATAGTGAAGGAATGTGAAAAACTTTTATTAGGTGTTTATTATCAGTTACCAGATAATGAAAAACAGCAAAGCTGCAAAGTTAATGGAAAAAAGTTATCCCTAGATTTTGGGTTAGATTTTTGTTTTCCCATGGGAAACCCTGTAAAGAAGGACAAAGAGGAAACAATCTGCAAGGTTTCTCAGATGGTTCCAGCAAGGCTGATGGAGTTATTTTCCACTCCCCTCCTTTGCTGAACAATCAGGGAATCTGACCCCTGTATCCTGTAAACTGTACCAATGTCACAGAGAATCAGGTGCATTCTTCAGGGTAAGCCGTAGTTCAAGTTTACAGGGCTTCCTCCACTAGCTGCTTATGATGACCAAGGCTATTTTGTAAGGCTGGTTACCAGCATCGCAGGCAGCAAAGAGGAGAGGCTGCTGGTTCTTGCTAAATTCCTCCTTTAGTAAATGGGTGAGCAGGCTGTTAACAGGGGAAGAACTGCACAGATCAAAGGCTCCCTCCCAAAAAAAAGCTTCCTTGTGATGCCTTTTATATTGGTTTTTCGATGAATTTGAGAGATAAGATCACAAGTTATTAAATCTGAATATCTCATGGATGTTTTGCTAGGAGTTGTCCTAGATGCTGTGTTTGTGTCCTAACCAGTGTTCCCCTTATTAGAGAGGCAGGTACTTGGAAAAGAATTAGGCAACTTTCCCACCAGAGCAAATCACATCATTCAGATACATCATTCTTCGTTCATGTGTCTCATCTTGGGCATTCTTGTAATATCCCAGCACAATTTCAAGGATAAAAACACCTTCTGCACAGATTAAAGGATATCTGATTTATAAAATCCTAACATTGCAGAACACTCAAAAAATACAACAATAACCATTAGTCCAAAGTGCTTGCAAAGGGCCATACGGCTACAGGTTTATTATCAAGTTGTGTGATACTAAAGTTGATACAGAAATATCTCTTTCATCAGAAAGCTTTGGGGTTTTAATATTAAATACGTATAATCCAAGAATCCTGTGCAAGAATTGAATGTGTTTTGGAGTTTTGTGTAGGGTAGAATAAGAGGCAGAGAAACCAAGATCAAGCTCAATTGACACTGACACCTTTTTACACACCAAAGGTTAAATCTGATCCTAATTGTTAGGCATGCCAAGGGGGAGATAGCAGTGTTGAATTATTACATTGTGTGGACATTTTATTTCACATGCCAAAGTCTGACCACAGCTGAGTTGCCTGATGTGAAAGTATCTAGAAGGCATATTTTACTTCAAGAGTTTTACTATAGGCAATAAAAATCTTAGCTTTATCCAAATGGTATTTTACTTTTAGAAGTGGTAGGAGGTCGATATGTATTCCTTATCATACGTATATCCAGCATTACTGCCCTATGGGTAAAGGGTCACAAGCCATCTTTAAAAATAAAATGTCACCCCAGACTTCTAAGGCCTATAAGTCATTAAAAAGCGATCTTTCATCATGGGTTTCCTCAGCTGTAATACCATAAGCTATATATTTTGGGGTTTTTCACATTTTATTCCAGTCTCTGCAGTGCTTCACAGTCTGGTCAACAATTAATCAAGCCAGCCAACATCAGCAGAAATAAACAATTTCTATTCTAGGCTTCTGGGGAACTCGCCCGATCTGTTTGCTAAAGAAATGAAAAAGACTAATCTCATTCATCCAAGCTTCCCGACTCCCAACCCAGCTGGGAAGGGCATCCCTTTACCTATTTCCATCAGCCATGACTGTCTGATCCATTTGGATTGGAAGAAAGATTGCTTAAGTACCATCTAATGAGAGCTGAACGATAATGAGAAGGAAAAGAAAAGCAGACACACAGGGGAAAGGGTAAGGCAATTAAGAGACTGTAGTGGATGCTGAACTGTGAGTTTCAGTAACTTGAAAGGCTACAGTATCGGACTTGTGAGGAAGTGGGGGGAATCACAGCCCTGGTGGGTGGTGTGGGGAAGCTGGGAATACTGGGAACCAGAGCCATGGTGGGAGGTCAGTGCGTGGGTTGACGTGATCAAAGGCCCTTGGTTCCCACTGTAAGAGCCCCGACAGGAAGCATCTGGGGCTGGGAACGCTGCAGGAGGAAGGCTGCTCACAATAAGGAGAGTGCTTGGGGACCAAAGGACTCATCTCACAGTCCCCAGCGAGCCCCCGGTACTTGCCAGGGAAAGGAAGCGTAGTGGATACTCTCCACCAACCCTGGCTGTTCATTACATCTGTTATCAGTGGCTTTATTTCCACTCCTATTTGTATGACTTTCTCTAAGACAGCTAATTTAAACTCTGGCCTTTTTTTTATTTTTTTGTTAGCTTCTTGCACAAGCAAAGTTCATTTAGTTCATATATCACTACATTTCTTCAGGAGATGCTCTTTTTAATCACCTAGAAAAACTTTCTCAGTTCTCCCACATTAATTTTTATGTTTCACAAGTAACTATACCCCTCCTTGAGTCATTAACTACTTATTAATAGCAGTCATTTGGATGCATTTGACACTTGTAGAAGCTGGCACTGCAAAAAGCAGAGAGTAGCAACCTCAAACAGTTTCAGTTATTTAAGACACCTACTGTTGTACTCATTGAAGGTTAAAGCCTCAACATCTTATTTCCAAAACCTGTTCTTACTCTCAAGAAACTCAAAGAGTACTGAGCACATTTGCCAACTTACAACAAGCCAGGCATTTTTTGTAGGCAAGCAGTGGCAACCAAGACCCCCAATAAAACAGTGAGGAAAGCACCTACCTGCCTTCAGGTAGCCACAAGCACAGGGCAGTTCCTAGGGAAGCCAGGTGGTAGCAGCTCCCACCAACCCTCCAGCAAGCAATGAGCAAGGGCAAGAAAACAAAGCAGAGCCAAAGTGCAGGAAAACCAGAGAGCAACTCAGGGAAAGAGGTTAAATAGGTTCCCAGGCCAATGGCCAGGGGCATGGGTGGGAGTCCCAGGTGAGGCTGGTCAGGGCCAGTAACACCTATTAGTGCCTCTTGGGCCCTGACACTCACAACTGTAAGTTTGGTGTGAAGTTTCATGACACGTGGTGTGTCTGGAAAAATCTAAGCTGAGCAAACCGGTATTCTTGGTCTTAGCTTTTAACCGAAAATAAGCACCAGTAGAGTTACCTGTCAATCTTTTCAGAAACAGCATGTTCAAAATCCAAAGCAAAAAAGCAACAAGTCAGAAGACTGGGTGGAAAAAAAAAACCCTAAAACAAAACAATGCCCTCCTATCAGACTATATCATATCTGAAAAATCATGTATTGTACTACTTAATTCTTCAAAAAAAGATAATCAATGCTGTATTTACAACACCTTATACATGTATAAATTCCTAAGATAGACCTATTAAATAAATAAATTCCTATATTTTTATTAGAGATAACTTGTTCCAGCTTTTATACGTTATGAGAAATGATCATAGGAGTAAAGGTTTTGAGGTGACATAATACAACTAAGGGCTGTTTGTAAATCCAGAAACAACTTGTTTTCATTACTGTGTTGCAAAGTTCATCATGACCAATTTCAGCACTGATTCTTCTTAAGTCACAGTGAAATCTAGAAAATGCAATGAGACCTTGAAATGGCAGATATGGTTAAATCTGGTTCCGTTTGGGTGATTTCATTTTAAAAAAAATTATTTCCATATACTTGAAAATATTAGCAGTACAACCCGTAACAAACTGCATAGTTAGGGGTTTCAGTACAAATCCCATTTCTCACGTCCGTCTCTGAAGGCAATGGTTCAGCTTGGCAATATGATATACTTTTTTAGATTAAAAGTTACTTCTAATGAGGATGACAATTAGCCACCTCTTTTGCCCATTCAAAGTGTCATGGAATTCAAACACTACTTCAGACATTTCAAACACCACTTCATGCTCCAAAACTAGGTGTAACTGTATATCCTAGACCCTTATTAGACAGCGTAATTCATAAAACAGGATAACCCACAAAATATTAACCTCCTTAGCTCTGGAGAACTAAAAAAGATGACACGGTTTTAGTTAAACACAATAATACAATTAAAATATTAATCTGAGTCTTGATATAATTTTTATTTCTGTCAAATCTGAAGTAAAACATGGATTTAATTTTAAAGAATGTTTTTCTTACGAATTTTAGCTGTCATACATGTCTAATTGAATGCAAACAAAAAAAAACATAAAAGAAAGAAAGTTCTGTAGCAGCTTTGGGGGCTAGATTAGACCTCAAGATGAACAAATAATAACTAAATAGAAATGCTAACTACCTTTCATTACACATTCTTCATTGGCAAATTAATAAGGGTACTGTCTTTTGCATAGTTTAGAGGTCTATCTTCAGGAAAGAAAATTGTTATCCTAAACATCTCTATTAAGATGTAGAGCTGTAATTACAAATACAAACTCAATTTAAAACGTACAATTAAATTAAAGATGTGCATCCTGTAAACCAGAGTTATTGATGGAGGCTGTTTTGGTACGACTATCTCTTCATCTCAGTTGTACCTTGGAGACATAGCTCTTAACTGAAATAATCCAGGCTATGTCTTACCCAGGAGATCTTTTCAGAGAGGAAGCATCCCTTCCCAAAATTCCAGCCTCCTGAGAGGAACATACCTATTGCTACAGGCAAGCTGCAGGCCTGTTGCTGGCGTAAACCCGTTTATTTGACATGATGTATTCACATGCTTGTCAAACCTATAGATACTGCTTCAAACACTTGGGAACTGTAACCGTGTGGCAATGTCACGGCCCCTACAACACCATATCCAGGAAATAAAATTATCTATGGCTACATATATTATGGGCCACATCCACAATGCATAAAAATATGCAGCAATATGCTAAATGAGGATGTTTCCAAGTATTGTAGTGCAGCATGTGTTTATGTTTTTGGTTGCCTGTCCAGCTTTATCCTTTACATTATTTATTCCTTTCATTCCTTTTGTTTTTCCAAGTTCGAAACAAAGAGAAGCAGTGGTATCATGTAACCAGTTAGCTCCTTGTGGACCATAAGCAAATGTCCCACAGATGGTTTGCAGATTGCTGTATGTTATGTTCTTTCCACTCCATAGATCAGACCCACAGTGTCCATCTGCACACAGAGGAGGTAGAAAGTTCCCAAGGAGCTTTCAGGAGCATTGTTGCCACACGGCATGTTCACTGTGCCACGTGAATGTGGCACATTTGCTCTGCCACTTGGTGCTCCCTCCCCTCTCAGAACAGAAGGGATGCGGTCCCAAGGATGCTGGCAGAGCACCACCCCGCATCCAGAGCCTGGGACCAAGCACTGCAGGTCACTGGTGGACACAATTCTGCAGACAGATCAGGAGCTTGCTGTATACATACACACAGCCTCTTATGACTTCCCTATACTTGTTATATATACCCTTGTCCTGTTCTTCCTTTTAATTTTAGTTATGGGGGTATCAGTAGGGAAGCTGAGTTAGCACATTTCCTTTGAGGATATACTACTAGGAGTATGAGGCTACATTTTGATCTCCCAGCAGGCTTGTGCCCCTTACACAATCAGCTACGTGAAGTAATACGGGGACATGTTAGCACCTACCCTCATTTCAGTTTAGAGTGACTTTGCCAGCTATTTATAGTGAGAGGACAAAGGGTCCAAGGTCAGAAAAGGTATCTGTAAGAAACCAAACATAAAGCTATTAAAAGTGAGAAAAAACCTTATGTCATCAATTCAAAGTACACAACTGGAGCAAGGAAAAGTAATTTCTGGTTGTTTCTGAAGAGAAGCAGCCTTCAGGTTCAAGGGTGGTGTGCTTTCCACAATGTTCTTCAAAAGGAGAAGACAGCAGAAGAATAGGATCAAATTTGCACAGCTACTGCTCAGCACCACCACAGGAGAACTGCCTCCTCTCCCTGCAGATTCCGCTGTACCAGGGAGGAAGCCAGCACTTCACAACCATCAAGTTCTCTCATGTACTGATTTGACTCAGGTCAGAATTTGTCTTTATAAAATCAAAATTTCAGTTTGTTTCTATACCTGACTTAGTTTTCTTTCATAGAATTAACTTATCCTTCTGTCTCACAGAGAAAAATAATCTGAAAAATATTTGCAGTCCCATTGCAAAAGCCATTGTTTTAACTCTCAGATGTCTAATCAGTATTCCTAAAAGCACAGAGACATTGTGCATAGATGTATTATAAAATGAACCAACCTTTCAAGGGAAAGATGTCAGGATTTGACATGTACAAACATGGGAACTTTCAGAGTTGTGTGTTGGGGTTTGGTTTTTTTGTTGTTTGGTTGTTGGGGTTTTTTTGCTTTAAACAGGCTTCTGTCAGCAATTCATCCCACATACGATTCTTGGATAAGCCACTTTTTTTTTGTTCCTCAAAAAGAAAATCTATGTACCTATCAATCTATGCACAGTATCTATTTAATCTATGGGAAGGATTCAACATTTTTGTACACAGCTTTTAGTTATTCACTGCTTGCTGTCAAGACTAATGCATGCCTATCAGTTTCTATCAATGCAGAGTGGATGAATATGACATTGCATTTTTTCCCGATGCCACCAGGTCCACTACGTATTAAAAGCTCAGAGTTTAGGCTAAATCATAGTACCCTGGGCTCAGATTTACATGAAGCTTCTTGGAGGGAGGATTCAGAGGCTCTTCCATAGCACTGCCATATCATGAGGCAGTGCTTTATTCCTTGGACACAAAGAAAAGTTTCGGGATGTTTACTTGGGGCACATAGGACCCAGGTAGAGCGCCCTGGTGTAAAGGGTGACAAACCTGTTTTCTCTCTTTCTAAACAGCCCAGGACAGAAAGGCAAGTGCCATATCCTGGAGTATGCTTTGTTCTTGTTTTGCTACAGGGGCAACGTTTTGCTTAAACCTGATGTCTTATTCTTCTGCTAAGACACTTCCAGGTTAGTTCACAGGACTTTTGCATCTCTACTGTAAATTCATTCTGTTGACTTGCAGTTAGCAATGACCTTTTTATCAGTTGCAGAGATCATAATTAAATTAATGTTAAATCCCTATTTTAGGAAATCCCTCCAGTTCAGTCTTATTATATTGGGCCAGGATAACTTGGGGATGACACAGGATAACACAGGTGCAACTTGAAACAAAAACCTATTGATATATCAACTTCCCTTCATTATTTGTTACAATATTTCACTGCACAGAGTAGAACAATATAGATTGCAGAGATTATCACTGCTGTGTTGATAATTTCTTTAATGAGGTGTAAATTTTAATAACTGTCATTCCAAGCATAAATTCTTCCTATTATTTGATATCCATCAAGCAAAGATGTGTATCTCAGACTGGCCTTACTTAGTTAGTTAGTTGTCACTTTGTTTTGGTTCTTTCTTTTTTCTTTTTTCTTTTTTTTTTATATTTTTGCTCTCCAGAAAATCAGTAAATTCATTTCACTAATTGAGGAGAACCATTTGGAGAAATACTGTGGGAATTCTGATACAACATTTGATTACACAAAATTAAAATAAAAATTGTAAAACTTATTTGGTTGTACCCCATGTAGTATTTAAGCTGTGGAAAGCGCAGACCATAAAGTGTAACCCTTCCTTTTGCTGTATTTCTAACCGAAGTCCACGGGTCTCACTGCTCAGCAACCAATGCAGGTCAGGTAGAAACAAGAAGGTGAAACAAGACGTATGGCCACCTCCGATTTGAAAACAGGATGCATGAACTGCCACGTGATGCAATAAGAAAGAGCCCTCTAAGGCTGAATCTCAATTTGACATGCAACAATTTAGGCTGTTTTTTCTCTAACTATAGAGTATGGAGGGTGCCATTTAAAATACCTTGAAAGATTATATATAGGGAAAAGCTGATGGCAGATTTTCCTGCTTCCAGACATCCTTGTTTAGTCAGTAGTAAGTCTTGTGGCTTGCTTGCACTGGAGGATGTTTGTAAAGATGGTCATAGCAGAGGCAGTTCCGGAGCGCACCGTTCGATCTAGTGACTATACTGTTAGATTATTTGGTACCACAGAGAAATTAAATGAGCAGAAATTCATCCATTGTCACGAATGTCATGCTTTAATATCATTTCTGTAGCCAAATCAATTTTGTTATGTAAATAAAAATACTTATTAAATGGATTGTGATGTGGCATGGATCATTCAAGATTTGACACAATGCACTCAAACCTAGTCTCCATGAATACGTACACTGTGAATGCACTGTGCTTTATAATAATGGGGCCTCATATGCTATAGATTTGAAAACTTGCTGTGAACTGCTTGAGTTTATATAACGTGAGACAGATTATTACAAAAGCAGTAACAAGAACAAGAGCAAAAGTGGGGAAATAGGACCTTCTGGCAGGATTTAGCAGCAGTTACTTTTCCTTCTCAGTCTACAATTTCTCAGGATTCTGTTTTTAAAAAGAACCTTTCCTAATCTGGATTCTTAAATTTGTTGGGTTTTTCTTTTTTTTTTTTTTTTTTTTTAAATTGCACTTTTTTTACATAGAGAATTTCCTCCTTCACATATACAGCTTGCTTTTCAATGCAGATTTCTTTCACAGTATGAACTTCCCCAGTCAAAGCTCCATAACTCATTTTTGTAATTCCATGCCTATCTCACACACATCCCCTGAAGGAGATGTTCCCAGGGTACTTAAACCAGCTATAGGAGTTGAAGTTGCCTTCAGGCTAAATCTACTCTAATACAAATTTCATGAAAAAACTACTAGTACTTTTCACAAGCTATGATAAACTATCATGACTATTACAGTCTCAAAATCAGAATAGCAAATAAGCAGAAATTCTCATTTCTTCATCTCCAGTGACAAAACAAACCAAAAATCCCCCCAAAAAGCAAAATAAAAACAAAACCTTCATGCATATTTCACTATGATTCTAACTTAGAAAATTAAATGTTGAACCGACAAAATGTATTCACAGTATGTTTTATAACTAAATTTTCCTATAAATTAGTAAACTATTTTTTTGTTATTTGTTGAAGTGATTCACACTTGGGAAAAAGGGGAAAATGGTTTTAACTGACAGAGGAAAATAATGTTCGTCCAGTCGATGTTTATAATATTGGTTTTAAAGATGCAAATTAGTTTTAGAATTGCAAAACTGAAAATTTTCAATGTTTTTGATGTGCTGTGTTCAACATTTACAACCTCAACACAATCAAGTATTCAATTGTAAATGCTACCGTATCTATTAGTAGCTGGGTCAAATGTCTGCATGTGTTTCAAATGCCCCAAGTTAGAACACTGTTGATCCTCTCTCTTAATCAAAAGCCAAGCCATTTTAATGAAATTTCTGCGTTATTTTCCAGTAACAACAGACTTAATTCAGTATAAGTTTTTTCTAACATGAAAGCATACATTTTGTAATTAAGTTTTCACTACCTGATTATCATTTCCATGAAATTGTCTGTGAAATTAGTAGACATAAAATGCTTTCTGCAGTGCCTGAGTGGGTTAGACGAGTATGTCTCATTTTCAGAAGAGATGGAAGAGCTCAGATCACACTGACTTTCTGTAGGACAGAGACTTCTAAGTCACTCGGGCCTCTTTTTGTCAATAGTAGTTGAATCAGTGTAGAAGACATCACAAAATGCCGAAATACCTCTGTACTACAGCCTTGTTTATGGAAGGAGTTACTGTATACCACTGAGCTTTAGATTAGGCTCACCCATGTATTAAATCAACACATTTACAAGTGGTCTGATCATTTTGGTTCTTTTAACAGCTGAAAACAATCACTGCTCTTTTGACACCAAATGCTAATTAAAAAAAAAAGCATACATTACTGTTACAAAACTACATTACATGGTGTCTAAAGGTATACATATACATATACAAGAAGAGCTTAACAGAAGATATAAGATCGACCCCAGCATGAACGTATGTAAGCAATACAGTGAGGGGAAGGCAGTAACTATGGCAATGCAATTGAGACCACTCAAATGATGAAGAGATTGAGTTGTATCAGAGAAACATGGCCGTAATTGCCTCTCAGCCACTTCTGAGCTGATCGTGACCCAAATTTACTTGGCTGTTAACATCCCAAAACAGTTATTTTAACAGTGATTTTATCCTTGTACCCTAGAAAGGCAGAAAAAGATGATGAAACTTGATGTTAGAACTGGAGCTCATATTGCTCTTCAGCAGTAGGTGCCTCATGAGGTGCTTTGCCTGAAGTGATTTAAATTGGCTTAAACCCAGTTCGGTTCAGATTAGATGGTTCTCAGTCCCATTTAAGTTTTTGTGTCTTGGTTTTGTGTATTGACAATTCCATTTTGCCATAAAGTCAGACTAATATAACAAGAAAATACTTGGAATTTTTGAAGATTTTACACTTCACAAGGTTTAAAAGCAAATAATTTTTGAATTGGTAATACCACTGCTGGCAGACAATATCTCTGTATGCAGCAATGTTCCTTGTTTTGAGAGGAAAGCTGAGTTACTTATTACAGGGGTGATTATGCTGGTCTTGAAATGACATTAGAGGTGTTTTTAAAATGTAGGTAACAACTAAAATCAAATATGGCTTTAATTATTCAACTTCCTGGCATGTTGCTGCAGTAAAACCAGTTCAAGTGATTGATATAAAGTTTCTAAATTGTGATTACATACTTTTAATATGATGTTGTCATAAAATAACTATTGACTTGTGTGAAACAATTATTAATCCATAGCAATACAAATGATGGAGAAAACAAAACTTCAGAGTCAATTCTTTTGTCTGTGGTCCACAGCTGAGTGATAAATATTCATTATAAACTGGACCTTGTAAGTATGTTCGCTTTCAAGTGTGTCTGTGTGGAAATAGAGTGAGTTCAGCTGATCATACCAGAACTCTGAATGGCTTGGTTACGTGGATCATTTATAAATCTAATAGTATATTTTTTATATCTATCTCTTTCCTCTTTTTTTTTTTTTTTCATTACAAAAAGTATTTTTGACAAAACGTTTTCCACAGAAAATATTTGCTTTTCATAGAAACCTGGAATTTTTCATTGAAAAATCAGACACATCTGCACATGTGCACACCCACACAAGAGTATTTTTCTTGTCACAAAGAATGTCCAGGCACGGTTACTCTCTTATATGCTTGGATCAAAGGATAGATAGTGTATAAATCAAATTTAGTTTTCACGGTAGATGCATCCATGCAGAATCAATGTAACTGTGATACAGCCCTCCATGTAGATATGAATTAGTGGTGGAAATGCTGGCACATCATTAATGATAATATCCCCTTCCTCCCATTCTCAAGATCATAAAACTGTGTTTCTCTCTAAGTCCCATGTAGGGAGCTCATCAAAGCTCAAGAGATTCAAGTTGGAGAAATTCACAAAACAGATTCCAGGCTTGTTTTTTTAAAGCCCCATATCAGGGTTCCTGAATAGTTTGAGTATGGTCTTGAATAATTCATTCCCAAACCTTTGTTGTTTCATCAGATAGTAGGTTTCCAAAGAAGTCTGTCTCTTTTGCTCAGCTGGCTAACATTATGTCTTGTACATTGCCATCCCAGAAATATGTTTCTAATTAAGCCACATAATAAGTTTCCTGTGCAGGGAAAAGATGGGGGAAACAAATAGTTTTGAAAGTATAATTTTTATTCCACTTAGGCCTGTTAGACTGATGCCTCATTCTGTTTAAAATAATGAATACAGAAAGAAAAAAATTAAAATAAACATATATTTGTTGTGCAATGTGATCTGTATACTTATTTGTAGCGAGGAACAGAATCCCCCTTTCTGAAATAAACTAGGCTTCCATCAATGACATTTATTTTCCATTACTAGTGGATAGGAAAAAGACCAGAAATGTTTCTCAAAGGTTGCTTCCTCGCCTGCTGGCTATGAAAGCTTATACTGGAGAGTTAAGTTAGAAAATAAATTGTTTCAGTATTCCATCCTTACAGCAGCCCTTAAGGGTGGAAGCAGAGTGAGTCTGCTTAGCATGAATCCCCATCCTCTGGGACTTCTGAAGATGTTGACTCTAAATCTGCTATCTACTGCGCTTTGTTTAGCCACCTTCTAGTCACCTACTAACTGTTACTACGTTTCTGCTTTCCTCATCCTTTGAAAGGAATTTCTTAAGCAAATCAGCAGATGCCAGCCCTACTGAAAAACAAACAAACAAACAAACAAAACTGAAAACAAACAAAAAACCAAAAACCAAATGAAAAACAAAAACAGGAAAAAAGAAACTACAAAGATGTCGCAATGCCTCAGGATCTCTTTTGCAAAACATGTGGCATCATCTCTTTTACTCTTCCTTGTTTTTTTTCATTTCCCCAATAACAGTGTTTGTTAACTAAAAAGTTTAAATCATGTCAGATTTGGTTTGGGATTTACCACGGACAGAAAGTTCAAATTTGTGGTTAGTCTGACAGTGTTTGGAATAGGAAGTTAAAGGAGAACTTGTTGCAGTTGTTTTCTCAATCAAAAGGGAAGCTAATGGAACTTGCTTATTGCTCGTGTGTTCATGAATAACTTATTCAGAACACTGTGTTACTGGAAAAATATCCTCTGAGTTGACACATATCCACCCATCACTGTAGAGCTAGAAGCTGACAATGTCAAAACGAACATACTGCTCTTTTTTTCAAAAATCTATTTTTAGAGGAATAGTTTTATTTTTATAAGTATTTTTTGATCCTAATAACATGGGACAAAAATACACGCACATCCTTTTTTGGGAGAGGGGTGCTGTTTTTTGTGGGGGTTTTTTTGTACCCCTGTTCCTAGAAACAAGTGCCAAATTTGTGCCGAAACCCCCGTATTTTAGGTACATTTTGCATAGCGTCACAAGCTGATCCAAGAAGTTTGAACAGGATAACTCAGGGCTGTGCCAAATTCATGTCACCTGCTTCATATTGCAGGTAAACTGTAGACTGTTCTCATGAGCTGCTCATCAAAATGTCCCAACATGCAAGAGCTTGCGCCAGTGAACTCTGTGCCTTGCCACTCACTCAATGATTTCATCGTGTTATGAAGAATATATTAACTGTTGCAAGATACAGGCAAGTACAAAAAGAAATGTAATGTTAGAGCTTAAAAATTTGGATGGAAGTTGCAATAAATATTGTCATGAGAAATTATTACAACAGGGAGACTGTATTTCTTGCTGGTAAGATGCAACTTTAGTATTATGCAGTAGATAATATCTCTTATTTGTCCAACTGAAAACTTCAAAGTAAAAGCAGATTCTCAAGTGTGCAAGCATTTTATTCAGGTAAGAAAGAGAAATAGTGTTATTCAAAGTTAAGTACAAGTGGAAAACAATTGCTTGAGTTTGACTTGATAATATTAAACAGAGCATCTGAGAAAAACAATCATCTTTCCAGAGTCTTACATTTCTAACTAAATGTTTGCTATAAGGAATGTTTTCTTTTGTGGTTTTCTTTGTGGTTTTTCTTTGGGTTTTTTGTTTTGTTTTGGTTTGGTTTTTTTTCTTCCTTCTAATCATCTTCAAAGAATAGGGGGAAATGTCCCAAATAGTTCCTTCATCTTCTTTGATATGGCCAGGATACATACCCTTAAACAAGTTCTACCTCAGCTAAGTAATCCCTTGAGATAGGCTATCACTTCCCATTGTCTTCAAGGGTCTTATTTTAAATTTGAGGTACTTTGCAAATACAGGGCAATATAAAGAAGGAATCCTAAAGGGCAGAAAAAAATAATAAAAAAGTATTTTGTACTCAGAGGTAGTATTACCTGTATTAGGGTTACCATTCTGAGAATGAAAGCTCAGGAAAAGGCTTTGAGCTATATGCAGTAACAGATGTCATCCTGTCCTTTGCCTCCAGTGATAGAAACTAATTAATCTTACACCTTTTTCTATTGCTCCACCAGACAGAAGTTATTCCCTTTTTTGACGAAATAACCTTTGAACATGTGCAAAGAAACTAATTGGTACTGCGATCTTTTGTTATGCTATGCCACAGCTTCTGCCACCGCAGTATTACAATCTTTCTGTGGTCTCCAATCACTGTCTTCTTAAACAACTAGATCTAGTGTGACCAAAAACCAGTTGTCTATACAAAAATACCAAACTAAGCTGTGGTTCTTCCAGAAAGCTTAAATTTACTCCGAGGTATTCCTGTAGCCGGTCTTCCTTCCTTAATGCTGGAGTGCTATCAGACTAATTGTGGGTGATGGTCTCTGGAGGGAGCAGGAGGACATTCAATATGCAAACGCAGCTACAACAGACAACACTGTGCACACAACTTTGATTGCAAGAGCAGACTGACTGCCCCTTAAACACTACATGCAGCTGTCATATCCTTGCATAAGGTCAGCTTTCACTACAGCACATCCCCCAGACCTGTATTTTACTTTGTATTTTGGGAGGGACTAGGTCTTACTTCCCCCTTAATCCAATCCTCACAAGAGGCAGGCAATTCACTCCTATGTAATCAACAGTGTAATTAATTATAAGCATTCATTAGGCATTCCCCATCTAAAAGATGAACAAGCCTGATGAAGTTTATGAATCTGGACTGGTCCCCAGCAAAAGGCAGAGTGAGTGCAGACAATAAGATGGAATAGTATAGATGTACTAGCCTGAAGTATTCATAGGTGGCTTACTTATATCACAGCTGGATATTAAAAGTAGATGTATGTAATAAGGAAGATAAAATGTCAAAATATAAATGTAGCTAACCTAAAGTGCTGGTTTCTTTGATGTGTGCTTTCAAACACCTTTTGATTCATAGAAATTACCTCAAAATACATTTCTATCCTCGGTAGAGGAAGATCAGCTATTTGTAGGCAGTGAGAATGCACAGTATCAATTTCCTCAACATATGCCCCTTACTGAGGATACATGCATACAAAGCCAGATCTTGGTGGCAGGTCTCCCAAGACCATGAACAAAACCATCAAAGGAATTGATGAAACCTGTACTGAATCCATTGCCATGTTCTGAACCAAATGGGAAAACAAACACAGTTTCTTTTCTGACAATTTGTTGTTACAGAAAACATTAAGGGGACACTTCTGTTTAAAACAAAACTCATCTAGGCACAGTCATTAGTGTTTAATTAGACAGCATAAATTATTGAACATGTGCTGCTATTCTCTTCAAGCTTTAAAACTAGAGCCATGTAGACTCAAATCATGGCATGACAAGGGGCAACTTGCTCTGAGTCATTTCCTAACGTTCTTTTTTCTCTTTTTGACTGCAAGCTTTCAGCAGTAAAATCAACTCAAGATGCTAAAAGCAAAAATATTAGAGGTAAATTTCCTTCTGTGTGTGCAGGGGAAACATTTTAAATAAACCAAAGCTAAATTATAAACTCTAATCAAGTCAGGCTTTGCCATGGTTAGTCTGATTTTCACCAGTTCCTTTGTTTGCAACCAGTGCCTATCTGATCCTAGAAAGTAATTTAGATTTTGATACATGTGCTCATTTGCCAGTAAAAGGTAGACTCCATATGTATAGTTGGAGTAATTTTTTCTCTCTGGTGGTGTCTGTCCTAGGAGAGGTCTTGTCAAGAGCACACTTACTGCACCCAGTCAGGCAGTGCTTGAGGTAACTGACTCGCAGCTACCCAAATCCCTGGGAAGAGAGTAGTGTACTCTGGCCATATATATGAACCTTTTTATAACAGACCTCTGGGTTATTGTTGCACAGATTATGTGGCACAGTTGTTAAACAGGAAAGTATTTCAAATGCAAAAAGAGAAAAAATTAGTCTTTCTGGGCTTTTAAGTTTTCTGCTTATGTTTGTAAAGAACCCTCTCTAGCTATTTTAGCTAATTTTTCCTTTATAAAAACAATCTTTTTGTTTTAGATTAAGAGATGCACTGGTAGGTACTGTATGTTACCAGTGTCTTTCTTTTTCCCCTGTTTCTAGACCACCACATGTTTGATAAATAAAATTTCTCTGGGCATGCTGTACTCCCAGGTCTGCCTCTCCAAACAGGTACAGCATCCCTAACTGCTTACATTTAGCCAGAGTTTTTCCTGGTTCTATTCACAGGAGAGATTGTTCCCTGGGGCTGTGTTATGACAAGTCCTGTTGCGGTCATGACTGCTAGGTCCCACTACAGAGCTGGAGCTCGGTATATGGTACGAGTATGAAGACATCAAGCAAGAGGCAAACCCTTGCGCTGCTGAAGTCAACAGCAAAACTCCAGGGTGGTATCCAGGGTTTGGTTTTGAATGTTTATGAGCAACGTGAGATTTGCGTGCAAGGTCTAGCTCTAACAGCTGCAAAATGCCCTATCTCTGTGAGGTCAAGCTAATTGCTTTTATTACAGCAAGTTCCTTTTCTTGTTTTCCTTATGAGCCTATATTGCATATAGTAGTAAATAGAAGTGTTCGGTAATAAGGCCAAAATTAAAATTTTACAGTATGAAAAATACATGATCTAGAAAATACAGTGAAATTGTATAAAATATAATGAACAGGCCCTCAGTGAACAAACAGAGATTGCATCTGAACTAAACTACCCTCGGCAAAATCAATTACAAAAGTATCTGGAAAGAAATAAGTACTCTATTAATTTCGCATTTTGATGAACATGTTTTATGCATTTGTTAAAATACCTTTTAGACTAAGTAACATTTTAAAGACCAAAAAGAGAAGTAAATATTTTATTCAAACCAGTTGTGTCTAACATCCAAAGTTCATTATATGTGCTATGGGTAAGTGATTTAAAATTCATAAAGCTGCTCTGGTTTGTATAAGAAAGCAATTTTGCTTTATATAGAGAAACTTAGTCTAAAAAGTATAACTAAGCATTTTGTCAGAAAAATACCTTAAAACTGATATGTCATCTATAATAACAGGTATGGGTTTCTTTTCTATTTTCTTTTGTATTTTTTTCAATCACAGTTAAGCTGTGGATATTCGCCAGCATTTCACTGAGAGCCGCCTTCTGTGCTTACCTCAAGCTAAAGAGATTTGGCTGCAAATCTGTTTCAGGGTTGCCAAACCATTACTGGGAGATTTACCTCTGAAGGTTTTGCTTCATTTTGTTTTAAATAGTTTACTAAGACCTACATTATATCAATCTTTTTTTTCTATATTGTTAGTAGCAATCATTAATATTTCTTCACAAAGAGCACCATTGTGAGAGCCCGCAAGGTATAATGCATGAGTAAAGAAACATCCTTTAAAACACTCTGAATAAAGGCTTGATAAAGCATAACAAGGAAGCAATACAGAACTATTGGTCCTGTACCTATATAATCCACAATATTTCTTTCTACTTGACACACTGAAAATCAAATTAGTATTTTGCATACTTCTCTAATATCTCTTACAAGGCTGTGGAGTCACTGAGACCCAGTTATGTTACACAGTATTTACACTGCTGTACAGTGTATAGTCAGGGGCTGACTGTTCCCTTCTAACTTCAGGTATAGTATAGCAGGGAGCAATATTCCAAACCTTGCTGGTAGAAACTGGGTAGAAAGATAAGGATTGTGATGAGGCTAGACATTTTTGGGCAATGGTGATTAAGGCCAAGCAAAAAGACAAATCTGAATCCAAGGCTGATATTTTATAAAGTTCTTTTGGGTTATCAGTCAGTTTTGTCCAGAAAGAGGATGTGTGTGTCAACAAAACCATTTAGAGAAGAGTAACGTGCCAATGCCTGAGAGGCCATTCATGCCCCTTCTCTTTAGAAGCTGGTAAAGCTGTTCAGCTCTTTCACATCTGGTGCTGAAAATTCAAAAGTCAGAGCTAATTTAGGCTCTGGATACAGTTGTCTTAAATTACCTAAATACTGGTTTTACTGAGACTATGGAGTGAGAATTCCTGCCTGAGCCGTTTCCCACTCTATTTCTCCCCTCCTCTCATCATCCACTGCTCCATCTCCCTGCTCCTTCAGGTCTCCCTCAGGACATTATGTCTCAATACTAGTGCAAAGCAACACAGGGCTACTGGAAATAGGTTTTAACCTGTATAAATTCTCTTTATTCCCATTAGAAACACTTTAATAGGATGCAGTGCAATTTTCTGTGGTGCACCACATACAAGGAACAAGAGGAGCTGGCATTCTCACAGGCTTGTTTTTGCAATACCTTAAACATCTCTGAACTTCTTAAGAGGCGCTCATTCCTGAAGACTTGGGAGTTTTACAGTCTAAGTTATGTTTTTAAGGTTTCTATTCTTAAATGTGTTATAGAGTATAAATAGGCACACATGCACATGTACTTTGTATGTATCTTATGTCGCATATATATATAGCTCATATTTTATACATAGAAAGTAGGTGAAAATTGAAGTTTAGCAGGCAGAGGGTACTGAATTTTCACACCTGGAGGGTGAAGAAAAATATGGCTTGAAGGCAATACAAACAAAGAACCAGCAATGAGAAGGGTTGTGTGGGACAGGCACTTCTATGGATGAGGGAAAGGTAAAAAAAAAATCTTATATGCTCTGTATAAAAGGAAAAAAAATGGCGGCATTTTGTACCATGTCATTTGTTTAAACACACATTGGCTACTCATAGCTGGCTGAAAGGTTTCTTTCCAGCAGCAACTAAAACTAACATCAAGTCTAATAACTCATATCCACTGGGCAAATATCAGAACTGACCATTTGCATGCAAAACATCTCCTTTGCAAAAACAAAACAAGATTTGCTTATCTCTATTTCTGACCTCTGTGGGGTTTTTTCAAGAAAAAGCAGTGTTTCTGTCAACACAGATCTGCAGGAAATTTATTTTTGTCATGCATGTTTTCAGATTTTCTTAAAGAAGTTCTACTGTATTTAAAAGTATATCAGCTGTAAGAGTTTCACCTGCCTTAAAAGCAAAGACTGTGTTTATTGTGCATAGGGTTGTAAGCCACATGCCAGTCTAAACAGGGAAATAGCACAGAGCAAGTCAGGCAAAGGCTGAGAAAGGCTGAGGAAATAGCTGAAGAATAAGCAGATGTTTTAGAACCTTACCTTCCCACTGCTCACCAGATGGGATTTCTTTGACATTAATAATTGCTGCCAGTTTTGTTCTCTAATGGTTTTGTATTATAACCCAGCATCTATCTGCGTGTTATTGCAGACCTAGGATGCGTCTTTCCTTTTACAAAGAAAGTTCTCAACTTTTTTTCTACATTGAGGTTGATTAAATTGTACTTCTAGACACCTAAATGTCACAAGTCTGATTTTTAGGATTAAATAAGCAACCCAAGGCCTTCTTAGCATGTGTGCTACAAACATTCTGCTGAGGCTGGTTGGGTCCTGACTGCCCTTGTATGTGCATCCTTCTTATGCAAGCAGATCATCCAGGGTAAGGACAAGCTCATGCCTACCCCACACCTGAACATGAATTCAGGAAGCAGCCAGGTCCCCTCAACTTCTGCGGCGTCACCGTAGCCTTTGTGGTGCCATGTCTTAGATCTGCTGAAGTTCACATTAGAACGTAAACTACATTGTTACTTTACACTTCAAGCAATGAGTCGGACTGTTTGCACTATAGACTTATGCCAAGCGTTAGCTCAGCTGCAAATCTAAATTTTGCATTGTTTCCGCCATTTAAAGAACATATAGTTAAAGCTATTTTTAAATTAATGCCCAGTTCCCAATAATGCAGTATTTTTTTTCAATAAAGAAATAATAGGAAACTGCTATTATGGATTTTGCTTAATTTCAGTCTCTGCTGATTTTTTTTTAATGTTGCACCTGGTCAAATGAAACATTGTTCTTATCACAATGAATCAGCACCTTACATTTTAATACGTTAGATTATGCATTAACCTAACATTTCAAAAACAAGTATTGTTTCAGAACAAAGACTATGAATGTAATCAACTTGTTTGTTCCTGTTTTATTTATAAATAACAATACCCAGATATTTTTTACCTCAGAATGTTTTAGTTCCAGTGAAACTGTGCTTTCCAATTAAGAAAACGTCACTTGGGGAAATTTTTGAGCATTGATCCACAGGGAATTATTTGCTCAGCTTTCTTTGCTTTGGTTCTCTAATAGCTTAGTGGTTTAATGGATCAATGATGGTATATAAGCCAAACATACTCACAAGTCAATTTCGTCAAAATATCTTAAAAGCTGGGGGTTGGTGGGGTTAGGATGGGGAATATAGATGCAGGTTACAAGCTAGGCTTTAAAAAAAACAACAAAACAAAACACAAACACAAAACACACCAAACTTTTTCACTGACTCCAAACACCCACAAGCCACTACGCAATTTTTTTTTCTTTTGAAAACCCGACCCTGTTCAACCTTCCAGTAGGTTTAAGAAACATCTATTTTTGCAGTTACAGTGATAAAGCTTTGAACCTTTCCCCCTGCTCCCCCAAAAGAGGTTGAAAGTCTCGCTCCCACTTGCCATGCTGTTTATAAGCCCAGGGAGACGGTGACTGCGCCTAGCCCTGTCAGTGCGGTCCCTGAAATGAAGGTTTAAGACCTCAGAACAAAACCTGAACATAAAGGAATAAAGGGTTCCCACACGACATAAAACTTCCACGTTGAGCGTCAATGTTTTTAGCGATGGGAAAGCATGAAGTGGAAGTGAGCGACACTATTCCTTCCCATCTGGTGAAGCCACTTCCCAGAGCCCACAGTGGGAGTGGAGCTGGCTCCTCAGGAACACGCGGCCCTGTGTTTGGGGGCCTCCCCAATTAGCCCTGTAATTTACTGTCACTTAATAAGATGGAGCAAGAAACTTGCGCCAGTAGGGATCGAAAAATCCCGGCCTCCAGCTGGGGTGGGTGTTCTCGAGTTAGCGCAACTCTCAAGCAGGTACAAAAGGCGCCCACAGCTGAAGCGGGGGACACAGAAAGGGGACCTTCAGCCCCCGATGAATTACGCACCAGCGCGAGGCCCCAGGAGCAGCAGATCAGCCCTCACTTTGAAGGATAAATCAAAGCTTTAATCGGGCCTGTCAGTAAAGCAGGTGTTTTGACTGCCTTTATGGTTCATTTTTATGCAAAAGGGTTGTGGGGATACAGAAATCACGGGGGATTGAAAATAAATGGCACTGACAGCACTGATCCCACCAGGCGAGGGGGCCAAAATCGGTCTGTCTTTTCATATTATGAAATATACCTAACGGCAGGCTCTTTAAACCCCGCTTACACAATGCACTGTCTGTGCGCCCAGGACTTGCCTTTCTCTGCCTTTCCTCTCTTCCTCCCCCACTTTTTCGTCTTTTTTTTTTTTCTGATATGCCAGGGGCCCTTTTCTATTCTCTGGTGATAAACTACCCCAGCAGCCACAGCAGGTTCAGAATGTTAAAGAGCCGCCACTCACCCGAGCCGACAAAAGGATCCTGTTTTAAAGGGCTTATAGGACACTGTAGACACTACCCGCGGCCCCGTTTTAGGCTAATGTCTTTTTTCGTCTTGGTTTTCATTGTTCAATGACAGCCACAAATAAAACATCATAAAAACATGTCAATGCAAATTTTCTAGCGTGGGCTGGGGCAAGGGGGCATATTATTAGGAGAGAGGCTTACACGGCAGTGCCACGGGGTCCGTGCTGCTTGGGCACCTTTCTCACATGTAGAGGTTGTTTTGTGGGCTGAGAGTGAGCACCCGCAGCTACCCAGGTTCATACTTTAATCCCAAGATTTAGCTTCACTTAATTCCTAAGTCTCAACATTGAGAGTGAGCATAATTTTTAAAGTTATTTCAACAAAATGTTTGAGCATGCTGAAGCTGAATCATTGTCGCATCCTGTAATACTTAGGTGGTGGTTGAGGAATGTTCTACTGTAGCACACTTTTCCAGAAAGGGGGAAAAAAAAAGGGGCCCTTTTCCCTGGTTTTGCTGTAACTCAAGACGTTTTACAGTGTATTCTGTAACATAATTTGAAATATTACTGCAGGGCATTGCTAGTAAATTTCATTTATCATTTACAAGCCATAAAGCAGGCAAGGAAAAAAAGAAAAGGCAAGTGCTTCCCCTCCTGTAGTTTCACACACAGAGTTATTCATGTCTAGTGCCTCACCACTCACAAATGCCAGTTTTTCACCAGCTTTACTAAGGAATTTATTCTTTTCTCTTTCCTTAAAAAATGTATTTTAAAAAGCCATGCCCAGCTGGCATATACTTAGGACAACTTTTTAAGAACTTTTCATGGATTACATATAAATTAAGAAATTAGTTATGCTTGATTGTGATCATTCATACTGCTCTTTCTAGGCAGAAAACTGCATCTCTTTTAAAAAAAAAAAAGAAAAAGAAAAAGGCATGTTATGACTTAGATGCATAGGAAATGAGATCACTATCCCTTTTTCAGGTAGGCTGGTGTCCTCGGTCTCTATAAATCTTTACACATTTTTGGGTTTTGAGCCACTAAACAACTCCACAAATTACGAAGGAAATTTAACTAATACATAAAAGTCACCATATTTTCACCAAAAATATATATTTGTGGGCTTCTCACAAGTAATTAAAACTCTGATTTTTATCTTTATGCATGTAATAATTCCATTTAAAATAGTAAGATTATTGTGCTTATAAAGTATGTATTTTCTACTCAAGGCCTAGGTATTGCATGTTAGCACTGGCACTCACGTTGCCTTTCTACCAAACTTAATTTCAGTATAATTTCTTATGCCAATGAAGCTATACCATGCCACTAAAATTCCACACATTTGCAGTACTGAGCCTTGAAACGCAGATTTTCTCAAACATTTCAAGGCCACAGATTATGCAAGTTTTGAAGATGAACTGCTTCCAATAATTTGCTTGAAGAAAGATGATACAAGTCATTAATCATGGCAAATATGTTTAGGTACTGCAGTCGTTAGCTGAAAATTCATTATCTTTTCTCTCTGGAAGAGTTGCTATGCTAAATAATATTTTGGATGTTTAGATCATAAGGTAATTCCAATTTGATTAACAGTCTCTTCAGAAAAAAAAACACCTAAACAAAATTTAACAAGAATTATAAAGTCCAATTCAAATTTACCAAGTCCCTGTTCCCGACCACCTGTTTAACATTCTTGCTGTGAGTCCACTAGCTGTTAGTCTAGATCTAATAAAATAAACAGTAATTAATAAATAATATAACAATGTTAATTTGCATTCATCTTCCACAGAGTTGCAATGACTTTCCTAATGAAGTGCATTACTGGGATCTGGTTTATAGATCAACCTTCATGTGGCTGCATTGTCCCGAGTAGAGGGGAATTTTTTGGCATAAGAAAATGTTTAAATAGGTAAACTTTTTTGATATGCACTGTTAGCAAATCCCTTAGCTCTGAACAACACACACATCACTTGTGGGAGTAGAATCAAACGTTCTCATTTTTTAATTTCAGGCCAATTGTTTCTAATTGGCCTGCCTTGGACAAAACTCACTTTTCTGCTTTCCCTTAGAACTCTGTCTTACTCACAAGTAATTTTGGTACTGACAGATTCTCTTCTACCTCATATTAAGATGTCAAATCTTTCCATCATTTGTTACCTCCAATAATTTCACATATAACCTAACATAGAGGGATGAAGTCTGACTCACATATACCAAATGCCAACATATGGGCATGAATTGGGGTGAACTGGGGGTTCAATTTACATTTTGATTACAATTTAAAAATTACAAAAATTTACATAATTGTAAATCAGCTGGGGAATATTTCAGTATAAATCTTCAACCTCAGTCTTGAAGATTTCTGTAAATGGGCATGGATGGGTTGCAACCCTCATCAGTCCTAGCTATGGCTGGTTTTTGTCCTCACTACCCTCAGTCCAAAGATAATCTGCTTCCACCGGTTTCCTACCCAGTGGCACAATGTGGCAAGAGTTTATTTTTATCATGTGTTTGTATGGCTCCTTTCACAGTAGGATTTCAGTCCACAGTGGGACATCTAGACACTGCTGGCATACAAAAAATAACAAACAATAGTGCTTCGAGCTAAAGATTTAGTCCCCAGATATTGTCGAAATCACTAAAAACCGCAAATACTGAACAGCTCCTCCAATACCAGATAAACCACAGAAAGAAAACAGTGTCAGATGGAGAGAAGAGGAGGAGGAGGAAAGGGGTTGAAAAAATTTACTTACTGAAGATAATGTTTGATGGCTGGTTTTGGGTTTTTTTTTTTTTTCTTTTTTTCTTTTTAAGCCTCATAGATCAATTCTAATGTCCATTGCTTTCAGGTCTCTAAACAGATTATAAATGCTGTGTTTGATTTAAGCATATTTAAATGGACAGGCAGCCTACTTTTAAGAGGCTCTGTCTCAAGTGATAGGTGGTATATAATACAGTACCATGATCATGCTGTGGCCAGATCTTCCTTCTTTTGATGAAAAACAGATGTGGGTGTACCTGTGTTAGTCTGCTTCCTACTCCATTAAGGAATTGGGAGGATCTAAGCCACATGTATAGGCACACAAGCCCAGAAGCTCTGGTCTTCGTTTTCAGTTTAACAGTCACATCAAACTCGCTGTATTAAGCGCTGATTTGTGAAGATATAGGATGGAAACAGTGATGAGTAGCATGTTCTTCCCTGGGGTTCTCAGGTCTTCAGGGGCTGTTTTTTGGTTTTTTTTCAATGGGGCCCTCCCTGGTAGCTCAAGATTGTTAAATATCTAGATAGGTTGTAAGACCAGCTTTCCCACCTCTGTCTAAAAATAGATAGAAGATTAGCAAAAATAATTTTAAAAGGACTTTACAAAGACAGATCAATTATAGTTCACATTCCTTTAGTGTCATTTCAAGGGATCTGTTTACACACTGATGAATATGGAAGGGGTAGCGGAGAGTTTGCAGGTGGTGTTTGGTTATGCCTAGACTGTAGTTTGAACTTACGGAGAATGTCAACAGGTCATTGACACCCTCAAATGGTCAGAACCTCAGCTCCCTTTCTGATCAAGTAATCACGATACCTTGCTGAAACAGAAGTTATAAGAAACTACAATTGGATCATCACTACCAGAATAATTGCCTGAAGTTCTTTATATATTAAATGGAGTTGCTCCTCCAAGTACAGTCCTAACCCAAATGGTTTAGAGGTTTGGCATTAACATTGCAATAAAGATCTTAGGCTTATTACTTACTGTTACTGACATTAGCGAGTTACTACTTAATTTTTGACTAATGTGCTAAAGCTGATTTGAATTTAAGTCCCTCAGTATAACGTGTTCTAGCCCGATTGAAAAGCTTGTTTTGAATGTTACTTTGAACTGTCTTTACCTGTTAGATATAATCTTTATATTTTGTCCCTATATGCTACACTGAAAAGTTACAAGACTGCATTACACAAGACATAAAATAAAAAAAATTAGTAACTCAACTTGGTTAGTTACTTAAACTATCACTATTAAGATTAAACAAGATATGAATAAAAGAACAATCTTTTTCATAATTCAATTAACAATGATTTATTTTTGCATAAATTTTTTTATTTATGTTCACACTTCCCTAATGAATGCTGACCTTTCAATTTTTAATATTGAGAGAATGCAAATCAACTGTTTTATTGTCTTTGAAATAATATAATGCCTCTCAAAACTGCTAAAATTGTTCCTCTTAAACAAACTATAATTAAGCAGTAGAACTTACTGCCATGAGCATACCGCCATTATGTCAGAAAGCATATAAATTTTTTGTAATGTGAAAAGTAAGGTAACAGTCCATATAATAAGTATATTTTTAAAAACATTACATGTGGAAGCATCAGACTGCAGGAAGCACCTAGACCTTTCTCTTGAGGCAGGGACAGGCAGTAGATCTGCCTGCAAAAGGTGTGCCAGGGGAGGACCTCCTGCAGCAGGTGGCTGAGCTGCAGGAGGTGGTGAGAAGCTGCGTAACATCGGGGAGGCTGAGAAGGAGCTAGATTGCTGGTTCCAAGCATGGTCTGCAGTGGACCCAGAGCCCATGGCCAAACAGCCAAAAACTCCCACAACAGCACACACAGAAGGGAGGGGGCCAAAAATGCAGAAGAATGAAAGCTTGCAACAGCAAGGACCTGCAGGAGGAAGAGACTTCCCCTGAAGCCTGAGATGCCCCTGCAGGACTGCTTCACCACTCTGCACACTGAAGACTAAGGACCCATCGCATCAGGAGAGACACTAGAGCCTGATCTGGTTCCTGTAGAACAACCAGAGCAACTGAGAAAAGGCATCAGGTGACTCTTGTGAGAGGTATGGGGACACCCCTCTGTTGACCTGACACGTTCTCTAGAGAGCTGCACTGCTTACTGGGGGCTCATATCAGGGATGTCACCGAGAGCCTAACAAGCCTCATACAGCCCGCTGACCGTTATCCCCTGCTATTGTTTCATGTGGGCACCAGTGATATAGCCAAGAGCAGTCTGAGCAGTATCAAGAACCATTACAGAGCCCTGGGAGCAGCAGTAAGGGACTCTCGAGTGCAAGTAGTTTCTTCATCAATCCTCCAAGTCGAAGGGAGGGGGTCTGAAAGGGCCAGTAGAATATGGCCAGTCAATAAATGATTATAAGACTGGTGCCGTAGCCAGGGGTTTGGCTACTTAGATCATGGGACCCATTTTGAGAAACTTGGGGTCCACCTGTCAGAAAAGGGGAAGTGCATCTGCAGTCAGAGGCTTGCCAAGCTGGTGAAAAGGGCTTTAAAGTAAAGTTGCTGGGGGAGGGGAACCTCAATCCAACCCACTCCTACCAGTTTGATGTCAGTGCCAGCAAGAGATGCCCAGAGCTTAGAGAGGGATCACAGTTCAGCAGGAGAGCACCTGAAGGGCAGCACAAAGGGATTCCAGCCACTCCAGCCAGTGTCAGCTTCATCAGAGACCCACCTTAAATGTTTTTATGCAAATGCACATAGTGTGGGGAATAAGTAAGAGTTAGAGATGTGTACACTGTTGCAGGACTGTGATCTTACTGGCATCACAGAGACATGGTGGAACAGCTCCTGTGACTGGAGCGTTGGGATGGAAGGACACAAGCTCTTTAGGAAGGGCAGTCAGGGCAGAGGAGGACTTGCCCTCCAAGTCAATCACCAGCTGGAGTGCATGGAGCTCTGCCTGGGGATGAATGAGGAGCTGACCAAGAGCTTATGGAGGGTGGGGACAAGTGACATTATAGCAGGGTCTGCTACAGGCCACCTGACCAGGAAGACCAAGCAGGTGAGGCCCTCTATAGGAAAACAGGAGCAACCTCACTTTCACAAGCCCTGGTCTCATGGGGGACTTCAACCACCCCAATACCTGTTGGAGGAACAGCACAGCAGGGCATAAGCAGTCCAGGAGGTTCCTGGAATTCACTGATGATAGCTCCCTTCTCCGAGGGATAGAGGAGCCAGTGAGGAGCAGTGCCATGCTGGACCTTGTTCTCACCAACAAGGAGGGGCTGGTGGAGAACGTGAAGCTCAAGGGCAGCCTTGGCTGCAGTGACCATGAAACGGTGGAGTTCAAGATCCCTAGGGCAGCAAGGAGGGAGCACAGCAAGATCACTACCCTGGGCTTCAGGAGGGTTGACTTTGGCCTCTTCAGGGATCTGCTTGGTAGAATACCGTGGGATAAATCCCTGGAGGGAAGAGGGGCCCAAAAAAATGGTTAGAATCCAAGGATCACCTGCTCTGATCTCAGCACCGATGTGACCCAGCAAAGAGGATGTTGGGCAAAAACACCAGAAGGCCTGCATGGGCAAACAGGGGGCTCCTGGGCAAACTCGAACACAAGAAGGAAGCCTACAGGGGGTGGAAGCAAGGACAGGTAGCCTGGGAGGAATACAGAGAAATTGTTTGAGCAGCCAGGGATCAGGTTAGGAAAACTAAAGCCTTGATAGAATTTAATCTAGCCAGGGACAATCAAGGACAACAAAAAAGTTTCTATAGGTCTGTCGGTGATAAAAGGAAGACTAGGGAAAATGCAGGCCCTCTCCAGAAGGGAACAAGAGGCCTGGTTACCCAGGACATGGAGAAGGGTGATGTAGTCAGTGACTTTTTTGCCTCTGTCTTCACTGGAAGTGCTCCAGCCACACCACCCAAGTCACAGAAGGCAAAGTCAGGAACTGGGAGAATGAAGAACCACCCACTGGAGGAGAAGATCAAGTCTGAGACCACCTATGGAACCTGAAAGTGCACAAGTCCATGGGACCTCATGAGATGCATCCACAGGTCCTGAGGAAAGTTGCAGGTGAAGTAGCTAAGCCACTGTCCATCATATTTGAGGAGTCAGGGCAGTCTCATAAAGTTACCACTGACAGGAAAAGAGGAAAACCCACCCCACCCCCATTTTTAAAAAGGGAGAAAAGGAAGACCCAGGAAACTACAGGCCAATAAGTGTCACCTCTGTGCCTGGCAAGATCATGGAGCAGGCTCTCCTGGAGACTAGTCTAATGCTCATGGGAAATAAGGCGGTGACTGGTGACAGCCAACATGGCTTCACTAAGGGCAAATCGTGCCTGACAAATTTGGTGGCCCTTCTACAACAGGGTTACAGCATTGGCAGGTCAGGGAGAGCAACTGCCATCATCTGTCTGGACTCGTGCAAAGCTTTGACACTGTCCCACACAACATCCTTCCCTCAAAACTGGGGAGGTATGGATCTGATGGGTGGAGCACTTGGTGGATGAGGGATCAGCTGGATGGTCACACTCACAGAGTTGCAGACAGCACCTCAACAACCAAGTGGAGAGCAGTGACAAGCAGCATTCCTCAGGGATCTGTACCGGGTGTGGTGCTGTTCAGCATCTTTGTCAGCAACATGGACAGTGGGATTGAGCGCACTCTCAGCCAGTTTGCCAACACCAAGCTGAGCGGTGCAGTTGACACGCTGGAGGGAAGGTATACCATCCAGAGGGGCCTTGCAGGCTGGGTAGGTGAGCCCCTGCAAGCCTCATGAAGGCATCCAGAAGGCCAAGCGCAAGGTCCACATGGATTGGAGCAACCTTCAGTATCAATATTGGCTGGATGGAGAATGGACTGAGAGCAGCCCTGAGGAGGAGGACTCATGGGTGTTGGTAGACAAGAACCTCAACATGACCCAACAATGGACTCTTGCAGCCCAGAAAGCCAAGCAAATCCTGGGCTGCATCAAAAGCAGCACGGCCAGCATGTCAAGGAAGGTGCTTCTCCCTCTCTGCTCTGCTCTCATGAGACACCACCTGCAGTCTTGTGTTCAGCTCTGCCCCCCCCCCCCCCCCCCGCCAGAAGGACATGGACCTGTTGGAGCCAGTCCAGAGGAAGGCCACAAAGATGATCAGAGGGTTGAAGCACCTCTCCCATGAAGACAGGCTGAGAGAGTTGGGGTTGTTCAGCCTGGAGGACAGAAGGCTCCAGGAAGACCTTGTAGCAGCCTTCCAGTACCCAAAAGGGACCTACAAGCAAGCTGGAGAGGGGCTTTTTACAAGGGCACAGAGGAATAGGACAAGGGGGAATGGATTTAAACTGAAAGAGGGTACATTTAGGTTAGATATTAAGAAAAAATCCTTCACTACGAGGGTGGTGAGGCACTGGCACAGGCTGCCCCATCCCTGGCAGTGCTCAAGGCCAGGCTGGACGGGGCTGGGAGCAACCTGGGCTGGTGGAAGGTGTCCCTGCCCATGGCAGGGGGTTGGAACTAGATGGTCTTTAAGGTCCCTTCCAACCCAAACCATTCTATGATTCTATGATCATTTAGTTTATAGTAGAACAGAGCATAATATAATTTAATTATGAAATAAAAATGTGTTTTGTTTGCCAGAAAAAAGGAAGTGCTCCAGGGATATTTATTATAAAGTCAACAACAACAAAAAAATAATCTTTATCCTGCTTAACTTCATTTTGTTTAGAAATATAGAAGTATTCTTGGCTTAATTTACAGGTTTTTATCAGAAAAATATATAAACAATGTAAAGCCTAACCTTTTATTTGCTACTTGTAAAAAAATCACAAAATTTCAAGGGCTTTTGTAGTTCAAAGCAGATTTGAAAATTTTGGCTATGGACTTTTTTCAAAGGAAAAAACAATCTTTCTGTATGTCACTGAATTTTATTACATACTTTTATGTTTCTGAACATAAACAAACACTAATTGACAAAAAAGTACATCTAAGCCACTTCTCTTACCTTTTATTCTCAGCTCTACCAGAATACATTCTCAGTAAGAGAAACTGATTTGTTGTGTCACTGCCTATGAAAATAAGCATAAAAAATTTTACTACCCATATTTTTGCCAATTTGTTTGCCAGTTTCTGCTAATGTTGCATTTACTTAAAACATTATCCAATTTATATTATGGTGAGTATCAGCCTTTCTAGCAGTACACCACCATTCCTAATAATCTGATTCAGATCTAGACATTTCTCTGCCACATAGTCCATCTTGGTTTGTGTTTTGATTTTTTTTTTTTCTTTTATCTACTTCTGTGTAATAAACCATTTTCAGTCTTTTGGAAGAAAAAACAGGTATTTAAACCTTTCATAATTTGGCAGGAAGTAATTAAATCAACATTTGGTTACTGACAGTTAAATACTCATGGAGTGTTTAACTTCAATGAAACCACAATACTTATTTGGTTGAATTTCTAGTTTTACAGGCTAAAGAAACATCTCCTTATTTCCCAAATGGTAAAGGAATATATAAATGTAGAGTAAGATAAATAAAAAGCAGCAGCTGACAAGCATTTATTTTAATGGCCTTTCACTGTGTGAACATGACAATATTTATGCCCACTCCCTATTTTCCCCAAGACCTTCTCTCTCCTATACCCATTAGGAGAGTCCTACAGTGGCCCCAGCTAGAGCCAAAGTAAGAAAAGATAACCCACAACACAAATTTCATTTTTTCAGAACATTCGGATCTAGATATTAAATAGTGATTTCCACTGGGCTGTTCATATTACTCTTAATAACAGTTGTATTCTATGGATATAAAGGTGGGATTTTTTTGTTGTTTGGGTTTTATCGTGGGGTGGGATTTTCTTGAGTTGTTCTTTTGGGGGGTTGTTCTGTTTTGGGTTTTTTTGGTTTTTTGGGTTTTTTTTGTTTTGGTGTGGGGGTTGTGGGGGGGGTTTCTTTTTTTTTTACTCCCAGGAGATAGAACAGTCTCACATCTGATATAGTTCAAACTGTCAGTTTTTATTATATTCTTGCTCTTCTGCTCATCACTTCTCAAGGGAAAGACTGATTGTAGCTACTCATCTCCTGTGGTTTAGAAGGTGACCATGAGCTTCCCTGGATTTGTTCATCAGATTGTGAGCAACAAGTAACTCTACACACCACCAACAGAAGCCTCTTTTTGAATCTCCCCTAGCTTTACACAGGAAACCCTTGGTAAAGTAAAAAACATTAATGTGCCAGGCTGTCCTTTCATTCAAAAGGATCCAAGATCAAAGGCAAACCTTCCCCAAAACACAGTAATAATCAGTTAATCAGTTTGGCCAGATATTTTAGCTGATATAAATCTGCTCAGCTGCTATAACTTCAAAGGACATAGCCATTTAGACACCACAAAGATCAAACCCACGATATCTCATAAACTGGTGACTCTCAGATCTTGCAGACATTGTATGGTTTCAATTGCAAAAACATTTGTAGTCCAGAGTCTGAGAGAAGAGTAGACTATCTTTGCTATGTAAAAGAAGACTCTAGCACAGTTTGGCTTCCTTCACCCCCATCACATTGCGCTTCAAGATGCCAGAACAATTCTTTCACCAAAACAAACTAAAATTTGAAGCTGATAGCTAGTTCGCATCAAGATTCTTCACATGCTAGGGTGACTAATTTGCATTATTTAATATTTTTGATGGAATTTTCTTTTTCCTACTGAAGTGTGCATACTGCACATGTTATTTACAGTAACTGTAGGACTCTACTTGGGACTGCATTTTAAAAAGGCATACTAGCAAACACCCTCAGCAAGAAGCAAGGGAGTGTAAGTATAGCTGTCCTTTCAAAAAAGTAAACAAAACAAGACCCCAGTCAGGTGGCTTCAGAGTAATCTGCCAACATATTTTAAATTATGCAATTAAAAAAATAATCAAGCCCAGATAAACTACTTGAACAAAATTCCACTGGGTTAAAAAAAAAGGAAGAAAAGCCACAAACCAGAAAAGAAAACATTTAAAAACTTTTTCTGGCAGCCGTAGTTACGCTTGTAATTGGGTGATTAAAAAAAACCTCACAAAATTACTCAGTCCTGAATTGCTACTCACGTGACCTGGCTTTGGTGGTGATGGTTACAGGAATTTAGCTTCAAAAACAGAATAAAGAGCACAGAGCTGAACCTCAAACAAAGGGAGCGAGAGAGGCAGATCTCATTTAGTTTAAAATTCTGTTCTTTTTAGCTGTCAACCGTTTAAGGCAAGTCAGAAGGATTTTGCCCCTTTTGCAATAAAACTTTGATATCACTGTTACGATTTTCTGACTGCCAGGTCAAAAAAAGCTCAAGTGCCATGATTTTTTTTATTTTTCATTTGCAAAATTTCCAAATTGCTGTCAAGTACCCTCTTTGGCACATCACCTGCTGCCCACCAGCAATGGTGTCGGGGCCGCAGGCACACCTCCAGCATGGGAGCAGTACACGAGGAGGGAGAAGGGAAGGGTTTGCTGTGTGAACACAAAGAGAGAATAGCTTTTACAGCAAACCAGATTGTCATTGCAGCATTTGGTCACTTCCTACGCCAATACATTCAACAAAAGCACTCCAGGTCATGAAGTAAAGGAGATTCCCAGCTCTGTAAGCATCCCCCAGACCCGCCCCCCCCCCCCCCGCCCCTCTCCCACCATTTCACATGCTAAGCTTCCTCTGGCTGGAAGTGGCTGGCTGGGGCTCCCTCCAGAGTTTATTCATATCATTTCCAAATATAGCCAGAGGGGACATGAGGGTGACATGAGATGTCCTTTCCACTTCTTTCCCTCTCTGTTAGCACTGGAAAACGGCCTGCATAACCTAATAAGTATTTTCTGTCTCTAGTTTCCATCCTGTTATGCTTTGCAGGAACTGAATGAGCTGCTTACACAGAGCTCCTTGCCAGTTTCTGGACTAAAAGAAATACTCTGCTCTTTCACTTAGGTCCCCCATTTCTGCCCATATATATATATGTATATAATGATTATATCATTCTTTTTGTTGTCTTTTGCAGTCCTACAACTCCTATAAGTTCCTGATTCTTATCAAACTTTCTTGAAAGTCCTGAAATCCTAAACAGAACTGAAAGCCTACAGTTAAACACATCTCTGTTACGCATCACTTTAGTTCCCGATAGCCTCCAGCTAAACAAACACACACAGAGAAGACAAAATTACGTTAACACAGAACATTACTGGAGATACCGTAGGGATACTTCCTTCTCCCTAATGTTCCCCCAGCCTCCAACCAATTCTTCTAATGACTGTTGCTAAGGCTGTTACTCATGCTCCTGCTCCATGATGCGTTATCCTCTGTGCAGAGTTAAGAGACCAAAATGGTTCTAAGCACTTCTCTTAAACAACCAGCTGCTGTTACTCCAAACTTTTCATATAATCATGTTCCATGTTAAGGAGTCACTTTACAAACAAACTCAGATGTGGACGCAGGAAGAAGGCATGCACTTTTTCATTTGTAATGTTTTGGAAATAAGATTTCATGCTCAATAAACCAGGTACCATTTTATTTGTTAACGTTCTTCTTGCATTAGATCCAGGACGCATCCTTCTCATTGTCTCTCAACCTTTACATTTACTGTTATAGACAGGAGATGGGTCTTCTTACATGCCAGTTTTTTGAATTAAGGAACCAGAAAACTTTCTATCAACTGCATCTCATCAGAGAATAGATAAAAGGAGGGAACTAAACCCCAGATACACTAAGAGTTATTTTAAGAGTATACTCATTGTCTTAAATGATTAAGCGTTTTCACTACCCAGCAAAAAGATTGATTATCCTGTCCACAAATCAGCTAAAAGACAGCTTTCCAGCAATAAATTCCTGTAGATGCCAAGGTACTCTTTTGTTTAGTATAGTCGGATCTGCCCTATTACAGAAAAGATTTTTTTTAAAAAAGTTTTGTCCACCCTGGAGTTCAAACTGCTGGGATATGCTGCACCTGGCAATCTTTTTCTGGAAGATGCTAGTCCGACAATACGAAATTAATTTCTTAATATGCTAAGTTTGAGCAAAAAGTAATTGTGGTTTTCCAGAAAGCCCTAAGAGAATGCTTGCTGCAGTTTCCATTACCAGTGACACTGCTTAGCCTGAGCTACCTTTCTGTAAATATTGTTGCATCTTTGTACTACAGAAGTTTGTATCAATATGCCAGAACTAGTTAATCTCCTGGCTGACAGCTCATTGTTGAAAGCACTTATCACCCTGTGTTGAGTATGGTTTGGAGTAGAAGGCTGACTGTTCATACATCAGTATCTGCTTTTTGTTTCCGGTTGTTCTTTGAACTTGCCTATGCCCGTATCAGTTTTCTCACCTCTAAAACCGGGAATAATTCTGAAAAGCCCTCTAGAATGATGTGAATTTTATTCATTGTTTGTGAAATGAATGATATTACAAATATTCTTGTTTTTTCTCCAGTTTGGCTGTTATTTTTCCACCTGTCACTTGAAGTCACTGAGCTACCTATGTAAGTCCTTCTGAAAGGACAAGTAAGAAATGTGCTTATCCTCTGGTGTTAGGATCATCACAACCAAAGAAGGTGCTGCATTTTCTGTTATACTTGGCAATGGCTGATTAGAGAGGTTTTCTTACAACACAACTTTTGTCAGTAGTCCGATTTTGTTGTTTTAAATCAGAGCAGCATCCTTCTCCATGCACTCATATTTAAATAACCACTGTGTTCCCTAATTGAGTGCCTTTTAAAGTCATTGCATTTGGGAAAAATACATATCCTTTTTGTAAAGTTAAGAAAACATCCATAGTAGCTCAGAGTACTGATATTCACTTTATGAAAACCTCTTTAAACACTCTTGCATTCAGCCATTTTTTGTGTGTCCTCAAACCCATTTAATTCATCTGGGACGTAAGTCTTTCTGATTTTATTTTTTGTATTTAACAATCTACATTGATCCCCTCAAAATACCAGGAAAACAAAGAAAACACAAAAATAATTGAAAGAATAGTCCTCTCGGTCAAACTGATTGAATATAACTATTTTACTGAACTTCATGTTGTGTTATAAAACAAATTTGAGTCCTAACAATATATAGTTCTAGTTTATTTGCCCAGCAGATTAAACCACCATAAATATTGAGTGATTCAACTGAGCAGCCACCCCTGGCTGTAGCGAATAGCATGTTAACAGACACTGGAGCTCTCGGAGACTCCAGAAACTTGTGCTTAAGTAAGCTTGCTAATTAAGCTTACTAAATACTATTTCTCTAAATATTGAAATTACTTATTTTACATTCACCTGAGAGTGATTAATGTGATTAAACCTCCTCATGGGTCACAGAGTAATTTACTAAAGCTATGGAGAGGAATACTGGGAGGGGCTAGGAGCCCTCCCAGGGCATCAAGACCAGACAGCCATCGCAGGGAGGTTGGAATAAGACAGGCAAATCAATTCTACTGCACTGCAACTGGAATCTTTCTTCCAAATAATCTCTACTGAAATAAGTATTCTAAACTGAGGTAAAAAAAGCAAGGATGATTATGTTGTCTCCAACAACCCTCACAAAAAAATGTTTGCATTTTTATGGACCTGGAGAGATACCTCTGCCTACTCTCCGTTATTTCTGCTTTCAGCTATTGTTCCTTCAAAGAATGCTTTATGGGAAGATACCATTAAACTGCACAACACTACCACACATATAACATTGCTGCTAATGCTCTTTAGAAGTAATCTATCATAGGTTATTTAGTTTCACTGGTCTTGTACAATGAGTCTCACGCTCAACATTTAACTGAATTGCCCAAAGACACTCTTCCAACCATATGTAATGTACAGTAAATAATTCTTCTGTAAATTGTCTGGGAACATACTGCAGAACAATTCTCAAGAGAAAAAGTAGGGCTGAAATATTTTCTCATGCACCTTCTGTCCGGGTGACATTCCCATCCTGTTCCAGATTTGCCCCCAGCATGACCGAGCTGACACTACCCTTTTGCACCCATGTTTGTTTGTGTTTGCCTCCCGTTGATATTTATAAGCTGTTTCCGATACCCTCACAGCAGCATCATCTTAATTTTGGCAGAGGTTTCTGTGTGTTCATGTTCCAAGGGGGATGGAGAGCACACAAACTGTCTCCAAATTGAAGGAATCAATTTTCATTTCTGAGATCAGACAGGCTTTCATTTACTGCCTATTGACTCCATAGAGAGACAATAATAATGTTGCTGCTCTCAGTCAAAAAGACCATTACCGAGGACAATGCACTTTGTCAAGAAAGAAGCCAGACCTCCCTTTCCCCGGACCACTCTTCGCACCCAGAGTTACAAGATGGGCTCTCTCCAGAAGCACCATTTGCTACCTGGCCAGCTCAGTCAGAGCCCCAGGGCCTAAAGAGGGTACAAATCTTTTTGGATATCCATCCAACAAGCAAAGAGAAAATGAGGGAGTGTGCACAAACCTTCTCTGGAGACCCACTGCATCCGTGGGTGGAGGAGCTGGCAAAGCCAGCCGCTCTCACCCCGCCAGCCTGAGGAGTCCCCATATGTTTGGCTGCCACCCATGCAGCCAACAGTCCTTGGAATGAGGCACCAAATACATCCGGACTCCTCTCGCTAGTGCTGACGGACATCCCGCCTTGCCAAGCTTCAAATGGACCATACTAGAGCTGCGGGGCTCGGTGAATCGGCACTGCATTAACAGTCTGCCCCAGTCCTCAGCCAGGTCACGCCCAGTAAGGCAACGGACACCCAGCAAGATTCACCACTCAAATTTCTGGATAAATCCTCTGGGTCAGGTGCTGTGCTGGACTCAGTGGATTTATCTAGAAAGGCATATCTGATGTCCAGTTAAGCACCCCCAGGCAGGCTCAATACCTTCCCTGGGGTATTTGAACTGTTTGCACAGTACTGAAGCACTGTTAGGGCAGAGCCCTGTTACTCTCCAAGGAGCCTCCAGATCATCTCCCTACCCTTCCTTTTTCTTGGAAATCTGGGATAAGAATTGAAGGACAATAAGTGGTTTTGCTCCGTTTTAAAATAGCAACAGTGCCTTTTGGGAGGCTTCCCTTGAGTTTCAGGAAAACAACATCCTTATCCTTTCACATGCTGACCAAACATGGATGATATGTGGCCGGCCATTCTGCTGCAGTTTCATTTCGAACTAAACGTTACCAATGAGAACTTACTCTTAAACACAACAGTCTTTCAGAAGTTGTTAGTCAAGCTGATGATACCAAAGATGGGTTGTAAATAGATGAAACCACTACAAACACTCAAAAACCTACACAAATGGTTTGCCATATTTGACCTTTGGTCTTTCAGTAAAACTTATGTGCCTGCACTAGGTTTGTGCCCAACTCAAAAAGAGTAGCAACTCCCATGTTTACGAATGTGTTTTTTCTTTCAGGATCTGTTTATATTTCAATCTTTAAAAGCCCACTAAATTTACTTGCAGAACAGTAATGCATTCCACAGAGATTCTCATTCTACATTTGAATTGATCGAATTCCATCTAGAATCTCAGGAATTAAGCCATCAAAGAACCCCAGAGCATGCACAGGCACTCAAGAACACAATTCCCCTCCCCGCCCTTCAGTTTTCATTTGAGTAAGGTCTACATGGATACAAGTGGCTATGCTTCATATTTTAACTTCTGAAGTTCCATTGCAGTTTAATTGCCAAATAATCCTGTTGGCTCCTTTCTGACACATTTTTAATACATGCTTTTTTTTTCCTTTTTTTGCCTAAATCTTATATTTTAAGTTTGTAGTCAATGACATGTGCATACCTTTTCAATAAAGGGTTTCCCTGTGGTATGAAGGAATGAGGTAATTTACACTAATACATGCAAAAATGCAGAACTACATATGCTAACAAAACTTCACCGTCACTCCACGCAGCTAACCTGAACTGCTGTGTATTCTGAGTGTTTTGCCATAGACTTTTGTGAACGACGCTGAAGTCCGTGTTGAGTAATACAGAGCATCAGAATGTGCTATTGCTGTCCACCCACGCTGGCAGAAAGCTACTGAGTTTTCAGTTGTTTACAAATGTTTTCAGTGATAAATCTCTTCGCTATTTCCCATGTGAAGTTACGCACTCCAAACATGTGCAGCGTATGCTTTGCTGCTCCAAGTGCTGCAGGAGGTGAGAACCATCAGAGACACCTGAATTTTGTTTGTGCTTCAATGTACACATCTACACTTGTGGTTTTGTTTCACAGGTTTATAAAATCATAAGGCATGATTATGATAGCCTAAGTTGGTTCCTTAAAGCAGTGCAAACACCATCCATCTGTTGCAGCACTGAAACGGTAATGTCTGAATTACATTGTCTTTCTAAAAGATTTTAGGTATAAGTTGCAGGACGCTCTATAGAGCCAGGGCAGACATAAGCTTCCACCACAAAAAAACCCAAATCCAAACCTGAGAATGTATTTTAATATCACCCACTGATTTTTTGAAAAGATGATAAATAGGTCACTTCTCCACAAACATTTTCTAGTCTGGATACAAATCAACATGTTCTTTTTAGTTAGGTGACATGATTATCTTAATATTTTAAGAAAGCCAGATGGGTCAAAATAAGCCCAGGTGGTCTCAAGCCTGCCAATTTACCAAGCTTATGTTTTCATTTTATTTGAATAAAAAATGCCCATCATTCTTTATCAGAGGTACACTAAGCTGCCACGGTTGTTTGTCATCATTTGTATAAAAGCCAACCGGGTTACCTGTCAGTTTGAAAATATTGTGGATAATAGGCATTACTTGAAGCAGCACAGAGCTGATTAACAAGAAAATTGGATTTTTTTTTAACCTGTTCCTTTCCTTTTCTTCTTGCACAGTACTATATTAATTTGGAAATGGATTTTTTCCACACACTATCATACACAGGTAGTACATTCAGCTCATTAGACCACAAGATTCTAGCAGTTAGCTTAATCCAGGACATCAGAATTCAGTCTCTCTTACTACCCTATCCAGGATTAAATAGAAGGAGCCTGTTCATGATCCATCTGTACATGTAAAACTGACTACCAGGCTCACACGTGCTTCCCTTTCCATTTCAACCATGTTTTATAGCAAAGCACTTTTAAACATGTAACAGGTCTGTTTATGTGTAGAGAGCAACCATTTTATTTCAAGACCAGACAGAGCCCATGAAAAGGAGACACAAACACAATCCTCTCTCATCTAGACTTTGCTTATTTTCCTCATCTTAGCTACTTTTTCTGTATGTAACAGTAATCGGATAGTCTGAATTCTCCTTCTGAAATCTAAATATAATCATTGCTGAAGTCTTATCTTTTAAAGAGATAAAGACACAAAGTTACACCAAGTTATTACAGCCACAGTTCCATGTGACTCATTTTCCACACACAGCAGCAGGAACGCTCCCTTTTAAAGGCATAATTCATGGTTTCTACTTCATATCACCACAGTGACCCTAGGACACTGTCTCACCAGCTGGAAACTAATCTTGCCAAACAGGTAAATATTGCAATTCAAAAATCCCATTTTTGCACTGAATAATTTAGCACATCCATATTTGCTGTAAAAACTCTGTGGACTTTACATGCAGAGAGCTCTCCTAAACTACATGGGACAGCATTAGCTTCCCTGTCCCTTTATTCCCTGCAGCTAGATTTTAATCCTTTTTCTCCCTCCAGAAAAAAAAAAAAAAAAAGTAATCTAGCGTTTCAGTGAGATGAAGAGTATTAGTATCCAAAGCAATGAGAGAAGGGAAAAAACAACAAAGGAATTATTTGAATGAAACAAATAGGAGGTAGGCTTCCTCCCACACTAATTTTCATAGCAATTTAAGGCAAAATGCACAAAAGAACATATGCACATTTTAACATAGCAGGATCCATAGTACTCACACACTTTCTGTGCAATACAGGGGAAGAAATCTGCACTAGACACGGAACACCATACCTGAACCAGTCAGTAAGAAAAGCAGATGACTGCAGTATGGATTAAACCTCCATTTTATGGGGAAAGGTCATCTTCCACAGCCATATCTGAACCACTGAGGCTGTGTGTTACCAGCAAAGCAGCCCCGAAGCACCCACTTCAGAGTACATCACCCCAACAGTCAGCACATAACAGACCCTGCAGCCTGCCCTGCACTCTGTGCTCTCAGAGCTGCTTTCTTAGCAACATTCAAACTACAGCAGTTACACATTCCTCAGTGACCAAGAGCATTGGTCCGTAGCACCCCTGCAACCAGCCTACTATACTACACTATACTCTACTACAGCCCTACGCCCGGGGCCCACACAGGCAGCAGCATGCATGCCAGTGTGGCGAAGACCCTAGTTTTCAGCCAGATCGACTCCTTGAGCAGTTCCACACCATCTTTGTTCAAGCAACACTGGCAGCAAACAGCACAGGCAAAAATGCCCAGGGGCTGTTTGAGGAAGATGACAGGAGGGCAACATACTGGACTTGGATTAAAGGTAAAACTTCAAGGAAAAATAAGTAAAGCTAAAAGTTTTTTTTCTAAAAAAACCTCACCATAATCAATCCTATCTGCAGGACAAGAGCTTAGGACTATTCCTCCTTGCAAAATACAAGTATATGAAAGCATAGTAGGTACTTTTATCATGACCAGAGCTATACGAAACCCCAGCTTCAATTCCCTTTCTCTTCCCAGGAAGCTTCCACTAGCCTGCCATACAATTTCAATTTTTCCCATTGAAGCTGCTGTCTTTGTTTAAGATTTAAAACACATTCTTGTTTCTTTTCTCTCTGTGGCTGAAATGCGAGTTGAGGGGTGACCACCGAGAACAGCAGACAAATGCTTCCCAGCAGCACTTTCTTCTTGTATTTTCCCTGAAGTCTGCTCCTGCTTGGATGTTCAACTAGGCAAACCTCCACAACACAGAGGCCCTGAAAAGGGTTAGGCAGTGGATTGCTTGCCCCTGCCTCCTCATTTAAGCACTTGGGCATTGACAGACTTTGGTATAACCAGGTGCAAATATTTTCCACACATAGACAATTCCATGGTATTCACATGGGAACATATACAGCCAGCCATCTATATGTCAAGAGTCACTGGCAATGCTCACAGACCAAATCCATCAACCAGTAGACATCCATGCTTTGAGATTCTACATCTAGGATTTAGATTATAATAGTTATGCTAGATGAACTTACGGTTACTTAAGAGATTTTGTAGGTCTAAACCTCAGTATGCTCAAAAATATTTTTCTTCAAAAATACGTGAAGTCCCAGTCGAGTCATGTAGCTTTCTTCTGTAACTTTGTGAACTTCTGAAGCTTAACCTGGCATTCATTTGTGGTCATTACAAGGACAAAAGTCATCCAAGGAATACCTAGGTAATGTATAAGGGTTGCTCTTGGTTCATTATGTAGCGATTTCTTCTCTTGATTCTGTACTAAACTGAAGTCATGTGATGAAACTGAATACATGGTGATGCTTTAAACACTTCCTGTAAGCTGTAAAGCAGTTTGCATGGTCATTTCTTACTGTATTTCCCCCAGTGTCACTTGCTTAAGTGGTGCAGGAATACGTGCACTGGTTGAATTTCAGCTTAGGTTATTACCCTTTTCTGTCAGAGTTTCCCTTGAGTTTTAATTAAACAAGGCATTATTTACCAATTGTGTTGTAAATAGTTTTTATAGTACAGTTTAAAATGTTCCTGTGTGCCTCTGAAGAGAGGATCTTTTTTCAGTAGCGGGTTAAATGATCCCAGTATATATAGATATATAAATTTAAAAACTTCAGTCATTTATGGTTTTACAGCTTGGAGGATGTAAAGTGCGACAGGGTTGCTAGTAATGAATGCTTTTTTATTGATTGAAGTTACAATATTATTGCTTCCTTTTTTTGTTTATATAAGCTACATTATAGAGTATGTTGCTAGGCAAGTTTACACATCAGATTTTCTTCAAATTCAGATTATTTTTTTTAAACACAGATTGCAGGCTGCTTATCCTAGTCCAGGTGCTGCAGTGTGGAAAGTTTGGTTCATATATGCAGCTGACAATCAAGGTTTTCAAGTCTTTAATCTTTGGAAACATCTGACATTCTCTGCAGGTTGCAGAGAAGAGGAGGAAATTAAGTTTCCTGGTATTTTCGATGAATTTCAATTTTTCATTAAAAAAAAGATAGGAAACTGTAAAGGTTAAATATTTTGTGGTAGCTTTTGTTTGCTTTCTATCGCTGTTCTTACACTAAGTAACTATAAACACAACCGGGTGTAGAATGCAAAGACATTGACAGCCACATCCTCCACATCCTCTCAACGTGTTTACCCTAATGGACACCGACTAGCAAAGTGCAATACAGTGGTTACAGAAATACTTTAAACACAAATTAAATAAGTGGTCAAACAACCCACTGTTTCTGATCATTATTTCAATGCATTTTTGAGTTTACCCATTTCAGAAATTACTAAAAATGAAAGCGTACATGGAGTCTGGAGAAAAGTAACAGCTGAGCATCCATTAATTGAGCTTTGTATCTGTTCAAAAGTCATGCTAATTTAATCAATGCTAGCAATAACATCCCCCCAGCACACAGTATTAACCAGTACTTTGGGAATTAGTATTTGCCAATTTTCATTACTTTCTGCTATGATACCAAGAAGCAAAACTTTTTGTCTTCAAGGATAAAACTCTGCCAAGCATTTACAGAAGTGCTAGCACCCTAGTGTTCTGGACATGATAATCATGCTCATGTTTGGTGCTTAAATTACAGCATGAACCTCAAACCCACTATTAGCTGTTAAAATGTAGCAAATGCAGTGTTTCAGGCTTTGTGAGTCAGGTTTTGGGGGTTTTTTTGTTGTTGTTGTTTCCCTCCCCAAATCTGTGTAATAGCAATTTTTCCTGTCCTTGACACAGAAGAGATTTGCTGCTAGGGTTTTTATGTATGTGTGTACACACAGGCACGCATAGACACATATATAAGATTTCTCTCATTTATAAAGGAAGCCTGAGAAAAACAGGAACGCTAAACAGAGGAAGATTAAGATAGATTTTCCCCTCATTTACCACAATCTACAGATCTTTTAGCAAGCTTCCCATCAATAATAAATGCAGCTCAAACTCTGACGCGTTTCAGATATAATCTAAGTAAACATTTTTGCTCCTGGAGACTGGTCTTGTAACTGGTCTCTTTACATGATAAGATTCTTGAGCAATGCACATACCAAATGCTATTACTGTGTGTTGGTACAGAAATCCCCTCTAGGAAAACCGTATGTATTTTATGATATTTGGATGCCTAGTGCTACCAGAGAAATTCATTGCAATCTATTTTTGCTAGAAAGCCCCTTCTGCAAACAATGGCTCTTTAAATCATTGAGACTATCCATGTGACATGGGCCAGTGGGCATAAACTGATTTAAGGATTTTAAATTTAAAACAGGTTGGTAATCCCTAGTGGATGATGGGACTGTAAAAATAGAGCTTATCACGCTGCTCTGCAAGTCTGTAGACAGCGCAAACCAGTCTGAGCCTGAAGGGCTAATATTGCCTCTTCTAGAAGTAGAAGCAATACCTATCTGCATTTATTTACAAAGGAGGAATCTGCTCTACTTGAGGGGGAATCTCATCCTCAGCTGCCGATTCCATTAACAGACAGCGTTTGATCCATGTCAATAGAACACTAAAATAATTTCCAGGTTTAATAGCTGGGCACATCAACCTGCCACCACCCCATACAGTCCCCAGTAAAAGGCAGGGGGTGTGGAGCTTACAATTACCCATGGAAAAATTGGGGCAAGAAAGGATTTGAGGAATGCATTAACTAGATGCAGCTGAAGAGGTAGAAACTTGGAATTTCAGTCATAGGCAATGCTACTGGGACACCACATACTTAATAAACAGAGAAGTATAACCATAGGCTGCGCAGGGTTGTGGACAAGGCTGACTTAAAGGAAGCAGACTCAGAGAGCTGAGAAGGAGAATGAGATGGGGGGCAAAGGGCGGAGGGAAAGAGATTGGAGAACAGGACCAAAACTGGATACTGACAAAGAGGGAAACGGAAAGGAGGGGAGGCTGCAATGAGACAGAAACAACCTAGCGAAGGAGGAAGCCGTGTCATTGTGAATTTCAGGGCTCAGTAGGGCTGCTACAGCATCTAAACTGGTTTCACAGTCAACCTGCCCTGGCTGATAGGGGCAAGACTTGGGATGAACTGGGGCATGTGGGACTGTCAGGGAGCACCAAGAGCAGGGCTGCTGCAGGGAGTGGGGCAGGAGAAACACCAGGAGCTGAGAGCAATCCCAACACAGGCAGTACCCTCAGTGACAAAGTGCCACCCTACAGTACCTGAATGCAGCAGGTTGAGCCAGGTGCCATCAACAGCCTCCAATGCAGCAAGACAACCAGGGTGATGGTCTATCCAAGGACTCCTTCCAGCAACAGCTGGACGCAGAGTTGGAGGCTCTGCCATAAAGTCCCAGATCCAGCCAGGAGGAAGAGTAGGGACCAACATTCATACAACAGCTGAATACCCCAGGCTGAACTTAAATGAGCTCCTGAGCCCTTGGGGTGAGGGCAAGTGGGAGGGTGGGACCCAGGTGAGGCTGGCTGGGGCCATTAAAACCTGTTAGTGGGGTGGAAGGGGGAAAAACAGAGGTCTTCAAATATTTGATAAATGAGATGTTAATGTTATAACTTCTTCCTTTCAGTAAGACACATTAGCTCAATGAAACTGAGATCTTACTCGCACTCAAAGGTGCTGTGACAGCTCTCAAAAACAGAAACAGAACCTCCATGTTTAGAGGATCTTCTTGTACCAATGCTAATAAGCCAGTTCCCTCAAATGTGTAAGTCATGCTGACAAAATGACATTTTGATAGTTCCACCTGCTAATACAGATACTCGGTTAGAAATCTGAGGTCCTGGTATTTCTAACCAGCATGGCTACATTTAGGAACTCCTGAAATGTAAATAAGGTGAGAATCTCCCCTTTATTCAGGTGTCAACAAATGTCTACAGGTCTACAAATGTTCACCTGCAGCACTGGGAAACCAATAAGGAGATTAAAGTTTCCTTATACACAGACCAAACAAATAAAGCTTATACACGCAATGAAATTCTGCCTTTTTTTTTTAAGGTAACATTAAACAGGATTTTTCTGTATCTACCATTAACAAGTATTCTATAGGGTACTTTACAAGTGCAATTCTCCAAAATAAAGGTTATGTGCCAGTTCTTCTGCTCAGGTTCACTTGGATTATTTCAACAGTTTTTCACACTTCTGGTAAAAAATACACTCTATGACAAATATGCATCTGCAGATCTGAATGAGAGCCCACAATACCAGTTTTTCTGGCCATCTCTTAATAACTTAACACTCTCCTGTAATGAACACCAGGAGTCCAGAACCTACCCGTGTTTCTCAACTGTAAGATTGGTTTGTTCAGTATTGCAAAAATCTCCCTGTGTAAGACAGACTAACCAAAAATACTTTTGAAAAAAAAGGAACTAAAAGGACCACACTGACTTTTATCTGAGAAATAGTAGTTACAACACACACACACACGCACGCACACACGCACGCACAGGCATGGCACCACTGTGGAAGTATGGAATTCAGCGAGAGCCAATGTACCTGCAGGATAGCTCTTTCCTAGGAAATTAAGCATTTCTGTACTACTTTGCAAATACAGGATACGCACACTTACAACAGAGGCAAAATATAGCTATAATCAGCCACTTTCCTGGGAGATGCAACATTCCTTTTATTTTGGTGTTATTTACAAGGATAAAGCAGTCAATCGCAATTTTTTATTTACATAAATTGAGAAGTCAGCTTGAGGTCAGAAAAGCTGATTTTATTGCTGCCTTTTAAGTATACACCACTCACTTCAACTGGTTTTGCAGCATAACAACAGCAAATTTTTTTTATTTTTTTTTTTTCCAGAAATAACATTGGAAGTCCCATCATGGAATTCCACAATTTGTTCACTTGGGAAAACACCTACCTGTAAAAGAGAAGAAGACCCCAGCCGGCAATAACCCATTAATTAAATGGGAAAATGACTCTATAGACCAAAAGCATCAAAAGAAAAAGGACATTTTAGGTTTCATGGGAGTTGACAACTCTTTTATTACAAGAATGAAACGTTGCAAGAAGGTGTTGGATCATTTATTGAAACTAACATTTGCATAATTTTTCAGTGGTTTGCATTTGTATTTGTAACATTTGAGACTTAAAAGAAATAAGGGAAAGCAATATCCCTCCTTTTTTTCTTTTTTTTCTTTTTTTTTTTTTAACATGCCCGTGTGGCAAGAATGCTGTAAATTTGACAAAGGTGGTACCATCTATATACATTTAGGAAAACATGCTTGCTGTGGGTGTACAAAAATAAAATTTATTTGTTAAATTACACATAAATATAAGGTACAAATGTATTTTTAAAATACAGATAAAGATAATCACACTTGCATTGTGTACATATGAAAATACAGTATTTTAATATTCAACATACACAGACACATTTATGATAAATGCAACTAGTTGGCAATGCCAGTTCTTCTCAGTCTGTTTTTTGTCCTTTTCTTTCGCCCCCCCCCCCTTCCAGTTTTCCATAAATATGGAAAAAAAGGCTTTTGAAACAATTAGTTCTGCCGGACATCTTGCAGCAGCTTGTTAATTTCTGCCACCAGCTCACTGGCATCCATGAGTTCGTGTTTACCATCACTGAGGTGGTTGAGCACATTGTCAAAATCATCTTCCTCGTAATTCTCTGGGATCTCCTCCATGGCTGGCAGCCACTTGGAGGAAGGCTGCGCGCTCGAGTGAGTCCCCATAGTGGGCCCGTTGTTGGCAGGATTTTGGAAATGTGTGCTGGCTGCCCAGGCTGCCACCCCCTGCGGATAATTTACAGTCTTGGCTGGCAAATGTCCCTTCCTGCGCTCCAACGAGTTGGAGCGATCCATCTCATTGCACTCCGCGTAGGCATCTAGCGAGGGAGGCAGCAGGCGCTGGAAGACACTGCTCATTTCAGAAAGGAGAGAGGAGGTACAGGTGTCCCCTGAATCCTCCTCGCTCTGGCAGTCTTTACCAAACGTGGAAAAGCTCTTCTTTTTCTCACTGGCGTCAGCAGGCTGCGCATCTTCCTCAAGGCCCTGCTGCTGCTGCTGCTGCAGCTGCAGCTGCTGCTGGGGTGACTGGAACTCCTCTCCAGGGATGAACATGTTACTTCTGTAGTCAGAGGAGGGAGAGGGCAACGGTGGCATCCAGCACTGGTCAGAGTGCCCCAGAACCCTGCACTCCTCCGTGCACAGTCGCATCGCTGCAAGAGAGAAAAGAGGAGAGTGAGCACCCGCCTCCTGCTGCAGGTAGCACTGAGCATTGGCAGGGGCTAACACAGGGACCCCACTTCTCCAGAGATCTTAGAATCCGGTGGTTGGGTTCACCTCCTGTGTGTAGGAAATGGCAAATACAAATAGTCTGGATCTAAATATACTCGCATTGCCGAATGGTCTCAAAAAATGGGAGCGATAAATGCAGAATATGTATGACAGTAATGGAATCTCTTAACTAGGGCTGCAGATAAACATGTAAATCCTAGGTGGAAAACAAGTATTCGTGACTTAAAGCCATTTGTTCCCTTTGTACAGTGCTGTTTCATTCAAATAACTAACTAACTAAATAAATAAATAGAAGCGTTTCTACCTCCAAGCATTTACTTAAGTTTTACTGAAGTCTTCCACATGCAATTAGAGAAGCATATAAGTGTAATAAAGTGGGAATAAACGGACAGGGGAAATCAAGAAGAATGAACTGTCATGTGCAGAGGGATCTCCCTCTTCAGTAACACATCTTCTGATCAGACAGCGAGGGGTATGTTGAATATTGCCTTTTTAGCTGAATCACCTAAATTTTAGCCAGTTATCAGAACACCTAGGGTTTAATTCACACCCCGTGTGACTCCAGTGTTTATACTGGAGTTACCCTGAGATGCACTTGCAGCTCTGTAGCTCAGGTAACTGGAACGTGCTGGCTCAGGCGCTGGCACAAGGGGGCTTCTGACCCACAGGGTGGGCATCCGGAAGGGCTGAAGAGCAGAAGACAACAGAGCCACTCTTTCAGCTGCCTGGTTTTAGTGGTGTCTCTCAGGGAGAAACAATATGATGGGGCAAGTGACTGCACCCCTGGGAGCTACGCTGGTCTGAACTGGTCCATGGAGGGGCACTGCAAGAGTCCTCTGCAAACACCTGAAGAGGTCTGGGTGTGCAAAGACGGATGTGCCAGGAGAGAGGCTAAATTTTCCTCTCCAAAGGGAACTGATTCTGTAGGACTCAAAGCCTTGGCTCAGGCTGGGCACTGCCTGGGTACCTGGCAGACCTGCTGGAAAAGGCCTAGGTGCTGCAGCAGCACTGACGAGCTGGAGTCACATACTTCAGAATAAAGTTTTCAGAAATGCCAAGCTCTTTGCATTATGCATGTTCTAGCCGTAAGAAACTTTTGCACTAATCCCCTGTGAATCAACAGTTAGATTAGCCCACACAGTATAGTTTCTTCTTCTTTCCCTTTATATACTGAATACATAAGAAATGTTTGCAGTTACGCCCTGTAAATTTCCCTCATTTCTCATCACATTTCCCACCTGGCTCTGGGTCCACTCAGTTTATCAAAAAATCTTTTTGCAGTGGTGTAAAGAGAACGTATTTCAGCTTAGGACGTACCAGTGACTGACAAAGTCCTACTCTCATACTGTCAGCAGTATTTACCTCTGCGCTTTACGCAGCCTTTCATATTGTTCCCTTTCCTAATGCCCTTTCCTTTTCTCCGAGTATAAACTTTCGCTGTGAAAGTGAGAGAGTTCATACGCGAGAGTATGAACTTCTTCAAGAACACAGGCTCTAGCTGCAGGCTGAATATCGCACAAGCTACTGCAGATGGCCTGCTGATCCAGGGAGCTGCAAGCAAACACCAACACCTAGAAAATACCAGTGGCTGAAGTCTGGATATGAGCGACTGAAACGCCTTCATGCGCTTTGCTCCCACCTATGAAAAGCACACCTGTCCTGTTCTACAGAAAACGCCTAAGAGTTAGAAAGGAGCAGAGATAGCGAAGTGATCCATGGTGCTTGGACGAGCTCTCAACTCATCCCAGAAGATGAGGATTACTTTTCTAATTAAGAAGACTCCTGTAAATTAATGAGAGGCTTTCAATGGTCTAGTATTTCATTACTAGTGAGCACTGCCTTATTGTGAGTTTTGTTACTGATGTTGTCAGGATTGGTTTTGGTATAAAATAATGAATTCTGACATTCCTGAACATAAGATCAAAAGATACTCTGAGCAAACTGAACGGTGTCATAGTCTATCCTTAAATCAGCAATAAATAAAAGAAAAACCCAGATGCACAACAGCATTTTATTTCTTTTAGCCAGAACGTAAAGCTTATTGGTGAAGATTTAAAGTGAGAGAGAAAAAGAAACAAGTCTTTCAAGGGTAGTTATTGACCTTTCTGTTCATGTCATTTTCGAAGTTTTGGGGGACTGACACCATTCCTTTCCAGTTCCACCTTAAAGGGACAAACTGGAAGAACTTTCTCACAGCATTTTGTCTGTGTCCAGACTGACAATGCAGAAACCTTTCAAAATGGAGAACAGGAAACCTGTAGGAAGTTTTCTTTTCCTTTTCATTTGTTTGGATTGCCAATCAGTTCAGGTCTCATCTGAACAGGTTCATCACACTTATCTGATAGATTAAGACCACGTGTAGCGGCAAACAGACATCTGGGTGAACTTAAATGCCTGTCTTGATAGCCCAACCCAGTTCTGTCTGCACTCAGCAGGAGTTTTCCTCACTTTGAATGTGATTAGCCGGGCGCTTTTGGAAATCCTACCCGTTGGCTTCCTGTTTAGAGACCCAAGTGCAACAGCTTAAAACGAATCACGAATCACGGGCACTTCAGCCAGCCAAGAGGGCAGCCCCCCCTGCCTGCTGGCAGCCCCCAGCTGCCCGCCGGGAAGGGGACAAGCTCTGCCTTGGCAGCAGCGGGGCTGGATGCCAGTGCAAACATCATTGCACTTGAAGTTCTCCTGGCAACTGAGAGCTCCAGCAGATCCCTCCCTGGCTCTTTGCTAACCACAGGAGTGAATGAGACATGCCTCGTGCTAGCTGGCAGAGGAATACGTAGCAGGAGCTGGGGGAGATGAGGATAAAAATATATTAGGGCTCCAGATTTAGGTTAAAGGTTTGGAAAAAATAGTAACTTTTCAAGACCTCCAGTTTTGAACCATTAAGTGTAGAAGACTAGTTAGAGGAGGTAGGTGAATGGCTGGGTAGGTGACACAAGACCTAGCCTGAAGCAAAATACACAAAGCAATTTTTAAAGTAAAAATGTGTAACAAGAACAAATCAGACTTTTGGGGTTTACTCTTGCCTAGCATAACAGCATATTTCCCAGGGTAAAACACACCAAGGCCAGTGTGTAACAACAATAAGCTGCATAGTAATAACTTGAGAACTTTTGGGTCATTGAAAACTGGTGTTTTCCATGGCAGCAGAGAGAATGAGCTGCAGCAGTGCATCTCCTCTCCTCCAGCCCTGGGCAACACACAGGGGTTGCTTTAGGAGGGAGTACATGCTGCACTGCCCCACAAAGCAATGTGCCCCACGTATGAAGTGATTTTACTTAACTTCTTAAGTTTACACTCTTGGTTCAGTGAACCATATTGAAATTACCCAGCCCTGTTGGTTATACTGAGAAAACTAAGTATGATGTGAAATAATTACAAGACCTAGGGTACAACCAGTGGCTGTATAATTACTAAAGTAATTACAAAATCCTCATATCGGTACTTAGCATGATTTCCCATAGACTCCTTTATTCAACTTATAACTGGGCTTAAATTTAAAAGTGGTACTTCATACAGATGAATATGGATGTATATGTCCACCTTCCCTTCACTCACCCTTTTCCAGCTTTTTCCTTTTCTGCCCTCTGTCCCTGAATTGTACCTCTTAAGCTCTTTCTTCTAGAAATCAGGGTCGAAAGATTTAAATTCTGGGATATATTTTGATCCTTCTCTTGCCACTCAAGTTCATTTTTCGCTAGGAGAAAAATACACTTTTCTTTCCTCTCCATCCACATTTCTAGACTACCCTCACAATTCATTTCTGAATGGCAGAAGTTTGTATCCTATGGATCAAACCCTGTGTGGAAAATGTATCTCCCAAATTATAGTTCAGTGTATTTTTAACAAACCACAACTGCCTGGCTTTGCAAAAACATCCACCCAGTCATTAGAAGTCTAAGGACATGGAGCAGATCGTGCTTTTGGGGGGAATCTGGAGCCAGCTTAGGATGATATGAATAACAGAAAAAAAATGTAGTCATTGCTCTAGGCTGACCTTCAGTTGTGAGTGAGGTTTCATTTTGCTAGATATGTGAAGGCTTCAGCTCAGTATTTATCATGAAGCAGAGTAAAAAGGAAGGAAACACAGGGCTTGAAAGCTAAAGAACTTTTGCTTTCTTAGTAGCAGCTTTATCAAAGTGACAGCCAGGCAGCACTGTAAATAAACCGGTCAGCTTCCATTGTGCTCTCACCTGCAGGAATTCTCCCATCTGTAAGGAAAAGGTCACTGAATCCTTCCCCAAGAAGTCTGTCAATTGGAGACTCTCTCCCCAAATCATAATCACTGTCTCCAGCTTCACTGTCACCTCGGCCACTGTCTTTCAAGCTGAATTTATCCATATCTTGTAGGGCATACCTGTAAAGAGAATTGTGGCGATTGTGGAATTAGATTATGTCATGTACCTTATATTCCACTTTTTGATTAAAGAGACATGTCTGTATTTTCTGGTACACATGCATGCATATGTAGCAGAACAGTTCAGATCCTTACCTGTAGCTTCTGGAATACTTGTTTCCTCGAAAACTTGGCCTTGGTTGATACTGGCCCTGGTGGAGCATCGAGAGAAGCTGAGAAACCTGCTAAAGAAAGGGTGAAAAGACTGATTCCATGAAATGAAATGAAGTTTCTAGTTGTAAAACCACTAATTCACTTCTCAGGTTTGTTTGTAGGGAGGTTTGGCATTTTTTTCTCCTTTAAAGTTTAATTAAATCAAATTCCTGCACATATATAATGCAGTACAACACACTATTTTGTACTGTAGCGTCTGCCACAGGAAACATCTAAAGACTTTGTACAATGAGGAAATGCACTGCTGTTCATTAGCCTCTGAACTCATAATAATTAATTCATTAACAAGTTAAACAAGTAATTAAACAGAGCCGGAGTTTTGTTTTGTTTTAATAGATCAGAACCAACCCTTTACCATTCCAGGCTCCTAGTTCAAAACAAAATGCCATCGCTCTGCATGTAAAGAGTTACCAGGATGCAGCTCTCATTTAAGCTACGCTCATATATTACAATAGCTGTACTTAAACTGTGTCTGTGTTTAACCTTTTAGTTCTCCATCCCCATTAACGAAAGACTTTCCTGCATCGTTTCTCTGTAGAAATACTTGGGCACTTCTTAAACGGAGCCATACAGAGGGAAAAGGAAGGGAAGGCAGGGAGGAAAGGGCACTAAACCAGAGCAGAGTACTGTCAATTGCACTCCACTGTTTCGACCTTACAGGGAAGAACCCAGAAATAACGTTACTAATAACAGATTTAATCCTATTCCCCGTGGTAATGGCTTCAGTTGATATTGTGAGTAAAACTGCAAAGCTGTGACATCTAAAAAGAAATCCATAGCACGTTCTCACTAGGCAGAGACCCACTTGCCTGCTGCTCTCCCAGGCTGCACGCAGAGCACCTCCATGCTCCCAAGGGAACGCATGAGTGAACGTGTGTGTACACCATGGTATGGACCTTACCTCAACAGCCGGAGTAGCGTGGGTGAGTTCCAGCGAGAAGTTTTCAGGCACGTGGTTAGAGGAGATTGTCACCAGGCTGTTCAGCGATTGGTGGCTGTGGTGGCTCTGCCGGCTGCTCATCTGTCCCCTTTCCAGGGTCGGAGATGGCGACGGAGAAGCTCTGTGGTGAGATCTGATGGGCAAAGTGCCATTAACTGTTGGCACTAACGTAATGTCCCCTTTGTGGATCTGTCGTGAGGGTCGTTTTGGGTGGTGCTGGTAGGTCGACTCCGCCACGCGACAGTTGTAGGATCTGGTGTCCTTCTTCTCCCGATTACATCTTGTAGCAAAGATAACCATAATGACCAACAACACAGCACATATCGATCCTAAGGATATAATGGTTATCATGGAGACATCCAGGGAGGGCTGGCTCACCAAAGTTGCTTCTGTGCTTGCAAATGAATAAACATACTCAAAAACGGTGCATTTCAGAAGTGCTTTAGTACTAAGCTGAGGGCTGCCTTTATCCTGGACTATCACAAAAAACTCCCATTGTTTTGCTGGCACTGATTCTATGCTCACATTGATAGAGATGTCACAAGTTTTGGGATCCATCACAAAGATGCTGTTTTCCTTGTCAGCGGCTATGGAGCAGCTGAGCTCAGAGTTCATACCAGAGTCTCTATCCGTGGCCCTTACCCTGGTGACAAGAAAGCCAATGCCAGCATCTTTAGGGATGGAGATTTCTGCTGTGCTGTTGCGTAGCACTGGCCCCACAATGACGGGAGCGTTGTCATTTTCGTCGATGACGGTCAGTACAACCGTGGTATTACTAACAAGCTGCTGACTCCCTCCATCCCTAGCTTGAACCACAAAGGCAATTTGATTTACTTCTTCATGGTCAAAGGTTCGCAGGGCATAGATCGCCCCATTGGAGGGATCGATGGTCACATAGGTTGTTACAGAACTTCCCAAAATATAGCTCTCCAAAATGGTGTACGTCACCTGCCCGTTGTCACCTAGATCTGGGTCTGTGGCTGTGACTGACGTGATGTACGCTCCCGGAGAGTTATTTTCCAAGATAACAACTTCGTATCTGTTTGTCTGGAAGCGGGGAGGGTTGTCATTTTCATCACTGATTTGGACAGTAAAGTGTTTCACTGTGGAAAGACTTGGCGTTCCCTTGTCCTCCGCTATTACAGTCAAGCTGTATTCAGATCTCTTTTCCCTATCTAGAGTGGCATTAGTCAAGATTAAATAGTTATTTTCATAAGTCTTTTGGAGTTTAAAGTGGCCATGTCCATGGAGCTTGCAAACTATCTCTCCATTCATACCAGAGTCCTTGTCTTGCACTCTGACCAGGGCCACGAAAGTGTCCAAGGGTGACCCTTCAGAAACGTAGGCTATCTCTTCTTTCTCTGGGGACATCAGGTTTAAGTTAATTTCAGGTCTGTTGTCATTCACATCCACAACTTTAATTATGATTTTGCAATGAGCTGGAATAGAATTCGGCCCCAAATCTTGAGCCTGAGCATCAATTTCATAGGATTTGGTTGCTTCATAGTCCACTTGCTTCAGGAGGGTCAGGTGCCCTCTTTCTGAATCTATCTTAAAAGTCTCTACAATTTTGGCAGAAACATGACTACTGAAGGAGTACACGACTTTACCGTTAGCGCCCTCATCTGGGTCAGTGGCATTGAGGTCTATGAGCAAAGTCCCGATGGGTGAGTTTTCTAGGAGCTGGATTATATAGGACTGCTGCTCGAAAACCGGGCTGTTGTCATTGGAATCAGAAATGCTTATTTTCAGGAGGGATGAGCCGGATCTCTGAGGCACCCCTTTATCTGAGGCAGTGAGCTGGAGTTCATAACTTGACTTCAACTCCCGGTCCAGCTCTCTGACCACAATCAGCTCCGCATACTTAGCACCATCGGTCCTGGTTCGCACCTCAATGCTAAAAAAATCATTTGTAGAAAGGGAGTAAGTGTGAAGGGAGTTATCCCCTACATCTGGATCAAAAGCGCTGTCCAAAGGGATCCGGGTTCCTACGGCTGCGCTCTCTGATATTTCGATCGGGATGAGAGCTCTGGAAAACTGGGGAGAGTTGTCGTTAATATCCAGCACTTCAACTTCAACATGGAAAAGCTGCAGATGTTCAGTGGGCAGAGTGATCACATCAAACTCGATGGAGCAGTTTAAGTTTTTCTGGCAGAGTTGCTCCCGATCAATTTTAGCCCCTATGCTGATCTCTCCGTTATCCTCGCGGACTACGAGCAAGGGAGAATTCCCCCTCTGCATGGCTCGAAACCGAACCGAGGAAGGGTTAGGCATTTTTAATAAAACATCAGCTACATCCTCCGACAGTCTCGCAATTACTGATCCAACTCTCTGCTCCTCATAAATCCTGTATTTCAAATTCCTGCCGAGCGCAGCCTTATTGAAAGATATTATCATCAGTGCAAAAATGAATATAAAGTGCATTTTACTGCCGAGCCGGTGCATTGGTAAGTTTCTGCAATTCATTTCTCCCAGCAAGTTACAAAGCAATTATTTCGACTTCCTCCGGTACCTTAACCCCAGCGCGCATCTGGTCCGTGCAAACTTGAAAACGCCTCTCCTAGCCAGCCGAGCGTTAATCTCTCACCAGATCAGAAAACTTTTTTTTTTTTTCTTGGTTATATACACACCGTGCCGGGACATCCAGATACCATCCGCACGCAATCCGCGCCCGCTCATGGGACTCGCCGCTCCGCTGGCGGGGCCAGGGCAGGGCGCTCCGCTCCCGCTCCCGCTGCCGCCAGCCGGGCCGCCGCCGCCACCGGGCTCCGCCGCCGGGCTCCGCCGCTCCCGCCGCGCCGCGCTGCGCTCGCCGCCCCTCGCCCCGCCGGACTGCCCGCCCCGCTCGGCGGCTCCAGCCTAAAACCCGCCGCCACCGCGCCCCAGCCCCCCCAGACAAAGCCCCGGCCCGGCATGTGCCGCGCCGGCCCAGCCAATCAGCCCGCCGCCCGCCGGGGCCGCCGCGGCGCCCGCACCCAGCGCGCCGGGAGGGGCTGGGGGGGGGGGGGGGCTCCTCCTCCGCCGGCCCTGCCCGCCCTGCCGAGGCGGGGGGGCAGCGGCTGAAGGGCAACTTTAACTCGGTGCAAGGCCCCCCCTCCCCCCAGCACTTTCGAGCGGCTTTTTGAGGGTTTAATTCCTCCCCTTCCTGCCGCGAAAAAATGCGATCGCGCTCCTCATTGACATACTTTTAGGTTCCCTTGCTTAACTAACCGGGTTCTGTTCGGCGCGCCGGCTTAGTAAAGGGGCGGGGGACACACACACACACGTCCCTGTCACCGTGCCTCAGCAGCGGCTGCTGGCGCTGCCGCACCTATTACCTGCCGTGCTCAGCACCGCGGAGCCCGCTCCGCTGCCCCGCACCTCTCCCGCCTCCGCGCCAAGTCCGGAACACTTCGCACCCCCCTGCCCTTCCCCCGGCTCCCGCTCGCCGCGGTTCTGTCCTCGGCGCAGCTGCGTTTGCCTCAGCCTGGGTCTTCTGTGTGTGCCCCTGCCTCCGTGCGTGTGCCTGGGCTCATTTTACGGGGCTCTTCCAGCGGTTCTCCAGAGGATCTTTTTCGCCCTGGTTGAAAAAGCACTTCGTGCTTCACCGTGACGATTTGTGCCAAGCGCACCTTCTACGTGCCAAGTGTTTTAAAGAAAAAGAAGCCACAAGGCAGATTAAGTGTTGGGGAAGTGACACATTCCTTGCCTCCCTGCGACTGCTGAAAACTGTTTTCACGTTTACACTGCAACCCGTTTGCACAAAAGAAAATCGCCTTGTGACCGAGTCGGTGATGCGCTTTGTGCGCACCAGGAATGCCACAGATCCTTACGGGAGCTCCCGGCGATGCGCCGTCTCCCTCCAGACGGGCCTGCCTGGGATGTGATTCACGTTTCCTCCTTCTTGCCTTTGCTTTTTAAGTTTCGCATTTTAGCCACTGCCTCGCCGTGCTTTCCCTTCTTTTGCTGCTAACTTTGTCCATTTGTTTATTGGCGCTGCCCATAATCATACCATCGCTCTCTTTTATTGCTCCCCTCTCTCTTTTATTGCTCCCCTTTCTCTCTCATATTCCCCCCCGCCTGTCCAAAAAATGTGAAAAGTAAATCTCTGTTTTTCCCAATTTACTTACTCTCAGCAGAGCTCAGCCAAAGTCACTAAGAAGGTTCTTGCTGAAAAAGAAAGCAGAGGAGGCTCAGCGTGAACTCTCCCTCTTTTTAAGCATTCAAAAGCATTTTATAAGCCATTGTCTCTTTTTTTCTTTTTCTTTTTCTTTTTTTTCCACAAACCAGCGCCGTGTGGCAAATTGTGCAGAATAGAAATGCCCATAATAAATGTATTTAGTACTGGGTCACGCTGATGAACATTCTGCCCCCATGAATAATACTGTTTTACAAGTTTGCAGCCCTTTCAAATTGCTGATCCCCAAACCCTATAGGCAAACTAGAAAAGCTAACACAAGCAACTGGGACTTTAGAAACCCATAGCCATCTGGCCTAAATCTCTAACAATCCAAGCCAATAATTATATCAATTCAGGCTTTAGTGAACCTCTTCGCAAACACCAAAAGAGCAAAGAAAGGAATTAGTGGCCATTCTAAGTTCTGGTGGAGAGAATTCAAAGATAATCTAATTCCATTAGTTCATGGACAGCTTTTTTTGCAGCTCTGATAAATCTTCCTAAAACATTTTTCCAAAACACTAGTGTAAACTCTTTTCTGACGATAATTGGGGAAATAGGTTCAATTAAATGCTGTTCTTAGTGTCAATAAAAAGCATTTTGTTGATAAAAGAAGTCACTGCCCCCTTATATGATGAGTACAGGAGATGAATAATTCATAGTAAAAATAATTTCACTACTTAAAACCCCAAATGTTATACATACTCTTAAATGATAACGTGTTCTTGAAAGTAACTGCTTAGTACATTTAGATATGCAGAATTTGTTTAATGCAATTTTTATCACCTTCCAAATAGTAATTCCACTTCATCACATCCATCTTTCTCAGAGGCATACTCTGTGTATTAACAGATAGCAGGATACCTACAGATAGGAATTAGAGCCCTCTTTTCTTTTTTTCTCTTTTTAAAAATACATTTTTATTTTGCAACTTCACTGGTCAGGTTATATATAATACTATCATTTAAGTCCACACTGCCTTGGAACTAGCCATTTACGCTTATAATGATGATAAAATGTCATTGGCACAATAGTCCTTATCTGAATTCTGAACTGAAGTAATGAAAAGCCTTGCCTATTTTTTTTTTTTTTTTTTTCATCTGACACTCATTCGAACCTAAAAGTGAGGAGGATCACATCTTAGGGTTGTTTGTTTAGACTCAGCAATATTTAAGCGCGTGGTGGTTCTAGAAGCGATACTTCTGTAGGGCGCTTCTGAGCATCCACAGCACTGCCAAGGCTGATTCCTCCCATATCCAGTGAAAGAGTTTTGTCTGAAAGTCTGTTAAACTCCAGTCCACCTTTGACATGGCAGACTTCCCTTACAAAGAAAAGGGAGAGTCCCACGTGCAGCCAGCAGACACTTCTTGGGGAGCGTGGTATTGTGAATGCTGTTAGGCACGTGAGTGGAGTGCTGCTGGCCTCCTGGAGAGTAATCTTGGTTATTCCCACCTAATATGGGTCTATTCAGCACAATGTTCTTCTCAAAAGTTGCGTTCAAATTCTCCAGTGATGTACCTGAGGAAGAAAAACAAACTGACTCCAAACAGCACTTCCATTTGCCTACAGTACTGCTTCACAAAACACAGCTGTGCAACAGATTAATTAATTTTTCACTTAGCTGAAAGTAGGTTCATTTCTGTGGTCGATATACTTTAAAGTCTGTCTTGTTTCTCCGAGGAGTTTTATTGAGCTCTCAAGCATATATTTTCTTCTAAAAGTTACTGATCCCCTAGATGCGCAGTATATATGCAAAACTTCGGTGACAGAGAATTTTACTTTGAAGAACTATTTTGAGAAATAGTCCCTCAACAGGGATGGGGGAGAAAGAAAATAATTTTCTTAACAATGACAGAAGCACAGTGAAATTAGCACAGTGCCGTTTGGTTCATTCCTTTCCTCACACACACACACACACAAATGAGATTTTATTCACTTTCAGTGTGATTTATTGCCTTATGTTGCATTATGTTACAAAATGTCATATGCACTATGCTCCAGCGCACAAGACATAGCAAGACAAAATTTGATTTGACACTTGCGTAATGAATGTGAAAGACAAGTCTTCCTAAGTCAGAAGTGTATTTTAAAAGAATATTTCTATCACAACACATGACAAAACTGGGGGGCTTCCTCTCTCCCTATTCTCTCTCTCCCTCATATTCTCTTTCTTGCTCCCTCTCTGCCCCCCTCTCCCTCCATCCCTCCTCAACAAACTTGTTTCCCCAAGTAAAACAGAGCTCTCCCCGGTCTTTGTACTTTACATTTCCATCTGTTGCAGCATGAGTGCAAACTGGGTGAATGAGTTGCCTTGTAGGCAAACCAGCGTTGCCATTTTATCCTCACTTTTGGACCCACAAATAGGCTGACCAAAGGTCAGGACGATGCTGCTCCATGGTGTGGGTGAAAGGAGGCTGACGTTTCGATCTGATTTTTTGCACAGATGACCGTATTATAAAACTCGTCACAAATTCACACTGTATTTGTCCAATCTACTATCAGTCGTGCTTACACCCGATACCTTTTTCAGAACTGAGGTGCATCAGAGGCTGGATTGCTTTAAGAAATATTCAAGGCAGAATGGGCCATTGGATTAACAGATACGACCTCTGTATCACAGTCTTCTTAATTAAGCCCCAATACAGTCGGTAGGGCGTATATTTTAATCTGTGAAATACTAAACAGCATACCTCTATCAGGCATCAGTTACCTAGTTCACTTGAAAAAGGCAGAGAATTGGTGATCTAAAATGGGGACAGGGATCCTGGCAGGCAAATCAGAAAAGAAAAAAAAAATATCTACATGATACTATCAATCCTGACCTCCACAAAATCCATGCCTTATATACACATACTACATACACATACACCTGTACCTTAAAGGAATCCTGCTGAAGATACCCTGCCTACCAAGGTCTATTCCCAGTCAGAGCACTGCCCCTTCTGTGCACGTGCAGTGTCCGGCACGAGCAGTCTCAAAGGACACCTCGGAGACACCCAGGAAACACTCGGTAAAGGTAATAGCTGGATCAGGAAAAAGTATCTTTCTGCCCCAACAAATGGCCAGTTGAAGCCCTGAAGCAAAGGCTTCTTCCTACCCAGACCCAGAAATAAACAGAGGAATTTAGTTCAGAGCTCCGATATTTTCACTTTTCCAACTTGATTAAAAAAAAAATAATAATCTGATCATTCATTAAAATACATCAAGTCACAAAATTCTCTACAGTTGCTGATGGGTGAGAAATTTTTTTTTGATAAGTGAGTTCAAAATCAGATTTTACATTATCATCAATCATCGTGGCAAAGGGCAGGGGATCAGATTTTCTTCTACATGAGTAAATTTCCATGGCAGTTTTGCAATGCAGCATTGTGTATATAAATAGCCAGTTAAACCCGTATATGTTCCATGCATGGTAAGTACTGTACCTAGATATTCAGTCTCTTTCTGAGCCAATAAAACATTTATCTCTCAAAGTTTTACCAAATGCACATGCCTGAGACTTACGGTTTACTAAATTTCTATTAAAAGTAAATGCCTGTAATGTAACACTGGATGCTTCTGAATTATTTTGAGGATTAGTTAATACAGTACTAGATATAATGGAAATTCCATTGTTTGATCACTCTAATTAATTTATCACTTCGTGTAGTTATTTCCTTGTAAAGCATGAAGTAGAATATCTCTATTTGATAGCTGTTTACCCCAAATTGCCTTTAAGAATAATGTATGTACTGCAGCAAAATGAGGCTGTGTATATTACACATGCTTGGGATAAAAGGCGCCTGTCAGAACCATGGTACACCTTTCCCACCACACCTAAGCTGACACGGGTGACACTGTGTGGCCCTGTTCCACTTTCTCACACAGCCACCGAAACCCAGCTGTAGGTCCTGTTGTGTATGACAGATACTACTGCCCATTTCCTCGTGCATCATTTTTTTCCTTCTGTCCATCTCTGTCACCACAAGTAACAAGGAGAGCCAGATGCCTCAGAGTACAGTAGCTATAACCTTCGGTTCATGCAAAGTGGAACTTGAGGAACAAAGATGCTCTGTCACCTCCTGTCCCCTAACAATGCAGCCACCGTGGGGCTGGACTGGTGGCCAGTGCAGAGACCCCAGACCTCTTTTTCCCCATAGGGGAAAAACTTAGACTCGAGCGCTAGCAACATCTGTGCTCTTTGCCTGAGGTCTGCTTACTGGTTTTCAGCCTTACATGGTGGTGTACTTGCATTGGATTTCCCACATCTGGTTCTACTCCAGATGTTAAGAAATTAATATACTGCACGCACTGGAATTTGAAATACTTTACATGAATAAATGTGAAAGGCTTTCTGTGCCTTACAGCAGTGCTATTCTGCTTTGACAAACGTCTTGCTCTTGTACCCTGCAACACACTAACTAGCGTGTGATGATGTTTTCAAGGCCTCTCTTACTTTATACAGAGCAGAAGGAGCAGCTGCATTTGTGACACTTCTTTCCTTCAAAAGGAGTGGGGTTTCTGTAAAGGAAGGGTTTGAAGTTTGGTGTAGATGTGAATTTAGTCAGGGCTGCAATACATACTTTGTCAAATTACCAGTCGGCCTAAGCTTTTCATGGAACTGTAACTTTCTCCGTTGCCCCTGGGAGTTTAAAAAAAGGAGCATAATTGCTGTTTCAAGTGTCTTCAGGCCAGACAAAGCATGTGTTCAATCTTCCACTGACAGCCTAAGCCAAACGATGCAGATCCACTCATGTGTACCTACTGCCAGCAGCTGCTTGCGACCAGCATGCTATAAGGATGCCGGACACTCGTGATGGGAAAGGGTCCATCGTCTCCAGCAGAGCCAGGGCTTGGCTGCGTGCAGCCACAGCGGGCCCAGAGGCAACTCCAGAGTTTTTAAGACCCTTTTGTCTTCTTCTGACCCTGGGGTTGATGGGAACCAACCCAATCCACCGAAGGATTTTGAACAGCTTCCGGGTCAGTTTAAATTGTCTTGAAGAGTGGGAACCTTGCAGGAGTGCAAAGCTGGACACGAAGTCTTGTGGCAAGAAAGGACACTTGGTCAGATTTCTCTAGAAATAGACGCTCTTGGGCAAATGCTTCCTGGAAGGATCTGAATCTCTCCCTGCTGCAGCATTTGGCAAGCCTGTGTTACAAAGGACTGTCATTAAGGGACAGTCTTCTGTCTCCTTTATGGCCTTCCTATCTTCAAAACCTCAGGCACAATTCACCATGCAGCCTGCTTTGTGAATAAGGACCAAATATGTTGTTTATTTCATTTTACAGTAAATATTTATGCAGCACTCCACATGGGTATCTGCATTTTTTTATTCTTGATTTTTCTGGGAAAAGAAGAGAAAAAAAAATACTCTCTGCTTCAATGTCATGGGAAAACATGTGGAAATGTAAACCTGCTGTAGGAAGCAGGCACAGTGGGAGCTGTAATGGGAAAAAGGCAGGCATGGTTTATCAGCAGAATATGTAACATACACTGAACATCCGGCTTCCCAAGTAAGTTGTTAACAGTGCTCAATACAAATGTTTCTCTTTAAAGAATCAGATGTTCCTCTCTTTTTTTTCAATAGCTGCAGTATGGTAAAACCGGTGCCATAAAGTCATTGCAAGAGACAGCAAACAACTTTGTTATCATAATAGGCTTTTTTTTCCTCCTTCTTTTTTAAACAATGGCTCTAGCAGGTGGCATGTGGCTGAGACCGGGTCTATCACCATCTCCAGGGTGCCAAGACGTCCCTCAAAGTTTCTGTGGGAGGAATTTGTTGGTGGGATTTGGATTGTAAAGGCACGTGAGCATCTGCTGCCTGCTCAGTCTCATTATCATTGACACAATTAGCTCCTGCAGCTCTCTGCCCGGCAGCTAGAGAGGGGACTCAATTTTCTTGCCTCTCTGACAATGCTCATTACCATTCATCTGAACCTACAGGTTCTTCTGCCTCCGAGTCCGGGCCAAGGGCATGTGAAAACAGATCACACAGAGAAACACTTGAGGAAGGAAGAACAAATTGACATAATAGCTACTAACAACCTAAAATCAACCGCCTTGTATACAGCAGCACTGATAAACTTTCAGCATTCACAGCTATGGCTCTCTTCCTCTCTAAGTCACTTTATTCCTGGAAAACCACATTCCATGCTTTTAGGCTAGCGTATGCTGCCTGCAAGTGGCTTATAACCTTTTTCTGCTGATTCAGGAGATATTAAACAGCATTACTATTGTCCTTCCACACCCTCAACCACTTGCAATGTTCTAACACACTTTCTTTTTTTTTTTTTTTTCCCGTTTGTTTTTTTTTTTTTCATTATGTACGGAAAAAGTCAATTTTCCACCTTGGAATTAATTTGGGAACCAGACTGAAAAGTGAGATTTTTGGTCCTTATAGTATCACAGAAAGTAGTTCATTGACATCTTCCTCTGGCAGCCACAGCCTAAACCGAATGCTGACACATATCTGTAGATAAAGACTTCACATTCCTCTAAGTGTCCTCGCCCCACATAAAACTGCAATTATTTTACATTTCCTTACAATAGATGCTGCATAATTCCTCCTTGCTGGCCTTACGTCCTTTTATTGCTACAAAGAACCCTTAGCCCATAAATGGAAGATTAGAGAAGTCGCACATTTTCCAAATAAATCACTTGGCTAAAAGCAGAGAGGAGGGAAAGGAGAAAGGGGGAGAGAATGTAAACTGATCTATCTCCTGAACATACGTCAAGGATCTCTGTCTTTGAACAAAGAAAACAGAAGGACTTCAAGGCCCAAATCTGTGATAATCTTGCAGTTTTCAAATGTTGCATAGATAGCAATTTGTGACTTTCTTGAAAATGTTAAAGCAGAAATATATTTACCACAACATGCCTTTGCTGAGACTCAGCCTTTGCTAGGTCTTTGTAACGCAGGAGGATGGAAAATATCACATAGAGCTGGGGAGGAGGCAGGGGCATGACATTTGCTTTCAGATGTTTTTAAAACTCAAGGAAGTGTTATTGTTTCCATAAATCATTACTGTAGGTTTATTTTCCTCAACCCCCTCGCTGTCTTGTTAGACAAAATGTAAGCTGGGCATCGTCATTGCTCAGGGCTAAAAAGAAGAAAATGGTGGCGTTTCAGTGAGCTTCCCCCAAGGGTGACTGCCACGGTTTTAATCCCAGGTTCCAGGCAGCACGGCAGTCCTGCAAGCCTGGAGCACTGAGGAGGGACAAGGGTCTCCTGCAGTGATGGTCCAGAGCCCACGCCTGTTTGCAGAACTGCCCCAATTCCCCTGGCTTTGTCATGGAAATGTGAACCCTGAAAGAAGAGTCTATTATGTCAAATTACAAATTATATTATAGGGTTTTAAGTAATTGTTTGCTGACTGTTGTCATGCACATGTGGTTTGTTGGAAGTTGATGTAATCATTTTGGCAAATTTCCACCAGCCAGAATCAGCCGGGGTGAGCTCTTAAATCAGTTGCTGGAGGGGGGTGTTCACATCATGCAATTAATGGGTGAAAGACTAGCACAGACACCCTTCAAAGTTAATTTACGCAGACCCATTTTAGAAGCAGTGCATTATGTCTTAACTGTATGAAATGCATTGTGGACATATCAGCATTCATAAAATTCATTAGAAACCCATTAGTTCAAATGAAAAGACTTCTGTTGCTTTCATACTATAAAATTCAACATTTTTAAGGCCAGCAAAAAGATATAAAGTGTATAGAAAATACAGCAAAAAAACATGCTGTGTTTTTCTGGAGCCATTTGAATAAAGTTTTCATCCCTTAGAAAGATTTTTGTTTCAATCAAACATCAAGTAAAATAAATATGCAGGACTATTCCAAAATAACCTTAACTTCCTGGAATGCGTTCTCTCACCAGGCTACATAAATAGGGGTACACCCACATTTCTTCCCTAATTCTGTGGTCCAAAATATCTACGTCAGATCCTGGAACACTTCAGCATGCTGTAATGAGGCAGCTGGCATTTCTTTTTCATAAATTCAGTAAATAGTAACACTACAGTGACTGGAATTTAAAAGCATAAATTGACACACTTACTTTCTAATACAGCTGTGTTGATTTTTCATTTAAATAACTTCTAGGGGTTATACCTATACACACACACATATATATATTTATGCATATGTTGCATTTTTAAAGAAACAAGTTCAGTAAAAGAACTTTGTCATGAATCTCGATAAGCTGCTTTTGCAGTTTTCAAGTATGTATAATTGTTCATGGGTGCCTTTTCTCAGGGCATCAGTGCTATTAAGGTATTGGTCTTTTGTTTTGTCCTTCCACAGACTTCTATCACAAAATGAAGCTATTAAGCAAATGCAGAATAAATCATGCACACACAGTATGGCATATGGATAATTTCCATTAAAGAAGTTCAATATACAGATAAAAGGAAAATTTGATAAAAATAAGTGGCAGAGTCTAAGTGGATTTGGTATATTGCGAGTGGGATGAAGTGTTACACAAGCTAAGCTCCATGACAGTGTTTAGTATCATTTGTTCTCCTAGACATCCTGTTTTGTTTAAACACTGATTTCTTTATATAGCACCTATAACATAGTTGAAATCTTTTTTCTTTTTTTTCTTTTTTTTATTTTTTATTATTAGTACCTGGGTAAAGAAATGGTTCAATAGCTAACAATAAAAATCCGTCACAATTTGCCACTTGAATTCTAAAAGCTATAAAACCAAGTGATAAAACTACAAAGCACATACTAAGAAAACCTCAGTGTTTTGACAAGTTCGATGGTTTTTGTTGTTAGCTTTGTTTTATGATCACTTAGACAAAACACCTGCACGGGTTTTAAACCAGTTAAGCAATATGCAACCTGTCACATGTATATGAAAGTGAACTGCATGCATTTCCCCAGGTCTGCTGTGGTTTGAAACTAAACCAGGGTGCTTTCTTCTTCAACTGTGGAAACCTTTTTCTTAAATCACTATTTTCATTAGGAATCACATCAGCTCACTAAGGGATTCCAAAGAACCTTTTCCTAAGCTGACTTTAACAGCAGCTTTTGTTTACAGCTAATGAAGATAACCTCCAATGTTTCTGCTGATCTGAGCATAAGAAGGATGAAGTCTGTTGACTTGGATACCTAAGTGCACAGATGAGTTAATGGTTTAATTTCAGCCAAAGTGCGTATCACTGAAATCAGATCAAGTTTAAAGGAAACTCCTAGATCATATGGCTGTCTCACATCCGCAGCCAATAATATTTTAAGAGTTTAGTTTTGGAAGTTATAGTTTATATATTCTCTTAACTAAGTTCCGTTCATATTCTCTTTCTGTTACCCACCTAGGTCAAATAGCATTCAACCACGAAAAGCATTCGATCCGTTAGTAATTCAACACGGTTATGACCCATAACTAGTACTTCAAGCAGACATTATTCTCGTAACTACTCCTCAAACTTCATTTCCGTTCATTAGTGTCTGCTGGCTCTCGGTGGTTTGATTTGCTTGTGCCATGAAGGGAGCTCAGCAGACTCTCTCTGGCCTTGGCACATGCAGAGGGCCATCTCTTTCCTACCCTTCAGTTAACTGGAATGAGATGAAACCCTGGAGGCTGCAGAAGGAAGCACTGTCGTTTTGGTTTACCTGGACTCTATATATTAACCAACTTGAATGCCTCTGTAAAGCCCGCCTCCCAAAATATCTACTACTGAGCCAAATTCTGCTGTCACCAGGGAGTGCCTGGGCACCACAGGTCCCTGCTTTCAACATTAATTGAATTAACTGATTAAAAGGAGGAGATGATTAAAAGGAGATAACTGTCTTTCACTATATGACTCCTGATGTGGGCCACATTCACATCTCATTTGCCATAAGCGAGTGTAACTGAAGGGACCTCCGGTTTTTATAAATTAATTTATTTCCTTGAAACACAAAAGAGGTGTTTGCACTGTAACAGCAATAACCCACCTGAAAGAGTATGCCTTTGTACAGAAATAAAAAAGGAAAAAAAAACCCAAACCTGTATCAGCCCCACCCGTGCGGAAATGAGACCAAAATGACTGACCTCTGTTCTCAACTGAGGTATAGCCATGGTCTTATGGTTCACACGTTTATGGAATGAGGACACTTGAGAGTTACTTCCCTTTGAAAAGGACTAGCCCTGATCGCTGTGACTAGGTTTAATTTATGGTGTTCCAAAATCACAACACAGGAATGGTTACCTTTACTTTTTAATAGATCTTTCACAATGGAAGAATTATGAAATGAGTTTCATGGAGCTGAGCACCACGGAGATTACTAAGTTTGTCATTGTATGTATAGACAAATAGAGAGAGAGAGAAGAGGTGGAAAGAGAGCACTTCACTGACATCTCATCATTAGTATTTTGTAGGGCAACCAACATACTGTAAAATCTATTTGCAAAATACAATATTTTTATCATTTATGGTTTTTATTATATATGCTTTCTTCCTAACATTGTAAAACCATGAAAGCCTGGTGTATTTTAAATCAAATGCATGCACTGCATATTTAAAGTAAGAATCTAACTAACCCAAGAGCAAAAAAATATAATAAAATAAAATTCGGTCTTGAACTAAAAACCTATATAAATTTGCATATGAATCCTATTTAGTCAGCCTGACTTTGCTAACAGACAAGTGCTATTAAGTTATCTTTGTCCTATCCTTCCTAACAAAAATTCTCCTAATAGGTTCCTTTTTGTTGAAAACTGAAAAAAAAATACTAGTTTATAGTAGTTTTCAGTTCTCAGGCTCCCACTTGGTATGTCTACCTTACTACATGGCATATACCATTTCTAAGACTGACTCTGTGTTGTTATGCAAAATTGCTCTCACAGTATTTCTACCACTTACTACAGTGGTACAGGACTGACAAACAAATCCAAGCCTTCAAACAGGCAGCCTTAAAGTTATCCCCAGTCCTAAGTGTTTTCCTTGATGGGGCCTGGCTTTTGAATGCTGTATGCTACATGAGGCAAGTACACTGCACATATTTTGCAACCGGTGTGATCTGAGAGAGCTCTCAAAAATGATGGTTGAGTCAGTTCTTTCAGCAGTTCTTTCTGCTCTATGAAATTAATACTGAAGTGTCTGATACACTCAGTTATCATCTAACAGTCAAAGAAAATGACCCTTAAGATATCTGTTTCTGTAACTAATCAAACTGAGACAGAAAGAGGATTACATTCATTCGTTTGGCTTATGGTTTGTGCTGGTTAAAGAGTCCCCAAGAAGGAATACTTCTTTCCCAATTAATTAGACTTTTCTTTCCATCCAGCATGAATTTTCCAATATCCATTTGAGTACAAAAAATTACTAATTAAAGCCACTGACCATTCCCTTAGCCAATCTCTTCTGCTAAATTACTTCAGTGAATCATAGCCTGTTTCGTGGCTTATAGGGTCGTTATGGCACAGAAATGCTGCGAGCAATTACTATGACAGTAACAGAGAATGCCTACATAGCTAGATATGGACATCTACCTTGAAATGGAAAATCCATATGAAAAATCTATATATCAGTCTTGTTCTCAAGACCTGAGTTGGTTTTTTTCCCCCTGTGATTACCACTGGATTTGATCAGATGCCTTACTCTATTTTTTGCTTTATCAGATGAGTTCCTTTTGCTGCTTCTCTACTGCTCATTGTGATTTGTTTTCTGAGATAGCTTAAAAAGAGGGTTTTTTATGCATACACGTTTCTAAAATTAAATAGATTCTTGACTGTTCCACAGAACCACTTCCATTCAAAGTGGGTGCCACACTTGGGACTTTCTCCCTTGTAGTTTGGTAGCAGAAAGGGGTGCAGATCCTTTGGTAAAATGGGTGATTTCTGCAGAGGGCTTTATCGAGTCTAAACCCTTGATCTTGGTATCATATTTCATAGGAAGTGATTAGAATGGAGTGCTGCAGCGCTGCTTTGCCTACTGTCTTTATAGCAACACAGGGAATTTGCTGTGTTCTGAATTCAGTGTACCTTTTTCAAGGCCAGTTGACAGGCAAATATAGTCCTCAGAGTATAAACAAAACCAAAAAACAACCACACACACACAAAAAGAAAAAAAAAAAAAAAAAAAAAAAAAAGGGAGTTGACAAAGGTACTGAGAAAGGATGTCATTTTTCATGACCCTGCAAAGAGGAGCAGGGTGGTTCTGCTGATGCAGAGGACCATATGCTGGGAGCCAGGACACGTGGGGCTCATTAACTCCCATACAAGTTACCGGAGTCTGAAGAAGGAAAGAGCAAGGTTTGAGCAGTGAGACATTTGGGAAGAGCCCACAAGTCAAGAAAATAATTTGTTTGAAAGCTGTTTTGTCAATTAGTATTGCAAGGAAAGGAAAGGAAAGTTTGCAACTGAGTTTACCCAGTCGAAAAGCATTTTGTTAGCAGTATGAAATCCTTCTTAAAAAGATTAAAGATTCCACACTACTTGAAGGTGAAATCTGTTCGAGCGCACGAATCACGTCATATTTCTTGTACAGGGATCTGCCCATGAAATAAGAAATATTTGTAGAATATATCAAGGTTCATCTTTCCTTTGCGCAGCGAAACATGTCCATAGGTATATGTGCATATATGTATACATATGTATATTATATGCATACAAATAAAATTTCTCTTTCAAGTGGGAGACATTTCAGGTCCTCAACTCAGGAAGCATGAGTAAAGTCATGAAGTTAAGGTATTTATAGGAATACAGCTGCTTAAATACTTTAGTATGGAGTTTAGGTTTTGTCAGAAAATGTTGTCAGAATAACACATTGGCATAAAAAAAAATAAAATAACCAGACTTGGTAGCTAGCGTTTTTTAAATACACATATATCATTAAACTACTCTTGAATTACTGCATTTACGAGTGGCAGAAAACAAGGGAACAAGCCTTAATTGGAGCAAGTTTAGATCCAAATGGAAACAAATGCCACAGTGTAGAAATAGCCTTAATGCCAAAATGCCTCACAAGCTGGCTGCAGCAAAACCAGTACAAATGACCAGGAGAAATGAAGGACATTTAATGCTTCTGCAGCAACAGCCAGTTCCCATCTCTTTAGTCCACATAATGGTTAAAGTTGGCAATAGACAGTAGTTTTATAAAGCTTATATTGCATAGGGAAAAAAATCCCCAAAGCGCCCAATGCCTTCTTGGCCAGCCTGATGTTTGTCTTTGGAGTGATCTGCTTGTGAAAAGTCCCATTACTTAAATACTAGCTCAGTCTTTGTAGCTCAATTGTAATAATTGATCCCTTTTAAAATTAAAACGAGATTTTTTTCTTTCATTTATAAAAGCTTTACTTTTGAAAAATCAATTATTTATACTCTAGATCAATTCCAAAAAAAACATTTTCATTATCATAATTCAAAACTAACTCCCACAACACAGCTGAATCTTGTTCATGCTGCCCAGGTACTCACAGCCTTGCAGTGGCACTTCTATAGCCTTTTAGAAAGTACAGATTTTGCTAGTTATATTTTTGTAAAAACCTAACAGAGTATGACCCAATTTCTCTATGTACATGGATGTATTTAACCTCAAGGAATAAGTTGCTTGAAAGAAAAACACCCTGCACATCTCCTTGACAAAAATGTGAATTCAGTAAGACTTCATTTCCATCACTTGTGCAGCCCAGCCAAGAACCCACTTGGGTTCTGGTGGCAAAGAGGGATTCAAATGTCTCTCAATATTGTACCCATGTAAGTACCTCATTTACACTGAAGTCACATACATATATTTTTACCATACTTTTCAAACTCAACTTTTCAACGACACCTTATTGATTTGTAAGAGAGGTATCTGACCTGAAAATCCACTGTGTTCCTATGTGGATGAGATGAATGGCAGATTAAAAAGCAGTCATTTCCTCAGAGAAAAACACACAGCGAGTGGAGAACTTCTTCTGGATTTGACAACCTTTATTTTACTTCCTAGGGAAGAAAAAAAAAAAAGGAAAAAAAAAAGGAGAGATTTTTATGAGAAAATAAAAAAAATATAATAGATATGAACAAAAAGTAGGACTTGAAATGCATTGCTGGAATTGATTGCGTTTGAAGTTGTTACATTAAGTTGGAGCCTCTCCAGTAAATCATTGAGAATGATCTTAACTCTTTGTGTTATGTTAGAAATAGCTTCTCAGTGAAACTCAGTGAAATTTCATGGTGATTTATTTTCATTACTGGGGAAAATAAAAACAAATCTCAGTAATAATAAAAATTATTATCATTATCATTGTTACTGTTATTATTATTGTTATCGTTATTATTGTTGTTGTTATTATTATTTCAGTTGTATTCATTATATTGAGTGTCCTGACAATTTCAATTTTACTCATGAAAGCTCCCGAGACAGTTGTTTGGCTGAACATAAACGTTATTTCTGAATACTGCATATTCTTCCTCACCTAACCCACACTTATTTTTTTTTTTTCTGCAATTTTGCAAGTTTGCTAACAGAAAGGTAACCCATTATGATTACCCTTTTTGTAGTTATGTATATATGAATATGTGTATACGCATACATGCACATATACAATCAGCGCTATATTTAAATTAATTTTTAAAAAGGTAAGGTTTGTAAATTATAATGAAGTCAATGATATTATATTTGCCTTGTAAGCAATTTTTCATTCTTTTCTAAAGGGACTCCGATTTTGTCATCAGCAAACAGAAGAAGCTGCCATCTTTCTTTTCAAATATTTATGCCCAAATTTTGCTCAGGAATCTTACTTTCTTTTAGCAGCCCCCAGCAACAGCATACAGTTCCCAAACGGCTATGAAAGTGTGGAGCCTCCACGGCAGATCTGAGCCAAGGGCTATTTCCTTAGACATCACTGTGCCTGTATTTGTTCGGGGAGAGGCTCAGTTCATGCATCCAGTCAGGTGAACATTTGTGACAAAATCTATCCTGAACGTAACAATTTTGTCTATGTCAGAAACTTCTGCATGTGGCATATGGTGCATATATATGTACGTATACCATCACAAATGTGCTTTTTGCACACTGAGCTGTACTCCATAAGGGCCTTCCAGAGGGAGCAGCCATTTTATATTCAGTTTGGATTCACCTTGTGAATATCGTGATATCTTACAGGAATTTTTTCTTTGTTATTTCTTCTCTGTTTTGCAAAAATAAAAGAAATTTGAGCTAGAAAGGTATACATCGCTCATTGGATTTGAAAGTTTACAGAAGTATGAAAGAAATTTCCTTTTGCATACTGGGCACAGTGGAAGAGCTGGGAAAAACGTTTCAGTGGTAGGAATGTGTCTAGTATCCAAAGCCACAGAGGATGTGCTTATTCCATGTAGGTACAACCTGGTAGGAAAGGAACATTATCCTAGATTTGCAGCTCAAAGGGCATACACAGCTTAGTGCAATTAAAGAGCATCTCTGAAATGTCATTAAATACAATAATTAAATGGCATATAAAGTCTAGTTTGCAAATGACCTGGTCTCAGCCTGGAAAACTGGCATTAGGTTTATAAAGAACAGTTTAGGACACTTAAGTATCCCTGAGAAATCACCCAATCTTTCCTGGAAATCTCAGAAGTAAAAGCAAGCCTGGGTACAAGTTCAAAGCCTTTACAGGCTGTTGTAGTTGCTTTAGGGTAAAATTTGGGTAAGATCTTGAACTGCCAAGCTGCAGAGTAGCGAAAGCTGTTTGTGCCACTGAGCTGATCGGTTCAGTTCGATTCAGGAGCTGGGATTTCTCTGAAGACATTCAAAACCCACCTCAACATGGTTCTGTGCAACCTGCACTAGGTGACCCTTCTTTAGCAGGGGGATGGACTAGATGATCTCCAGAGGTGCCCGCCAGCCCTGACCATCATTCTGTGGTTTCAGCTCACCAGCTGCTGCGCCCTTTTTGACCGCGGAGTAAGCCCTTCACCCCTTCCCCTTCGCCCTCTGGCTGGCAGAGCGGTTCTCTGGCTGCAGTCAGAGGAGGCAAAAGAACACGTGGAAAAGGGAAGGAAGAAAAAAAGAGTGGGCAGGAGAACCCTTCCAAGTGCATGCAGCTCTCCTACAGCCTGTTTGACGCATCTCAGTGGACTGTGCGCTGTAGGAAAAGAAACATGTCACTGCTCTAAAACTGTCTTTTCTAATTCAGTGCATCCATGTATTGTTATAAATCAGTTTCCCAGTCACCGAAAGATACAGAGACAAGAGAACAACTTTGACTGTTAGCTATCAACTCAGATAATGAAAACTTTCTTTCAGCATTAAGCCGACAGTGTATGAAAAAAGACTAAAAATATAAATTAATGCCCACGTGTTTTGCCTAGGAAAGGGTCCCTTCTACTCATGTGCCCACATGCTCACCAGAGTCAGGCATTTACATTCATCCCAGTTCTGGGCTTTTAAAGGACATTTTTAAAGCATCTGGAATTCTCCATTACAAATTGCAGCCACTTATGTTTCCATACTCTTAAATCCTAATTAAAGTGTTGCTGGCTGGCAAAGCCGTTGGATAGTCAAGGATCCAAGCTGCCATGCTGGAAGTTAATTTATGACGATTTTGTTAGAGGTTAACATAGAAGCATACTGATAACCCTACGCACGTTACACTTGGCAATGCTATTTCACAACCAAGTTCTTTGAAACAGATGCATTCATACACATTTTTCTGCAAGTACACCGGTAATTTTACTATAAACCTACGTTATGAGGAACTAATGATGGATAATGCATATAAGAAACAGAAAGATAATACTACTCAAGTCACATTATTGGAATGCTGTACTTACTCCAAGGTCAAACATGTAAACCAAGGAAATTCTGAATGAGTAGAGTGGGTGTTTATTGACTCTTAGAAGTGCTTTCTTCTTACATGTACCTCACCACAGTAGGTAGTCTGCTGTCAATTCCTGATCTTTTTGGATAAGGAGTTAGGAGCATATGTGTGATCTACCAGCCTCACTTTGTCACAATAAACAAAATGCTGCTATCCATGAGCACCGCATGAAGACAATAGATATGGTCTTCATATTAGCATCTCTGCATTTGACAGCAAGGATATGTTTTGCCACATGACTAAGTCTCAGGGCAGACAGCTTATTTAGGTAACTTTGGTTTACCAGTTTCCCTCATAAAGAATGAAACATTTCTCTAAAGTATAATCTTTTGACCTCTAACAGGCTAGTGATTTACAGCCCCACAGACAACACACTATTTAAAAAAGCTTTAAGACGCCATTTAAAGCTTTTATGGTGAAATCTTACTTCTAATAATACACTTGCTGCTCTAAGTTCAGACAGTTCTCTGAATAAAGAAATGCCTGTCATATGTTATAAAATGAAGAATTTACTCATGTTATAAATATATTTTACTCTAACCTGTGAAAAACAGCTGGGAAAATATACTGCTATATACTACAATTTCATAGTACCTGGTAGTAAAACAATGAGCAGTGGGGGCAGAGCAGGAGAGAGAGGCTGCACGAGAAACCCCTGGATGTCTGATGGAAGATAAAATGACATCTTTGATGTAAAAGCACTCTAACAATGTAAACTAGAAGGATGATGTACATAACCATTCTAGTGTAATGGACATGATTTTCACTTGGACAGATAAGATGTTATTTAGATTCTGTCATGAAATATAAGTCTTCATTTTCTTTATACATTCAAGTAACTAGATTTTCCACTCAGCAAAGCAGCACAGTTAAGTAAGTCAAAGGCATAGCATCAGACACTCAAAGTTTAAACAACCTCTCTCTTGTGAGGCTGTGTTATACTTACTCTACTTAGACCGCTGGCTGTAGTAAATTTATTTCTAGGTATCTCAAATGCATAACTCTTGTTTCTCACAATAATTCCTAGATAAAAACTGGCCTGCGCTCCTGTTCATTTGCCTTTTGTGTTGGAATGGGGAGGAGGAAGCAGGACCTTATACAGACCAACCTCTTTGTGCCAGCAGCCAGTGCAAGCACTTTGTGTGTAAAGGAAGTTGGTTCAGATTGCAACAGCGTAAAGTCAAGAGCGGGTAATTTATTGCATGCAAATGTCAAGCTATCTTTTCTATATATGGTTAAGAGCCTCATCCAAAGACCCTTAAAGTCAGGGGGAATCTTGTATGACTCGAGTGTTATTCAGATCAGTCCAAGAGAGAGGCTATCAGAGCATTTGTCATTACATAATAACATCTAGAAAGGATTTCTTTCCCTTGCCCTTTTTCCTTTCCAAGCGAAGATGTTATTTAGATTCTGTCAGCAAATGCAAGGTTTTTCTTTTTTATATATTAAAGTAACTAGATTTTCTACTCATTGCATCACTTTATGAATAACAATCCTGGACATTTCCAGGACATGTTTTCTCCTCCAGCTGTCAAAATATTTAATGCTTTGAATGTTCAAAATTAGGCACCGCAGTTGAAAATGCTATACTTTTTTTCTGCAGCTTTGGGAAGAAATGATACCTTGGTCCCACCGGACCATCTAATACCAGTTTTCTGCAAGCTTCTGGGATAAACTGTGGCTATATTCAGGGTACTCAAAGCCCTAAGTGCTGTGATTTTCAAAAAATGTACTGAGAGACTCTGGCTATTAGTTTACCTTCCTCTGTTGGACATGTGGATTGAATTATCACTTTTAAGCTCAGTTGTGTCTTTTGGGAGCAGGATACAAGCAGATGAAGAGAAGGAGAAATTCCTTGCCAGCTGGAAAGAAACAGTGGGTGCAGTCTTGGGTATTAGCAGTGACTGAGCTCAAAACAAGAGAAGGAATGGGAAAGAGGAAAGGGTTCTCCGAGCCGTTGGGCATCTCTAGAATGTGCATCGTGGAAGAAAACAGCCCTGGGGTGAGTGGAGCTGGAGAAGCATGCAGCACTGCCTGGATTGCAGCTGTCTGGATGCTTCAGGTGACCAGCAGAATGGGGTCCCAGGATCAACATTTGAGACCAGTGAACAGACAGCATCAGAAGCTGGGAAAAATGCTGCAGGGGGATCAGCTAGCAGCTGGCAGTACAAGAAAGAGGGAGAAAAATCCCTGGAAGCAGCAGAACAGAGCCAGCCACCTGGCAGGACAGGGAAAGAAAGGACCTGATGAGAAGCTGCAGCTTCTTCCTTTGCTTTTCTGATGATCTGAGCTCGAAACAGCAGCACACTTCTTCTGCAGATGCTTAGACAACATAAAAGCATACTGAAGTCAGCAGACTGCAAACAAGCCTAACAACGTAGTATAATTTCTGTGTTCCTGGTAGAGCTGGCCAGGATGTTTTCAACTAATCACAGTTTTAGCAAAATATGCTGTTTCACCTAAATTAAGACATTTACTGGAACCTGTTTCTCTCAACAAAACTTTAAATGAAAATTTGTCTGAAGACCAAGGTCATCGAGTAAATCTCCTTCTGTTCTGCCCCATTTCTCACAATATTTGAAGGTGTTTTTTTTAATTTCACCTGCTTACCAAATGAAAGTAAATCACAATTCTCAAAAACTTTCACCAATAGGAATTTGTGAAGAAACCCAAACCAAATCCAGTTCCCATCTCATAAAGATTTCAAAATCCCATTACATTCTAATCTATTCTCTCCATCCCAACACCAGGAAAGCAGTGTCTGCATAAATCCGCACTGTGCAGACATCAGTCAATATGTAGGTAAAAGAATCACAGAACAAAGCAGGGAAAACATGGCCACTCTCCCCTCTTCAGGTGAAAGACCTAATAAACAGCAGTGCTTAAACTCAAAGACGACTTTAGAGGGAAGATGCATTATACTTGTGGAAGAACTTCTGTAATTCATTTTCATATTGATTTATCAGTACATAATATTCATTTGGCTGTCACTAAGCTCATTCCCCGAGTTCAGTAGTACTTTTTCTGCCAAAGATGAAAAACAATTAACTTCTCTGAGAGGGAACAGAGAACAAAACTGTGGCACTTACTCCTTTCTCTGGTTCATGGGCCTTGTCGCAGCTTTATTTTAACGTAAAATTTTCTTCTTTTTATTTTGAGAATTTCAGTGCTATACCTTCTATCATTTATTGCTTTGATGGCTGATTTCCTGATAACATGCAGCCAGGCAGCATATCCTTGATATGAACTGTATACAGGCTTATTTTTTAAAAATCTTCAAATACTGTACTCATTATCCAGAACAGAGGCATGGATCACAGGAAGACATACTTAAAAAGAAACTTTTTTAGGTAAAACCTGATACTATAGAATAGTATAGATAGTATAGAATCAATAACAATTTATTTTAAAAATGTTTCTGAAAAGAAATGGGAATTAATTAGGTTCCCTGGCATAGGGAAATGAAGTAATTTTACTGTGCAGTGATTTCTCACTAAACCAAGGAGAATTGGTAGAAATTTCAGGAATCCCTTAGCAAACTCTGAAACGCCAGCTTTCAAAAGCAAGATTTTTGAAAGATGCTTAAACGTCCAATAATCTGAATGATCACAGCAGGAAACTTTGAAAGTACACTGAAATCAATGAGTTAGGAACCTAGACACAACTAAAATACCAGTCCAGCTAAATCTTTAAACACTTCATACCTTTAAAAAACTCTAAGCCTGACAGCTTCATCAGTTATGAGAGTACAAATTAAGACCCCTAAATCATGCACGTGCTTTTGGTAAGTTTTCATACTATAACAGAATTAGATTAATTTTTGTATAATTTGATGAGTGGAGGACAGAAAGCAGATGTTATTGGTCTACACTGTGAGGTACAAAGTCAGAACCCCGATCCTTTCCAGTGGACTGCTGAATGGGGGCAAATTCTTTAAATGTAAGGACAAAGTCAGGATGGCTAATGCAAATAAGGAGCTGGAAAATAGAAATGGCTGTATCCAGAAAGGATACACCCAGAACTGTATGTGCTCAAATAGGACCAAGTGGAAAACCCTAAGATTCTTAAAGAATTGGTGCAAGAAAACCTTAGTATTACAGCAAAACCTACAAATTAATCAGTCCAGGCCACAGGAATAATGCATGAGTAAGAAACATAAAATTTATATAAGACGAGGGGAGGCAAATCCAGCTGCAGATGATATTTTAGTGAAGTAGACAAAGTGAGCTTTTTGATTATTTGGATGACAGGCATAATCCTGGAATTTACCTTTTTTAACAAAGTGAATTCAAAAGAGAGAAGAAAGTTCAGTTCTCCTTAGCATCTCTTTCTGAAGATAACTTGCATTATTAATAAAAGACTAGATTATATTCCTCTGAAGAAAAAGTAAGACTACTGTATCCCAAGCAGATGTGTTATTAGAGCTGACACTTTCCCATATTACAGCAACTTTTGAGGCTTTTATTTCACAAAAATGTAAAAGTAGGATTAAAGGATGATTCTGGAGACAGGAAGAAGGGGCAAGTGGCATAAGGGAGAAGTTATGAGGAACTTCTCTTTTATGCAGTGTATTTTCTTTAACAATACTTTTATATAGGGGTTGGTTTTTTCCATTTTCATTTGTGTAGTCAGCTGGTCAGCTTTTTTTTTTTTTTTTTTCCTGGACAATTGGTATGTAAAGAATGAACAAGGCAACAATAAAACCTTGAAAAAATTATGTTAGGGATTTTTTTATCAGGATATAATATAGAAAGGAAATGATAAGATGAATTTAGCAATAAAGAAGTGGAGTTTAGAAGAAGAGCAGTCGTGTCTCATTAACTGCTATATTAAAGGGGATACTTGTAATGTCTCCTTTTTTAACTTGCAAACATTACCAAACTCTAAATCCTGGCCCAACAAATTTTAATGCAAGGAATAAAGCAGAGATTCAAACACTGAATTATGTTCAGATTTAGTTCAGTATTAGCTCTATTCTTTTCTTACAGTTGAAAAGGAAGATTGGAGAGTGAAAGTCCCCAGCTAATTGGAAAAATGTAAATGAAAAAAATTCAAGACATTAGTCAAGGGGCACTGCAAGTATGGCTCATCAGCATCACTCTATGTGTACCTCATACCGTTGGCCTTGAATGCATATGTGCATTTGTTCCCAGGTCCTCTCATCTCCAAACTGAAATTCTGTATGTAAATAAGCAAACTGTCAAGAAAGATGTTAACAGGACTGTTACGGAATGAAAGTAGGATGCTGGTGACAGAGAAATTTGATATTGTTGGAGAGGCAGAATTAATTCTTGTTTTAGTACTTCCAAAGAAAGCTAAAGGTCACATCCTGAAAAATGCAAAGGTGAAATGTTAAAAGGTTTTATGATGACGATGCTAAAGCAGACAGATCATTTAAAGTATCTGAAGTTTGCAAGCCTTTATAAATTCAAGTAAGTTATAAGCCAGGATGGAGGAGAAAAGAACAGGAACTTTTTATACTTGCTTAATCCTTGATAGTCTTGAAAGTGCCCAAACAGGGTTAGTAATTTAGTATTGATATTTACAGAAAAAAATCCCAAATGAGTAGTGCAGACCTATACACTCAGTAATATTAAAGTAGAAATATCAATAAGAAATGAGATACTTACACATAATTTAGAGCTATTTGAAATAGCTGAAGGCAGCATGGTTTCTGGAAATAAATCTCTCCTTCGCTGACATGCATTCTGGCCAGAGGGAAGAAGAATTGAGTTAGCCTGTAGGTAAAAGCAGAAGAGAATTTTAAGGAGACTTTGAGTTAGTCCTAATCTATAGCACATCTTCTCAAATTTGAAGCTCACAGATCATTGTGTTCTGGTCCAGGTTTGGGATAATTTCTTGGTAGATGAATGAAGTATTCAATGGGACTTTGTTCTGAAGTCAGCTATATTAGCATGCTAGCAATTCAGTCCATGTTTCATCCTTACCAAGGACTTATTTTACATATATTATGGAGCCATGAAAGTTATCTAATCTGTATGAGCAAACTTAAAGGTAGATGAGTTTTACCAGTTATAACCATCATTGACTCATGATGGTCACTGTGATACACCGTCCAACTTTGAATTGCAATGAAATTCAGTGAACTACTAGCCATCAGTGGGTTAGCAGAGCTTCTACTGTGTCTTGGGTAGTTCTTGTTCTTTCAGCATGCTTTATGACTTAGACACCAAACAGTCTGAAACCCCCACACACACACACCCCACCACCAAAAATGGATTAGAGTAGGAGTACTTTATCTTCAAAAGGACCATTGTTACTATTCAGTATCTTATTCTAAATATTGTATCTTTTCACCTTAACTCATGTAACACCTCTATTACCAGACCCATGCTGGAGGGTCATGTCTCCGCCACCACCTCTCCTCCCTGACTTCCAGATAAGTGAAACAGTGCACAGAATAGTTATTAGATTAGCAAAGCTAACATGCTAAATTTAGAAGGAGCTACCAGACTTTTATTGGATAACTAATTTTTGTAAGTGATAATGCTTTAAATGGCAATGTAAAAGGTGTGTATTTCCAGACAGCCTAAACATCTTGTGGACAAAGCAAGTGAGAACAGTGCACCAAGAAAAGGTTTTCCAATACTGTAATACCGAGAGAGAAGAGACAGTGAGATAAATATATTAGATTCAGAAAAAAAGTTTCTACAACAGTCATCAACAAGAAAGCCCTTCCCATCAATTTCTGGGAAAAGAAAGAAAAAAAAAAAAAAAGAATTAAAAATTACATTTCCCATCCAAACTTGAGAAGCAACCATCTAAAGCAATTTTGAATGGTCTGGCTTACTTTTGGCAGGCTGTGAGGTCAGAAGAATATCAAGGAGGAGTTTCACTGGTGCAGATCCTGAGTCTGAACAGATTTACTGTTTGCCATAGGTGCTGGTGTTATAAAGACGTAGACTTGGCACACTGTCAAAGTTTCAAGAGGACTTAGAAAGTGCTATGCATGGAAAGGCTGTTGAATTCACAGCCTGAATATCACCCTAGAAGAATAGGTATCATTGGGTATGATTCCTGTCTGGAAGAAGCAGATGATCTTTCTTGTATATGGAAAACCAGCATAAGCCAACAATCTTCCCTGCTCAAAAAAAGTAGATCCCTTGACCCATGTAGAATTAGTATTTATTTTAGCAAAAATTCTTTATTTCAGTCATGGAGGAGTTCACCTGGCATGAAAAGACAAGGTGTACCTGGTGTACAGGTAATATCTTTTCAGCTCAGCAGCAGCTGGCTCAATAATTCCCCTAATACTCCTGTCATGATTTCAGCACATGGAGAGAAACTGAGGAAGAGACCCACACAGCTGCCTGCTGAAAGCCCCATGAGTTCAGCCTACCCACTTACTAATTCTTGCTTTCACATTAATAGCATAAACAGTAGTTTACAGTTTATTCAGCCACCTGGATTTTCTTATTCAGATTTTTGAAACTATACCAAGAACAAATTCAACCCCTTGTTGGTTTTGTTTTTTTCTTTCAATGTTAACTAAATTAGGTCTTGAGCATCAGCTTAACAGAGTTTAATTGCTTGTTTTCTCAGAGCACTTCATCTCTGGAGAGCCAGAGGTCTTGCCTGTTAAAAGTATTTCCATGTCTTAAGTAGATGATGGACTTTAAAGGAACTGGAATTAGTGAAATACCCTCATGACGGAGTTTATAGGTATCCCCAAAACAGTGTGATTTAGAAGACGCATTGTGTTTCCAAAGATATTAGATAGGTTGTGCTTCTCCTAGCAATAGGTGTCATGTTTTTGTCTATAAAATATGGAAATTGCTTTCAGATCTGGAGCTGAAAATAATACCTGGGTAATATATTCAAGAGAGCGTCTGTACTTGTGCCTCAGCTAGTAATCATGTTTATAAGGCTGTCATTATTGCTCTTGGTTTGAGCTCTGTTAATATATATGTATTTTTCAAAAGAGAAGTACAACACAACATTTTCAAGTCTTGCAAAGTAAACTATCATCCCAGGCCTTAGTGTTAAGAGAGGGAAAGCAAGCGTCGAAAAGACAGGGAGCTGTTTCTCATTAACTATTGTGAGATGTCAGCAAGATTAAGGTGTCAGGGTTTAGAAAGATGAAGAAGAAAAGAATTACTTAGCAAATAGGCATAAATGAATATAAAATGTGAATAGAGGGTTCTAGCTTCTTCGAAGGGTAAAAATAGGCCAGTAGACTTTACATTGTGCTATAATCAACTCATCCACTCGATCCTGACCTTCATCTTTATAAGGTGAGACTAGCGGGAGCAAAATGTTACCGTACAGGCAATGCTGGGAACTTTCAGAACCATTATTTCTGAAAAGAAATGAATATTCAAAGGCCCTTTTGACATAATGAAGGTTAAATCCTATATAGAGTTTTGCAGGCCCATGCGAGCGCTGTCTGGGGCTCCAAAATAGCCTGAGTTCAGCCTGTCTGCGAGCTGCCTGGGAGCTGTACGGCCATGTTCAGTCCAGGGCTGATCCTGTGCTTAAACTGGTGGGAAACGGAACATTACAACCCATCTCACAAATGCAGCTACAAAGGTGGGCAGAACAAGAGGCCTGCCAGGAAGGAAGCGTCACATAGGCATACATACACCCATCCAGGGCAGTTGCTCGCCTGCAGAGCGTTTCACAACTGACTCTCAGAAACCACTTCAGGTACTGCCTGCTAATACCTGCAAACTGCCAGCTCGTACCATCCATGTACCTTTCACCTTGCCTGGAAAATACCTGAGTTCAGTTAGGGAACTATGTTTGCAGCTGCACCTGCGAAGGAGAGAAAGGTGACACCATTTTTTCTAGAAGACAAGTAATCCCAGGCAGAAACCACCATTCCTGCTTTTCAGGAGGGGGGGGAGAGGGGGAAAGGACAACAAACAATTTCTTGGCTGCCAACAAAGAGTACAGTAGTAACACAGTGCCACTTCAGAAAACTATTATTATCCTTGTGCAAATGAGTCTTAGCAAATTGTGGACAGCATTCCTGTGTTGTTTTCACCTGACTTGAATTCACAACAGTCACTTACAAGTACAGTGGCCTTCCGTACCTAGGCTACTGCTCCACAGCCATGAACAAGCCATTTCTGAAACCGAAGGCCACTTCTAGCATCTTCCATTGATTTAAATTATGAACCAATTTAGCTAGGCTGATGTAAACCCCAATATAATTACTTTGTATCAGATTTATGCAGACAAGAAAAGATACATCTGTTCCCTCAGCAACAGTTTCGGTCCAGAAATTGTGTAGGCAGTGTATTAGCTTGTGGCCAGCCTTCAGCAATAATAATTAACTCGTTTTGCGACTGAAGCTGCTGGAAGAAGGTTGGACACACATCGCTCAGGACAACTCTAAATCACACCTTTAACACTGATGAGATCAATTTATTTTCCACATAATGTTAGAAAAAGGAGTATACCAATGCCTCAAACCCAGTGCAAAGCATTTACCTCACACTTTCATTACATTGATAGAAAAATCTCATGTCTCCTTCCAGCGATGTACTTGCAGTCACTCTGTAGATCAGGTGTGAATTTGCTTTGTGTGTAGTGAGGTGCTGTTTGCTGTATGGCCAGTAACAGTGCTGGCAATTCCAAAAAGATAGAAAAAAAAAGCGCTTCATTTTGCTAGCTGAGCTTGTAGCCCTTTGTTACCCACATGTATAAAGGTGCTCTTTGTTATGCTTTCATCTTTTTATTTATTTGGTTTGGAAATGTCCCTCTCTGTTTTGCTGTGTTATAAAAGCTTCGCTGTGTTTCCCATCTGCTGTCCTTGAGAGATCAATTGTGGAGCATTCATCAGTGGAAACATGAGGCTTTTTGCCACAGTTTCTCTAAAATTCATCTTGCCAGTCACATGCAAACTGAAATGGGTCAGTTTTCATCAGCCTTGGCATTGAGCCCTTGTGCTCTCCCATGAGCCCTGTCCAATCATTTAAGAGGGGTGGGAGTGGGAAACAAATTATGTGACTATTAATTCCAGTTTTCTTGTGCAGATGCCAGTACATCAAAAATAGATCTCCCTGGGCCAGAGCACTTTGTCATGTTATCTGGAGTAATACTAGTTTGTGAATTATGTCTGGTCAGTTTAGTGTCTCAGTTTGGTCACATTAATCTCTTTGACCACTGCCTGAATCACTGAACTCTGCCATCTCATTTTTCATCTTGCAGAAAGAAGTTGTCTGACTTTTTGTCTAGTGCCTGGCACAGCGATTGACCCCATAGCAGTCAGAGGAGCCCAGAGGTCTTACAGGCGGCAGCAGGACCAGCCACAGAGGGTACTGCCTCATCAGCCTCAACTATCTCATCCATCTCTTAATGGCCATGCAAACAGCACAGTAACCCCAGATGATGTAAGCTATCCCATTTCACGTACCTTAGCATGTTAACAGCTTGCTGCCTGTCCCAAGCTGTATGAACACAAAAAAGTCTTGAATGCACAGACAAAAATTAATTTTTAAGTACTAGAGAATTCTATATTTATACACATGATTTACATTGCCAACAATATGCTTCCCTGCGTTCCTGTATTGAGAAAATAGCCAGCTAAGCTAAGCATTCACTCAGTATATATAACCTTGATAAGCCCATGTTGCAGATATAGTTTTGAAATTGCATTTTTATGGACCTATCTAGGTTTATTTGCCTTAGATGTTTAAATGATCCATAGATTAGGAAATATGATTGATAATTTCAGTAAATAGTTTAGAAAAATCCCTACAGAAGGTTCAGAATACATTTGCAAGTGAAACATGTCATCCTGCCAGAGGATTAATTTTGACTTTGTTGTCAGTAAAAATATATATTTCAATATGCTTCTTCTTAAACCAATAAGTGTTAAAATACACTTTTTCAAAAATTAGAAGTTGTATTTAAAATAGAGTCTTTTTCAATTAAATGTGTACAGTTAAGACAAGTAAAAAAAGTCTTTCTACTGTGGAAACCTATAAAAGGTAAGAATGGAAAAGAACTTACCTGCTAATGCTACAGAAATGTATAACACAAGCACCTAGATACTGTTGTATGGTATCAACTCAAGATATTTTAGAATAGAATAGTTCAGTTGGAAGGGATGTACAGTGATCATCTAGTCCATTTGGAAACTAGCCTGTACACAACGCAAGAAATATTAGGTTGCTTATAATAGCTATTTATCTAGAGGCCTTTAGAATGACATTTTATCAAAGAAAAAAAAATTACCTTTTCACCTTTTTCTTGGAAAAGAACTCAGATCATTGGGTTTTATTTCTGCCATAAAGGAACAAGGGAATGTAGTTCCCTGTGAAAACATGAGTAGTAGTTTTGGGGTAAAATGAAGATTAACTGTCGCTAAAGGCAGAAAAAAGCCTAGCACATCCCCTTCCCTCCAGTCTCACTGTGTCATCCCTTTCCATTTTTTTTTTTTTTTTACAGTTGCCTCTGATTTCTTAGCTTCCCTGATAAAAACAAGGGGGGTGGGGGGGGTGGGGTGGTCCTCAGAAGCTAAACAAATAGATTAACTACATTCCCATAAGAAAGAAATCCAAGTTCATGAATACATTCTTATCTCTATGAATTCCTTTGAGATTTTGAAAATTAGAGAAGTTGATAAACTTAAGATTTTGAAAGAGAAACTTGAACTGAAAAGTGTCAAAAGCAACAGTTTCCCAGAGATACATCACAATTTTGAGAAATGTGTCAGGATTTGATTTCACCTTATATGGAAATGATAAGTTGTCTTAAAAATAGAGATATATTTATCTGTTGTAGAAGGATGACCTTCCAGGATACCGCACGATGAATTAGATGTATTCATAGTGCTGGTAAGGGTGCTTAAAGTGGCTATATCTGAAGAATCTACCCATCTTTACAAGAGGGACTGAAGGGGAAGAAAAGTTGTCCAAGGGACAGCAGCTGCAAATAGCATACTTTTTCAAAAATTCATCTGTGATCAAGATTATCAGCAAATCAAGGATTTGTTAATAAAGCCACTACTAGCTGCTTTCGTATCTGTTACAGAGGTTGCTACATTGCTCAAAATAGGATAGAATAAAACTGTACAAGCACTAAACTCAGCTTTCTGATAAGCAGGTTTTAAAACACAGTATGATTTGTTCTAACAGGATCTTCTTTAGTAAATGGTGAAATGAAGTAAGAGAAAGGAATAGATAGTGAAATGCAAGACCTAATATTTCCAAGGAAAATCTTATTTGCTTGAACACGGAAAAGAGCTTTTAAACATTACGAGCCAACCACAGCGATGGGTAAAAACCGGGTGTCCTCATATTCTGGGCATGGATGTTCAACTTTGTAAAATTCAGTCTATTTCTCTATAAGGCTATGCCTGAAACAGATATTAAAATGAAGCTGAAATATAGAGTAGGGTCTGCTTTGGGGGGAAGAACTGAGAAAGGCTAAGTTGTGAATTGAAGCCAATATTTCATTGCTAAAGATCAACTGTGTTAAAAATAGTGAGAAATTTAGAGGAAGAGCTAACTTTGAAAGAATCACCTTCGAGACAGGACAGTAAACCTCCAACTGCCCTAAAAGAGCTTTTGCCAGGAATTTCGTTACAAAAGTTTATTTCATCAAGGCAAGTTGTCAGTCAGCAAGTATTCTGTTCCAACACTTCTGAGTTTCTTGCGAAAAGATACACCACAGATTTATACCCAAGACAGAAATGACAAAGGTCAGTTCAAGAGTGGAAGAATATTTCAGAATTACTCAAGCTTTCTAGCTTTGTTTAGCACAGTCAGGGAAAGGAATACCTCTCTACATAACAGAAGGTCATAACGAGCACCGTGTTAGGGCCCTGCTATATCAAAACCACAATATTGATAGCATCCCCATGACAATAGAAATGCGAATGAAATAGTGAGGAATAACTGCATTTATGAAAGGGCTCTTTTATGAAATATCTCCGCTTGGGCCACTTGCCTCTGTCAGTGATACACTGGTGGAGAAAATATTGCTGTTGAGACATGCTGTCAGTGCCCATAACCTCTCTGGCCAGTGACAGGGTAAAAGTGGGGAAGTTTTAGGAAGTGGCACTGTAGCCTGGTCTTTGCTTTGGGAAATTCCTTCGGACATCAGGTGGAGTTGAAACACGGAACTGCTACTCTACCTAAAGACCATTCTCCTGAAGGGATGACCTGATCCCACGGTCAGTGCAGCATGTGGTAGATATTTCTTCTATTTGAAGTAAGAATATTCATCTCTTTATACAGATGCCTTATCTTCCAGACAATGCAGTAATCAAGGCTCAAAGCAAGACTGACACGGACAAATCAAGGTTTTCTTGTTTACTCAGCATGCAAGGACCTAAGCTGCATGAACATAGAGACACAAACAGGCAAAACTACAGGTGCCTGCACTCTGCTCCTAACTTCTAGTATGGGTTCCACCTACACCAGGCAGATTCTCCAGACTCGTCACTGAAGCGTAAAGTTGTTAAGCAACCTTCTGAATGGAAGGCTGTGATTGATCAGAAACAAGACTGATTTTAATGTGGATTGCATTAATGAGAAAAACACGAAAGGACATTGAAGTATCATGTTGAGGTAGCACATCCAGGAGGACAGCAGTGACTCTCCACAGTCTCAAAACAGCAGCAACTCTCTAACTCCACCCTAGAGTCATCTCCAGGAGGGCTGGGCAGTCCAGCAGTGGAGACTGACTCACAGCCTTCTTTATGGTATCTTTGTTATTTATGAAATAGATAGGATTTCTCCCTGTCTCTTACTAGCTAGTGATGTATCTGTCACTGGATATTGTCCCAGTTATCAAATCAGATGATGCAAAAAGAACTTTAATTTCCTTGCTGGAGTTCTAAAATAGATGAGGAGAATTTTAGGGTGAGCTATCATTCCAGCCTAAGGACATCTGGAAGTATCAGCCATACTGGGAAGAAATGAAACTGAAACTTCTGTCTGGTTCAAGGGGCTCAGAGAAATCCAAAGTTCTGAAAGAATTATTTACTTTAAGTAATGATAAGTAAACAAGTGGATCTTCTACCTATTGCGCTGGGTGGAGAAAAAATGACACTCCTTTGGATAATCAGGGCTGAGCAGAATTTAACAAAATTAAGATAACTCTTGCAAAGTGTATTTGGGTTTCACAGACAAAATTTAAAGAGCAGACTGATTAAATATATTCCAGAATTTACTTGTAAGAACAGACATCTCAGTAGAGCAATCACTATGTGATTACTTTAACTGCCACAAGAAGGATATAAGGAATGGAATGTAGCTACATAGATGCTGTCTCACATGATTATTTGCAAGAAATCCTATGAGGAAAAAAAAAAGAAAATCAAATAATGGACAGAAGGACTAGCGGAAAGTATGAAAGAAGTGCTTATGGAGTTAGGTGCAATTTGCAATACAGGTTGCCAATGAAATATACAGAACGTCAATATTTTCTTTAGAACCTTAGATTAAAGATTTAAGCGATAAAGTTGAAGATGGGAACCGGAGTGAGAGTTGCTGCTGGGGAGAATGCTGCAAATATCAGACATATTCACAGTGAAATGGTAGTGATGCTTAATGTCCAGTTTAACAAGTTTAACAGCAAAGAACAAATTGTTCACAAAAATAAAGCAGTCGATTGATCACTGAACCTTTCAGTTTCGTAGGCTGATATGGGCTGGAGTGGCTGGGAAGTAGTTTCCTCAATAAGTGGAATGAATACCTCGATGAATAGCCTCATTGTTGGCCCCCAAATACCCTACCTCACATTTAGTCACATTAGGGATCAATCCAAGTCACGTTTTCATTCGCTGTTTTCCTTTACCAGACTGGAAATCCTGAGAGTCCTGTTGAACCCAGATGAAGAAGAAATGGAAATTATATTAGCATTGAATGCACACTTCCGAAAGAAATACATGTGGGTAGACCAAACATATAAATTCTGATTTTCTTTATTTTGAAAGAAATTTTGTATATTAGCAAAAGTTTATACAGCTCTATCGCTCTTTTCCCCATCATAGCTTATTGATTAAATTCACTGAAAAGCCTCTGCAAGAGGGAAGTTAATGATTCAAAGAGACATATAAGTGCATTTTAAGGATTGCTAGGAAGATAGAGTAGAAGTATGTGTAGACAAGGGACTATGGCAGTTCTTGTGGAGCAATAAATCACACAATGAATGTGATGTAGCCCTGATGAGTGGCAGCCATCTGCACCCTCCCATCCTGGCACCTAAGAGGTACAAGCCTGATGGTGGGTTTTTCTCTGTTTATTCCACACTTACTATACTTTCACTGTAGAATGCACAATTTGCATTGTAATGCTAGGTACTGTAAAACACGGCTATTAAGGGAGAATTTTCTAAATTAAGAATGGCTCAAGCCTAACTAAGTATCGCCAGAATTAGATTATGTTACTGGGAACTCAGACAAATCATGCTCTGAGTTGTTCAGAAAACCTGCTGGTGAAGGTGTTCAAAAGGTGGAATAAATAGAATAAATAATAAAATCAGAACTTTCAATTGAACTTGTCTTGTCCTTGTACCGTCTTTGAGGGCAACCAATAGATATGTTTTCAAAGGCTGTTCCAGTGGTTAGAGCAAGTGACATCTGCATTTGAATCACAGCACATGCAAAGAGTTTATGTCAAGAATCATTACCACTTGAACGAGGGTCATCTGGTATTTCAAAAGAAAAAAAAAACAACCCCAAACCTCTTCTCATGGCAGGGATTATGGCAATGTAAGATGAGTCTAAGCTCATAGTCATGCACAAGGGCTAGACTGCTTTGCCCACTCCTGTTAGGCAGCATGAGTGTGATACTCAGCGTGTTGGTTGGCTGAGCTCTCCAATGGGCGCTGTAGTTTCTCTGAGACAAGGCTGCTTCCACAGCTTGTATTTGTACAGCACCTAGCACTGTGATTTGTTCTGAAAGCACGTGGTACAAAGAATATATTATAATTGTAATGGCTTCCTAACTGAAGTCCTAAGTCAAACATGTCAGAAGTAATGAAACTAGATTGGAGAATGACTGATAATACTAATCATTACAGCTATGATAGATTTGAGAGTCTTGAAAATGTACATGGCTACAGCTATTTCTGGAAATAATGATTTTGAGAACTGCCCGTTTCCTATGTTAATCTCACTGCTTGATTAATGCTGGCTCTATCACTCCGAACCATATAAATCGAGTAGTAACGTCATTGCACCTTTTTAACAACTCCAGAGCAACTGTTAAGTTTGATTTGACAACTGTGGTGTCTGCTTAGTTTAGCAGAACTTATGGCGGAGAGTCCTAGAAGATTCCAAGTGCATTTATTAATTTGATATAAAATGCGTGAAAGAAGCACGCAGAGTTATTTCTTTGTTTCCTCCCCTCAAAATTGCAACTGGGCCAGTAACTCTTAATACAAAGTTAATTTAGTCAAGATACTTGGGAGCCACTTGGCTCTGTTTCTAAATTCCTCCCTTTGTCCTTCGCAAAGCTCTTTGAAGTGTTACTCTGCGAGGTGGATGTTGTAATGAGCCTGTTTCTAAGAGGATCAAAGTAGCAGAGCTGCCCAAAGCAGCATCAAAGATACACAACAGAGAGCCCTTTAATGAGCAAGAGGGACATGACTGTCTTTTCCCCAAAATAAACCCCTAAAACAGGATTTAGATTAAATATTTAAAATTGAAAATTATTTTATTTTGTCTGGAGCTTGCTAGCAGAAAGCAAAAACCTCAAAGAGAAGAGGAGACTTCTCCAGCTGACTCTGCTAAAAGTTAATGACTGGCATTTGCTCGATGCTTCACCACCACTTAATGAAGTCCAAATACCTGTGGCCTAAGCTAAAGGTGGCAGCAGCAGCCGGCACAGGCACAGGCAGAATAGCAGCCTCGTGCTAGAGCAGATTCCTTTCCCATGGATATGAAAATAGAAAGCAAACATACGGCAGGAAGCTGCGGCAAACTCTGCGGAGCGAGAAGACAGCTTGGAGAGGGAACGGGGGAAGGGTGGGAGAAAAAAAAAGGAGTGGGAGGCAGGACTGGACATGTAAATTATGTGCCAGGAAATGAATTCCTTATAATGTCTCTTGCCAGAAGCTAAATCCTAGCAAATGTTAAGTTGTCTTTTTTCCCTTTCTTTTGCTCTTTCCACTGTTCCGCTGAGGGTCAGGGAGGAAGGAGCAGGGACAGGAAGAGGGGCCATTCAGTGTTTACTTACTTATTGTGTGACTGAAGTGCTATATGATCCAGCTTTAACATTAGAAGGCATGTGACCCCATAAAAGTGACGAACAGGATAATATCCTGCTTCTCATTACACATGGTTTTTCGACTTACTTTATTTGGCCACGGGGATCCTTCAATATGTTCTAGGGATGAAATACCAGAAGAAATGTGTTTCTGTTCAGAGGCTGGATGTGCTTATTGCGCTGTGTTCAGTAATGAAATGGGGGCTTATTTTGTTTGACTCGATAGCTATCTGTGCAAATATTGCTTCAACTTAGGTTTGTGTTTGTTTAAGGAATCACCTACTGCATCTGTCAAGACTGCAGAAATGTATGCCACTGACCTGCGCTTAACTTGGCTATAAAATGAGAAGACTTGTGTTTAAGGTTAAACCTGTATGCAGGGTTGGGAGGGTTTTTTTGGAATTCAGCAGAAACCATCTGGCAGAAAGTTAAAAAACCCTAGTAGCAAGCCTTTAGCTGCCGAGCAAAGTACAATTCTAGCTTATGAGAAATCAATGATATATGATGCAGAAAACAGAATGACTAATGAAACTGGACACAAAATAGTTATATAATACATTAACATTTACTGGGCATTAAGCATGAAAAGTAGCCCAGGCAACTTTTTTCCTTCCCAGCCCACACAGTTTGGGATACCATATATCCCAGCATACGCAATGCCATGGACAAAACCAGTACCAGTTCCCTTGAAGAATTCTGTGGGTAAAAGCACTGGACACTTCCAGAACTAAGGAACACATATCTGATCTTTTTTTCTTTTTTAATTAACTGCAGCACTGCAATGGTCATGGGATTTTGTACATAGTAATGTTTTTTAACTTAAGTAAAGTTAAGTAAAATGCTGCTTTTCAGCAAAAGGCGCTGAGAAACCAGAATTTCCAGTGAAAGAAATTGCCTGGAAAGCACAGCTCCCACTTTCTTTACTTCACAGGGTAAAAAGTACATGGCTCTTCCTAGAGTACTGTTATCTCTGGAAATGTAAATATTTATGAATGCTTTTATCATATTGAAATCAGTAAGTCTTCAGAGCTTTAAAAATTAACTAACTTTCTGCATATCCATTTCTAATGAGGATTTGTTAACTTGACAACAATTGGTTAACCTAATAACATTGGAAAATCTTGACCGTTGTGACCTGGTTGACATTTTACAGCAGATACAACTTCTAAGACATTGATAGCGAATACACCTTCTGAAGTTGTCCACTGTAGAAATAGTATATGTACACTCATGTATATATGTAATTCATCATCCATGTGTTTGTGGGTCCACCACTATTGAATTGCTTGAAAAGATTTTGATGCTACAAGTGAAAACAGAAATTCTTAGCATCCACATTCGTCTTTTATGTTCACATTTCTATCTCCTAGAACATAAACCACTAAAGAATATATAAGATGTAAAGAACATAGCAATAGAAAAAGAAAGCCTTTGCAATATCAGTTTTAGATGTGAGATAACATATAAACACAAGAACAAAATGAATAAGAATATCAAATGAGGTGTCAGGCTTTTGAACTTGGATTGTTGAAGGCTAATCTTCACAAAGAGCATCAGTCAAGGCTTTGACTCACAGGGATTTGGGTGCAGAGGAGATGCAGGGCCTACATCGTTCCACTTTCTTCATATGGTATGAAATATGTTTGATTTAAAGTGATTGTCTAGAACTGTTCCATCTTAGTGTCAGTTCTTCACAGTGTCTTACAAAAAATTAATAATTTTTTAAGAGTGACTTATTCCCCCCTGAATGTTAAGCCCTTTTTGAGCACCATGATTTCTACTGATTTCTTCCGCTTTAATACCAAGTATAGCCTATATTACTCAGTTCTGGTAATGCCCTAACTGAGGAATAACAACTGTTACATAAGAATGTTTTATTTCCCACATGGGTTGAAAGAATCCCTAAGAACCTTTTAAGCACTCAGCTTGAATTGTATTGATCTGTTTTCCTTACTAACACAGATTAACTATATTTTAAATTAAAACAATTGGAAAGCAGAGTTCTACTCAGCATATACAAGCAATCATTTCTTAAAAGTGCTAGTTCAAGCATTTTTTGCTATACCTGTAAGGTGGCTACATCTTGCTTTTGAAAATTTTGGGTACGAAATGAAAAGGACATTTCACTGAAAACCATATGATTAGTTAGTGTCAAGTTCTGGCATATTGCTCTCCCAGGAAATTACTGTACTAGTTTAGTTAGACAGTGTCTAAGCTATTTGCTGCAGTCTTGTTGATTTAATGCTGCTAAAAATGAAGAGAGGAACATGTACTAATAGATGCTATATTAAGTGCTCCATAAAATCTTGTATACAAAACCAACTTGCAGCTTTCTCACACATGTGTTTCAAAATGTAAGCTTTCGGTACCATTAGTCATAGCTTTCAAAGGTTTCTCTGATAAACCAGTAATTGCCTAGTCCCTTCTGAGTAGTGGTTTTCCCATGAGTATCATCAATGAGAAACCTTCTTCCCAAAATCCACTTATGCTAGGGAAGAGTCAAGAACAGTTCCAACTGTCAAACCATAGGAAGGACCTACTTGGAGGCTGCAGGACAGTCAAGGTACAATGAACACTGTCAGCTACTTCCCCTGAAAAAAAAAAGCATAAAAATAATTACCACAGGCTGTAAATAGATTATGTATACACATAAAATACGCTTATCTTTCTACAGATATCCCGTATGAAATCTTACTGTCATTACAGTTATTGATAGGACATAATTTTTGTAAATGATGAGGCACCCGATTATGATACTTCAATAAATGGGATATAACGATGTCTTCATTGTCAAAACCATGAATAACAGCAAGTGGAAACCAATGCTTTTTGGCATTTCTGTGCTACCCAGAATCATGAACCGAGATGTCTGAGTAAAGCAGTTTTTGTCTAACAACCTGTCAAATGATTTTCCAAAACTCTGTATTCAGTGAAAATCAAGACAGATGTCATATCCTTATGCAGTATTAAACACTGGTTCAGATCCCCTGGCCTCAGAGATGCTCTGTAGCAGTGGTACCTGAAGCAAGCTATCTTTGATGCTTTAGCTTCCTTTTTGAAAAACTAGGCAAAACTACCCACATGCAATACAATTACCACAGGTTTCTAATAGGGACTCACAAGCAAGCCATACTGAAAATCTTGTGGGAGCTGCTGAAACGGGGTTTTTTTTTGCATTAACATGTTTTACCTACATTTGAAGTGCTAGCTCCTTCTCTGCCTTTAAACATAAGGAAGTTTTACTAGGTAGCCCAAACAGAATATTGGGAAAGTAATTATCAGAAAAAAAAGACATCTGACAAAATGAACTGTAATTTGCTTTTATGCTTCTGATCTATACTGAGACTGAGTACTTCGGAAAATCAAATTGTTAAAGAATTTGCTTGACCTTGTTAAAAATGTTCCATTTCACTTTGGGTCAAGTTCTTGACCATACAATACTGTGTAAACAGTTTGCTGCAAATACAGTGAGGTGCTACATACTTCAATTCTATTCAATTAAGCTTATGAACACTACATTTTAAGATTGTTTCATCATACCTGGCATTCTTGAGGGTATTAAACTCATAGCTATAATGTGGTATTTTAAAAATTAAATTTTTCTAACTCAATATCACAAATTATGCTACAGTCCATTTAAATCTTATGTGTAAATCAAGAGCAGTTTGGTCAAATTCTGTGATTCTATAAAACATTTTAAAATTGTTGAAATGGTATGTTTTACTCAATAATTTCCTTTACATTATAAAGCACTGATTCAAACATGACAAGAAGGTACTCTTTCACATTAGTTGTTATTTATATTTCCAGCTTCCTCTCTAGAGGTATCAGCAGGTTAAGGATTAGACAAACTCATGGTCAACAGGTCATCAAACGGACTAAAAGGGGGTACATTCCTGCCTAGTTCTAAAACAGCTAGTAAACCAATTCTGCATGTCAAGGAGGTGAGGGGACTGGACTACTGGAAGAGCATAGGCTCACGTGTCCTTCCCCATGGCACTTCTAAGAGAGTTCTGTGATAGATGGGCCACTGGTCTGGCCCATCAGAACATTTCTTCCTTTCTTAGTAATAAAAGATAATCAAAACCAAACAACAACAAGAAATAAAAATATTGCTTACCTCTCTGGTTTTTTGTGTAAATTTGTCCTTCTCTTCCTACTGTAAAAACAGCTGGAGAAGGAGAATACTGAAAAAATGTGCTTGTGACTAACAGTGATTTATAATGCGGGGTCAGAATTTAGCTCAAATGCTGCTTTTCTCTTCAAAAAGCAGCAGCATTTTTTAAGGCGATTAGCAGTTGCAGTGTCTTTTCATTTCATAATATGAATTATTCCTAGCATGGACAAATAAAGAGAAAAAATGCAACAACAAACAACTAACACAATAGTTCTTTTGTGACCACCACCAATCCACAAAAATATTATTTTCCTTTCCTTCCTTCATCTGCATATGTATTTATTTGCAGAAGGCAAAACACAACTATATAGATCATTTAAATTCTGAAAGATATGAAACTTGGATGACTCAGTGGAAAGTTCTCAGAAATAATCTTGATGAAGTGGTTTTATTCATCTCATTCTACTTTTCTCAAGGGCTGACATACGCATAAAAGGGGAACATGATCCCTTGCACATGTTCTCCATGAGGACTGTGTGTAGCACAATCATTAACTTAAAACAAGCTTTGCTGACTCTTACTCAAAGGCATTGCTGAATCCAAGCCAAAGGAATTCAGACTGGCATTTCTCCATCTCCTCTAATGAGGGAACAGGGTGAAAGGACAATCCTGTTTCACTACAGCACATATTACAGGGTTTCGGTGAACCTATATGATCTGCCCCAACGGCTCTGCTGCGCAGTGTGGGACGTTTTACAAGTGGGATACTTCTCTTGTGCTGCTGAAGCTGGGGATGCTCAAAGACAGAGGGAGGGATAGCTGAGAAAGAGGGGGGGATGGCTGAGAAAGCAGACAGCTAGGACCATGCCTCACTAGGCACTGCTAGCATGGCGAGATCCTACCAACACCAACCACGGACACTTCAGCAAGTCCCCTGACTCGTGTTCGTCCCTCAAGCAGGGAACAACATTATGATTAGACCATATAACACACATGCTGTGTATATGTGAAAGGGACTTGATTCTTTTCTGGGAGAAATGGAAAACACAGAGCGGTCACATCAGCTCCTGAGTGACAGCATTAGCTAAGGGCACAGAAATGTATCTGGGGGGAGAGCAGCTCTTTAATCAAGTGAGGACTGACAGCAGAAGCCCTTGTCCCTCACAGTCATCCGGCTTTGCTCTAGTGCCCTCTCTGCTGCTTCTGGGTTTTCCAAGGGCTCTGCCTCCTATTCTTCCTTCGACTGCTTTCCTCCTTTGTCAGTCCTACCATATGGTCCTAAAACTTGACAGGGAAGATCCACCTCCAGGTTGAAACAAGCCAAACATATGGAATGCTCTTTCAGAAGTGAGGGTGAGAATCATCTTTAGATGATCAGTAACCCTGGCTACTGTTTTGTGCTGCTAGAGAAAGCCACTTGCAATGACCAGTAAATAACCTAACTAGTCAATTTTGGGAAATGGAAAATCCAACCTCTATATATGAGTTTTACTGGTAACAAAGTTTGTAATTTTTTGATTCAAAACTAATTTGTCTGTTATAAAAAAAATCATCCGGGTCAAATCCAAGCCAAGCAGTTGATTTTTCAGAAGTAGTATTTTGTTTTCAGTCAGTTCAACTTCTTTCAGTAGCCACTTGAGCATCGCGTGCTGTCCCATGGGAAGTGGACTGGAGTATTCCCCTTCGAGCCAGCTTTCCTTGTCTGATGTATCCTCACTGTCTTCTCTCCAGGTAAAGCTCAAAAATGAACTAAAAAGGTAAATACATGAACAGTATCTGGCAGGATAAATGGAGTAAGGACAGAGCCCAGCATACTGTAAGTAATAAATATTTTATAAGAACAAAAGAATAATTATAATGGGGCAGATAAAACATTCATTTAGTACACATTTGTGTTTTTACAGTGGTCAGCAGAGGAGGTTAGAAGATACAAGAAAATTAGAAATTAATTGCTGCTTCTGATGTATTGTGTCAGCTCCCAAAAATGTGCCATTTCTAGGACATCCTGAGCTACAGATTGCACCCAAAGCACCGTAATATCAACTTTATGCGTCTTCAAATTAATATTTCAATCTGTTTAAATCCATTTATGCTTTTGGCCTTCAGAACTTTCTGCAGCAGTGACAACTTCAGTTTAATTATGCATAGTGTGAAGAAAGGGCTTCCTTGACTCATTTCAAAACTTTTATTTTAAAATTGGTATTGGGTGTCTTCCAGTGCTTTAATTGAGCAGCAGTGAATAATGATTCCCTAGCTACCACGCCAATCCCAATTTTTCAAACTTGTGCCATATCCCTCTCATCGCCTCTTCTGTCCGTGTACCCTCTCTTCCTGTGGAAATGGTAAGTTTCTCTCCTCTCCACAGCCCTCTCACATGTCCCTTCAACTAAAATTCCCATAAGTCTCACAAAGCAGTTCAGGGGGATGCAAAATCATTCCACATGAATTTAAACCAAAACATTTCAAAATTTCTAAGTAGTATTGTTGATGACCTTCTTGTGCATTCTGCATGCTTTACTTCAGTCCCATGGAGGTATGAAAATAGTTACAGAGATTTAATAATTTTGCTGGGAATAAGAATTGTGATTTCAGTCAGTTTTATCAGAATTTTTCCTAAATTTTGAGAAGTTTGTCCTCATACATATTTCTCTGATCCATGTTGACATCAACAGTAAAGTCCAATTTGCCACAAAATTTAAAAAAATCTCCAGAAGAATACTCTGTTAATTAAGACTCACACGTCAAATTTTCCTTTTCTTTTCTCCAAGTTGAAATATTTTGCCGCCAAATATGGGAGTCAAAGTGACTGCAGGCAGATGTCACACAGGCTTCCTTTTGAAGCTGCATGAAGTATAAGGCAGCAAAAATAACAAGTAGTAAATTTAACTTGGTTTTAATATTATTTTTTTAATAGAGTAGGTCACCTTGGTAAAACAAAGTAATGACCTGTAAGTTTAAACTCAATTGATTTTAGTGGATTTGCACTCGAACAGAGAGAATTTATCATCTGATGTTTTCCTTTAAACAGTCCTTCTCCAAATGTTATGGTGGAGACAGATATTTTTTGGACACTTCTAACATTGTCAGACTAACACTTGACAGTTATGCACACATGGTAGGGCAGAGAGATGTTGTTCTCAAAAAAAAAATAAAAAAATCACAAGCTGAAATGAAGCTGCTGCAGACATGCTGAGGCATTGGGGCTATAAGTCTTTCTCAGATACCATTACTAAGATAACAAAAATGCGTATGCTTATTTTCAAGCGCTGTGCCTGGAGAACGAGCACAGCACGGCTGTCATCTGAACAGCCTGCTCGCCTGCTCTGGAGACGGTTTTATATTCCAAGGCATCCTTCCTCTCTCCACCAGTTGTAGTCACTTGCCCCTTTTGCTCTGAAAATAAATCAATTTCATCTGCCGCAGTTCGATTTCTTTCTTCTCTCTGCCTCAGTTCCTCACTCCCGCTCTCTCTTTGATGAAAGCCTCTTTCCACTGCACCATATGGCAGCTGAGAGAAGGGCAGAGCCATGATCTAGCTTGTAACAAAAGGGGCTGTGGTGTCAAAAAGCCTCATGAATGTATGAGACACATTCATGTATAGAGAAATGCCTCCAGCTCTGACAGGGAGGACTAAAGAGAAGGCTGATAGGCCTGACATCACTTTCGAGTTGAGAAAACCAGCAGCTCTCTCTGCAGCTCATCCCCTCCTCCCTCCCCCTCTTTGGTTTCACGCCAAAATCCTATTAGATCTATTAATGTCATGAGACACAAAGTCAGAGTGTGTGGCAGAACAAGAAATTAAATCAGGCCACCTTATTTACTCCCTATCACTGCTTTTGAGATAGAATCATACTACTAAAAGAAAAAACAACCCACAGCCAAACAACAGGCTTGAATAGTGTGCCTAAGAATAAAAAAGCAAGTCCTATCCCCCACAGAAGGGGTTGGTGCACACCCCTGTACATTGCCTGTGGTGGCAGATTTGCAGCAGAAGTGCAAACTGATCACTTACAGGGCAACCCTGAAAACACTGTTTAAAGTACACTGTTGGGTTTATTTTGCTTTCTCAAGTTTCTCAAGCTGCTGTTGATACAAACAAAGGACTCTGAGGTTGGAAAATTCACTAGACGCATTACCATGTGTCCACATTGAGCTGTTACAGAAGAATTACGCTTCATTTTTGAATATGAGAGAGATGCAGACTGGCACTTACAAAGCATGCATTCCTTCGTCCTCCTCTCCCTTCTGTTTCGCTTCCTCTTTTTTTGTCTTGGCAATGTTTGCCATGCTTCAGTCCACAGAAACGTCTACAAAATACATTCACAACCTTTACACACAAAGTTAACAAAATGATAGGATATACACATCTGAACTACATTTATTGCAAAGTTTTATCATTAATAAGAGAGAGAAAACCCACCGCTGTTGTGCAGCAGAATGTAACCACGCGTATGTTATGAATAACTTTGTTACTGCACTTAAATAGGGAACACGGTGCTGCTTTATTTCCATAAAATGAAGCGCTAGTTAAACCGTTAAACTAGAAACACATTACTATTGCTGTTTCTTCCCCAGAAAGGCCTCAGAAATCACAAAACTCTGTGTCCCTGGGGTTATTTAAAGGAAGCTGGGCAACCTTCCAAACGCTGGTATAGGCGACCTTTGAAAGTATTCAACAATAACAGTCCCCTATGAAATAAATCCATGGACATGTGTATAGTAACTCGGCAGTGGCATAGAAGTTTCAAGATGAACTTCTATCAGTGCTGTTGGATCATGTCCCTACAATTAGTTTAGAAGATTTTACTGAATGCATGGCTTATATAATTGTTTATAACATGTTTATAGTATCTCCCAAGTCTCTCTTCTTGGAATGCACTTAATGTAAAGCTATTGAACAGTGTTACATATCTATGTATATATTAAAGATAGTACTTATAGGTTCATCATGAGTCGCAAACAACTGAAAGTGACTTAGTTTCAAAAACAAACTGCAATTAATTGAGAAATGTAAAAGTTTCACTGGAAATCAGTTCGATGGCATCTTTTTAAAATGAATCCTGTCATACACTGGGAAAAAAACCCGTTGTAAACGCTCCTCAGGAATGCCTCTGAAACGTCTCTGGGCAGGTAACCTGGCGTTCATGATATTTGATAGACTCAATAAAGCCTCAGTGCAGTTGGGGTTTCTTAAATTGTAACAGGCAGAGTTTAAGCTCTCCTCTGCGAGTGTGACTTGTGGCGGGTCCCTGCTGGGAGGGAGGGAGGGAGGCCGGGAAGGCAAGGAACAATGCCGCCATTCAGACTGCCCCATTCAGCCCAGCCACATCTGTTTACATGGCCTGCGCCCACCTCTGAAAAGGGTGGTCCTCCCACCTCCATTTTATCTCACATGGTCCTGAATGGCGAGCGGTCTGAAAGGCTTTTCTGCTGGAAATCTGCAGTTTCAAATTTACTTGATGAGACCGGAGCTAAAAGACAGACTAACAATAACGTTTGCATGTTTCTATAGTCTGGTTTGGAATTTACTGTAACCTGAGAACAACTGTAAAATCATCCCACACTACCCGGTCTCAAAATAAGTCTAGCACATAGGATACCGACACTGAACTCGTAGGGCTGGATTTTGCATTTAGTCTTTCATTTGCATATGTTTTTAAGGAGTTTTTCCTGTAAAATAATTTTATGGCTCAAATATTTTTGAAACAACTTTGCAGCACTCAGGGAAGCACCAGAAAGTACATTTTACCAAAAAGCACTTTTTCCTTCTATACAACCATGTTTAGCGTCCATAGATTCACATTCTGAACTTCAATAAATATTCATGTGGAAATACTGTGACTACAATAAATTTCTATCTGTTTAGATACCAGCTCTGCAAGTTTCAGACTTTGCACAGCAGATACTTCATAGCAACCGACATATTTAAGGAATGTTAAAAATGGCCGGAGACTAACAGACCAACCCCACATTTTTATTTGAATCGAAACTTCCTCTGATAGTAAAATTGTGCATGTCCTTCAGAGAGTCAGAGGAAGCCCCTGATAACCAGGGAAAGCAGAAGATGCTCAAAGCCCCCCAGGCCTATGGCTGACAGCTCTCAGCGTACCAATGTGTGATCCAGTCTCATGTAGCAATATATAAACACGAAGCAAACTTTGTGAATTCAATGTCAGCATGATTTGTCTCCATTGATTAACTGCATTCAATGAACTTATAGAAGTTTTGCCTGAATAAGAAATGCAGGCTCACATGTCTGCCAAAGCCATCACAGTAATTGTACCGTAAAACTGCTAAGTCTGCAAGTGTGCTGAAATTCATGCTGTAGGTGACATGATGTTATCACAATACATTGCACGTATAATACGGAAAAAATCCTGCAAGTGCCAAAGGAGACTACAAAGCGAAGTTGTTAAAGAAAAAACAAGATAGTCTGCTACTTACAAGGTATTAAATGACAGAAAATTAGCTAGAGACAGAACGTGAAAAATCTGAAAAAAGACACTCAGGAGAAGATTACTGAGATATGAACTCTGGCTCACTCAGGTGAATTACCGTGAACTTGTATAGTGCTCGGTGATTTGCTGTGCAGATCTTGTTGAACATGCAGTTCAGTCTGTACCTCCCTGTTTCCAGGTGCCAAACTGTATTCAAGATTAGTTTATGCTACATTATTTATTTTCCTGATTTTATTCTTCTAGGTTCATTAGTTATCATGATTTACGGTAAGACCCTTTAAGCAAGAGGATCTAAGCAAAAATTTGCCTGTTGAGTATTGAACTCTGTCAGTGATGGCTGTCATATTGTTTTGAACTTCTCTTCCATGAAGGTATTTAATCTAATGATTTCTTTATGCACAAAGCAATAAATTAATGGAAGGTCCTGACAGAACCAGGGAGTGTTGTTAAAGCTGAACATTCTCTTCTGTTTTTAACAGAAATATAAATGGGGTGGCCTAAATATAAAGGGGCAAAGGACAGAGAAATCCCCTTTCTTGTTCTTCATGTTCCTATACAGTACAAGAAAAGAGAAGCCCCTTGACTCTAGGGAATGCACACAGTGTTTAAGTAAGGAGGGACTGTCAATGAGCCCCAGGGCTGTGGAGATTTGCCAGTCTGCACCCATTTCAAACTAACATTTGTCTGCTCCGTAATCTGCAACCACACTGCCTACATCATTGGAAGTAAGGAAGGAGGGCAATGAACAGCACCAAGCCGTAAACTGAACCATATTAGTTTGTGAGCTAATACAGTCAATATGGATGTACTTCTCAGATTTTGTCCTTCACATCTACCGTTGTACCCAAAACCTCACAGCACAGCTGGTGAATAAGTACTGTTATTTGAGACACATCATTCAGGAGAATAACAGCATGTACTAAGTCAGACAAAACATAGAATGAAATCACAGGCAATATGAATCTAATCTGAATACAGGAGTTCCCTAGGAGCATCACAGCCTTACCACAATGATATCCTTGAAGGCAACCTTCCCTCTGTTCAAGTCCAAAAAAGTTTTGCCAGTGACGTCAGTGGGGCCAATATATTAACTTGAAAGGTATATATATAATAAATAATATATTTACAAAGAACATTACAAGCTTGCCTGAACATATATGAAAATAAATATTTTAGCATCTGAAGTATAAATCATGCACTGTGCTGCAACTGCCTGAAAAAAATAGGCATCAGAAGGCAAGTAAAGTAAGAGGAGGAAAGTAGAGTCTTATCAAAGCTGTAGCATAAAATCAGGTCATTAAACTCAACTAGCTTTTTTTTCTTCTTCTGCATTTATCTTGCATAGAAGCTAAAATATTACTTGTACTGAAGAAAAGAGAGAGCAATTTAAGACTATAGCTAAAAGTTAGCAGAGTATGACCATCTGAAAATCCAAGCTAGGCATATATTTTTTTAATTAAAGTACCAGCACAGAAGAATAAATGGTACAGTATTCTGGGTTACATTTGTACACAGGCTTCAGTGGCTTTTTGCCTTACCTCTGGGCACCACCCCTCCCAGCCTTTAGTATCTTTTTTTACTATAATAAGTATTGTTAATTTAAATGTAGAATACTATCGATGGTTTTGGTTATTGATTTTCATGTTGTTGAAACATAGCCTATAGCCCTCATGACGAGGATTAAAGACCTTTATTTATCTACTAAGCAAGCACTACAAATATAGGGGGAAAGATAACTCCTCAACACTTTTTACCCCATGTTTCCTCATGGTGACTTAAAAAGTTGTCTTAAGTAGTGTAAGATTTCCTAAAGGATTTTCACTTTCTAACAGTCATGATCATACTTTCATGGTATGTGCATGTGTTCCACTAGGAAAATAATATGACCAGAAGCAAACTTCAGCAAAACATCTCTGACAGAGCCCTCTGTGTACTGAAAATTAAACATCAGGTCCCCTCTGCATGTTCACAGATTTATGGCTTATGTGTAACCCTCACCTCCTAATTGGAGTAAACAAATGTGAGATTTGTAACAGTTTGTAGACTGCACTGCTTTCACTTCAGAATGGTGGGTTGTTTCATTTTTTAACAAAAATTACAAAACAAGCGTAAACATTATGCTGTCCTTTGAAAGGGCCTGAAAATAAACCAAAACTTTTCAAAGAGATGATTTCAATTTAACCCAATCAAATTTTTTTCTTTTCATCGACAAAGAAATATTCACACAGCCCCAGCATATAATTCTTCTCACAGAGATAACGCTACTAAATAGTGATGACTTTCACCATGCTGCCTGTTTGTAGATAAAGACCTTTTAGGCTGTGTCTGTCTGGATGCTTATGTTACTTACTTGAACATTTAAACCTGTTGCTTGAAGGGGAGGGGACAGAGGAGGAAGGTGAAAAGACCATATAGCATTGCTAATCCCTTGAGCCATCTGGTGACTTGAGGCCGTGCTTTAGATTATGCTTATATTGAAAACCTATTCCTTTCATTCAGTTCCCCTCCCTGTGCCAATTTGTCATTGGCTTTTCTGCTGTGTTAGGATTTCTTGCAGTTAATCATGGTGAGAATCAATTGTCTTTTCAAGCCACAGTAAATATTCAGACTGGAAAGAGATTATTTTTTTACTCATTTCTTCCCTCCTCTACTACTTGCAGTGATTCGTAAAAGTTGGTGATACATTTTCACAAAACTGAGCTGAAAACAAGGGTAAGTTTGTCTTTAGCAGAGAGGAAAATAACTAATTCCATTAGCATTTCTGTGTTATCTGGAAAAGTTTTGCCAGATGACTGATACACTGAAATGCCCATGTTATGCAGTGTTTGAAAGAACTGTACCTAGCTACCACCTTGTAATTCGGCTATCAGAGGTAGCCTTTGCATGCTTAATTATCTAAGAACTGATCTGTACCTACACTTGTATGCCACAAGCCTCTCAAACCTGCTAAATTTGCATTCATACCCATATAGCATATTGTGCATTAAGCCTGTCCAAAAGGCTGGTGATTTTCTATAGCACACATGAATTTTTGGTCTACTGAAACGTGCAATTCTATATGAAGCCAAATCAATCGTGCCTCTGCCATGAAGCAGCGGTGAAACTTCACAGCTATTTGACTTTGTTAGCTTTCCTATACACTTGACAAAATTACTCTTTAGGACTCTGCAGTTAACTTTCAATAATGTGCAGTCTTTTCAACTATTTCTCTTTCCGTGCATAAGATTATTTTTTATACTGTGTTCCCTGAGGTAGCTGCAAAGCAATTCTGTCATAAATGTGCTGGTTCTCTGCACTTTAGGTGAAATCATGTTCTGCTGCATGCTTTTTCCATATATTAATTCTTTTCAGTCCTCTTCTGGCTAGATGGCAGATCTGATTTGTGAACTTTCCTTTCTCAGATAACCTTCTTCCAAAAAAAAAAAAAAAAAAAAAAAAATTCCTTTTCACTGTTAGGTCTATTTTTGAATAGCAAAATGAGAAGAGAAAATTTTAAAGCACGCAAAGATAGGAAAAGCAGATCAAAACATCTGAGAAATTAGCAGACTCTGAAAGACCTCTGGAAGTCGGGAGTCTTGAGTCATTTATAAAAGCGAGCCAAGGAAGTCAATAGTTGTTTTGGAAGGATACCTGAACTTTTGAGCATTTGTTGGGGCTTAAGCTGGGTAGGCAGCTAAGCTCCCACAGCCACTCCTCTGAGGTGGGATGGTGGAGCAGAACGGCAAGGGCAAAAGGGAAGAAACTTGTGGGTCAAGATGAAGACAGTTCAGCAGAGAAAGCAAAAGCTACAGTGCAAGCAAAGCAAAATAAGGAATTAATTCATTGCTTTCCATCAGCAGGCAGGTGTCCAGCCACTTTCATTACACATAATGGTTTCTTGGGAAGACAGACCCCATAACTCCAAACATTCCCCCCTTGCTGCTTTTTCCCCAGCTTTTATTACTGAGCACAACATCATATGGTATGGCATATCCCTTGGGACAGCGGGAGTCAGCTGACCTGGCTGGGTCCCCTTCTCAGCTCCTTGTGCACCCCCAGCCTACTAAGTGGTGGGGTGGTGTGAGAAGCAAAAAAGGCTTTGATGCTCTGGAAGCACTGCTCAGCAATAGCTAAAAACATCAGTGTGTTACCAAAACAGTTTTGGTTGCAGATCTAACATATAGCACCGTAAGAGCTGCTATGAATGAAATCAGCTCTATCCCAGCCAGGATCAGTGCACCATTGTTCCCATTTCTGATCACTTGTTCACACACAGCCTGCTTTGAAAGATGGAGTTGCACAACTCTGACTCTCCATCACGTGCGTGTAATACAGACTCTGGCCTAAAGTTCTGACTCAATCATTCAGGTCTGAGACAAACAGTGCATCAAATTTCCTTTTACGAGACACAAAGATTCACCATTCTGGCATGAAAGGGAAAACAAAGGATAAGAGATATGATTAAAACTAAAAATAGCAAGTTAAAATATACAAAACATTACTGACTGAGAACATCCCACTGCCTGGCCAAAAACAGTGCATCGTAACACATTCATTGGAAGTAACAGGCTGAAATAAACCCACTTTGTGCTTGACGCTATTTATTTATGCAAAAATCTGCAAAGTAGAAATTATTATAACAGTTTATATAGCAATACCTCCAGGAGGCAGTAATGAAGGTAGCGCTTTGCTGTGACACAGGCTGCAGGAACATGCAGTTAGACACAGATGAGATCAACAATGCTTTTGGGCTCTGAGGTACTAACTGGACTCAATAATCCTGAATTACAAAGTAGGGTTCAATATTATTATGTCTGACCTTCAAGAAAGCAAGGCCCACTAAACCAGGGTTCTCTTGTACATCCAGCTGTAGTATTTATTAAGATTTGTTCCGCTTTCTACTGTAATCGGTACAAAAACAAATTTCTGTGAACTAGGATGAAACAACAAGTCTGAACTGAAGAACAGAATGGTCACTGGAACAAATAATGAATTGACTGCATTTCTGCTTACTTATCTGGGATAACCATGCTGTGTCGAAAACTGCCTTCACATCATAAAATATAAAATCCTGTGATCTTCTCTATTGTCAGCTCTAAAAGTGAAATGAACTCCTAAAAAAGGTGGAAGAAGATAAATATTTCCACTATCAGTATTCCCAGAATCCAAAACCAAATTACTATTGAACAATTATAAGATTAAGATTACTGAATAACAAAAGTACAAGAAATATAAAATGCCCACTTTATAAGGCATAAATAAGCCACTAATTGACAGAAGCTGAAAAAAACCTTCTCTTGTTGGCTGGTTATTCGGCTGTGGATTCTGCTGCTGCTCTGTCCTCTGAAGCATCTGGTACTGGCCATTACCAGAGATCAAATAGAGGACCAGATGGTCTGTTGGTTTCACTCATTACAATGGTATGACCGCTGAAATGTAAAAGCTCTTCACAGAACCAGAAGGAGAGCATTTACCTCTGAATGCCTGATCTCTTCAAAAAAAAAAAAAAAGAAAAAAAAAAGAAAAAAAAAGAAAAAAGAAAAAAGAAAAAAGAAAAAAGAAAAAAGAAAAAAGAAAAAAGAAAAAAGAAAAAAGAAAAAAGAAAAAAGAAAAAAGAAAAAAGAAAAAAGAAAAAAGAAAAAAGAAAAAAGAAAAAAGAAAAAAGAAAAAAGAAAAAAGAAAAAAGAAAAAAGAAAAAAGAAAAAAGAAAAAAGAAAAAAGGAAAAAGGAAAAAAGAAAAAAGGAAAAAAGAAAAAAGAAAAAAGAAAAAAGAAAAAAGAAAAAAGAAAAAAGAAAAAAGAAAAAAGGAAAAAAGAAAAAAGGAAAAAAGAAAAAAGAAAAAAGAAAAAAAGAAAAAAGAAAAAAAAGAAAAAAGAAAAAAAAAAGAAAAAAGAAAAAAAAAAGAAAAAAGAAAAAAAGAAAAAAGAAAAAAGAAAAAAAAAAGAAAAAAAAGAAAAAAACCAACGAGAGAGGAAGAGAGGGAAAAAAATCCCCTCGTCATACCTCTGTGAATCCAAGAAAACGGCAACCCATTTACCTCAGTGACACTTCAGTGCAAAAGTCATCAAATCACTTGGAAACTTTTCTCACTGAGGAGGATCTGGCCTTAGCCAGCCTTTGTGGCTTCAGGCTTATATTGTCACAAAATACTATACCGAGGATGATTCGGGAAGCTAAAGCTGAATCAGGAACTAGGTGGTGTAGCCTGGCAGGATGGTATCGGATCAACCCCTTAGGGCTGTGCTGGATTCCTGCATCCTAAGTCAAGGTGTCATGATTTAAAAGCACTGAGTATGATCCTGTGGGTTTGCTTCAGACCAGAGGGCTAAAGGACTAGTAGAGGTTAGAGAGTGGATGAAGTCATACTCAAGAGTGGGAAAAGTTGGCATCTTGGAGAAGGGGAGCATGAAGAGCCTCACGAAGCGCTGAATATGTGGTACTGTTTCCTCTCTGTTGGCTTGCAGAATCTTTCTGATGTTCTAGGTATGTGGGCTCATCATTTCTATTCTCCTTCCTAGAAATATAGTCCAAATAAAAAATACAGACATGATAGAAGCAGAAAAGATGAAATGAAGTAAAGTAGCCTCATATATGGGCTTGCTTTGTGATAATGAGCCTGCAGAAGAGCATTTCCTCCTCTCTTCTTCTACTGTCTCCTTAAAGGTGGTTTTCAAGGAGCCTGGTCCTGAAAGTGGCATCCACCCACCTTAGCAGTGGTGGACTATCACCGCTCTGGCTTCTGCATATAGGAGTTTGAATATATTTCTTCTATGAGGCTTTTGCTTTTCATCCCTTTTTGACCTTTATCTAATAATTATTTATGTTTTGGTTACCGTTTTCTAAATTCAAATACAAATGTTTGAAAACTGAGATTAGTTGGGGTCCATTTCAAGTTATTATGTAGCCAGCCAGAGAACACGTATCTGGAAAGATGCTTAGGGAAGAAAAACAAATGTAGGCTTTTCTTCCTTGGATTCAGGAACAGGATGTGTGTTTTCTGTATCATCACAGTGATTTATGAAGGGGAGCTGCTGTCCCATGATATAAACCTTCAACATGCCAAACCCACATAACTGGCTTGCCTCTTCACACATTCTCCAGAGAGACATGTTGTCACCCTTGTCTTCCCTTATTCCCCTCTTACTACTACTTTCCTTACTAATCTTAAACTCTCTGAGACCATTTTATGTGCAAAACCAAAACCTGGAAGCTACTGCATTGGCTTACATTGTAACTTGCATTGGGAGCTTCACGGACGGCATCTTGTCTGTCTTGAGTCTTTTAGAAAGAGCTACATGCGAAAAATAAGTTTTGAGAAACACTGACTCTTAATAAAGAAAAGCAAACTACAAAATCAACTACTAACATATAAGCAAAGGGAAATAAACTATCATATATGACGTAAATGCTGATACTCCTAAGGTCAAAGTAATCAATACTATGAGAAAATACAAAGTCTTCAGCAGCTGTTTTCTTTTTCTAAAAATCCCTGTGCAAGAGCAGCTTTTCTGAAGAGCAAGGCTATTATTTAAAAGGGAGGCAACGCGGACAGGGCTGTGAGGCTTGCCAGCCGTCTTGGAAAGTTGTAGTGATCACGTGGCAGGGCTGGGGCCAACTGTACCGTGATGCATCCTGTTTTCTTCAGGCAACAGGGGGTGCAAGTATTCATCATCATCAAGCATCATCAAGAAGACGCTGGAGATTCACACTCAAATCCCATTACTCCATAATATGAATGTAGGTGCCTAGTTTTCCACGTGACCAAAGAAAAGCCTTAATAAAAAACCCAGCAAAGTGTATTTGTTCTGTGACTTTTCCTATGGCTTCCCCTTCCCTTGTTTGTTCATTTAGCAGATGAATCGCATTTCCAGTGTGTGATTTTCAGATATAATCAGGACTGACTTGTGGAGCTCGAGGTAGAGGAAAGTGATAGAGGCAGTGAAATATGCAATAATAGATCTTAAAAATAGCTAGTACTTTGGATGGTAATGTTACCAAACGACTTTGTACCAAATTCTATCTCACTGCATCATGTTTAATTTTCTCAAGGGATGAAAAGAGGAGAGGCTAAGTTTAAGCAAAGGTCACATCGAAAAAAGCTTTAGAAAAATCCCTACTAAATCATATTTTCATTACCATGGTTTCTCCAATATGCTAAAGGTAGTATAATAACTTGCATATTGGTGGGAAGGCAAAAAGCTATTTTAGAAACCTATGGCCAGATACGGGTTTTCCAATACACGAAAAATAAATCCCGAGAACTCTAGCTGGGTGTGACAAGGAATTCAGATGTATTGTCACATTCTTTAGGTGGAAAAATCGAACTAGCACAAAGAAAGAAAAGGAAAAAAGGATAGCATCTGCTTTTTCCAGGTAGCATGGGAAAGGAGACATGATTCTGCTTCTCTTCATTATAGTTTTCCATTTGGGGCTGAGTGAGCAAGTAGCAAGGGGTCTGAGTGGCAATCTGTTTAGTCTGTTTCAGTGATGCTGGGTTTTGCATTGTATAAATAATGGGGAAACTGCATGAATGTCTACACTTCACATTCCACATCAGCTCCCAAGGCTCCTTCTTCGGTAACTTAGAAAACCTAACAGAAAACATATGAGGATACTTGGTGCCTTCCCAGTTAATCAGGCACTGTTTTAAGAAAGAAAATGAGCTATGGAGGTAACTCCTTCACCTCTTCAAATTAAGGAAGTTTACTTTCCCACCCACAAAATAACAAAAGGGACTACGTATCCCAAAGTTACTCATTTGCTCTACAGCGAAGCCAGGGTTAAAATATAATCTGAGAAATAACATTCCCAACATGGAAGTTCAAAGACCAAAAGGTGTTTATATTCATAACAGGATTTGTTTGTTTTCACTGAGAAAATTAGTTCCTTTGTATGTATTAGAACGTTTACTACTTTCTTCTGATTATTGTTTTCTGGTGAAGTCATAATTACTTGATTAGAGATGATCAAAAAAAACACTGGTTATTTACTCAATCTCTGCGTATTCCTACCAACCTGTGCTTTGTGAAGCTCTGACTGGATACAGCTCTTCTGTTTGTGAAGGAAAAACAGTCACCCAAGCTGTCTCACAAAGCAACCACAGAAAAAACTTTCACTGCCAAATTTACCTATCCGTGCTCACTGGATCAAGTAACACCAAAAAGAAAAGAAAAAAACCAACCCTCTACCCTTAACCAATCTCTCTCTGACACTTGGAGTGACTATTTTTCTCATAGGTCTTCTAAGAAATGAAGTTTCTGACTTGCCAGAGATCCCGAACTGTAAACCCAAAGTGACCACAACAGCTGCAAATGCTAGCACCTTCCTCTCCTTATGGTGATGCAGTTTTGGTATGCTTTGCCGGCCTTTCAACTCCGACCCATGTAGAGAGCATACATTTCTAAAATGACATATCAGATGCACAGTTGCTGTTATTTGTAATTGGGTCTGAGTGCCCAAAGTCTCACGTGCAGCAGCTGTATACTTAAGGTGCCCAGTTTCCCACATCACCTAACGTAACTATAAGAAAAGAGCAGTTGTGTAAAGAAATCCTGCTTTCACTCGCCTTCCCTTCTGCCTGTCTGTGTGCTTCTGGAAAATGCCATGTTACTGGGACTGTGACTTTCAAAGGCGGTCGGTCAGATCATCTTGTGAAATCCTGGGTGATAAGAGAAAGAGGAGACAAGGAAACTGACGTCAAAAAAAAAAAATGTAGCTGCTACTATACCATCGAACCGCTTCATGCGGAGTTCTCCCAGTGAGTCAGGGTAATGCATTCAGAAGGAAGGAGGGAGTTGAACACTGAGTTTTTTCAAAAAGTCTTCTGTTTTAATTATTTAAGCAGTGCTATCATACAGAATGTCTATAGGGAATTGCTTAATTTTATTCTTTTTCTTTGGTGATTGGGGAACATGTTATAAAATATAAATGTGTTCTTTTATTTCTTTCGAGTGCCTTCTGAAGGACCCTCACATTTCACATCCATACCATTCTGCACTCTTTTCTCTCTGTTTTTGTCCATGGTGGTAGGGCTCTGGGGAAAGACGAAATATTATTTTCATTTTTTAGCGAGGCTTTGCTGGTATCTGCTTCTTCGGAACTGTGCCAAATGTGTTATTAGAAGGGATCTCTCCTATCTGAGTTCTCATGGGAAGATTCATAAATAAGAAGCAAAACCACTATTACCTGCCCAAATTCTGGCGGATACACCAACCAGAGATTTATAGAACTGCATGTAATTTCCAGTTAAACTTTCTAATGGGATATGTCTGCAAGCGGCAGTATTTTCTATGCAACCTTTCAGAAATAGGAAATTTATAAGATATTATATAAGAAATCAGTGTTCCTAGCTTCCCTGTTTTATAACAATTTGAAAATAGAACTTACACAGCAGAAGCAATACAGTGATTTTGTAGCTTTCTCTGCCTAAAATAGTATTTCCTCGCTCATCCATCTACAGTGATTCTTCCAGATATGGGCAAAAGCTGGTGGGCTGAGATCATAAATTTACTAATACCCTGACATCACTTAGGAACTGGAGCCCCCTTCTCAAAGCAGATCTGTGACATGCCTGGACTATAGCATAAACTGGGAGAATT